>NC_090443.1:478694576-479946243 GCF_031143425.1 Pleurodeles waltl | reverse complement strand
CCTCAAGATGACAAATTGGGGTAGACGGCCAATGCATATACCTAATTGCCGGTTACTCACACGAGCCCTAGATGATGAAACATTCCTTGAGGTTGTATGCACACACATCACCCAATTTGTTTGAGGAAATGATGGAATAGCATCCGATGTAGGGGTGGAGTGGGATGCCTTTAAGGTGATCATGCAGGCATTAAGCATCAATACCGAGTATAGCCTGAATTTCACAATGCAATACAAAACTGTCATATGCTATATGTGAGGCAGAGGTGCTGGCTGGAATAGGTGTAAGGGGCATGAATCAGCTTCCCAATCTTAGAGCAGACCACTGAGCCCTTCAGGGCAGGCTCGGGAAGATAGAATATGCAGACCACGTGGCCAAACAACATGAGGAGGTAGAAGGGAGCAGGGATTGGCTCAGATACTGACAAACCCCAAATTAATGGTATTAGGACCCAGACCTGAGACATTCTCAATGCGCAAGAGGACATTAACATTTCCTTCATTAATTACTATAGCTCTCTGCATCAGGAGGGTAAGAAACATGAAGGGTCCATATTGGAAGACTACCAGGACAGCCTGTCGATCCCATGCATAGAACCCACTGCAAAGCCACTCTCTCAATGAGTCACTGACAGTGGACAGGGTCCAGCTTATGATTGACCGGATTGCATGCAACAAAACCCTACAGATGGGCTCCCTGTGGAGTTTTACTCAGCCTATAAGACGATCCTCGCCCCAAGGTTACTTGAAAGGTTTCAGGTTGTCCAATACATGGGGCACTTCACCCAAGTCCTTACAGGAAAGACTAACCGTGGTCCTCTCCAAACTGGACTGTGATCCGCTGGAGGTAAGCTCCTATAGGCACTTTTTTCTTCTCAATAGGGACTATAAGATTCTTGGAAAGATAGTCGCTAATCAGCTGCTGCCCTGCCTCACCATACTGGTACACCATGACCAAAACTGTTTCATCCTGGGGAGAAATTCGTTTCCCAAACTTAGGCATTTCATGGAAGAACATCCTCAAGCATTTCCTCCACATGAAATGCTTTTCTGGAAAAAAGCCTTCGATATGCTGGACTTGGCTTATTTACAGGAAGTGCTACTCAGAATGGACCCAGGACTCGAGATACTGAAATGGATAGATCTATTTGCTGATCCGGTTGCCCAGGTACTTACGTGTAGAGAAATCTCTTCAACCTTTTGGGTGGGCAGGGGCACCAGGCAGGGTAGCCAGCTCTCAATGATTATATTTGCCCAATCGCTAGAACCTCTGACGGGCTAGTTTCATTTTCAAGGTCTTCACTGCGGGATACAGAGTGGAGAAACATAAGAGATGATCTTGCTAAATGCGGATGATGCCCCAGGGTATCTCAGAGATACATGCAGAAACCTACCTGGAGTGATGGAAGCACTAGATGAATTTGGGACTACCTCTGGCTTGAAAGTAACTGTGCAAAACCCAGTCTCTTCCCTCCCTGAAGAATTCCAGATTCAGAGAGCGAAGTGCCACACATGGGTTTAATGTGGCAATACAACTCCTCTGGATACTTGGGGGTCAATGTCCATTACTCAGATAAAGACTTAGCACAGGGCAAACTGGCTTTGGCAATGACTGGCCTGCCTCATTCCCTGCCATTCTGCAAGTCGTTACTGCTTTCCTCAATGGGAAGAGTTGCAACAGCATAAATGCTGGTTCTGCCTTAACTGCTTTACCACTTCTTAGCACTTCCACTCTCCATTGCCCAGCACTTCTTTTAGAATTTAAATAACATTCTATCCAACCTGATATGGGGTGTAGGGAGGAACAGAGCGGCCCTCCCTAAGCTTTATATACCATTAGAGTTTTGGGTATTCCCAGCATTTTGCAAAGTGGCCGACTGACAACATAAGACTATGAATAGAGGTAGTCATCCCCGAAGATAGGTGAATGGAATGAGCATAAAACCTTGATGGTCTTCCATTTCCTCCAAGAGCGCTACAACATTGATGAGGGCCAGGTTTTCACTAACAACGCCATGATAGCCACGATAGGGACCCTCTGGGCACCCAACCCAACAGAACCCACCACATCCCCAACAATGCAATTATTACTGGAGCATGGCACGAGCAGACTTGTGATCACATTAATTTACATGGTGCTGCTGGAATTTCGTAGCCCATGTCTACATGCCGTGAGGGATAAATATGTCCTCTTGCTCAGGCGGAGCTTGTAGACAGGCATGGGTTGCTTGCTATGGAGCAGGTCCGGAGGATCTCCAGGAACCTGCGCCTAAAATACACACAGTTCAGCTCCCTACACCAGATATATCTTATTCCAGCACATCTGCACCACATCTTCCATGGGGTGGATCCAAAATACTCATGGTGTATATGTCCAGAGGCTGACTTACCATACAGAGTGGGGACGGAAACTGGGCAATATTGGAGGGAGGCAGTGACAACACTAACTGACATCATGGGATTATCCCTACAGGCAGACCACCTACACTGTTTGCTAGGGTTGACATCCCATACACACAAGGACTAATACATCAGAAAGTTGGTAGATCTGGCATATATCCTATTAAAATGCTGCATAGCAATGGTGTGAAAGTCCACCCCAGCTCCGCCATTGCCCCCATGGCTTAGAGACCTTTTCAAATGGGCAACTGCTGAGACCACTGCCTGGCTCTCACTTCTGCTACAGCGAGGAGCTGCAACACATTTGGACACTTGAGAGAGACACATACCTGAAAAACTGGCACCATTTACATACGAGCGACCACCTTGATGCCCTGCATTCACAAACTGCCATACCCTTGTGCAGTTAACGGTGGTAGTTGAAATATTGATTTGATATTGTAGCCCTAGCTCCCACCCATTAACAAGTTGACTATAGCTATTCCTTTTTCCTACCCACTCCATGGATTCACTATGACCCCACCTACTTCGAACAACACAGATACAAGGAGACTGTGTTCTCCTAAAGAGGCGCAATACGTAGATTTCACACAACCAATAGTATTAGTTATGCCCAGTTTGGGAGACAGTGGATTGTTCCTACTTATTACAGAACGCTGCAGTAGATCTCATGAGGCAGACGGTAGGGTGTTCTAACCCGGATTACCTATCGACTGCATAGGACTTGGACACTGGATGTCTGAACACATCTGGGAGCCAGCAACATAAGCGAACACATGGTGGACTCATGGTCCGAAATATGTAATGTATCATTTATATTTCTATACTGGGAACCCAAACTATGCTCCTTACTGTATAAGAACATCATTAAAAGTGTAAACTCTACTGTGAAAAAAAATAAGGGGATTCTTGAAGCCGATTGTGCTGTTTTCGAAGTCAAATTATAATGCACTGATTTTCAAAGTCAATTTGTGAGCTTTTTTCCTTTTTTTGGGCATTGTCTGGAGGTTGAGATGTGGCCCCTAAAAAAAGTACCAGACTGCCTGGTGACAACTAGCCATGGACCTCATATATACAACTCAGTCATCTTCCGAAGTCGAACTGTGAGAATCTTTGCTGACAGCTTTAACCCATGCTGATCCTCCGCAGAAGTATTTTCAAAGTTGAGTGGTCGCATTTTTTTGTTCTCTTAATGTATTGTTTTACACCAAGTAGATGTTGCATTTTGCCATCATTAAAGGATGGACATTTTCAATCTTTTTGGCCTGTAAGTTTGTTGTATGACACTGGGTGTTATGGAGTAGACCCTAGCCCATAAATGTCACAATATTATAACTGATTTTTGTTATATTTTCCAGGGATTGCAGCATTAGCCTTTAAGTAGTTTGCACAGTGGTTACGCAAATCCCAAATCTCCTTTGTTGTTTACCTGACAATGAACAGGTTTCGTTACTAACATTGTGAACCTTTCATTGTCCAATGCCACATTTTTTTTTCTGACTAGGCATAATATTAGGCATTGCGCTATATTTGAACCAGTAATTTCCTTTGTCATGGAAAGTTTTAGTTTACCTTCGGTATTTAAGTGTGTCATGTAGGTATCAATCTCAAAGGCCTTTATGCTCTGCTATGCTGTCATGGAGGCATTCTTACCTTGTGAATTACCAGCAGCAGTCACAACAAGATGTTTGCAATTCGTGGTCATCCCTGAATACTTTGTCTCCACTCTATGACCTTATGGGAGGAGGAAGTGTTCCAATGTTGATTCTTTATGCAAAATGACATGAAAGAACTTAAATCAAAGTTGTACTTGAAAACAATGTTTGCACAGTTTACTCTGTTCAGTTGAAAGCCACTTAAAGCTTGTAGTTTAAGATGTAAAGACAAAGCCAGGCAATCAGACTGCTATTAAAGTTAATTGAGCATGTTTTTACAAAGAAGATAACTTAATTTTTACCTTGGGGCGATAAAGTATACTTTTCTAATTAACTGTCCCTGAAAAATGTCTACCCTTCAATTGAATGTTGGTTTTTTGAAGGTGTCTAATGCTGATAGTGAATCAATTAAGCAGGTTTTATTTGCATGGAAGAGGTAGAAAACAAGAGTAAGACATAGCACATGCATCACTACCTCCACCACACATATTGTAGTATGGTTGTGTTGATACAGGATGTTGCAACCGGAACTGCTTTCATTCCAATGTATGCTGTGTTTTATGCGGGACTATCTTACTCGTGTTACGTCTGGCATGGCTATTACACAAATTAGTGGCCAATGGTTAATTTTCTTAACATCTTGCCAGAGATTACTCTGTGTAATCTGTTCTTCTACATGATCTTGTCTGTAAATATAATTTGTAAACGCTTAGTGGTGCGAACCAAACATGACAAATGGTAAGTGAATATGCCATGTAAATAATGCACAATCCCCAGTCTTATGTTTTCCAAATTGTTCTGTGTGAGAAAAAGATGGGATTTATATGATGTGCTCTGAAAATTGAACCACTGCAAAGTCTCAAAGTACCTAGCATCACTAATGTCTCCGAGAGAAAGCCAACAATGCCGTTCTTTTGAAATCATCACATACTGAAAACATTGTTTCATCTTTTAATTTAGCCAGTCAAGGCTGTAGTAGAACAAGTTACTTACCTTCTGCCTTGTCTGATAGAGACTATATCTAGCTGCAGATTCCTTACCATAAAATTTCCACAGGCGTCAGATTGGATTCGAAACATTTTTCATGAGCAGTACTCCTGCATACCTGTAGGTGGTGGTGTTCAGCTCAGTGTGTTTTGTCGGCATCAGCCATGCCAGAAATGATGTCTGGGGCATCTATATAAGTTCCACCTAGACGCGCTGATGTCAGTCTCTTCATGACTTTCCATGCCGGAAGAGGGAGCCATGAAGAACACTGACCATTGGTGTGGAAAACTAGGGCCCAGAAAGGGAACTGCCCTGTACCTAGAAATCCAGTCAGATTGAGAAGGATGAGAGGGGAGTGAATCTACAGCTAGATATGGTCTCTGCCAGATAAGGCGTTACCAAGGGTAAGTAACTTGTTCATCCGACAAACTTCTAGCTGCAAATACCTTACCTTAGAATAGATATCCCCAAAAAATACCATTCCTGGAGGTGGGTCTATGGACCAATTTCAAGCAACAAAGTCCTGCAGGACCGAAGGACCAAATTGCCAATCCCTACGGTCCGGAGTGTCGAGGCAGTAGAGCTTTGTGAATGTGTGCAAACAGACTCACATAGCTGCCTGGTAGATATTCAGCAACGGAACTACGCGTACTAATGCAGTGGTTGTAGCCACCGCCCAACCTTTCTTCCCTCCAACATACCCCACGAAGAGTTGGTCATCTACCCGGAACCTTTTTGTTTGACCAAGACAGGACAACAACGATCTCTTTGGGTTTTGTTTGATCAAGATAGGACAACAACGATCTCTTTGGGTCCAGATGGTGGAGTAGCTTCTTTTCTTTAGAGGGGTGTGGAGGAGCATAAAATGTAGGCAGGGTGATGGATTGGCCTACATCAAATGGAGCGACCACTTTCAGAAAAAACAAGGCTTTTGTGCAAAGCACCAGTTTGATGGTGAGATAAGGAGTCTCGGATGACAAGGCCTGAAAGCTCACTTACTCTTTAGGCAGATATAATCACCACGAGGAAGGCTGTTTTATTTGTAAAGAGCCTGATGGGACAATTATGTAGAAACTCAAAAGGAGCACATATCAAGAATGTTCACACAAGATTAAGGTCGCACTGAGGCATGATAAATGGTAAAGGGGGGAAAAAGATGCACAAGTCCCCTGAGAAAACCTATTTACAATAGGGGACTCAAAGAGGGGTGGCTGGGCAGACAACCGCAGGAAGGAAGAGACTGCAGAGAGGTAGTCCTTCAGAAAGCCCAATGCAGAGCCCTGGAGGGCAAGAGAAAGTATGAAAAGGAGAACTTGCGAAAGATGGACTATGCCACAATTTGTTTCATTGGTAGATGTATACTGTTTTATTGGAGGGCCAGCTCGCCACCAAAATGACATCACAGACTTAGAGGGTGGTTGAAGGCTGTCAACTGCTGCTGCTCAATCTCCACACAAGAAGGTGGAGTCTGAACAGGTTCGGGTGGAGGACCCTCCCCTGATGCTGCAACAGAAGATCCTCCTGAAGGGGCAGCCTGATCTGAGGATCGATGGCCATGCTCAGTAGCTGGGGATACAAGATTCTCCGTGCCCAGTCCGGAGCCACAAGGATGACTTAGATCCGGTCGTTCTTGATCTTCTTGAATACTCTGGGCATAAGTGGTAAGGGCGGAAAGGCGTACAGGAGGCATGAGCTCCACTTGAGATGAAGTGTCTCCAAGCGAGAGCCACCTTGGAAAATCCAGCATGTAAAACTGCTGACATTGTGCGTTCTTGGCAGCGGCAAACAGATCTAACTAAGGCTCTCCCGACTGCGGAAAGTCTGAACAACTGCACTAGCCTTCCCTTCATGGAGGAAAGAAAGGCCTTCAATGCCAGTCGGATTGCACAGAGCTCCAAATGTTTGATATGGAGTTTGGATTCCGTCTGAGACCAGAGTCCTCTGATCTCCACTTCTCCCATATGGCTGGCCCAGGAGTGACTCATCTGCCACTAGTGTGAGATCTGGTTGGAGAAAGGAGAGGGATCTGCTGCTGACCCAATCACGGTTTGTTAGCCACCTCTGCAGGTCTTTCACAGTTCCTTCCAAGATCTGGAGCATGTCAGAGTTTCCCTTGATGCTGCGCCCACTGGAACTTCAGGTCCCACTGCAGAGCTCGCTAAGCCATTGCTTATGTGTTATCAGCAGGAAACAGGAGGCCATGAGTCCCAACAGCCTAAGAGTCTGTCTCACCGAAATCCATGATAGAGGCTGAAACATCTGTATCATAGCCTCAACATCCTGTACTCAACATCCAGGAGGATAAGTCCGAAACTGCACTGGGTCCAGAACAGCTCAGATGAAAGGGAGCATCTGACAGGGTGTCATTTGGCCTCTCACTCCTTAGCAAGAATGCTGGTTTAGGGATGACAGTACTTCTGTTTGTAGGTGACTGAGTCACTCCACAGGTCTCAACTGTCGGCCCAACCCTCCTGGTTCACAGGCAATACCTCACCAAAACTCAGACAATAAAGGTGATTTCTGGCAGCCTTATGCATGAACTCTAGATGAGAGTTCTCAGGGAAGTCGTGGTGGAATGGAAGTTACCCTTTTCTCTTGCTTGCAACAAGTCTTATATACACAAAGGCAATGAAGGAGATGCAGGAGAGTTTTCAATATATTTATTGAAAAGACTGCAATCTACAATAAAATGGATGTGCTGCAATGATTTGGATAATGATCAGTAATAAAAGCAGAATAGTGAAGATGTGAGCTGTGAATATGAAAACCCCACCACTTTACAATAAACATGAGATATAAAATTCCTAACCACAAATTCCTAATCTCTACCCTAATGAGAGCTAGATATGATAAACCTAATCTGCCAGTACCATGTCAATGAGAAGCACCTCCCAACCCTTGTTACCTTGGAATGAGGTCTCTAGGACACACTCCTTGGTGATACAAAGGCCAAGTTCTGCAGCAGGGTGACATACTGCATAGAGGGCATCTGGAAGGAACCCATCTAATGACCTTGTCCGTGTGAGATGTATTCATATTGATCATGTAGGATCCCTGACACACGTATGTTCCTACACAACTGATAATGTGGCAGACTTGTGTCAGCAATTGCATAAACAATCCCTAACAAGTGCGCATAATGTTCCTGTAAGTGAGAAAGGGACATGATGAAAATACCTACGTGTATCACTGATAGTGAAGTCTATAGTAACACCTTCTCAGAATGGGACTGATCATGAAAATCAAAACATTTCCTATAAAATGTAAGAAATGGCAGCAAGCTAAAAGAAATAATAAAATAAATGGATACAACAGAGCATATTAAGTGGGTAAAAGGTCACGAGGTGACAGGGGCAACAGGTCTGCAAGCCAAAAGTTAAGCTAATTCCTGTGTCCCAGTGGGAAACTAGAATGGATTCATCACAAGGGAGTCAGGTATGACATCAGCACGTTTATAGTGAACCCCAGCAAATGCAGGAGGTCCACCGTAGTCTGTAGGTGGGAGACGACAGCCTAGGGTGAGCATGGCTTCAACAACCAGTCATCAAGATAGGAGAAGACTGACACCCCTGATCTCGGCAGATGAGTTGCAACCACTGCCACCACCTTGGTGAATACTTGAGAGGTGCTGATATGGCCAAGAGAGCATGGCAAACTGAAAATGCTTGTGGCCTACCGTGAACCACATGTAACGCCTGTGAGCAGGCAGGACGGGGATGTGGGAATATGCATACTGCAGACCTAGCGCTACAATTCAGTCTCCAGGGTCCAGGACAGATAGAACAGGAGGTCTAGGATGGGGGGGGGAGCCTTTGTTCTTATTGGCACCAGAAATTTGTAGGAATAACAACCCAGACCTACTTCTGGCCCACGGACCCTCTTCTATGGCTCCCTTGGCCAAGAGCCGTAACCTTCTAGCGGAGAAGTGCCAGGTGATCCTGAGTCATCAGATCGTAGGGTGGTGGCATGAATGGAGGAATAGTCTCAAAGGGGACGGAGTAGCCCCTAAGGACTACTTGCAAAATCCACCTGTCTGACATGGACTGCCAGCGGAGCAGGTGATAGCGAGTCCTGCCTCTGACTGGACCCTGGTGGGGAATCATCAGATAGGAAGGTTTGGAGGCAGCTGCAGAGGAGGGGCAGTGGGCTGGCTAATCCACGAGCATGGTGAAACCCACATCCCTGGCGAACGCAGAAGTTGGGCAGTGTGCGCGACACACTGGCTTGAGGGGAGCAAACGTGGTGGGATGCCCCTTCTGTAGCCACAAAAAGTGGCAAAAAGCAGACAGATGGACAAGGAGCTGCCGTGAGGCCAAAGGACCCAGCCATAGATCGAGAATCCTTGAAGCACAAGAGAGCAGAGTCTGCTTTCTCTCCGAAGAGACGGATGCCTTCAAAAGGCATGTCCAGAAGGATCGCTTGGACATCCCCCGAAAAGCTAGACGTCCACAACCATGCGGGGTGCCTAAGGGCCACTGTCGATGCAACCACTCTGCCCAGAAAGTCGGTCCTATCCAGACCACATCTGATTGTGAACTTCGCAGCGTATCTCCCTTCAGGAACATCTTGCGAGAGAATGGCCTGGGCCTCCTCCTTGACCTGTGGCAGCATTTGTGCGACCGTGCCCCATGAAGTATGTGTGTAAACGCCTAAAAGGCATGCAGTGTTCACGAACAGCAATGCCAGGTTGGAGGAAGAAAACATCTTCTTCCCAAGTTGGTCCAGACTCTTGGATTCGCCAATCCACGGGTGCAGAAAGGAATGCGCCCTGGGCCATAGAAGATTGGATAACCAAGCTCTCAGGGGTGGGGTTTTGCATCAGGAATGCTGGGTCATTTGGAGCAGGTTTATGGTGGCAGGCAATTGTCCCGTTCACAGGAGTCCCTGTGCTGGGTTTGGCCCAGGTACCGAGCAGGACATCTATAAGGACCATATTAAAGGGCAAAAGAGGTTCAGAGGATGAAGCCCTAGGTTGAAGCATCTGTCAGGAGGTTAACCCTAACTGCCACCGAAGATAGCTCGAGGTCCAGGACTTTGGCCGCTCTTCGCGTCACCACTGAATAGGACGGTCCCTCCTCCGCAGCCACAGTAGGGGAGGGAAAACATGCCAGTGTCAGGGAAAGTATCCAGATGACTGGCCTCACACCCAGGTCCATCCGCCAGTCCGTAGGGTCTTGGAGCTGGTATTCTAAAGGGTCCAGCGACCCCTCCCACCACTCACCATACCCAAACCCATAAGAATAAGAATCAGGATCAGGATCTGACTGAGAGCAAGGCCCCTGGCAAAGTTGTGTGACGCTAATCCAGCTCCACGTCTGAGTTGGGAATAAGGATGGAGTCAACGCCACCTGGGGCTTGGGAGGCATCCGGAGCATCAACGTTGGAACTGGTGTCAGGAAAGGCCTAGGTGGTATGACCATTGCCAGTTCAGCCCCAGAACGGATCCATGGGTGCCCACGGAGCAAAGGCTGAAGCCACCAGTGCGGAACCAAATGGTGCCCCTGGCGACCCCTCTGGCCTGAAGGTGCTCCAGCAGAGTCAGACTGCCCAAAGAGGAGGTGCGTGGCCTCATAAAACTCTGTTGAGCAGCAGTTGCTATGGCTCCAGGAAACCTGGGGAGGAGCAGAGCCGACACAGGCTGCGAGGACGAAGGCCTAGAATAACTATGCTCCTTTTCCCTCATCTTGTCAGCCAACGGAGAAGGTCAAGTCGAAGAACGCTTGTCCTTTGACTTTTTGGTGCCTCAACTTAATCAACCGTCTGTAGGACTTGTAGTGGGACGATGATGACGGGGGTGGTTCTGTGACTTTTCTTGGGACCTTCCTCTTGACTAAGATCAGGAGTGACATGGAGCAGAGTGCCGGGTTGCAAGGAGCTTTAGGGAATGCTCCCTCAAAGCTTTCGGATTCAGGGCCTGGCACTCGGAGCATGACTTCGTGTCTTGGTGTGTTCCAGACACTACAAGCACACAAGGTGTGGATCTGTCACAGACATTGCCAGATGACAGGAACCGCAAGGCTTGAACCTGATCTTACGTGAAGACCTCCTCAACGCATGAGGAACATAGACACTCAAAATATCTTCAACAAAAGTCGAAAAAAAAAACAGTCAAAAAGTGACAGAAGGGTAGCTCTTCTTCGGATCAGTACTGGTTGGCATGGAAAGAAAAGAACTGATGTTAGCTCGCCGGGGTAGTGCAACATTGTGCCTGGTGCGCATATCGCCGACGACAGACCTGGAGGCAACTGACGCCACCTGACAGTCTGGTACCCCTGCACGCTGACGCCTGAGAAATTCTAAGGTAAGGCATCTGCAACTAGAAACCTCTATCAGATTAATTTTGACTTAACCTGACTGCCTCAACAAGAGAAATGGGAAAGATAGCCTCCAACCCCTTTCAGTGGGTTGAAAAAGACATTTGGGGATAAAAATGACCCCCAAAGTAGCTGACCTCTACATGCAAACTACTCATCCCTACTGCGTCAACAAAAGACTGACCTTAAACACTGGGCCCAACTATTCTTGATTTGGCTCGGCTGCATTAATGCAGTAAAGATGACAATGCTTCCAATACTTTTATATCTCTTTCAGGGTCTCCCCATTGGAATCTCTGGGGATTTCTTCTCCTCTATGCCTTCAATGATTACAAACAAAAGAGTGTTGACACACCCCTGGGACACAGGAGGATTGGCCTTACCAAATTTTAAACTGTTCTATAAAGCGACTCAACTAAGAGCAATCTCAAGGTGGTCCCTAAGGGAATCCGACAAACGCTGGCTTCAAACAGAAAGAGCAGTGATGGGTAGAACAATTTGGGACGTCCTGTGGAAACCCAACAAGACCGACCACTCAATGCCTATTTAAGCACTCCGACCAATACCACTCTAAAAGGCGGGCACAATGTGACTCGTTCACATGATCTGGCAACATTTTCCTCTTCTTATACCACTATGCACTATAATGCAGCCTCCAAACCTGCTTTACTACCGGGACCCTTCGACTTGCAGCAGGAGGGCGGATACCTTGCTGTATCAGACCTCTTCCATAGGTGGGATATACTCACCTTTGATAACTGCCACCATAACTTTCAACTACCTGCCTTAGAGATTTACTATTACAAACAATTGAAACACTTGGTACTCCAGCCAACATTACGGTTAGAAGCCACCAGGGACATTCTTCCCACACAGAAATCTGTGCAGCAGCCAGGGAGGGCCAGAGGCTGTATTTCCTTTCTTTACTCACTCCTGTCCTCTACCACCAGTGCCTTTACTCCTCCTCATATGACACTCTGGGAACAAACACTCGGATCCCCGATCACTAAGGAACAATTGCACAAACTTTGGAGAGACATCACCGAGTTTAATCGTTCACTTGTCTTAAGGAAAGCTCACTATAAGGTGCTCTTTGACTAGTATATACACCCAGTAAAACTCCAGAAACTATTCCCAGACATGTCAGAACGATGGAGGAGCTGTGGGTTACTGGGAGACTTTAGACACATCTGGTGGGACTGCCCAACAATACAACCATATTAGACTGAGATTTTAGCAGAGATGAGGGATATTCTGGGCTACCCCTTCTGCACACTCTGGAATTTGTTCTCCTAGGCCTCCGAGACAAGTCCCTTAAAGACCAAACATCGTGGGGGGTGATGGGGGCGGGTGTAGGGGGACGGGGAGAGGCATTAGATTTTGTGGTTGTGCCTGGGAGCAGCCAAAATGGCCCTAGCTACAGCCTGGAAGAAATCTAATGTCCCCTCTATGTCGCAGTGGAATGCCCGCCTGTGGCAGGGACTCAGGATGGAATGCTTGGCAGTTGTCATTGCAGACACTACGAAATGTTTTGACTGTGTGGGGACCCTTAGTGTGCGTCCGTTATTCAGGTCTCCCATTTTTCTCTAGTCCTACCTGTATGAGGGCGCTCCACCTCTTCCAGGTCTGATACTCCTCGACCATATGAATTCCACTTACCTCTCTCATGCTTGAACCGTGACAACTTCTTCACCTGCACAGTCGCCGCTCCCCACCCAATAGCTATAGTGGCAACTCTGCTCTTGCACATTATGTAGTGGTTTGTTTTGTTTGGAGACGTTTGGGGGAAAGAGGTTACAGTGGGTACTTGCATTGTTTAAATGTTTCACTGAAAGACAGTGGTTGAATTGCTCTCCCTTTCACTTTCACTTTACTGCTTCCTGTTTGGAGTAGCTTCACACCTACCTTTTGTGAATCTGAGTTTGTCACTAGCATTTTTCACTGTATTACAGGTCTTGTGTGATAATACCATTGTCAATGTATAATCTGTATGCTTCAAAACTTAATAAAGAAAGTGTGGGGAAAAAAAGATGATCCTCCGTCAGCCTGGCGTAAGATGGTGGCATTGGGGGAGGGGTGGTCAAGAAGGGTAGGGAGTAGCCCCTTCCGACGATCTGCAAAACCCACCTGTCCAATGTTATGGACTGCCAAAGGGGCAGCTGATACCTATCCTGCCCCCAACTGGATGCCCATAATGGTGTGTGGGCAGATTAGGAGGGTTTGGACGCTGTGGGTGCCAGGGAGGTGGTGGATTGACCCACGAGGTCTGTGGGTACTGTGCCCTCGGCCATGCAGAGGCTGTGGAGCATGCGTGTCATGGTGACTGGGAGGGTACTGGCACGCTGGAAGCCCCTTCTTTAGGCCCAAAAGGAGCGAAAGGTTGAATGTAGGTGTGGTGGGGGCAAAGAAAGACTTAAGGACCTGACCTTAGCCAAGATGTCTTTAAAGAGCTCCAGCGCTGAATCCGCCTCGTCTCCACAGAAATGGGAGCCATCATAGGGCATGTCCATCAGGGATGATTGGACATCACCCAAAAAGCCAGTCGTCTTCAACGGGGTGTGGCTCCTCAAGGCCTCTGTCGATGAAACCCCTCTGCCCAGAGAGTTGGACGGGTCACGTCCACAATGGAGGATGAAATTTGCATCTCTATCGGCAACAGCCTGAGAGCATAGCCCGGGCCTCCTTCATGACCGTTGGCAGCACCTGCTCAACCGTGTCCCACAGAGCGTGGGAACAGCAGCCCAAAAGGCATGCGGTGTTCCATGGACCACAATGCCAGGCTTGCGAAAGAAAACGCCTTTTTACCCAAAGTGTCCAGCCTCTTAGATTCATTGCCTGAGGGTATGGGACAGAATGTGGCAGGATTTACATGGGATGTAGAGGCCTGAACCACCAAGCTCTCTGGGGTAAGGTGTTGGGTGTGAAGTCTGGGTCGCCCGGTGTGCGACGGTGGTGACTGGCAATTGTCCTATTCATGGGAGCCCACATGCTTGGTTTGGACCAGGTCACCAGAAGGATGTTAGTAAGGGCTTTGTTAAATGGGAGCAGCCGTTCAAGGGGGGAAATCCTGGTTGTAGCACCTCCATCAAGACAATAGTCTTGACTGCCACCGAAGGCAGTTCAAGGTCGAGGACCTCAACAGCTCTCCGTACCACCATTGCAAATGAAGCTCCCTCCTTCGTAGCCACAGGGAAGGAAGAAAGCATACTGGAGAAGTATCCAGTCCACTGGCTTCACACAGTTCCTTAAACCAGTTCATATTGGGGTCTTCAGACGGCTTATTTTCTTCAGTGCCCAGTGATTCCCCCCACTATTTTCCTCCCCTACATCATCCCTCAGCTTCCCTCCACCAACCCCCCTCCCCAACAAACACCTCCCGAACCCTCCTTATGGCACCAGAAACGTTGACAATTGACACCCCTCCGGCTCCATATTGGAGTGTAGTATTAGAATGGGCATGGTGCCGCTGGTGGTGCTGGGAAAGTTGGCATCGTAGCCGCTGCTGGGGAATGATGAGATGGTATGGCCTGTGCCGGTCCGGATCCAGGAAAGGATCCTTGGGACCCAACTGGAGCCAGAGCCAATGGAGTGGAATCAGATGGGGCCCCTGCCAACTTCTCAGGACCTGAAGGTGCACTGGAGGAGTCAGCCCACCCAATAATGAGGCGCATGGCATTAGAGAACTCTAAGTTTGGGCAGGGATCGCTCCGACTCCCAGAAATTCAAGGAGGAGTTGAGGCTCTACCCCGGCATCAGGCCTGGAATGCCAAAGCTCCTGCGTCTCATCAGCCGACAGATGCAAGAACTCAAAGACCTTTTTGATGACTTCTCTTATGGTACGACTTACCAGACTTACCAAAGGGTCAGAGAGTTGCATCAGATGATCTTCAATGGAAAGTCTGGACAGCTGAGCAAAAGTTAACAGAACATCAAGGTATAATGAAAAACTTGGGTTAAATGCCAGCGTGGCTTAAAAAAAAAAGAAAAAACAGTGGACCATCTGTGGCTAGGTTTGCACAAAAACAAAAAGATCCTCACAAGGTCTACAATCTCTGCCTACTGAAGTACCACAGCACCAAGGTTTTGGGAAGCATGCACCGAATTCTGCCCAAAACCCTGAAGATCAGGGAGAAACAGATGTGTGAACACCACACAATGATGCAGTTGCAGCACAGAAGCAGACCTCACTCAAGGACCTTGGCGTGTCCAGTGACAAAGAGGAAAACACCAAGGAAACCATGTTGGTGCCGGATTAGGGGCCCAACGTCAAAGAAAGTCATCAGCCTCTAAAGGCTGGAAGCCAGCTAAAATGGTATCAAAAGGGAAACATCAACAGGTAACAACACACACATGCAGTGGGGCTGAGCCAACATGTGAATCTAGAAAAGGTTCACACTACAAAACTGCATAGAACATAAACCCTCCTATCATGGCATACCATTTGAAGGCTGCACTATTGCTCACCGCATTCAAAGCGGAAACATAAGATTTTTGGGGGAGAAAGTAGTGGTAAACATGCATTCCTATCTGTATTTTGGTGATCACGTAGAAATGTGCGGTAAGGGTCATGTATAAGGCATGCTCTTACTCTCCCAGCAGCTCGCCTGTATCTTTATCCAGCAGCCGAAGGGTGGAATCCAGACTGGCAGCCAGGGAGCACTGACCATCCTTGCTGAAGCTCACACAGGTAATGGGACCTGGAAGCAGAGAAACCAGACATTCACTCTTAGTCTGCAGTACATGAATAGTCATGCATGAGGCAAAATGAACTCTGTGTAAATGGGCCAAGGAAAAGGAACAGGAGTTCCCTGAAGAAAGGTTTTCACCTGGGAATGCATTGCGGCCTTTAAGTAACCGTATCAGAACTACAACAGTGAAAACAAATACATGATTGGACAATTATTAAATATTTTGAATATCAGTGAATGATTACAAAAAGAAGTAACCTGCTGATATGACACACAACATCCAACCCTTACAACTGTGCAGTGGGAGGCACTGATCATTGTTTGATCTGTTCTTCACTGTTTAGTAACAATAGGTCATTGGCCGAAGAGATCTAGTCTTACATGTACACTCCTGAGAGATAAAGTGAAGGCAAGAACTTTTATTCAACAGGTGTGCTGCAAGCTTGGATCTCTGTTCTAAGTACTGCCAATATAAAGGTTTGCCTAGGTGCTCATAAAAGGCAACCTCTCCTTCCTGGTAAAAGATCAGCTTTGCAGAACACAGGTGCTTTATTATTCATTACAAGTCTCTTAGGCTAAAATAGAACATGCACTTACTTCCAACATAGTCTGCACACATCTCCCCTGTGCGCAGGTCATAGCGCCGTATCTGCCCATCTACAGATCTATAGAGAAAAGAGGGCAAACAGGGTGTTAAAGGGATAACAAAGGCAGCTGTTCTAAGAATTCAAGATCCTACACTTGTGTCACAGGAGCTGCATCACGAGTCTTCATTGCAAAGCATTAAAATTAAGAAAACAACTGAACTAGTCACACCACTCCAGAGAATGGGTCGGCTTTAGCTGTGCCTTTCTTTACAGATTATCCTCGTGCAGCAGAATGAGACTGGAAGGAGTGGTTGCAATTGTACAGACACATTGATTTGTACCTCCATTCCAACATAATTGAGAACACTGCATAAATGCATCCTTGCTCACAATGAGATGGACTCTCAAATATTAAGATGAAAAGTCTAGAAGTACCGACTTAAAAGCATCTGATAGAGATGTGATCCACTGACTAACCTGCGCCTGTGGAACAAGAAAACCTGAGTTCTAATCCCAGCTTCTCCACCTCCAGTATAACTGCCATCCTGTGTATATATCTGTATTTCTTTGTGTCTCGTATCTCCTTTCTGCTCAAACTGAAAGCAGTCAGAAACCAGCTTCCCCTAAATCAAATAAATGCATTGTCCTCACTGCTACCTACACAAGGAGTCCTGCAAAGGTGATTTTCTTGTAAGCTTTTTGCCCCTATGTATAATCAAAAGATCTGCTGACTGTAAAGCAAGGTAGCAGCCTATGGACAGCTCACCCAGACAGAATCTCGTGGTCTGTCACCTTGATGCTGGATATTCCATCTTTCGCTTCGTCCATGATCTGGATAGGATCTGGCCTGCGTGAACGACAATCCCAGCACCTGATGGTCGAATCAATGGAACCTGGTACATAAAACACATCACCAAGATTAAGAATGTGCACTTGTCACCTTTTCCTCAAACTCACTTGAATGAGTGCAAACATCCCACATCTTAAGTTTCTAAACACTTTGGGAATCATTTACAGGTTTCTGGGTGATCCGGCAAATGGCTTGAGTGGCCAGCCCACCTGTCAAATCAAGTTCACCACAGACTTGGAATAGCATTTTCACCAAAAGTGCCCCCACAGATACAGTGAGAGCAATTCTGGTGAACAATTATCGCCACGTGGACCATCTAACCATAGCAATTTGTTCATCCATAAGTGTAAGGAAATGCCTCCTTGGCATGGTTGCCCCCTGACTTTTTGCCTTTGCTGATGCTATGTTTACAATTGAAAGTGTGCTGAGGCCTGCTAACCAGGCCCCAGCACCAGTGTTCTTTCCCTAACCTGTACTTTTGTATCCACAATTGGCAGACCCTGGCATCCAGATAAGTCCCTTGTAACTGGTACTTCTTGTACCAAGGGCACTGATGCCAAGGAAGGTCTCTAAGGGCTGCAGCATGTCTTATGCCACCCTGGAGACCTCTCACTCAGCACAGACACACTGCTTGCCAGCTTGTGTGTGCTAGTGAGAACAAAACGAGTAAGTCGACATGGCACTCCCCTCAGGGTGCCATGCCAGCCTCTCACTGCCTATGCAAGTATAGGTCAGTCACCCCTCTAGCAGGCCTTACAGCCCTAAGGCAGGGTGCACTATACCATAGGTGAGGGTACCAGTGCATGAGCATGGTACCCCTACAGTGTCTAAACAAAACCTTAGACATTGTAAGTGCAGGGTAGCCATAAGAGTATATGGTCTGGGAGTCTGTCAAACACGAACTCCACAGCACCATAATGGCTACACTGAAAACTGGGAAGTTTGGTATCAAACTTCTCAGCACAATAAATGCACACTGATGCCAGTGTACATTTTATTGCAAAATACACCCCAGAGGGCACCTTAGAGGTGCCCCCTGAAACTTAACCGACTGTCTGTGTAGGCTGACTAGTTCCAGCAGCCTGCCACACTAGAGACATGTTGCTGGCCCCATGGGGAGAGTGCCTTTGTCACTCTGAGGCCAGTAACAAAGCCTGCACTGGGTGGAGATGCTAACACCTCCCCCAGGCAGGAGCTGTAACACCTGGCGGTGAGCCTCAAAGGCTCACCCCTTTGTCACAGCCCAGCAGGGCCCTCCAGCTTAGTGGAGTTGCCCGCCCCCTCCGGCCACGGCCCCCACTTTTGGCGGCAAGGCTGGAGGGAACAAAGAAAGCAACAAGGAGGAGTCACTGGCCAGTCAGGACAGCCCCTAAGGTGTCCTGAGCTGAGGTGACTCTAACTTTTAGAAATCCTCCATCTTGCAGATGGAGGATTCCCCCAATAGGGTTAGGATTGTGACCCCCTCCCCTTGGGAGGAGGCACAAAGAGGGTGTACCCACCCTCAGGGCTAGTAGCCATTGGCTACTAACCCCCCAGACCTAAACACGCCCTTAAATTTAGTATTTAAGGGCTACCCTGAACCCTAGAAAATTAGATTCCTGCAACTACAAGAAGAAGGACTGCCCAGCTGAAAACCCCTGCAGAGGAAGACCAGAAGACGACAACTGCCTTGGCTCCAGAAACTCACCGGCCTGTCTCCTGCCTTCCAAAGATCCTGCTCCAGCGACGCCTTCCAAAGGGACCAGCGACCTCGACATCCTCTGAGGACTGCCCCTGCTTCGAAAAGACAAGAAACTCCCGAGGACAGCGGACCTGCTCCAAGAAAAGCTGCAACTTTGTTTCCAGCAGCTTTAAAGAACCCTGCAAGCTCCCCGCAAGAAGCGTGAGACTTGCAACACTGCACCCGGCGACCCCGACTCGGCTGGTGGAGATCCGACACCTCAGGCGGGACCCCAGGATTACTCTGATACTGTGAGTACCAAAACCTGTCCCCCCTGAGCCCCCACAGCGCCGCCTGCAGAGGGAATCCCGAGGCTTCCCCTGACCGCGACTCTTTGAACCTAAAGTCCCGACGCCTGGGAGAGACCCTGCACCCGCAGCCCCCAGGACCTGAAGGACCGGACTTTCACTGGAGAAGTGACCCCCAGGAGTCCCTCTCCCTTGTCCAAGTGGAGGTTTCCCCGAGGAATCCCCCCCTTGCCTGCCTGCAGCGCTGAAGAGATCCCGAGATCTCTCATAGACTAACATTGCGAACCCGACGTTGTTTCTACACTGCACCCGGCCGACCCCGCGCCGCTGAGGGTGAAATTTCTGTGTGGACTTGTGTCCCCCCCGGTGCCCTACAAAACCCCCCTGGTCTGCCCTCCGAAGACGCGGGTACTTACCTGCAAGCAGACCGGAACCGGGGCACCCCCTTCTCTCCATTCTAGCCTATGCGTTTTGGGCACCACTTTGAACTCTGCACCTGACCGGCCCTGGGCTGCTGGTGTGGTGACTTTGGGATTGCTCTGAACCCCCAACGGTGGGCTACCTTGGACCAAGAACTAAGCCCTGTAAGTGTCTTACTTACCTGGTTAACCTAACAAATACTTACCTCCCCTAGGAACTGTGAAAATTGCACTAAGTGTCCACTTTTAAAACAGCTACTTGTGAATAACTTGAAAAGTATACATGCAATTTTGATGATTTGAAGTTCCTAAAGTACTTACCTGCAATACCTTTCGAATGAGATATTACATGTAGAATTTGAACCTGTGGTTCTTAAAATAAACTAAGAAAAGATATTTTTCTATACAAAAACCTATTGGCTGGATTTGTCTCTGAGTGTGTGTACCTCATTTATTGTCTATGTGTATGTACAACAAATGCTTAACACTACTCCTTGGATAAGCCTACTGCTCGACCACACTACCACAAAATAGAGCATTAGTATTATCTCTTTTCGCCACTATCTTACCTCTAAGGGGAACCCTTGGACTCTGTGCATGCTATTCCTTACTTTGAAATAGCACATACAGAGCCAACTTCCTACATTGGTGGATCAGCGGTGGGGTACAAGACTTTGCATTTGCTGGACTACTCAGCCAATACCTGATCACACGACAAATTCCAAAATTGTCATTAGAAGTTCATTTTTGCAATTTAAAATTTTTCTAAATTCTTAAAAGTCCTGCTAGGGCCTTGTGTGTTAAGTCCCTGTTTAGCATTGTCTTTTAGAGTTTAAAAGTTTGTTAAAGGTTTGAAATTAGATTCTAGAAACAGTTTTAGATTCTTTAAAAAGTCTTCCAACTTTTAGCAAAATAATGTCTGATACAGAGATGAATGTGGTGGAACTCGACACCACACCTTACCTCCATCTTAAGATGAGGGAGCTAAGGTCTCTCTGTAATATCAAAAAAATAACCATTGGCTCCAGACCTACCAAAATTCAGCTCCAGGAGCTGTTGGCAGAGTTTGAAAAAGCCAACCCCTCTGATGATGACATCACAGAGGAAGAAATTAGTGACTTGGAGGCCAATGTCCCTCCTCCAGTCCTAAATAGGGAGAACAGGACCCCTCAAGTCCTGTCTCCAACTGTGTTAGTCAGAAATAGTGAGTCCCTCACAGGAGGGTCCCACATTTCTGAAATCACTGAGGATGCTCTCAGTGAAGATGACCTCCTGTTAGCCAGGATGGCCAAAAGATTGGCTTTAGAGAGACAGCTCCTAGCCATAGAAAGGGAAAGACAAGAGATGGGCCTAGGACCCATCAATGGTGGCAGCAATATAAATAGGGTCAGAGATTCTCCTGACATGTTAAAAATCCCCAAAGGGATTGTGACAAAATTTGAAGATGGTGATGACATCACCAAGTGGTTCACAGCTTTTGAGAGGGCTTGTGTAACCAGAAAAGTGAACAGATCTCACTGGGGTGCTCTCCTTTGGGAAATGTTCACTGGAAAGTGTAGGGATAGACTCCTCACACTCTCTGGAAAAGATGCAGAATCTTATGACCTCATGAAGGGTACCCTGATTGAGGGCTTTGGATTCTCCACTGAGGAGTACAGGATTAGATTCAGGGGGGCTCAAAAATCCTCGAGCCAGACCTGGGTTGACTTTGTTGACTACTCAGTGAAAACACTAGATGGTTGGATTCAAGGCAGTGGTGTAAGTAATTATGATGGGCTGTACAATTTATTTGTGAAAGAACACCTGTTAAGTAATTGTTTCAATGATAAACTGCATCAGCATCTGGTAGACCTAGGACCAATTTCTCCCCAAGAATTGGGAAAGAAGGCGGACCATTGGGTCAAGACAAGGGTGTCCAAGACTTCAACAGGGGGTGACCAAAAGAAAGGGGTCACAAAGACTCCCCAGGGGAAGGGTGATGAGACAGCCAAAACTAAAAATAGTAAAGAGTCTTCTACAGGCCCCCAAAAACCTGCACAGGAGGGTGGGCCCAGAGCCTCTTCACAAAACAATGGGTACAAGGGTAAAAACTTTGATCCCAAAAAGGCCTGGTGTCATAGCTGTAAACAGCATGGACACCAAACTGGAGACCAGGCCTGTCCCAAGAAAGGTTCCACTCCAAACTCCCATCCAGGTAACACTGGTATGGCTAGTCTCCAAGTGGGATCAACAGTGTGCCCAGAGCAAATCAGGGTCCACAGTGAAGCTATTCTAGTTTCTGAGGGTGGGGTGGATTTAGCCACACTAGCTGTCTGGCCGCCTAACATGCAAAAATACAGACAGCAACTCTTAATTAATGGGACTAGAATAGAGGGCCTGAGGGATACAGGTGCCAGTGTCACCATGGTGACAGAGAAACTGGTTTCCCCTGGCCAATACCTGACTGGAAAAACTTACACAGTCACCAACGCTGACAATCAGAGAAAAGTACATCCCATGGCAATGGTTACTTTAGAATGGGGAGGGGTCAATGGCCTGAAACAGGTGGTGGTCTCCTCAAATATCCCAGTGGACTGTCTGCTTGGAAATGACCTGGAGTCCTCAGCATGGGCTGAGGTAGAACTAAAAACCCATGCAGCAATGCTGGGTATCCCTGAACTGGTGTGTGTGAAAACAAGAGCACAATGCAAGGCACAGGGTGAACAAGTAGAGCTGGAGTCTGGAAGAATGGCCCAGCCTACCAAGAGAACAGGAAAGTCAGTTGGGAAACCAACTACAACACAGCAAAAGAAAGGGAACCTCTCTTCTCAGGAAGAAGTTCTGCCCTCTGAGGGAACTGAGCCTTTGGAGCTTGAACCTTATCAGGTTGAGCTCTTAGGCCCAAGGGGACCCTCAAGGGAGGAGCTGTGTAAGGGACAAGAAACCTGTCCCTCTCTTGAAGGCCTTAGGCAGCAAGCTGCTGAAGAGTCCAAAGGCAAGAAAAATGGAACGCATAGGGTCTATTGGGAAGATGGACTCCTGTACACTGAGGCCAGAGACCCCAAACCTGGTGCCACTAGGAGAGTGGTAGTGCCTCAGCTGTTCAGGAAGTTCATCCTAACATTGGCCCATGACATTCCCCTTGCTGGACATTTGGGACAAACCAAGACGTGGGAGAGGTTAGTCAACCACTTCTACTGGCCCAATATGTCCAACATGGTTAAGGAGTTTTGCCTCTCCTGCCCCACCTGTCAAGCCAGTGGTAAGACAGGTGGACATCCAAAGGCCCCCCTCATTCCACTTCCAGTGGTGGGGGTTCCCTTTGAAAGAGTGGGTGTGGACATAGTTGGTCCACTGGAACCTCCCACAGCCTCAGGAAATATGTATATCCTGGTAGTAGTGGATCATGCTACCAGGTATCCTGAAGCTATTCCCCTTAGGTCGACTACTGCCCCTGCAGTAGCCAAGGCCCTCATTGGTATCTTTACCAGAGTGGGTTTCCCTAAGGAGGTGGTGTCTGACAGAGGTACCAACTTCATGTCAGCATACCTAAAGCACATGTGGAATGAGTGTGGGGTGACTTATAAATTCACTACACCATACCATCCACAAACTAATGGCTTAGTTGAGAGATTCAACAAGACATTAAAGGGCATGATCATGGGGCTCCCAGAAAAACTCAAAAGGAGATGGGATGTCCTCTTGCCATGCCTGCTTTTCGCTTACAGAGAGGTGCCACAGAAGGGAGTAGGATTCTCACCCTTTGAACTTCTGTTTGGTCATCCTGTAAGGGGACCACTTGCCCTTGTTAAAGAAGGCTGGGAGAGACCTCTCCATGAGCCTAAACAGGACATAGTGGACTATGTACTTGGCCTTCGCTCTAGAATGGCAGAGTACATGGAAAAGGCAACCAAAAACCTTGAGGCCAGCCAACAGCTCCAGAAGTTTTGGTATGACCAAAAGGCTGCACTGGTTGAGTTCCAACCAGGGCAGAAAGTCTGGGTTCTGGAGCCTGTGGCTCCCAGGGCACTCCAGGACAAATGGAGTGGCCCTTACCCAGTACTAGAAAGGAAGAGTCAGGTCACCTACCTGGTGGACCTGGGCACAAGCAGGAGCCCCAAGAGGGTGATCCATGTGAACCGCCTTAAGCTCTTCCATGACAGGGCTGATGTGAATCTGTTGATGGTAACAGATGAGGATCAGGAGGCAGAGAGTGAACCTCTCCCTGATCTTCTGTCATCAGACCCAAAAGATGGCACAGTAGATGGAGTGATCTACTCAGACACCCTCTCTGGCCAACAGCAAGCTGATTGCAGGAGAGTCCTACAACAGTTTCCTGAACTCTTCTCCTTAACCCCTGGTCAGACACACCTGTGTACCCATGATGTGGACACAGGAGACAGCATGCCTGTCAAGAACAAAATCTTTAGACAATCTGACCATGTTAAGGAAAGCATCAAGGTGGAAGTCCACAAGATGCTGGAATTGGGAGTAATTGAGTGCTCTGACAGCCCCTGGGCTAGCCCAGTGGTCTTAGTCCCCAAACCTCACACCAAAGATGGAAAGAAAGAGATGAGGTTTTGTGTGGACTACAGAGGGCTCAATTCTGTCACCAAGACAGATGCTCATCCAATTCCAAGAGCTGATGAGCTCATAGATAAATTAGGTGCTGCCAAATTCTTAAGTACCTTTGACTTGACAGCAGGGTACTGGCAAATAAAAATGGCACCTGGAGCAAAAGAGAAAACAGCATTCTCCACACCTGATGGGCATTATCAGTTTACTGTTATGCCCTTTGGTTTAAAGAATGCCCCTGCCACCTTCCAAAGGTTGGTGAATCAAGTCCTTGCTGGCTTGGAGTCCTTTAGCACAGCTTATCTTGATGATATTGCTGTCTTTAGCTCCACCTGGCAGGATCACCTGGTCCACCTGAAGAAGGTTTTGAAGGCTCTGCAATCTGCAGGCCTCTCTATCAAGGCATCCAAATGCCAGATAGGGCAGGGAACTGTGGTTTACTTGGGACACCTTGTAGGTGGAGGCCAAGTGCAGCCACTCCAACCCAAGATCCAGACTATTCTGGACTGGGTAGCTCCAAAAACCCAGACTCAAGTCAGGGCATTCCTTGGCTTGACTGGGTATTACAGGAGGTTTGTGAAGGGATATGGATCCATTGTGACAGCCCTCACTGAACTCACCTCCAAGAAAATGCCCAAGAAAGTGAACTGGACTGTGGAATGCCAACAGGCCTTTGACACCCTGAAACAGGCAATGTGCTCAGCACCAGTTCTAAAAGCTCCAGATTATTCTAAGCAGTTCATTGTGCAGACTGATGCCTCTGAACATGGGATAGGGGCAGTTTTGTCCCAAACAAATGATGATGGCCTTGACCAGCCTGTTGCTTTCATTAGCAGGAGGTTACTCCCCAGGGAGCAGCGTTGGAGTGCCATTGAGAGGGAGGCCTTTGCTGTGGTTTGGTCCCTGAAGAAGCTGAGACCATACCTCTTTGGGACTCACTTCCTAGTTCAAACTGACCACAGACCTCTCAAATGGCTGATGCAAATGAAAGGTGAAAATCCTAAACTGTTGAGGTGGTCCATCTCCCTACAGGGAATGGACTTTATAGTGGAACACAGACCTGGGACTGCCCATGCCAATGCAGATGGCCTTTCCAGGTTCTTCCACTTAGAAAATGAAGACTCTCTTGGGAAAGGTTAGTCTCATCCTCTTTCGTTTGGGGGGGGGGTTGTGTAAGGAAATGCCTCCTTGGCATGGTTGCCCCCTGACTTTTTGCCTTTGCTGATGCTATGTTTACAATTGAAAGTGTGCTGAGGCCTGCTAACCAGGCCCCAGCACCAGTGTTCTTTCCCTAACCTGTACTTTTGTATCCACAATTGGCAGACCCTGGCATCCAGATAAGTCCCTTGTAACTGGTACTTCTTGTACCAAGGGCACTGATGCCAAGGAAGGTCTCTAAGGGCTGCAGCATGTCTTATGCCACCCTGGAGACCTCTCACTCAGCACAGACACACTGCTTGCCAGCTTGTGTGTGCTAGTGAGAACAAAACGAGTAAGTCGAGATGGCACTCCCCTCAGGGTGCCATGCCAGCCTCTCACTGCCTATGCAAGTATAGGTCAGTCACCCCTCTAGCAGGCCTTACAGCCCTAAGGCAGGGTGCACTATACCATAGGTGAGGGTACCAGTGCATGAGCATGGTACCCCTACAGTGTCTAAACAAAACCTTAGACATTGTAAGTGCAGGGTAGCCATAAGAGTATATGGTCTGGGAGTCTGTCAAACACGAACTCCACAGCACCATAATGGCTACACTGAAAACTGGGAAGTTTGGTATCAAACTTCTCAGCACAATAAATGCACACTGATGCCAGTGTACATTTTATTGCAAAATACACCCCAGAGGGCACCTTAGAGGTGCCCCCTGAAACTTAACCGACTGTCTGTGTAGGCTGACTAGTTCCAGCAGCCTGCCACACTAGAGACATGTTGCTGGCCCCATGGGGAGAGTGCCTTTGTCACTCTGAGGCCAGTAACAAAGCCTGCACTGGGTGGAGATGCTAACACCTCCCCCAGGCAGGAGCTGTAACACCTGGCGGTGAGCCTCAAAGGCTCACCCCTTTGTCACAGCCCAGCAGGGCCCTCCAGCTTAGTGGAGTTGCCCGCCCCCTCCGGCCACGGCCCCCACTTTTGGCGGCAAGGCTGGAGGGAACAAAGAAAGCAACAAGGAGGAGTCACTGGCCAGTCAGGACAGCCCCTAAGGTGTCCTGAGCTGAGGTGACTCTAACTTTTAGAAATCCTCCATCTTGCAGATGGAGGATTCCCCCAATAGGGTTAGGATTGTGACCCCCTCCCCTTGGGAGGAGGCACAAAGAGGGTGTACCCACCCTCAGGGCTAGTAGCCATTGGCTACTAACCCCCCAGACCTAAACACGCCCTTAAATTTAGTATTTAAGGGCTACCCTGAACCCTAGAAAATTAGATTCCTGCAACTACAAGAAGAAGGACTGCCCAGCTGAAAACCCCTGCAGAGGAAGACCAGAAGACGACAACTGCCTTGGCTCCAGAAACTCACCGGCCTGTCTCCTGCCTTCCAAAGATCCTGCTCCAGCGACGCCTTCCAAAGGGACCAGCGACCTCGACATCCTCTGAGGACTGCCCCTGCTTCGAAAAGACAAGAAACTCCCGAGGACAGCGGACCTGCTCCAAGAAAAGCTGCAACTTTGTTTCCAGCAGCTTTAAAGAACCCTGCAAGCTCCCCGCAAGAAGCGTGAGACTTGCAACACTGCACCCGGCGACCCCGACTCGGCTGGTGGAGATCCGACACCTCAGGCGGGACCCCAGGACTACTCTGATACTGTGAGTACCAAAACCTGTCCCCCCTGAGCCCCCACAGCGCCGCCTGCAGAGGGAATCCCGAGGCTTCCCCTGACCGCGACTCTTTGAACCTAAAGTCCCGACGCCTGGGAGAGACCCTGCACCCGCAGCCCCCAGGACCTGAAGGACCGGACTTTCACTGGAGAAGTGACCCCAGGAGTCCCTCTCCCTTGTCCAAGTGGAGGTTTCCCCGAGGAATCCCCCCCATGCCTGCCTGCAGCGCTGAAGAGATCCCGAGATCTCTCATAGACTAACATTGCGAACCCGACGCTTGTTTCTACACTGCACCCGGCCGCCCCCGCGCCGCTGAGGGTGAAATTTCTGTGTGGACTTGTGTCCCCCCCGGTGCCCTACAAAACCCCCCTGGTCTGCCCTCCGAAGACGCGGGTACTTACCTGCAAGCAGACCGGAACCGGGGCACCCCCTTCTCTCCATTCTAGCCTATGCGTTTTGGGCACCACTTTGAACTCTGCACCTGACCGGCCCTGGGCTGCTGGTGTGGTGACTTTGGGGTTGCTCTGAACCCCCAACGGTGGGCTACCTTGGACCAAGAACTAAGCCCTGTAAGTGTCTTACTTACCTGGTTAACCTAACAAATACTTACCTCCCCTAGGAACTGTGAAAATTGCACTGTGTCCACTTTTAAAACAGCTACTTGTGAATAACTTGAAAAGTATACATGCAATTTTGATGATTTGAAGTTCCTAAAGTACTTACCTGCAATACCTTTCGAATGAGATATTACATGTAGAATTTGAACCTGTGGTTCTTAAAATAAACTAAGAAAAGATATTTTTCTATACAAAAACCTATTGGCTGGATTTGTCTCTGAGTGTGTGTACCTCATTTATTGTCTATGTGTATGTACAACAAATGCTTAACACTACTCCTTGGATAAGCCTACTGCTCGACCACACTACCACAAAATAGAGCATTAGTATTATCTCTTTTCGCCACTATCTTACCTCTAAGGGGAACCCTTGGACTCTGTGCATGCTATTCCTTACTTTGAAATAGCACATACAGAGCCAACTTCCTACAATAAGTTTGCACTAATGTGTCCCCCAAGCAAGAAAAACGAACTCTGCAATCAGGAAGGCATGTAATCTGATGTTCTTTAACCGGCACCATTGTGGTGGATGGGTCTCAGTCTTTGCAATTCAAGTGGTTCTGTCAGGTCTAGAAGAGTTAGGGAACTGTGGATTGGTCTGAGTTGGAGAACTACTTAGTTACAGCAATGTTACAGTTTCACAAAATACTAAATGACCTTCCTTTGTCTTATACAAATTATCCCCTAACCCACACAACCTTTATGCATCCATTGCCTTTTAGAAGATTCAGCCATTTCATTTTCAATAACCACTACATAAGTCACTTTATTGTTCAAGGGAAGTAATGACCTGGTAAAGGGAGATGGGTTACAAAGACAAATTGATGTCCTGCAAATCAGTAAACAAATGGAAAGAATTCCTACAAAAGTGGAGTGAGTTTAGGAAGAGCCTCTTGATAAGGGACGGTTTAGTACTGCTAGAAGACTTCACCAGTCACAGACCCATACTAGCAGGATGCCACAGAATATGACAACATCTTTGGATAATTAGAATATCATAGCTAGGATATCAGCTTGAGAGTGTTCCCTTTTTCCTTGTACTGCCTGTGTGTGTCCCTGTGAAGAGAATCTTAAACTCTTCCAGGAGTACTTGTAGCTATAGAGCACTGGCAGCAAAACTCTTCTCTTCCTCTATCCATAGTACTTAGTTGGCTTGCATTTGCTGTAAGGGTGCGGCATTACTTAAGGTGGGAGTACGTAACATGTTTCTTTAAGGGACAGCACCGCACCAGCTGAGACACAAGGCTTGTCCAAGAAATACACACAAATGACCCTTGAACTTTCAATGCTTTGGTTTTTCCCTCCTTTCCAGAGTGAACAAAACAGATAGAGAGTGCTGTGACTTGTCCTTTTTTTCTTTTTATCAGAAGTAAGAGTGCTATATCTTTAAGGTGTTTTTCAAAATAAGCAAAATACCATAGATGAAAAACTGATTGCTGGCTTAACAATGAAAAAGACAAAAGTTGCAAATGATTGGGTGATTATACATTTTATTTTTGGTTCTCGGAGTGGAGTTTAGAGGGCAAAAATAAATGGGCTGGTCCACCCCCTTCCGAATTTAAAATACTCTTATGATCTAAGAACTTCTCTATAATGGGGTATCTTACTCCCCTCTTCTTTAAACAGGATCTATTATTTTTACAATAGATTTCCTTATTCTTTCATCTTCTCTTTGTTTTTGCCTTCAGAGATGGCCACCCGGTGCTTTAGATCAAAGAACATTTATGTCTAAACGCAGATATAATTCATTAATGGACACCAGAAGTTCCGTGATTTACAATGCACCTCACTTACCTCTGCTTGAAACTTAGATTAACTAGGGAACTATGGCTAATACTCCAAGACTTCTAGGTGTCCCTACCCAAGGGGACTGCCTTGCACATCACATGGAATAACCCATCTAATAATATTACTGAGAAGAGCACATGATAGAAGTCTGAGAAGTCGCACGTTTACATTCCCTCAGACAAGCTTAGCAGGTGCCTGTTCTTTTGTCTTGTACTTGCTGAGTATCAGGTCTGAAAGGTGCAGGACAATCTGCCCTTCACAGAAAGAACCGCTCTTGAAGCTAAATAACCAAATGAAATCCCCCATTCCAACGGTTTTATCTTTTTCTACCCTGTCCTCCCCGCAATTATATATATATATATATGTATATATATATTCATTCATTTTTAGGCCCACCACGTAAGCGCTTTGACCTGTTGTAAGTATTGTGGGGTTTTAAACACACCCATCACATGCCCATCACTTTCATTCGTTCCTGGGCTTGCCTTTCACAAATCCCTTGATATAATTGGTAAATGCATTACGTTTTTTGTCACGCCTTGCAGACTACCCTGGTTACATGGATTATTGCACAATTGCCAATATACTTCAGTATGGGCAAACTATTTTATTTCTTTTGTCTCGCCACTTCGTGCCTCATGGCGGCCTTGGCACTCAGTGCGAACAAGCACAACAGCGTGAACTCAATCATCGATATTGGAGCGCTGGTCACATTGTTCAAGGTTACCCAATCAGAGTTATTTCTTGTGGCTATCCCCTTTACACATTTGAAATTAGTAAATGCTTTACGTAAAACAGAAATCCTCAAAGCGAAACCGGCCCTTCCGGCACAGCAGGAGAGCCGATACTACAATATTCACTGTACTCTGGAAACTCACCCCATAATGCATTACTTTTACAAAACATTTTTGCTCATAACTAGGTCTGTGGTGGTCATAGGACACTGGGACCAACTACAAAACGTTCAGCACAATGTGCTCACTCTCTACATCATCTCTGGGTCCCCACACTAGGTTAGTGAGGACCCTAAAATAATAACCTCTCCCATCATTCAGTGTCTTTTTAAGCACTCATGGCTGGATCTTTTGTTTTACAGCTGTGAATAGCTTGTGTTTCACAGGCCTTGTTTGTAATATTGTTGCTATAGACCTGCTAACCTTTAAAACGTGTAAAGCACTACGCCCTCTAGGGGCTAAATATATGGTTACACTGCATTATTTAATGCTATTTTCTTTTTGTGTGGTTATGCCCTCTAAGCACTAACTATATAGTTATACATTGTGGTGTTCTACGCATTACAATCATATCAAAATACTAAAATATTAGTGGCATGGAAACTTGCCCCATAATGCTTTGCAGGGCATTACTTTTACAAAACATTTTTGCTCATTACTCAGCCTGTGGTGGTCCTGGTACAATGGGACCATCTTCAAAACACTGTCTACATTCTCTCTGGGTCCCCACACTAGGTTAGTGGTCGAACCCAAAATAGTAACCCCTCTCACCATTCAGTGTCTTTTAAGCTTTCTCACGGCTAGAACTTTTGTTATACAGCTGGGAAAAGTTTTGCTTTAAAGGGCTTGTTTGTAATATCATTGCAGTAGGCCTGCTAGCTCTAAAAACGCCCTCTAAAGACTAAGTATATCGTTAATCTGCATTACTTTCTTCTGTTTTTTTCATAGCGTTATGCCTTCTATGGCTAACTTCGGTAAAACATAATCTGTTAGAGACTATCCAGCTGCAGATTCCTTACCTTTTAATTCCCTGGCATCCACTTTGAATCCAGAATCTTTTTGCTGAGCAATACCTGGTGCGCGCCGTTGGGTGACATCGTTTGGATCCGCATGCTTCGTACGGCTCCACGTGGCTCCGTCAGTGTCATTGGAGCCGCCTGGGACATCACAGTCACCTATAAAGGCACCACCTGGTGCGCAAATGTCAGTTCTTTCATCCACAAAACTTCCATGGACACAACCAATATGTGTCTGTGCAAAACAAGGGCCCTGAAAAGGGATAAACCCTAACCCTACTAGACATATCTGCAGGGTGGGGAGGCATGGGTGGGTGTAAGGAATCTGCAGCGGAAGTCTGTACCAGATAATGCGTTACCGAAGGAAAGTAACTTGTTCACCTGATAGAGACTTCTAGCTGCAGATTCCTTACCTTTGAATATATACCCAAGCCATGACCTCATGGCAGTGGGCTGTGGATACTATTCCTTACACTAAGAAGCCCAGTAGGACTGAAAGGGCTAAGTGCCCGTCTCTTCATACCAGACTGTCCAGGCAGTAATGTTTTGCAAACGTGTGCAAAGATGCCCACATAGCCACCTGACAGAGCTCCAGGACTGGTACGCCTTGAGCTAGCGCAGTGGTAGCAGCTTTGCCCCCTGGCAGAATGAGCTCGCAAGCCCTCAGAGGGATGCATACTGGCCAATGTGTAGCATATCTTCATGCAGATAACGACCCAGCGCGAAATGGTTCGCTTCTGCGCTGTCCGACCCTTCTTTGCTTTAACATACCCCACAAAGTGTTGGTCATCCACCCGGAACTCTCTTGTGCAGTCAAGGTAGAACGACAACGCTCTTTTTGGGTCTAGTCGATGGAGTCGCTACTCTTCTTTAGAGGGATGCAGTGGAGCAATGAAAGTGAGCACAGTGATGTTCTGACCCAGATGAAATGGGGCCACCACCTTGGGGAGGAAAGAGGCACAAGTTCTGAGAACCACCTTGTTCGGATAGATAGTGAGATACGGTGGCTTTGATGACAGGGCTTGCATCTTACTCACTCTCCTGGCATATGTTATTGCTACTAAGAAGGCTGTCTAAATGGTGAGCAGCCCGAGGGGACAGTTGTGCAAAGGCTCAAAGGGAGCACACATCAGAAAAGTGCAGACAAGACTTAAGTCCCACTGAGGCGTAACAAAGGGCGTAGGGGGAAACATATGTACAAGCCCTTTGAGGAATCTATGTACAATGGGGTATCTGAACAAAGAAGGCTGGTCAGGCATCCAAAGAAATGCTGATAAGGCAGAAAGATAGCCCTTGAGAGTCCCAAGGAAGAACCATGCTGAGCTAGGGAAAGAATGAAGAGAAGAATATCAGAAAGAGAAGCAGAAAGAGGGTCAATAGAGCTTTCTGTATAATAATATACAAAGCTTTTCCGACGGCAGGCTTATACTGTGGAGGGACGCCTGGCTGGCAAATAACTTTACAGACTTCGGGAGGAATGTCAAAAGCCATCAACTGCTGCTGCTCAATCTCCACGCATGAAGGCGCAGGGTTGACAGGTTTGGGTGGAGAACCCTCCCCTGCTGCTGAGGCAGAAGATCCTCCCAAAGGGGTAGCCTGATCGGAGGATTGATGCTCATTTTGAGAAGCTCGGGATACCAGACTCTGTGTCCAATCCAGAGCCACTAGGATGACTTGGGCCCGGTCGTTCTTGATCTTGAGAACTCTCGGCAGGTGTGGTATATTGGCGGAAAAGCGTACAGGAGTCCTGAACTCCACTCGCGCCGAAAAGTGTTGCAGAGCGATTGCGGCCTTGGAAACTCCAACGTGCAATACTGCTGACATTGCGCATTCTCTGCGGAGGTGAACAGATCTAACCAAGGCTCTCCCCACTGCTGAAAGTCCTTGCGCCACCTGACAGCGGAGTTCACCGGCCCTGCCGTTCAGAGAACCTGCTAGGTGTTGAACCACCAGGGTTATGCCCTGCTGTTCCAGCCATGTTCAGAGATGCAGAGCCTTCTGACAAAGGGTCTACGACCCCCACATCGCTCTGCTTGTTGCAGTACCACATTGGGGTGGTGTTGTCCATGAACACCTGCACAATCTTCCCTTTCACAACAGGAAGAAATGCTTTCAATGCTAGCTGGATCACCCAGAGCTCCAATAAGTTGATATGGAATCCAGATTCTGCCGGAGACCAGAGACCCCTGTTCTCCACCTCTCCCAAATGGCCGCCTCATCCCAGATGAGATGCATGTCACTACTGAGAGATGTGGCTGGGGAAGGGAGAGGAGTCTGCCTTTCACCCAATCGCAGTTCAAAAACTACCACTGCAGGTCTTTTGCAGTTCCCTCCGAGATCTGAACCGCGATTGCAAGATTTCCCTGATGCTGAGTCTACTGGAACTTCAGGTCCCACTTCAGAGCCCTCTTATGCCATCTGGCATTTTTGACTAGCAGGATGCAGGAGGCCATGAGTCCCAACAGCCTCAGAGTCTGTCTCACCGGAATCCAAGATAAAGGCTGAAACATCGGTATCATAACCTGAATATCCTGGACTTGCTGCTCGGGAGGATAAACCCGCAGCTGCACTGTGTCCAGAATAGCCCAGATGAAAGGGAGCTTTTGAGAGGGAGTCAGGTGTGACTTCGGTATGTTTAAAGTGCACTCCAGCGAATGCAGGAGGTCCGCCGTAGTCTGAAGGTGGGTGACGAGAGCCTGGGGCGTAGAAGCTTTCAACAGCCAGTCATCGAGGTAGGGGGAAGACTGAAACCCCCAACCTTATCAGATGAGCCGCTACCACCGCCATCACCTTGGTGAACACCCGAGGGGTATTGGTGAGACCGAAAGGGAGCACGGTATACTGAAAGTGCTTGTGGCCCACCTTGAACCGCAAGTAAAGCCTATGGGCGGGCAGGATGGGAGATGTGAAAATACAGACCCCGCAAGTCCAATGCTACAATCCAGTCTCCTTGGTCTACGGCAGACCAGACCTGAACTAGAGTGAGCATCTTGAATTTCTCCTTTTTGAGGAAGCAATTGAAGTCCCTCAAATCCAAGATAGGGCGAAGACCCTTGTTCTTTGGAATCAGAAAGTAGTGGGAGTAACAACCACTGCCTACTTCTGACATTGGGACCCTTTCTATGGCTCCCTTGGCCAAGGCAGCCGTAACTTCCGCGTGGAGCAAGATTAAATGATCCTCCATCAGCCGTTCTTTTAATGGAGGGACTGAGGGAGGGAAAGATTGGAAGGGGAGGGAATAGTCTTTTTGTATGATCTCCGATGTTACGGACTGCCAGTGAGGGATGTGATATTGAATCCTCCCTCCAACTGGGCGAACATGGTCTTGCAGAAACATATTAGGAGGGCTTGGGCATTGTGGAAGAGGGGGGCTGGGTGGTGGCTGACCTCTGGCTAGACCCCCTGGGTCTGAATGTACCACGATCCTGGTTCTCGCACTGGGTGCTGTGAGGCTGGAGGATTGGGACTACCCTGTGGATGGCGTGGTACCCTGCCCCTCCTGAAGCTTCAAAAGGGGAAATAGACAGCCTTCTGGCTAAAGGGCGCCAAGAGGCCCAAGGGTCTGGCAGTGGCTCACGAGTCCTTGAACCACTCAAGTGCAGAGTCTGCCTTCTCACCAAAAAGGCGTGAGCCATCGAAAGGCATGTCCATCAGATTTGCCTTGACATCCCCCGAAAAGCCAGAGGTACGCAGTCAGGCATGGCAACAAAGGGCCATTTTCGAAGAAATCACCCTGCCCAGCAAGTCTGTCGTGTTCATGCCACACCGGATGGTAAACTTGGCTGCATCTCTCCCATCCTTGACAGCTTGGGTGAGAGTGTCCCATACGTCCTCCGGGACCTGGGACAGCACTGTGCCACTGTATCCCATAAAGTGTGGGAAAAACGGCCCAATAGGCATGAGGTGTTTACCGACCTCAATGCCAAGCAGGAGGAAGAAAACGTCTTTCCAAGTTGGTCCAGCCTCTTGGATTCCCTATCCGGGGGAGCGGAAGGGAAGGCACCATGGGAAGTGGAGGCCTGGACCACCAAGCTCTCTGGGGTGGGGTGTTGGGTGAGGAAACTAGGGTCTGTAGGAGCTGGTCGATGGCTGCGGCCAATTGTCCTATTCACAGGAGCCCGTGCTGGGTTTGGACCAGGTAGCCAGTAAGACATCTGTAAGGGCTTCATTAAGGGTAACATCAGCCCCAATGTAGCAACCCCCAGCTGAAGCACCTCTGACGGGAGGTTAGTCCTGACCGGCACCATAGGCAAGTCTAGGTCCAAGACCTCAGCTGCTCTACACACCACCATGGCATACAATGCTCCCTCCTCCATATCCACAGAAGGAGGTGAGAGCATACCAGCATCTGGAGAAGTATCCAGTCCACTGGCTTCCCCTAGATCCTCATACTAGTCCTGCTCCTCCAATCCATATTCCAAAGGGTCCTCAGACCCCTTCCACTCCTGGCTGATCTAAATAAGCCTCAGGCACTGATATGGGCTTAGTCGGTGCCACCAAAGTCGGAATCTGCATCGTACAATGTCGTTCTGGCTCCAAATCATCAGGAATGAGGATGGGGCTTCCACCACCGGTGGGCGCAGGTGGTGGGGGGAGCGTCGACATCGGGCCCGGCTCCAAAGGAGGTAGACTGAAGAACTGCCACCTGCCTGGATCTAATATCGGATCCTGGGGTCCCCAATGGCACAGAGACCAAAGCCACCTGCATCGAACCCGATGGGGCCCCTGCTGGCAACGCAGGGTCCAAAGACCCACCTGCAGGGCAGCCCACTAAAAAATGAGGTGCATGGCTTCGTAAAAGTCTTATTTGAGCGGGGGTTGCTCCGGCTCTCAGATAAGGGGAAGACGCGAAGTCTGCCCTGGCAACGGCTCTGCGGAACCATGCTTGGAACGTTGATGTGCCCGAGATGCCTCGTCGGCTGACAGGCATAGCGAAGTCCGCTTGGACTTCTTGTGCCTCTTCCCTGAGTGCCCCAAGGACCTCGAGTGGGGTAAAGACGACTTGGGGCTCCTGAAGCAGTCCTGCGACCTCCTCCTTGAGCAGGACCGTGACCTCAGAGGAGGCGCACTGACGAAGTCGACTGCCAGGCTGCCATGAGCTTTAGAGACCCCTCGCTCAAAGCTTTCGGGCCATGGCCCGGCAGTCAGAGCACGACTTCGAGTCGTGGTTCCTGCCGAGGCACCAGAGACATACCTAGTGTGGGTACGTCACCCACATAGCATGATGACAAACACCACACAGCTTTAACCCCGTCTTCTTAGATGACATCTTCCTTGCACAGACAAAAAATTCTCCGAAAAGGCAAAGGGTAGCACGATCTCGGACCGGCGCTTAACCGGTACAAAAGGAAAAGAACTGATGTATGCGTGCCGGTGTGGTGCCTTTAACGTCGCAGACGGCTCCAATGGAGCGGACGATGCACGCAGATCTGAACTACGCCACCCGACGGCACGCACAGGGTATTGCTCAGCAAAAAGACTCCAGATTCGGAGCGGACACCAGAGAATTCAAAGGTAAGGAATCTGCAGCTAGAAGTCTTTTTCAGATAATATGATTACATGACCATGTATCTTACAAAATATATTTTCGTTATGGTCCCCTCTAGGGGCTGTTTTGAGCATTATAGTCTAATGCCAAAAGGTTTATTTCTGATAACGCTTTATATGATAATTGTATATGTTTTAATAATCTCTCCTAATTACAATTAGGATGATGATTCATGCCAATTTAACATCCTTATTAAACTATGACTGTTTAAACCCTCTTGATATGTTTGGGTGACCCTTCTGGTTTATTTCTCCTCTGTGGCTGTCCTATGTCTTTTTGGGGAATTGTGTTAGCCGGCCAGCAACTGACAGTGGTATTCTAATAGAATTAGCATGGCAGATTTAAATTAGGATGCTAAATCGCAACATTTTCATTTTTTGCTGCAGATAGAAGAAGGTAAATGGAAGTGCTTTAGTTATATGCATGGCCACTGGAATTATATGGCGTGCAAAATTATGAGGCAGGGTTGACCAACTTATGTGGCAAGAAAAGTCCACTTATGAATTTACAATGCCAATAGCTCTAACTCACACAAATGCAAGACCTATTGCATTGTAAATGCTTTTTGTTTCAGTTAGTTATCCGTAGAATCTGCATCCATGTTTCTCAAAAGTTGATTCCTTGTGCATGGATCCATTGGACTATGTGATGCTTTGACAAGAATATCCTACAAGTTGATGGGAAACGGTGATAGATTACTGCTTTCTCCATGTAATCCTTCTGGCAACTATGATTTTGCAGTACAGGACGACAGTATAGTAGATTGCTGCAGATGCACTATTAACAGAGGACAGAGCAGGTGGATTGTTGAGGGACTGCTGATAAAGACATGGCTTTTGTGAACTGTATGTACATGGATGTGAGGGATAGGTAGTCATGCAGGTCTGGCATCTAAGCCTAGGATGCGGAATAGAAAGGGCGATATGAAACCTGGCATACATTTTTTTTTTTTTTGCACGGAGGTGGGGAGGGCAAGCCGAGATGGAAGTTGCAGTGTGGAGGAGCTACGGCACTTGGTAATTCATACACAAAACAGCCTGCGAGCACAAATGCTACTAGACCTAAATCAAAGTGTAGAAAACTTAAGCAAAGTCCCCCACCATGCCTCCTTGTTTATCCTACTTACTAACCTCAGCATTTGAAATGCATGGTTGTGCATTTGACGTTTTAGCATAACGTTCCTTTCAACAACCATAAAACTGAAAATAGTACAAGTCAAAACAACCAGCTCAAAACTTGTGAAGCCAAAAAACATTCAGCAGCACCAAAGGGTAATGGTGAGGTCAAAATATGGTATCAGGACTCAGAGACCAGCTGGACTTCTGCCTCCGCCTAAAATGAACCTTCAATGGCTCTTCTCACATCATGCACAATTAACTGTCACAACAAAGCTGCTGGGTTGTCACTGGGCTTGCTTGGCAAACACCACTGGAAGCCAGTTTAGCTTTTGCAGATGCAGGGAATGTGTGCGAGTGAGGCAAAGTATAAGTGTCTGGTGGATTGGTGCAAGTGTATGCGGATGCTCCGGTATTCTGGCCCTGTGTTGGATGGGGCTTTGTATGTGTGCGTGAACATTTTTAATTTGCTACACATGTGAATGGGGAGCCAGTAAAGCTTCTTGAGGTGTGTGTGATGTGGATTTGGTGTGGGAGAGTCAAGTAGGAGTCTTGCAGCAGTGCTCTGGAGTTACTGCGCTGGGTTTCTGATGTCTTGGTTCTCCTCTGGTTTACCCTTCCATTGTGCTACAATCTTTAATGCTCTCCCAATAAAGGTTCAGTAGGCTTAGCAAGCCCACGTGCCAGGGTAGAATCTGGTCACTTCTGCGAACTGGCCCAGAACCAGGATCACCGCCTATAAATCCAGTTGAGGAGTGTAGGTGTTCCAGTAATCATGAAAGAAAGTGAACAGGGCCCATTCCATGGCCATCGTGAGCTCTTCTGTAGTTTGGAGAGCTTGACATATTCACAAATGAAATATTCCAATTCTTTATTTACCTGCGACCCGCAAGGTGTGAAATGGCAAAAAATCCCAAGGTTCTCCAGATACCCTAAGAATTTACTTCCTTGATGGCGCAGCCCATTCCTCACTTTGATTTTTTTTTTTTTTTAAAGCTAAACATGCATTACTGCCACCTTAGCTATTTTGTGGTGGAATATCTTTATTAATGTGGATTGCACTACTTTAGGCTCTGGAAAATGGAAACATATCCATTGTCAGCTGCAGTGCAAACATCTTTCTTTAACTTGCTAAAAAAGACGATAACTAGATAGCAGCGGAGGAGTCTGGCATGTGATGTTAAGATACATTATACGACAAGCAGGGCGCTCAAGAGGGGTTTAAGAGGCAGTGGAAAGGGAAAGGAATGTGTACTGCTAGGTGTGCTAAGTGAGAGAAGGCGCATTATTATAGTGAAATAACCAACATTTAAGTCTTTCCAAACGGAGAGAGGGAGGGAAAGTGTGTGCGTTTTTGTGTGTCTGTAAAATTCAAGGTGGAATCAGTCAGACACCTCACCATACCCGACTGAAAGCACCTGCAACCAACTATTTGTCACAAAATACATTTACTGGGTGGATGTAACACGCCCCACATCCAGTCTGAAACTACACCCCTGCCACTAGGTTTTTTCTGCATCACAATTGTGCTGCACCATTTTCAGCTCTTTTTTACACTGACATGCAAAACTGCATCAATGTGAATTGCCATAGAGTGTGACAGTACATGCCCCAGCCAGGCTTATAACTACATTCCTGGGTCCCTCAAGATGAGGCATCGTAGTCTGACAAACATACACATTTATCCACAGAAACGGACCAGCAAAAAGGAGAGAAAGAAACCCCCCCGAACTTCATTGAATATTTACCCAGGGGAGGTGGCAGTCCCAGAGGCTGCAGACCCCAGCACCAGAGCTAAGGGGTCAGCGTGTACCTACCCTGGCTCTTTTAAAGTTTTTTTATTGTTTTTTTTTTCTGGGACTCTGCTAATGCTGTGTCTCAGGCAGGCTGCCTACGCTTCTTTGTTGAAGTGTTGGCAGCCAATCAGATATCAGCTTGAGATCAGAAGGGTTTGTTTTTTCTTTAATTTATCAAAAACTAATGGATAGCTTTACATCAAATAACAAAAAGGGCGCTTTCTGGACCAAGAGTTACCTTTCTGCCAAATTTGGCAGAAATTCCATCCAATGGTTCAGGACCTATTCCTGTTCAAAATCCCTATGGAAAAATGCATGGGGAAAAAGCATTTTGGGCCTCCCCCCCCCCCTTTTCTCAGGCCCGCTTGACAGATCACCTCAAAACTTTTCAGACAGCAACTGAAGTGAGCGTCATTTTTTTTGTAAACTTTCTTGAAGATTCGTCAAACTGTGCCAAAGTTATTAGCAAAACAAACACTTTTTTCTAGAGAAACTAGAGCCTCACTATAACTACCTAGTGGCGACCTCCTCTAGGTTTTATCTATCTCCTACTGGCAGTCACCACTAGGTAGTTATAGTTAGGACCCAGTTTTCCATAGGATTTTTTTTTTACCAATAACCTAGGCACAGTTTGACGAATCTTCACATATTTTTTAAAACAAATATGACAGTCGATTCAGCTGCTGTCTTGGAAGTTTCGGGGTGATCTTTCAAGCAGGGGCACAGAAAAAAAGGGGGGGGGGTCTCAAAATGCATTTTCCCAATGCATTTTGCCGGAGGATCTTTAGACACGACTACAGCAACCGCTGAACAGAATTACACCACATTTGTCAGGAAGCTAGATCTTGATGCACAGATCGTGCTTTGTGTTATTTGGTGTAAATCTGTTCAGTAGTTTGGGAGTTACTGAAGGAAAAAATATAGATAGGTGGGCAGAGCCTAAGCACAGATCTCATTGTGAATTCTGATTGGCTGTCAGTACTTCAACCAGGAAGTGATGGCAGCCATCTTGGGACCAATGCACATAACACCCCATTGAAATGCATTGTAGCGAAAGGCAGGGTTTGAGGGTCACAAAAATGAGAAAGAGGGGTAACAGATTTTAGTTACAGTAATAATCATTTGTTGATGGTATCATACTAATTTTAGGAATTGTGGTGTGTTCTAAGGTGATTTTACCCTGTGAAAAAAGCATCCTGCTGGGATTTCATGAATCATGTTGCGGGGAAACTGTTCTCATGATTTTCCCCACAGAGGTTATGGAAGGTGCTCCAGAAGCTACACTGAGAACAAATGTTCTGTAAATTCACAGTATCTCAGCCATATGAGAATGAAGTCAGACATTCTCAGTAAAACACGTACTTTCAAAAGGAGTACCTTGTCAGTAGATTCCCTTGTGTTCTACTGCAGCCTCCCAGAGTGTTCTAAAGCACAAATAGAGCACTAACAGTCTACCTTATGACAAAACTGTGGCACACCAGAAACTATCTTGATTGAATCAAACTGAGAAAATGTAAAACATTTAATTTAGAAAGGAACAAAATGAGGGGGTTAATTATTGTCATAGAAATTATGATTAGTGATGTAAACAAAAACAAAAAAAAGGACATGTTTTAAGTGAGTTGTCAAAATCTTCCTCTTCTATTTTCTTAAAACATCCTGACACACAGACACCAACCAACCACACACGCAACCTTGGATTGGTCCTCGACTCCTCCCTTTCCATGTCTAAACAGGTCAACACTATCTCCTCCTCCTGCTACAACACCCTCCGCATGCTCTGCAGGATCTACAAGTGGATCCCGACCGAAACAAGAAGAACAGTGACACAGGCCCTCGTTAGCAGCAGGCTAGACTACGGCAACGCACTCTAAGCAGGCATCCCGGCCAAGCACATGCAACGCCTACAACGCATCCAAAACTCCTCCGCCCGACTAATCCTCAACGTGCCCCTCCGCAGCCACATCACCCCCACCTGAGAGACCTTCACTGGCTCCCCGTCGACAAGAGGATCACCTTCAAGCTCCTCACCTAAGCACACAAAGCACTCCACAACGCCGGAACAGCCTACCTGAACAACAGACTCAGCTTCTACACCCCAACCGACAGCTCTGCAAACCTCGCCCTCCCCATCGTTCCCTGCATCCAACGTAAGACCTCCAGTGGCAGATCCTTCTCCTACCTCGCTGCCAAGACCTGGAACACCCTCCCGACCAGCCTACGTCAAACCCAAGACCTGCTCACCTTCAGAAGACGCCTCAAGACCTGGTTCTTTGTGCAATAGCAGCAACCCCCCCCCTCAGCGCCTCGCGGGTAAGTAAAGCGCTTTATAAATACAATGATTGATTGACTGAAGCATGCACTTTCAACACCAGCAGCAGACTGCCAGTTAACTTCCTGGAGGTCAGCAGTTTTACTATAGTGTTCTAATGAGCAACTAGAGTGCTAACATTCTGAATTTATGCCAAAAGTGTGACACATCTGAATGCTATCTTGATGGAATCAAAGTTGAAAACTGAAAGCATTTTCTACTGAGGATACTGCAGTAAATGAGGAGATTAGGGAGCTTCATAACAAACAGGTCTCCCAAGGTGGCCACCAAAGGGGGAAAAAGAGCCCAAATGTAGCACAAATATCATCCAAATGTAGCCTAAGTATAGCGCAATGACAGAAGTGTGTAAACCACTTAATTTTTTTTTTTTTTTTTTGCAGTTTTATAAAGTGCAGCTTGACCAACTGGATAAAAACACAAAGATAGCAAATAATTTTAAAGTGCTTTGTCGCTATTTGAGAACTCAGAAAACATGTCCTAATTTTAGTTTTTTATAGCACTATCCATAATTTCCATGGTAATAAGACTCTCTCATTTTTATAATTTCTAAAAGAAATGCTTTAATCATTACAATTTTGATTACAGCAAGATGACGTCAGGCGTGCCACACTTTAACAAATATAGAATGTTGGCAATATAGTTGTACGTTAGAATACTGTGGGAAGGCAAAGGTGAAGGGCACAGACATGGATAATTTAGGGGAGGTTGCAGAGGCAGCAAGTTGACCTCGCTCGACAGGATGAAGGGGCAGTGCAGCACAACTAGCTATGGAGGGCAGGGTAAAGGGGGCGGGGCCAACGAACCAATCATGCAGGACAGGCACGAAAGGCTGTGGCAATATAAAAGACCATTGAGGGCAGAAGGAAGAGACAATGGGAGTACAACCATAAATGCCAACAGACTATTCAGGGAGGAGACTCCCAAAGTTTTAAGCCCCAAAAAAGGCTTTATTTTAGGCCTCCTGCCTAAAATATCCTCTTTTTCAATATAAGTCAATGAGGAAAATCAATTCCTCAGTTTTTTTTTGTTAAAATCTCCCTCTTACCAAGTTCAAAATGTTGGCAAGAATGGTACACTGGATCACGGAAGGCAGGAGGAATGGGGTAATAACATGGACTTGTATAATATAGGGCAGGAGGAAGATGGTCAGGGGCACCAAACTGACCTTATACAGCAGGGTCATGGGTTGCAGCAGCAAAATACACCAGATGGGGCAAGAGGGATGGCCGTGCAGGGCAATGGACCATGGAAAGCAATATGGAGGGGACAGGGCCATGCACATGGACAACAGAGAGCAGAGGGGGAAAGAGGCAAGGGCAGCAAGTTGACCATATTGGACAGATAGGAGAGACAGTTGCAGCATAATGGACCATAAACGGCAGGGTGCAGGGGCACAACATGGACCACACAAAGCAGGAGGGAAGGAATAGGGGCCTGTACATGGAGAAATGATGGCATGGGCCAAGGGGGCAGGGCAGGAGCAGCAAGCTGACCAAGGAGGGGCTGTGCAACGCAGAAGACCATGTATGGAAAGCAGAAGGGTTAATGGCAGCTCAATGGCCATGGTGTGCAAGAGGGAGGAGGCAGAGTCATGCGTAAAGGACCCTTGAGGACAGAAGAGAGGGGTAGGGGCTGGACACAGACAAGAAAGGGCAGAGAAAGGGGCTTCATAACAGACTACACAGGGCAGGCAGGAGAAGCAGTTGCACCACATCAGACAATGAAGGGCAGAAGCGAGTGACAGCAAACTGGACCATGAAGGATGGGAGGGAGGGGATGGGGCAAGGAACTCGGACAGGCAGGGTGGAGGTGGTAGGGACAGGCCACAGCCATCTGACCATGCTAGGCAGGTGGGAGGGGCAGTGGTAACTCAATATAACTCTCAGAATAGATAGGAGGGGCAGTGACAGGTCCATGGAACATGGTGAGCAAAAAGGAGGGAGTAGGGCCATGCACATAGACATCAGAGGGCAGGGGAAGGAGGATAGGGTAGCAGACTAAGAAAAGAAGCTAAGCAGGAGAGCCATGATGGGGCATAGAATTGGGCAATGGAGGGCCTGTGGAGTGGGCAGGGATATCAAGCTTAATGGAGGGCAGTGGCAGCCCATCAGACCATGCAGGGCAGGAGGGAGGGGGCTGGTGCATGGACTTGGACAACACAGGGTAGGGAGAAGGTGAATGGGGCAGCAAAGTAACTGTTCAGGGCAGGCGGGAAGGGGAGTGGATGAATAACAGATGACCAGGGCTGTAATGAGGTAGTTAGGGCATGGACTTGACCAATAGATGGCAAGGAGGATGGGGAAGGGGCAGGAGCAGCAAGCTTAAGTGGTGGCAGCACAATGCCAGGCCCTGAGTCCAACCCCCGCAAGGTTACAGGGATATTAGTTAGATTCAGATTTTACAGGCCAAAAAAAAAAAAAAAGGAGAAATTCAGCTTTTATAGTTAGAGTTATTTAAAGAAACAATAACGCATGCGCTAAGGTAACTAACTCCAGCCCGCGACATGCACTGCTGATTACCCCAGATATTACATCACTCATGACATCTTCTACAACATCATTGATATTATCAAGTAACATTCAATAAAATTATTAATGAGAACTGTGCATGGCACACACAAATATAACACATACATATATATATATATATACACACACACATATATATATATATATATATATATATATATATATATATAAATATATATATACACACACACACACACACACACACACACACACTTTCAACCTACCCCAAAAAGATAATACATACACCGAAAAGATAAGTTCACCAGGGTGTACCTGTGCGCTAAAGAATGCTTTTAGAGACATGCGGGATAAGGCTGTGGGGTTCATTACCTGACAGTATCACCGTTGCCTCCTCGTTAAACTGCACACAGTTCACCTTCTGTTAGGAGAGAAAACAGTGTTTTAGTATTATCTTGTCCCCTCTCTGTCCTCACAATGTTTGCTGCCTGTGCTGTTGTACATCACATTCTCTACACAATCCTGCCATCTAGTGTTCGTTTAAGAAATGTTGCTACTTGCTCCCTTTAAAACGTAACTTGGTGCTTCTGGCTTAAGGATCTCTTGCTCACGAAGCCGAAACTCACAATACATCAATACACGGACTCCATCCACCTTAGATCATTTTTGTGCATCGGGTCAGCGATAAAGTGTAGTGCTCAGTGTTCAAAGTTGAGCTGCGCCAGAATAAAGGTTACTGTGTGGCATTAGAAAGGAGATGAAGCTGGAGAACATCAAAAGCTAAACCACACGTCGGACTCAGATCGGACTACAAAAGTAATTATAGACACATTGGATCAGCACAAAAATAAACGTCGCTGACTGAAGACTATACTCACTTTCTAGGTCATTCGAGAATGATTTATTTTTTAGGTGGGGCTTGGGGATGGAAATAAACCATTTAGATTGCACCTTCAATGTCAAAGTTGTCACAATGCGACCAGCATCGGGTATGTAATCTGTGCCTTCATGTATATCACAATGCCCGTGATGAAAATTATTTTACCTTCAGCACCAATTTCTTAACATGTCTGGCAATTATTATTTTGGCAGTGATCGAGAAGAGTCTCCAACCCCAGGGCACGATTCAACGCGAGTAGATGGGGTCTACCCACTTGTTTCACAGGATGGATGCAGTTTACGCTGCCAAGAGGTTGGGCCCCACAAAAATACGCAAAATTTGTCCCAGTGTAATTTTTTAGACACCAGGACACATTCAGCAGCGCCTACATGTTGTCTGCTTTCGCCACAACCTTTAGGAAGGCAGGAGGCTTATCAGATTCCAGCTGGGCCCATAACAAAAGCCAAGGTTAAGGGATCATCAGGCCTCCATTTATTGGAGTATCCTAGGTGGGAGCTATCAGGAGCCTCACACCTAAATCCAATAAAGAGGAAACAAGGAACACAGCTTATCACTTCACATGTAGTTGAGAGGCATGCTTTTGACTTTGTTCAGTCCCTGTATACAAGACATACACATGCACAGTAAGAATGTCAGATGCGTTGGTCTCTCCCAGTATTTACACAAATAACCATTCAAATGCTGATTTTTTGCCTTATTTCTTTTATAGCACTACTTCTCAAAATTCAGTGTTTCAGAGCACTTTACATCACAGACGATCTTACCGGGCATGCAAAGATCTGCGCAGCAGGTATCTTAACCCCATAAGATATTTTAAAATGCAAACTTTGAAACTAACTAAGCAGAACAGATTTACTGCAACATCTCCTTCGTGTCAATTTCTTTGTGGCAGGGTTTTAGAAAATAAATGTGCAAGTTGATGCCCAGATTATGCGTCTCGGGTGCACATAATCTCATTTGATGAATATTGTATTACACTCAAAACGTACTCATGGCAGACCTGCTAAACAGATGTGTGAGTTCTTAAGATCTGATGTCACTTCCTGTGAAGTCATGGCTGAGATGCCACTTCCTGTGATACCATGATGTCACGCGCCGTGATGTTAAGCGCTGTGATGTCACGCACCATGATGTCACTTGCATACTGCCTAACTGGGTTTGTCCCCTGCTTCGTTTTGTTTCAGGACTTTTGCACTGTACAACCCACTTACAATCACGATGGTAATGACTGTTTTCTTCATTGTGATCGTAAGTGGGTCGGAGACGTTCTCCATCAACACCACTCCAACCCCAAACCCCGTAAAAAAAAAAATATAATATCACCAGACGGGAGAAGAAATCGAGCTGAAGGTAAAATCCTTTTCAACACAGGCACTCGGTGCTCTGTGGCTGCTGCGGATAGGACATTCTGCAAAATGAAGAGCTGCACTTAACATCACCAGACTTGGATACACATTTATGGATTTCAGCCTAAAGTACAGCAATACCTATTAGATTTGCTGTTTGATGGCATCCATTCGTTCTGCCCGCATGATCATGAGTTCCTTCAAAAGACTGAAAAAGGCACAATGCAGCCAAACCCAATCGCGTCCTTCAACACCACCATTCCAATAATGTCAATATACACACAGTGAAATATAGCCCTAAGACTAGCATTTCAAGGTGCTCAGTCTTTTCAACAAGCACAAGAGCAGCAAACCCTAGAAATACAGTTCTTTAAGAAGGAAAAGTTTCAAGGCAACAAGGAAGGTTAAGGGGCCGAAAAGTATGGTGTGGCCGAGGGCCACATTTATGCCAGCAAGCAGAGTGGGGGCTGGGGGCGGGGGGCTGGGCGCACTGTAAAGTGGACATAGGGAGAGCGAAGCACGTACATGGTGTGGACTGAGGGGCTTTCAGTTATTTTGAGGGTTTAACTCCACAGTGCCCTCTAAATGGCGCCACCAGTTTTTAGAATAGACACAGGTTTAACAATACTCTTATGCTGTATCCAACTTGCTCTTTCTCCCTCTATCGCACCCTGGGGTGAACCTTCTCTGATTACTATGCTTTGGCGAGTCAAGTGTACAACTAGGAGTGCTTGCTGCTTAATTTCTCCCCGGAAGCCCTGCTCACAGCTCTGAAGGAAAATTACAGAGTAGGTCCAAGAAGGACCAGAGGAAGTTTAACAACAGTTTTATCCATTGATGAGAACGGTTAATAACTTTTTAGAAATATGGAGACTGCCCTTATCAACTATTGCCAGCACTGCCTCGATTAAAATGTCAATACTACTGTTCCTCATTTTATTCTTATCTACGCCTCGCAAGTTAAAGGTTCATTATTTTAAAAAATTTGATCAAGCCAGTTCATCTTTTTGTTTTTGGTCCCAGAAACGACCGCAGGTGATAATCAAGCCTTAAAGTTGCTTATGCGGGAGGAATACTTGGGACTCCCGGATTTCCAAAAATGCGATATGGCATCTTTTATCTTACAACTGAGGCATTTCTTGATGTCTCTCTAATTTTGATAACTCTATTTTCTTACTTATGCTAGAGTAGAGAAGTTGGGGCACCCGATCTGAGATGGAGTGTTTTAATGGCCAAATAGCCTAAAAACAGTTAGGTAAATGCTATGAAACCTTATTTGGTTGTTAAATAACAGTTTTTAGAAAATACAGAATCCCACAGAATAATGCGGAAACTCCTCTGCATTATTGCCAGTCTCACTCCCCCGCCTTGACTGAGGAAACAAAAAGGACAATGAGAGGATTTATCCATTGCAAAGGTTTGGGATTTGTTTGAAGGAACTAGACTGAAATCGCCTCAGACCCTATTTTTACCACTAAGTTTCTTCTTTATGGCATCAAAAGCTACTTTGAAACACACCCACACAAATTTAGCACTCTTCAATAACCGTAACAAAGGTTCTGCAACCGTGAAATCTTCTGAATGAACTTGGCACAAAATTCACACATGCCCATTAAAACACGAAGTTCATCAAGATCTGCAGGTTTGGCCACAGCCACAATGGCTTTGAAATGTCCATGTGAAATTCCCTTGCAGAACACATGTCCCAAGTACTCTACCTCCTTAACTTAAACCACAAATTTTTCCTTTCTTAATGTCAAAACTCTTGCTGCCATGGCTTTCAGTACACCTTATTCAATCTGTCAGTGTGTTCACATTCATCCTTCCATGAGCCAACACGTCATCCTGAAAAGTAGAAACACCAGGAATGCCAAACACTACAGCCTCAATCACTCTCTGAAAAGTAGCAGCTACTGATGCCAATGCACTGATAGTGCTTATTGCAATGGTTTCAGTGGCGGTACCAAAACCACTGAAACTGTGGCAGTGGGTGGGGTCAAAATGCCATGCGCGGCCGTGTGGCAGCTGCCGGGCTGGAGACTGGTGTCTCCAGCCCAGTGGTTGTTACCGCCGTGGCGGTCAGTGTGGTACAAAAGCACCACAAAATGGCTGTCATAGTTGTGGAACATGCAGCAGCATAATGGCTGGGTGTATGACCAAAGCAAGGTGGCCTCCCGTCAGCGCAACACAAACAGAATTCAAAGTGGGGTGGCGCAATAAGGGAAACGCCATCCGCACAGCAAGAATGTTACCAATGTATGCGTTGACGTTGCCTCCTGCTTCCAGCAGCAGTTGTGATGAAACTATCTTGGATGCCTCGATGTAGAAATCGGACCACAGCCACTAGCAGTGAAGGACAGTGAAACGCAGCTCAGACGTAGATCCGCTATGCTGCTCGTCACCAGTGAAGAAAGTTTAATTGAGCAGGTAATTTCTCCAAGAATAATTTATCGAAGATGACAACAAGCTAAGGTGAAACAGGAGGCAACGGTGAGTAGAACCCCCTTCTCAGCCTGCTGCGTCCCAACTGGCAAAACATAGCTATTAAAAGGAATCCTGCTCACGAATGTTCATGAACAAAACCCTCATGGGCTTGACTGGAACGCTACACAATGCTTATGGCTCACTCTTTGATTACCACTTTTTGGAAATCTCCCTCCGCTCCCAGGTTGGTAGATTGGGAGACAAAAATGTGGAAAGTCGGTAAGCGAGAAGCCGGGAATCATTCCATAGTTAACCACTCCTCACAGTTGAACAAATGGAGGAAATTGGTTTAGGAGGGGGAGAACTTGCCCACCTAATGTCATCTGTAGGGGGTGCATAGTATGTCAGTAGCAAGCATGCACTATCACTTTCAGGCTATAATTTATATGGAATATACTGTGGGATGAATTGATTTATTTTAGACTATTCACGGTTTGAAGGGTGCTAGGGCACTGTGGAAAATATGAACAGGGGCCGAGATGATGCGATCCTTTTTAAAATGACTGCACATTAAAGGGAGCACTGGCACCTTCATCAATTGGCGTTGAGCTGAAATATCATCCTTAGACGGACGGGGAGAAGAGAATAGATCAGAATTTTGTGGGTTTGTATGGCCTGGGTGGGAAAATGGTTGATGTATGCAACACAAAAGGATGATGGATGGAATGCTGAATAATGTAAAAACATACCCCCAGTCACAGATCTGGGTTTAATCCATTGTTACTTTGCTTGCCACACCATTCCCGTTTGGACCCAGCGCATATGCAAATCAGCCTTGACCCTGCTCCCCACTGGAACCATCCACCCTGAACTCCCAGGCCATGGTGGATGTAACCTGGTGGGGGGAGGGTGCTAATGTTGTATTTTTAGCCCTTTGGGTTGCTATTGGGTCACAATTCTTCCTTCCTTGGAATAACTGCATGAAAATTCATCTTTAGCGGGGGAAAAAAGATAGAGTCCCCGAACGAGGTGTGCAATTCACTGCGGTGAATAGATATTAACACCCACACTTTACTACACACTAGACATTACTACAGTGGGAAACATTTAGGTATGGCACTAGGAGACTTGACATTTAATCTGCGTTTTACCACTTGGCCAAATAATGCTGGTAGTGAACTTTAAGGGCAGGCTTAAACAGCCACATTCTGTTGGAGAGAGTAGTCCCAGAGTTTGGTTATCATACCCCTGTTGTGTAATGAGCAAGATGGAAACTATGGAATTAGAAGGCATGGTATTTTTATTCCAGGCTCCCCTTGTGACAAATCTTGGGCAATCACTTTTGAACATACTCCTCTGCTCTTTTTTTTTTTTTTTTAAAACAAAGATAGAAAATACTTAGCCTAAAAATTGTAGAGGGGGGGGGGGGGGGGTGGCGGGCAGTACACTCACTAAAATGTGATGTGGTGTAGTTCCGATGTTTTCAGTCTATAACATTCTCACAAGGAGTCCTGCACTGTGGTTTTGGTGCTCCTGCTTCAAACTATTTGATGATGGCCAATTCCTATACCTTTGCTCCCTTAATTGCAGTTATGTGATCGGGGTGGGCAACCCACGGCTCGAGCCCAATACCTGCTCAGATTGAGGTTCTTTTGGAACATGAATCCAAAATTAGCTGAAACTCCATGTGACTTGTCTGCTACCTGCACTCTAATCTCATGGGTCAACAATTAAATACAAAGCATTAACCTTTGACATAAAAATAGAGTGGGAAAGAGTTATCGATGTACCTGTATTCTTTGGTTTTTCCATAATGAGCAACTAATATTTTGTTCAACTGGTTTCTCTCACTACTTTTATTCAGACACCATGTCTGGATTTTAACTTCTGCATATATATCGTTATAGTCTTGATTAAGTTGTATCAATGAAACATTTATTGTTTCTCATCTCGTCATTATCACTAAGGCCAATTTGCAAATCATTAATGGGCTCTAAGTTTTAAAACTTCTCATGTCGGAGGTTTCAAAGGATTGCCCTAAATGTTTCATATAATGTTATACATACAAATTGTGTCATATTTAATTGTATTGCAATTCTGACTACCCACCAATAACCGAAGTATAAGAAATGGAATTGATTGTAAAAAATAAATTATGGACCTTAGGCTCTTTTTGTATATTTTTATTAGCTCACATTCTTGTTGACACTTTGTTACTCAGTGCGCTCCAGACTCAATAGACAGTGTTTTGGGTTTCTCCCTTTTTACCATAGTTGCATCCTTATGGTGACAAGGTGCTCGTCTGGTGTAGCACCCACTAATTGTGTTTATTTTGCTTCTGTACAAAACAGCGTTCTTGAGTCTATTATAGCCTTTACTACTGGGATGTGTGGTTAATCAAATCCACTACTACCACCGTAAAGTTAACAATGGAGTAATGTGGGCAGATTTCAATCTTAAGTGAGCTACACTGACTTTCCATCGAGGCCAGAATACAATTTAAGCCGGCATGTAAAGCTTGTGGGGCAGTCCAATGAATCTGCCCCACTCACTCCCACAGCCATTAACTGGCTAATCTTCTCAAACTGTCTTTCGGAGGGAGAGACCTCAGAAATAAAAACAATCATCTTCTGAAAATCCCAAATTACAGAACCTCCCATGCACTGCATTAGTCTTTCTCGGGCGCATACACACTTCTGGAATGCTCCTCCCTGAAAAAACATCCAGACGAAACCCACCCTTTAGCCATCTCCTAAAAACTCATCTAGTCAGACTGAACTGATGCAGTGACGGAGATCTAATTGGTTGCTGATGTTCTTAACTTTTATCTCCGCTCTGCAGTCCCCCACGCCTTGCTCCCTTTTCCATCCACCATTCTTTTTCTCTGCATCTTCGCCCTTTCCCAGTTACCCCCTTTTCGTGGCCTACCTCCTCCCCTGGTCAATGTTGCCCTGACACGTTTCCCCGCTTACTCTTCCTCTCCCATCCTCTCCTACACTCGTCTCCAGCTTTGGGCCCACCCTCTGTTCCCTTCAGCCTTTTACCCTCCTACCTTCCTACCCCATACACTCCTCACCCTTTCCACCTCTTCACCTACTCCCCTAGTTCTTTCTTTCCTTGCTCTCGCCTCTTGGTTTGAACTTGTCTTCCCTCCTACAACATATCCCTCCTCTTTGACATCACCCTTTCTGTGTTTCATACTGCGTGTACATTTTTTAGGTCAAGCATGCAAACGCTTTGACCTGTTGTAAGTACTGTGGACTTTTAACCATGCCCACCTCACACCCATCACGTTCATTTGTTTGTGGGCTTGCCTTTCAAAAATCACTTTGGTAAATGCTTTACATTTGTCCCACCTTGGACACTGACCTTGTTACAAAGATATTGCACGATTGCCAATATACTTCAGAATGGGCAAAGTACTTTTTCTTTTGTCTGCGCTTTGTGGCTGCCATGGTGCGCCCAGTGTTCAGAGCTCAAACTCAACCAGCAGTTTTGTTTTTACATTATATGCATTCTGATCACATTCTTTGCAGCAAGCATATTAACCCTGTGTGCTACCTTATGATGACTTTACGCTTTCACTAGACAAAAGTACGTTCTCTTGGCTGCCATGGCGCTCACAGTGCTAAGCGTTCAAACTCAATCAGCGCTATGGTTTTTACATTATATGCACCCTGATTTGCTTAGTAGATGTTCTTTGCAGCTGTCATATTAACCCTCTGCACTACCTTATAATAAGTCCAAGCTTCTACCAGACAAAAGTACGTTCTCTCTCCAGAAAGAACATTACCCCTCTGTGCTACCTTATAATGAGTTATTTTAATAGCTTTACAGTATATGCATTATGATCTGTTTAGTACACGTCCTTGGCAGCACACATTCATTCTGGCACTTGTAGTTTTAATTTTATAGCGTAATACAAGTTGGAAACCATCCCTTGGAGTAGTTTTCGTAGAGTTGTCCAGCTCCCTAGCTCAATGCGAGATTCACTCATTTAGTTTGTTTCAGCTTTGCATTCTGGGACTTGTGGTTTTATTTTTATAATGTGATACAAGCTGCGAATACATAGCAGAAACCCAACTAGATAAACTACACATGTTGGGGTCTGTGAAACTTGAGCAGAGTGCGCATGTACTTATAAAACTAACCGCAAGGAGACCTTACTGTTGATTATGCTGTACAATGGTCAATATTTTATAACTAATATTTCAGTTCAAAACTGACTGAGGACCATTAATATCATGTGAGGTGGCTCTCCTCAAGCGTGTGAAGAATCATGGACATTTTGTTCGACTCCCCAGAATGCAGTAATGGTATTGTGATCCAGGAAGCACACATTCTTGAAGTACAATTTAGTCATTTCCCCGCAGGCAATGTCGCCTGTATCAAACGGCAAGTAAATATGATTTGCACCTGGGAATAGTTTATGTTTTAAAGGCCTTGTTTAAAAAAAAAAAATCCAGTAGACCTACCAGCCCTTTAGTTATATGCAGGGCCACTGGAATTATGTGGCAGAAAGCACCAAAATATGCGGCAGGGTTGACTAAGTAATGTGGCAAAAAAAGTAAAGTTATGTGTTTACAATGCCAATAGCTCCAACTCAAGTAACTGCAAGACCTATTGCATTGCAAATTCTTGTTATGCTTTTCTCTCCCTTCCACCCACTCCTTCTCTGAACTTCTTTTCACACACTTTTCAACTTACCCTTCCTTTCTGATCCCTGCACCTTAATTCCCGCCCTTCCTTTCTCTTTATGCCAGTCTCTTATTCTCCAGCTCCTTCCTCTTTCATACTTCGATTCCAGTCTCCTCCTCCAGCCTCTCTGCTCATCTTTTCCCATGTCTACTCTCGTTTTTTGCGTATCTTGTTCCCCTGACCTTTATATTGCTGTTTTTATTATGTACAGTGCAACTATACCTCATGGTGCCCTGCCCTATTTAAATCTGTTAAATAAATAAAAACTTGTCTGTCTCATGTTGGTGCAACCAAGATCACAGTCCTGAGTGCTTGTCTCATTTTTCTCACCACTAACAGAACTGGTGGCAGCGATGGAAAAGCGCATGCAAATATCTCAGACCAATTTACCAAAGGGCCTTCCATAGGTTCTGGGGTTGTGGAAACCGAAGGGACTCGTTGGGTGTTTTGGTGCTCACCTGAGGCACTCAGAACATATTATTCATTAGGAGCCCAAGGGCCTCAGTGGCTCCTGCTGGCTCCCCTTGCAGGAGCTGGCCACATATATTATTGGTGGGTGTCCTGGTGCAAACCCAGAGAACCCACAATGTATTTCTCATTGGGGGCCTGAGAAGAAGCCCCATGGCCCCAGCCAACTCCACAGCCAGCACAATACTGCAGGCTGACTTAAGACATCTTCATTACTCTGCTCCTGCCCGGGCAGGAGCAGGTTTTTAATGTGCTCCCACCCAGGCAGAAGCAAATTTGTGTTCCCGTCCTGGAAGAGCATGTCCGGAACAATATTTCTATTCCCAGCCCACAGACTCTCGTGTAGGGGCCCACAGTGTCCTGGGTATGGGGTCCCTGGCATTCTGCAATTGAGATTTGGCAGATTGGGCCACTGGAGCTAATCTTGGGGGTGGGGGCATGCATGGCTATTCTTGGATGAGGGTAGGCCCATGCATGCCCCTTCCCTCCCCCCCCCCCCTCCCCACCAAAAAAAAAAAAAACTTGCCCCAGGAGAGGGGGTTCCTGGGGCCCCTGGGCTCGGGGAGAGAGGAGCAGATCCCTGCAGCGCCATTTATCTATACACCTTGCAACTTAATTTCTCAAAAACTACTGAATGGATTTACGCCAAATCACAACAGCACACTTTCCGGACCAAGCTCTAGCTTGCTGTCAAATTTGGTGTAAATCTGTTCAGCCATTTTAGTTGTAGCAGGGTTTAATTTTCCTATATAAAATTGCATGGGGCAGCTGGTTAAGCCATTAAGATGCTGAGGTGGAAGCATTTCTGTTTGCTCCTGTCCGTCTCAAGACCAGCTTCAAAGGCAGAATCAGAACCTTCACTTCCGAAATTTTGGCTAAAGAATATTTGGATAGCCTGGCCCCTACTCAGCAAGTGTAACCCTCTCAGCTGACATAGTCCGTGGGATCAACCCCACCCCCTTTTTCTTGTCTCAATCAGATTTGGCTAGATGAAGTTTTGTATGAGGGGCAGAGGGGCACGGTGGGGAGCCAGCAGAAATGTACATAGGGAGCCATCACCCAGGCCACAGCTAGCCAGATTGCCTCATGTGGCAGGGGTTGATGGGGGGGAGGGGGGGGGGGGGGGGAGGGGAGGATGGGTTGGGGAATTGCATGGGTTAGGGGAAGTTATGGAGTGGGTGGGCACTGGGGGGATTTCAAAGAGGTGGAGGATGAAGCTGGACCACCAAGGGGAGTGGTGTGAGGTGTGGAGGCTGAGGAAGCGGCTGCATTAAAGGCGGTTTGGATTGGTGTAGTGAAGTACATGGAAAGGGCCTGGAATAGTCAAAACAAGCAGATGGGCTCTTATTGGAAGGACATTTTTCTCTGGGTCAGTAATATGTGGTTTGGATTAATTAGAAGGACTTATCAGCTTCATGGCTAAAATACGGATAGTCTCTTTAAATATATGTGGTCTGAATGATGGGGCAAAGAGGAAGGTGACAGAAGTTCTTCGAGTCTTGCACGCAGATCTTTGTAGTCTTCAGGAAACTCATGTACATCAAAATAGTAATAATTTGTTAGAAACACTGGGTTTGTTGTTAATCACAAACAACTCAGGGTACTAAAACCTGGGGGTGGGTCACTATCTTAGCCCGAGGTAGGGTGTGTGAATTTAAACGCTGTTCTGCTGACAAATTCGGAAGATAGGCCATTGCAGAATGCAAGTATGGCAGAGAGGTCTTCTCTATGTACGCACTGTCCTTGATGATCCCCGAAGTCATAGACTTTATGTTAGAACTCGCAGACTGGCCCGCTCCATAGGTCATCTGTGGGGATGTTAATTTTAATGGGCCCTGGGCCTTTCTGGGGGATGTAACCGGTCTTGCTAGTGGCTGGAAAACGTGTGTCTCTAGAGCCCTCTGTAACCTCCAAAAAGGAATTGGTCTTGTGGATGTTTGGCCTGCGCTCAAGGCACCTGATCTTGAATTTACATATTATTCCGCACCGTACCACTCTTTGGCTCAGCTAGACTACTTTTTTATGTTGCTGGAGCTAATGGCTGGTGCTCAGATAGAGATATTTCCTTGGGTTATGTCAGATCACAACCCCCGGTGACAGAATTATCTGTGGATGGACTCATTAAAAAGGGGTGGTCCTTGTCATTTGAGAGAGGATTTTTATCTGACCCTGCTTATATTCACAGAATGAGTGTACGGATCCCAGACATTTTTAAACTAAACATAGGGAGTACTCCTCTGGAGATGGTCTGGTATGCCTTCAAGGCAAGGGTGCGGGGGTAGACTAAGGTTTAGTTTTGCTCAACAGAAGCTAAAATCAGATAGTCTTGAAGCGCTACTTGAGTAAAGCAAAAGCTTTTCTGATCAGCCATTAAGGAAGGTGCAGACCCTGTCACAGCACAGCAACAAGTTGCTTTGGCTAGATTAATGCTAGAACGGTGGAAAAAACAGCCGAAAATGTTTGATCAATGTGCCAAGAATGCTATGAGTATAGCGAACAGGAAGGACATCATTTAGCCACTTGCACGTGCCATAAGGTTGCTGCAGAATATGTTAGCAAAGTTAGAGAATCAAATGCAGACCTAGTGGCTGGCCCTGAAGGTATAAGATACGTTTTTAGGGGAATATAATGAAGAACTCCATCAAGCCCAAGCTTCATGGGGGAGAGGGGGAGGAGGTGAAACAGATTATGGAGGACTTTTTGGATAGTGTGGCCATGACTGTAAACACACAAGCGAAGTGGGATTCTCTGGAGACTAACTTCACAGCTGAAGAGCTAATGGCTGCCCTTTTTGAATTGTCCTCAGGAAAGATGGCAGGGAAGACTAAACAGCATTGGAATTTTATGACTTTCAGTTCGCAGATAGGGTTGGTCATGCTAGAACTGTTTGTGCAAATTCAGCATGGTCTACAGCTTCCGGAATCCTGGTCAAACACCAACATTGTGATTTTTCTCAAAAAAGGGAAGACATCTACTGACCCGGGATCGTATTGGCCTATTACTTTATTAAATAGTGACTCAAAGATTTACTCTAAGATTTTCGCCACCAGGCTAAGTCGTATTGCTGCCAAATTAATGTCAGTTAACCAACGTAGCTTTATTCCCAGTAGCGATAATACGGATCATATCCGCTGGGCCATAACACTAAGTTGCAAAGGAGATTGCTTATGAGCCCATGGCTATGGCCCTGTTGGACGCAGAAAAGGTGTTTGACAGGGTCAATTGGCAGTATCTGCAGAAGGTCATGCATTTGTGCAGTTTAGAGATGAGTTTCATCAAGGCAGTCCAAGCTATGTATTTTAAGTCTATGGCCCAACTGCAGCTTATGGGAGGGCAGTCTGAACCCATAGAGATGGAAAGGGGAATGCGACTGGGGCATCCGTGCTCTCCTTTGCTTTTCGCTCTATATATCTACCCCTTTATTCGTAAGTTAGAGGCCAGTCCAGGAATACTCCCAGGACAGCGATATGGGTGGAGCACTAAATTATTAGCACATGCTGATGATGTGGCAGTTATCACTACCAATCCGGACTTAGCTCTGCGGGCAACAAAGCTGGAAGCTGCTAGGATTGGGGAGTTTTCAGGCTGTTTGTTGAATGAGAATAAGACACAGCTTATGGTGAACCTCCAAATTGACACCCAGATGCCTGAAGGAAAAAACTGGATGAGGGAGATATAATTGTTATACCCCAGTTCACAGGAATCCGGTCCTGCCCAATATTTTTCATGATATTTGTTTGACATGGTGGTGGAGGCAGGGATTGCTTACGTTATGGGATTTTTATGAAGGAAATAGTATGGTGACATTTGAGGATCTTTGTGAAAGATGAAAAAATCCCTGCTGTGCATATTATAAGTATCTTCACATTTGTGACTGAAGTAAAAACAACTGGTGGGGCTACTGGTTTTCCAAAGTCTCAGCTTATGGATCAGCTGCAGCGCCCTGTGAACGGTTCGGTCAGCCAGCTTTATCGAATTCTTAATTCTTACATGCCTGACTACCTGGAGAAACGTAATGCTAAGTGGCAGCAGAGACTGGGCATTGGGGGAATCTTACTTTTATTGATTCACTAGATCTTCGACACACAATATTGTGCTCCTCGGAATTTCAGGCAGAGCACTATAAAACAATCTTTAATCTTTATTTTACCCCTGAATTTATTGTCAAGTGGGGAGGTTCTGAGGGAATATGTTGTCTGCACTGTCTAGCTAGTGAAGCTAATTTGGTACATATATGTTTGCATCTTGAAGGAAACTAGATTTGCAAAAAACTAAGGTCTCCAAATTTCTGGGGTACGTGTCACACTCAGCTCTAGTATTGACTCCTCAGATTATTCTTTTTTTTGGGGGGGGCGGGGGGGGTCACGGAGTCAACCAGTGCATCCAGTGGGGAGCCTTAAATATTTATTGCTATGACAGTATTACGCATTTGTATTGCAGCTGTTTGGTTGGATCCACAACTCCCAACTTTTCATCAATGACTAGGGAGACTCCTTTTAATATACAACTTGGAGGTGGCATGAGCACAGTGGAGAGAAGGCCTGGTATAAAGGAAATACGATCTGGAGGCCTCTCTCAGACTGGGTGCAATGTCAACCTGGATCACCTCTGCATAATCAGACGTTTGCACCTAGATTTTTTGTGGGATGTATTTGGGGTCTGAATAGGGAGTGGCTGACCATTGCTCATAGCTTTTGAGAGCATGATTAGTCCAGCAGTAAGGATATTTGGTCTGTACTTAACTTTGTTGGTAGCGGTCAATCACCTATTAATGGGGTCACTGTTATTAATGTTAACTTACGTGGCATTTATGCATGTAAAAAGCATCAATAAAAAAAGAAGAAAATTGCTTAGGGAAAATGTGTTTTGGGATCTCTCCCCAAACCCCCCGTGAGTCTGTTTGTCTCTCTCGTTGATCAGAATTTTGTTTTGGAAAGATGTTAAACGACGCCAAAGTTATTAGCAAATTAAAAAACAAAAATCCTATGGAAACATGGTCCTATGCTGAACTTATCCACGGCGACTGCCCCGGGGAGGCTAACAACCAATGGTCCATACAACCAGGGGTGAAATCGGTTTTAGGACTCACCAGAGCCACAAGGTATAGAAAATTGTTCTGCATCCCAATGGAGGAAGGCCTGTTTATTTGAAAGCGGTTAACATGCAGACAGAGGACCTTAACACCTCTAATCCAGATGGCTTGTTGCTCACTCTTCTTTTACTGGCCCAGCTGCAGCATAGAGCTAAAAGGAGACTGCTTAAAAAAAAAAAAAAAAAAAGCAGTTTGTCATTTTTGTGGGTACTTTTATAAAAACTGCAGGACTTTGTGCAGATTTCACAACTGTTTGCAAAATGCAAATCGTAATATCCTTGGGTGTCTACGTGGAGGTCTAGTGTTTTGGACTCCAGTAACTCCTGAATCATTGGCATGTATTCAGCTAAGTCTTCCGTTTATGTTTGACCCGTCCAAGCTAACTTCATATGTTCCTCGTAGGATGAAGCCTATTCTATCTAATCTTGTGTTCATCTTGGTTCCTCCAGCTTAAACTAGTATATGGCTATGCACTTTTTAACTATGAATGTCTCCATTGCAGCAAACATATACTTAATTTTACCCCTCATTCTTTCAGGGACCAATCCCAATAAACATTGTTTCATTGACCGTGTAGGTAACCCCCTGGTGATCAACTGCAGGCTCTTTACTGACCAAAGATCTGTATGCATGCACATCCCCTATGCCATGTGCAGGACGTCTACTCTAGGCCACCTGTATCCCAGATAAGCAGATGATTGTTCTGAGTACATCCTACTAAGGTTCAAGGAAGTATCAGTGTTCTGTGCAGACTAGTCTGAAATTTGGCATTACTTGAAACCTTTTTGTCATATGCACAAACCTTGGCCCATATTGTGCCCATTAGTGGACTCTCAAACTGTCTGGCTGAAACCGCTATCACCACCCCACCCTTATCCTGTTTCAGAGCCCTATAAAGGTTTGCTACTGACCGTCCAGCCTTCAGGTTTACCTTCATTACCACTGTTTGTGGGGGTGCCTATGCTTTAGGAAGCACCTTCCATACCTCTTAACAGTTGGAGCCAGCCATGCGGTTTGCAGAAAGTGTATTAACAAAACCAAAAGAATCTTGTACCTCAGTAAATTCAAGAAACCAGTCATTTTGGTAAAGGCCCATCACTGTATCATGTCCCTCATGTACCCCTTTTGTCATATCCTGTGCAATGTTCTTGAATGGCCTGCTATTCCTCAATAACATATCTTTTGAAAACAGGAGCCTTACTTAATATTGTTTTAAATATAACCCGCACCACGTGCTGAAGCGGGAATATTATGTAGTATAGCTCAACGTTTGGTAAATCAATCCCTTACACCTTACTAACAGGGCAGCTTTATTATATTTCTCTCTTTTTCTCTGGTAAGCCCAGACCAGTGAAACCGAGAGTTGGTACAGTTCTTTAATCAGCCACGAACAGGTAGGAGAAACCAAGACCTGCCATACATATAAACAGCGTGTTAACACCACAATTTTAGCCAAGTAGACCATCTTCATCACCCATAGCATCTATGTCCTTCCCACACCCTACCCAAATTAAATGAATATGAAGCCTCTCAGTCAGTGACCTCTCTTAAGGATACTGATAATTTACATATTACACTGGTTCTTAATACTTTCACCATTTCCATGTTACTCAGCTACCCCCTCCCTGTATAAATGAGCTCCTTCCCCACTTAAATACTTTGAGCTCGTAAGCTCCATTATATCGTCCCACTCTCAATTACTTTTTAAAGGCAACTTTAATTATTGGGTAGACGCAAAACTTGCTGGATTTCACTATTACATATCTTTCTTAAATTTGATGCAATACAGGTCGCTACCCATGTGAAAAGTTACACCTTACATCAGAATTGGACCACTAACCTGATATTGTTAATTTTCTGGATCTATAGTCAGATCGCTTCATTATTCAAAGTACGGTACAACTTTCTTCTACCAGACCAAGGCAAGGTGAAGAGCACATAACTATCTGCCAACGGAAGTTAGTTAAGTTGGATGACATCATGACTACCTCCAATCATTTCACTAAAGTACCTTCTCAGCCAATGGAAGAAGACCATAATATTTTTGAAACCTGGTAATGGGAAGCATTGGAATTCCATGCCCATTTAATTAAACAAGTGGGCACCAAATGCAGAAAACCTGCTTCCTGTTACTTCTCAGATTTAATAAAGGCTAAGTCAAAACTCTGTCAATTTGAACTGATATGGCGGAAAACCTGTACAGCAGAAACCAAAAAAGAGCATGAGGTTGAAAAGACTAATTATGAACAAATGATTTTCACGCCTTAACAGATTTACTACTCCAGAAAATTATCTCTGACAGGAACATTTAAAAAAGCACTCGGATAAATAATTATCTCCTGGCACATCCAGAGCCACTAAAATGTCTCAGTTCCAGTAGTTCCTAATCTTTTGAGACCCGTAGGCAGGAGAGGCAGAGGCAGGAAGGCGTACTGTACTCCTGAGCTCCACTCTAGACTGAAGGCATTTCCTAGGCAGAACCAGCTTGGGAACTCCAACATGCAACAGCTTGGGCACTGTGCACTCTCTGCAGTAGCAAAAGGGTCGAGCCAGGGTTCTCCCCACTGCTTGAAGAAGCATTGGGCAACTTCTAAGTGTAATCACCTTTTGTGATCTGCTACGCAATGAGGACTGAATTAGTCTCCTCTGTACACCACCTGACAAAATCTTTAAACTTCAACCAAAGAAAAGCCTTGACCACCCTGTCAGTTCCAGAGAAGCAAAGCCTACTCCCATAGGATGCACAACTCCACCCTGCCCTGTTTATTGCAGTACCACATGATGGTTGTGCTGGCTGTGAGGACCTACACCCATTCACCCTTGATGAATGGGAGGTAGACTTTTAGTGTGAAGTAAACCACCTGCAACTCAACAAAACTGATGTGTAGCTGGTTCTCTGCCACACTCCAGAATCCTCTATTCTCTACTTCTGTTAGGGACCTCCCAACTCAGCAACAATGCATCTGTCAAGACCGCCAGCTGCGGGTTTGGTAGTGAGTGGGGCCTGCTACACATCGAATTGCAATACATCAGCCACCACTGCAGATCTTTTACTGTCTCCTCCGACACACAGATGGAATCAGATGGTGCTGAGCCAACTGAGATGTAAAATCCTACTGCAGAGTTCACATCTGGCACATGGTGTCGTCCACTAGCCGGATGCAGGAGTCCAAGAAGTCTCAAAGCCACTCAATGAGACCTATCTCAAAAATTTAAACAATGGGATTATTTCCCAAATGTCATGGAGTTGTTGAGGTGGATAGAAGTATCAAATTTGCACCATAACCATCAGGAATGGCTCAGATGAAGGCAAGGATCTGTGAAGGTGTTAATTGGGAAATTGGCATGTTGATTGAGAACCCCAAAGATGTAAGGAGGTTTGGCATTGTCTGGAGGAGGTCTACGACTGATACTGGCAAGTCAAGCAGGGTGAATCCCACAGGAGGGTCAAGAGACACAGACAGCGCCGGGGACAAATCTGCCAAGGGTAGTCCAACTGGTGGCCGCCTTGGATCCTTGGGGCCTGTAAGTGCACCAGAGGGGACCGGCAGGGTGCAGAATACGTGCAACACGGCATCTTTGAAGGAGTCAATCTATTGCACAGTCGCCAAAGGCCCAGTGAATTCAGTTATAACTTGGACAAGCTCAGATATTATTTGGAGGAATCAGCCCTGCAATGGGGGACCACGACAGATCAGGAGGCACCTAGATGTATTCTCGACTTCTCTTAACGAGAGTGCTGGGACGAAGGGGAGTTGCGTTTTGACTTTTTGTGTTTCTTATTGTACTTCAATTTACCTGATGACTTGGAGTGGGAAGGAGACCTCTCTCTGGAGCCCTCAACTCCCAGGAGAGGTCGATCTTTATGTGCCTTTCTGCATTTTTCAGCAATGTAGAGTTTGGCCTTGTGGTTTTGTATAGGCTCTGGGTTCATCCTGGTGTAGTCATCGCAAGACTGAGTTGTGTGTGGATCCTAGGCACCAGAGACTGGTCTGGTGAGGGATCTCTCAGGCATCTGCTTATGGCAGCAATGGAAAGGTTTGAAACCTATAGTTGTAAGGACATATCTATCCCTTGCACACTACAAACATTTTCATCAAAGTTTGTTCTGTGACTGATATAAAAACGAGGGAGCAAAGATAGGATCCATATCTGAAGGAATTGAAAGAAAAGAACTGATGACAGTGCACAAGGATGGTGGCTATATGTGGCTTCGACATCCCTTCCAGGGCAGCACAGTCTACGCAACCTGCAGAAGCGCAAGAAAAAGGCTGAGAATACCCCCAGGTGCCAGACTGGATCCAGAGGTTTTCACAAGACAAGTAATCTATTCATAATATGAGGAACCACTAGATGAGAAAACAGATTAGAAGTATCCATAAGAAAGTAAATGCCTAATAGAATCAGCACTCATGGGCTCATGCCTGGACTATGCTAACTCTTTTTACCTTGGAATTCCAAAATACTTGTTACAGAATTTTCAAATTATCGAGAATACAACAGCACACATACGTCTTGGGCTTCTCGCTGCACTTGGGTTAGAATTCTTCTCTCTCAGCTAGACTAGCTACCTATTAAACAACAAATTCACTCTAAATAAGTATTATGTAAGAAGCCCTCTTACAAATTGCTTGGTTTTATTAGGAGCAGTGCAAGAAAAACGTACCTATAAGTCCCCAGCAAATGGTAACAAGGGCATGTAAGTTAGACAGGTGCCCTAGGGCTTGCAGCACTGACTGTGCCACTCTGGGCACATCACATGACTACTCTACAAGTCTGCAGTAGTGGCCTGGGGGACTTGCGATGCTAGGCCGACTTTACCTGTGAAAGCAATGGCAAAGACACCCATGTCCGGGGGAAGTGGTGGAAGTCACCCATCTGGCAAGCCTACTGATCCAAAAGGGAAGGGTGCAACATATGACACAAGCAGGGCATGTACTTTACCGGTCCTGACAGTAAAACACAGGAAACAATATTTTTTTCCTGCGGAAAGACTTGGTCACCCAATTGGCGAGTACAGAGTTACATGCTGACCTCTCACCTGTGCTAATTCCTGAACGGTGCACCAAAGTGGACACTCCAAGGTATCAAACAACTTGTTACATTAAGCCAAACATGTATCTCAAGCCACAATTAATGTAACTTGTTGCAGTGTGCAGCTTTAGCAAAGCTGCCACTTGGTAGCTTGTAAATCTCCTGTGCCTTCCTACACACATGGAGCCTGCTCCACGAGACAGCTTTCTGGTCTCACGGAGAGAAGTGCTAACAACGCTCAGGAAGGAGAACTATGATGGTCTGCATGCCAGGAAGGTGTCACCTCCCTTCTGCAGGACGCCACTTGGGTGTTAGCCCCAAAGGAAGGCTTCAAAAGGTGAAGCCACCTTTAAAGAGCATATGTGTAGCAGCAGGGGGGCAGAGCTGCCCCATTGTTGAGGTAGACTGGTTTGGCAACTGGTTTTCCCTCTGTGCTCCCATACTAACCTATTTCCTCAGAGGAGTGTAGCCTTGAGGTGGCCACACCCAGTGGTGAGCTAGTGAGGTCTGTGCACGAGCAGAGGGGTCTCGCCATCTTGATGAGTGGGTATAATGGTGCATCCTGGAATAGCCAGCTGCCACACTCCACAGGAAGTGGTCACCAGGTAGAAGGGAACTTGGCAGCCCATTGGCTACCTACTGCACCGTGCTCTGAGGGCACTTTGTGAGCATAAAGGGTACACCCAGACCACAGATCTTAACCGACACGGAAGAAGGACTAAAGAAAGACTGCCCTTCTGCACGAGGCACCAGCAAAGAGGCTGTACCGATAAGGACTACACCTGCTGCACCTGGTGGCTAGCGTGGCCTGCTGTGTCCTTCTTAGGAAGAAGTCTTCTCCAGAGCTCCGTCAAGCCAAGAGAACTCCAAGGACCAACTGACTGGCCTCCTGTTGACACCACAGAGATAAAACAGCTGAAGAAGTCTGTTGGGGCAGTTGGTAGCCCACTGTCTTCAAGCCTCTACCACCGCTACCGTGCAGCACCAAGGACCAAAGCCCGATGCAGAGAGATGTGCCAGATTTCGCTAAGCCCGGGAATGCTGTTTTGGGACCCTCAGAAGTAAAGTTATCAACCCAGGAAGGATTGGCCTGTGATCTTAACAGGTGAGTGGTAGCCCAGTGGTGACTAGCCTTTGGATAGACCAGACAGGACTTCGACCCTGCTACAAGGACCCTCTCATTATCTTTGTGGGCAGAGGAATCCCAGGAGGAAAATCCCCATCAACCGGACTGCATCCACAGATCCTTGTAACATCTTCAGTATCTTTCATCCCTTGCATCAGGACCACTCCACAAGAATTCATTTCAATGCAGATGAAGAACCTGGAACTGCTGAAAAAGTGCTTTTTCTGTGAAGGTAACTGTTCTTGAGGACCTTGCTGGTCTCCCTGACTAGCTCTCTGCTGGAGCTGATCCCGCCAAATACTTCTAATCTACTGCACTGATCCTTACCTAAGTTTTCTTTTAAAAAGTTTCTAAGTCTCCAATTCATTGACTTTGCCAAGACTTGTTCGCGATTGAGTGAAATTGCATTGATTTATTATTGCTTGCAAAATCTTTATGTCCAGAACCCTGTGGTGGATTGTTTTCGTTCTAGTGTGTAAAATCTTATAAAAATACAGTCTATTTTGTCTTGATTTATACATCTGTTCTCTCTTGTCGGAGTTCTTGCTCAATTTATATGGCGCCAAGAGCCCTATGGTGATTGCACACCTTATCAATAAATTTCACATAAAGTAACATTAACGACCCACATTTTCACCCCTTTTAACAGGACTAACTTTGACACTTTACAATTGGTGCACGAGCAGAAAGCCTCCCCAAAAAGGTTCAGTTCTCCTAACAATAATGGCACGGACCTCTCAGGATCACTTAAATAAAGAAGTGTTCTATAGGTCTTGTTTTTCTCACTATTACATCCCAGTATCACAAGTAGATACTCAACTGGTAGCCGAATAGCTCCATTGCTCTGGTGAACAGTAGGAACTACAGAAGGCACCCCTATATTATACCCCTCTCAAAATTCAACTTCCAGATACCCCCTGCTGCAGCCTGACACTAGCAGTTGGTCTTGAGTATAATAACTTCAGACAATTCTCATACATTGGCCCAAACCTCTTGTGCCCTAGCACCAACCACATATATTTGTATCCAGTGGTGAAAAGCAGTTTTTCTAGGTCTTAAACCAAGACGCAGTTTCCTTCACATGATGACAAATACCTCATGATGTCTATGGTACTGCTATGCAGCACAAACCACAGTAATCACTAAGCAACAAGACGCCCACTATCCAAATTAATTTGTTCACAAAGATTGTATTCACATTTTCAGGGTAAGCTTTAAACATTGATAGCAGGTGAAAAGCTCCAACATCCTTTGGATTGCTATTTGACTTTAGGATTCTCTTATAGTGGGTGTCAAAAGCTTTGCCTAAAGTTGCTTTGTGTGAATCTTTGTGCATGAATGAAAGTGTTAGATGCAACTTAAAAACAGTGACAAACTTCAAAAACATTATACCGTGATACCATAGATTTTTTATTGCCATTTCTTCTAGGTCATAATCTGTGCTAATCTGTATCATTAGTTGCTAGACTGAGTGTGATGTGACCGAAAAGTGATCCATATTTTGTGATTGACAATTACTGACATTTTTCTTAGCAGGTACTCTCTTGTATGAATTTTCATTTAGGTCTCGATAGCATAACCAGTGGTGCATGCAACAATATAACTATTTCATAAGAGGTGTAGTTTAGAAATGTATAAAAAAAATTAATTTACTTACATGTATTTGTTATAACATTTCATTGGCATTTTCAGTACAGCGTACAATTTTGCAATGGTTTATAATTACCATATTAACCAACACTCTGTTTCTTTATAATTTGGAGATTAACAAATTCACACCTTTTTACCCATTCATGTTCTTTTTGCATAGGAAATCATTGTTCTTGTTCAGCCAGCTGTTTTTGCAGTTAAATGCTTGCCGTGTATCTGGGCAACTTATACATGCCTTTTCAACCTTGTAACCAACTGTGTAACTAACCGCCTCAACTAGGGGAAGACAGTCCAAGTACAGCACGTGCGATTTAATCTCTTAGTTGGTGAGGGAACAGGGGAGAGCAAAGCAAGCAGAAGAGCAGGAAAGGTTGTGTATTATTGCTACTCTGTATCGGAAGGGGGTGGCTGGGGGAAGAAGTGCAGGAGGGCATAGTAATTCCCCCCCCAAATAACACTGTGTAACCTCCCATGCAATTCACGGACAGACCAGTAAGTGGCCAGTTTTTTGTAATACTAGAGATGTGGATGAGATTCCCTATTATGTTGAGCATACTCTTGAGTAATAAATCAAACACTCTAGATTCCTGGGAGCTCATTTTTGAGGGGCAGGAGGATCCTGTCAATGTTTGGCAACCCGTGAAATTAAGAACATCAGCCCATCCCAAGCACTAGATATCGGATGTTTTCTAAGTCCCTTGGCCTCTTCTCTATGTAAAGCCTGGCACTTGCTAGGCATGACTAGGATCATTGCAGTGCTCTATTGTTTTTTTCAGGGCTGTGGGAGGGAGATCCTGCCTTGCACTTCATGGTAATGATGCCTTTAATTAGTGCTAGTAGAAGGTCAGCAAATCTAGTTTTTGCTTTACCCATTTTGGCATGAGTGGCCTTCTCCAGTGTGTTGTAACAGGTTCTCGCTATTTTCTCAATCTGTGTACTCACAACCCGCTGGAAGTGCCAGACCATGTGAATAAAGCTTGCTTGTTCCCTATTGAAGGGCAACTTGATGAGGTTGTAGGGCTGATTTTACCAATCACTTTCCAAGGTATATAAGCCCGGTGCAGATAACTATGTTGAATATATTAGAGTCTGGAATTATGAGGTGTCTTTTCTTTCTGATGGAATGGGCTCCCAAATTCAGCCTCCAATTTACCCTTTAAACAGTCCAGATGTGTGCCCCTAATACCTAACTGGGCTCTGACTAGCCAGGTAAGCAGTTTCTAGCCAAAACCCATTGTGTAATGGCCTGGATATACTTGTATCAGCTGTTGTGAATTGGCGATTCCTCCGTAGAGAGTAAATTCATGCTGTGAGGGCGCTGTGTTGTAGGAACTGAACCTCCAGAGCCCCATTCCTTCCATTATGGTTTCAAATCATGTTTGTGAGCTAGCCTTGTAAAAATCTCCTGTTGTGTCCAGGCCTACATGTCTTCAACTCTTTGCTAGTTTGTATCCCTATATAACGTTCTACAGTGCTCCGTGGATATGGATACACAGTCGCATAGGTTGTCTTGACCCTGCTCCTTTGCAGCGCCTGCAAATAAGTGTTGGGCTACTAATTATATATATATATACACCAGAGTGAACCACAGCTAGATAATTGGAAGCAGTCATCCTTGCAATAGCCTATTCTACACCAACAGCTCTTCACTAAGTTCATGTAAGTTGCACCCATCCAGCCTTCTTGCAATTCATTGGGTCTCAGCTGCAGTATAACAACTCGAAGTTCCTTGTACAACCCTGCGTCTCTCACTATTCCAAACAAATGGGCTTATTTGTCAGAGCGATACTCCATGACCAGTGTGACGGCTATCCCGTTCGCCTTATTACAAGTGTCTTTGGATATAGTTCACTTGTAATGAGGCAGAAGGGGATATCTGTCACATTTGTGCTTGTTAATCCATGCTCTGAACTATAAATCAGGTCCTACGTTTTAAAAAGAGAATTGATGTCTTTAAAGGTCTTCCTGGAAGTGATTGGCAGGTTTGTGAAATAATTCAAAAAGGTGTGGGAGCATCACCTTCTTGGATAGGACTATTCCGCCCCATCACTAACTGTTAAGGCAATGTCTGTCAAAGGGCTTTTTAGGATCCCCAGTGTCTTTAGGATTCCCTAAAGTTGGCACCTTGAAGAACTGTATCATAGCAGCGTATCTGCACACCTAAAAACCTGACAGTAGTGCCTTTCTACTGCACCTTGCCACCCTGCTCCTGCTACTTCTTGAAGTGCCTCCTGTCCCATTGGGTAGAAGCAGGATTTAATTCACTTGACCAAAAGCCCGAGTCACCCAAATTGGTTCAGGGCTCTGTGATGGGGTGCAGTTCAGCTGTTAAGTCGCAGATGTATAGCAGAAGGTCATCTGCATAAAGACCACAAACAATACCACCAATCAGGATTTCTCACCTCGCTGAAACAACTTCATTGCAAAGGGTTCTATACTGTGTAGCATGTACGGTCAGAAGAATGATGTCTTTGTTTTGATCCTAGGTGACAAGTGTTTCCTTGTCGTGTGATGACCTCTAAGGTGTGTGGTGGTCACCATGTTATAGGATGTAGTGCTTAGTGTGGAGGATGATCAAGTTTGAGACACACAGTTTTATTGTTTTCAGTATGCTGGCAAGCTTGAGCAGCTCTGCCGGTCCCTTTAAGGGTATTTTTTATGATTATAGTTTTGCGTAGATGGTTACTGTGCTGGGTCCAATCAGAGATTTTGTGCAAAAGGCGCTCACTAGAGAAAATGAGGAGGATGTTCGGACCATAGATTCGGCCGTAGGATCTGGATTTTGTAGCCGAGAGCACATCTCTAAACATAGATGTGCAGTCAAACTTCAGATACCACAGTAAGATGTTGAAATTGGCTGCTTTTATTGCTTTTGCGTGTTTTGAGATGTGTACATTTCTGAAGGATGCATCTACCTGCAGATTCCTCACCTTTTGAATACATCCATGCACTTTCTTGAAAGCTCTCCCACGACAACAAGAGCTTGAGAATATTCACAGCTCCGCATGTGAAACCTCATGTGACGTTGACGTCACTGGAGTCATAAGAAGCCAGCATCTGTGTGCTGATGTCCGTTCCCTTTTTTCTGCACCTGCGATGCTACAGTTTTCTGTTGCTCTCCATTATGGAATGGTAGAAGTCTTTCCACGTTTTCCAGAATTGCAACATTGTTTTGGGAAAATGTGTTTCCACCTAGGACGTCAGGGTTCAAGCCCTGTAGAGTATGAGGGTCAGATGTCTATCACAGACCCTCAGGATATTTGTCTTTGGTTTCTGAGTTCAGACCATGACGTAAAGGCTTATTCATTAGGCGGAAAGATGAACCCCAAGACACTGAAAGAAAAAGGGAGGAGAAGCTCTTCATAGCCCAGGTGAGACATGAGAAGGGAGGGCTTCAGAAGTGTTGTCGTTGTTTGAAGTTTCAGTCTCCTGATTCATCAATGTTGGTGAGAAGGAAGCACAAGAAGAAGCGGCATTATAGTTCCTGAGTCCGTTCTTCAAGAGACGAGTCACTGAATTTTGGTATCTCTCCGACTCATCCCAAACCTATTCTAATACTATGACCTCCAAAATAACCCTTCCTAGAGTCTTCCCTCCTCTAACCCTCCTGGCTCATCCCAAACCCCAGTTTACTACTATGATCTCCCAGAAAACCCTACTAAATTCTCCTCCATCTCTCTCCTTTAACTCATTTCAAACCCCATTTTATTACTATGATATCCCAAATCCGTTTCTACAGACTCTTCCTTCCTCCATCTCTCCTTTATTCATCCCAAACCTCACCTTGCTACTATGATCTTCCAATTAACACTCTGGATTCTTCCCTCCCCTATATCTTTATTATTATATTCATTCCTACTAACAGACTCACGCCCTCTGGTCAAATTAAATTATACCTCCCTATACTAATACTGTACTCATATTTCTCTATACTAATCCATCACTAATCCTTTTGGGTTCTGGAGCTGCGTGCTACTCACCGAAAAGCGCTTTGATGCCTTATCAGGGGTAGTAAGTGCTATATAAATGCAATTACAATATGACTCATGAAATACTTCAATGAAACTGAGAGTATACTAGCACATTTTTCATATAGGCCAGTAGGAAAGCTGGCACTACCCGGTTTTTCCTTTTTCAAGTCTTTCATTGCCTCAAGCAATTTTGTCTTAGTTTGTGAAGTCACAAGCATCTCTTTGCTCATCTGCAAGAGGAGTAACTCAACCCCATCAGGACATTTCTCAGTTAGGCACTTATTTCCCCTTTGTGACCACCTATTGATGACTTCCAAATAGGAGTGTAGAGTTGTATCCCCTCTTTTATGGAATCATTGCCTACTTCTCCTTTAAGGGCCACTGCTTGTCATCTTCTTCAATGTGTGCCATCACGATTTATTGTGCAGCTGTGTTGTACCCCCCACCAAGGGACAAACACCTATAAACAACTATACCTGCTTAACCCCTTCTGTGCCGAGGACGTAATGGTTTCGTCCTTCGGCACAGTGCTGCTGTGCCGAGGACGTAACCACTACGTCCTCGGCACACAGCCCAGAGGGAGCGCTCTCGCTCCCTCTGTGTGCTTCCCCCCACCCCCCCAAAAGACTGGGATGGAAGGGGAAGCCCTTCCCCTTCCACCCCTGACCCCCCATACTCCCATAATGACGTCAGCGCGCGATTGCGCACTGACTTCATTATCGGGTGCCCGTCGCACAGGAAGCCATTTGCTTCCTGTGCGGCGAGAGTGGAAGAGGTAAGTTTCTCTTCCCGGTGGGTGGGGGGGGTTTCAGAAAGAGGCACCGGGGGAAAGGAAAGGGTTTTCCTTTCCCCTGGTGTCTCTGAGCATTCCTGCTGCCAGAGCGCATTGCGATCGGGCAGCAGGAATGCCCACTAGACGCCAGGGATTTTTTTTTTTTTCCAAATGTGATTTTACTGTCGGGGAGCGCCCCTTGGGCAAGGGTCGCTCCCCTTTTGAGGGCAACAAATTATGGCCATTTTGGGGGCAGATCGGCCTATTTTTTTCAGGTGCATCTGCCCCCAAGGGGGGCAGAAGCCACTTAGGCACCAGGGATTGTGCGTGTAGTGGATTGGGGGGGGGGGGCGGCCCCTTGGGCAAGGGTCGCTCCCCTTTGGGGGGCATGTCTTTTAGGGCCATTTCTGCCCCCCTTGGGGGCAGATCAGCCTATTATTTGTAGGCTGATCTGCCCCAAGGGGGGCAGAAACCATTAGAACGCCAGGGATTTTTTGTTTGTTTATTTTTGTGTGGGGGGGGGTGTCCCCTTGGGCACGGGGCACCCCCCCCCCAAGGGGGGCATCACCTGTTGCCCATTTCTGCCCCCCGGGGGCAGATGGGCATATTTTTTAGGTCCATTTGCCCCCAAGGGGGGCAGAAGACACTTAGACACCAGGGATAGTGTGTGTGTGTGTGTTAGTGGATGGGGGGTGGGCCCTTGGGCAAGGGTCGCCCCCCACTTTGGGGGCACATGTACCGAGGCCATTTCTGCACCTTTTGGAGACAGATCGGCCTATTACTTTTAGGCTGATCTGCCCCCAAGAGGGGCAGAAAGCACTAGAACGCCAGGGATTTTTTAAATTGGTTTATTTTTGTGGGGGGGGCGTCCCCTTGGGCACGGGGTGCCCCCCAAGGGGGGCATTGACCTGTTGGCCATTTCTGCCCCCCCGGGGCAGATGGGCCTATTTTCTTAGGCCCATCTGCCCCCAAGGGGGGCAGAAGCCACTTAGACACCAGGGATAGTGTGTGTGTGAGTGTGTGTGTGTGTGTGTGTGTGTTAGAGGATGGGGGGGCCTTGGGCAAGGGGCGCCCCCCACTTTGGGGGCACATGTACCGAGGCCATTTCTGCACCCCTTGGAGACAGATCGTCCTTTTATTTTTAGGCTAATCTGCCCCCAGGGGGGCAGAAACCACTAGAACGCCAGGGATTTTTTATTATTAGTTTTTTTTGTGGGGGGGCGTCCCCTTGGGCACAGGGTGCCCCCCCAAGGGGGGCATTGACCTGTTGGCCATTTCTGCCCCCCTTGGGGGCAGATGGGCCTATTGTTTTAGGCCCATCTGCCCCCAGAAGACACTTAGACACCAGGGATAGTGTGTGTTAGTGGATGGGGGGTGGGCCCTTGGGCAAGGGTCGCCCCCCCCCTTTGGGGGCACATGTACCGAGGCCATTTCTGCACCCCTTGGAGACAGATCGACCTATTATTTTTAGGCTGATCTGCCCCCAGGGGGGCAGAAACCACTAGAACGCCAGGGATTTTTTTTTATTAGTTTATTTTTGTGGGGGGGGCGTCCCCTTGGGCACGGGGTGCCCCCCCAAGGGGGGCATTGACCTGTTGGCCATTTCTCCCCCCCTTGGGGGCAGAAGCCACTTAGACACCAGGGATAGTGTGTGTGTGTTAGTGGAGGGGGGGGTGGGGCCTTGGGCAAGGGTCGCCCCCCCCCCCCTTTGGGGGCACATGTACCAAGGCCATTTCTGCACCCCTTGGGGACAGATCGGCCTATTATTTTTAGGCCCATCTGCCCCAAGGGGGGCAGAAGCCACTTAGGCACCAGGGATAGTGTTGTATGTGTTTTTTTGTTTGTGGGCTGTCCCCTTGGGCAAGGGTCGCTCCCCATGGGGACACACTACTAAAGGTATTTTCTGCCCTCCTTGGGGCAGATGGGCCTACTAAAAAAAACAGGCCATCTGCCCCTATGGCAGAATCCACTTAGGCACCAATTTCTAAATGTTTGATGGTGGGGTGTTTGTCAACTGATGAAGTATTTGCATTTGTGATAAAAAAAAAATCCTCCTTTTTGTTCTAGTTCAAAGCTTTTGCTTTGCTTTTGCTGTGGCTCCTTGCGGTTTTGGCGGTGGTTGACCTGCAGTTTGCACAGTTGCATGTTTTAGGTAAGTAAAAACAATTTACTCCAAAGGAGTATTGTTGCCATGCATGAATGACATGTTTGTAGGGGGTGTACTAAATGCAGGATTGTGTGTGAAATTGTCCTTAGATTTGTGCACAATGATATTTGTTTGGTCTTATTTCTAATTTGCCTTTCTTTCTTTCTTTTTAGTGGGATATCATTGGTGATTGCTGTGTCTGTGCAGAGTAGTTGCTGGTGAATCAAGCTTTTTCAGGCAATTGAGCGGTATAGTTTGAGTTTATAAGCTACACTTTGTTACTTGTCTTACACAGTGCTGGTTGTTGGTGAATTTGTTCAGTTAATTTTAGTAGGAAAGATCATGGCTAGCCGCAGGATGACCGCTCAGCAGGTGGTTGGTATGGTTTTTGAGTCATTGTCTGATCATGATTATGAGATGGACTCTGCATCTGAGGCAGAGGAGGAAGTGAGAGATTCTGGCAGTGATGTTTCTGTTGGAGGGGAATCTTCTGATGAAGCCACACTCAGTGCAGATGAAGGGCCTGTTTTAGAGGAGGACACTGATGTGCCATTAGTGCAGCAACCTGGGGCTGAAAGGTTTCCCGTTATAAGACCTGATCTCTGGGTTGCCCCAAACATGGAGCAGCCAGAGTTGCCTGCCTTTACTGGTCTCCCGGGGTGTAGCGGCAACACAGAGATATTTTTGACTATCAATTTCTTTGAGTTATTCATGGATGATGTGTTTTTGGAAGAGATTGTTGAGCAGACTAATTTGTATGCGGAGCAGCATTTGAGGGACAACGCTGCTAGACTTAGGCCACACTCTAGAGCTGCCCAGTGGATTCCCACAAATTTGGAGGAGATAAAAAAGTTTTTGGGTTTGACTTTTTTGATGGGGTTGATAAGGAAGCCGTCACTGGCTTCTTATTGGTCTACTAGTCCCTTGGTGGCAACAGCTATATTTCCTGCGACCATGAGTCGTAATCGGTATTTGCTTCTTCTTAGGATGCTGCATTTTGTTGACAATGCATTGTCCTTGCCACAAGATCACCCAGATTCTGGCCGTCTTTTTAAGATTAGGCCTGTCCTTGATCATTTTGTAGATCGGTTTTCGGAGGTCTATGTTCCAGGCAAAGAGATAAGTGTGGACGAGTCTTTGGTCCTCTTCAAGGGTCGTTTGGTTTTTAGGCAGTACATTCCTAGCAAAAGGGCACGATATGGAATTAAATTGTATCTGCTGTCTGAAAGTAGTACAGGATATGTGTATAGTTTCCGTGTCTACACTGGTAGGGATTCCAATATTGACCCCCCTGGTTGTCCTCCCACTTTTGAAGTTACTGAGAAAATTGTGTGGGATCTTGGTAGACGACTGTTCAACAAAGGTCACCATTTGTATGTAGATAACTTCTACACTGGAGTGCAGTTGTTCAAGGAATTGTTTAAAGTGGACAATGTTGCTTGTGGCACAATTCGTTGTAACCAGAAAGGCTATCCTAGGGAGCTTGTTTGTAAAAAACTTGAGGGGACAGTGCTGTGCCTTGAGGAATGATGAGCTGCTAGCTTTGAAATTTTCAGACAAGAGGGATGTCTACATGCTAAGTACCATCCATGATGAGAGTACTTCCCCGTGACTGTTTGGGGCCAGGTTGCTGAAGTGCGCAAACCTGTGTGCATTTTAGATTATAATAAGCACATGGGAGGTGTAGATAGAGTTGATCAGAGGTTGGAACCTTATACTGCTATTCGTAAGTCTTACGTTTGGTATAAGAAGTTAGCAATTCACCTCTTCCACTTAGCAACCTTCAATGCTTTTATTGTGTTTAGGGATAGGTCTCCAGAGTCAAAGATGACATTTGTGAAATTTCAGGAGTCAGTGATAGGGAGCCTTATTGTGGTGGAACAGGCCAGAGTTCCTAGAGAAGCAGTGGTGGAGGATGTGGCTAGATTGAAAGATCGCCACTTTCCTGAGCACATTCCTCCCACACCCAAAAAAGACTTTCCAGCTAAGAAATGTAGAGTGTGTTTTCGAAGCAGTATCCGGAGGGAGACTCTAATGTACTGCCCAGATTGTCCTTCAAAGCCTGGGCTGTGTGTGGGTGGTTGTTTTAAGAATTACCACACCCAGAAGAATTTCTGGGAACAACCATGAGTGTAAACTCATGTCTGTTTTGTATTTTCATGTTTTCAGTTTCATGGTTAGCATTTCTGTCATGTACTTAGTTAGAGCTTTTGTGTTTGTAGTTTTGTAATTCTTTCTACTTAGTTAGGGGTTTCTCTGTAAAAAAAAAAAAAAAAAAATGATGCCATTGTGTGTGGAGTGGGGCTTGGCTGAGAGTGTACATATTGACTTTCTGTTGGCTACTGCAACACACTGCCAGCCAAACACCAGTCCACACACTCCCATCAGCTGGTGTGATTGTTGTATCAGGCATGTGGGCGTATGTAAGTGATGGGCCCTTGAGTGGCGCGGTCTGTCGATGTGAGTGTTGTAATGTGCTGGGCCCGTGGCTGGCGGTGTGAATGGTCTTGTGCGTGTCATGTAGGAAAGGTGTGTGAATGGACTGTAAAGCGGTTGGTGCCTTGTTGCGGCTTTACAGCTCACGAGCTGTGAGTCATTGGTTCAGTTTTTTGCCTTTCAGTTATTAACAGTGCATTTCATTTTTGTGAAATCTCTTGTTAATAAAATTTGATCCACTGAACCATCACTCACCCTCGTGCCAAATCCAACCAGTATGTGTGGTAAAAATGACAAAACCTGCTCCGCTGTAATCAGGCGTCGCAGCACACCTGTGACACGCTAGGTGCCTCAGGTGGGACCCCGATGATGAAGCATGCCACCAACTTGGTTGGTGGGTGAGGGGTCTTTTTCACATAACCTAAGTGCGTTTCTTTTCACAATTTTAGTGTTTGGCACATCACGGACGTATGTGGACACATCAAAATGATATATTACAAAACTACCTGTGTTTGGGGGTGAGGGGGCACCTATGTTTTTGGTCCTGGGTGCGGCCTTCATCTAGGGAAACCTACCAAACCCAGACATTTTTTAAAACTAGACACCCCAAGGAGTCCAGGGAGGTGTGGCTTGCGTGGATCCCCCAACATATTCTTACCCAGACTCCTCTGTAAACCTCAAAATGTGCTTAAAAAAAAAAAGCATATTTTCCTGACTTTTCTTCGTAGGATCACCGCTCCAGCACAAAATTCCCACTCCCCAGTGTTCCCCTCAGTCTCCCAAGTAAAATGACACCTCAATTATGTGGGTCCCCAAAGCAGAGTCAATCTAAAGATGTATAAAACAATATGTCCTTATAAACTCGCTGTGCTATCCCCTCTATCTCTACAAGTTTTGGGCCTTATTCTGTTGCAGGCACCAGGCCCACCCACACAAGTGAGGTATCATTTTTACCGGGAGTCTTGGGGGAACGCTGGGTGGAAGGAAATTTGTGGCTCCTCTCAGATTCCAGAACTTTCTGTCACCAAAATGTGAGGAAAATGTGTTCTTTTAGCCACATTTTGAGGTTTGCAAAGGATTCTGGGTAACAGAACCTGGTCAGAGCCCCACAAGTCACCCCATCTTGGATTCCCCTAGGTCTCTAGTTTTAAAAAATGCACAGGTTTGGTAGGTTTCCCTAGGTGCCGGCTGAGCTAGAGGCCAAAATCTACAGGTAGGAACTTTGCAAAAAACACCTCTGTTTTCTTAAAAAAAAAATTGATGTGTCCATGTTGTGTTTTGCAGCGTTTCCTGTCGCGGGCGCTAGGCCTACCCACACAAGTGAGGTATCATTTTTATCGGGAGACTTGGGGGAACGCTGGGTCGAAGGACATTTGTGGATCCTCTCAGATTCCAGAACTTTCTGTCACCGAAATGTGAGGAAAATGTGTTTTTTTTAGCCAAAGTTTGAGGTTTGCAAAGGATTCTGGGTAACAGAACCTGGGCAGAGCCCCACAAGTCACCCCACCTTGGATTGCCTTAGGTCTCTAGTTTTCAAAAATGCACAGGTTTGGTAGGGTTCCCTAGGTGCCGGCTGAGCTAGAGGCCAAAACCTACAGGTAGGAACTTTGCAAAAAACACCTCAGTTTTCTTTAAAAAAATGTGATGTGTCCACATTGCGTTTTGGGGCGTTATCTGTCGCGGGCGCTAGGCCTACCCACACAAATGAGGTATCATTTTTATCGGGAGACTTGGGGGAACATAGATTAGCAAAACAAGTGTTATTGCCCCATGTCTTTCTCTACAGTTTTTCCTTCCAAATATAAGAGTGTGTGTAAAAAAGACATCTATTTGAGAAATGCCCTGTAATTCACATGCTAGTATGGTCACCCCGGAATTCAGAGATGTGCAAATAACCACTGCTCCTCAACACCTTATCTTCTGCCCTTTTTGGAAATACAAAGGTTTTCTTGATAGCTATTTTTCACTCTTTATATTTCAGCAAATGAATTGCTGTATACCCGGTATAGAATGAAAACGCACTGAAGGGTGCAGCTCATTTATTGGCTCTGGGTACCTAGAGTTCTTGATGAACCTACAAGCCCTATATATCCCCGCAACCATAGGAGTCCAGCAGACGTAACGGTATATTGCTTTCGAAAATCTGACATTGCAGGAAAAAGTTACAGAGTAAAACGTAGAGAAAAATTGATGTTTTTTTCACCTCAATTTCAATATTTTTCTTTTTCAGTTGTTGTTTTCTGTAGGAAACCCTTGTAGGATCTATACAATTTACCCCTTGCTGAATTCAGAATTTTGTCTACTTTTCAGAAATGTTGCGGTTTCTGGGATCCAGCGTTGGTTTCATGCCCATTTCTGTCACTGAATGGAAGGAGGCTGAAAGCACAAAAAATCATAAAAATGGGGTATGTCCCAGTAAAATGCCAAAATTGTGTTGAAAAATTGGGTGTTCTGATTCAAGTCTGGCTGTTCCTGAAAGCTGGGAAGCTGGTGATTTTAGCACCGCAAACCCTTTGTTGATGCCCTTTTCAGGGAAAAAACCACAAACCTTCTTCTGCAGGCCCCTTTTCCCATTTTTTTGAACAAAACTAAATTTGCACTGTATTTTGGCTAATTTCTTGGCCTCCTTCTGGGGAACCCACAAAGTCTGGGTACCTCTAGAATCCCTAGGATGCTGGAAAAAAAGGACGCAAATTTGGCGTGGGTAGCTTATGTGAACAAAAAGTTATGAGGGCCTAAGCGCGAACTGCCCCAAATAGCCAAAAAAAGGCTCGGTACAGGAGGGGGAAAAGGCCTGGCAGCGAAGGGGTTAAACCTCTGTGTCTGCCTATTAAGTGCCAAGAGCCTGAACCTTATAAACAGGTATTTACTCGCCACAAGCTTCAAATATCCCCTCAACTAGAAAGTGGAAATGCCATGCTATCATACCACCTCCTTTTAACAGGTGATTTCAATTTAACAGTGCTGAATAAAGCAGGAAAGTAATCTTCCTTTTCCTCCCACAATCCGTAGGCAAATAACATATGCTAAGATTTGAAATTCTATATGGGGACCATTCATAACCCCCTGACCCAGTCTCCACCCTAAGTCTAAGGCCTCTCCATTTAGCGCCTATAGTGGCTAGCCCAGTGGTAATTAGTAAAAGTGTAGTCCCACTATAAATTGCCATTCCCACAGATCTTGTACTTCCCAGAAAATAAACTAGCATTTGAAATGCAATAGGTCTTGCATTTGCTTGAGTTAGAGCTATTGGCATTGTAAATTCGTAACTGGACTTTTTTGGCACAAATTGGTCAACCCTGCCTCATAATTTCATCTTTTCCGGCCATATAATTCCAGTGGTCCTGCATATTACTAAAGCACTTCCATTTACCTTCTTCTATCTGCAGCAAAAAATGTAAATGTTGCTATTTAGCATCCTAATTTAAATCTACCATGCTAATTCCAATAGAAGGATAAGTTACTTACCTGTAAATCCTAGTTCTCTTCCAGGGGTATCCTCATCAAAGTCATAAACATTGAATATTCCCGCCCTTGTGCGGGGACCCCGGAGCATATATCAAATATACACATATCATACATGTGTAAAAAATAATCATGCAGGCTATCATGTTAAAAACAGGCTAAAAATGCTTTATTTCTATGAAGTATTTTTTAATTATTTTTTTTATTAAATACTACAATAGAGCATAAATATGTACCCAAGCTCCTAAAACTAGGCTTAGTGAATGAGCAGTAGCAAACTCTAGAGAAAAAATAGAAAAAACTGCATTGAAAAACACTGAAGCATTCTTAGCCAATAGGCTGCATGCAGGTTAACACAGGAGAACCATAAAAACTTTGGCACCGTGCCTTTAAGACCCTGAGCACCTCCAGTATCCCACCATGCCTCAGGGGTGAAGGAAAGGTGACAGTTGGTTCACAGTTAGGTCAGTTCTTTTTACGGTGACAATTTGTATAACTGATTCAAAACACAGTCTGTCCTGCACTTCTAGGAGACGTGCGTCCGGGGAGGAGGGTGGGTTGTTTATGACTTTGATGAGGATACCCCTGGAAGAGAACTAGGATTTACAGGTAAGTAACTTATCCTTCTCTTCCAGGGGATCCTCATCAATAGCCATAAACATTGAATAGATTAGCAAGCCCATCCCTAAACCCAGCGGACTGTCCGATAGAAGTGCAGGAATAGATATGTCTTACGCAAATAGATTTCTTAGAGAGGCCTGCCCCACTTGGGCATCCGCTCTTGCATCTGAGTCTAAACAATAATGTCTTGTAAACGTATGGACAGACTTCCATGTAGCAGCTTTACAAATCTCAGATATCGGAACATTGTTAAGGAGAGCAGCAGTAGCCGCTTTACCCCTTGTGGAATGCGCTCTAGGCCGCGCTACCAATTGTCTATTAGCTAGCTGGTAAGTATTAACAATGCAAGAAACTATCCATCTTGATATTGTTCGTTTAGATGCTGCCTCTCCTGTCCTTAAATGACCATAGTTTACAAACAAGCGGTTAGAGTGTCTAATCGATTTTGTCTTGTCCAGATAAAATTTCAGCACTCTTTTCAAGTCTAATGAGTGCAATGCTTTCTCTGCCGGAGTCTCCGGATTGGGAAAGAACGTCAGTAAAGTTATGGTCTGATTAATATGGAATTCTGACACCACCTTCGGAAGGAAAGATGGGTGAGTTCGTAGAACCACTCTATTGTCATGAAAAACCGTGTACGGTTCTTTTGCAGACAAGGCCTGGATTTCACTGATCCTCCTCGCTGAAGTAATGGCCACTAGAAAAGCCGTCTTCCACGTAAGGTGTTGTAAAGAGGCCTTATGGATAGGCTCGAAAGGAGGGCCCATAAGTTTTGCCAGGACTATGTTCAGTTTCCATGGAGGAGAAGGCCTCCGAATTGGCGGAAAAACTTTCTTCAAACCTTCTAAGAAATCCTTGACTACAGGTTTTGTAAAGAAGGATTCCTGAGAAGGCGATTTGCGATAGGCAGTAATAGCAGACAAATGTACCTCAATAGATGATACCTGCAGACCGGACTTCGCTAGATGAAGCAAATAGGACAGTATGACATCCTCCTGCGCCCGTATGGGATTATGACCTTGCTGACAGCACCATATGTAGAATCTCTTCCACTTAAAAGCGTAGGAACACCGCGTGGAAGGTCGTTTGGACTCTTTCAAGATGCTCATGCACTCCTGTGAGAGTCCTAGGTGCCCATACTGCAGGAATTCAGGAGCCATGCTGTTCAGCTCAGAGAGGGTAGGTTGGGATGTAGAATCCTGCCCTCCATTCTGCTCAGAAGATCCGGTCTGCACGGCAACCTCCTGTGAGGTTCTTCCGACAGGTTGAGAGAGATCCGTGTACCAGAATTGTCGGGGCCATTGCGGCGCTATAAGAATCATTCTGGTCCTGGATCTGTAAAGTTTGCTGATCATTGCCGGAATGAGGGGAATCGGCGGAAAAGCGTAAAGAAATGTCCCTGACCAGTCGATCAACAGGGCATTCCCTCGAGATCCCGGACGGTAGAACCTGGATGCGAAGTCTGGGCATTTCTTGTTTACTTCGTCTGCGAAGAGGTCCAGTTGAGGCCGACCCCATTGCGCGAAGATGTATTCTGCAACTTCGCCGTGCAGGACCCAATCGTGAACGTCCTCCAGGTGTCTGCTTAGAAAGTCTGCTTCCACGTTCTGCTGACCTGGCAGGTGAACTGCTGTAATTGACATTCCTCTGGCCAGGAGCCAATGCCATATCGCTTGGGACTCTCGCGATAGGGGTAGGGACCTCGTTCCCCCCGGTTTGTTCAAGTAATACATCGTGGTTGTATTGTCCGTCTGTATCAAGAGAGTTTTCCCCTGAATTAGCGGTATGAAAGACTTGAGAGCGAGATGGACCGCTCTGAGTTCTAGCAGATTGATGTGGTACTGCTTTTCCTTGTCTGACCACAGACCCTGCGCTTGAAAAGGACCCAGATGAGCCCCCCATCCCTGAAGAGATGCATCCGTTACTAGGGTGTCGGATGGAAGCACCTGGTGAAACGGAGCACCCACTGACAGATGAGGTCTGTGCATCCACCATCTCAATGACTGAAGTGCCACCTCCGGTAGCCGCACCGTGTCCTCCCAGCGACCTGTTCTTTGGCTCCAGTTGGTCTCCAATGCCTCTTGGAGGGGTCTCATGTGGAGTCTGGCATTTGGGACAGTAAAAATGCACGATGCCATGGAGCCCAGTAGTGATGTCACCTGACGTGCCGTAGGTGCGCTGGCTCTCAACAGGTCCTGGCACTTCTTGTTTATTGAGGATAGTCGTTCCTACGAAGGATATACTTTTTGTAATTCTGTGTTTATGATAGCTCCTAGGTAGTGAAGCTTCTGCGTTGGAGTCAAGGTTGACTTCTGGTAATTGACCTGAAGACCTAGAGCTTCGCAAACTCCTAGTACAATGGCCCGATGGCTTCTCGCCTGCTCCGGAGAAGAAGCCTTTAGTAGCCAGTCGTCTAGGTATGGATATATGTATATCCTTTGTCTTCGGAGATGTGCCGCCACTACTGCCATACATTTCGAGAAAACTCTTGGGGCAGATTACAGGCCAAAGGGTAGAACCCTGAACTGGTAATGCTGTAACGCTACTCGGAAGCGCAGGAATTCGATGTTTTGGAGCTATTGGGATGTGAAAATACGCATCCTGCAGGTCGATGGAGCACATCCAGTCTCCCTGATGTAGTTGAGGGAAAATCTGGTGAAGCGCTAGCATTCTGAACTTCTGCTTCCTTATGTATTTGTTCAGCAGCCGTAGATCCAGGATTGGCCTGAAAACGCCCTCTCGACCCTTCTTTGCCACTAGAAAGTAACAGGAGTAGACCCCCTGTCCTCTTCGTGCAGGTGGAACCTTTTCTATGGCATTCTTTCTTAGGAGGGCGAGGGCCTCCTTGCGTAGCAAACTGAGATGAGATGGATTGTCTTTGGCTGGTGGCAAGCGTGGGGGAGGCTGTTTGAAAAGAAGAGAATAGCCATGTTCGACAATATTGAGCACCCATTTGTCTCTTGTGATAGAGTGCCACTCGTGAAGATAAGCCGTAATACTTCCCCCCACCGGAGTGGTGTACAGTGTCGAGGGAAGCGAGATTTCATTGCTTGGTGGGTGCTTTCGGAGTGGACTGTTGAGGTCTGCCTGACCCTCGCTCCCTTGTGTTTCTTCGTTGAAAAAGAGGGCGTCCCTGTCGCTGCTGTGACCTTTGCGACCAATGAGGGGTTTGAACCCTCTGCTGGAAAGGGCGCCTATCATACGGCCTGTACCTCCGCCTGAAATCTTTCTTTCTTTCGAGGCCCACCACCTTCAAGGTATCCACCTCTGTCTTCATGCGGGCCATCTCTTCGTCTGCATGGGCACCGAATAGAGAGTTCCCGGCAAATGGGAGATTCAGGATGCGTTGTTGTGCTTCCTGTTTCAAGCCAGTGAGCCTCGGCCAGGAAGATCTCCTCGCACAGATACCATGTGCGTACCCATGAGCAGCCAAATCCGCCCCATCCGCTGCCGCGCTGATAACCTGGTTGGATACCAGGCATCCTTCTTGTAGTATCTCCTGGAAATCTTGCCTGTCTTCTCTGGGCAATTTTTCTGTAAATCTACTGAGGGAATCCCACAGAGAACGATCGTACCTGCCCAGGAGCGCAGACGCACTGGAGACCTTCATTGCTGAAGCCGCCGTCCCGCATATTTTTCTCCCTAGAGAGTCTAGATGCCTGCTCTCTTTATCAGGGGGTACCGTGGATGAAGATGCCACCGAGTGGGTCTTTCGGGCGGCAGCTATGATCACCGAGTCCGGTGGCGGATCCTTTCTAAGGAATAAAGGGTCTTGTTCTGGAGCCTTGTATTTTTTGAGAATCCTAGCCGGTGCAGACTTAAGCGAGGCTGGGGCCAGAAAAGTGTCCATGGTTGGATGCAGCAAGCCAGGCACTAGAGGCAGCAACTTTTTCTACGCTGATCTCTGTTGTAGAGTCTCAAAGATGATTGATGAGGAGGTAGATGGTTCTGGAACCTCTATGTTGAGTTTCTGCGCTCCTCTTAGCAACACCTCGTTGAATGTGGTAATATCATCCACCGGTGAAACTCTAGCAGGTGGTGAATCTGTAAGGGTGGGTGAGTAACGCCCGACAGAAGAACCTGATGAAGACCAAGAGGGTGATCTTCTCCTTGACCGCGACCTGGATCTCCGTTGAGAGCGAGATCTGCTGCGAGACGCTGTAGCAGAGCGTCTAGGCCTCGCGGTCGGTTGGCGAGGAGCTGAACGAGCCCGTTCTGCCCTGGCTGTCGGTGATGGCGTTCTTGGCAGGGAGGCAGTAGGTGAATACATTCGCGAATACTGTGAATCTGGGGAGGCCGCTGGTCTGTTGAGGCTCTCCAGCCATCTCGGAGATAGATTGATGGGCGAGACATGCCCAGATGATGCCGCTCTTGACCGAGAAGAGTCGCTCGGTATGGAGACCACTGGAGATGGCGCCTTGTCTGGCGTGGGGCGATGTTCTGCTCCCTGTGGGACAGGTAAAACCTGCGTCGACGTCGATGGCTGTTTCGACGTCGAAGGGCGCCCAGCCGGTTGGTCCTGCCTCGACGTTGAGTGCCTCGACGTTGAGTGCCTTGACGTCGAACGACGCTCCTTGGACCTCGACCTGCTCGCCGTCGTGTGCCTCGACGTGGAGAGATGGGAGGTCGACGGCGGATGTTTCTCGTGCCGTCGTGGTGATCTCGACGCCGTGTGTCCTGACGTCGGGGGCGCACAGCCTTTGGCGGCGATCGGGCACGCCGGCGATGGCTCGACGTCGATCGGCGGGCTGCCGTCGACGGAGACCTGCCCCTGCTCTGATGTTCCCTCGACGCCGTTCCCTTCGACGTCTGGTGTGTCGCAGTCGACGGCGATCTATGCCGGTGAGGCGGTGGTAGCGACGACGTCGACGGTGAACAAACAGGTACTTTCCTACCTGTCGACGTCGACCGGGCCATTCTCTCCTGAGAATGGCCTTCTGGCTGTCTGGGAAGTGAGGAGGACGATGTTCTTTTCCTCTCCTGAAGTCCATGAAGCCGGATCTTCTCTCTGTCTTTCAGAGTCCTCCTAGACATGTTCTTGCAGTACTTACAAGTGTCAGGGCAGTGACTCTGAGGCAGGCACACTATGCACAGAGAGTGGGGATCTGACTGGGCCTTCTTCTTCCCACAAGCAGGGCATTTGACAAAAAGAGAAGGCATTTTTCTGTCAGAAAAAACCTTCCTAGCTCAGACAAAGATGTTATTTGTCGAGTGAAAAGTGAAAAAAACGCTTTTTTAAAGAATTTTTCTGAGAAAAACTCAGAAAAACTGAGAGCTCAATGCTCCAGGATCCTCTCAGAAGAAGCCGGAAAAAAGAACTGACCTAACTGTGAACCAACTGTCACCTTTCCTTCACCCCTGAGGCATGGTGGGATACTGGAGGTGCTCAGGGTCTTAAAGGCACGGTGCCAAAGTTTTTATGGTTCTCCTGTGTTAACCTGCATGCAGCCTATTGGCTAAGAATGCTTCAGTGTTTTTCAATGCAGTTTTTTCAATTTTTCCTCTAGAGTTTGCTACTGCTCATTCACTAAGCCTAGTTTTAGGAGCTTGGGTACATATTTATGCTCTATTGTAGTATTTAATAAAAAATAAAAAAATAAAAACTTCATAGAAATAAAGCATTTTTAGCCCGTTTTTAACATGATAGCCTGCATGATTATTTTTTACACATGTATGATATGTGTATATTTGATATATGCTCCGGGGTCCCCGCACAAGGGCGGGAATATTCAATGTTTATGACTATTGATGAGGATCCCCTGGAAGAGAATCCCACTTTCACCACCCCACCATCAGAGTTGCTAGCTGGCTAACACAATTCCCCCAAAAAAGACACAAGGCAGGCACAGAGGAGAAATGAACTAGAAGGGTCACCCAAACATATTAAGAGTGTTCAAACAGTCATAGTGTAATAAGGATTTTAAATTGGCCTGAATTATGGTCATAATTGTAATAGGGAGAGATTATTAAAACATACAATTTATCATGTAAACCTTTATCAGAAATAAACTTTTGGCATTAGACTGTAACATGGTCATGTTACCCTGTTAGCCCCTAGAGGATATTACCCCATGAAAACAACTGAAGAAAATAATGCACTGTAGCCATACACTTCGCCCCTAGAGAACTTATTTATTTAGGGTTAACAGGCCTACTGTATGTTATTAAAACAAGGCCTTTAAAACAAAACTATCTACAAAACAAAAGTTCTAGCCATGAGACAGCTTAAAAGACATTGAATGGTGGGAGGGGTTATTATATTGGAGTCCCCACTAACCGTGTGGAGACCCAGAGATGATGTAGACAGGAAGAGCACATAGTGGACAATGTTTTGAGGGTGGTCCCATAGTCCTAGGACCACCACCAGCTGAGTTATGAGCAAAAATGTTTTGGAAAAGTAATGCCCTGTAAAGCATTATGGGGTAAGCTTCCATGCCACGAATATTTTAATAGGTTGATATGACTAATACTTAGAACAACCCCTAGAAGACATTACAATGAAAATAGCATTTAAGTAACGTGGTCATGTAACTATACAGTTAACCCCTAGAGGGCATAACCCCCAAAAAAAGAATGGCAATAAATAATACAAAAAGAAAATAGCAATAATTAATGCAGAGTAACCACATATGTAGCCCCTAAAGGGCATAGTGCATTACATATCACAGGGGTAACAGGCCTAAAGCAATGGTATTACAAACAAGGCCCTTAAAACACAAACTACTCCCAGCTGTAAAACACCAAAATTCCAGCCATGAGAATGCTTAACCCCTTGGGTGCGTGTGTCGGTCAATGGCTGACACACGCACACCCTCCCTGGTGCGGGCCACGACCACTGGCCGACACCAGGAAGGGCTTTAAAACTGTAGGATTTTTAAAAATATTTTTTAAGTACCCTTGGAAGACATGGAATAGCTTCTGTGTCTCCCTCCACCCCCACTCCTGCCCATCTGTGACGTCAGAGAGCTGCGAGGGGCACCGACACCACAGTTTTCGCCACCGGAGGATCAAGGAGCAGGTAAGCATCCTCTCCCCACTCTGGTGGGGGAAGAAGGCCAAAATGGCCTCCCAGGATGCCAGGGAGGCATCGATTGAAAGGGGAAGAGTCTCCCCTTTCCATCAATGCCCTCCTGGTACAGCTTCCTGGCCGTGGATCACTGCACAGCTGTGAGCCACGGGCAGGAAATGGCACTAGGCAGCAGGGATTCCTGGGGAAGAGAGCGGGGGGTGGGGTTTAAGCCCCTGTGTAAGTGGACTGGCTCACCCCACGGGTCATAATTTTTTAAAAGAAGGGTTTCACCCCCCCCCCCACCCCGGGGGTATAAAAAAAAAAAAAACATAAAAAAAAAAAAAAAAATGGCATACATAAACACACATACAGAGAGAGAGAGATATCTATCGGCTGATATATATATATATATATCACTTTGTTTTATAAAAGTGTGGTTTTCCTAGGGGCAGCGATCTGCCCACAGGGAAACCACACAGATATAAAGAAAAAGTTATATAATGTGTGTATATGTATGTGAGAGGGAGAGAGAGAGAGACTCTCTCTCTCTCTCTCTCTCTCTCTCTCTCTCTCTCTCTCTCTCTCTCTATTCAGTGGTCTTCAAACTTTTTAATGCTGCACCTCCTCCCCCCCCCCCACCCAAGTGGGGGAAAAAAAATTATTGGGGTCCCCACTCCACATTTTTACCAATTATTCTGTTAAATCGGAAACGTTTAAATAGATCTAAACATTGCTGTTACTTACTGTTACTGCTTTAAAAATGCCAAGAAATACACAATGCCAAATATACTATTCTGGTTTGGCAGGCCTTACTAACATGTAAACGTATTCACACGGTGTGATTATTGGGGGTGGTGGTGGGGGTTTTGAAGGGTATTTCGAGTCCCTTCCCTTTTGACACACGCTCTCAGCTTAGATATAAATGACAAAACAGGTTAGGAATGACTCATTACAGAGTGGTTTGCTGCCACTCATTTATTTTTTCTGCCTAAAACAAAGCCCTGTTATCAGCACAATGCTTTTTGGGCCAGAGCCCCACCCCCTCACCAGTTTGAATACCCGTGCTCCATACATATAATACAGAGAGGGGGACATTCATAAGACATACATCTCAGGCATAGATAGCTTTGAGGCAGCAATGAAAATGTCAAGATAACTCTTGTAATTATGTTCCTGCTAGAGAAAGATCTGACTTTCGTCTAGTGGCTGTTTTGATGCCATAAAGTAGCACAGAAGGTTTATATGCCTGCTGCAAAGAACAGATCTGTATTTTAAGTGAATAGCTGAGGGGATTGGTAAAGCCAGCTGTTACCTGTGCTTTAAAACAAATTAAATGCATGTGTCAGGAGGCTACAGAGCGATGAAGGCCACTTTTGCTGGGTGGTCGTGAGGTAATACAAGGAGGAGGTCATGGGATGGGAGCACCAAAAATGATCGTCACACTAAAGGCTGTGATGATGGGTATGTGGCAAGGTAAAGTAATAGTGCGTCTTTTTTGTTTTTTTCCAGTGTCTTCAGAGAACCTGCTACTGAAGGAAGAAACGAAGGTAAGGTGACTGACATTTATTGTTGCACACATCACACACACACACACACACCAACCAGCAATTTTGCTGATGACATATCTGCCTTCTATGTAGGCTAGTGTTTTAGAGGAACAGTTTAGCCAGTAGCAGAGATGGCATCTCGTTGGATGACTGCTGCTGAAGCCATAACTCAGGTTATGGCGGACCGCGCTGAGGCAGAATCAGAAACTGAGAACGCAGATACTGAGACAGCATCTGAGGGAGAGGACAATAGAGCAGAACCTGGGAGTGATTTTTCAGTCGACTGAGTCCCATCCAATGACACCTCTTCCAGTGATTGAGGGAGACGATGAGGACAGTTGTGCTGTCCCTTCGCAAGCACAGTCTGTGAAGCAGGACAACAGCGGGTTATCCCAACCCAGAGAGCAGGTGCGTGTGGCAGCAAGCTCAGACAAAGTGCTCTCCTGGCAGCCCCCCACCCCCGATTTAATTCAGCTGTAATTTTCTGCGTTTTACTGGTGATGCTGGATGTAAAGTCGATACGACTAACTTTTGCCAGTCGACTACGTCCATCTGTTTGTGGATGTTGACTTCAGTCAGCAAACTATGCAGTAAACAAATCTGTGTGCAGAACAATCTCTGAGGGAGCATGGAGGAACTCTGGGGCCCTGATCTAGGGCACGCCAGTGGACTTCCACTTAGCTGGTGAAGTTGAAGATATTTTTGGGACTTACAGTCAAAATAGGGTTCGTGCAGAAACACAGCTAGCAGTCCTACTGGACGACTCGCATGGTTTGGGTAACCCCCATCTTCTCACCGTACATAAGCAGAGATCCTTTTTTGCCATTGCAGCGCAGGCTGCATTTCAATACCAATTCTGCTGCATTGCCCTGGGACCATCCAGACCATGACCGGTGGTTCAAAATTCGGCCTGTTGTGGAACATTTGTCTGCCAGGTTTCCAGAGATCTATACTCCTGGAAAGAATATAGCAGTCGCGGAGTCCTTAATCCTGTACGAAGGGTGGCTGCTTTTCAGGCAGTACATTGTGAGCAAATGCGCTCACTATGGCATCAAGCTGTACATGCTCACCCCACAGGGTGTGAGAGCTCTTCTGGCTATGTGTACAGCTTGAGAGTGTATACAGGGAAGGACTCCATGCTAAACTCTGTAGGTTGCCCTCCCACATTAGCAGTCACAGGGAAGAGTGTATGGGATTTTGTCCTGCTATTTCTTTAAAAGGTGATAACCTTTATATGGACAATTTCTATACAGGAGTAGAGCTATTCAGTGAGCTCTACAAAGCTGGCACTGTGGCCTGCGGTACAGTTTGTTGTAACCGCACCGGATTCCTGCAGGAGCTTGTTTGTAAGAAGCTCCAGAAATCCCAGAGTACAGTGTTGCAGTCCACCAAACTGCTTGCAGTCAAGTTCGCTGATATGCGTGATGTATGTATGCTCACTACAATTCATTATGAGAGCCCTACCTCCCACCCACCCCTCCCCAGTCAAGGTTTGGGGTCAGATGGCCTAAATCCACAAGCACACCTGTATACTGGATTACAATAAGTACATGGGCGGAGTGGACAACAACGACCAGGTTCTTCAACCATAGAATGTGAGTCATAAAACTTGCACTTGGTACAAGAAACTGTTTACCCACCTGATCCAGATGGCAACATACAATGCATATGTCGTTTATTGTCAGACAACCACAGGAAGACCCAGGTCTTTCTTTGACTTCCAGTTGTCTGTGATTGAAAGCCTCACTGCTGCTACAGAAGTAGCAGCCTCCACTTCAAATGTTCTGGAGGATGTGGCAAGGCTGCAGGAGCGACACTTTGCTGATCACATTCCTAAAACACCCAAAAAGGATTGAAGTGTGCTCGAAGCATGGAAAGTGTGGGAGAGTTATTACTGTCCCCAGTGCCCATCGCAGGCAGGGCTCTGTTTACCTACTTGCTTTATGATGTATTATACTAAAGCAAAGTTCTGGGAAATCGGCTGAGGTGGAGCTGCCGTAGGTAAAACCTTTCAGTGGCTGTGCATGGATACTGAACGTCCATGGGCCAGTGCTTCGTAAGGTAAGTAGCCACAGAATTTTAGTTCATCTGCTTTAGGAAATCATAGATTTCCTTATAGTCTGCTTGACACCTTTATCCACCGTCAGAATGTGGTAGGTGTTCTGTTCAATTAACATGTATTATAGCCCCCACACTGCACATACTAGTGGACAGAACATATGCCACATTTTCAAGGAGTACGCTGTGTGGCAAAACGTTAAAGGCTTGACTGAATTTTGAAGTGCTTGTTAGGGAACTTATGTATGCTACACAAGGACCACCCTCATTGCCAACGAGAACCAGAGTAAGTGTAATAAGTCAAACAAATGTCCTGTGGGACATATTTCCCAACATTTCTACTTGTTTGAAAGTGTGCAAACTCAATATGTAGCTTCACTTTCAAAGCAAAATTAGAAGTGCTGGTGAATGAGTCCCACAGTAGATTTGTTTGGCTCTTTACTTTAGCGACCTTAGGTAGTATTCACCTTCATGTTTGCCTTAGTTTCAAATGTAGATATGCTCGCTCAGTTCGAGTAATAGGCCTCACAAGGGAAGCTCTGACACCCCCAACTTGCATCCACAAACCTGAAGGAGTTGGAATTAGCACAGTAAGTGAGCTGAGGGCACATGGAAGATATTTTCTTGATCTTCAAGTAGCTAATAACGGAAAGCATTAGTATAGGTTCCCTATACTACAGGATTAGTCAGGACTCTGACGAGGAAAGAGACATGAATGGGTAAGAAAAGCTTACGGTAGGTTTGTTTCCCAGGATATTACACAGGAAGAAGGCAGACAGTAAAGGTAGTACAGATGCACATCATCTAAACCTATGGATTCAAACCCATGGGTGCCATGCTGGCACTGAAGAACAATGGCATGTATGGGTCAGTGTATGACCTGCTTGCCATGTTCATCCTCCGTCAGAACTTAGTAGATGTTATATTTGCTGTTCGATAAGTACATTACAGTCACAGAACTGCACTTAACGGTGACTGGTACATATGCTACGTTCTCACTGACTACCCTGTGTGCCAAACACTACCCTTCTTCATAGATTATGATGTTCTCTTTAGGAGGACTTTGTGAAAATTTCCCAGCATGTCTGCCTTAGTTTCAAAGGCAGATATGCTCGCTCAGTTTGAAGCATTGCCCTCACAAGGCATACTCGGAAACCACCAACTTGCATCCACAGACTGAAAAGAGTTGGGTTTAGCACAGTGAGTGTGCTAAAGATGAATGAAAAACATGTCTTCCTGAGCCTCATGTGGCTGTCACTGGAGCCATTAGTAAAGGTTCCTTACACATGCCTTCGGTAATGTTCAGGAAGGAGGGGGCGGTTACTGGACAGGTGGTAAAATACAGTCAAACTTATTCTGTCCTGTGGCATATGAATGTGATTGACCCTTGTCTGGCAGCGGTATGTTGATGTGAGTGCAGTGATTGGTTGGATCGGCCCCGTGGTCAGCGGTATGAAAGTGTTGTGTTGTGTGTGAATGGACCATAAAGCGGTTGGTGCTGTGAAGTGGCTTTACCTGCAGAAGGCTTGGTTTCAATATTTAGATACGTTGGTAAGTATTTATGCTTTGAAACCATAATTTCTGGAGGTGCTAAAGCCAACCAGTGTGAGTGGTGGATTAACTCTAAGATACTAATACTGGGGGAGTCCAAGGGTGCAGGACTTGCGTGACTCTCACCATTTTTCCTTCATCCAGCATTCCCTTGAAATCACAAACTTTGCTTAAAAACACATTTTCCTAGAATTCCTTGAAGTCCTGGAATCTGCAGACAGCCACAAATTTCCTACCATCCAGCATTCTCTTAAGTCTCCAGAGAAAAACATTGCTTCACTTGTGTGGGTGGGTAAGTGCCCACGACAGAGAAGGGCCCAAAACGTATTGTGGAGACATCAAAATTCCATATCAGAAAACAGCCTGGTTTTGTGAGACGGTCACCTGTGACTTTGGTCATAAGCTCGGCGGCCATTTAGGGAAACCTACCAAACATTTCTAAAAACTAGATACCCGGAGCAGTCCACAGAGCTGGTCTACGTGTGGATTCCACAAAGTTTTATTACCAAGAATACCCTGCAAACGTGAAACGCTGATTAAAAAAAAAAAAACACACTACTTTTCCTTGCTTTTCTGTCACATAAACTACAAGAATGTGCAGGGATCCACAAAAATCCTACCACCCAGAGTTTCCCCACTTGCCCTGATAAAAACACAACCCCACCTGTGTGCGTGTGCCTAGTGCCCGTGTCAGGAATGGATCACTCCAGGGTCAACAGTAGCCATCATGCAAGGATTACCATTGACCCTTGTGTGATCCATTACTGTCACAGGCACTAGGCCCAGGCACATTAGTGGGGTAGCGTTTTTATCGGGACATGTTAGGGAACACTAAGTGGTAAGATGTTTGCGGATCTATGCATATTCCTGTAGTTTTCTTTTAAGAAATGGATGAAAAAATAGTGTTTTTATTCAATGTTTCAGCTTTGCAAGGTATTCTGGACCACATCTCTGTAGATTCCCCTGGGAATCTTTCTTTTTTTTCTTTTTTAAGAAATTACTGGGTTTGGTAGGTTTGCCAAAATGGTTCCAGATCCCAGGACTAATTAGTACACTCACCTAAGTTATTATCGCCACAGTACATTTTAGGCCTTTCCCTGTTACAGGCACTTGACCTACCCACACATGTGAGGTACCATTTTTATTGGGAGATTGGGGGAATGCTGGGTGAAAGGAAGTTTGCGGCTCCCCTCAGATTCCAGAACTTTGCAGTGCTGAAATGTGAGGAAAATATGATTTGTTGGGGAAGGGGGGATTTTTTTTTAAACAAATATTGAGGTTTGCGAAGGATTCTGGGAGACAAAACCAGGTGAGAGCCCCACAAGTCACCCCATTCTGATTCGCCTAGGTGTCTAGTTTTTCAAAATGTATAGGCTTGCTAGGTTTCCCTAGGTGCCGGCTGAGCTAGAGGCCAAAATCCACAGCTAGGCACTTTACCAAAAACTAGTCAGTTTTCAGTGGAAAAATGTAATGTGTCCATGTTGCGTTTTGAGGTGTTTCCTGTCAAGGGCACTAGGCCTACCCATACAAGTGAGGTACAGTTTTTATCGGAAGTCTTGGAGGACCACAGAATAGAAGAACAAGTGTTATTGTCAATTGTCTTTCTCTATATTTGTGCCCTCCAAATGTAAGATAGTGTGTAAGAAACAAGTCATTTTGAGAAATGCCATGGAATCCACCTGCTAGCAGGTGTAACCCCAAATTAACCGCTTCTGTGCCTTGGACGAGATGATCTCGTCCAAGGCTACAGTTCCCCTGTGCCTTGGACGAGATCATCTCGTCCATGGCACAGGGGAAATTGGGGGCGCTCTAGCGCGCCCCCCGTGCACCCTCCTCCCCCCCCCAAGTCGGGGATGGAAGGGGAAGACCTTCCCCTTCCACCCCCGACCCCCCCCCTGGGACGTCAGCGCGCGCGCGCTGTGTCACAGGGGCCTCCCTCGTCGCGCTGGAAGCTCTGCTTCCAGCGCGATTGAAAAAGAAATGCAAAAGCATTTCTCTTTCAATCGATGGGAGGCCCGGAGGGGCTTCAAAGGGAAGGAAAAGTATTTCCTTCCCTTTGAAGTCCCTCCGAGGGTTTCAAAAGCCGGACTGCTTGCAATCCGGCTTTTGAAACCCCACTAGACACCAGGGATTTTTTTTTTTTTAATTGAAATTGACAAAAGGGAGCGACCCCTTGGGCAAGGGTCGCTCCCAGGGGGGGCATTTTTTTGAAAAAGGCCTTTTCTGCCCCCCCTGGGGGCAGAAACCTCTAGGCACCAGGGACCATTTTTTTTTTTTTTTTTTTGTTTCATTTTTTTTTTTTGGTGGGGAGCGACCCCTTAGGCAAGGGTCGCTCCCCTTGGGGGAAAATTATATTTTGCCCATTTCTGCCCCCCTTGGGGGCAGATTGGCCTATTTTGATGAGGCCAATCTGCCCCCAAGGGGGGTAGAAACCACTAGACACCAGGGATTTTTTTTTTTTTTATTGTTATTGACAAAAGGGAGCGACCCCTTGGGCAAGGGTCGCTCCCAGGGGGGGCATATTTTCGGGAAGGCCTTATCGGCCTACTATTAGGCCGATCTGCCCCCAGGGGGGGCAGAAACCTCTAGGCACCAGGGACCATTTTTTTTTTTTTTTTTTTTTTTTCATTTTTTTTTTGGGTGGGGAGCGACCCCTTAGGCAAGGGTCGCCCCCCTTGGGGGAAAATTATATTTTGCCCATTTCTGCCCCCCTTGGGGGCAGATTGGCCTATTTTGATGAGGCCAATCTGCCCCCAAGGGGGGTAGAAACCACTAGACACCAGGGAGTTTTTTCTTTGCGTGAATTTCACGCAAAGGGAGCGACCCCTTAGGCAAGGGTCGCTCCCTGGGGGGGGAGGGCAATTTATTTTAGGCCATTTCTGCCCCCCCTGGGGGCGGATCGGCCTATTATTAGGCCGATCTGCCCCCAGGGGGGGAAGAAACCTCTAGGCGCCAGGGCAAATTTTTTTTTTGTGTTTTTTTTTTTTTGTTGCTTTTTTTTTTTTTTTAGAGATGGGGAGCGACCCATCAGGCAAGGGTCGCTCCCCTGGGGGGCAAATTGTATTTAGACCATTTCTGCCCCCCTGGGGGCAGATTGGCCAATTTTAGGTCAATCTGCCCCCAAGGGGGCAGAAACCACTAGGCACCGGGGATTTGTTTTTTGGCGCCAATGTCACGCAGGGGGAGCGACCCCGTAGGCAAGGGTCGCTCCCGGGGGGGGGGTGGGGGTTGGGGGGGCAAATTTATTTTAGGCCATTTCTGCCCCCCCGGGGGACAGATCGGCCTATTATTAGGCCGAACTGCCCCCGGGGGGGGCAGAACACTCTAGGCGCCAGGGCAATTTTTTTTTTTCTTTTTTTTTTTTGTTGTTTCTTTTTTTTAGAGATGGGGAGCGACCCATCAGGCAAGGGTCGCTCCCCTGGGGGGGGCAAATTGTATTTAGACCATTTCTGCCCCCCTTGGGGGCAGATTGGCTGAGTTTAGGTCAACCTGCCCCCAAGGGGGCAGAAACCACTAGGCACCGGGGATTTGTTTTTTGGTGCCAATGTCACGCAGGGGGAGCGACCCCGTAGGCAAGGGTCGCTCCCGGGGGGGGGTGGAGGTTGGGGGGAGAGAAATTTATTTTAGGCCATTTCTGCCCCCCCTGGGGGCAGATCGGCCTATTATTAGGGCGATCTGCCCCCGGGGGGGGTCAGAAACCTCTAGGCACCAGGGCAAATTGTTTTTTTTTTTTTTTTTTTTTTTTTAATTTTTTTTTTTAGAGATGGGGAGTGACCCATCAGGCAAGGGTCGCTCCCCAGGAGGGCAAATTGTATTTAGACCATTTCTGCCCCCCTGGGGGCAGATTGGCAGAGTTTAGGTCAATCTGCCCCCAAGGGGGCAGAAACCACTAGGCACCGGGGATTTGTTTTTTGGTGCCAATGTCACGCAGGGGGAGCGACCCCGTAGGCAAGGGTCGCTCCCGGGGGGGGGTGGAGGTTGGGGGGAGAGAAATTTATTTTAGGCCATTTCTGCCCCCCCTGGGGGCAGATCGGCCTATTATTAGGGCGATCTGCCCCCGGGGGGGGTCAGAAACCTCTAGGCACCAGGGCAAATTGTTTTTTTTTTTTTTTTTTTTTTTTAATTTTTTTTTTTAGAGATGGGGAGTGACCCATCAGGCAAGGGTCGCTCCCCAGGAGGGCAAATTGTATTTAGACCATTTCTGCCCCCCTGGGGGCAGATTGGCAGAGTTTAGGTCAATCTGCCCCCAAGGGGGCAGAAACCACTAGGCACCGGGGATTTGTTTTTTGGTGCCAATGTCACGCAGGGGGAGCGACCCCGTAGGCAAGGGTCGCTCCCGGCAGGGGAGGGTGGGGGTTGGGGGGGCAAATTTATTTTAGGGCATTTCTGCCCCCCCCCTGGGGCCGGCTGAGCTACAGGCCAAACACCACAGGTAGGCACCTTGCAAAAAACACCTCTGTTTTCTGTGAAAAAATATGTTGTGTCCACGTTGTGTTTTGGGTCATTTCCTTTTGTGGGCGCTAGGCCTACCCACAGAAGTGACGTACCATTTTTATCGAGAGACTTAGGGGAACGCTGGGTGGAAGGAAATTTGTGGCTCCTCTCAGATTCCAGAACTTTCTGTCACCGAAATGAGAGGAAAAAGTGTTTTTTGGGCCAAATTTTGATGTTTGAAAAGGATTCTGGGTAACATAACCTGGTCAGAGCCCCGCAAGTCACCCCATCTTGGATTCCCCTGGGTTTCTAGTTTTCAAAAATGCACTGGTTTGCTAGGTTTCCTCAGGTGTCGGCTGAGCTACAGGCCCAAATCCACAGGTAGGCACTGCTTTTTATAAAAAAATGTGATGTGTCCACGTTGTGTTTTGGGCCCTTTCCTTTCGTGGGCGCTAGGCCTACCCACGCAAGTGAGGTATCATTTTTATCGGGAGACTTGGGGGAACGCTGGGTGGAAGGAAATTTGTAGCTCCTCTCAGATTCCAGAACTTTCTGCCACAGAAATGTGAGGGACATGTGTTTTTTTAGCCAAATTTTGAGGTTTGCAAAGGATTCTGGGTAACAGAACCTGGTCCGAGCACCGCAAGTCACCCCTCCTTGGATTCCCCTAGGTCTCTAGTTTTCAGAAATGCACAGGTTTGGTAGGTTTCCCTAGGTGCCGGCTGAGCTAGAGGCCAAAATCTACAGGTAGGCACTTCGCAAAAAACACCTCTGTTTTTTTCCAAAATTTAGGATGTGTCCACGTTGCGCTTTGGGGTGTTTCCTGTCGCCGGCGCTAGGCCTACCCACGCAAGTGAGGTATCATTTTTATCGGGAGACTTGGGGGAACGCTGGGTGGAAGGAAATTTGTAGCTCCTCTCAGATTCCAGAACTTTCTGCCACAGAAATGTGAGGGACATGTGTTTTTTTAGCCAAATTTTGAAGTTTGCAAAGGATTCTGGGTAACAGAACCTGGTCCGAGCCCCGCAAGTCACCCCTCCTTGGATTCCCCTAGGTCTCTAGTTTTCAGAAATGCACAGGTTTGGTAGGTTTCCCTAGGTGCCGGCTGAGCTAGAGGCCAAAATCTACATGTAGGCACTTCGCAAAAAACACCTCTGTTTTTTTCCAAAATTTAGGATGTGTCCACGTTGCGCTTTGGGGTGTTTCCTGTCGCCGGCGCTAGGCCTACCCATGCAAGTGAGGTATCATTTTTATCGGGAGACTTGGGGGAACGCTGGGTGGAAGGAAATATGTAGCTCCTCTCAGATTCCAGAACTTTCTGCCACAGAAATGTGAGGGACATGTGTTTTTTTAGCCAAATTTTGAGGTTTGCAAAGGATTCTGGGTAACAGAACCTGGTCCGAGCCCCGCAAGTCACCCCTCCTTGGATTCCCCTAGGTCTCTAGTTTTCAGAAATGCACAGGTTTGGTAGGTTTCCCTAGGTGCCGGCTGAGCTAGAGGCCAAAATCTACAGGTAGGCACTTCGCAAAAAACACCTCTGTTTTTTTTCCAAAATTTAGGATGTGTCCACGTTGCGCTTTGGGGTGTTTCCTGTCGCCGGCGCTAGGCCTACCCACGCAAGTGAGGTATCATTTTTATCGGGAGACTTGGGGGAACATAGATTAGCAAAACAAGTGCTATTGCCCCTTGTCTTTCTCTACATTTTTTCCTTCCAAATATAGGAGAGTGTGTAAAAAAGACATCTATTTGAGAAATTCCCTATAATTCACATGCTTGTATGGTCACCCCGGAATTCAGAGATGCGCAAATAACCACTGCTCCTCAGCACCTTATCTTGCGCCCTTTTTGGAAATGCAAAGGTTTTCTTGATAGCAATTTTTTACTCTTTATATTTCAGCAAATGAATTGCTGTATACCCGGTATAGAATGAAAACGCACTGCAGGGTGCAGCTCATTTATTGGCTCTGGGTTCCTCGGGTTCTTGATGAACCTACAAGCCCTATATATCCCCGCAACCAGAGGAGTCCAGCAGACGTAACGGTATATTGCTTTCCATAATCTGACATTGCAGGGAAAAGTTACAGAGTAAAACGTAGAGAAAAATTGATGTTTTTTTCACCTCAATTTCAATATTTTTCTTTTTCAGCTGTTATTTTCTGTAGGAAACCCTTGTAGGATCTACACAAATGACCCCTTGCTGAATTCAGAATTTTGTCTACTTTACAGAAATGGTTAGGTGTCTGGGATCCAGCATTGGTTTCATGCCCATTCCTGTCACTGACTGGAAGGAGGCTGAAAGCACAAAAAATTGCAAAAATGGGGTATGCCCCAGTAAAATGCCAAAATTGTGTTGAAAAATTGGGTTTTCTGATTCAAGTCTGCCTGTTCCTGAAAGCTAGGAAGCTGCTGAGTTTAGCACTACAAACCCTTTGTTGATGCCATTTTCAGGGGGAAATCCACAAGCCTTCTTCTGCAGCCACTTTTTCCATTTCTTTAAAAAAAAACGAAATTTTCACTGTATTTTGGCCAATTTCTTGGCCTCCTTCAAGGGAACCCACAAAGTCTGGGTACCTCTAGAATCCCTAGGATGTTGGAAAAAAAGGACGCAAATTTGGCTTGGTTAGCTTATGTGAACAAAAAGTTATGAGGGCCTAAGCGCGAACTGCCCCAAATAGGCAAAAAAAGGCCTGGCACAGGAGGGGGAAAAGGCCTGGCAGCGAAGGGGTTAAGAGCTGTGCAAATATCACTGCTTCTAAACTCCATATCTTGTACCCATTTCGGAAACGCATATGTTTCCTTGATATCTATTTTTCACACTTTACATTTTGCCAAAAAGAACTGCTATATACCCGGTAGACAATGAAAACCACTGCAAGGTTCAGCTCATTTATTGTCTCTAGGGTACCTTGGGTTCTTGATAAGCCTACAAGGCCTACATATCTTTGCAACCAGAAGGGTCCAGCAGGCGTGATAGTATATGGCTTTCAAAAATCTGCCATAGTTAGAAAAAGTTACAGAAGAAAATGTAGACAGAAATAGCAGCTTTTTCCCCACACTCAATTTCAATATTTTTTTTTATTTCAACTGTTACTTTCTATAAGAAATCCTTGAAAGATCTACACAAATGGCCTCTTGCAGAATTCTGAATTTTGTCTACTTTTTAGAAATGTTTAGCTGTCCGAGATCCACCACGATTTTCACACCCATTTCTGTCCCTAACTGGAAGAAGGCTGGAAGCACAAAACAATAGTAAAAATGGGGTATGGCCCAGTAAAATGACAAAACTGTGATGATAATTTTGGTTTTCTGATTCAAGTCTGCCTGTTCCTGAAAGCTGGGAAGATAGTGATTTTAGCACCGCAAACCTTGATAACATTTGTAGGAGAAAAAAAACAGATGCTTTCTTTTGCAGCACTTTTTCCCCCATTTTTCAAACACAAAATTGTTTGCTGTATTCTGACCAATTTCTCAGTCTCCTCCAGGGGAACCCACAAACTCTGGGTACCTTTAGAATCCCCAGGATGTTGGAAAAAAAGGACGCAAATTTGCCATGGATAGCTTATGTTCACAAAAAGTTATGGGGGCCTAAGTGCAAAATAGCCAAAAAAGGGCTCAGCACTGGGGGAGAAAAGGCCCAGCAACTAAGGGGTTAAAAAGATACTGAATGGTCGGAAGGGTTCTCATTTTTTGGTCCCCATTAACCTAGTGTGGGGGGCCAAAGATGACCTAGACAGAAAGAACGTGCCGTGCTGAACATTTTGGTGGTGGTCCTATTGCCCTAGGACCACCACAGGTTGAGGTATGGGCAAAAATGTTGTGAAAAGGAATGCTCACAAAGCATTATGGGTCGATTTTTCCAGAGTGCAGTGAATATTGTAGTATCTGCTCTTCCACTGTGCTGGGAGAGCCGCTTTCACTTTGAGGATTTCTGTTTTATGTAAAGCCTTCACCAATTTCAAGTGAATTAAGAGGAGAGCCAGAAAAAATGGCTCTTAATAGGTAACTGAACAATAAGACCAGCGCTCCAGTACCGCTGATCGAGATCATGCTGTTGTGCCTTTTGCGCTGTGAGCGCCATGGCCTCCATGCAGCACGAAGGGGCAAGAGAAAAAATATTTTTTTCACACTGAAGTACATCGACAATTGTCATAATAATCTATGAAACAGGGACAGTCTGCAAGGCATGACAAAAACAGCATCAAGGCTGGACAAACATAAAGCAATTACCATTGACGTTTAGTGATTTTTTAAAGGCAAGCCCAAGAACAAGTGAAAGTGATGGGCATGAGGTGGGCATGATTAAAAGTCCACAGTACTAACAATAGGTCAAAGCGCTTGCCTGCTCAACCTAAAAATTACACATACAACTCCAGCTGAGCTCCCTTCCCCCCCACTTACTGAAAAATCAAAATGGACCATCATAGTATCAAAGTATTTCAACAATCAGTAATCCTAAATTCTACTCCACTTGTAGAGCTTACTTGCAGCTTTGTTAGCACTGCTTTAGTCTTTTCACGATCCAAAAGTGGGGAGTTATCTGCATCTCTTGTGAGACCTGAACAGTGCCACAAGCCAGCACGAACTCTGTATGAAACTCTTCCGCTTTCTGCATAAATGGCAAGTGTCCAAAATACCGGTGTGTGACACTTGCAGGTTTTCAGTGGTGGGGCATTTCGCACGACCCTTTGGCTGACATTTTATCGCTAGTAGAACTTCCTGTAACAGATAAACATCTCACTATGTACAAAATAACAAAGTTATTAAACTTTCAGGCGAAGCAGGCGTGGGAAGGATCCCAAGAGGGGGCAGCAACTGCTAACATCTTTGACAAACAACCAGGTCACTTCTTGGCGGAATTATTACCTATGCACCACTAAATAGTAATAGTTATTTCATTTTTGTTTGCTGCAAATTTACTAATAAATGTTGTGGCTCCATTCGCACTATGTACCATTTAGATTTAGACTGTGTTTAAAGCACAGGACAAAGTATGATGAGCACCTTTATACACGGTATACATGATTAAACAGATCATTGTTTTATTCTCTGCTTGAAACCCCCACTACATGTGTAAATGACACTGGATTTGAATCAAGCTTTCAGAACTGACTCCCCTCAGTTCAAATACTAAGTGCGGTGTATGTAACTACCTTTTCCCTACAACTGCTTTCTAGGGCATGCAATTATTTTCCTATTAAACTTCTCCCTGGGAATTAGTGCAGTTTCCTTCCATTCAGAAAGTATGGACCGTGTACAGCTACCTCCTCTTCCCGAGAGGCTCCTACCTCCAAAGACCATCCCTCCTCCTTGTATTCAACACTTTGTACGTGGTCATTAACTCGCCCCCTCCGTTTGTAGCTTCAGCCGGGAATGGCTGCGTGTGACACTGGGCCCAAAACCACTGACTTGTGTTCTGGCAGGTTTTCAAGGCGCCTATTGTGCTCTAGGTCGTCTTGATGTTGAATTCAGGACAAGCAGGGGGCAGCAGAGTGGCAGGTGCTCTGTATAGCGCGCACAGACATTTCCTTGCCAGGGTCTCACAAGGGGTGGGCGAACAGACTGAACATTAAGTTAACCGATACAAACCTGCTCACTTGCTAGAGGCTTCTGGTGAAGATCAAGACAGTGCTTTTAATATGATCACTTAGCTAAACATAAATGCTGCCCCTTATTTAGGGTACTGGACGGGTACTTGTGCTATGGTGGGAATCTGTCCCAAGGATATGCGCTTGAGTCAGATGCTGTGGTGCTCGGAAGGTCTATGTATGCAACACATCTCGGATCAGGTGCCCTCATTTATGCACGTCTCACAAGGCCCTGCACCCTCCTAGTGTCAGGAGGCAACTGAGTGGGTGTGTGTGTCAAATGTATATAAAAAACACTTGCTACGTCCATCTATAACACATCGTGTGTGATAAGGAGCCATTGTTAGGAGATGAAGCGAATAAAATCATACAGCACAGTGTGCATGAAAGAACAGCATTTTTTTGCAGCGTTACATAGTATCTAGTTGCAGAAATCTCAACATTTTGAACTGCATTTTGTCGGGACTGTGAGGGTGGGGGGGCGGAGAAAGGAAGAGATGACACGTGGAACTGAAACTGATGCTTCTGCTGTCACAAGTCGGTAAATTATGGAGGTGGGGTTGAGCGCAGACATGCTTTAGGCAGGCTGCAATGGAACTACTTTTCCCACTATACCCAGGGACCCCCTATTCGGTTGTGTGTCTTTTTCCATCGGATTTCTCAGTGTTTTCGCTTGTGCATTCTGTGACAATTCTTGCAGTTGAATGCAGGCTTTTCAAGGAGGGTGTCTCGAAAACACAACTATTTAGCCACCTTGCCACACCAACATTTTGAAGCAAACAAGTTGTAATGTTCCAAATCAAACACTAGGGAGCAGGTTAGTGTGCATTGTGCAAATCTACAACTCAATAAGAGGCAAACAGTTGATTACAGTAGGGTACATTTCCCATTGCATGCCCACACATCACTATGCAAGGGCCTAGCCATTGAAAGCCTTCCCCTTGAGAAACGCTGCCTCCGCCATGCTAATTTACTGCAGGCGCAGGGAGGGCACAAAATGTTAATAGGCGCTGACACGAACAGACCATTTTGTAAGCTCCAGTGTTGGAATAGCAACAGAATTTGTGGGTGAGGAGTTACGAGTTGTGAAGATGGTGCGAGGGGTCCATTACTAGAATAGTAGAGGGTGTCGCTGCTAGGAAGTGGCATGCATGGTGCTTGTGTTCTAAAACAAATACCATGACTGCTATGGGTGAGGAATTGGGTATACCGATGATCTGTATATGGAGGGACAGGACAAGTTTGAGGTTCTGTATATAAGTCCAAGTACTGAAGATGCAAGGGTTGCAAGATGTCCGAGCTGCAGTGCATTGCCTGGGCTTGTGTGCCTGTATTCAAATAGCAGATACAAGTGGCAACTTTACCGTGGTGGGTTCCAGAGTGGTGAATGAGCGCCAGTACTGGAAGAGCAGCGGATGTTTTCAGGGCAGGACTCAGGTGTCTTCGGAGATCTGTGCAGACCCAATAATGACATGGCATTGAGTTCCATAAGGCAAAGTTGCAGAGCACTGCTATGCCTGCATATGCATCGCTTAACTGAAATAGCACGTGGCGCTGCAGGAGAAATAAGTCCTTTGGAATAGGCATGTGTGAGAGTCTACTCACAGCAGGTACCTTACAAAGGCATGACTGAGTTGCATCATTAGAGGTGTGTGCTGGCCCCTTAGCCAATAGCAGAGGCTGAAGGCAGGCAAAGGGGCAGGTCCAGCCTCAGAACTGAATTGTTCTATTTGTTGCCACTTACCCCGGCATGTCCACGAAACTTACGGATCACCTGCCCCTTAGACACGTCCCAGAGTACCACGGTTTTATCAGATCCGCAGGAGCACAGCTGGCTGTTATCAAAGGACCTGGGAAGTTGAGATGAAGAAAAGTGTGAAATTCTAAATTCACTTTTTTCCTATTGAATAACAGTTAAGTAAACAAATCCCCAATGAGAACTATTGCTAATGGCAAGCGCAATGGCATCTATTGATCAACTGTGCTATCTGTTGCCTCAGTTAAGCGAAATTTCCAATTATGGAAAGCTGTGCAGCTTGTACAAGAAATCGGATGTGCACCCATATCTTTGATTTAAAAAGGGTTTGTCTTTTTGAGGGGTTAACAATGATCCACTGCGTAATTCTTCTTTATTCTGCCCTTTGCCTATCAGGCTGTGTTTCAACGTAAAAACACATAAGACACCACATTACAAGTGACTTGTAGGAGGGAAGTGTGGCCTAGGGTGGAGACCAAACTACTATCGAATACCAACCTTTTTATTTGACCAAACTTGAGTAATATGGGTAAATGCCTTTATCCCACTGGATCACAATCCCCCCATCTATCAGAAACAGGGTTAGGCTCACTGGATATTTACAATACATGTCCTGAAACAGGAGACTTAACTCCTTTGCAGGCAGGATGGTCAATGTGCAAAGAGGTTTGCTCTATGGCATCCTGGAATTAATTAATTACTACCCTTGGTTGTATGCCACAAGAGATTCAGGCTCCTTAAAAATGCAGAAACAGTTCTGTGTCTCCAAAGGGCCAACAAAATATTCAAAACAGACACATTTCTCCACGGCCACCACTACCGAATAGCTTCACATATTTAATTTACTCTCCTCAAAAGCCATTACCACTCCCACCGCAGCCAGCACTTACATACCCTGCAGCATCGAGCACTTCGTAGCCGTGTCCACTGTAGGTTTTAAGGAGGATGCCTTTGTGGGGGTTCCATAGCTTCAGAGACTTGTCACTTCCACAGGTGAGGCAGTAATTCCCATCCACTGTTTAACAAAATCAAAGAAGAAACATGAGTAAAAACAAAACAGCAAGAAGTGAGGTGTTTGCCCAACAGTATACTTTTTTGACAAGATACTGTTTATTTTTAGTCTTATTGCTTTCAGGCAGTCTAGGAAGGCACATGCACTGTCTAGAGTATTAGACAGGCATTAAACGTGCTAAGGAAAAACCTTGGTAGTCGTGGCAGACTTGGGCATCCGACTAGGTCTTATAAATGTTTTAGCATCACTAAAATAGCTTGATATTTGCATATGCGGAAATGTCACCCAATCTTAGGCCGTCACACTGAATTCTTGGAAGAAATCAAGTTAGTCAAGTTGAGGATTTCAAGTTATATGAAGAAAACGTAGCCCCACACAAATTGGGAGAAGACATTTCTCTTAAGGTAACTACCTCAAACAGCCAACAGCATTCTCAAAGTGAATGTCAGAAGTTGTCGGTAACTAAGAAACTCAAGGTTTAGAATTTAGAAAGAAGTTCTTCATGCAGGCCTATAAACATGGCGTCTTCACCCAGGTGTATGCTCCCATTGCATAGGCCAACATGCCACGCGGTATATTGGTATGTGCATTGGGAGGATGACCGTCGACAGCATAATCAGATGTATGGACTGTGCAGCGGTGCCCGAAGGCTGTTGTACGTACCATTGAATCTCACAGCTCGGACTGCGCCCTGCTTACATTCAATGGTCTGGATCAGCTTCCCGGGCAGCTCTGGCTTCTGCGGCAGTGGTGCCGGGAACGCCATGTTCGTGGGCGCTCCAGGACTAAGCAATCAGCCGTGCATTGACTTCCAATTCTCGCTGGTTCCCTGCTAAAGCGTCCAAAGCAGTGATGGTTTCTTGAGCTCACGGTTCGTTCCTCCAGAAAGGTCAGCCTTTATCTCTGAAATAAAAACAGAGAAGGTTTAATGAACAGTTTAAAGCATCATCCACTCAGCTATGCGACCATGAGTGCATTTGAAGCGTTTGGTTGTTCAACCACAGGGGAGTTGTATGGTTTCATGCTACAACGGCAGCTTGCTTTTAAACATTTTATTCACCACATTACCTTCTGGGACTTGTAGTATAAGTTAAATAAATCAACTAGACTATCTCACCAACAAGCCTTAATAATTTGTGCACAGAAAGTCCAGGCCTGGAACAGATGTATCCTTGTAATAAGTTGTCGTGGGTATTCCATAACACAACCACCTTCTAACTAATTCATGTTTCTTCCTCGCCTGCGGTGACGTGTTTTTGTAGTAATGTATGTAGTGGGAGAGCTGAAAATCAATGTATTCTTTCAGTATTTTCCGAAGCCCTGCACATTGCTTTTGCTGCCTCGAAGCGTATGCAAGATGAATGTATATATGCAGCGCCTACTTTGGCCAAAGCAGAATCTTATAAAGCACTTCTAGCGGTTGTGATGGGACGTTGACTGCCTTTCAGTACAAAAGCTGGAAGGGCTTTTGGGTCCATATGTACGAACACATTTTCCCATTGACACAGAATGGGAAAAACCCTTTGCTACATCTGGCCCTTGGTTCCTTCGGCCTCCCGGATTGTGGTACTGACCCTATAAATCGGCATCACTATTCCTTTCACATTCCCGGAAACTCTTTCACGTCTCTGAAATGGCAAACTTTATAGGGATCTTATATGGATGGATGGACCCTCACCGTGCACTCGCGCTCATCATGGATCACTTGCGACAACACATACCCACAATCAGCACGACACTAGAAGCTCCAGTCCCTTGCTGAGTCAACAAACCAATTCAATGAAACCGGATAGTCTGCTTTCTCTAGTCCACCTGAGAGAGGTGGCTGGCCGGCATCCAACGGAACTCAATGGGAAGCCGCCCAGGCACTTAAAGACAAGAAACCAGGGACCAATGCACTGCTCCGAGATACTTCAAGGAATCAAAGGAGTGGTGATTAAAAATTTTAGTACAGGCCTTCGCCTCTTTTGCAAAACATGGCAACATTATTAAATCCTGAATAAAACACAGTCTTCTTGTAGAAATCTACAACACGCATTGACAAAGCCAATACCTGTGATGGTCGCACTAACAAAAGCAATACAAAAACACCTTCTGCAGTGCAAAGCGATTAATAACCAGACTGGCAATGCCAACTGGTTTGTCATTGCTCTGCCGCACCTTCAACCAACAAAGACACACCGTCTTGACACTGAAATGGATGCTGCACTCAGTGCCATTGTGGTTACCCTGCATTCAACAGGCACAATCTTAAATCCCACCTCCTCCCCAACACATTTCATCCTGCCTTCACACCGACACCTCGCCCGCCCTACATGGAATCACAGGGCCACACCTCTCACCATGCCCCCACGCCACCACACTGCTGTCGCTACACTAGGGCACATCTCTGACCCCGCCCTCGCAGGCGCACCTCCGCCTCACTGGCACAGCCCCCACACGGTACTCTGACGGGTACTTTTTTTTTGACCGCCCTCATGTACACCTGGCACTGTATTGACAAACTCCTAGCCTCGCACTCATGCGGACATCCCCAGCGTGTAGCGCACATACCCCCCTTCCATGACAATCTCACCCTGAACCCCCACACAAGCATGTATGTATCATGTATGTGGTACCTATGCAGGTTCAATGTGTTTTATGTGAGCATGGTGAACGCAATGCACATGTATGTTGGATATATTTATGTGAGTGTTGGGAAGATTATGGGGTCTTGGGGTGCTATGCAGCACTAGTGCCAGTGCTCTTTGGTGCAGCAACACTGTCGTCACATCCCACCTGGCGTCCTCTCCATGTGAGCGTTCTCGGGCTACAGGCGATGACAGCAGGCAGGGCCGGTGGCGCCCTGTGCAAGTTTATTTTGGCGCCCCTCCCCACCCCATGATCTCTTCCTCGATTTCACTCACTACCTCTTGGCAAATGTGCCCCTCATCTCTCCATCGCTCCCCTTTCACATACATTCATGTGTTATAAAGCTCTTGTAAAGGCTGGCTTTACTAATCCACTAACCTAACCACATAAAAAATAGCAGCATATTTAAGAGCCCCTAGTGCCATTCTAACAGCAAATTAGCGTCATTTTTATACGCTAATGTGGCGTTACAAGGCTAAAAATGCTGTGCCATATTTACAAAGTGGCGCAATGCATGCACTGCACCACTTTGTATCCCTTTGTGCTACATTATGCCTGCGCCAGGCATAATGTATGCAAAGGTGGCATTCTCCCATAACGGGAGGGGGCAAAAAATGGCGCAAAGAAATCTGACAGATTTTGTTGCGTCAATTTTTTGCAGCAGTTATAACGCCTGATCAGAGCAGGCGTTAAAAGGAGGCGTCTGTTGGTTACAATGGGCCTCTGGGTGCTTTGCAGGATTAGCATACAAAATTTTACGTTAATTCTGCAAAGCGCCCGACTAGCATATAAAAATTCTGATGCTAGTCCCCTAACTATAGCAGTGGTGTGCCGTATTTTAAATATCATGCACACATGGTGGCGTTAGGGGGGTGCTAAGGGGTTCAAGAAAAGTGGCAGAGCTCTGTGTGCAGTGCACTTTTTTCAAATATGCCCTATACGGCAGGGCTTAATTTGTAAGTAAAAAGGTGCTGATGCCCAAAGCCCTCCTCTTAAACACGCGGCTGCTGCAATGAAATGTGAGAACATGTAATTCAAAGGCAGAGTAATCTTGAAGCCATCTCGGGCCTCTTCAATCCATTTACAGGCACTCCCTGCCTCTTCAGCTCGGATTTCTGCTTTTTTCCCCATTGGGATGCTTTTTCGTTTTTTCTCTTCCTCCGTCTTTCCCTTATGTGTATTTTTCTTGCAGTAAATGCTTTAGGCAGATAAATAAGCACCATGGTGGCGTTAGGGTGGTGCTAAGGGGTGTAAGAAAAGTGGTGCTGCACTTTGTGCAGCACCACTTTTCTTAAATATGCCCCATAGTTCTGTTTTTGCAGCAGGCATATAAACCCTCTATGCTACTTTATGTAGAGTCAAAGCTGCCACAAGGCAAAACTCCCATCTTCCTCTCTCGAAGGAACATTAATCACAAGAGTTATCTTGACATTTTGTTCCTAGAAGGCTAAACCCCAAGGAACTTTTCAGCAGGTGCTTTTAAATCGCAAGTTTCGGAAGTTATTGATAAACACATCGCCTCCCTGAGGTCAGCGCCCGGTGCGGTTGCACTGCTTGTACCGCCCAAAAGCCGGCCGCCAGCAGGGTCCAAGCAGATCCCACTGAGGGGCAGCCCAGGGGCGTGGCTAAGCAGAGAGGCAACAAGAGCAGATTACGGAGGGAGAAAAAACCCGGCAGCCCTGGTGAGATATGTCCACCCATGGGAAAGAAAGGTGCCCCTGAGGTGAGGGGATGTGCTTCTGAGAGCGGGCAGACTGGAGATGTATCGCTGCTGTAAGGAAGGGGAGTCCATGGGTGGGAGTCAAGAAAGACAGGTATCGCTGAGGTGTGGGAGGGACTGAAGATGCAATGGAAACAATTCATACTGGAGAGGCATTGGAAACAGCATTTAATTTTCACAGGCCGTGACTGAAAGTTTTCCGGACCACTTAGACTAAAATGGGACAGTACGGTCAGAGCAGGCAGCTCGTGTGGACATTCAAGGCAGTGTTTCAAAGAAATCCTTGCACATTTTAAAGAAATCACTTAAAACAGCAACATTAAAAGGCAAGCCTGTATACACACCACCGGCGTGAGGTACTGTGGTTCTCACATTGAAGACAATCCCAGCGAACAAGGACTCCTAACAGAGGACCTGCTTCGTCTGCTGAATGACTCAACCTCCAAAGGCAACTTACAAACATCAAGTTTTTTTTCACCAACAATTAGGCCGAAGTCAACGAGTGGCTTCAAGCTGCTTGCAGTTCACCCATAGCGACATTTCACCTAGTGGAGACTGTCAGTTTCTATGTTGTCTCAGAAAGCAAGCTACAGGTCCTCAGGCCCCGAACTTCAAACCGTGGGCTTCAGGGTGTTGGTGATGAGAAATGGACAATGTGTTAGTGCTATTTCTTAGGTTGAATAATATGTGCTTTTAAGTTTTAACATGAACATTTTGCAATTAGAACGAAAAAGCTATGATGTCCGGAACTGTTTTTTTTAAATGGTATTGGCCGAACCAGGCCCGACTCCATCTTAGATTTAGGAGCCATTATTACTTCCTGTTTTCACTTCTCATTGACACCGCACTCTGAATAATGTGCAATGGTACTTTCTGTTGCCTTGAAGTTCCTGAAGCGCCTCAAAGGAAGTCACTTGGTTAGATTGTTGCCGTCCAAATCCTCTTCTTGTTCACTCACTGTAGGCTTATCACTGATAATGCTGCAACTGTTTATGTAACTAGATTTGTGCTAACATGTCCCATTCCGTTAGGTGAGAAGGGGACTCATTCAGTTTGAAGGATAGTGCTAGGATGGTGGTATTATATGACGTTTTTTGCGAGGATGTATAGTGATTCAATGTTGTATTGTTACAGCTGCTCGTGTGTGTGGATTCCCTTCGCTTTATATGATGAAATGGTCTATAAAAGAACATGTTTTAGGGGTGATCAGGAGATCTTTTGGTCTCTTTCCTGAGCAAGGGACGCTGCTTGATTTTCTAATTGCAGCATATTCTGAACCTAGACTATATTGTACATTCTGTATCTATTTGGAATTATTTCTTGGCAATAGGTTTATTACTGAAATATGCATTTTGATATACTGTCTTCTGCACTTTCATATTTTATTAAACCTTCATGGTTTTAAATTACTAATATTGATCCTTGAGTCATGGCTAATTCTTGAATGCCACTTAAAATGCTGCATTGACTCTACTTTAGAGACACATTTCCTTATTTATTCCTGAGGAAAACACGGTCTGCAACCCAGCATATGGTGCTTTATTTCTAACATAACAGATTGTTATCAGAAGTGGCGCTCAACAGTTGTAATCTAAGTTTGCTCAACTTGAAACACCCAAGTCCTAGGGGCTAAAAGGAAAGGCAGCGTTTTACGCAAAATGGCTAGGGTGTTTCAGTAGACACCACTCCAGACACTTAATAGCGCAGGGCAGTGCTGGGCCCACTCAGCTGACACACACACTTGCTCACACTCCTTCCTCTTTACAGCACTAAGGTGGCTTCTCTAGGTCCAGAAAGCAGCAGAAGCTCTAAGGAGCAGTACTCACCAGTCGCCCACCTTACCAGAAGGCCTCAGAGGAGGGCATAAGATGTAGGAAGTTGGCTCTGTATGCACTATTTCAAAGTAAGGAATAGTATGCACAGAGTCCAAGGGTTCCCCTTAGAGGTAAGATAGTGGCAAAAAGAGATAATACTAATGCTCTATTTTGTGGTAGTGTGATCGAGCAGTAGGCTTATCAAAGGAGTAGTGTTAAGCATTTGTTGTACACACACAAGCAATAAATGAGGAACACACACTCAGACAATTCCAGGCCAATAGTTTTTTGTATAGAAAAATATATTTTCTTAGTTTATTTTAAGAACCACAGGTTCAAATTTTACATGTAATACTTCAAATGAAAGGTACTGCAGGTAGGTACTTTAGGAACTTTGAATAATCAAAATAGCATACACAGTTTTCATAAAAATCACATATAGCTATTTTAAAACTAGACAGTGCAATTTTCACAGTTTGGGTCCAAGGTAGCCCACCGTTAGGGGTTCAGAGCAACCCCAAAGTTACCACACCAGCAGCTCAGGGCCGGTCAGGTGCAGAGGTCAAAGTGGTGCCCAAAACGCATAGGCTTCAATGGAGAAGGGGGTGCCCCGGTTCCAGTCTGCCAGCAGGTAAGTACCAGCGTCTTCGGAGGGCAGACCAGGGGGGTTTTGTAGGGCACAAGTCAGCACAGAAAGTACACCCTCAGCAGCACGGGGCGGCCGGGTGCAGTGTGCAAACACGCGTCGGGTTTCCAATAGAAATCAATGGGAGACCAAGGGGTCTCTTCAGCGAGGCAGACAGGCAAGGGGGGGGGCTCCTCGGGGTAGCCACCACCTGGGCAAGGGAGAGGGCCTCCTGGGGGTCACTCCTGCACTGGAGTTCGGATCCTTCAGGTCCTGGGGGCTGCGGGTGCAGAGTCTTTACCAGGCGTCGGGATCTGAGGAGCAGGCAGTTGCGGTCAGGGGGAGCCTCGGGATTCCCTCTGCAGGCGTCGCTGTGGGGGTCCAGGGGGGGGCAACTCTGGCTACTCACGGTCTCGCAGTCGCCGGGAGTCCTCCCTAAAGTGTTTGTTCTCCACAAGTCGAGCCGGGGGCGTCGGGTGCAGAGTAGCAAGTCGCACGGTTCCGGCAGGAAAAGTAGGTTGTTTTAAAGTTGCTCCTTTGTAACAAAGTTGCAGTCTTGGGTGAACAGAGCCGCTGTCCTCGGAAGTTCTTGGTCCTTCTAGAGCAGGGCAGTCCTCTGAGGATTCAGAGGTCGCTGGTCCCTGGGGAAAGCGTCGCTGGAGCAGTGTCTTTAGAAGGGGGGAGACAGGCCGGTAGAGCTGGGGCCAAAGCAGTTGGTGTCTCTGTCTTCTCTGCAGGGTTATTCAGCTTAGCAGTCCTCTTCTTCTTAGGTTGCAGGAATCTGAGATCCTAGGTTCTGGGGAGCCCCTAAATACAGAATTTAGGGGTGTGTTTAGGTCTGGGAGGGCAGTAGCCAATGGCTACTAGCTCTGAGGGTGGCTACACCCTCTTTGTGCCTCCTCCCAAGGGGAGGGGGTCACATTCCTATCCCTATTGGGGGAATCCTCCATCTGCAAGATGGAGGATTTCTAAAAGTCAGAGTCACCTCAGCTCAGGTTGCCTTAGAGGCTGTCCTGACTGGCCAGTGACTCCTACTTGTTTTTCTCATTATCTCCTCCGGCTTTGCCGCCAAAAGTGGGGCCCGTGGCCGGAGGGGGCGGCCAACTCCACTAGCTGGAATGCCCTGGAGTGCTGTAACAAAGGGGGTGAGCCTTTGAGGCTCACCGCCAGATGTTACAGTTCCTGCAAGGGGGAGGTGATAAGCATCTCCACCCAGTACAGGCTTTGTTACTAGCCACAGAGTGACAAAGGCACTCTCCCCATGTGGCCAGCAACATGTCTCGAGTGTGGCAGGCTGCTAAAACCAGTCAGCCTACACGGGTAGTTGGTTAAAGTTTCAGGGGGCACCTCTAAGGTGCCCTCTGGGGTGTATGTTACAATAAAATGTACACTGGCTTCAGTGTGCATTTATTGTGCTGAGAAGTTTGATACCAAACTTCACAGTTTTCGGTGTAGCCATTATGGTGCTGTGGAGTTCGTGCACCACAGACTCCCAGACCATATACTCTTATGGCTACCCTGCACTTACAATGTCTAAGGTTTTGCTTAGCACCTGTAGGGGCACAGTGCTCATGCACTGGTGCCCTCACCTATGGTATAGTGCACCCTGCCTTAGGGCTGTAAGGCCTGCTAGAGGGGTGACTTATCTATACTGCATAGGCAGTGTGAGGTTGGCATGGCACCCTGAGGGGAGTGCCATGTCGACTTACTCGTTTTGTCCTCACCAGCACACACAAGCTGGCAAGCAGTGTGTCTGTGCTGAGTGAGGGGTCCCCAGGGTGGCATAAGATATGCTGCAGCCCTTAGAGACCTTCTCTGGCATCAGGGCCCTTGGTACCAGGGGTACCAGTTACAAGGGACTTACCTGGATGCCAGGGTGTGCCAATTGTGTAAACAAAAGTACAGGTTAGGGAAAGAACACTGGTGCTGGGGCCTGGTTAGCAGGTCTCAGCACACTTTCAAATCAAAACTTAGCATCAGCAAAGGCAAAAAGTCAGGGGGTAACCATGCCAAGGAGGCATTTCCTTACAGTCTAGAATTGTCAGATCAATACACCTTTAATATGATACATTAATTAAATGATTGAAGGGGCACCACAAGCACAGCTCCCTCCTCTCATTGGAAACCGTGGCATGAACACACAGATTAGCAGGCAGTGGCTACAGCACAGCTGTACTGGGCATGAGGTAGCATGTGGTTCCTCCAATAATTGTGCCTCAAGTGCAGAAACACATTTGAAAGGCAAAAGGAACTACTTGTTCCGGCAGTCAGTACTCACTGCGTTTGAGTTGAAAAAACAGTCATTGGCAAAGCCAATACATCTCACCCTGAGCCCTATTTGCTTTGCTAGTGGTTTTTAGTGATGCTGTACACTATGGGTACTTGCAAAACATTCCTACGGGCCAAAAAGTATGGCCTGTGGTGTGGCATAGGGCTGCATTGATGTGAGGAGGGTGGGGTTCCAGGGAGAGGTGGATGCAAGGTGGGCACAGGTGGAGTGAAGCATGTGCATGGAATTAACTGAGTTGTAGAGTTATTGTGAGGGTTTACTTCAATACTGCCCTCTAAATTATGACCCTAGCCTGTAGAGGTGATGCAGATTTGATAATACTGTGTTAACTGTATCTTAGTCACTATCTGGGTAAACCTTCTTTGCTACCTATAGTCCTTCAGTCTCTGGCAATACTGGTTGTTAAAGGCCCTCTCCCTCGTTATAGGCCCTCGTCTGCGCCTCATGCCTAAAACTCCGGTTCAGGGCCTTCCACAAGTGGTACAGCCCTTGGCAGAGAGTATAAGGCTATATTAATGAAGGGTAGTCTTTTCCAGCATTGGAGTGATAACACTGAATACCAAAGTAAAAGCTGTTAGAAGTGTGCCTGATATTTAAGTAAATGCTATTTACATTATAGTATGCCACTTCCTTCAAGACCTAGGTAGAAACGGGATAGTTGAAAAGAAGTCTTCCATGAGAGGTTCATACGTGAAAAACATTTCATGAATGGAATGAACCAGGTGCTGGAACAATTTTCAGAGTGGGAGTGCTGCCATTTATGTACATCACTGCAGTAACAAGAGCTATGAAAAATCCATGCATCACACAGAGGAGAAGTTTGCTGTCTGATAGGCTTAGACCTAATGAACCACGAGGAAAATACTGCCACATCCAGCAGCATTATGATCAGGTGGATCACGCAACATATGGAAAAAAGAAACGTCAGCAAATGTCATAACATCATCCTAGAGGTTTTCCCCTTGCATGCAGACTCATCGGTACGCTTTGGTGTGATGGTCATTAACTGTGAGGAAACCCTCCACAAGCCAACAGGGGTTGATTATAAGCACTCCTTCCTCAGAAGACCACTAATGAATCAAATGCTGTACTCGGGAAAACCAACATGTGAACAGAGCCAAAGCCCCTCTTTATAGTGATTTTTAAAGCTCATTTTCTTGTGATCACAAAGGGAAGTGACAGCTGTACAGTCAAGACTTAAAAGGATTGCTTTGGACATACATTGTATGGATGAGATAATGGCCTAAATGTGTGATGACACAAGTGTACTTTTTGTGTGAAACTGCTATAGTAGTTAGCTATAAATAAGTCATACAAATCACTTAAATCACCAAGAATGAAAATGTGATATTAAATCTATCCACAGCTACAAAAGTATTGTAATCAACTTTAGCCTTAATGCCACAAGCACCATTAAAAACGGAGTAATCTACAGATTACACTACCACTAGAAGGAATGGGAAAGCTATGATCTAGGTTGCTATTACCTTGTGCCTGGACTACTGTAAATCACGTTATGTTGGTCTTGCTGCTTATCTACGTTCACAAATAGAATGAATTCAGAATATAGCTGCTCAATGTGTACTTGCCCTCAATAAAAATGAACATATCCCAGGTTAGCTAACATCTTTACATTGGCTTCCAAATAGAATAATTGTGTATTCATATAATAGGTTCTTTGTCATAAAACCATTCATTGCTCCCTGGCCAACTCTAACTACTTGCAAGCCTCACTCTTGTGAAACATTCTTAAGACCCTAGATCTTAGAGCAATTGCTGATTTACTCCTTTTTAGGAAACATATGGAAACCTACCTATTTATACTCAATTAGCTCACCAAAGTTTAGGAGAGAATCATGGTGACTTTATATGTTGGGAACGGTTTGCTTCACTGCAAGCATGCCTTTTGAGTAGCTGTTTGCGCTCTATAAATTATAAATTAAATAATCACATAGATTGATGTTAAGATGTGATTGACAGTGCTTCAAGCCAATGGCTGAAGGTTCTGGAGTTTAAAAGCAATGGCTGTTAGAGGCTGATCCTGGTCGCTTAAATGTGTAGAATACAATAGGTTTTCTTTTACAGGACAAACTTAAAATCAGACAAATATCTATCACTAGAAGATCACAGACCCAAACACCTACTCAATATTGCGAAGAAGATATTCTCAAAGTTCATCCTGAGTCACATGGACAAGTTTGTCAGAAAAGCAAATCTTGACCGCAATACAAGCTGGCTTTGTAAAAGTGCAAGGAAACAACTCATCATCTTAGATCATATAAACAGTAATTCGGTCACCAAAAGCTGATGCTTTTCTAGGCCGCATCATGTTTAATTTACTTAAGCATTTGACTAGGGATGCTGGGAAAGCCTCTGAAGTTAAATTTAGCATTACTTGCTACTTTGGCAAAACTTGACTCCATCACACATGGACACATTCTAATCGGCCTATGAGTAAAATGAAAAAAGAAATTTGGCACAAACTAGAAAGTGCAACAAGGATGTTATCTCACTCCACATTCTTCAACCTATACACACACACACACACACACACACACACACACACACACACACACACTGTGTGTAAATATCTCGGAAGCATCTCCAAATGATGGAAAACGTTGATGCAATGTAAATTACACTGCTACAATTTGCTGAGCATTCCTTCCTTCTAGCTCAAACAGAAAGTCCTGCGGCCTTAAGAGTCAAAGTACGAGACTACAAATTAAACAGACTCAAAATCAAACCAACTAAATCATAGGTGATGATAGGAGGTCCCAGAGAAGCGATCATTAAGTTTAATCTCTCACCCTACTCTCTAGAATTAACATGGAAAATCGAATACTTACACTACTTGGGAGTTACCCTGTCAGACATTCTTTCTTGACTAAAGAAGATAAGGAAAACCATGTCAAAAGCTGTGGCGTCTGAAGATTTGATACTCAATGAAAAGTCTTCTATTACAGTCTGAACCAGGCTGTCAAGCAAAAGGTGGGAGGAATAATATGCTGCTGGGGCTCTGCAGACATAAGAGAGACACGAGTCACAGAACACAACAGCGAAAACCTTGGGCCTCCCATAAGGAATAAGCCCAAAGAGCTTCTACTAGAAGCAGCCCTAGTAATGGGGGTTTGGGGTCAATTCAAGATGCAGCCTGAGACGCACGGGTTTTGTTTTCAATAAAAGGAAATGTAGTCTTACTAATCAACTGATAGAGCATAGAAAGAGTGTTTGCCACACATTCCCAACACACAAACTATTCTTTGAAAACGTGAAGAAACAGCTCACAAGTTTAGACCCAGCAGGAACACTGAAGTGGAATCCGACCAGTCGGCTGGTCTTTCTGTATGCTCATTTTTTATACGAAGAGACCTTTAATCAAAGATTCTGTATTTTATACAAGGTTTAGTGTACATGTGGTGCAGGTATGTTAACTCATCTGCAAAAGGGCCATATTTCTGTGTTCCCATTCACCAGAATCTCAGCTGACATTAAAAAAAAAAAACACAATAGCTTCATTTGTACGCTACCCCTCAAAATTGGAGGGGAGGCATGATGATCACAAACTGCAATATGAGCAGTATCTCCATGCCTCCTTCTTGAAAGCAAAGGGGAAACATAAATAACCACAAAATCGACATCAGGATTTCACTTTTAGTCTCGCAGATTAGTTGTTTTTGTGTTCTATTAAAATGCCTCAATAGATAAGTCGCTTCACAGCCACTTCAGCGCTCTAAGAGGAAAGATCCGACACAGACTCGGTTCATTACCAGAAATTCAGGGACAAACGATTGTCCTGGCAGTCTTACTGAAATCAGTATCAAGGCTATCATGTCTTAAAGAGGTCCTGTTAGTAAGAGAACCCGGTTCTGTGGGAGGGGACAGGGAGGCTCATCTCAAAGTTCAATTTGAAAATGGTGGATTGTCGGTTACTAAACTTCAAATTGTAAAATGTGTTTTTGCCCAGCAGCTCAACTGTGCTCCTAAGGAACTAATCAGCTGCCACCGGCTATTTCTTTGATGCACCTCCTGCAAAACTATTCTGCAACTAAAAATTGTTTGCATTCAACCAAGGCTTCCCTAGGCCAAAACAATAACTTTCAGCATAGTTCTTATGTCACACAACTTTAGCTGGTGACCAACGTCTTTGGCATGTGCCATGCTGTAGTGCTTTCCTCTTATCTAGTTTTTAAAGCACTAACATAACACAACAGAAATGCACTTCTGAGGTCAAAGAAGACTTTTATTGTTGTTAATTCTTCCCCAACCACAATATTTATGAATGACGAATTAGTAGCTTTCAAGTCCGCGTTAATCAAACAAAATATATCAGTTTGCAATATACACAGCAGGTTATATTTATAAGATATTGAATGCAAAGCAAAACAAATACTTCACCGTGTGGGAACTATCTACAGCTTCATCTTTCTAAGGTCTGCAAGCTGATGACCCCTGTCAGCCGCGAGAAAGAGATTCATCTACCCACACGGGATTGCTGGCAGCTGGCGCCAAGCTCCAGCACGAGGTCCGGCAGATTCGAATCTGACCCTCTGCAGCCTGTTACATTTGTTACAACGGTGTGCCCCCTCCTCTCAGACCTGGGAAACTGAGCAAGCCCTTTGGAGACTGGCCAGGTCTCCAAGACTACTCCTGTTCCCAAGCTCAAGCGAAGAGAAAAACACCCATGTACTCTCTCTTATCATGTCTAGTCTACTGTGAGAAAAACATCTTGGTTCTCTTGTGCAAAAACACAGCTTGGAAAAATACAGCTTGGATTCTCAACTGCAATGTCTAACTCCACGTTAAAGGCAATGGGCAGCTAACCTAAATATCAAATGCAATGTCTAGTGTCATGTCAAAGCCAATAAGCATCTAAGCTGAATACAAAATGCAATGTCTTATATCATGTCAAAGCCCATAGGCAGCTGAGCTGAATACAAAATGCAATGTATAATATCATGTCAAAGCCAATAGGCAGCTGAGCTGAATATAAAATGCAATGTATAATATCATGTCAAAGCCAATAGGCAGTTAAGCTGAATACAAAATGCAATATATAATATCATGTCAAAGCCCATAGGCAGAATATCTAATAGCATGTCAAAGTCAATAGGCAGCTAAATTGAATACATCATGTCAAAGCCAATAGGAATGCAATGTCAAAGCCAATAGGCGGCTAGACTGGATACAGCATGTCAAAGCCAATAGGCAGAATACAGAAGGTAATGACTAATGCAATGTCAAAGCCCATAGGCGGCTAAACTGAATACAGAAAGTAATGGCTAATGCCATGTCAAAGCCAATAGGCAGAATACAGAATGTAATGACTAATGCAATGTCAAAGCCCATAGGCGGCTAAACTGAATACAGAAAGTAATGGCTAATGCCATGTCAAAGCCCATAGGCAGAATACAGAATGTAATGACTAATGCAATGTCAAAGCCCATAGGCGGCTAAACTGAACAAAACATACCATGTGCTACTGGTGAACATTGAGCAACTAATATGCGCAGTGGTGAAACACAAAGTCATTGGTCAAAACAAAATTTAACAAATGGCAGTACACATGCCCTATGGGTTAACATCTGCAAGTCTCTTCATTCACGTTGCTGCTTTGTACTACAGATTGTGGCTGTTATTTCAGAGGCACTATCGCTGAACAGAAGGCTCTCACCTAATTGCATGCGGACAGCTACTTTTGCAGCGGAGATATACATGCAGCACAATAGAGGCCACATGTCAAAGAAATGTTCTATTAAAAAAACATGAGCTCATGCTGGAATTGTTATTTTAGTGTTTCAGAAAAGCACAAAGATAAGTAACCCAGCATCAGAATTTTTAGCAAAGTCTAATGTGGGAAGTAAAATATACAGATTAGGATATGCGCAGAACAGTAATGTAATTTCTTAAGTGAAACATTTGAAAGACTTCCGCCTAAACTGAGTGTTGCCACCCATCAGACCACATCTTGAAATCTCACCACCAAGCCGCAGCTACAGAAGTTGGGAGGTACTCCATTGAAGGTAGAAGGACAGAGCCAACCGGGGTCCAGGACTCGAGTGACAATGGTGAATAACCTGGTTCCTGGCCTGATGGGGCTTCAAAGCTTTACCTTCTTTAAGGTGCATAAAGATACAACTTATTCTCTTTAGACACAATGGTGCACCTTTGCTCTCCTACCACAGCTGCCAACTCGCCCACATTTGATGTTTTGCCCACTTTTCAATAATATTCACTCTCCTCAATCAACAGGTCTGCATAAAAATAAATACTGGTCTGATCGCTTATCAGTGATCTTATTAATTGCTAGTCGGACCGGTCCTCATCCCACCTATTACTTGTGAGGCAAATACCGCCCCCCAGACCCAAGAAGCACTAAGAAAACGTCAGACTGAATTGCCAGCTCTATGCTATCTCACCATCCTCTTGACATGCTTCTAAGTCACACTGAAAGCCCAGAGAGAAAAGAGGGCGGAGGAGGCAAAATGATTGGGACGAGGACGAATAGGACTAAGATAACGATGATTACCAATAAACAGATAGGCCATTACCGCTACGTCCCTCATCCACATCATTACTGACTTGGGAGATATACTCAAGATTATAGGCCTTCCAAAAAAAATGAATAACAATCACAAACGCAATATCATAACCTTTTAATGCATAAACGGTGAACATACACAGAAAAAACTCTACAGGCAACCAAACTTAACTTTCTCTACTAAATATTATACATATAATAATGGCACAGACAATATAATACATTTTTCTCACCTCTACTTTATTTCACATAATACTGCGTAGCATTTAGAAGTTTTATCCTGCATCACAGTATCAAACTTTATATCTGAGCTCTACTCAAAAACAATCAAAAAGCTGAAAAACACCATACCATTCTCTACCACTCATTCGGGCTCGCACATGCCACAATCGCACTGCACACACTCATCAATCTACTTTCACAGTGTATCAAAGTAACAGTTTAAAATCCTATCAAAACATACTATATACAATTTCATTCAGGCCACGGTAGATTAGAACAGTAATTGCAATTCACCAATTCTTCAATCATATAATTGTTATTATTCTATGTTTCCTCTTTTAATGTTCCTTTTAATTTCTATAATTTAAGTCATGTTTTCCTGAATTGTGGCATCAAATGCAGATACTATTTCATCTGTGGCATCATTAGTTTCCGTTTTGTTACTGTAACATCTGTGGCTTCTTTAGTTTCCATTTCTACTTGCGTTTCAGCGGCTTGCGCGTTCTTCAAGAAAGCCACTTTAACAATTTATCCTAAGGAAGCGAGCAGCTACAAATGATTTTCATGTGTATAGAAATTAATTTAGAGAATTTACAGGAAAAACCAGAAGGAAAAGGACAGCTAGAGACTGCAGAAGGGGAAAGCATGACCGCCTCAGTCAACTGGGGATAATCATATTAATTTCATCTTCCTGAACTCTGTACAGGAGCTTGGGAATCGGAGGAAATAGAAAGAAGGCATTTACGAGTTAAGTTTTATCCTTGATGAAAAGAGATCTAGAAGGGGGGTATGGTTAAGGGCTGATAAAGATGGAGGCTTGACTCCGAACTCCTGCTCAAACCGTCAGCAGAGGGCACCGGGGGGACTTAAACCACAACCCAAGGGGCCCCGTGTGGGAATAGAACCTCAGACGCACTCGCTGTGCTGAGTCCTGGATGGACCTCAAAGACATGGTGAGCAGACCTGCGCCAGGCCGGCCCTGTAATCCAAGACAGCATCTGCCAGGAGCTGGAGGCGCCAGTGGAGGGGGCCTGAGGGACTGGCGGCAGCCCAGAGGCCGCTTGCGGGATTGTCTCGGTACCATGTGGACAGAGCCTCTGTGGGTGGAGTGCCAGGCAAGTGACCTCTGCAACTAGGATGAGTCTGGAGATCCACCAGCAGAAATGGACTGCTGGCTCTGTTGGATGAGACTGCTGCACTGGGAGCTGGCAAAAGCCAGATTGTGGAGGATGATAGATGTTAAGCTGCCAGACCGGCCTTATTGCCAAAAAACAAGCCCTGGAGGTCACTTGCAGAGCAACACCTGGAAAAACTGCTCCATCTGGTGAGTTGTTGAAGACGGGCAGCGGCGCGGAGGGAGGCCCTGATGCCTGTGGGCTGGATGTAGTCCTGCAGCCTGACATCCACACCACAGGCTTGGAGCACAACCTATGGCCCCTGCTGAAGACCCTGGGGTGGTAGACTGACTGATTCCCACCTCGGGCTTGAGGGCCACTTACTTGACAGGTCTGGTGTGGCATGGGCTCCCTAGGGAATTCTGGTACCCGCGGCCCTGCAGATGACTGGTTGGGCAAGGTGGCAGCCCCTTGGGACATTGAACAAACAATGTAAGTACCTGGTGCCTTGAGAGAAACCTAACGAGGGACTTGAGTGCTGCAGGGCTGACTAGTACTCTCTAGGACCAGAGGACTGCTGGAGGGGGGGGGGGGATTTGGCCTCAGCAGACTTGATCCCCTTGCGCGTTTGGAACCAGGGCCATCAGCTCCTACTCCAAAGAGGACACCAAGAAGGCAGGGGGGAGGGAGGGTCGAAGAAACCTACCTGGCAGGAGGTCACACGTGACCTGTACTCAATGTTCAAGGTGCCCCAGCCAGACACTGCTATCGTGTGGACCTCCCTGGAGAAACCCCAAAATGTAAGCTTGTGGAAAGTATTGTCACAGGGGGAGAACCAGATCTGGAAGACAGCAGGGAATGCGCCCGGGCACGAATACTACACCGCCGTCAGAGGGGCCCCCAGCCATCGAGGGCAAGACAAGCTGGACAAGATCTTAAAGGTGGTCAGCACCTCTAGAGACATCTTTGAGTCAAAGATCAATAAGACAGCCATAGACCTGGACATACACCTTGATTACCATTGCCGGCTGGTGGACAAAGTAAAGCGCCATGAAGACACAGTGGGGGAGATGAGGCTGGCGGAGGGTGAGCTCTGGACGCAGGTGAAAAACCTCTCGAGTATGGTCGTGCAACTGGACAGGTGGGTGGAGGACACAGAAGGCCATAGCAGCTGAAATAATATCAGAGTAACTGGCCTCATGGAGAACATGATCCACTTCCTTGAGACCTAGTTGTCAACCGAATTTGCCCATAGGGGACTGTCTCCCCTTTTCTCACTACAACGAGCCCACAGGGTCCCAGTGCTCCACTCGATACTCAGCCCGGGCCAGTGGTGGCCTGCCTCCTTCATTACAAAGAAAGGAACTTGATCATTTAGAACGCACAGACCAATGGCAGCTTAGGGGTGGATAACAGCAAAGTCAATATTTTCCTTAACTACAGTATGCTGGTGCAGCACAAGAGGATTTCATTCCTTGAAGTCGAGAAAGAACAGAGAGAAGTAGGCATAGCACATATACTTTTATTCCAGGTGCAACCTAAGATCATACTGGATGGACATGCTCTCTTCTTCTCTTAACCCTCCAAAGCCTGAGACTGGTTGGAACAGTGTAAATCTGGAACAGACAAGAATGTACAAACAAGGCCCATGCCTCCAAAAGCTAAATGAGAGCAGGGGAGAACTAAGAAGACTCCACCGCCCATCAAGAGATCAGGTGGCCCAATCCCAGGCAGAAGTGGTGGACTTGGCTACCACGCACTTTCACAGGGATATTCCAGAGGACATGCAGCCAGATGGGTTCACAATAGACTAATTCTGTGAGGAACATTGGAACAGGCCAATCTTGACCCGCTTGATTGGCAGATGACCTTTAAAACAGCAAGACGCTGACAACCACAGGAAGCTGACTGGAGCTCAACAAATGGTTCAGGGCAACACTGATCCTGTAGTGGATCCTATGTATATGCCCTCTGCCACTTTGAGCAATGCCCCTACAGAGCTATAGAACCTATCCACTGACTGAGAGACTGATGTCTTGGTGCTAATGATCACTGGCTGGTGGCCCCCTCCTTTGTAGACTCCCACGTGAAGATGCCTGGGAGGATGAACTATAGACTGTTGGTAAAGTTGACCAAGTTTGGATGGTTGATATTTACTATGCCACACTGGGGTGCAGAAGATGGGAAGCGTTTTTGTTTATTTGATGGTTACACCTTACCGCATATGCGACTAAGACCAAGATTGCTCAAACAATTTCCAATACTGATTATTTCATACCACCCATATGGCAGGCATACCAGGTAAATATAATATACTAACTTGGAACATACAGGGAATGGTACACCATGGGAAGTACAGCCATACCTGTCGGAAGGGGTGGACATCACACTCCTACAGGAGATACACCTGGTCTAGCACTGAGCTACCAAAACTAAAGAGATGCTAGAGAGGATAGGTGTTTCCCACAGGATGCTCAGTGTTTGCCAGGATTGTATTAATCTGGGTCAGACCCAGAACCCCCTTTGGAACTTTTGCCACCCACATAGATAAGGAGGGGAGATATGCAGTAGCACAATGGAGATTAGATGGCACTGAGGTACTCTTGGGTAGTCTTTATGCCCCTAATGTTAGCCAACTGTAATTTCTCAAGACCATCACTAAGACACGAACCGGAGTGGATCGCCTGCCTACACTGTTGGGGGAGTGGGGCAGAGAGACTATCTGTGTGGCCTATCCAGAACGCTCCTTCGATTCAGTTGGCCTGGGAATTTGGTCAGTGGATGGCACATTGGGTGCTCCATGATCTGTTGCGCGCTCGATATCCTGGACCACAGGAATACTCATTCTTTTTCCCAGTATCCAACTTACACATGTTTGAAAGCCCTGCTGAGCATGCACACACTGGGAGGGGCCAACATGTCCACTGAGCACCTTACCAGCACCATTTTCATCCACAACCCTTTTCTTATGCAGCTACAGTGGGGCAGGCATAGGGTTACGATCCTGAACCGTTGACCACCCCATCAGTGCCTACACGAAATGGTGAATTGGGACAAGACTGCAGAGGTCACTAGTGACTATTTTCAACATTACTAACGATCGACTGACCACATCCATACAGAATAGGAAGCATTTAAGTTAGCACTACTGGAGCAATCCATGCAACAATTGGTGGGCGTGGGTAGATCTCTAAAGCACAAACTCCTGGAATTAGAGGAATACATGAGGTGATCGGAAATATCTGGCTCACACAATGCGATAACCAAACAAGCATTACAGGAGAAACTGGAACAGTACCCAGCACTGCAGGAACAACTAGGCATACACGTGCCAGTAGTACTTGAACACCTCCACTACTGAGGGGGGGTAAGGTGGACAGGATGCTTGAATGGCTAATGATGGCACACGAACCAGGTGTCCCTGCCATTCTGATTATAGCTGAGGGGGTGGGGGGGAACAATGAAACCCATGCATATGGCCAATCATGAAGTATTCAACACACAATTATGCAGCACTTTGTCTGCCCCCAAGAGATGATCACCGATAAGGCAACCAAGGCTATCCTGGACATGGCGAAGCTTACATGGTTACCGGAGGAAGCTAGGGACTCATTATCAGGGCCCATTAACGAGGCGGAAATCCGGGGAACACTGAGGGAGATAACCAATGGAAAAACATCAGGAACTGACTGGTTTTCAGTGGAATTTTACAGAGTACGCCACACCTGTTGCCCCCAGAATGATAGCTATGTATATTGAGGTATACAAAAGAGGTCTCCTTCCTGATATAGTAATGGAGACACTTCGGGTAGTGATCCCTAAACCTCTCAAAGACCCTGCAGATGTGGCCTTGTAAAGAGGACTCTCAATGTTCAACCACGACTATAAAACACTCAGTAAGATCCTTGTGAGCACACTATACTCTTTTAGTGAGACTCTAATCAATGTCGATCAGAATGGGCTCATCCCCTTCTGAAACACATCCCTTAATATACGTTGCCTGTCTCACGTGATGCAAAAGACTCCACAGAACTACCATGCTTTCGTGGTGGTCATTTTCATCAAATTACAAAACTCCTTTGACACAGTACATTGGCCCTCCGTCATGACCACCATGACACGCATTAACCTAGATGAGCGCAATCGCTTACTCTTCTGTATGCAGGTGCTTGGGCTATGGTACCCGTTGGATAACTGATTTCTGCCCCCACTGTAATCAGATGAGGCACCAGGTAAGAATGCCCCTGTTGCCCATAATATTTGCTACTGGCATTGAGCCCTTTGCCTCCATAGTCCATGAGGAGGGATAGGGACTAAGGGCCATATGTACGAAGCTTTTTCCCATAGACACAGAATGGGTAAAATCCTTTCGTACATCTGGCCCTAAGGTACTGCTGAGAGGGGAACAATGCATCTCGCTATATGTAGATTATAATTTACTATTTCCTTGTGACGCAGCCACAGGGATACCTTGCAGTGTGCGAATGCTGGCTGACTTCGGAGCGGTGTCGGATTGTCTGTGAACTGGGGCAAGACGTGCGCATTCCCTGTGCACCTCACTATGCAAACAGCTCCAGGAGCAGTGGCTGAAGAGGGTATTTCGTGGAACTGACAATGCTCGAATACTTGGCTGTGAAGGTCTGCCTTTCGCATGTCCGTGACAGCAATTTGGAGGCAGCACTGCAGTCGATGAGAACCACAATGAAATTTGGCACACAATGCATGCAACAGCTCCTCCAAATGGCACGAGTTGCACTGACAAAAATATTCATGCTACTCTGAGTTGTACACTTTTTTGTGATGCTACCAATATGGGCACCACTATCTAGGTTTACAGAAATGACCACGCTGAGGGAACAGATTTGGGATTAGGGCCACCAACGAATGTCACATCGTCTTTTACAGTGACCTATGTAGGGAGGTAGGCTTGGAAGTGCCCAACCTCAAACTCTATTATGCTACTGCACACCTACAGTCAGTGGGTTGGTGGCTTAACTGTGACCGAAAGGAAGAGCTGGGCACAATAGGAGAGGCAAACAATGAAGGGGCTTCATGCAGCGCTTTTACTAGGTAGACGGATGGCCTTGATCAAATGCCCCCACCAGCTGATGATAGTGCTATGAATATGGAAGAGGATCATTAACAAAAACGAAAGACAGACTCCTCTATTCACCCACTCTGTCACTGGTGGAACTTTCAACATTGCAAAGGGGAGGTACTGCAGAGCCCACGAGAGCTGAACGGGGTCGAGATATATGGAAGACTGATAGACCAATGGGGAACTCAAGAGCTTTGGCTTTTTAGTAGATGAGGACAATGTACTGAGCTCACAGTCCCTCACCTAAGACGCACTCAGTGGGGCAATGCAGGATAAATTGAAAATGGGGTCAGTGGAATTCCCAACCCATGACACTCTACAGAGGCTCCTCATATTTGAAGGTGAGAGGGTGGAAAGGAGGGAATCCAATGGATCTAAAAGATCTTTTCTTGCGACTTCTTGCTTTGTTCTGTAGACCTCTGTCTTCTGGAAGGTTATCTGAATGAAGAATTATATTTCTAAGAGCCAGAAGACCAAGACTGCTGACATCTGAAGGAATAGAAAAGGAGATGCATTTTGTCTTCAGGAAAAGAGCCAAAAAGGTGAGAATCATTAAAAAGCATCAGGCCTCAAAAAAACATAAAAATGTTACTAGACCTGCAGGTCCAGTAGCTTGAACAATCTACTCGACCTACCTGTAATGTACTTGACCCCGAAATGGGTCTCAAATTGTGTGATCCTATGCAAAAATTGTATTTTACAGTCGCCTTTTTCTTCATTCTCACATATGGGTGCACCTTCAAATATGCGAGTTCAGCATATCTGCTGAAAAAAAAAAAAAAAAAGTCCTCTTTTGTTTGATTAAATACACTAAACGTTTACTCCATGTATAATAAATCTAGCCCACATTTAGGGTACACATGATCCATGCATGGCTTGTCCTTTAGTTTACCAATAGCTTTGCCATCCGGGCAGGAATGTTTCTCAGTTTATGTTTAAACACTCACTTTTAATAAGTATATTACTAAAGCATGACGGGGTAGCGCACCATCATTTACAGTTAGTAAATTTCTAAGAAATGTCCAAAAACCTTCCCACTAACTTCCAGCTTTTTTTTTTTTGATAAACAAATTTTATTGTTTTATAAAGTATAGAATAGAACTTTAGATAAAGCAGGTAGGCATAGCAGTGAACATTTACAGGGTAATACATTTTAGTGACAGACCACCACAGTAGACAATTTGAACTTAATTATGGATCAGCAATAACATTCAGTGTAGGTTCCATTACCACTTTCGTGTTTGTGTCTTTTCCCCGCTTTATGGTCATATGACCATCCATCCCCCCCAAATTTTCTAAAATTTCTGTGGGCAGCCTCTAGATTCGTACACCACTGATTGGCGCACCAGTCTACACCCCTCCGCCACTTTCGAACTGATGGGCCCTCGGGAGAGATCCAGATGGCGGCAATGTCTCTTTTGGCGATCAACATGGCTGTGGCAGCCATGGCTCGCTTTGCCCTTGGACCTCCCATCTCCTCCATTACCCCCAGTAGGGCCAATTTAGCAGATCTCTGAATCTCTCGCCCCAGGGCGGCTCCGATCTCCTGGAGTACCCCGCCCCAGTATATCTATCACGTTACAGGAACATATCATATGTAAAAAGTTGGCAGGGCCTCTCCCACACTGTGGGCATTGGGCGGAGGGGCAAAGGCCCGCCCGGTATAGTCTAGATCGACGTCACTCAAAGTACGGCCCGCGGGCCGCCAGCGGCCCCACAGACCTACCTTGGCGGCCCGCGAGCCGTGACTAGAGGAACTTTGGCCCATACACTGGTAGAAAATGAACAAATAAATACACATAAATATGTGACTCCCGCTTCCTGGAAGGTTACAAACACTAGAAAGCAGTTTTGTAATGGGTTCTGCGACCTAAGGTATAGAAAAGGCAACCGGAAGTGCCCACCACTTCATCGTTTCTAGTGTTCAGCAGAGAAAGGGGAACTCCAAGTTACTTCTGAGAGGCAACCAACTAAAATAAAAACATACTTTATGGAGTGGGAAAGAAAAAAGCTCCTCTGGTTTAAAACGCCACACAGGACATTAGAAAGTGGGTAACAGCAAAAAACATCAGTGCAAGAAAAGTTGTGTAAATTACTACAAAAACGAACAATCCACTTTTTATTTTATGGAATAATATAATTGTACGAATACCTTAGGGTTAGTTCTTTGAACATACTTAGGTCCATTAAATCCAGTTAGATACCTAACGATTTCTAAGAACTCCATACTGATTAACGCTCCTGAAGTATTGCTTTGATTGACTCACATTCCACAAATGTCTGCACCAAGTAATTATACACTGTAATATTCACTTTATAACCTGCACATCTGCACCAGCCATGCACTGTGCACTCACATTTAGCCAAATCTTTCGTTGAAAGTGACAAGCCTTTCACTGTTACCACAAAAACAATATTGCTGTATACATTCTAATAATAAATTAATGTTTTTCTAAATAATATACGCTCACCAAATGTGACGCGTTTTATTTCTATTCACACAAATTTTACAAATCTACACACATGATTTTCGAGAAGCTAATGATCAGAGGATATTACAATCCCACAGAGGATCAGCTCCCCAATAGCGTAAATATTTCAAGGCGGTGAGAGAAAAAAGTCACTCCTGATTTACAGTCTTCATCAACTATGATAGATTCATAAAGGTCAAGTGATCAATCGTTGACTCCACGTTCTTGACCGGAGATTTCTAAGAGATACTTATGGTCTAAGGAAGTACAACACAGACATATTTTTCCTGCGCGGAAACACACGTACAGTGTAACCAAAGGTAGGTGTGACTAATAAAAATTAAGGGGGTGACTTCTAAAATCCAACAACCTTCAAAATGAGGGAATAAAAACAAACTTTTCATATAAAGGCAGATTTGCTTCTCCTTAAATCTACTGAAACGTAAATTACAACGTACAATGACAACTTTGATATGAGCCAGCAGAATAAGTTAATTCCAGATACTTTACAACTTGACTTACTCTGGAGTACATCAAAGGAGAACTCCATTCATTTTTAACTTGAACTCATTTGGTACAGAGCCTCCACATGCTCTATCTGCAGATTTTGAGATAGATATATTATTTTTAAGTCAAACCTATTAGAAAGCGCAAGCTATCTATATGCAAAAACCTAATGTCAGCATTAAAGTCGGCCCATTTCTTATGATTGATGGGCTTTTATTGCTTTCATTAACTTGCCTCTTACTGAATGGCTTGCCTTATCCATCTCATGTTTGTCCCTGGAATTAAGGAGCTTCATCTGTGTCCTTCCACTGCTCACTTTTAGGGAAATACTTTCTTTTTGCTAAAGAATGTTCATGTGTTTTCCAGATGTCTCCCTCATTTGCTTCTTTCCTCCTGCTGCATGTTGCTCTCTCTCTCTCATCCGCTTTCTTATTCTCTCCCATTCTGCTCTCTCTCATTTCTTTTTTGCCTAAGCCCTCCACAAGTGCATTTGCTTAGTAGATGTCACCCTTGGGTGCTTCCCTCCCCCTCAGCGTTGCTCTGTCTCGTTTGTGTTCTTCTAACCTCCTGCACTGCTCCGTCTCTTCCATGTGCTTCTCTCTCCCCACTCAGTGCTCTGTGTTGTTCTTTTTTGCCATGTGCCTCTGCAGTGTTCTCTTACTGTTGTGCTTCTCCTCACTCTCCATGTGTTATTCCCACCCCTTCTTTCTCTACTTACCCTCCTCCATTACCCCCACCTGCTTGTTAAATAAACAATTAAAGCAAATGGCAGATGGCGCTGTGTGTGTTACTGGGGTAGGGGTGAGTGCTGATGGCACTGTGTGCAGATGGCGCTGTGTGTGTTACTGGGGTAGGGGAGAGTGCTGATGGCGCTGTGTGCAGATGGCGCTGTGTGTGTTACTGGGGTAGGGGAGAGTGCTGATGGCGCTGTGTGCAGATGGCGCTGTGTGTGTTACTGGGGTAGGGGAGAGTGCTGATGGCGCTGTGTGCAGATGGCGCTGTGTGTGTTACTGGGGTAGGGGAGAGTGCTGATGGCGCTGTGTGCAGATGGCGCTGTGTGCAGATGGCGCTGTGTGTGTTACTGGGCTAGGGGTGAGTGCTGATGGCGCTGTGTGCAGATGGCGCTGTGTGCAGATGGCGCTGTGTGTGTTACTGGGGTAGGGGTGAGAGCATCTCCCTGCCCATAGTGGGGTCTGGTGTGTAATAGTGGCGCTCCACTGAGTGTATCTCAGGGCTGCACGCCATGCCAGAAAGACTGTTCTGGTCGCCCCCCTCACACCTTGCGGGAGAGGCTCCCCATACAGTATTCCCAAGATACGTGGGAACCCCATGCTCTCAAGTTCCACTCGGTACGCCGGGTCTCCCCATCCTCCATTGAGCCAGTCGTGAATCACTATCAGTTAGGTGGCTAAATAGTACAGGTAGGGATCTGAGGCCCCCAGGCCTTCGTCATATGTACCTCTCTTACAGTGATGGGTCGCTACTCGGTGTCTGGTGCCCTTCCACAGAAATTGGGCCGTAGCGTTTGAGAGTTCTAAACCTGGAGCGGGGGATTGGCAGGGGGAAGTTCTGAAGGATACATAGGAGCCTTGGCAGGACCATCATTTTGAAGAGGGCTACCCGGCCCATTACATTTAGTGGTAGGGTTTGCCATTTCTGTAGATCTGACTTGATGCTGTTTAATAGTAGTGTCAGGTTCTTGGCTCATGCCAGCTCGGGTAGGATGGATACCCAAACTCTCAGATACTTGAAGCTGAGCCGGCGCAGCGGTATCGAGTCCTGCCAATCAAAGCAATCACATGAACTCACCAGTGGGACCAGCATTGACTTAGTGCGGTTCACCCTCAGTCCGGATACCCGTTCATAGCGTCGTAGAAGACAGAGGCTGCGTGGGCCTGTCGTGTTAGGGTCCTTCATGTACAGCAGAACGTCATCAGCATATAGTGCTATCCTCTCCTCCTGGGAGTGACCCCATTTCCACCCACGGTACACCGGGTCCGTTCTGGTCATCTGGGCCAGTGGCTCGATGGCCAAAACAAACAGGAGGGGAGACAAGGGACATTCTTGTTGTGTGCCCCATCGAACCTCGAACGCGGAGGATAGAGTTCCATTTACCTGCACCCGTGCTGTGGGGTTGGCATATAGTGTCTGAACTAAACGGCAGAATCTTGGACCCACTCCCGCCCGCTGTAGCACCAGGGAGAGAAAGCTCCAGTCCACCGAGTCGAAAGCCTTCTTAAAATCTATAAGTAGGAGGGCAAGGTCTTTGTATAGTCGGTGGCGTTCGGCCAGGGCCACATGTAGACGACGGATACAGTGTTGAGTACTGCGGTTGGCCATGAATCCACATTGGTCTGGGTGGATCAGTTGTGGCAGGACCCTCTTTAAGCAGTTGGCGAGGATGGTGGCAATTTATTTTTACTTCAGTGTTGATCAGTGATATCGGTCTGTAGTCAGCACAGTTTAGTGAGGGAGGGTGGGACTTGGGGAGTACCACAATGGTGGCAGTATCTAGTTCTTGGGGGGAAGGATCCATCTCTTCCAACCTCTGTATAAAGTCTTAGCAGATACAGTGTTACTTCCTCCTTGAGGGCTTTATAGTATTCGGAGGGGAACCCGTCGGGCCCTGGTGTTTTCCCGGCGCTTAGAGTCGATATGGCGGTTCGTATCTCTTCCTCATTGATAATTTCGTCTAGGATTTGTATTTCCACTACGGGTAGTCGGGGAAGGGGAACCTCGTCAAGCATACATTGAGCCTTTTTCAGGTCGACCAGGACAGACTTTTGATAGAGTGTTTGGTAATACTTAGCGAAGGAGTTTGCTATTTCCGGGTGTTTTACCACAGGATTCCCCTCCCCATCATGAATTTCAGGGATTATCCTGGAGGTGTGGTGTGACACCAGCCAGTATAGCATTTTCCCGGATTTGTTTCCCCCCCATAGACCCTCGCTGTGGTGGCTCTCCACAAGTGTTTTGTGGCCTCTAGAGACTGGTCCCGGATCTCTTCCCAGATTAGGATTAGCTGCCGTTTGGTTCTGTCATTTGGGTCTGTTATGTTTTGGTTCTCAAGCTTCATTGCTCAAAGTTCCAACTGTTTAATATGGTGGGTTCGTGCGCGTTCTTGTCTCCGTATTAAGTCCCTGGCTGTACCCCTTAATACTGCTTTACCCGCCACCCATAAAGTGTTTGCCAAGGTCACCGACCCGTCGTTTAGTGCAAAGTAGTCCTGCAAGGTCTGCCGCAGTTGTTCAATCTAAGACCTGTCTTGGAGATACCATGCATTCATACGCCATATGAGACGGGATTGAGATCGGGCGTGACCCATGATAAACGGAAGTGGGGCATGATCAGAGACTCCCCAGGCCAATATCTCTATAGAAGAGAGAGCTGTGCAGTCTACGCTGGGGAGCAACACCAGGTCGATTCTAGAGTGTGATCCGTGGGCTGCCGACGTGTGGGTAAATTGTCGCCTTCTTGGGTGCCACGTCCGCCAAGTATCACAGAGCCCTGTTGCGGAAAGCCAGCCCGTGATTCCCGTTGCTGCTGTTTGTCTATGTATCGAGATCGGGCTGGCAATGTCTAAAGTCAGGTTTGGGGTTACATCAAAGTCTCCCCCTATCATCGTACGCCCGGGTGGAAGGTCAGCGAGTAGTTTAGTGAGATCATCAAGTGTTCTCCGAACCAGTGAGGGGGAGAACATAAGCACTGATTATGTTAGTTGTGATTCCTTCGATCTTGCCAGTGATGGCTACGTATCGTCCCTGTCGGTCCCTCTGGACTTGGATGTCTGTCAGGGGGAAACTGCGGTGTAGCAGTATGGCCACCCCCGAGATCCGTGAGTGAATCCAGCATGGTATGCCCTATCGAAGCCCCTGCGGGTCAAGAAGGAGCAATAGTCTCCCAGGAGGCGTGTCTCTTGTAGCAGGAGTATTTTGGGCTTATGTCGGTGTATGAAGGTGAACACTGCGGCACGTTTAATTTTATCTAGGAGGCCGTTAACGTTCCATGAGATTACTTGTGTTTGAGTCATGGTAGGTGAGTATTCGGTAGCGTCTTGTGGTGTCTGTCAGTATTTACCCGTCTCTGGGCCTTGGGATAACGGAGGGTTCCTATCTCACCCGTGTCATCGCCAATGTGGGTCGTTGTCAAAACAGTAAGGTTTCTAATGTTTCTGCTCTGTGCCTTGCCTGAAAAGCTTGTATGTGTCTGTAACGTAGGAATCATAACTTTTGCCTTTGAAACTAGGATGAACCTCCCATGCCCCCAACTCCCGCCTCACCCCATACTTCCCCCAGAAGCATCTGTTGCCCAAGTGTTGCGCCTCCCCTTCGAAACTGGTGAGGCAGAACATTAACAAATAGGGTAGCAGTGGTGGTGGACCCCTCCTTAAAGTCGGATCAAGTTCAAGAACACAGTAAACACTGTTGGTATAGTCTTTGATATAGTTATTATATCGTGGCAGATTGGTGTGTCTGTCTGGGGATCTCCTCTTGAGATCATAATACCGGGCTGCCAGATAGATCTGTATCTTCTAGAGATCCAAATTTGACGTGGTTTATGTCTTGGGAGTTTCGGTCCCAGGGGGCGCCCCCCAGTCCCCGGGACGGCTGCGGGTCTCGCGACCCAGCTTGGTGGGTCTCAGGGGGAGAGTCCGAGCAGGATCTGTGATATGTCCTGCGCCTCCTAGAACGGGTATGGCGGCGTTGTTCGGATCGCTGCCCCTTCTGGCTATTCGGCGTGGTCTCATGTTGGAGTTGAGGTCTGACTCTGCTTGAACCCAATGGGATCTCTTACGTCAGCCAGGTCCACGCAGTGGCTGGCTGGTCAAAGAAATTAGTTTTGTTGTTGTGGACCACCCGGAGCCTCGCCGGAAAAAGGAGGCGATATTGAATGTTCATCGATCTCATTTTCTGTTTCACCTCTGTGAATGAGCGGCGTTGTTGCTGTATCTCCTTTGTGTAGTCGGGGAAGAGGAGAACTCTTGCCTCGTCACAGAAAAGGCCCCCCTTTGTGCATGCCTCCTGTAGCACTGAGTCCCTATCTTTGAAGTTGAAGAGCCGAAGTATCACTGATCTGGGTGGGGAACCTGGTGGGGGCCTAGACTGAAGGGCTCTGTGGGCTTGTTCAATTGCGAACCATGGCGTGAGACGATCTGTCGGCATCCAGGAGTGGAACCAATTCTCCAGGTACTTGGCCAGCGACGATTCTGTTGCGTTTTCAGGTAGGCCCACCATGCGGAGGTTGTTGCGCCTCGATCTGTTTTCGCCGTCTTCCGCCCTTATGTGAAGTTCTGAGGTGTGGGTGGTCAGTGCAGAGACTTGGGCCTTTAGAGCGGTCACATCATCTTCCATTGTGGAGATTCTGGATTCGGTAATTCGGGCTGTGGCATTGCAGAGGTCTTGCCGAATCAAAACTACATCTACTCTTACTTCACCAATTTTCATTTCGACTGCCACTTGGGATGCCTGGATCGCCTGGAGAATCGTCATCAGGTCACTGGTTGCTGTCTGTGGGTCGCCACCTCCGCCTGGGGCAAGGTCTTCCGTCAGTGGGCCAGTTGTACCTGTAGTAAACTGGTCAATGCGTGTTTGTGCTGCTGTCTGTCGTGTTGCTTTATCTTTGCCCATCTTGGTACAGTCTCTTTCTCAGTTTCACTTAGGCTTAGAATTAGGTGGATTAGTTCTTCCCCCGGCCTGTTAAGATCTCTATTGAGCAAGGTCGGGCCGACGCCGCTGAAGGCTCGAATCGGGTAGCTTTCTGTCCCTGGGAGATGGCCACGTGTCTCCGGAGGGTCGTGGGACACAGGCAACTACTTCTAGATTGGTCCTGCCCAGCAGGGGCCCCAGCAGCCCTCTCCAGCAGGGCACAGCCGGTGAAGACTTAGTGCCGGTCCCCTCTCCCGACCCTGGCCCGTCAGTGCGGTTCGAGCATTTGTGGAGAGGGGGTGAGAAAAGGGGGGCACCTCAGAGAGGCCTCCGCCTCAGGGGCGCTGGGTCTAACTTTTGCGGGCAGTTGATCAGTTTCTCGCTTTTCAGGCATGTCCTGCCGTCTCTATATTTTGGCGGGAGATTCTTCCATCAGATGTGCGGCCAAGGTGGGGATCTCCAGTGGATGCATGTGTCGGCCCCCTTTTCTGTCCGATCTCCCCACCCTGGTTGGGGTCCGGGGTCTCCCTCGGGGGTCCTCCAACGAGGTGCGAAGAAACAGTGACCGGGCGCGCGGGAGAAGGTTCAAGTCCAGCCCTTTGGGTGCCTGTTCCCTCCTTGGGCACCCTCTCCTCCGCACTGCCCCTTCCTTGGCAAGCCCTGGGGTCCCCAGGCTCTCACGTGTAAGCCCCGGATCCAGCAAGGAAGGCCCTGGGTCAGTATCCGCAGGTCCTGGGTCCTCCGGGCGACCCTGCGCTCCAGCACCCCTCCGCGACTCGGATCACCGGGTCGAGGTCGTCGCGGTCTATATGTCTTGGGCCCCGGGCCTCACGGAGAGCACGGCGGCACAACGATCTCCCCGACGGCCAGGCCCTTCACTGATGGTTTCACTGTCTCTTCCCTCCCGTTCCAAGGGGTTAAGCCACCACTCAGGACTGCGCCGCTGCACCTACCGACCTCCAGAGGCCGCCCCGACGCCTCCCTGGCCGTCCGCCACTCGGCCGCCGCCGCCGCTCACGGGCATCCACCGGCACTCTGGTGCTACATCCCTCATCTCTGGCCTCACAACACCGAGGGGGGCCGCAGCATGGCGGTCCCGGTCCACTAGTGCCGCGGCCTACTCAGCAGCCGCTGTTTCTCTCGTGGCTGCAGTCGCCGTCCGCCATCTTGGTCCCGCAGCGTTTATACGTGATTTAATCGCATGCAGATTAGTGGGACAACCCGTGAGGGTATCCCCAGCTTCAGCACGTCGGGAGGACCTCGGTAGGTCTCCCGATGTTGTAGGTGACACAGGGTTGTGTGTTCTGTTGAAGGCGGATGACGGAGGGGTCCGGAGCACTACGAAAGTGCTGCCGCCATCTTGGCGCCTTGGCCACGTCCCGAGGAGCCTCCTAACTTCCAGCTTTACTGATAAAACTGTTTAGTGTATTAACAATAATCTGTGAAAATTAGGCTTCAGAAAAATTATTTATCATTTGCACATCACCAAGTAAAGTGTTTTGACTTTTTTTCCATCCTATTAAAATAATTTTTTTCCATCACACGGGTACAAAAAAATGGTCTTTTACAGCTACTGAAAGAAATTTTGAAATGTTTGTTAAGTTGACTTAGTTATATAAATGTGTGTTAGGAAAGACCTGATACCCACAGCTTTTCATTTCACACAGGTCAGACAGTTCACCTTACAAAATCCTTGAACTTTGCACTCACAAGGACAAGTATTTGCATTGCAGGAAGACAAACTGACTTTTGACCTCTGGGCCTGAACGCAGAGCAAATGTGACAAGAATAATATTTCAAGGCATCCTAATTGCTAATTCAGTTTCTGTCTGAACAGAACACCTGTTCTTTGTCCACTCGTCAGAAGGGTCGAGTAGTTTCTAAAAATAGCTCGACCTCATAAAAAATGACTCACAATTGCAAGTGGTCGAGTAGATTTTTCGAGCCCTGGGCATGCATAATGCTGGTAATATTTGGACTACATCTGTGTTACAATCTTTCAGTACCAAGGTGCGCCTCAACATTAAAAATGCTCCATTCGCCAAGGATTACGCTCACACCACACCAAACGAAATTTCAAAAGTGCCTGTTGTATTTGCTGGTGTAATTCAGAGCATTCAGAACTTTCTTGTATTGCTTTGAACAAAACTTTGAAAATTGGTGCTGATCATGGTGAAGTACAAGTCCTGAATATGCCTGCTTTCAACACCAGGTGAGAGCTTAAATACACCTCCTTCAAAGCTGAATCAACCCTTATAATCAGCTACATCCTTCAGAATAGTCTCTTCAACTATTGAGGTTCTTCCTACAACACTGGCAACAATAAGAATCATCAGGAATGACACCAAGCAACTTAGAATCCATATCGTCTAAAGGATACAGTCTTCACTTGAATGTTGGGAAAGTTATACAATATGGTTCCTTTGATTTGCTAAAGACATCATCCAAAAAGTGAGTACGACAAGACACTTAAAGCATATGAGATCACTGAAACTGATGGAGATCAGTCAATTTAGAGGTTTCCGGCACATTGTAAATTGAAAATCGCACATTGACCCTAACCTTCGGATCAGATGTCTATAAACATAGTCTTTGTGATGTATATGTCTCTTTGCTCTCCTGGTGGGGCTACATCATCACCATCACATTATATATATATATATATATATATATATATATATAATATATATATATATATATATATATATATATGTGAACATGCCACATCATCTGAACCCTTGGATTGGAAGAAAGGTATTTTCTTATTGTATTATTAAGGTTGCAAGATGTTCCAATATTAGCATCTTGATTGTATGTCACTGCTCGATCAGTCAGACCTTGATCTTTTAAGAAAAGGAGACAATAAAGAACCCGAGATTGGGGACGCACGTTTTCTTTTTGTAGTTTGACTGCGCAGTGTGGAAGGATAGTGATTTGCAGTGAAACATCAGGAAAGTGGTATCGAACAATCAAAGCTATCTTACCTGCTGATCAGTCTCTTTTTGAAACAGATTCAACCTGAGACCAGCAGCATATTTCTCATCTTCTTGGCTGAAAGAGAAACCCAGCACATGTGTGGAACACCATTCCCTACTACACTTGAGATAAGCGCAAACACTATACCCTTTCTGTAAATGGGAGGAAGCAGCCCCACCACAGCATAACAAGTATTACAACCTAGGGCAATGCAGTAAAGTTGTTTTACCTTCTAAAATACTGCCCACTATGCCGGGTATCACATCAAATATGCCCCCTATGGTACTGCCCCACCAGACTCTTCCCAAGCCCAACACAAAAGGAGCATAAAGCAATCAGGATGAGGTGAAAGACCAACAGGGACCGTCACTTCCTCTCATCCTCGCATCAGTTTAGACCGGTAACAAAACAGAAGGATGCAGAGGATGGCAGCTCTTTTACAGTGCCCAGTCTAGAGTTGGCGGGCCTAGCATTTTCAGCATTTCCTGTTTTTCCCCTGTCTCAAGAAATCTTTTTCTAAAATGTAATGAGTCTGACAAGTTATGTAGTGGTATCTTCACTGTTCTGCAAAGCTGCTTTACCCCTTGTAGGGTTCCATAATGCTTCATTCCACCTTTTCTGCAGTCCACCTTAATGTATCTTGTTCTACAGCATGCAGGAGTAGGACTCCACCAGGGTGAAAGAGGTGTTGTGCAATGCTGTAAAGCTGGGAGACGGAAATGTGTGGCATAAGGATAAGTTTGCCTTCTGTGGTTGGGGAGACAATGCAAGAACCATGGGAAGGAAATAAGTGGATAAATATTTTGCTATGAGCCCAAGGAATACATCTAATTTAATATGTTAAATAAATGTGGAAATATACTTAATGCTACTTTATATGTACACCAAACAATATAAATATGGATAAATACTCGCAACTAAGAGAACATTAAATATTTTGCTGCCTTTGAGGAAGAACGTTTGATAGCAGAAAGAATATAACTACATTCTACTGGCCCTAAAGGTCAACATTTGTGGAGAAAACAGCCTAGATATGAAGGAGCGGGACAAAGAACTGCTTTCTCACTGGATATTGAAGACCAAAATGTATATTGTGTGTGGTAATGCGTGAATATAAATTCTTCCAAAGGAAACAAAATAAGAACAAAGGCATATTTGTATTTGTTGCTACTATCAACAAGTTGCCATTTTTATGCAAATTTGAAACATTCATTGAGTTAATAAGATAGTTATGCCTCTAAACGTTAGAACTAGTCAGGAAAGAATATGAATGAAGGAGGAAGCTTCCTTAAAAGATACAGTGGCTTTAGTCAGAGCCAGAAATTTTAGGACAGTGTGCTAAAGAAGTAATAGCTGTTTGCAGTAATGTAGACTATAATGAAATTGGGATGGTGAATGCCATGGATGGCATTTAGCGGTCAAAGCTGTAACCCCTGTTTGCCCCTTGCCCGCCCTGGCCTCAGAGATTAAATTATTGTGAAGACCTCAAGGTTGGCTCACCCTTATGGGTGTCAGGGCTCCACCCTCCTTGTTTTGTGTCCATTGTAAATTATTCACTATGAAGTGGAATACAAATTGGAGTATGAGGAGCTGGCACATGACCTTTGCTGGCAGCTGAGGCATGTAAAATGCCTTTAAATATAGGTTGTGTGTACGAATGTGAGTGGCAGCATGTTTGTGTGAGTGAGCGCATGGTAGGTTGGTGTAGCATACGCCTGTATTTGTAAAAATGGATGTGGGTGAAAGTAAGTGAGCGACAGGTAGTGAGAATGAGATTGAATATCAGTCAATGAGCCCAAGTGAGTGATGAGTGAATGAGAAAACATACAACTGCAACTAAGAGTGAAAGAATGTACAAGAATAAGTGACAGAGTGTGAGTGACAATGAGTGAATAAGTGACAGAGTGACTAACCGAATAAGAATGAGTGTGTCAATGAGTGAGGATGAGTGTGTCAATGAGTGAAAATAAGTGATAATGAGGGGGTGAGGCAGAGAGTTAGAGACATTGAGTAAGAGTGAATGTAAATGAGAGTTACTGAGAATGAATGAGTCAGAACAAGTGAGTCAGACCAAATGAGAATAAGTGAGACAGCTTTGCTGGCTCATTAAAGTTCACGCCACGCACAATGCCCCACCAGTTTTAAAGTTCACCAACCCCCAATGCAGGAACAGAAGAAAACCATGTCTTTATGAGCAGTTTTCACTTTCTGCGGCTCCAACTAGGACAGGGACACTCTGCTTAAGCTTTTGCACAGTGAATAAGGTCAGCACTGAAATAAGTATTCTTCTGAGCCAATAAAAATACATATATTTTTAACAAGTTGTTGCCGGATTTTATTACTGTGAAAATATGATAAATTATTTGTTTAAATAAAACATTTACTTCTTTCCTACTGTGAGTGACAGTTCCTCACAAAGCATCAGAAAAAAATGTTTTTACACAATAAGTAATAATTTAAGCTAAAATAGTTAATTTTCCAAATGTGGTCTACATCAGTACATGTGGACATTACTACTCTTTTTTTTTTAAATCTTTTTTTCCTCTAACTTACTAATATATTTTTTGTTGTGTTATATACTAGGAAAAGTATTAAATGACGACCGTTTGTGGTATAAATAATTTAGGTTCCCAGTGGTGTTCTGTGATTTGTGACATGATATCTTCTTCAGTCAAACATATAACTGTTCAAGTACTACCCAGGGAAATGAGTAATGACCCCCTGGACTCTGCTGTAGGGGATATCTAAAACAGACGTTTGTGTTGCCTTGTTATAGTAACTATGCAGTTATTGTGGAAAATCAGAAAGGTCAATTATTGCGTAGTTATCAGAGGTACGACCAAGTGCATTACCTTCCAGGAAGAGTCAGGGTCAAATATCATATGATGATACTTTGCGACATCATTAAGGTCGAAAGGTGTAATGTCACTTCCTCTAGCCTTGCAAAAAGAACAGATGGACATAATGCTGAACAATACAAACATTCATCCCCAGTCACAGAGGTCTGGTTTTAATCCATTAATTATTTTTTTTGCCCACAACGACACCCCAGTTTAGACCCAGCCATATGCAAATCAGTCTTGACCCTGTTCCCTGTGGGAAAAGTCCAGCCCGAGCTGCCAGGCCAGGTCCTCCGTGGACGCGAAGCAAGCTTCCTGGGACCAATTTCGGGGTATCACCCCTCATCAGCCAAGCTAACTTGAATCCTGTGGTGCAGTGAGCACAAGACCCACATCTGGGCATATCCTTCCCACTTAGGGCAACAAAAGCAAAAAGAAATGATGATAGACGGAATGCTGAACAATGCAAACATTCATCCCAGTCACACAGATCTGGGTTTAAGCCATATTTTTTTGCCCACAACACCACTCCAATTTGGACCCAGCCATGTGAAAATCACTCCTGCCCCTGTTCCCCGTGGGAACAGTCCAGCCCGAACTGCCATGCAACCTGGCCTGGAAACAACCATCCTAGGGCCTGTTTCAGGGTGTATATACAGGACACCAGGAAAAAAGAAAGAAGGGGTTTAAAATTTGAAATAACCAAAATAAAAGCTATTGCATCAGGCGATATAAACACTTCGCTTTGGATAAAGACTGTCCAACTATTAAAGTTAAGTGTAACAACTGTGACGTATTAGGCTACTTTATAAGAGTATTTATGCAAAGGAAAGTAAAAAAACAACTGAAAGTGAGGTGTGTGGGTGTTGAAGATAAGGGCTCCAGAATTGACTGTTAAGAATAAGGGAATGGCATACAAGCTCAGATGCTCCTTGAAGGTTGGAGCAGTGGAAACTAACACAGTGGCAGATTCCAGTCCCTGTATAAGAATAAAAAGGCAGAGCTATGAAAGGAAAGTTTTGTAGGCAAAATAGTAGAGAAGTTATTACTTTCAGATTTTAACCCAGGGGATTACAGTGGGGAATCAAATGACACGTGGGGCTATCAAAGCTTACCATTAAGGTTTATCCATAAAGTTACTATACCAAAGTTATGTGGCAAAGAATGAACCACCATTTTTAGGATGGGACAACCAGAATAATGTGAACATAGTCTTGGATCCTAGCTGAGAAGAATGAGTCCTTGTTGTTCTCAATGGTGAACAGTTGGGCAAGGGGTTGATTATAAACCACTTCCAAAATTCTTTGTAGGCTAGAGTAGTATATTCATTGGTTAAAATCACTATATAGTATTAAAAGAGAAAGTGATATCAAAAGTACATTAAGAGCTTAACATTTCAATTTCAGTAAACCGAGTTAAAGCAGAGTTACTCAAGCTGAGGAACTCAAGTATAGGAGAACATGTAGAATCAGCTCAGCAGATTGCCCTCTTTGTGCTCTCACACAGGCAAATGGGAAAGTAAGACTACGTATCAACCATAGCACAATAAAATATAGTCATGGAGAGATTCCCTTTACCTAACATTTCTAAAATGTTAATCCTAGCAAAGGATGCATCTTTGTTGAACCTAGATGCTTTGTCTGCTGTACACCATCAAACACCAATGCAAAAGGACAGAAGCTCATTAACGACTCATCATATCAGAAGGCTATTTCCGATTCAAAAGGATGCATTTTCGATTAGCATCTGTGGCCGCTGTGTCCAACATTTAATACACAAAACGTTCAAGAATGAGCAAGAAGTGTTGCATTTTCAAGAGGATTTTCGGTGATGGGGCAAACATGAGAGGACATGACAGGAGGTTGAAGAGAGAATTATCAATTTTGGAAGTCCAGAGTTTGACTATTAAGGATGTTAAATGCAAGTTTTAAAAAACAAGTTTAAATTATCTGGGCCAATTTATCAACAAGGAAGGTTTGAGACCGAATAAAATACTGATGTGGAAACTCCTTCTCCTTCAAATAAGGATGAACACAGTTTTTGTATAGGGTCTCACAAAATTCGATTCAAATATTGCTCCTAATTTTTATTGTATGTCATTTTTATTGAGGAAATTAATGAAAAGAAAAACGTAAAAGCATTCCAGTGTTTGATCTCTGCTATTTCTTGTTCCTCTGTGTTACGAACATTTGACCCAAATTAAGTTACCATCATCGCAACAGGTGCTCTGTGCTTGATTTGTAAAAGAATGAGTCCCAGTGCTCCCAAGCTTCGCTCAGAAGCTCCAGGCAAGTTAGCCCTAAGACCAGAGCTAGACCCTAACCTGACGAATTTCATCAAGCACTCATCCAAAGACCCTATGAAGGTAAGAGATGGGTCCTGGAAGTCCTGTTACATGGCCTGGCACATTTCCAGCAATGTTGGTTTGTGCCACACCTTTTGGAACAATCTGTCTCTTGTATATCTGCTTCCAGGTCAGATTCAACTCAAACACTATGCCTCTGCCTGGCGAAAATGGGTGGGCTGGTGCCAGATAAAGGACCTGGATCCTTCGGGGGCCCTCATTACTTCTGTAATTAATATTTGGCGGCGAGGACATCTGAAGGTTTAAGCTATTCTTCTGCCAATAGTTATCGCTCAGATATCTCAGTGGGCCACATATCCGTAGATGGGAAACCAAGAGGGGGGGGGGGGTTACACCCTTTGGTAAGTAGAGTGATCGGAGGTATTCATTTAGCCAACCCTCCTCAACCAAAATATTCTCAATTATGAGCTATTAACATCATCCTGGGCTTCCTGCTGTGGTGCCCATGCAATTCTGATTTGTCTAGGAAGCAACTGTCAGCAACATTGACCATGCTCCTATGCCTGGTATCCTGTAGGAGAGATTCCAATGTCCATGCCCTAGATACTTCGGGCAGAGTCTATTCTCCTGACGGTGTTACAATTTTCATCTCAAGACGAACAAAAACATTTTTTTTAGGCAGGTTACTTACCCTAATTTTCCTGAAGATCCTAAGTTATGCAATGTACACTTCTTAAGGGAGTACTAAGATCAGAACAGGGAACTACGTCAGTTCCCTGGGTGTCAACTCCTGAATGCTCTTCAGAGACCTTTTCGCCCAGTGTCTTCTGCTACTCCAGCCCACTAGGTGAAGTGGCTTATATCAGAAGCAGGAATTGAACCCTCTAAATTTGGAGATCATTCTGTGCAAGGGGCCATGGCTTCGAAAACATTTACCCTGGAGTCGCAACTGCAGGACATAATGAAAGCAGCAGATTGGTCAACAGATTATTCATTTAAATACTTTTACTATAAACCAATCTTAGATGTAGCTTCTATTGTGTTACAACAGATTTGAACAAGCATAATCCGAAGCCTCCAGTCCTGACACAGAATCAAAAAGTGTCTTGCATACGCATCAAGAATTTTCAATTCTATTAAGGACACTGAGGCGAAGATTATCCCACCCAATCACTCTGATGATGTACACCTTCATTGATATACTTGTGATTTGTATAAAATAACTTTGTATAATGAATACTTTCATTGATATACTTGTGATTTGTATATAACACTTGGGTGATCATAATATTAAAGTCCCCCCATTGATTAGCTATGTCATCTATATGGCCTTAACAGATCACGACAGGGTGTTACGATGATGCTATTATGTTTTTTTGCAGTTTCTGATCAGAAGACTGGGTAATTGAGACAAGCATTGCTTCGTCTTTCCACATTCAGGACTGTTAGCCCTAGAGTTCAGTAGGACATCGTCAAATCCACACCTCTGGATGCGGTGATGGAAAAGTTCTTGTTGGGACATTTTCTGGATTTTGAGACTTACTCACCTAAGGGCAAAAAAGAGGAAGGTTTATGGTTCCCTGTGATTATATTCTGTATGTTGTGTTTATAAAAAGAGTTTATTTTTATCTGCAGCTGTGTTTGAAAGCTTAAGAACAGCAAAGAAGAAGCATAATCCTCGCCTCCGTGCCCTTAACAGAATTTAAAATTCTTGACGCGTATGCAAGAAAACTTTTTTATTGTTACCCACCAGGGTGGAAACTGTGATTACCTGGAAGTGAAAGACATCAGCCTGGGCTGGAAACTTACACTTGCCTGAAAGTATAATAAAAAAAGACTTCACCATAGGCAAACGATCACCTTGTTTAGGCTGAAGTCAGCTTTTGCCCATGTTTAACAGAACAGCAGAAGACTAGAAGGTAAATGTCTTGCAGGTGGGGCACAAGGCTCAAAGTGTTAGAGAATACCGAGTACTGAATGTAGGGTAAAGTGTCATGGGTACAGTATGATGAACACAGGCTCAGTGAGTAAGGAAGGCAAAGGTTGATCATAGATAATTTCTAAAATGTGGGTAATAAATGTAAACAAATGCACTGAGTTTGTAGGGTGTGGGAAGGGGAACTGGCGGAAAGGCAGCACTTTAAAATACGAGGTTCTTACTTGAACAAGGCCCTTTGGAACAGGGCTCTACCTGCACTGTGGCAGCTGCATGGCTGCCAAGTTTGAGGTCCAAGCTCAATAAGTTAACACAGTCTAGTTATTTTCCTTAGAACCCTCTTACTGTCTTATTTACAGCGATATAATACCAGCATTCTTTTCGTACCCTTCTGTACGATGTAATGCTTATGCTATTCGCTGTATTGCCGCAAGTTAAATTGCCCTACTGCCACTAGTGTATATGTTACAAAAACAAATGTTAACTCTCTCTCGCTCTCTCTCTCTATATATATATATATATATATACCAGCTCTACAAATGCCAAAATCATTTAAATAAAAAATAAAAAAAACAGGCTTGGACTAACAAATCATTGATTAGATATTTGCCATATCTGCAGCTGTGGCTGCATGTCAAATCCCAGGACTAAGGCTGTCATTTGGCTGTTAATTTACTGGACCGGGCAGTATTGTATGCCCCTGTCAACAAAAAAAAAACCACACATGGGAAAATTTATGAAATCTGGTATTTTTCCTTCATCAAATAAAAACCTAAAATAGTACACACAAGACAACATCACTTAAAATGTAGGAGGGCTTTCTAAATTATTTCTTAATGGCTCGTAAAGGAAAAGGAAGGCTAGAAGCCACGTTTCAAGACAATACTGATATTTTTACACACAGTCGTTTTCACCTACCAACACTTAATCCCGTCTAAACAGCAATACATGGGGCGATATTTATTTCGCGAGCGGTACCACGTTTAGTTAGACACAGCCTCTAGTTTTCATTATGTTCGTCCAATCAAAAGGGTCTAAACGCAGACGAGCGATTTAAGTAGTCTGAGAAACAACCATAGACCAAAGGAGAAACTATTTCTATGCGTTGTAATAGAAAGGGGACAAGCGCGTAATGTGTCTTTACGATCTATATTAATTTACTCCTTTGGAAAACTAAGGGGTTCGAATCCGACGGGGTCGACTTTGCCGTTTGGCCTTCCTATGTTGACGAATAGGCCACTGTTACGTTTGGTAAAACTATCGGAAGTAACTTCATCTGTACTACCGAGTAATCAGAACTGTGGCAGCGAGCGCCATGTTAAAATCACTTTATGGTCCACTCACCCACGTTTCTGCGGTTCAGAGCGCAAGGGGTTCGTTTCTGAGATGGGATGGCCGTCAAGAAACAATAATTGAAAACGTCAGTTTTTGTGCCTATTGAAGTTAATATTCAAACTTTTTCCCCTTTGAGTTGAATGTTCACGTAAGAAGTAGTTGTGTCCTGTGTGCTCCTCACCCGGAAGCGGAAGCGCACGGTTTTTCGCCGGCTCAGCTATAGGGCTGCGGACCAGCTGTCCTGGGCGTTCTTGCGCTCTTCCTTCCGTCCGCTGTAGGAATGGCTGTCAATAACTCGTCCGATCCGCGGAGGGCCAACAAGATTCTTCGGTGAGTTAAAGTGGTGTTATAAGGTGGAAATAACACTGGAAAACCCCGGTGGGTTGTGCTTTAGTGCAGGCATACCTAGTTTGGCATTTGTGAAGGTATCACTCAGCAGATACCTAGAGAAAAGTCAGCGTAGGAAGGGGACTGCAAACAGCTGATATAGGAAACGAGGATTGAGAGGAGAATACTCCTTTGCATATGACTCTCATGAACCTACGTTTTGGACCCGCCAAATCAAATTAGGATTAAATACAGAGCCTAGTTCTTTGAGGTGTAGGAAAAGGTGCAATGATATGATGTAGGAAAATAAATTATATAATCGAGAGGATCTGAGGACGAAGTGCCATAGTCGAGGAAAGCAGACGGGGTAAGACTATACGATCTTAGCTCTTTATGTACTTAGAGTGACGACCTGTTGCTAATCATAATTTGGACGGTGGCCGTACAAATGTTGGACAAAGTGCCTTATTTTACAGAACACATTATGGACAAAGTACTAGTTTTACAGATAGAGCTTGCTGGGAAGCCTTACACAGTCAGTAAGCAGTGGTATGCTACTTACCTACTAACTTACCACTAGAGGAAGTCGCATGCCTTGTAACCTTTTTTCACTATCCTAAGAGGCATAATACTTCCCTTGACTTCAGTAACATTTTCTGCCATAAGCTTTTATTAACTTCATCCCACTTGGGCTCCAAGAAAGAAGTGATCTCACCAGATGATCTCACCAAAGAACAAAAATGTATTCCCACTACTACGTTTCAGCTTCTGCCTTCCTCAGGTAGTACAGGATGGTTTGCTCAGTGGCTGCACAGCTGACTCCTGGATTTTCAAAAAGCATCATGCGTGAAGATTGCAATTGGAATGTGGAATCAATGCAGTCCTGAGAGCTCATCAGATATGTAGAAATCAAGTGGTATTGTCAGTGATGTTCTGGAACCACAAATCAGCAATAATTAACAAGAAACTTGATCAGCCAATCATTTTAACCTTGTGGACCATTTAGTATCAGATTTGAAGATTTTTCCTGTGGAACATGTCTTAAAGGAAAAACTACTGGACATCAGAGAAAACTTCTAGATGTACCGTTTAAAATCACTGCATCCAGATGGGCTGAACATTTCTGACAATACCATTTGATTTCTGCATATAATATTGGTAACTATTCAAATTAATTATAAATAGTTCTAAATACTAAAAGGTTACAAGTAGAAAAGTTCGTAAGGCTAAGTACATGATTGACCCAATCCTCCCCCCCCCCCCAAAAAAAAATACGTTTTTATAATGTTCTGGATGAAGAAAACATGCCAATTTAATGCAATTGCAAACACCAAAACAATGAAATAGCCGTACATCAAGATCCTAAGCAAAATTAACTCTGATGAAAAGTGACACATCAATATAAAAACATGAACCTTTATATCGGGGTGGGGTTCTAATGCATTGTGCTCAAGCATTTGATGTCATCCACTGACGAAAGACTGGCAGGGCTCTGAGACCCTGACAAGGATTCTCTAGCAACAGGGCTGAGGCACACAAAAACATGGAAGCCACAAAGACATAAAGAGAGTGTGCATCACACATAAAGTGCATTATTTATTTATTGCTGTTCTGTCCTTGGGGCTGCGTACATTGATAGCAGCCTTTGGAGGAAGCGGACGAGAATGCCTGTCACACTTGGAAAATAAATAATCTGTGATCCTATCTTTAGAGGACAGTTATGTCACTCTTTTCAGAGAGATGTCAGTGCTAATACTAAAATATTGTTCCAGTTCCTCTGTGGGGTAATTCAGGACAGAGGAGCAGACAGCTTCAACCCCTTCTCTCCAGTTGTTTTCTCTTCACTACCGCCTACACTGGATACCGGTGAGCAGTTTTGGCCCAACTTTAAAAATAAATATTACAGTGAAATTCCTCTAGTTAACCACATTGTAAGGACATACCCATTATGTGTCTACCCACTTGTCTAGCTGGCAGCCAGTAATAAACTACCTAATTGTGACTGGGTGGCTTGTCCTCACTAGTTGTCCATTCAAATAACAGTTCCCTATATAAAGCCTAAAATTACAGATAGATGACATATGTAGAAAGGGCCAGAGAGCACAAAGGTCTAGTGTGCATGGGAAGGGTCGCAGCATAGGTAAGCACTGACTGTATATTAAAGGTAACTCAGCAGAGGCGCACAAGTTATGGGAGGGGTCACATGGTTGGTGGGCCCCAAATAAAGACAAGTATTGGCAATGCAAATAGGTATAGCTTTGAATACATGTTTTATGATAACATGAAGCATTACAAGTTAATAGCATGGGAATGAATATGTATTGGTGTGAAATCAAAGAACTGTAGAATAATATTGGTTAAGGTTAAAAGTTCAGGTGACAGTTGAATTTTCAAGCCAACCTAAACAAAACATCAATTTAGTTTCATGACTGCTCAACTCGCATCTTTCCTGCTAACAGAGAAAAACACCATACATTTTCTAGTTATCTAAGACGACTTAATAGCTTTACAATGTCATTCATGTGCATTCCCCTAAAAGTTCAAGCTCAGACAGTTGACTAAATAAACAAAATGATCACAGCTGTGTGGAGGGCAACACTTTTCTTTTGTGGAAGCACACAACTTCTGCCCAATCAAAACATTTACTCCTGGCTCCCAACATGTAGGTGGAGCCAAAGCCCCTGTTAGTGTTCCTCTTATACTTGTCTGGCAGCAGCTGCTCTGTTAAGCCAGACCATTTAAAAACATGGCAGAAGGGCACACACACATATCTGAAAGGATCAGCACATAGGTGTCTGTGTAGAAGAGAGCAGGAGCATGTAGAAGCAGGCACCCATTGAAGAATGGCACACAGGGTGTATCTGATAGATCGCATTTCAGGAGGGTGTAGGTGGTATAACAAGGGTCGCAGGGTGTGGAATGATTGTCCAGTCTCAACCCCAAAAAACCTGTTCTCCCTTGCCTCTGTTCAACCCTTCTTTCTTGGTGATTTTGCTGTGATATTACCCCAGTGTACTTAACATTTTGTGAGTCCACCCAGAGTGTGCCACATTTTAGGTGATGTTCAGCAGCAGCAGAGCTCTGAAGTTTTCAGATACATATATGGTTAGTTCCAACAGTTTTTTTTCATTTTTGCATTCTGGCACTCGTAGTCATATTTTTTCTTTTAAAAATGCATGACTGAACATACCAGAACACCAAGAAATTCATGGTATGAAGGAGCACTTCTGCATGGATCCATGCGGCTTGAGAGTGTTGCAGTTTATCACTAGGCTATTGTGGTAATGGCGTGCCTGACAATTTTAGTGGAGAGTGGTCACTGGCTCCTTAAGAGATACATTTTTGCTGGCAACTGATTGTGTGTTATGTGGCACGTTCCCGGAGATAAGGAAGCCTACAGACCTTTCTCTGTAAAATCTGTTCGATTCCTATTTTTTGGGTCTGGTGGCTCAGTGGACTAATGCGTTTGCTCCAGAGATGGCCACAGGTTCAAATGCTGGCAGGTTCACTCAGAATTTCATCCCTCCAAGCTTGATGACATGAATACAGTTGAATTGGCTAACAATAAACATCTGCTTTTCGCCATCAAGATGCCCCGCAGGTGAATATGCATTCTACAGATACAGGTTATGGGTTCCTTGCTTTTCTCGAGTTTGTGTACTACCACCTCGTGGATTAAGCAGTGACTGCTTGGCTTCACTATTCGTGGCGTGCCAAGAATGCAAAGAGTGTAACTTGCTTGTCAAAATGGAGTGCAGTAGACATAGGGTCCTGGGACACAAGTAGTGAATAACAATACTCACCATGGTATACTGCACTGTAGCTTCTATATGCTCTTGGACCTGGGTAAAAATGTCACACTGACCAGAAGTGAACTCATGGATTAAACTCAGATCTGTGACTGGGGGTAAATGTTTGATTCGTTCTGCATTCCGTCCATCGTCTGTTTTTGTTGCCCAGATGGGGGTCCTGTGCTTGCTATGCCACCAGATTCAAGCTAGCCTGGCTAGGGAAGGGTGATATCCTGAAACCGATCCCAGGATGTTTGTTTCTGGTCCAGGGAGGGTCTGGCCTGGTAATTCAGGCTGGACTGTTCCCATGGGGACCAGGGTCAAGGCTGATTTGTTTATTGCTGGATACAAACTGGAATGGCATAGCAAACAAAAAAACCTGATGGATTACACCCAGATCTGTGTCTACGGGTGAATGTTTGATTTGTTTTGCATTCCATCCATCATCTGTTGTTTTTCTATTTGTTGCCCTAAGTGGGAAGGGTATGCCCAGAGGTGGGCCGCGTGTTGCTATGCCACCAGATTCAAGCAAGCCTGGCTCATGAAGAGTGATACCCTGAAACCGGTCCCAGGATGCTTGTTTTGGGTCCAGGGAGGACCTGGCGTAGCAGTTCAGGCTGGACTGTTCCCATGAGGAACAGTGTCAAGACTGATTTGCATATTGTTGGGTCCAAACTGGAATGGCATAGCAAGCAAAAAAAATAGTGGGTTAAACCTAGATCTGTGACTGGGGGTGAATGTTTGATTTGTTCTGCATTCCTGTAGTAGTTTGTAAAGTAGGCATGTTTTAAACAGTTCATAGGAATGTTATATTTATCCACGTTTGTTTCATTTCCTTTTGTTTTATTTCCTCGTGCGTGCGTCTGTGCACGAGATCCTTCCTTTGTATTCTATTTGGAATGCATTGTTTGATTTACGAGTCAGTTGCTTCTCTATGCTTGCTCCTGTCAACCAGCCTCTCCGTTGCTGGGAACTTTACTAAGAATAAACGTGTTCCCAGCAGTGCCTGTCACATCGGAGAAAGATTACGAGTTGATTGAAATCATTTTTTCACTACAACTACAGGACTTTGGATGTTTGTTATCTTCAGCTATCTCCCTGATTTATTGACTTGCTCAGCCTGGGTCAGCAATTAAGGCTGTTCTCTGCTTGTAGCTTTCCTTCTAAGCTACTGTTTACATTTCAAATTCGGAGCCCTGGCAGCACCTATTTAACAGCCAGTCTTCAGCTGGAATTTAACTTATGTGACCCCATTTTGTTTTCTTTTCATTGTATTCTTCAAATTAGTCACACATAACCTGACTTGAGTTTTGTTTTGCTCAACATGCCAGCAACCTAATTTCATTATTAATCTGTCAAAAACTGAGTACCAGCTCCTATTTTTTTTGTTTTGTTTCTGATTTGATTATTTAATATATATATATATATATATATATATAGTTATATACATTTATTTGTATTTAACAATGCAACAGTGTTGTAATCCACCTCCGCCACTACAACAAAATCCAGGGGATGTACCCATGAAGTGGAGCAAATGGCATGGTTTATTTAATAATTTTATGATTGCCATGGATGGAAATTCGTTTTCTGCGACTAGAAAAAAAGGGCTTCTATTAAACGTTATTGGCACAGAAGCTCAGGAAATATTTGATCATTTACCTCCACATAAACCACCTGAAGGAACTGATATAAATGATTATGATGTTTTTTCTGAAGCTTTGGACAGATTACAATTACATTTCACAGTTGAACCAAATGTAGTTACAGAACGTTTGAACTTTTATTCACGGCACCAATTTTCCACAGAACCTGTTGAAGGATATGTGGCTGCTCTTCGCATTTTGGCTTCAACTTGTGATTTTGGTGTCATTACTGATCAATATATTCGGGATCAAGTTATTATGCACTGTTATAACAAAAAAATTCAAGAACAACTTCTGAGACACAAAAATCCATCACTCAAAGAAGTAATAGAAGTTGTTAAAGGTATTGAAAGGTCAATACGATCGTGTAAGACATTAAATGATGACAAAGATAATCATCTTGAAGTAGCTGCCATACGCAATGTCAACAAAAATAAGTACAGCAAAGGGTACAACAAAAATAATCTAAACAAATTAAAATGTATGCGATGTGGATCAAATTTGCATACCAACAAATCAACCTGTCCTGCATTATTTAAAGAGTGTTTCAAATGTGGTAAAACTGGACATTTTTCGACAGTTTGCAGATCTCAAAGGAATGTCAATTCGATTGTTGGAAAACAATTAGAGACTGAACATTGTATCCAAGATGTTGAAAGCGTAGTCTTGATGATTACAGAAGATAAGTCTAAGCAACATAATATTTTTAACACTGATATTGACAACCAGATATATCGTCCTCCAAAGTGCGAAGTTATCATTGATGGATTCTCAACTATAATGCTAGTGGATTCTGGATCACCTTTTTCTATCATATCTGAGGCATTTTTCAACAAAAACTGGTCTGGACGGAAGTTGGAGAGCAATGACATTAAGGCTTATGGTTACAGTCAGACAATAATTAATATTTTAGGTTACTTTGTAGCTTCCATTTCTTGTCATGATCACAATATTTTAGGTAAAATGTATGTAGTTGACAAAGGACAGCATGTTTTGGGATGGAGACATCAAGGTAATCTTGGAATGGTTTTCGATCCATCTGCTGATGTTCCGGTGTATTGCATGACCATACAGCAAGGTATTGAAGTGATTATTTCAGAGTACAAAAATGTCTTTAGAAAAGAATTGGGTACTGTTAAAGGATTCACACATAACATTAAACTGAAAGTGGGAGCATTACCAGTCAGACACAAGTTGAGAGATGTTCCACTTAGTGTCCGGAAAGAACTTAGTATTTTGCTTGATCAATTACTTAAGGATGGTGTCATTGAACCAGTAGACTCCTCTGAATGGGTTTCTCCCATAGTTTTAGTTAAAAAAAAGAGTGGGTCTTTGAGATTATGTGCAGATTTGAGATCATTAAATAAACAAATTATTGTTGATTGCCATCCTCTACCAAAGATTCAAGAACTTTTTGCACTTTTGGGTGGAGCAAAATTCTTTACATCTCTTGATCTCAAATCAGCATATCATCAGATTACTCTTGATGAGAAATGCAGACATTTAACTACATTTATAACTCCAGAAGGGGCTTTCAGATATACCCGCATGCCGTTTGGGTTGGCATCCGCTGCATCCGTATTCCAAAAGCTTATGCATAGGCTATTTACAAACATGGATGGAGTTATGGCTTTTCAAGACGACATCCTAATTTTTGCTGATACCATTGATTCTCATAATATGAGATTGTCAAAAGTACTGTCAGTTTTACAAGAAAAAAGGATGACACTACAAATGGAAAAATGTAAATTTTTAACCCAGGAGGTAGAGTATTTAGGACACACCATATCTTCGAAGGGTATAGCTCCTAAAGCTTGTTTGTTACAAGCTATAAAAGAGATGGGCATACCCTCTGATAAAGATCAATTAAGATCTTACCTGGGCTTGTGTGAATTTTACTCTCGGTTTGTGTTTCATTTTTCCCAAATAGCGTTACCTTTAAGAAATTTACTTAAGAAAGGAGTAAAATTTACATGGTTGAGTGAACATCAGGAGGCGTATGATAAACTTAAAAAAAAAGCATTATTGAGGCGGCACCATTGTCTCAGTTCAATCAAAATTTATGTTGTGCTGTTTACGTTGATGCCAGCTCTGAAGGGTTAGGGGCAATACTTACTCAGAAAAATCATGTCACAGAAAATACTGTGGCTTTCGCTTCAAGACCTCTTTCAGTTTCTGAATCTAAGTATTCAACTATTGAGAGAGAAGCTTTAGCATGCACATGGGCAGTGGAACATTTTAAAACTTATTTGTGGGGCAGAGAATTTACCATTAAAACAGATCACAAACCCTTATTAGCATTGCTAAACAGTAACGGTACTGGTAGAGCATCTTCTCGTCTAGTCAGGATTTTATCAAAAATATATGAGTATAATTTCAGAGCAGTACATATTCAAGGAATTCTCAATTGTGTGGCTACCTGACAATTCTGTTAAATTGTTTCCTGAGACATTAGAAGAATGTGTGGTTGCTACTATAGATGATATTTTACCCCTATGTAAGGATGTGTTTTCAAAGGATGCCTGGTGTAAGAGTTGTAGTGAGGATGAAGAATTACAAAACATTCAAAAATTTTGTAACACAGAATGGCCTCGTGAAAAGGTGTTGTCACCATCTATGCAGATATGTTGGAAGGTCAGAAATTCAATTTCAGTATCAGGGGATTTAATCTTTAAAGATGATTGTGTGATTCCCCCTAAGGCGCTTCGCCCCAATATTATTAAGTTAGCTCACGCAGGACACTTAGGGGAAACCTTAACTAAAAATAAAATAAGAGAAATGTTTTGGTGGCCTTATATGGATAGGCAAATTTCAGGATTTGTCAAACAATGTGTCATTTGCTCTAATTCTGATAAAACTCTTGTCACCAGTAAATGTGTACCTGTTAAATCTGAGTTTCCATCAAGACCATGGAACAAAGTAGCATTGGATATTTTGGGACCATATGATAATCTAGCTAGGTGCAAGATGTATATCATTGTACTTATTGATTACTTTTCTAAATGGGCAGAGGTCAAATGGATTGTCCAACCCACCACTGACAGTGTTATAAGATTTTTAAAAGAATGTTTTTTTAAGGAGGGGTTACCATCTAGCATTGTCACCGACAATGGTAAACAGTTCACATCCTTTAAGTTTCAGGAATTCATGAAAGTCAATAATATTTTGCATTTAAAAACTTCGCTTTATGCTCCAAATATGAATGGCCTTGTGGAAAGATTTAATAGGGTTATTGTGGAGGCTGTACAATCTGCCATAATCAATAGGTTTAATGTCAAAGAATTTGTTGAAGAAAAGATTTGGGCATATCATTCGTCCCCCAATTTGACAACTGGGTTTTCACCATTTTCCATGCTCAAAGGGCGTGTTCCACGCACCACTTTATCCCCTTCTTGGTTGAGAAAAGAATTACCCATTATTGACCTTAGAAAAATGTATTTTGAGTCTAAAAGAAAAGTTGAGAAGAAAAATAAGGGAGAATTAGACAAAAATAATATTGATAATACTAAGGTGAAAATTGGGGATTTTGTCAGGATCAAACTTCCTTATCGAGTGAGAAAGGGTGAGTCAAAGTTTTCAAAAGCATTCAAGGTTGTATGTGTGGGAAAAACCTCAGTCAAGTTGAATAATGATTCATGGTGGAGTCTAAGCAGAGTTGCTAAAGTCACTAATAGTACTGAAAAACATGATCCTAATTCATATATGGATTTGTCCTCAGGGGTGATGAAGAACATTTGTATGGATAAATCGCAATACTTTTCTCTTTCAGATTTTGAACGTGACAGTAACACAGAAAGATCTCAGTTGACACCTGGTATTGTGGGTAATGAGGAGACTCCTATTGATTGCAATGAGGACTTTGAGATTATTGATTCCACTTTTGTGCCTATTGTGCCAAATGTCAATCAGCAGGATAATGTACAAGTCAAAGATTATGTCCATGAAAGAGTCAACAATGATAGTGTAGATCTTCCTAAAAGAGTATCTGTACTACCCAAAAAATATGCTGATTTTGTTTTGTGCTAAGTTATTTATTTATTAATTATTTTTATTATAATATTGAAGAGAGGAGATATGTAGTAGTTTGTAAAGTAGGCATGTTTTAAACAGTTCATAGGAATGTTATATTTATCCACGTTTGTTTCATTTCCTTTTGTTTTATTTCCTCGTGCGTGCGTCTGTGCACGAGATCCTTCCTTTGTATTCTATTTGGAATGCATTGTTTGATTTACGAGTCAGTTGCTTCTCTATGCTTGCTCCTGTCAACCAGCCTCTCCGTTGCTGGGAACTTTACTAAGAATAAACCTCAGTGGGAAAGGTATGCCCAGACGTGGTACCTGTGCTTGTTCTGTCACCATATTCAAGCTAGTCTGGCTGATGAAGGGAGATACCCTGAAACCGGTCCCAGGAAGCTTGTTTCTGGTCCAGGGATTACCTGGCCTGGCAGTTCGGGCTGGACTGTTTCCATGGGGAACAGGGTCAAGACTGATTTGCATATTGCTGGTTCCAAACTGGAGTGGCATAGGAAGCAAAAAACGCAAGGATTAAACCCAGATTTGTGACTGGAGGTGACTGTTTGATTTGTTCTGCATTCCATCCATCATCTGTTGTTTTTGCATACAGAACAGAAGGACATACATGGCATACGTTGGGTCGATTCAGAAAAGGCAATTGAAAAAATAAGAATCTCATCTAATGCTTGGAAACACCCCAGACATATTAGTTTTTCAAGAGTGGTCGTCATTCTCTCTTCTCTTTCTGCCCTAACCTATTTTTCCAGCTCAGTTACTATGCACTCTGAAACTGCTTACTCTTTTTAGATGCCTATAAAACCATAAAGGAAGCTTCACTGATCTCTACTATTTTGTGAACTTGGGCATATCTGCTTTTTAAAGTCTTATTGTGATCAACTGAGGCTCATGCACCATCTTGTGTTTTTTCATAGCTACAAACCACCCACGACGGAGAACAACCCAACTCTGGAGGACCCAACACCAGACTACATGAACCTCCTGGGAATGATCTTCAGTATGTGTGGCCTAATGCTGAAGGTGAGAATTGTAGGGTGTTGTCATGGGGGTGGGCTTATCCTCCGTATGCGTGACCAGGTGCCAAAGGTGACATGTGGAAAGCTGGCGGCATGGGAAATACCTCATCCTTCATTCTCACCAGCTGTTGCACTTTAACACCAGTGTCTCTTTGGATGGTTACTTGCTTTCTACTCTTCTCCAGGCGTACAGCAGATCATAGACAATAGCATTTACCACAGCTGTGAAAATGGTGGCTGCACAGTGCTTTTAGGGGAGGGGGCTAGCGTAGACTTTATTCTGCCTACTATAATACCCCTAGGCCTCGAGACATACGATCCCTCCAGTTTTCTCTCCTAAATTAACAGAGTCTGCTTTAAGTGTGTAGAATAGCTTTAGGCTGAGCAGTTATATGTGGTAGTTCAATGTGGCTGGTCTTTTTTCAAGAATATCTCTCAGCCACGTGAGCTTCTATTGTGGTTCTGGTTTGGGGTACTCCGCACAAAATCTTAGCAAGTCAAAGGTTGACAAAGCGCACCACCATGCATGTGTTCTCTACAGTAGTCTCAGCATTGTTATAGGCTGTCTCGCCCAATAGACCTAATATACTGATTGATATCAGCTTCTTATTGTAAACCAGTAAAGTGATGGCAGTGATTTCAGAATATGGTCACTGGTCTTGCAGCCACACTTTGTACTCGCAATTACCCTGGATTACATCTCCTAAGAGTTACTCAGATTTCATTCTATATGAACTACTTTCACTTTTTCAGTATTTTGTTTCCCAGATAAGATGTCTTTCATTGAATTTGTTTCCTGCATCTCACTTCATTGCATTTTCTATAAACTGGGTCTGGAATTCAGCCTACCTGCCTGATCAGTTTTCTGTAAACAGGTGCTCAGTGTGTTGCTGGCTTCTCAATTTCTCTCAAGATGCGACCTTCCACCAGTGCCGGATAGTTACTCTGAATTGTCCTATCACTGCGATTCTATTCAGTTGTCCGAGCAGAAGATTAAGGCTACAATTATATGTGGCCCTTCTTAGGGTTGCAGGTTTTACCACTGCTTAGCACCACCCACCCACTTCCCTCCCTCCCAAACCATCCAGTTAAGTTTCCCTTGGAAAATGAGGACTTGCATGCAAGGTTTGGTGTTTTCCGCACCAACTTCCAAATCTATCAGAGTAAATTGCATGCTTTTCACACAATATCGTTTGGCAGAATTGACCTACTGAAATCCACCAGGGGGAAATTGATGTGTATGGCAATTGCCGCTGCACCTATAACCAGAGTTTGCAATGGGCCAGAATATAAAAGCCCACTTTTTATCGGTGCATAAATTGTAGGTTGCAAATATTCTAAATAATAGTTATTTGGACAAACAATGCATTCTGAGCAAAGAATGCTTTTCATTTGCTCAGTATCCCTATTTAATGAAAATGATCGTGTTTAGAAACTGGCTGCCATGTCTGTGACACTATAGTGTGATCTCAGCTGAACTGTAATTCTTTCTTTTGGTCTAAATAAAAAACACTTTCATTTTTTTTTTATAAGATTTTTTTTATTGAGTTTTTCAGGAAGCAGACAAGAAAACATTTCACATCCAGCCAGTAATCTCCGATAACACCCACTTCCCCTGTCTGCAGTACAGGCACATATTTCGAAGACTCCAGCAAATTTTGTCTCCCTATTGTGTCTTCTGGCTGTCCTTGTGCAAGAGTTGATTCCGCCAGTCGGTGTGCCGTGCCCCACCCCCACATCTTGTTGGTGGGGTGAATCCATAGTGACCGCCCACTACCATTAATCTTCGTCTGCTGTTTGTTTCCACGGGCCCCACACATTTTCATAATTATGGGGGTGCGTCCGTGAGTGGTCTAACACTTCTTCTTGCATGCACCAGGCTAGATTCGATTTCCACTCTGCTATCTTTGGAGGTGACACCGCTCCCCACCAACGGGTTTTGTTGCTGCGGGCCAGGGCCGCATTGCAGAGCACTCTTGTGAATTTGTCTAGGGATTGTTCACCCCAAATTTCCAGTGTAGCAAGGGGTGGAGTGAGGCTTAGAGGGCATCCTATGACCCTCAAGAGTATCCTATTAATTGTGACCCAGTAGGTGCATAGGCGTGGGCTCTCAACAGTTTGTGCACTAGTGTGTCCTGTTGCCGGTAGCCCCTGAGGCAGTCTTCATTGTCTATCTTGCCCATTTACTTTAGTCTTGGTCTGGTATAGTACACTCTGTGTAAGATTTTCAGCTGCACCAGCCGGAAACATGTTCATATAGCCACCTCCCCGAGATGCATGAATGTTTTTTTGTTAATTCTTTGGCTTGTTGGCTTCCCTTCAGTTTTCCGTTTTTTTTTTTAACAGATCTGCTTCCAGAATAATTAGAAGTTATATTTATTGAAACTCTTACATATATGTGGATAATTTTTGTTTGTATTTGAAAAGCATATGACTTCAGCGTGGTTGGGTGGGCATGGGCATACAGAATAACTGCATATTGATAACTTTCTGGAACTCCACAAATAGGGCCCTGAAGGTAGATTTGGATGATCCAATAACTGTGCTGGATAATCTTTCTTTCTGAGAAAGAGAGCTAGACCAGAGCTGACTTTGAGTCTCTTGTTGCTCACAAATGTTACATTGTGTGTTTGATTCTTATTGTGTGGCCAGTGAAGGTTTGGAGGGAGATTAGAGGAGGGATAACCACATAAAGAATGACAAATGGTTCTAGACGCCTTTGAAGCCTGTGTCAGATTTGTAGCATAGACACAACCTACCTAAATATTGCCCATAGCGATGACAAATACCTAGAAAGCATCTTTGTTTGGGTCAGTGTGGGTCATAGCTGAAACATTCTCCTCTCCTTCCTTCAGTGGGGTTCTGGTTTTGAGCTGCCAGTATGAGAAATTGCCCAATCGGAGGCTTCAAGGCTTATTTAATTGCCCTGGATACAAATGATTGTCTGTCTGGTATTTGCAGAGCAAGGCCCATAAATTGCGTCGGGGTGGCACGACCCACGCGTAGCCTGCCTTCTATGCAGCTCAGGTCCGGAGCCCTGAATGGGCAAAAAGATAAAAACCTTATCACACCAAAGCCTTCTCAGTAATCCAAAAGACAAAATAAAGAACAAGCATTTGCAATCCAATGGGACTCACATTTACTTTAGTGGGGGCTGTTGGCAATGTAAATGCATAACTGGACTTTTCTTGCCACATAAATTGGTCAACCCGCCCTTATAATTTGGTCTTTTCCTGCCACATAATTCCAGTGGCCATGCATAAAACTAAAGCACTTCCATTTACCTTCTTCCTCGGTCTGCAGCAAAAATAAAAATGTTGCCGTTTAACATCCAAATTTAATTCTGTCATGCTAATTCCAATAGAATACCACTTTCACCACCCCACCACCAGAGTTGCTGGCTGGCTAACCAAGTACCCGGAAGAACAAGTGACCACCATGCGCCTCTCCTCACTTGAGGCCTGGAATGCATGACTATTTACGTATGCTTTGCTCTCTGCATAGTTTAGAAATCGGTTTCCTTATTGCACTTCTGTTGGAGGTTGAAATTCACCTTCTAACGTTCTATAAATTGTATGGAACAATAAAAAGGCAATATGAAATGGTAGGTTAGAAATATACATTTCACTCTTGCTTTGCACGAAACAACACCGAGTTTAATGTAGTTTTTTCTAAACTTTTAAAACAAGTGTCTTAATTTGTTTCTCTTAACATTTGCATTAAAAGCATACTGCCCCATCCCTTCTTGTATTAGAGACAAAGGTGAACATTTTAAAGGCCACTTTAAGCATGTTTAACCAACCACAATTTAGCTCCAAGTATAGTGGTTATAACAGACTTAAAAGCTTTGGTGCAGCCACAGTCTATGGAAACGTGGGCATAGGAGTTCTGACGATGAGCAGAAAATTATTCATCCACAGTGAAATAAGTGACTCTGTATACAGAAAGAAGCACTTTTCAGAACTATGTTGCCCCTTCATGCCCCTGGGCATTAACCGTTATGTCAGAAGCACAGGGCTGGAGAACTCCGAATATGAAGCAGTGTCAGTGATTCTGCTGCTCTTCCCCTCCGGAGCCAAAGGCTGTGAACGGAAAAAGTGAGGTACACGGGTGTGTGCAGTCTGTCCTACTAGTGAAGAGTCAGGGTAGCTGTGTGTTATAACAATGAGACAAGAAAACGTTAAGGCAAGTTGGAGGAGATGTCTCAAATAGATCTGAATGCAAGAGGACAGTAAGCCTTACTTAGGAATAACTCGCAGTATTTGGAAACTGTAATGCTCGGAGGGAGTTTAGGCTTCAGCATGAGTGGAAGGAAGACCAAGCATAAGATGAGAGGACTTAAAGGCAGATGGGACAGCAACTGGAACCATGGGGGTAGCATGTCCTAATAATGTAGCAGTTGCAAATCAATGGGCATGCGGCATAAAATAATGGCTCCGAAGTATTACTCTCACTATGGGTATATTCTTTAGTATGAGGTAATAAGGTTCATGAGAACTGAACAACAGGCCCTAAACATAGGTTGCAGAATGGAAAGGGAGCAGAAAGGCCTGTTCCCTGGTCTGTGGGAAGGTGGTCCATCTGCCCCGGTAAAAGGAACACCCCCTTTTCTAGGGTCGACCCTCTGTGTCCAAGAGGATTAAACCAGGTGGGGACGTTATGCCCCTATAAGGGCAATATGAAAGGGGACAGCTCTCAAATCTGAGACAGAGACAAATGAAACTGCTCACATGTGAGTGTTGCTTTTCAGGAGGGGCAAACGCAGGGAGTACCGCTAGGCTAGAAACGTGGACCCTTCCTTTATGTGAAAGAAAGGCCTAGGGAGGGACTACGCGACACAGACACACTTCTCTCTCGCTCTCCTCGGGCACTACTAGGCCATGACGCCTATTGCCAGGGAGCCCACTGATGCCAGAAAATACTCCAGGGCTCTGTCCAGTTCTGTGTGAATGTGTGAGGATAACAGAGCAACCACTCCAAAGCCCAGCTGAGCCCACTTCTTAGCATCCTGATCAACCACTGCCTGCCACATTCATCGTCCTGCATGCGTCGCCCAATCAGAAGGCTCAATGGATGCTTACGTGTGAAAGATATGTGAGGCTGCTCTGGCTCACCCAACGCCACGGAGCGGGGCAGAGAGAAAGATCTAGTACGAATGGTTAAAATAGCTAGAAAGTAGACATATTCAAAGTCGACAATGGCACGCGTTATGACAAGAAAGAGACCAGTGTCGGGACATGGTTCGATAGAAACTGAAATCTTAATCATTTACATTTAAAATTTGGAAAGGAAACTCTGCACTAACATTTGACTTCCTCACTTAGATGTTTGACACTTAACATTGTAAAGTATTTTGGCCTATAACCCCAGGCAAGGATGCGTACTTAACAGAAAGCAATGATGCATACATATTACAACCATCACCCCACCACAAAATCTTTTGAGTGGGCAGTGATGTAGCTCTCCCTGATCTAGTTACCCTCTCCCCTTTGATGGGAGAACCTAACACCTGAGAAGAAGTATGCCCGGTTCTAGTCCATTGCTAGTTGATGCACATCACCAGGCAGAAGCTTCTTCCCAGCAACCTGAGGTGGAGTTGAAAGATTAACTGTAGACTCATTTTGCTGAACTTGAACAGCACTATACCTGGCCACACCAGAATTGTCTTCTTCCTCCCACAGCAGTGCTCCAGGAGCACTTTAACCTCCACAACTCCATAATAAAATCTTAATACATTTAGAAAGCTTGCTAAATTGCCAAACAGAATACACCTTGCACACTTTGAATGGATCAGAAGGATGACTTCCACCTTTCTTTTCACTTTGTTGATCCAGCTTAACCTCCACCCAAACACCCTCTTTCAAGTGACATCCTTCACTTTCTGCCTCTTGTCATAATACATTTTGTAAGTCTGGGGTGCATTTTCTAAATTTTCTTTGACCTCCTTCGGTGAGCACTTATTCTTACTTCCATGAGACATCCACACTGAATTGTCTTCAGTAAATGGATCCTGTCCCTTCAAAAAGTTAAAAGCACTATAACCTGTTACAGTAGGAGTTACTTGGTATGCCCACATCAATTTGTACAGTTCCAGTTCCCAGTTTTTTCCCTGCATTTATGACAGCTTGAATACAACCCATGATCACCCTGTTGAATCTATCAACAGCACCATTACTGGCAGGATGATACACTTGTGTCTTAATCTCCTTATTGCCATTTCTTGAAAGAAATGTATTAGACCTTTCAGCCAAAAATTGTTGATCTTTATCACTCAAAAGTGACCCTGGAATTTCTTCTCTCAGGAAAATGTTCTCAAAGATTGCGATTGTACATGTTGCACCCACGTGTTTCCACTGTAATGTTTCTGAGAATCCTATTTCTGTCCTCAGTTGGACATAAAATATCAATTGTTAAAACTTCCCAAGGTTGCGCAGGTATCTCATTGAGGCCAAGAGGCGGTCTGAGATTGAGTAGGGGAACAACTGCCGCCCCTGAAAAGGAACCTTGAGTTGGAAATAGATGATTCCTCCTTCATCTTCCAAAATATTTCACATTCTGCAGAGACTCTTCCTTTATCTGGCCACCCTTGTCACACATACTTAATCACCTTGCCCAAAACGATGTCCTCCTTCTACCCAGCTTTTCATTCACTCTCAGAAATGTCTCTAGTTTCACAGTTCACACTGGCTACTCTACAGCCATCCCACTCACTGGTTTCCACTGCCTCTCCTTTTACACATGATCTGCTAAGATAGTCTGCCACCTTATTTTCCCCCCTTGTAAATGCTCAATCAATCAATCAAGGATTTGTAAAGCACGGCTAATCACCCATAGGGTCTCAAGGCACTGAAACTCTATGCAGCAAGAGCTGGCATTGCTCCCACCCCAAAGGAGCAGTTTTCTTTTACTCCTGCCAGGCAGGATAAACTGCGCTCTCAGGCAGGGAAAAAGTTTTGTGCTACCACGTTGCAGGAGCTGCTTTGTGCTCCCGCTGGTTGCAAGCACTTTACACTTTCCCTGCCTGTGCTCTCGGGCTGAGAAATCGAGTGTGTCCCTTATCTGACCCCGGGGTAAGGGGACCCTGGAATGATTGAATTCTCCTTTTTAAAAGTTGCCACCACAGGGAATGGGGTCTTCAGGGTCTTTTCAGACTCAGGTAATGGGGGCCGCGCACCCCTGCCCTTATTAAAATGCTTGCCTGGGAGATGGGGGGGTCTCCTTTTACATTTTCCTAAGGCTCGGAACTGAGTCACGAGTCCTAAGATGGCTGTTCCCACATCTTTGTTCATGTGGTGGCAGCCAATAAGATCTCACCATAAGATCGATGGGTCTTGCAGATCCTCCGTGGCGGGAAATACACCATCATTTTGAGCCTTAATCGCTCAAAAACTAACTACTGAATGGATTTACACCAAATCACAAAAAGCACTCTTTCAGGACAGAATCCAACTTTCTGCCAAATGTGGTGTAAATCCATTCAGCTTTTTAGACTGTAGCTGTGTCTAAAGGTCCTATTCAAAAATGAATAGGGAAATCACGTTTTGGGAGGTCCTCTTTTTCTCGGCCCCTGCTTGAAGAACCAACCTGGAATATTCCAGGCACAAACTACGCAAAAAGAGCACTTTAAAAAAAAAGTTTTGTGAAGATTTGTCAAATCATGCCAAAGTTATTATAACACAAAAAAACAATTTCCCATGGAAACACAAACCTAACTATAACTATCCAGTGGAAACTGTCACTGGAAAATATATACAGATATACTCAAACCTGTAGATCTCAAGTTATTAGAGGTACCTCTCGAGTTAAATGCTAAATCTTCAGAATTCTTTCCCAGAGCTGCAGTTCCTCAAGGCATTACTAGAGTTCGCTCATGATTTACAAGAAAAAGCTTTGGAACACTTTCATGAAGCTGCATCCCCTAGTACTTTGTCAGTATCCCTCTTTAGTCAAAAGCAAAAGCTTTTCCTGAAAATGCAGTTTCCCAAGTCGTTACTAGATGTCCCTCTCTTTTGGAAAACATGAGGTACGCAAGACAGCTAAAGCTGTTTTTAGGCCAGACCTAAAAAATAAACACACTTGCTTATGCTTGAGCCAGAAACAGCATCGCCCTTTGATATTAAAAAAAAATAAAAGGAGAGAAAAAGATATCCAGCTACTTTATGAATTGCACAACGTGTAATAGCCTAATGGTTAAATTGCACAGTGTATAACCAGAAATCCTCAAATCAATCCTGGCTCTCCCTTTTGACCTAATTGCGTGATCCGAAACAAATATTTCATTTAACAGAGCCTCCTGTTTCTTTATTAGCACTTACTAAAGCAAATTCAAACTTGTGAGTTCAAGATGTGCGCTGTGCAAAAACCTCTATTTCATAGACATGTTGTTTCATGTATAATCAATCTAGGCCATGTACAGGGTCATATGGAAAGTGACTTGCGGTTTAGTTCAGTAGTGGCACCGTATCTGCCCCAAAGGTGTTAATATATGCAGCATTGCAAACAAGTAATCTTTGGGACAAACCCTCACATCAGTCCCAAAGATGCTGAAGAAGAAATTACAACACTGTTTGAGCCAAAGTTTAGCCTCTGCTGAGAGCTACGAATAGTGACTCTCACATGTGGGTACAGAAATAAATTCTGATGTCTGCCTTGAAAATGCAGCCTGTATAAAGGACCTTTAAACAGCTCCGAGAGCAGTAGTGTCATCATAGGTCCAGGAAGACAAACTCTGTACCAGATTTTCATTAAATAACCACGTAAAATAAATGTACATACAATTGCTCACTTTGAAATTCATTTACATAGCCAGTTGCTATTCTGAAAGTCTGGAATGGATCTGGCCTTCCTGGACCTACAATTGGCACCTTTGCCAAGGAGCTTAGAGCATCTTAGAGCACTCCTCCTTTCACAAGCTCTGTGGATGGCAGGCTTCCTATCTAGCATTTATAGAATCCGTACCAAAGGAGAGTTTTTATGGAAATGTGTTTTTTTTATTTGGCAGTCTGCTGCCTATGAAATGTCTTCCTATCTTGCCTTTCTTGGTACTTAACTGGCGCAGTCAGTAAATGCTTTGAGTGGCCAGGATGAGATGTCCCTCCACAGAAAGCACTGCGCACTGTGAACAAGAGCAGCACAGCGGTTCCTGTTTGAGAACTGGTTTACATGGTTAATTGGAAGGAATAGTTGCAGCAATTGTATGCTGAACAGCATAGCTTTAGAAAGGGGGTTTTATTGCTAAAATTCTAATCAGAAGGAATGTGAACACCTACAGTAGAGTATCCAGCTACAAGCAGGGAATGTCCTCAGAGACTCTAATGTGGCATGGCTTATAAGGTATTTGTCTGGATGATGGTCAGCCCTCACCTAATAGATCAGGACAGGATGGGGACCCATTTTCATTCCCTTTACCATATCTTTGGTTGTATTCAGTCAGGCCATACACTCCTAGAACTCATGCAGCTACATCATGACATGCCACGATCCAGGCAACAACCTCTAACATTTGGGAGGTGGAGGTTGATTTGCAAGATGGTAAGCCTGCTGGAGGTAAATGTATGCTGTACAAAGTGTATCTGTGTGTGGTTGCAGTGTGTGTGTGCCTACAGGGCATGCACATATCTTAAGATAGAAGGATCCCCTACTTTCAAAAGGATAGCCCAGCAGAGCTATTGATTCCTGGCTTGCAACAGGAGACACAAAGCATGTGTGTGGAATAGGAGGCCACATCTAGCATAACTACGGAGTTATTGTCAGTGTGAGAAATTGGGTTGTTGATTTAGGGAGTCTGAAACTCTACTCCAGTAACAATCACAATCCTTGTCCGGGTTAGCCACACAAAGTTACTTAATTAACCTGTTTTTAACCTCTGGTAGCTTTGCACAAAATCAGGCAGGCTTAACATAGAGGCAATTTATAAAGTATTTATGCAGCACACAAACCGTAATAAAGTGAAAACACAACACAAGAAAAATCCCTCACCAATTTAGAAAAATTGAGTAAACTTTTATAAATTATTTGGAATCAAAATGACAAAAATCCAAACAATATAATTTTAAAGATTCCAGGGAAGTATAGCGCCTAAAATAAAAAATAAATGCCACTCACAGTTATCTGGCTGTGCTCGACCATGTGACAGTCACAAGTTCACACAAACAGCGAGGAGCACGGGCCGGGTACAGGGACCAGATTTATCCAGCTGAAAAAGTTACATTCTAAGGTCCAGCGCAAAGAGTTCCGTCCTCAGTGAAGGAGGCCACGCAGAGCATGATGAGTCACGGATGGTCGTCACTGTAGCACGAAGAGCAGGGCGTCGCTGTATCATGAAGATCTTCTTGGACGTCTTCGATGCCCATTGCTGGAGATTCATATTAGCGGTCACTGTGGGCTGTCGATGCTGTAGAGCAAACTTCAGAGTTTGTGTTATTTGCCGTTGGCACAGCCGGCAAGATCTTGGCATGAATGGGCCTGTTCACAGTCGCACACAGCCCAAAACTTCAGGATTTCTCCCTTTCTTTAAGGAAGAGTTCAACTGATGTCACACCAAGGGTCTAGGACCAGAAAGGCACCTCGTGGGGATGAGGAACTCAATCCAGCAGAGTCCAGCAGGGCTCAGGGGGTCCAGTTGCAAGTCTAGGCAGCAGGTCAACTGGCAGATGCAGGGAGGCCTCTGGCGCCTGTAGCTCAGAACAGGAGGTCTGGCAGCTGAGATGAAGGGGGCAGGCCCAGTCTCCCTTCTCAGCAAGCATTGCAGGCATCAGCCTGCAGGACATACTTCTTCTGCAATAGCCACAGTGTACTAAAGAGTGGGTCTGAAGGTCCCCTTTTCATACCTGGTGCCTACTTTGAAGTGGGAGAAGCTTCTGGAGTTTTCCCCTGCAGAGGTGTCTGGAATATTTTTTTCTCTTGCCCTGCCTCTAGATTGCCTAAGGTCACAATAGGTTAGTGTGAAGTCCTTTGTGTGAGCTGGGCCAGTGCCTTTGGAGGGCAAGTATGGCAGATGCCATGTCCACATCCCCATCCTGCCAATATCCAGACCCTTTATTGTGATGCTGTCTGGGAGGAATACACAAAGGCTAACAGCTAGCTATGCTTAGTCATGTGATCAAGGAAATCGGATGCACACACTAGATGGCCAGGACAAAGAAATGCCAACTTTCTAAAAGTGGCATTTCAGAATTGACTTTAACATTAAAGATGGTTTTAATTTACATTGTTTCAGACCTCAAGCATGACATTCCTACCTTCTCCCACACAAAAGTTGTCACTTATTAAATGTAATTACCCAATTTTAAGGGAGTGGTAGGTCTTGCAATATTGAAAATCACATTTAGGAGTTTTTTGCTACCAGGACATGTAAAACATAAAAGTATATATCCAAACTTTTAAAATGCAATGTATCCTGCCCTATGGGCTATTTGGGGCCTACCCTAGTGGCGACGCGTTAGTATAAAAAAAATAAAAATAAAAAAAAGGTGGTTTAGGCCTGACAAAAGGTTTAGTCAAAATTACAATTTAGAACTGCCCACACTGCAGTGGCAGGCCGGAGTAATGTTTAAAAAGGCTACATAAGTGGGTGGTAGAATTAGAGCTGCAGGCCCTATAGTAGCATTTAATTTACAGTCCCTGAGTACTTGTACCTCCACTGTACTAAGGACTGACAAGTAAATTAAATGTGTCAATTGAGTGTGAGCCAATTTTGTCATGTTAATACGAGAGAGTACAAACACTTTAATACTGGTTAGCAATGGTAGTCTGCAAAGTCCTAAAAACCAGCAAACACAGGTTCAGAAAACAGGAGGGTGTGAAGAATAAAAGTGGGAGTGAAAATGCAGAGAGGGCCTGTTCCAACAATCAGTATGATAGGCTTTAAAGCAACCTTCCAAGCAAGATCAGACTTTGGATATTATGGAAAATATATCACTTTTCAAGTTTTTCTTTGGCATTATTACAAACCATTAAATTGGTAAATCATTTTTAATTAAACACAATTAAAATATATTAAATGTTTCTGCTTCAGTTCCTGTAACTGATCAGGATAGGCAAGACACGTGGATTTTACAGGTCATGTAACACTCTGAAGCATTTTGTGCCTTGGACAAGTAGATTATTCACAAAAAAATCCACACCCCTTCATCTAGTAAGAGCATGACTAGTTGCAAAGGACAGACTATGAAAAGACTTACCTCTTGGAATGGTTTAGGATTATTTGACATCCTTTTTGTTGTCACAATTTTTTTTTTGTATTTTTTTTTGCAGTACATAATTACTATATTTTGCTGCACCCTATAGATCCTGTTTTTAAGAAAAAAACATTTGAGAAAGACATTTATTATATTGATACTATTTCTTGCCAAAATGTGGTGCTTGTAGAGTATGCTGCAGGCTGTGTACATTTTCATATTGTGTGGAGAGACTAAATATATACCATACTTTGGCTCTCATTTCATGATACATGCAGTGTGCTTGAAAAGCCAAAGCGTATTATTTCAGTTGATTGTTAAATAGGGAGGTACGTTCTTCTTCCCATGCCCTATGATCTTGTGAGGCAAGCTTGCATGAACCCCACACTTGCTGCTTTCCTTCTTTGGCCAACCATAGTGTGAGCCTGTGTGCTTTACCCTGTGTTGCAACTGATTCGCCAAGAGAACCGCCTTCAAAAAACGCATCAACAACAACGCACACAGCCACAAGGAGCTCTTCAACATCGTGAAGGAACTCTCCAATGACATCCCACCATCCTAAGACCTCCGCGACTCCCTAGCCTCCTAACGCCACCACAAGATCGCAGACATCCACAACCGCTTCAGCATTCAGACCCCCCCCCGGCAACCACCAACACCACAGGCTCACCACTGTCCAGCCTCCTGCTCTCCTGGACCCCCGTCAACGACACCATCGAAATCATGAACACCATTCACTCCGGCTCACCATCCGACCCCTGCCCTCACCGCATCCTCAACAAAGCAAGCTCTGTCATCGCACCCCAACTCCAGAAGATCATCAACTGCGCCTTCGAGTCGGCCACCTACCCGGAGAGCTGGAAACATGCCGAGATCAACGCCCTCCTCAGAAAACTCAAGGTGGACCCAAAGGACCTCAAGAACTTCTGGCCTATCTCCCTGCTCCCCTTCCTGGCAAGAATCATCAAGAAGGCTGTCAACAGACAACTGACCCACTTTCTCGAGGAGCACAGCTCTCTGGACCCTTCCCAATCCAGATTCCACAGCAACCACAACACCGAAACTGCCCTCATCGCCGCTACCGACGACATCAGAACCATATTGGACAACGGCGAAACCGCAACCCTCATCCTCCTGGACCTCTCAGCCGCGTTCAACACCATCTGCCACCACACCCTACGCACACGCCTCAGCAATGCAGGAATCGGCGACAGAGCCCTGGACTGGATCACCTCCTTTCTCACCAGCAGAACTCAGAGAGTCTGCCTCCCTCCTGCTCTGAAGCCACCAAAATCATCTGCAGCATACGCCAGGGTTCATCCCTCAGCCCGACCCTCTTCAACATCTACATGGTTCCGCTCACCAACATCGCCTGATATCACAACCTCAACATCATCTCATATGCCGATGGCACCCAGCTGATCCTCTCCCTCACCAAGGACTCTGCCAATACCAACCTCCACGGGGTACGAAGGCCATCGCCGAATGGATGAAGAACAGCTGCCTCAAACTCAATTCCGATAAGACTGAGGTCCTCATCTTCAGCTCCACCCCCTCCACATGGGATGACTTCTGGTGGCCTGCCACACTGGGATCCGCTCTGACTCCCACCGACCACGAAAGATCTACAAATGGATGCCCCCGGAAACCAGAAGAACAGTCACCCAAGCCCTCATGAGGAGCTAACAGGACTACTGCAGTGCCCTCTACGCAGGAACCACAGCCAAACTCCAGAAAAGGCTGCAGCGCATCCAGAGCACCTCCACGCGCCTCACCCTGGACATCCCCTGCCACTGTCACATCACAGGCCACCTGAGAGACCTGCACTGGCTCCCCGTCAACAAGGGAATCACCTTCAGACTCCTCACCCACGCTCACAAAGTACTGCACAACACTGGACCAGAATACTTCAACAGACTGCTCTCCTTCTACACCCCGACAGCTCCGCCGACCTTGCACTCACAACCGTCCCACGCATCCGCAGAACTACAATCAGCAGCAGATCATTCTGGCACCTTGCCGCCAAGAGGTGGAACACTCTTCCCACCCACCTGCGCCAGACCAAGGACCTCCTTACCTTTAGGAGACTTCTCAAGACTTGGCTGTTCGAGCAGTAGCAATGCCCTCCCACCCCCGCCCCTTGAGACCCTCACGGGTGAGTAGTGTGCTTTACAAATTCCTTGATTGATTGATTCGCCAGCACCTGATATCTCTGTAAGCCTGTGTTTAACACTCTGTGCTGCCGCATTTCTTTTGTGACTGAGACCTCATGTAAATTTGTAAACCACCTCTTGCCCTTATAACTCAAGAACACTGCTACTATTCTCCTGGTATAGCCAGCAAACCAGTGACTAGTGGCCATGGAACCAGGCCACACCTTATAGACGGTCCAAACCAGCCTCCAAGGTTAATCCTGGACTGTTTGACCTTGTTACACTCTGAAAGTCAATGCCTAAAAAAGGAAGTACTCAGTGTAAAATAAATAAATTAAAAAAATGAAGTACTAGTTAAGGGGGGGCTAGGGACTCACCTCAGGGAACACCCAGCAGACCTATGAAACAGGCTTCGACACTAATGTCAAAAAGAGGCCCACTGTGAAAGGGACATTCCTGGGTGGGGGTGGCGGGGGGAAGAAGGGCCCTGTCCAAGTGTCATCTAGCATTTGCCTATGATAAGGGGCCTATTCCAAGTGCAACCCAACTGTCATATGAGAAACCTCAGCAGACCTGTCAAGAAGGTTTTGGCCCTCCAGCAGAACTTGCCACTGTGATGTCAACAAGAGACCCAGTGTGATTGGAGGTGTTCGGGCTCGGGTGACAAAAACATAGTGTAGTGCTGGGTGTTAGGTGCATCTGCTTATGGTTGGGTATTCTTCTTTGAAGTTAATAGGTTCCCGGGCCAAGCCCATTAGTCACCCTGTGAAAGGCCCAACACCACCTCCCTACCCAAGGCTGTTTATCTCTTTCCTGAGAGCAAGCTCTTACCTGATTCATACCTATTCAAATACTAATTACTGTCTGGCAATAGTGGGAGAGCAAAATGCACATTAGCTTATGGGGACGTCAGGCAGGGCAAAGGTAACTTTCTAAAAGTACCTTTTCCTTAATACTTCTACAATACCTATACAGCATTCAATTTTACCATTAAATTGGATTGTGAATAACTATTAGCAAGAGTGTTTCAATTACTTTTCTTTCTAGCTGCGTGCAAACTGAAATTAGCATTATTTGATTTACTAATTTAAACCAGTGTTTTCCTATGAAGCAGTCTGCCCTGCTACAGTGAAAACAGACTCTGGGTCTTTTTCACTGTAAGGGCATATAGAACCGTAAATGTTTACACGTCCTACTTTTAAATACAATGCACCATGCCTATGAGGCAGTAAGGCCTACTTAATATTTGACGGGAAGGTTGTGACTTGTCAAAAAGAACTCATTTTACAGGTCAAATTGGCAGTTTTGAACTGCACAGCCAGGCTATACTGGTAGGCCCGGAGCCCGATTTGCTGAGTAACTGCAGTGAGCAGCACAGTTGGTGCTGCAACCCACTAGTGGCATTTAACTTACAGGCCTAGGTTACACTCTGTACCACCATGTATGGGACTTATATGTAAGTTAAATATGCCAATAAAGAGTATCCAAATTTCAACATGCTGAAAGGGGGGGAAAGGATAAGCACTTTACATCTGGTTAGCAGGAGTAAAATATGTAGCGTTCTATGGCCAACAAAAACAGGGTTCAGCAAAAAGACTCTGCAGAAAGGGCAAATTTCCAACGCTCAGCATTTCAGTGAGTTTGCAGTAGTATTGGTTATGTTATATGGATGTGTACTCATCCACAAGTGTATCCCTGTGCTGAGCATGTGTGTGCCTAGCCCTGCAGATGCTAGATTGGTCAATTGAAAAGACAGGTCTTTCTCTTCTTGTGGAGTTCAAGAAGATAGGAGACCCTGATATGGAGCGGGAGGTTGTTCCACGCTTTAAGAGCGATGAAAGAGAATGCGTATCCTCTGTAGCGGAAGCGTCTGGGTGGGTGGTGGAAGAAGATACAACTTGAGATAGGTTTTATAGTGCCTTGAATGCATGTGTGAGGAGTTTGAATTGACTGTTCCTGTGTATCGGGAGCCAGTGGAGCCCCCTGGGTTGTGTTGTGATTTTTGTGTGGAAAGGTGAGGATGAGTCTGGCTGCCAAACTCAGGATGATTTATTGTCTTCTAATGAGTTGCTGGGTAAGCCTTGCATTGAGGGTGTTCCAATTGTCCAATTTTGTGTTAACTTGGGTGTAGGTGACAGTTTTTCTAGTTTTTCGTGTGAGCCATGCATCTTCAGTATATGGAAGCAGGGTGTAGGGATGGCGTTGACTTGTGCGGTCATGTCCAGTTTGCTGTTAATGATTATTCCAAGGTTCCTGGTGTGTGTCCGATTCGGTGAGGTGTTCTTGCCGAAGATCACTACTTCTGTCTTGTTGGTATTGAGCATGAGATAGTTGCCTTTCATCCAGTTAGTGACTTTGATCATACAGACGGGAAACTTGTTTCTTGTGTTGGCGGTCTTGTCTGAGAGTGAGAGTACGAGTTGCATGTTGGTGTAGGAGAGGATGTTGATGTGTATGTGGACGACATTGGCCAGAGGCATCTTGTATGTGTTGAAGAGGGTGGGGCGGAGCGAGGAACCTTGAGGCACTGCTCAGATGAGTTTGCAGGGTTCCGAGGAGTAAAATGAGAGGCTGACAGCTTGTGTTCTATTTGTTAAAAAGGATCAGATCCAGCAGAGAGCGGGTCATTTCTGCCAGTCTTGTGCAGGTGCCTGAAAAGGGTAGGGTAGGAGACCGTGTCAAATGCTATAGAGATGGCCAGGAGAATGAGGGCTGCTGTGTCTCCTTTCCTAAGGATCATGCAAATGTCATCTGTGAAGGTGATGAGTGCTGTTTCTAAACTGTGGTTGGACCTAAATCTAGACTGCGTGGTATCAAGAAGCTGCTGGTTACTGAAGTGGTCTGTAAGGCATTGGTTAATTAGTTTCTCCAAGACCTTTGTCGGTTTACATAGTAGAGAGAAGGCTCTGTAGTTGGAAAGAGTGGCTGGGTCAGTGGATGGTTTCTTGAGCGAGGGCATGATGGTGGCATGTTATCAGGTGCCCACGAAGCTAAGTGGCTGAGCTGATGGAGGCATTCAGGATGGGTGTTGGCTGATCAGTAGGAGTCCTTTGGTAAGGGCGTGGTGGGGGCAAAGGTCAGATGGAACCCCCAAGTGGATGGTCTTCGTGGTAGCAGGAATTTCAACAGTGGTGAAGGCTGTCCACATGGTCAGAGTTCGTACATCAACTGTGATGGGAAATTGAGTTGCAATGTTGACAGGGTCTGGTTGAGGATTGTGGCAGGGGTGTGGAATTTAGTAAAATAGCTACTTGTCCATGCGACACATTGCTTTTTAAATCACTTGCCCTGTAAAAAAAAAAAAAAAAATCTACTTGTCCCTTTGGTGCCATGTAGTGCGGCGACAAATTATGGCAGCAACTCATTGTGTAAGAGCTCTGATAATAGCCTCTCAGATTATTCCAGATGTGGTATTATAGTAGTAGCAATTTCAAGGCCTACTACAGCAGCTTCCTTATTATGCCACCTTTCTGCAGGTCTACGTACTGGGGCTGGAGAAAGCAGCAAGCAACAGTTTCAGAGCTGGAATGCCTTACAGTGTGTGCAGACCTACTAACTTGCATGTTTTAAGGATTTTCATCAACTCTTCTCTAATCTTTTCATGTGCTGAGAAAGGTTGGAAATGTATTCCTAACGAGGACAGAAGTTCTTCCAGAGTTGGGAAGAAAGTGATTGGAGGGAAAGTGAACTCGTAAATGCTCAATAGATTTTCGAGTGAGCAACTCAACACATGCTTATTTGCTGGTGCTAAAATACAGTTCACAAATATTTTCTAGGAGTACGATATCCTGGTCTATTTCTGTAAATTTTTGTGAGTTAATGAAAGCCACTAATTCAAAGACATATACCATGGGTACACTTTTGTGACTTTCTTTAAAAATTGGGCCCCTGATTATATCTGGCATTAACCAAGACATTTTGTTTTTTATTAAAGTTCTATTTCTCTCTCTATCTATTGGCTAGATTTACTGCGAGTGAAAGCATTCTGCTCTTCCACGAGGAGCATATGGGCACCCAAAGTAGTTTTGTTCAGTGCCAGAAACTACTATGGCAGTGTGTGCTTTTTGAGACCAAAAACTTTTTTTTTGCTTTTTACAATGGTGAGGGTGTGGCAGCTCCCCCAACAATGTTTTACAAAAGTCTTGTTCAAACAAGGCACATACTGACAAAACCAAAAGACTGACAACCGATGTCAGAATGGTTAGCTTTGCCAGTGCTTGTTTATTTTCATGTTTCCCATAATTGTGTTGGAAATGCTTACAATAATTTACCATTATGAATATTTTTCGGAAATACTAGCATACATCAAAACATTTACTAAATGATGCTTCAAAGACATAGTACCTAAAATTTCACAGAAATTTAGCAAAATGTTTTTTTCCTATTTGTTTTTTTATGAACATTTTATTTTGAAAGTGAGGAATAATCAATCTTGCGCACAAGCTTCTGCAAACTGTTGCATCTAATCACAGCATTCTGGGAGCATTATATGCAGCCTCATAACTTTTCAAAGGTGTGTACACTTTTTGTTTTTACTGGAACCACTGTCAGTAGTGCAGTGTGACCTTACAACATTTAGTTAGAAGCGCTCACCCTAATAATAAAGGCTTTGCATTATTGAACCAAAAATACAAGCTTGAACAGCATTAGCATATGGACACAAGTATTTCCTCAACTGCAAACAGTTCCTTTCCCTGTAAATTCGCTGCCAAAGGTTTTGTGCAGCAGGGAGTTCGGCCTACTTGTCCCAAGGACAAAATAAATATGAACACTTGTTGTCCTTGACTCCAAACAATATGTCCTGGGCATTGGGCTATAGGAATTTCACACCCCTACACAGAACTGGATATGGGGGTGATTTTGTTACAGAAGAATTCCTAGAGCTTGTTGTAATGATCTTATGGGGGTGATGTTGCTGATGGCAGCAGGAGGTGCTGTGAAATCTTTGATGGCAAAGATTTTCATGTTAGTGCTAGCCTTGATGCAATTTGCAAGAGCTGTGAGATTGATGTTCATGCTACTGATAGAGTATTAGGGCTGATATGTAGATTACTTTATCTGTGCTGTCTTGAGTTGTTATCCATTTGGGGCTCCAGTTGCTTGCAATTTCGTTTATTCTGTCTTAGTTCCTTTGTGTACCAGCTGGCCTGTGATCGCATACTGTGATCCAGTTGTTGAGGTTGCTGATGGCTTTCAACAATTTGCTTGTGTGCTCAGGCCAGTGCTCAGAGAGGGCATAACCCCTCCGCCACCTCCCCTTCTGAGATCCTCCTCCAGCTGCGGCAGATAGTTCCAGTGAAGGTAGTTCTATGTTGATGAGTGATGGCTATGCTGAAACTGATGGAGGCGTGGTCTCTCCAGGTCATAGTTGCTGGCTTTTTGACCAAGATGTTGCTGTCCAATAGGTGTTGCGCTGTTTCGCACTGGGCAAGACCAATATTTCTGAGGTTTTCTAGATGGGCCGTAATTTTTGGTTGGTGCAGTCTTCTAGGTGAAAGTTAAGGTCTACAAGGAGGATGAAGGTGCTGGCATTGATGATAAGGGGTGCAACGAAGTATCTGGTTTCTAATTTCTCAAGTGCTTTTCACTGCCTAGATGCTATGAGGGTTCCATATAATAATCACAGATGGCTATAATCCCTTGATGAACAGCTTGAAGGTCCACAAACCGATAGTCAGAGGGGTGCCCAGGTTGTGACCTTTTACTGTGACAACTGGAGTTATACAGCAGGCAAGCACCAAATGATTCTCTTCAATATGTGCATGTCTCACTAGGAGGCAATTTAGGTTCAATACGTTGGGTCACTTTAGATCTTAAAAAGAGAGAAAGCATAGTGTGAATCTTCTAAAGTCTGTGTACCCAGTTGAAATAACTGCAGCTTTGTGTGTGTGATATGAACATAAATGTGTGTTAATTGTGAAGTAAAAAAAAAATCATGACAATAAAGAAACTATTCTATCTATTCTGTTTGTGTTACAATTAAGTTGTTTCCTTCTGCATTTAACCACCGCTGTTATCACTCCCCCCTCCCCTCCCCCAGGACATCCTCATGAATGCACATAAAATGAAACATTCCTATATGGCATATGTCTGACACCCACAATGCCCTGGTCAGGATAAACATATTATTAGAGAGGCAAAGACATCGGCGGGAGTGCGCCTAAAATGAAACATTCCCATCTGGTACAAAAGAAGAACCTCATTAGACTGTAGACCACTATCCCATAAATCTGTGATAGTTCTGCTAAACCAGCAGTTGTCAGATCAGCATGAAGTGTGCAGAATAAAGAGAATCATTTCCCTTATTGTACATATGATAAAACATTGCTAGTGAAACATTACAATACATCTTTAAAAGCCCCTGCGCACCTCTTCTACAGGGGGCCGATATTTCACCTCTCGCAGGAACGGGGCCCCATCGAAGTTCCGTCCTGTCCTGCTACCTCAAAAGAGCCCAGGATGCAAGGAAGTGCTCAGTGAGCTTCCTAAGGTAATGCTTCCCAAATCAACAAAGGACTGTGAGGCTGCGGCTGACACCGACACAGCCCAGCTCACTGGCCCCAAAGTGCCACGGCCCCCACGATCCCCTATATTCCTCCTGAGAGGGAAATGCAGCAAAAGGAAAGTCTGCACCTTCCTGGGAGGCAGGGAGGCCCCTAGGGTTCTCTCCCCACAGTGGAAGCCCAACCGGCAGCCGTCCGCGTCCTCCCGGTGCAACTGCTGACTCCTGGGGCCCTCTGGCAGTCGCCATCAGCGGGTAGTGAGGGTGAAGCCCTCCATGGCCTCTAGTGCCACCACCCTCCTCCTCACTGAGGTGGTCTGGCCCAGGCAGACGTCTCCAAGGTAGAGCTGGCTTCTTCCCCCCTGGGGCTCAGGCAGTGGCTGTCACTTGCTCCCAGAATGGATGCCTGCTTATGCCCCTTATGGGATCGCGCTCATCTGTGTGGTCGTGTGGGTCTCCTAGCGACCGCACCTGCAACGGGGGAGCCTCACAGAAGGTGACACAGGGGTGCTCTCCTGCGCCCGCAGGGGTAAACAAAAATAAAAATTCCCGGAAGTCAGTAAGGTGAAGTGCTATCCCTGCGCTGTAGTGAAAACATTGGAGTGTTCCTCACGCTCTGCAAAGATGAGGAAATAAAGCGCTCTTCATGCGTTAGTGTATGTAAAGGGCCAAGGAGCTGGGCTCCTTGGGAGGCACCGGAGGGGACACTGGGGGCAGATAAGCCAGCAGACACATCAAGAAATTCAGGTGGCGATTACTTCTATCTCCCCTAGAACCTTGGCAATCCAGAGTCAGGAAAGGCTGGCAGCAGGGCAACATACAGAAAAACAATCCTTTAGGCTACCCAGTAACCACTAGGCAGTAGGCCAGCAAAAGAAGAGCAGTCCAGATGAGTTATTTGTGCAGTCAGGCAGTCCCTCTGGCAGAGGTTCAATCCCAAGTCCAAAGGTGCTCTAAAAATGTGGGTGACAACCCCCTGTACTTACACTCATTGTGCGCAGCCTCCACAAAAGGGGGACATGGGGTTCTAACCAGCAGTAACCAGTTCCAGGGATGTCACCTTTCTCCTCCTGCACTGGCTTCAGTCATCAGCAGGGATATACGAGTCCTTTGTGTGACGCTAGGGATCAACATTTACAGATGCAGATGTGCCCGCCTCAGCTTCTCCCAGCCCAGGAAGACCATTCCGTATGCAGATGCACTGTTGTGACACCTTCACCCTCCCTGTGTACAGGCTGTCTGAAAAGTGTGCACAAAGCCCAGCTGTCACTCTTCCCCAGATGTGGATTGGAGGTAAGCTGCAAACCACCAATCATAAGCACAGAGAAATGCTCACTTCCTAAAAGTGGCGTTTCTATAATGTAATAAAAAATCCACCTACACCAGCATTTCTCACTACCACAACAACCATACCAAATATGCCTACGCTACTTCTCATAGATCAAACAATACTACTGAGACATATGTTAGGGCATTGCCATTGCAATCCTATGAGAGGTAGTACTCACAGTGAGAAACTAGATAGACTGTTTATCACTACCAGGACATGTAGTACATAAAGACATATGTCCTACCTTTCACATACACAGCACCTTTCCCATTGGGCTAGCTAGGGTCTACCTTAGGGGTGACCTATATATAGTAGAAGGGGAGTTCCAGGCCTGATAGGTAAATTTAGATGTCAGGTCCCTGTGGCAGTAAACTGCGCACACAGGCTCTGCTGTAGCAGGCCTGAGACAGGTTTGAAAGGCTACTTCTGTGGGTGGTGCAAGCTGCGTTGCAGGCCCACTAGCAGTTTTTAATTTACATGCCTTGGGTATAGAGATACCCCTGCACCAGGGACTTACAGGTAACTTAAATGTGTCAGTTAGATGTAAGACAATCATACCAAGTTTACAAGGGAGAGCACATGCACTTTAGCATTGATCAGCATTGGTAAAGTTCCCAGAGTCCTAACATCAACAAAAAAAATAGGAGGGGGAAGGCAAAAAGTTTGTGGATAACCCTTTAAAAAGGGCCAGGTCCAACAGCCATGATGAGGTAATACATCTTGGAAAATGGTTTCCATGTTGTCTTGTAGCCGCGCATCCCAATCCAGGTGTCACTTAGATTTCTTTTATAGACACAAGATTTTAAGTGATCCCTCTATTTTACAATCCTGATCCAAAGTCACACACCCTCTTTGTTTTCCGTATAGGTATTGGGAAGATTGGAATTGGTTAAAAGTTGATTCACGATGAGTTTGACAGCAGTCCTTTTATGAAAATGAATGGTAAATTGAATATCTGGAAAGGCAGTGATAATAAAATGTAGCCTATACTCCGACTGTCAATGAATTACGCTACATTAAAATCCTACATAAAGAGCCCTATTGTTGCTTGACTTACTTCTAGCAAGAAAGCTCAATAGCTACTACCGTACAACTTCTGTGTGCTTACATCACATGTCTCAGCAATGGCATTTCTACCTGATTTCTCAAGTTGCAGTTCCACTGTCTGACGCGGCTTCCTAGTCTCTAACCTCCGTTTCTTTCCACCGCAGCTGAAGTGGTGTGCATGGATCGCAGTCTACTGCTCGTTCATCAGCTTTGCCAACTCTCGCAGCTCAGAGGACACCAAACAGATGATGAGCAGTTTCATGTAAGTGGCATTTCTCTTATTTGTAACTTATTTTTAAATGAATACTAGACACAAAGTGTAAACCATGAATTCTCAGAGGGCTGTTGTGCAGCCTGGGCATCCTAATGATAAAAGAACAACAGTGTATCGCTCACCCATTACACCAAACACGCTCTTTAGTTAATTTATAAACAGTTAAACTCTTTGTTCGATAATCAGTTAAAAAACTGAATAGAAAGTTTAAACATTTTATCAATGGGGCTCCCAACAGACGTCATTCGTGCAGACCTTCTTCCATTAAAAATCGATGGTAAAGCTCAATTTAGCTAGGGCAGTCATGGACCATTTCGCTTCACAGACGTTGGGCTTCAATTAAACAAATACTCGGCTTTTGTGCAAGGTTTAAGAAATAAAGTGATGTGTAAAACATAAATAAATATTATTGCCGTTTTTTACATCTATCCACTGAAAAACGCTTAAAGGGGGACTTCTTTATTTAGCTCAAAGCTTTTAACGAATACACTCACTAAAAAAGCCACTGTTAAGGTTATGGTGGTAAAAACAAAAACTAAAACAACAGCACAGCTTCATGGTAAACTGAGTGAACTACACCTAGCCCCCACTTCTCTGCTCACGTCCACACACATCTAGATGACACTGGGTTTCAGAACTTTTGAAGCGTATATTTGTTGATTGAATGCAGAAGGAAGGCAGGTCAATTGTTCACTCCCCCTCCCCTTAAAGAAATCTCATAATTGCTTGCATTTTTCTTTGATGAGCGTTGCTGTAAGAGGTAGCAGATTAGAAGGCACTCTTGACCAGGGGTAGACATGTTAAATATATTTGGAATCACTGCCACAATTTTGTGTCGTTTCATTTGACCATTCGTCAATAGGTTTGAGAATTAAATAGAAAATTGAATGAGTTGATGATTCCCCACCCAATTACTGTTGGGGATTCAGTCTTCAGAATGGCATCTTTAGCTATTGGTATCTCTAATATGGACCCCTTCATTGGAGTAGGCGCAGTACAGATTTCTATTCCTAAGATGATATTAAAGGAGGATGATAAAGAATTTTTAGTATTCTGTGCCTGCAGTTTATCAATAAATATGTGAACACGCAGTTCATGAATTGCCATGTTTAAACTTGAAAACCTGTTCTCTGATTTTTAAACAGGCCTAAGTAGTAGCATGATATCAACGAAAAGAATGCCCAGGTTTTTTTGGGGGGTGATAGAAGGCATTTAAATAATCTAAAAGCTAATAAAGATATGGTTGCAATAATGAGTACAGTGCTTGATTTTGGATACAAGGTATCAACACACACTTGCTGCAGTTTATTTCATCTGCTGAAATAATAGTTATGTGTTGATGTTTGCTATCGTTTGGCAAATAAGCCGTAACACACCTTTTATTCTTTGATGTTTTGGTGTAAAATGGTTACATGGGTGGTTGATATGCTCCTTTTCTTTTGTAGGAGGTTTTTGGTAATCTATTGCAGTTATTTGGGAGCTTGGTAATGGTTGCAGAGCTAAAGGTTGTTGTGAGACCTTAATAGACCCGTGTGTAAAACCTGATAAATAAACATTACTTTCACAATTCTTCCCTCTCCTACAGGTTGTCTATATCTGCTGTAGTCATGTCTTATCTGCAGAACCCACAGCCCATGTCTCCACCATGGTGAAATGTCTGCTGCTATCTACAAAGCTCAGTCCGGTGCTCCTGGAGAAGATGGGTGCACACCCGAGCAGGAAGATTATGGGGGAGTTGATGGGTGGGTTTGAGGGTCGGGAGATTGGCATAAGGTAGGATTTGAAACACTAGGCTTAACACAGTTGATTAGTGTAGGCTAGGTAACACATCTTAGCAGGAAAATGGACAAGAGTCTCTTCTGAGTTGTTCTATTTTTTATTGACACTTTGACACTGTTTCAAGGAGCAAAGAGGAAACGTACCCATCCGGACCACGTGAGCAGAATGTATCTCTGCAATGTCATGTGTTCTTCCTCTTCAATCTGATACCTCTTTCCTGCCTCCTTGGCCCCGCCCACCCTATTTATTATTCGTTTTGGGTCATTAGGTTTGGAGAGTATGTCTTCCAGTTCAAAATTTGCAAAACACAATGATAATTCTACTCAGAATTAGGCTAGCTTCTATTTTTTAAAACAACATGTAACCCTTGCTGCTGCTAAGTTTTGATTTACAAGAAAAACTGTGTGTAAAGTAAAAGGCTGTATCAGTCTGTTGAAATGGATCCAGCAGGGTGAAATGCATGTAGTACATTGAATCATGGGGGTAGTGTTGTTCCATTGTTGGTGGCTTCAGACCACGAATTTCCTTCTGCTTTGATATTACCAGTGCTTAGGATGCAGGTATCGCATGGGCTTCACTCGTTGAAGATTACCGACAGTGGAGATGGCTACATAAACATTTCTGTCTTAATCAATAATTGCTTCACGTTTTGTAGCTAAACATAATTTGTGATAAACAAATGTGTGCTCTTATATTTGTATCCCTCTTTATTTGTGTCTCTGCGGGATCAGATTTGGTAATACTTCAGCAATGAATACAGCTTTAGTGGTTAATTTGCAGGTAGTTAAGTAATTTTAGATTTTAAAAAAGCAATGGAACTGCCCAACCCTCTAACCAGCTTGACATAAAATGAGAACTGAAGTTTTGTTTTGCTGCTCTTTGTACAGTTTTAGTGCACACAAACTGGGGGTGGGATCTTGCAGCTGGGCTGTGCCAAAATGGGGCTCCTTTAACTCTGTAGAGCACAAACTGGCTTCTTGAAGGCAAGAGATAATCTACCTCTTCATTAAATTTTTTTTAAACCAAATAATCTAATTGGAGTTTTGAGCTCATCCCAAAACACACCTGAAATAATCTCTCTGTTAGGGGTCTCCAACCTATCCTGTAACGAGAGCTACTTATGTTCAATGAAAATCATCCTGAGCTACTAGTATTAGTGATGAAGTAGTGACCACCCCATCCAAGATTGTCAGCAATAATCACATCAGTGCATTAGGAAGGGATGAATGCATCTAAATAGGTATTACAAAACAGCTAAAACACACTGGCACTAAGGTATTAATGTGAACATTAAATTTCTCCAATGGATTTAAATACAATTTGAAAATTCAACAATTTTTCTCCAAACAACATCTTGTGAGTACTGAAAATACATACATTTAAATTTCGAATATATGCTTTTTAGTTTTGCCATACTTACAATAATTCGACCAAGCAAAATCTTCCATCGTAGAAGGCTGTGCTGCACACAGCAGAGATACTCACAGGAAGCCAAAGAGCTACTGGTAACTCACGAGCTACTTGTTGGAGATGCCTGCTTTATATCTATCAAGGTGAGGCACAAAATCCACTTTAGCAAATAAATACAATTTGCAAATGATTAATGGCACTTTCCATTGGAGGCCTGTTTGGCTTCAGTCCACACTGATGTGGGATGCCAGCAGTGTAGCGCTTTCTTTGAATTTGAACATTAATTTCTGATTGATATTCTACCCGCAGAATCCTCACCTTTTTTAATATTCCCGGATGGCAGATTAAATCCCAAACCTATGCAGTAGCTTTCCCGCAGGAGTAGATAATGCCGTCTCCATCTCAGTGCTAGATATAGGGCAGGTATGATGTCTCTGGAGCCCAGTAGCACCATCCAGGCGCCCTGACAGTAGTTCCCTTTTTTTCCATGCCATTCAATGCTGGTCCAAAGTTGCTCTCTATGAGATTTCTAACAGAAAAAAACTTTTTACGGTTTTAGAGTGATAGGGATGTATCCCCAAAGAAATCCAACTTTAAGCATTGCCGCTCCTGTCATGCTTCTATTTTCCATTTCAGACTCTGACGTACTGTACCATTGGTGTTTAGGGCCCAAGTGTAGGAGGCTGGCCTGGCTTATATTGGGTACCTAGTGGTACGTATACCTTGTGCCAGGTCCAGTTATCCATTATTAGTAGATTAGAAGGGTTCTAGCAGCTTAGGCTGATAGAGGTAGCTATAGCAGAGCAGCTTAGACTGAACTAGGAGACTTGCAAAGCTCCTACTATACCTCTTATATCACTTAGCACTATATCATAAGAAACACAATACTCAGAGTTACAAAAAATAAAAGTACTTTATTTTAGTGACAATATGCCAAAAGTATCTCAGAGGATATACTCCCTCAGGAGCTAAGTAATATACACAACATATACACACAAACCAAATCCAGGTAAGTAAACAGTTAGAAAAGTAGTGCAAACACTGTAGAACACAATAGAATGCAATAGTAGACAATAGGCCTAGGGGAAACACAAACCATATACTCCAAAAGTGGAATGCGAATCACGAATGGACCCCAGGCCTAGAGTAGTGTGTAGAGGGTCGCTGGGAGTGTAAGAAAACACTAAGGGTGTCCAAGATACCCCACCCCAAGACCCTGAAAAGTAGGAGTAAAGTTACCCTATTACCCCAGAAAGACAGTAAAGTCGAGATAGGGGATTCTGCAGAGACAACAACTGACTGCAAAGCACTGAAGACGGATTCCTAGACCTGAGGACCAGTAAAGGAAGGGGACCAAGTCGAAGAGTCACGGAAGTGTCCGGGGGGGGCAGGAGCCCACTAAACCCCGGATGACGGTGCAAAAGGGCTGCCTCTGGGTGGAAGAAGCCGAAGATTCTGCAACAACGGAAGGTGCCAGGAACTTCTCCTTTGGTCAGAGGATGTCCCATGGCATACTGGAGGATGCAGAGTTGTTACTCCGCAGAAAGACCGCAAGCAAGCCTTGCTAGCTTCAAGAGTTGCAGTTGAAGGTTTTGGGTGCTGCCAGGGCCCAGGAAGGACCAGGTGGTCGCTCCTTGGAGGAGGAGACAGAGGGGGCACTCAGCAACACAGAGAGCCAACGCAGAAGCAGGCAGCACCTGCAGAAGCACCTGAACAGGTGTTCAGAAGATCTGAGCACGGCTGTCGTCTCAGCACAACAAAAGGGAGCCCCACAAAGTCGGAGTCCAACTCAGCAAGTTGGGCAATGCAGGACGGAGTGCTGGGGACCTGGGCTAGGCTGTGCACAAAGGAAGTCTTTCAAAAGTGCACAGAAGCCCTAGCAGCTGCAGTTCACGCAGTACACAGGATTACTGTGTGGCGTGGGGAGGCAAGGACTTACCTCCACCAAATTTGGACAGAAGGGCCACTGGACTGTCGGGGACACTTGGATCCAGCTCCTGTGTTCCAGGGACCACACTCGTCAAGATGAGAGGTCCCAGACGACCGGTGATGTAGAAGTTTGGTGCCTGCGTTAGCAGGGGGAAGATTCCGTCGACCCACAGGAGATTTCTTCTTGGCTTCCAGTGCAGGTGAAGGCAGACAGCCCTCAGAGCATGCACCACCAGGAAACAGTCGAGAAAGCCGGCAGGATTAGGCGCTACAATGTTGCTGGTAGTCTTCTTGCTACTTTGTTGCGGTTTTGCAGGCGTCCTGGAGCAGTCAGTGGTCAATCCTTGGCAGAAGTCAAAGAGGGAAGTGCAGAGGAACTCTGGTGAGCTCTTGCATTCGTTATCTGGTGAGAAACCCACAGGAGACCCTAAATAGGCCTCAGAGGAGGATTGGCTACAGAGAAAGGTAAGCACCTATCAGGAGGGGTCTCTGACGTCACCTGCTGGCATTGGCCACTCAGAGGTGTCCATTGTGCCCTCACACCTCTGCATCCAAGATGGCAGAGGTCTGGGACACACTGGAGGAGCTCGGCGCACCTCCCCTTGGGAGGTGCTGCTCAGGGAAGTGGTCACTCTCCTTTCCTTTGTCCAGTTTCGCGCCAGAGCAGGACTAGGGGGGATCCCTGAACCGGTGTAGACTGGCTTATGCAAGGAGGGCACCATCTGTGCCCTTCAAAGCATTTCCAGAGGCCAGGAGAGGCTACTCCTCTTAGGTCCTTAACACCTATTTCCCAAGGGGGAGGGTGTAAAACCCTCTGTCAGAGAAATCCTTTGTTCTGCCTTCCTGGGTCTGGGCTCCCAGGTGGGCAGAAACCTGTCTGAGGATTGGCAGCAGCGGTAGCTGCAGAGAAAACCCCGGAGAGTTAGTTTGGCAGTACCCGGGCTCTATGCTGGAGCCCCGGGGATGCATGGAATTGTCCCCCCAATACCAGAATGGTATTGGGGTGACAATTCCATGATCCTAGACATGTTACATGGCCATGTTCAGAGTTAGCATTGTGACGCTACATATAGGTATTGACCTATATGTAGTGCACGCGTGTAATGGCGTCCCCGCACTCACAAATTCTGGGGAATTTGCCCTGAACAATGTCGGGGCACCTTGGCTAGTGCCAGGGTGCCCTCACACTAAGTAACTTTGCACCTAACCTTCTCTAAGTGAAGGTTAGACATATAGGTGACTTATAAGTTACTTAAGTGCAGTGTAAAATGGCAGTGAAATAACGTGGACATTATTTCACTCAGGCTGCAGTGGCAGTCCTGTGTAAGAATTGTCTGAGCTCCCTATGGGTGGCAAAATAAATGCTGCAGCCCATAGGGATCTCCTGGAACCCCTTACCCTGGGTATCTAGATACCATATACTAGGGAATTATATGGGTGTTCTAGTATGCCAATCAGAATTGGTAAAATTAGTCACTAGCCTGCAGTGACAATTTTAAAAGCAGAGAGAGCATAAACACTGAGGTTCTGGTTCGCAGAGCCTCAGTGAAACAGCTAGGCACCACACAGGGAACACATACAGGGCACACTTTATGAGCACTGGGGTCCTGGCTAGCAGGATCCCAGTGACACAGGCAAAAACAAACATACATACAAGTAAAAATGGGGGTTACATGCTGGGCAAGATGGTACTATGCTACACCAAGCACCAGTATAAGTATGTCATGTGACAAATGTGGCTTAATGCACAGCATGGCGATGAAGTAACGAGACGCAGAACTTTTCATGGTGCATGCATTATGAAAGACAGCCTTGGTGCCAGTCGCCATCTATGTCATTGTTGACCCCTTCTCTTTTTATCAAAAGCCTTGAACGAGAAAAGAAAGAAGCACAAGAAGAACGTTTGACTCAATGATTCATAGTACTAGTACTGATTCCGCTCAAGTGGTAGGTCACCTTGGTGTTCTTCACCTCCACTGCTTTTCTTCTAGCCTAGAGCTAGTAGACATTGCACCTGAAGAACGTCTTCCAGCTCTGGCCTCAGCCAGGGCCCTGGGCCACCCCAAACATCTGTTCTGGTTCTGAGCTCTTTGCTGGCTTCAGCTCTGATGCCATTTTTTGCACCAATCCCTGTAATCTGCCTGGCCTGTCTTGAAAATATGGGGCAGTTCTTGTATGCAGTGATAGCATTGTTTAAGAACATGGGCTATTGGGATATGGCCACTGTGAGTTCCCTTGATAAAGGCCACAATGCTGTGATGCTGAGGACCCCTGCTATACCGCCTGGAGCCACACCAGCGCTGCCACTTGTTCCTGCTGTACCGCCACCTTTTTCACAAGCTCTGATGCCACCACTGGTGCTAGCCCATGCTTGGGAACTCATTCCTCACAGTCAGCACTTCTCATGCAATCCAGAAGGGAGGCGCAATGCCTTGCAGAAAAGGCTAGCTACCTATCCAGTCTGGTGCTGCACCAAAAATAGAATATTGCCAGACAAAGAGTGATCTGTTCGCATCTGACTCTTAATCAGTACACATGCCCTAGTTAATTCCACATGATGACAGTGAGGCAGCCAACTTGTTTCTCCCAGCTGACGTGGACACTGCAAACTGCTTGGCACTACAAAATGCCACTGGTCTGGATGCATCACCAGATGATATTAACCAGTGTATAATAAATGATATAGGGCCTGATTACAACTTTGGCGGAGGGAGTTAATCCGTCCCAAATGTGACGGATATCCTGCCCGCTGTATTACCAGTTCCATAGGATATAATGGACTCATAATATGGCGGGCGGGATATCTGTAACATTTGGGACGGATTAAACCCCTCCGCCAAAGTTGTAATCAGGCCCATAGTCTTCAATGTCGATTATTAAAAAAATAATATATTCTCCAGCTGTGACTTTGTGGACGCTTCCTCCCTCTGCACTATTTCTAATTAAAACATTGCGACCTTTATGTTCCTTCGTTTCTCTCAGTCATTTATGAGGAGTATACATTCCTCTGTGTCGGTCATTAAAAAATAATATATTCGACAGGTGTTACCTGATGGAGGCTGCATACCTCTGCACTATTTCTAAATTAAACAGTTACCTTTATGCCGGTTCGCTGCTCTGTCATTCAGGTGGAGTCATTTTATTTAAAGGCCTTCATTGATGTCTGAATCCACACAGTCATTGGGTCCATTCGGAACCGCATTTTTAACCTACAATTGCAGTAGTGCACATATGCATCACCACATTTTGCAAATCTTGCCCTAAACAATTAAATCCTGTATATACTTCCATTTTCATGTATAAAAGCGGGATTATGTTTTGCCTTTTGCTAGTGTGGCTCATATATTTCTGAGCCCCAAAAAGAATGGCATCATTATTGTATATGTGTCAGCATTATTACAATATATTACATCTGCTATCCAGTCTTCATTTTTAGGGCTAAGGCCCCTGTCATCAAATGGTACTTACACCTTGGCCACAAGGAAGACTATAACTTTAAATTACCTGACATGTTTTGGAATCTCTTTAACATAACCAAAAAGTGCTATTAGTGTAATGGGACTCAGCAGAATTTAAATCATAATTGTTAATATTTCAAATATGTGGATCCAGTATTATGCAGTCGGACCACATTACTCTGCCAAATAGATAAAGTCTGCCTTAGAGTGTTTGCAACGGCAGTAAATTGGGTCCATCAACAAACCCATTTTACTCTATTCTCCTGGCATATAATGCGGTCTATAAAGTCATTTGTAATGAATTGACCTGAATCTACTCAGGTGATATTGCTCCTGTTTGGGAGCAGTAATAGTACCAAATTTGTCTGAGAGTGTACAAAGCAATTCAGCTTCCCATTTTGTTCTTTACTCCTGCCCCCTACACCACACAGGTCTCTGCCATAATTCGATTGTCTTTAGTTTTTAGCCCTCTCAGGATTTGACTTCTTATCAAATTCTGTGTAATGAGCATTCAATTAGCGTTTAAGTCCAAAGCTCAAAATAATCTAATGGGAATGTTCTTCCTTTCTCTTAAAATTGTTCTAATGTAATGAATGATCCTTCAGTATAGACGGCCCCTATTTTGGTCATCCCTAAAAGTGTCAGTTATTGACCTTTATGCTCCTGTGCTGCTGACATCAGAGCATTGTTGAATAACGGCAGGTCTGGTGCATAGACCTTCTCCGGTCCTGCTGTAAGGGCTAATTTATGCCTCATGCATAATCTACTCATTACAGAGTGAAACTGTACAGTGCGTCTGGTCATGCTTCTCACCAACACTGTAGTTAGTATGACTGGAGCTACTATATCTCATGCTTTAAAACATGGGGGATTTATGTTCAGTGTGATACCAGTAAAAAGCATGCTTCTCTTAGTCGACCCAATAATACCTCTCGAAGTCCAACTCTAGTATACAGGTGTGTTAATTGGTTTCAAATTAATCTAGGCTGTTTATTCACCCAAATGAATCTTAATAGGACTGTGCTTAAATTCCTGAAGAACATTACCTTCAGGGGAATTGGTTTGTTGGTAAAGGAGATTCTCAAGGAGATTCTTTATTCCCCTACACCGTCTGACCCAATTGAAGCCTCAGGAGAACGTAGTAATAATTTAGCCTGGTTTTTCCAACAGAATATCAATGCCATCTGTTCCAACCTCCCAAAGGAGGTTGACGGGCCAAGCTATAACCTCTCAACAAAGCACAGCCATCCTAACACATTTTTTCCCCTTTACCTTTAGAACAGACCGCTTCCTACCTCTCCGCATTAAAGTCAGGTTCCCCTCTGGATCCAGCACCCCCTCATGTGTTAGCTTTTTGAGCTCCTGTTATTGTACCTGTCTTAACTGAACTACTGAACTCCTCCCTGCGGAGTGGCTGTGTTCCGGATCTATGGAAACACGCAATAGTGAGGCCCCTGTTAAAAATAAAAAAAAACCTAGAGGCTGGAGACCTCAAGACCTATAGGCCCATATCCCTACTTCCTTCAATGTCTAAAATATTAGACAAATACGTTAATTTCCACTTTTTGGGAAGAGAACAATGTTTTACATCCCACTCAGATGGGCTTCAAGCCGCTTCACAGTACAGAGTTGGCACTGATAGCGGTCATGGAAGAGGCTAGGAAACGCATGGATCAGGGCCATACGACAGCCATTATACTTCTCGATCTAAGTGCTGCCTTTGATACGGTAGTTCATTATCTCTTGATTCAAAGGATAAAGGCAATGGGAGTTAAAAGTCCCGCTCTCAAATGGGTCACCTCATTCTTGGAGGATAGATCTTTTCTTGGACCGTTCTTACTTTTCGGATCAGTATAAACAGAGCTGTGGGGTCCCACAGGGCTCATCACTTAGTCCTACCCTATTTAATATTATACATGGTCCCCTTTGGAGAAATAGTGGAGTCCTTCGGATTGTCACTAGTCTCCTATGCAGATGATACCCAGCTGGTGGTCTCTTTCTCCATGATGGAGGGATCAGATGGATTGGTTTTGTCTTCAGGTTTACAGGCAATATCTAGTTGGATGACCCATAGTAGGCTCCAACTCAATGGGGATAAGACAGAAATAATGATCCTCGGCCATCAGTCTAATCTGGGAATTAATTCATTGACCATCTCCCCTTTGGAGTCTTTGCCATCTCCTAAGAATAATATTAAGAGTCTAGGAATATGGCTCGACCCCTTTCTCACTCTGGAATATCAGCCCAAGAAAATTGTTGCTGCCTGTTTTGGATCATTAAGACTTATGAAAAAGGTATTAGGAATACTCCCCCCCCCCCCCCCCCCCCCCCACTGGCGTGACGACTTACTGTACAAGCGATCATTCTGTCTCGACTCGACTATGGTACTAGTCTATTTCTCGGTTCCCCTAGATATGTGATCAACAAATTGCAGGTGGTTCAGAATGCAGCAGCTCGTCTCCTGCTCGACATTCCAAGGTATACAGGGAGTGCAGAATTATTAGGCAAATGAGTATTTTGACCACATCATCCTCTTTATGCATGTTGTCTTACTCCAAGCTGTATAGGCTCGAAAGCCTACTACCAATTAAGCATATTAGGTGATGTGCATCTCTGTAATGAGAAGGGGTGTGGTCTAATGACATCAACACCCTATATCAGGTGTGCATAATTATTAGGCAACTTCCTTTCCTTTGGCAAAATGGGTCAAAAGAAGGACTTGACAGGCTCCGAAAAGTCAAAAATAGTGAGATATCTTGCAGAGGGATGCAGCACTCTTAAAATTGCAAAGCTTCTGAAGCGTGATCATCGAACAATCAAGCGTTTCATTCAAAATAGTCAACAGGGTCGCAAGAAGCGTGTGGAAAAACCAAGGCGCAAAATAACTGCCCATGAACTGAGAAAAGTCAAGCGTGCAGCTGCCACGATGCCACTTGCCACCAGTTTGGCCATATTTCAGAGCTGCAACATCACTGGAGTGCCCAAAAGCACAAGGTGTGCAATACTCAGAGACATGGCCAAGGTAAGAAAGGCTGAAAGACGACCACCACTGAACAAGACACACAAGCTGAAACGTCAAGACTGGGCCAATAAATATCTCAAGACTGATTTTTCTAAGGTTTCATGGACTGATGAAATGAGAGTGAGTCTTGATGGGCCAGATGGATGGGCCCGTGGCTGGACTGGTAAAGGGCAGAGAGCTCCAGTCCGACTCAGACGCCAGCAAGGTGGAGGTGGAGTACTGGTTTGGGCTGGTATCATCAAAGATGAGCTTGTGGGGCCTTTTCGGGTTGAGGATGGAGTCAAGCTCAACTCCCAGTCCTACTGCCAGTTCCTGGAAGACACCTTCTTCAAGCAGTGGTACAGGAAGAAGTCTGCACCCTTCAAGAAAAACATGATTTTCATGCAGGACAATGCTCCATCACACGCGTCCAAGTACTCCACAGCGTGGCTGGCAAGAAAGGGTATAAAAGAAGGAAATCTAATGACATGGCCTCCTTGTTCACCTGATCTGAACCCCATTGAGAACCTGTGGTCCATCATCAAATGTGAGATTTACAAGGAGGGAAAACAGTACACCTCTCTGAACAGTGTCTGGGAGGCTGTGGTTGCTGCTGCACGCAATGTTGATGGTGAACAGATCAAAACACTGACAGAATCCATGGATGGCAGGCTTTTGAGTGTCCTTGCAAAGAAAGGTGGCTATATTGGTCACTGATTTGTTTTTGTTTTGTTTTTGAATGTCAGAAATGTATATTTGTGAATGTTGAGATGTTATATTGGTTTCACTGGTAATAATAAATAATTGAAATGGGTATATATTTTTTTTTTGTTAAGTTGCCTAATAATTATGCACAGTAATAGTCACCTGCACACACAGATATCCCCCTAACATAGCTAAAACTAAAAACAAACTAAAAACTACTTCCAAAAATATTCAGCTTTGATATTAATGAGTTTTTTGGGTTCATTGAGAACATGGTTGTTGTTCAATAATAAAATTAATCCTCAAAAATACAACTTGCCTAATAATTCTGCACTCCCTGTAGCTCGGTTAAATGTGCTTTGTCCGCACTCCACTGGCTTCCGGTGGAACAGCGTGTGAACTTTAAGGCTCTTTGCATCATCCACAGATCACTACATAATAGAGGACCTCATCTGTTAAAGTCTTTGGCAACTTTCTACAAACCAGCTAGAGCCCTTAGATCGGCATCCACAGCCTTAGCCGTACTCCCCAAGGTTAAGAAAGCTAGATGGGGTGGTGCCACTGTGGAATATCGGGGAGCTATACTAGGGAACTACCTCCCCCTTAATATCCGACTAATTAGTCACAAACTGAACTTTTGGAAAGCAATTAAAACCTGGCTTTTTAAACTTTAGTACCCGTCTCTGGCTTTTATTGTGGTCCTACAGTGCTGCAAGGCCTCTGGGTAGTTGTTTCGGCTCTCTACAAATTCAAATAACATAACATAAACAAATATGAATGCTGTAAAAACGTTTTTAAAATCGCTATGTGGCCTTCCATAGGTAGGGGGGGTTACATTTGCCAATTAAGTAAGTTCTTCTTGCAGTTTCATCATTTCCAGGTCCTCATTTTCTCTATTCTATGTCTCCGACTCACTATTTATTTTTACACCTATGTTTTTCACTGGCTCTTCAAATCCGGCCAACAAATAATCTAGTAGCTGCTACACTGCTGCTGATGCTATGGGGATTAACAATGATTTCTTCCAATTTGTGCTCAGTCCCAAGTAATGGAAAAAGTAAAACATCAATCAATCCCTAATTATTAGGAAGACATTAGTGAGTTTTAAAAAAATATATACAATGCAATAATATCAGCATATAATCTTAGGTAGCTGTTATGAGCTACCCTCAACCCCTGTGTGCATGTCGCTGTTTAGGGATACTGATCAATAGTTCAGTTTTGAGCGCAACAAGTAGCAGAGACAAGTGGTAGTCCTGTCTTATGCCCCTCTTTACCTGAATTGTCTGATCAATTCAACCACCAATTCTGATCCAGGCCCACCATGTTTTTGTCTAATACTATCTAATGTAGTTCTTGAAACATTGAACCCCATTCTGAAGAATCAAATCCTTTTGGGTATCTATCATCAAGGCATTGAAGTTTGCTGTGTCTTGATTTACCACATCATTTACTCACAGAGCACTTGGTCTTTTGACCGCGTTATCTACAGTGAAATCTACTCATGCTGCACTTGATCTTTTGACCATATTATCTATAGTAAAATTCTACTGTATGAATGCATGCAATGCCTTGTCCTGAGTTCTTTGGCTTCAGCACTGAGTGTGATGCAACCTGCGTGCCACAAATGAGAGTTACTTGTCAACGGACTGTTTGTTTGTAACATCACTCTTGCTACCATTATAAGATGGATATTTTCTTCTGATAAGGAATCAAGATTTAAATACAGTAATTTAGGCAAGTAAAATCCTGTTTATGCATGCATAAGTGTGTTTCATGTTTGTATGTCTTGTCTAAACAAAAGCTTTGTTGTAGACAGCAACTCTAGGGCGTTGTGTAGGTCCTGATGAAAGCCCTGGACTCACATGGTCTTTGACCTTGGGGCTGAAACGTGTCGAACAGTTATTGGGCAGCAGGACCAACATATCCTTATCCCCCTATATATATTTTTTTTTATCACACTGAAGCAACTGTTATTAAAGAGATACCTAAGTTGTTTAAGGTATTTTTATCATTCTCTGAAGACCCGGCCTGAGTATTTTCCAAAGTGCTCCCTGGAATACAGCCATACTGACTTTTAGGGATCAGGATGAGACCTAATGATGAAGCATGCCACTACTAGAGTAGGTTTGGGTCTAACAAAGAAGACTATTTGTTTTCCTTGACAGCAGGGTGATAACAAGAGGACACACTAATTTCCTCACAAAAAATATCCAGGTATGTTTTCAAATAAAGCAGTCTTTTTTAAATGCAGCCTTGTTTCCTTTATGAGAAACAGGATGTGTTATTTTATTTTTATTTTTTTAAGGAAAAGTTGCCCAAACCTTTTTTGGGAGTAGGCAGTGAACCCATCAAAAGTGATCCTCTTGACTTGTCCTCCAGCACCCAGAAAGGAACCTCACACCAGCCTTTTGTCATTCCAGACTTCTTGGAGTCTTGACAGGGGAAGGTAAGAACCTTCCAGAACCAGTTGTAAGGGTAGGACAGGGCCCCCCCCTCATACAAAAAGGCTGATACCAGGTATAATATTGGACCATCAGAACAATTCTTCAGAACACTCCTGGAACTGGGGACATTACAGAAGAAGGACTGCTGTGCTGCCATAGGGCTGCTTTGCTATCTGAGAAGGAAGATTGGACCTGCTTAGCTTCATCCCATGCTAACCTGAGAGACTCAGAGTGTAAGTTGGCTTACTTCCTATTTGAGCTACAGGGACAGCAAGCTCCAGAGGCCTCCCTGTAACTGCCCAGCTGCACTGGACATTCCTGGACCTGCCTGAGACCCACTGGCCTCTGCTGGAGTGGGTTCCTGATCCCCAAAACGTGCCCTTCCTCAGATCCATGACCCTTGGGTGGCATCAGTTTGTGCTCCTCAAAAAAAGAATAGATGAAATCCTGAGGTTTTGGCTATTTGCGCCTGTGAACGGACCCCTTCGTGCAGAGACTGTCACCCATGACGACCACCAACACAAAGATCCGCTGAAGTCCTGCTCTTTGTGCTACAGTGACCGCCAGTAACAACCAGTAATGCAAGGTCTGCGCTTCAGCAACGATAGCCCGTGGTGAGTGCCAACTCGAAGCTCCAGCAATGTGCATCCTCAATGCCTGACCGGTTCTTAGCACTACAGTGACAACAGCCCACACTGCCCAGTCTGTTCTTTGCACAACAACAACGACCATCTGTGATGCTTTTCCTGCTCTTCGCAACCTTCTCCAATGCAAACTGAGCTCTTTGAACTGGACTTTAGAGAATTGTATTCTTTCCCTGTATCCAGCTCACACTTCATCACGGTTGGCCTGAACTTGTGGCTTTCCTCAGGTCTAGTAGAGCAAGATGACTGCTAGTGGGGCATCATTCTTTTCGGCGCAATTTTCACTAAAGACTTTAAACTTTAAAATTGCATATGTCTGGTTCTACTGATTGGATTTTACTCATCGTGATATTTTATTTATTACAATTTACTTTATTTTGTTGGTTTGGGATTTTTCTTGTGTTGTGTTTTCACTTTATTACTGTTTGTGTGATGCATAAATACTTTACACATGGCCTGTAAGTTATGTTTGACTGCTTTTGTGCCAAGCTACCAGAGGGCTAAGCACAGGTTAATTTAGTGACTTGTGGCTCACCCTGACAAGGTTTATGGCTGTTGCCTGAGTGGGGCTTCCACCCCCCTCAAACAATAACCCAGTTTCTTACACGGTCCTTAGGGGGTATACGTTCTGGGGCAAGGACCGCCAGAGAATATGTTTAATATGACAGACCATGACCTGGACCAGCACTGCTGTCCTGTGATGTTTGGACTGTGGCACACATGAGCAACAGGATGGAGTGGGAGACTGGCGTGGTGAGGAGTATGAAATGGAAGGGGGTGGAGGAGCACATGCCTGCTCCCAGATCAACAGTGGTAAGGGTCAAAAGGCTAGACCATGGAGGTATGGAGGCAGGGCAGATGAGCAGAGCAAGGGTGTTGCTTCGTTAGGTGGTGAGGAGAGTGGCACAAGGAGCATGGGTAGCAATGGAACAAAAGACAAAGGCGTGGAGGTAGGGGAGAGAGGCAGAACAAGGGAAGAGGAAAAGTAGTGAAGCACAGAAACCTGCGATACTGCAAAGGGAAAGCAGTGGGGGGGGGGGGGGTCAGAGGGGAAGAGGGTGAGTGTGGGGAAGAGTGAAGTGAAGAGACTAGTGATGAGGATAATGGGGGCCCTAGCAGGAGCCAGCCAAGGAGAGAAAAGCTACGTTGAAAAAAAGATTGTATGGCAGTGCTCGGGGACAAATGCCCAATTAAGAGAGGGGAGCAAGAGACTGAGAATTCGGATAGAAGGGCAGATGTATGGGATTATTGAGTGGAAATGAGAAGGAATACAAGTGGTGGAAGATAGAACATGCAGCTGTGTCAAGGGGATGTGGGGGGGGGAATCACAGATCTTCAGTATGCAGAGAGCGTGTTTGAGATGCTGGAGAGGTGGATGTTGCAGGGTGTAAGAAGGTAGACAGTGAGGTCCTGTGGAAAGCTCTAACAGGCTAAGACTGGAGATGTTAAGGAGGAGACGAGCTGAAGTATTGGGCTACAAAGTGTTAAATAAACAGCTGATTGGGCTCCAGGGGAGATGGGGCAGGGGCGAGCAAGCATTGACAAAAGGTGACCATGAGCAAGGAAAGGCTGGGGGGTTGACCACAAAGAACTGGAGAAGGATAAGAGGCATGCAAAGCTGTCATATTTGGTTGTAGTGGACCCATTAGGAGTCCACCTTTTTACGAGCATTAAAGAATTAAAGAGAACATTTGGGCAAATTATTATTTATATATATATATATAGATATATATGTTTAAATCACTAGTTAGGGGATCTAGATGTAAGGAAGTGTTAAAGGCTGGGAGGGAGATAGCCAAGTACTCAAAGGTTCCTATAAATATAAGTACTTGGACAGCAGCATATGCCATTTAAGCAAACATACTTTGTGAAAAATTCCTAGAACATAATGTGGCACTATAAAAAGTTCATGGATATTATTAGAACAACTAGCATAGGTTTTGTAGGTCAGGCCTGGTTTTGGTATGACTAAGACTTCTGGTCGAAGAACAGTGTATGGCACACAAAATTATGGGGAAAGCAAGACTGTGTTGTGGCTCGAATACATGACATCTACCAGGCCCATACAGTCTGCACACGTGGCAAATGCCAATTCTATGCCAAATTCAGCCCTTCACAAGCGTCCCACTTGAGGAAAGTGAGGGAAAGGTTAGGTGGGAGTCTCAGTAGAACAGGGAACGTCTTGAGCGTGCTGGAATTTTAATAAGGGTACATGTTTCAGATACCCCTGCAACTTCAGACATGAATGCTTGAGATGTGAAGAAAGGCACCAATTGGTGAAGTGATCTAGCAGACAAAGACAAGGCCCTCTGAAATGGGGTAATGGAAACAACCGAAGATTGGCTGGAAAGTTCAACAACACTGGTTAAGCCAGATGCTATATGACCTTGACAGTAAGGTATCTGAAACAGGAAGAACAGACTGTTGTTGGTGGGTTTTAATCAGGGGTTTAGGATCCCATACAAGGGCCACCGAGAAGGAGAGGATCAGATAAGCTCAGATCATGAAAAACAGGTCCTGACGCAGTAAGATGAAAATTGTTGAAAGAAGTAGCATGCAGCAGCATGGTGGGTCTGTTTCACAGGCTGCCTACAAAAGATTTGCTTGTTCTCCATTAGAGGTGGTACCAACAAAAGCAAAAGAAGAGTTTCAACTAATGCACCACTTACCATGGCCTGAGAGCAGTTCAGCAAATGATTATATTGATCTGGTGGACTGCTCTGTGGATTCTGCAAACATTGACATGACAATAGAACAGTGCAACAATCTGGCGAGCAACGGGGACATGAAGTCAGCATTCTATCTCTTACATGTTATGCCCAATGATTTTCAATTGCTAGAAGTACACTTGAAAGAGAAATACGATATGGACAAAGCAATGCCAATGGGGGTTCGGTGACTTGTCATATTCAAGAAGTTTAGTTTGTTCTTAGGATGGGTTGTGCGACAAGTGACAGAATCTGGCCACGTTTTTACATTATTTAGGGAATTTGTTAATAGTAAGGATGGTAGGAAAGATTTGGGGTGTGGGTGGTTGATGAGGGCACTAGGTATCGTGGCAGAACTGTTTGGTACCTCTTTGGCTCCAGAAAAGTCTGAACGCCCGTGCTCATGTATGACATTCCTTGGGGGTCACGCTAGATTCTGTCAAGATAGTATCAAGATTGCCAAAAGATGAGCTGACGGCATTACGGATATTGGTTCAGACCGTTTTTGACAGAGACAAATGTAAGTTAAGATATATAGAGCAAGTTCTGGGACACCTCAACTTTGCATGCAAGGTGGTGACCCCAGGATGGGGATTTTGCTGACAATTGGTGGTTACCATATGAGGGCCGATAAAATCACATCAAAGAGAGTGAATCACAAAGAGAGAGAAAGTCAAGATTTACAGATTTGGATTATATTTTTAGAACAGTCTAAAGGTGTTTTACTATGGTGAGCCAGTGACTTGGACAGTGGAATTCTCTTCAGATGCAGCAGAAGGTGGATTTGAGATGTTCTGGAAAGGTCATTGATGTGCAGGAAAAGGGGCCCACGACTAGAAGAGGAAACAGCATGGCATAACCATTCTGTAATTTTGTTTCCAGTGGTGCTGGCTGTGAGACTCTGAGTGCAGGAACTGCAAAAAAAAAAAAAGACTGACATTTGTGACTGACAATGAGATGGTGGTATATGTAATAATTAGGTTGATGACATGGGCTGAATATATATTGCTGTTGCTGAGACAATTGTTGCTGGAGGGGCTGGAGTTGAACATGGTGTCTCGGGAAAGGCACATTGCAGGTTTGGTCAATGGAGTAGTTGACACGTTATCTCTTTCGCAGTGGGAGAAGTTCAGTGATTTGGCCCCCAAGGAAGAAGAATAAGGGATGCAGGTGCCTAAGGACCTCTTGAAGATTGGCTATGAGAACATTGCAGCTGATAGAAATCTCCTCGACTTTTTTTTTACGAAGAGAACCTACAGATTGGGACAGAAAGAATTATTACAGTCTGGTGTAAGGAGAAAGATGCACTTTCAGCGATGGATAGAAAAAAGGAAGACTGATGTGGCCACCTTCATGATGGATCAATTGGTAAAGAGTTGTCCCCGGTGACCATAGGGAGAAAGAAGACAGAGATTCCATTTTATAGGAAGAGTTTTCAGGGTTATGAGCCAGTTGCAGACAAATGGTTAGAAGACATGGATGTCATTTAGGGGTCGTCAGGGGTTGCAGCTGCGACCCCCAGCTTGCCCCTTACGACCCCTGGCACTGCCTTTGCGATCCCTGGTCTCAGAGGTGGCAAATTCAGTGCCAGGAACACAGAGGCAGCTCATCATTAAGGACGATGCTTGGGGCTCTACTCCCTTATTTTCAATCAGTTTATTTATTACAATTTATAATAATATATTTTATATTATTCACTATTTGTGCATTAAAAATGGAGTACCTGGAATATGATCCTCCTTCGTAGCTGAGGTAAGTAAAAACACTTTTAAATGTATGTTGTGTGTGTGCTTGCAGGTCAGAGTGTGCTTATGTAAAAGAGAGTGTGTGTAGGAGTGAATGTGTGTGTATGTGTAAGCATGTGTGTGGGAGTGAAATACTCTAGAATCATTCGTTTTAGTGCTAATATACTCTCCCATTCACTGAACATTATACGTGCATACTAATTTACTTATTAACTCTCACAATACCTAGACCTCTTGATTTACAACTTTTTTCTTCGTAATATTTTTTGGCTTATCATGGCCACTTCCTATGGATGCATTCTCTGAAGCACAACCAAGAATCCAGTCAGAATTAACAATAATTATATGCTCAAGACCTCTTAAACACAACCTCTTTTTACTACTGGGGACATACCTACCGCCTATTTCTCCTGGACACTATCTCCCAATAATATATTTTTAGGTGTGTTGTACATTTTCAATAGCATTTGAATTTTTCACTGGCACTACAACCACAATAAAGGTTTCCAATGTATGTACACATAATTATTTCATAGCAGTATACCAGTGTCTTCGATTACCTTTTTCTTCTTCCTGGTCTCCACCGTACACCTAAGCCGCCCATTGTCAACTACTCCCCATGGATATATTAATCAGTCCACTAGACGGCATGATCACTGCAAATGTTTTTCTCTTTTTCTACCTTTCACACTATATGAAATCTACAATGCTATTACTGTCATCCTCTTTTCTGCATATTTTATCTGCAGCCTTGAGAAAGTCAATGTGACGAAACACGTGTCAGCTGTTTTTGGATGTACCATTGTCTAACAGGAATAAACTTCTATCAACTACATTAACATGTTTTTTGGACTTTGAATTTATCTCTCCACTTGGATGAACACTTCTGGACCACATTGGTGTGCCCCAGTATACACTGTGTGCGAGTGAAAGTGAGGACAAAATTGCGTGTGACGTCGATTCCGCAACCCCTAGCATTTTGGTGAATTGATGACCATGGTAGAAGAAAGCTTGAAGGCTGGCAAGAGAAAGGGGGAAGATGACAAAATTGAGGAAATCGGTAAGAATAAAAAGCAGCGCTTAAAGTAAAGAAAATAAGGCCTATGGCTTGGAAAGTGTTGGCCGTGTCATAGCACTTTTTTTCTTTCCTTAAAGCCATGTTGCACACAGCTCAGACTGCTGTGCAACATGGCTAAAAGTGCAAACTGGCTCAAAGTAAAGAAAAAAGGTGCTAAGAAGCAGTCAGCATTGCCCCACACTGCTGTGCAATATTTAAAAAAAAGAGTCAGAACCCGGTTCAGAGAGTCATGGTGCATGCAGTAGCTACTGGGCCCAACCAAGGTGGCTGAGGCCTTTAACGCCTGATATCCCATGGCCCACCCTACTATGGATCCTGTTAAACTTGGTCAAGCACTCCCTTCTGCACCTGACTGTCAGTTGGGTAGCATACCTCGAGCAGACAAGACTCCTTCGGAGGAATCTCAGATACAGATTAGTGAACACGACACATAACTCAGCTTCCGAGAAGTGCAAGCAATAAATCAATATCCAGCCAAATACTTATTTTTATATTAGAAGTAGTATTTGAATTCTAACTTTACACATGCAAAGGTAAATGGCATTCAAAAATCTATAACACAGTTCACTTGAGGTCAGGTCTCTAGTAGTAGTCAGACCACTCCCTGTCCCCCCCCCCCACCTCTAGTGCAACGGGTTCAGTGTTATTTACTATTCACAGATGCCCACATCCAGGGAATGTAAACGAGTAGGCCATACTCAAGTGTTCTTTCCTCGGACTCTGCTAGTAAGTTCAGTCATTAGAGTCTAGATGTTTGCTGTACCAATTGTGGTACGTCCTTCGGGCCCAAAAGGCCCAGTTCTTGGCTTACCAGCACTGGTGGTGAGGAACCCTTCGGCAGAGCACCACGGTCCTGTTCCGGGTCAGCAAAGTCCAGCTGTGGGTGATCACACATGGCAGCACCTGACAGGTGCAAGCTCTATCCCTCAAGCCACGCTACCTGCAGATTCAGAGGTCAGAGTTGCTCCTCCAGCGGTCAAGTGGTTAGGAACATTTCCCTTGGCAGATATGGGGGTGGCCACCTTGCTTCTACAAGGTTCTGATAGTGTCCTGTTGCTCCACGGGACCCTGGCGGTGCAGTCCACAGAATGTGCTGTGGCCCTACCTTGGTCACAGCAGTTTCTTGGTCTTGGGTGTTAGCCCGGACCCCTTGGTCTCAGCGTCTCCCATGGCCTGACATACGGGGTCACCACTTCTATTCTCATACATTCAATCAAGCTGGCCTGATGTTGGCATCTTCGGTGTCCCTACCTGGCATACGGGATCTCCAAGGCAATCTGGCACATGGGCTACTGCCAGATCGGTGGGGGACAAGTTTCTTCCACCACACTCCTTGAATTACTATACGGCTGCCCCCACGATACGGGGTCACCAATTCACTCCGACACACTGGCCATTGCCCGTTGGTACAGGGAGTGGGTATATAACACCACACTCACATGGGCTATGGCATTATCGGTGGGAGGAGCAAGTTTTTTCCACCACGCTCCTATGTTCTCCTTCTGACATACGGGTCGCCAATTCAGTCAACATATGACCTCCTCCCTGATCGGTGCTATGATAGATTCCTTATACCTCACACCGGGAGTCCTCATGTGAAGGCTTCCTTCTGGACCTTGCTCTCTCCAGCACTCTCCTCTTCCACAAAGGGACACCAATTTTTGCGAGTAGACAGGAACTGGTGCTCCAGTGCAGGTGATCTTGGCTTCCCTGGGTTGTGTCTCCTCACCCAGCAGTGAGACTAGCAGGCTTGGTTCCCTAGTGCTGTTCAGATGCAAAAGTCTTGCAGAGCTTCCCCTCCTCACACAGCCTGTCTGGCTGCTCAGCAGATGTAAATGTTTTGGGGTCTGAGACTCCCCTACTTATAATCCTTTTCCAGACATAGGATGTGATTTATGCTGAGGTTCACATCTCTCCCACTTCTTTTTTCTCCTGAAGGTTGTCTGCCTACGCAGGCAGGACTCCAAAGCTCATTAACCCACAACAAGATTCAGGGGAGTGTCCACAGTTCACACCTGGATGCCAGCCACACTGATATGTGCATCAAAAGGTTATTCCTGGGTTCTAAGCCCCTCTCTTATCAGCCTCATCTCCCTCTTCCTAATACGATTCCCTTATCAGCCTCATCTCCCTCTTCCTAATACGATTCCCTTATCAGCCTCATCTCCCTCTTTCTAAGATGTACCCAGGCCTCTTCCTTGTTATCTTTCACTGAATCGAAGAGCCCTTTAAAATGCACAGGGAGACATATCTGTCAAAGTCGGATTCCTCGGGATTTGTGTCTTTGCTCTGTTATGATTTATTGTTGGCAATTATCACTTCAAATATCATACTCAAAAGGGAAAAAGAAGATCAGCATGAAAGGCAATCTAAAAAGAAAAGTTTCTTAGACATGCATAGAAGCCAATTACAAGGATATTTAAACATGTATTCAATATTTATTATAAGGCAAGTAATACGCAAATATTTAATAATATATTCACAAAAATACTATCTCAGAAGAAATATTAATATCCTTCAAATATGTTTATCTAATAATTAAAATATAATATGAAATCTACAATGTCTTTTAGTTTTCATCTTTTTGTCCAAAATTGCACAATGAATTCTAAAACTGTAACTTTTCAACTTTGTAAAAATACCTATGAATCTTTCTTCTCAAGAAACACAGAGAATTCTAATGTTTAACCTTTCACAATAGAATGTGCTCTTATATTGATTCTTTCTTCAAATAAACAAAACATTTAGATAAGAAGTATTTTTAAAACATGATTGTGCACGTGTAAATGTGTCATCTGTTTAAACATTTAAGAATAACATAATTCAATTCAGCTGGAACCATTTATAAAGTCTGCAAATGACTGTGCTTAGTTTTACTTAAAAGAATCTTTTTAAACAAAAATATGTTGCACTAGAATTGTAACTAATCCCCAGGGCATATTTAAACTAAAATAACACAAAGCTTCAGATATTCCTGAAGTAATGTTGTTAAAGGTCAAACACTGGGCTTTGCTTTTCAGATTTTTAACTAAACAAAGATCCTGAAGATTAAAGTAAACACTCTTACGACAGCAAGTCCGTCCACTTGCTTCTTGGAACTCCAGAGACCATCCACTGCACGGCAGGGGACCAATAGGGCAAATCCAGATGGGACTCACCAAATCCAATCCAGGCAACGTCCAAAATAGTAAACACAGGGAAATGGGAGTGGTCGGTTTTTATAGCAGAACCACGCCCTCAATCATGAAAATTCCAGAAAGAACTACACCCTTAATCATGTGTACTCCAAGATGCTGGGAATTGTAGTTCCATCAACATAGACATCGTGGATTTGAGCAGTTTAACCACCACCGAGCACTCTTATTACACAAATGCATTTTTCCACATGAATAAAGAGGAGAATGTTTCTTAATAGAACAAAGTGTGTGGCAAGAACGTTTGGTAGGAGAGATACTATGTTTAGAGGTATGATTACGGCAAAGTCTGACAGCATGGCTCTCCCATCATCCAGTGCTAGTCCCACCCAGCTTACAGGAATGCAGAAATACACAAATCTGTCTGGGGGATTACTCTACTCCTCATGTTTTTGTAGGGCAGGCCTGGGCTTCCCAAAATGGAACCCAAGGTCGGCCCTCTAGTTAATGTACAAATGAAGGCACTTCTGTACTCAGTGTACATCCACAGCACTCTCACTGCCTAGTACTGTTATCTGCATGTATTATGCCATCACCAGCATATCCACAGGCAGCACACACATTCAGTCTGCGTACACTGTTCACCAGTGAACCCTCTCTGTACTTTACCAGTGTGTTGTTTTAAAACCGCACAATGCCAGCACACACATTTACCATGTGCGGACTGACCCACACTTCGTTTTGTGTAGTGCATATCTTGTGAGCGCATGTGCATTCAGCACGTTTCCACCACACACACACTTCCAGATCCACCTGATGTAGTCCAAGGGAGAGTTAAGCACAAAGCAGCAGAACTTTTAAAAAGTTGTGTGAGCCTATAGTCCTTACTCTAGTGACACAGGGTTAAAAGGACATGTTCACTGCTGCTGATCACATCACGGTATGCTGTCACCACTGCAATTGTGCTGCTTAACTCCTGGTGAAGGCAGTAGCCTCCCACCTCTATGAGAATAGCACTTTGGATGCCCCTCCCAATCCAACAAGACTGCAATCCGTGAGACAGGCCTATGTCAAGGCGCACATGCATGAGTCTTGTTCGCCTATGACAAAAGATCAACATTGGGCATCCAGACAACAACACATTTGGCAAGTCAGAGCAGGGGCACATGTCTCTCACCATGGAGAGGACTTTTCTGTTCCAACAGCTCCACAGGGGGAAGGTGTGGGGGGATAGCAGCAATAACACAGCTGGGGAAAGTAACACAAAGGAAATGTGAGGGAGGGAGCAGTAACAAAGAAAATCAGGACAAGAGGAAGGGGACAAGCAACACGATGGAGGGGCGAGAGAGTGAGGGAGGAAGACAAACTGCAGACATATGCACTCTTCATGAGTCCATGTGAAAAAGTAAGAAAAAAGGTACCTTCAGGAGTGTGTGGCCTGTGGAAGGACACTGGCCACAAACAGGAAGATGTACTTGGTCCATTCTCCACAGTGGGGAAAAACACTGTAAGAACCTGGAGGAAGCAGGAAGGAGCAGGATGTGCTGACCCACCAGAAGCAGGGAAACAAGAATGACATGGAAGCCAATCAATGTTAAGTAATGATAATTAATGGGTGGGCTCTAAGTTGTTTTAAGCTTTTAGTTTTGGTTTACAACAGATTTTGCTGACAGCTCATGGGCACTGTTCAGTGGAAGCCTAAGAATATGCTTACTGTTCTGTTAAAAGCTTGTGTGAACTCACTATTCCCAAAAAAACACGACTGAGTAAAGTTATCATGGGAGAGAGAATTTGGAGGGTTTCCTTCCTATTAGGAACATGCCACACTTAATTTATTGCATTATAATTTATTCATGCTTCTTTACAACCCAAAATTTCTTTAATGCGTTGACAGAGTAGGCTGTTATTCAGGGTTTCTATACAGACCCACTGAATTTTGTCTCTTCACATGCGTCCTTGAACCTGCAATACCCTGCTGCCAACCGGCCATACTGTATAACCTCGTGTTGAGTAAACACAGATTTTGAATTCCTGTGGTCTTCGAGTGTTTTTAAGTATGATGGGGAGGTGTGACTGACAAAAGTCCATTATAAAAACTCTGCAAAGAGATTTGTTCTCATATTTTGTTAACCAATAAAATGTTCGCAAAAATATGGCGAGTAATGAGTAACTCAAAATAATATATACTGTCAATGAGTCCCATAAATGAAGGTTCCATAAATTAAGGTCATTGTAGCAACTGTTAATTGCAGAAAGTGCAGTATGAAGCTCTAACTGCACAGCTTAATCAGGGCAATGTCTAGTGAATACGTCACAGTACTGGCCACCTGTGCGTGTATATAAATGAATACAAGATATTCGATGTTGACAAAGTGACAGGGTACATTTACCCTCACTGGGTCAGAGGGCGGTCTGGCGGAAGACCTGAAAACAAAAGGACAGCAGCGTGAGAGCAGCATAGACAGAGAAGTAAGTGTTAGACGGAGAAAGGGAGAGACGGGTACACATAAAAGGAAAGAAGGGAAAAAATTGCCATTCTTGATGAGCAGGCTGAGAAAACGCCGGGGGCAGAGAGGAGGCGGCAGCGTGAGCAGGGGAAGGAAAGCCCGCAGGACGGGCGCCGAATGCCGGAAGCAGTTGTGGAGAGGCAGCTGGAGGCAAAGTTCGAGGAGGACATTGAATGGACGAAGGAAAATCAGCCTGATGTTTTTCAAAATTCTAATGTTATTTTTTTGTAGCATCACGAGCCTGCATTTACTTCAAGCAAAGAGCTATTAGACAGGAAATAGATATAATAGGGTGATAAGTGAGTACCGGAAATACCTAAACACATGTTTGTCAGTGAGAATTTTATCTTCGGATATTGGTTTTACTTGTATATGATGTCTTGGAGGGACAACATAATGAAACCTGTAAAGAAAGAAAAAATACACGAGTTCATCCAGGAGCCAGAGGGCTAACTGATACAGTAATTGTTTTTTTTTACAGCTACAGGGAGTGCAGAATTATTAGGCAAGTTGTATTTTTGAGGATTAATTTTATTATTGAACAACAACCATGTTCTCAATGAACCCAAAACTCATTAATATCAAAGCTGAATATTTTTGGAAGTAGTTTTTAGTTTGTTTTTAGTTTTAGCTATGTTAGGGGGATATCTGTGTGTGCAGGTGACTATTACTGTGCATAATTATTAGGCAACTTAACAAAAAAAAAATATATACCCATTTCAATTATTTATTATTACCAGTGAAACCAATATAACATCTCAACATTCACAAATATACATTTCTGACATTCAAAAACAAAACAAAAACAAATCAGTGACCAATATAGCCACCTTTCTTTGCAAGGACACTCAAAAGCCTGCCATCCATGGATGCTGTCAGTGTTTTGATCTGTTCACCATCAACATTGCGTGCAGCAGCAACCACAGCCTCCCAGACACTGTTCAGAGAGGTGTACTGTTTTCCCTCCTTGTAAATCTCACATTTGATGATGGACCACAGGTTCTCAATGGGGTTCAGATCAGGTGAACAAGGAGGCCATGTCATTAGATTTCCTTCTTTTATACCCTTTCTTGCCAGCCACGCTGTGGAGTACTTGGACGCGTGTGATGGAGCATTGTCCTGCATGAAAATCATGTTTTTCTTGAAGGATGCAGACTTCTTCCTGTACCACTGCTTGAAGAAGGTGTCTTCCAGGAACTGGCAGTAGGACTGGGAGTTGAGCTTGACTCCATCCTCAACCCGAAAAGGCCCCACAAGCTCATCTTTGATGATACCAGCCCAAACCAGTACTCCACCTCCACCTTGCTGGCGTCCGAGTCGGACTGGAGCTCTCTGCCCTTTACCAATCCAGCCACGGGCCCATCCATCTGGCCCATCAAGACTCACTCTCATTTCATCAGTCCATAAAACCTTAGAAAAATCAGTCTTGAGATATTTCTTGGCCCAGTCTTGACATTTCAGCTTGTGTGTCTTGTTCAGTGGTGGTCGTCTTTCAGCCTTTCTTACCTTGGCCATGTCTCTGAGTATTGCACACCTTGTGCTTTTGGGCACTCCAGTGATGTTGCAGCTCTGAAATATGGCCAAACTGGTGGCAAGTGGCATCGTGGCAGCTGCACGCTTGACTTTTCTCAGTTCATGGGCAGTTATTTTGCGCCTTGGTTTTTCCACACGCTTCTTGCGACCCTGTTGACTATTTTGAATGAAACGCTTGATTGTTCGATGATCACGCTTCAGAAGCTTTGCAATTTTAAGAGTGCTGCATCCCTCTGCAAGACATCTCACTATTTTTTACTTTTCTGAGCCTGTCAAGTCCTTCTTTTGACCCATTTTGCCAAAGGAAAGGAAGTTGCCTAATAATTATGCACACCTGATATAGGGTGTTGATGTCATTAGACCACACCCCTTCTCATTACAGAGATGCACATCACCTAATATGCTTAATTGGTAGTAGGCTTTCGAGCCTATACAGCTTGGAGTAAGACAACATGCATAAAGAGGATGATGTGGTAAAAATACTAATTTGCCTAATAATTCTGCACTCCCTGTATATCCTTCTGTTTGTTTTTATTTGCGATCCCTACTAGCTATGGGGTGAGAAAGTAAAGGAAATAAAGTAGGCGAAAATCAGAGAAAGAACGATACATTTCTTATTTATATTCCATTATTAGGTTGCAGTCACGTGGTGTTGTTTTTTTTTTTTTTTAAGAAACGCCACCTGGAGAGGAGGGTGCCTTCTTTTTTTACCGGCAATGAAAGAAAGAAGAGACAATTAATAGAATAATTTATTTGTGAACAAACACATACAAAGCATACGCAGAATCTGACCTTGAATCAACTATTTTTTTTTATTCATCGCATGAATTGATTTGAGATGTATATTAATTTTTGTTCCAAGGTTTTTTGTTTCAGTGTGTTAGCCTGATGGATGCCGACGCCTCTCCTATCACAAGGGGTTCTTTACATGTTCCTGCATTTAGTAGTTTTCACCTCCAAGAGGCTCAGACGTGTAGTCTACAAGCAAGTGAACTTTTATGTTGTTATGCTTGCCTAAACACTGACATATTTGAGAGGGATTCTTTTACAGTTGCTGATACTATACCCGTTCTGCGCTTGCTCTGCTGCTGTCTGCACTCCGCCTATAAGGGCGGGCTATCCTATAGAGAAATCTGGTTGTGCCCAACAGGCTGGTCTGACAGGTCAGTGTATGGGCCGGTGATCTGCCTGATGGTGTTCCTGTTTTAGAGTCTGGTGGGCCAGTTTTTACTGTTGATTTCTTTTACAATAAACATTGCCTGCTGCGAGCACATCCCATGCAATCTCACACACCTTGCAAAACACCTATACAGCTTGTCTTTACAACTTTGCAAATGTGGGCCGCTTTTTTAGCTATCTAATTCGTAGTGGAACTATATTTGATTTGGTGCCTGGGACTATTTTCTGTCCCTGTCCGACCATGTGTGCCTACTCTGGGTGTGTGATACACAATTCCTGTGCTACTGCCCACACAAATGAGTGGCCAGCTAAATCAAATGCCCCATAAAAACGGCATCTCGAATTGCACTGAGCAAGTGAGTGATATGAGCTAATCCAGTCCCCACTTATGTGGCTTGTTACACCACTGTCAAAGGGTATGACCATGAAGCTGCAGGTGTCCCAGTACATTCTATGTGGTCAGTCATAAAAGAACCCAAACCATCAAGTGCTGCCAACTGAAGCTGATCTTTGTAAAGTGGTTGGCAGAGTCACTCCTTCCCAAAAAAGTTTAAGTAAGATCCCATTATGCATTTTACAGCACAAATATCAGATTAATTGGTTAAAAAGGCCATTTGTTTTTACAAGAACTTCTTGAGGGGCCCTCATGAACTATTCCAACTATTTTATAGTTTTTCTGACTAGCCACTTATGCAACATTGTAATAATTGTAGCAGTAAGGAGTATGTTTTAATTCAATTGCCCTAAAAATATGCATAAAGAAACAGGTTTTACAAGGCATTGAAACAATCTGCTATTCAGTTTGACATCGCCCACCTCCATTTTCAAGATGACTTACAAGAGGATGCCATTCTCTTTTTCCTTCATACTTATATTATATTATGTCATGCTTCTTTTTTTATATACACTTTATCAAGCTGTTAATATTATTTAAGCAGTCACCATCCCGAGTAGGTGTTGTGGACACCCACGCATCCTGGGACTACAGGTTAAAAACCACTGATCCATGGATTCTAGACTCCTCCTTACTGAGATGAGGCACAAGCACAGAGACCGAAAGTACCAGATATAATATGAGTGGTTAGCCAAGTACAAGTATGCAGGGAACAGCAAAACCCTTGCATTACCAAGTGCAAGTACTACTGCAAATGCAAGTGCTGCACCTGAGAGTGCACTGCCAGTTTTGCCTGGTTCTAGTGTGATTACAACTATTGTGGCTACAGAAATTACTGTTTCTGTTGTAGAAGCAGTAGCTACAACAGCACCCGAGAAGAGAGAAATTACACTGCTAGTCTGAAGCTTACATTTGGAGAAATTGTACAGGGAACAATTTGTTTAGACTGAAAAATGACCCATAATTCAGATGAATTGAGGTACTTGATCAAAAATATAGCAAGGTGTGCGAATGAGGCCGATAATATTCTTGAAGACTTAGCTGGTGAAGTTGGAGTTGATAGAAGCAAAGCAAAGGGCTTGCGGAAAAAGATAAAATGGAATTGAGGTAAACATAAGTAGCGTACTTGGGTCAAGTTACTTTGCATGCTCATATTAGAGACATATTAGAGAGCACAAAGGTTTTGGAAAAATACAAGAACAAGTGGACGTAGAAAACTAGTTTTAAAGAGAAGAATATTGACACAGAAAAGAAAGTGAATGTGGTCATGAGTGATGCAGAGTCAGCGACAGAATTTCCTTTTCTAGAAATACACTGAGGGAATTGTGTGCATGTTCCTTGGTTTAGGGGTGATCACTATACTTTTACAACAAAGTTTTTTAAAATTGAGAGGAACCTGACAAGTGGGATAAAGAGGCCCAAAGATTGGCAACAGTTTCACAGGTGCTTTGGAGTGTTTTGGATATTTTGTTGGAAACTGTTGTTCCAACTGATTTGTGGGCATAATGCAACGCAGCTCTTATTTGGCCAACACAAGAACCAACAAGGGTTCCACCTCAAAATGCTCAAGCTAATTTGGTTATGGAGAAATAAAGAGTGGTGGTAAAGCACTTGAAAAAGAAAATGCAAGAGAAAGAACTGAAGTGTGCAAACATAATGAGCGCCACAAAAGAGCCAAAAGGCTCCGTGCATGCCTATTATGAGAGACCTATGGAGATCTGTAGCAAGTGCAGCAGAATTCAAGACCCTGAAAGAGAAGGTGTTAGCAGATTCATATCAGCTTTCATTTTGGGTTTGCATCTGGAGCTTAGTTCTCATAGTCAGCAGAGAGTAATGTGCTGACAGAGTAGGACTAAGTACGAGGTATTGAAGTATTCTAAATATTGCAGTGACACGAAGCAGAAAAAGGTTAAAGAGAAATTGATGATTGTGCAGACAGAATAAATTCAGAGAAACAAGTGAAATCAGATGAGGATTTCTTAATTCACATTTTGTGTAGCTTGAAAATTCTGGCCTGAATGGAATGCAGAGGATACAAGGAGTGGTAACAAGGAGTGATGTGGTGCAAATGCGGACTCAGGGTAGAGGTATGGAGTTTGTGAACAATTCTAGAATGAATGTAAATATCGATCTGCTAAAGAAGACCGCTACTTGTAACATCTGCTGGACCTGGAAGCGCAGATGTAGACAGAATCCAGAATAAAGTCGTAATGATTTTCTTCTCCAAAAGGAGTGAAACATGAATCAGATGCAGACACAGTTTGGTATCCCTGCTTAGCTCACAATGATGATGCCTGAAGTGGGGAAGGAGGTTTGCATGTTTAGTGCAGTCCTAGAGGTATCTCAGAGTGGGCTATATGTAGACAGTGAGATGACTATCCACCTCGTATCATTTCTAATCAACATTGGTGCTAACCACTCCACGGTTTGTTAACGAAGCTTCCAAACCTATCAGTCCCTGGAAAAGAAGCCTAAATTGTAGGAACCAGCAATAAACACATTTCTAATTTAATCATTCTGTTTGGCCTGGCCTGAGCAGTATAACTCGTTTAAAAATGAGGTCCTACATTTGTTGTGTATTGCAGTCCAGATTGAGCAGAAGTTCCACCACCGTTACCATCCCCAAACATCAGAGTTCATTGAGAAACTGAATGGCACCATCAAATCTAACTTGCTACTGTGTGTGCTTCCACAAATCTTAAGTAGCCTGATGCGTTTCTCTTGTTCTCTTGAGCATAAGCGCTCCAGATAAAAAGACTTGATTCTTGCCCCATGAGAGCCTGATGGGCAGAGCCATGAGAGTTATATATATCTTTTCAGCAACACGTTTATCAATAAATGATGATATTGTGTTAGATTACTGCAAAGGTCTGACTGATGTGGTGAAATCTCTCTCTCATCAGGTGAATTTGGCAACAGCACAGACAAAAAAGAAACTCAATTCCATGCACTGCAACCCGGTGGCTGAATTTTGATCAAGAAGCACATTCGCAAAAACTGTCTGGAGCCAAGATCGAAGGAGCCACACCAAGTTGTGCTTGTGACTATCACTGCTGTAAAGTGTACCAAATACCACACTGGGTCCATGTAGCTCACATGAAAAGAGTAAAGATGGCAGATGAAGAAGAGATGACAACAACCACTGATCCACAGAGTGAAGCTCATGTTCATGGGTCCAGAGGGGGAGAAGTGAATGCTGAAACTAGTGAACATGAAGATGATCCTGGTAAAGAGACCATTAATCAATTTTCAGTTTAGGAATCAGTAAAGAACTGTATTAAAATCATAAGCAGCAGACAAAAATAGTATCTGATCCAGTTTGTGAAAAATCAGGCCGAAAATATGAGTCTCAAAATATATATGCTAATTTATTAGAGGAATATGTCAAGATTATAGGAATTGTTTTGGGTGTACTCCCCCTCCCCCACTCCACAGGTGAAGGAGCAACCTATTGTCAACGGCCATTATCACAGAGTTTAGGTTCTAATATTTTGGTAGTATATTTAATAAATAAGTGTTTCGATCACCATATCTTTTGGACGTCAACACTTGAATAGTAGAACTTCATATTTCCGAAAATTGTGGGTATTCAGTGACATATGCTTAATATTTTGAACTCGTTGTACAAACTAATTCAAACACTAAATTGACTATAGGGGGACATGTGGATGTGTGCTGCTTGAGTAAAGAGGAGTGTGAATTTGTTAAGGAATATAATGAAAGGAGAGTGAAAACTTTGAAAAATTGGAATGATGAGAGCAAAATTAGAGAACAAAGTGAGGTTGAAGAGAAATTTAGAAGTTCAAATTTGCATCTGAGTTTGAGAATGAAGCAAGAGAGAAAGGGTGAATTATGTATGGTGCATTACAAAACTACAGGAGTTAGTACAATAGAGTTTGTTGAAAAGAATTAGTGTAAAAGGAGTTATGTTGTCAGTAGTGAATTTCTGGTTGATGAAGAACCAACCTTAGGGGAATATATTATGTGTGTTAGAAAACTGCCTATTTTAACATGCCTCGTAATTGTGTGGGTTCTTGCTACTTTGCTTTGATATTCCCAAGGTGAATAAGATGAGCAGTATTGTTCGTTTGAAGAGGGTGAAATGAGGATTTGGGCAAATTGTGCTGGATGTGTTAGGAGCTATGATTCCACCTATTGGAGTGGGAATGAATAATGTAAAAATTAGATTCTCTAAGCTTGTAGATTGGCTTGCTTCTAATACTGCTCTTTCATTGTTCCAGATAAATAACAAATTATTTGCTGCACATGGGATGCTTATTCAGGACCACCGAGTGCTAGCTAGCCTTCTTGAGAAAGAGGGTAAAGTCTGCACAGTTTTCAAGGTTAAAGAATGCTTTCCCTTTATCCTGGATAACAGCAGTCTTATTAATGCCTGTGTAAACATTATTACTAATTTTTCTCATGAAGTCAAAGTTTTTGAAGTGTATGGCTTGTGGGAATCAGAGTTTTTGGTTTGGTAAGATTGGAAAGGGCATTAGAAAGGCTGATGACTGGTTTGACTGTGGGAGGTGGGATCCTGAAGGTCATACTAACCCCTGGGATTATTGCATTAATTTGTACCATCATTTTATTTCTCTTATTTAAATTGTCTGATGTAATTATTAATTGGGTATAAATTGTGCATGTATTAAGGAGGGGCTCACTCAAGATTGAAAAAAGTGTGAGGAGGATAGAAGACGATGCCAGAGACCGAACCCTTAATCAGACAGACAGAAAGTGATGCAGATTGTATTGTAAATAGTTTGAGGTTTTTAGTGATGGTGAAATCCTCAAAGGGCGTGATTTGATAACCCTTTGTGTAGTTTATTTAAAACATGGCCTCAACGATATCTTGTTTAAAATGGAAGTCACAGTATCGTGTTTATTTTGTGTTTATATTTCTGCTGCACTGAGTCAATCAAGATGCAGATCTGTTTATTTCTGAATGACAAAGTCTGTTGGAGTGCCCGCTGTATGCAACACGTTTTCCAAGACCTTCTGCGCTTCTGTATGCATGCATTATTGCATTAATTCACAGTAGTTCACTGTTGGTTATGTAACTAGTTTGTTCTGATACCTCCGGATGACATTAGGCCAGCAAGGCTGAATCAATACTCATATAGTGGGTTAGTGCTAACGTGGTAGGATTATGTGACATTTTACAATTCTGTAAACTGATTTGCTGAAAATGTAAGTCTTTGCTCACACCATGGTGACTTTGCAGTTCTAATGCTTTCTTATGGAGGAAATGGCTACATAAACACCTGTATTTGGAGATGAGCCAGATCTTTTTGGGTCTCTACTCTGGATGCCCACTTTCTTTCTGATTTTGCTGGACATTGAAACTTATCCTAATATTGATTTACCTATCATTCTCCATTAGTTTTATAACTGGGAGCCTTTGAGGCACTTATTTACACATTTGAATGAGATTTACTGCATCTGTACTTAACTATTTCTGTATTGCACACGTTTGACTTTTCTAATAAACCTTCATAGTTCTTCTACATTGTGCTCTAGACTGTATTTTGAAAAACTGTTTTAAATCTTGTCTCAGGGACACATTGACTGGTGATTTGAGGTTAACAGATCCACCCAAATAATGGTATGCCACTTAGCTAAAATTTTTTATAGATTAAATATTTGTATTTACATTTTATAAAAGTATACAACTACTTCACCTACAACCACTGGCCGGTGGATACTAAAAACATGTAGCAAAAGGAAATAAAGAAACACAGAGAACAAGACAAGTACCCCCCCCCACCTATGCTTCATCATTACCGCAGCGCCTGCTCGTTAACTCCCACTTATGAGCAACCCTATTGCCCCTATGCAGTATCTATCATCTCAGTCGGGCTTTTGTCTGAACTAGTAGGACGCATGAGTGTCGTGGACACGTCAGCTCCCTAAAATTGTCAAAGAGGTAGGAAACGCAGGGCCCCAAAGTTTTATCAAAAGTATGCAGGGAGCCAGACACCGCTACCGTCAGTTTCTCCATTCCCAGTATGTCCCATAGCTTATGTAGCCACTCCGTGTGAGTAGGGAATACCTCAGAACCCCATCGGAGTAAAAGAAGCTGATAAGCTGCTCCCAGCTCCAGCATGATGACTCGACCGTTTGGGGATTTAAGAGGGTAGGACTGCGGATTTGGGAGTCCTAATAGGATGTAACTCGGAAAGCATAGTATTTGTGTAATAGACCTCAACAATGGTGTTCAGAATGTTGTCACAAAAGGGGGCTATTTGGGAGCATTGTCACAAAATGTGTGTTAATGTACCCAGCTGTCCACATATCTGCCATTACCGATCAGTGGTGCCCCTCCACCAACCAGCTACCCGTGCCGGCGTGAAATACCAGTAATGCTCTATTTTCAGAAATAATTCTTTGGTGTTCATATTGCGAGCTGTTAGTCGCGTGCGGTGTAATACATCTCGCCATTCCCTAGCTGTAAAGGGCCGGCCACATTTGGCCTCCCACCTATGCCTCGCGTGGGTCTGGGGCAAGCACCGTGGTGTAGTCAGAAAGCCATAACTGCCAGAGATAAACTCCTTATCAGTCATACCTGTTAATAACTACTTTTCAAATGGAATGAGGGGCCTACTCACATGTGGTCGAGTTTCTGGAGAGGACACCAAGTACCGGGTGGCCAAGTATTACCAGTATGCTTTTTTGCAGAAGACCATAAGCCAATCTGAGCTGGGCAAATTCCATGATGCCTTGAGCATCAATTAGATCTCCAATTCTTTTACAATTGGAGTCCTGCCAGATCTTGAATGACGACACACTGAGTGCTGGGGGAATGTCCGGATTGCCAATAATCGGCGTTTTCAGAGATATAGGAGATGACAAACCCGTACCCATCTAGCTCTAAAATTTTAAAGGTACAGAATCCTCATAAGTGTAAGGGTGTTGGCACTAACAGGTAGGGGGTGGTATCAAAATTAGGCAGTGTCAAAACTGGTCTGGGAGTAACAGGCCACTCAAGTGTTATTAGGCCTCAATAAAGTTGATTGAGTCTGTTTACCTCTGGTCTCCTGAGAGTGTCCTACTGATGTCCTAAAAACTGAGCACCAAGTGCACCCTTTTAAGTAGTGAACATTCAAGAAAGCGAGTCAAGCAGTACAAGACTTACTCAAGGAAGTGGTGTGGAGTTAGAAACTCATAAGATAGTATACATAACAGGAGGGGGTCAGACGTAATAGGCTCATTTACAAGCACAGGCAGAATTCAGTTCAGAATATGGTATATGGTTGAGTCTGACTTTGGCATAGTCCACCTTAGGGGTTAGAAATTACCTGCAACAGGTGACAGGCAGGTCACACTCTTGAGGCCTCTCACAGATAACTTCATCATCCTCACTGATAATTTCCAGGCAAAGGAAGGGGCCAAAGATCACGTCAAAGCCCAGTGCCTCAACTGGGGGTGCCCACTCATCGACACAGGTGCAGAGCCCACTAAGGGCTCTGACTCCGCTCCTTCTCAAGTCACCACAGTGTAATAAACACAGGTAGGCTTCTCCAGTCCGTGTGTTTCTGGGCAGCTTATCAGCATGGGCTATTGCCCCTCTGTCAGCCAGCAGGTCCTCAGTTTCTACAGAAGCATGAAGCTGGCTTGTGAAATGATGTCCAGTATCAAATGAGTTCTGCCCATTTAGCTGACCAGGAACTTTCGCAAATGATTACCCAGTATTTTGACGTTTACTGTGAGTGAGTCTCACTACTTTAGTCTCATAAATTCACAATAATTGGACAGAAAGAGCTAAACCCCATGGACTGCCTTTTAAGATAAGGTCACTGCCGTGCAGCTAGGGTGAGGAGCAACGTGCTGGGTTCATATGAATGTGTGCACACGCAAGTGCAGGCTGTACGTGTGAGACTGTTGTGTGCAGTCTGGTATATGCACACAGGCAGCTTTGCACGTCAGGAACTCTGGAAGGATTTGTACTGACCTGGGATAGACCATACAATATGAGTGGGTATTATAGTGTAGGTCTGTAGTGCTTACTGGGAAATCTGTGGTGTTTTCACTGTATTATAGATGTATGTGAAATCTGCCCTAAAGTACATTTCCAGTCTAATCAGGCCTACAGACTCCAGCAAGGTACCAAACTGGGGTAGAACATGCATGCTGAGTTTGAATTTGCAAACTGCAGATATATCCATCTACACCTTATGGCACTTCAGGAATTATCAGATTTCTCTCATTCAGCTCATAATCAGATTCCAGGCCTTGTTCCCTCTACTGGGCTGAGCTAATTACTCTGCTTCCCACCACAGCGAGCAAAGGCCAACCCACACAAAAGGAGCTGTCGCGTAGGCTCTCATTATCCTAATGAGACTACTGGATTTGGGCGGCAGAATCACTTGCACTGTGGGGGTCTGAGTTTGAACCCACTACAGGTGACACCCGTTGGCCTAACCCGGGGTTTGTTCCGGCTAACTAGCAGTGCCTTATCTCCACCCAAGAGCAGAGATGATTGGGCACCCGAGCGCATGACACAGTTGACTCCTCAGGGAAATCGTGGTCACTCAGATCTCATCCGTTTCTCTCAGTTACATTAGTCTCACATATACAAGGACAGTCAGAGGCAGAATATATTTCAGTAAGGTTTTATTGAAGCAACTGCATCTTAGATAATAAAGCATGTACTGCAATAACTAGAATGATAAAGCCTGACAGGATTAAAATTGTGACAAGGAGAGTGAAGCATAAAAATAACGCTACCATATTGTCACTAGATTCATTAAAATAGCTCCTACCTAGGCTATATTAGAGCACAGCATGTTAAGCTCTAGCTCTGCCCTTCAGGTTCCCCTGGGAAGACATCATCCCTCATACCTGACCAAGAGGAATCTCCCTCTAATGTACATGGGTCAAAGTAGTGTTTTTATAATAAAACAGCTGATGTTTCAAGAAAGGGTCCCTACGTGAGAGTGTGGATGTTTCTATGAACGCTAGAGACAAAGCATTACCACGTTTGCTGGCAACCTATCTTACTGCAGCCTTGAGAAAAGCACAGAGTGAAAGAAATGTCCTGGTTAAGAATGCAGTGCTGGCCTAGGCAAAGAAGAGCTAAATAGAGAAAATAAAACAAGACCGTAAATGTGGCTATTGTTAAAATAATAATATGTCTAGCTAAAAGTGCACAGCAGCAGTCCTAGTTCGCTAAAATAACGTGTATGAAGCTATAAGAAAAATGGCTACACAACACCCTCACCTTACCGGTTCAAAGGTGGTTCACAGCCTAATTATGTATAAAATCCACTAAAATTCAACCTAAGGCATATATAAGAATGTCAATAATGACAAGTTAAAATGACACTTGAGCATATGTAAAAAGGACAATTTAAAATGGTAACTGTGGCATAAAAAAGGCAGGATTTCAAGAGTCAGAGTCATTTATGGAAGTTGCCAATCGAATTTGGGATAATTGAAGACAGGAAATCTCCCACTTCGACAGGTGGTATAGTAGGAAGTTCATCGCCAAGGAAAACCAAGCAGCAGTCGTATTCCAAAGCCTGAGGTCCAGCTAAGGCAGCAGCATTCTGTGTTGTGTCCAACAATGAGTTTAGAGCTTTGTAATTCACAAAGCGCAACTCATAAGCAGCTTCCCGTAGCAAACGCACCCTCAACACACATGTCTGGTAATGAGCCCTCAGCGAGAACATCAACAGATCAGCATCCATTGAAAGCAAGCACTGCGTAGAAAGGCAAACTTTCAGTGCATGTTAGAACGAGCACCAGAGGCACCGAAACACGGGCTGCACACAATGCAAAACCGGTCTGAATGACAGGGACTGGTCACACTCCAATTGCTCCAGGAGCATTGCTCCAAAGTACTGCATCATGCGTTCACGACACAGTTGCACTGGTGGGAGCGCTATCAGTCCTCCTTGTTGCGGCGGGACAGCCATTACGCAAAAAAAGTAGCAATAGCAAGATGCCACCTATTATAGCCAAAGTTATTGGAAATCCCCGAAATAATACTGGGGAATATTGAGTGGATGGCTGATGGCATTAAAACCGAATATAGAGGAGAAGGTGTGAATGAACCCAGAACCAACAGCCTTAAAGAAATTTGCGATTCCAGTATTACTGGACTCATTAAATATTTGTCCCACGAGCACACCAAAGTGTCTCGGAAAGTTAGTACTTATAAGGGAATGTATCTCTGCTGATGACCTTGCTACTTGAAGCGCATAGGTCTCACATGCAGATGTGAGCACCACATGTTTTTGAAACAATAAAGCATTGAGTCTGCTCAACTTGTCAAAATTCACATCTGAAGTAGCGATATTGGGCCAAATTTCAGCTACTCCCCTCTGTCCTGTAGGAGGAAAAAGTATGTTCCCTCAGCATGTAACAATCTTAGAGACCGAAACAACATAGACTATTCCGGCTCGCATCCCACAACAGTTTTCACTATCGAGGAGGACATAGCTGACATTTGCGAGCACCTGGAACGCAGGTCTAATCAAGGGGACTGGAACTCCCTTCAGATAACATGCCAAGTTCGCTGCCGAAGTGTTAAACACCCCGTGCAAGAACTGCTGTTTACAAACCATCAAATGGCTGACAGAAGTCTCACATTCATTACTGCTAAGAAAGACCTCTTTCATGCCACTGAGACATTTGTACGAGAAGGGTAGCTCCCACACCTCATGGATGTAACTATCTCCCAGCCTCTCATATCTGCCTACTGGAATGTGTTTTAAGCAGGTGTCAGGAATAAGGCCATGCGCGGTCCAGGTCTCGTCCGAAACTCCGCTGCGCGACTGCGGCGCTTCATGCGCACCATTTGCCATCCCCTCTTGTTCGAAAGGTGGCCTTCAGCTTTATCTGCCCTGTGGCAAAGCTTATAGAGCTGCAGGTTCAGGACATTGGCGGTCAACATGCAACATATGTTGTGAATGCAGAGATGTTAAAGGATTGATATTCTGAGTGTAATCATAGTCCAAAGCTCTTGCCATCTCTTGTTTCTGAGGTCGTAGTTTATTCTTGTTCCATGTTTCAAAGAAGGGGCTTTGCCCTCATTTTCAAAGGGGTCTCCATCTGATATCTCGGAGATGCATTTAGGGGGTCATTACAACCCTGGCGGACGGTGTTAAAGCGGCGGTAAGACCGCAAACAGGCCGGCGGAAAAAAAATGGGAATTATGACCGTGGCGGAAACCGCCAACAAAGACAGACACTTTAACACTCCGACCGCCACGGCAGTACAGACAAACAGCGCGGCGGTCACCGCCAACAGACAGACGGGAGACAAAGTACCGCCCACAGTATCATAACCTACCAATCCGCCACCTTTTCCGGGGCGGATTCACCGTGGATAAAAACACGGCAGAAACAGCCATTTCAAAGGGAAAACGCTCACCTCTACACACTCCACGAGGAACGAGGACACCATGGAACCGGAACTCCAAATACTCCCTGCAATAGTCTTCCTGCTTCTGTACGACCATCATCAACGCCGGCGCCGAAGACAACGGTGAGTACTGCACCTACGACATAGGAGAGGGAGAGGCAAAAGTCAGGGACACACACATGCGACACCTCACCCCACCCCCACCCTCACCCACTACAACACACACACCAATGCATATATCAAACATTACAGTAACAACCCCCAAATCCCCCAGAAGAATGCAAAGACAAAAGGAAATGAGTGCAACCATTGTAATATATCAAAATACAGTAACCAAATATATACATATCAATATACACATTCCACAAAATATACATCACGATTAGTAGTGCAGGTAATGCATCATTCAATGTTTGTGGACCACTGGGCCCAAAATGCATGGGCGAGGCCCACACACGATACCTGATTTAAAACGGAGAGAACACTGCTGGGGCATCAGATAGAAATACAACAGGCACCTCAGGGGGAAGGAAAGGGGGGGCACCTCAGCCGGATGACTGCACCACGCCAGATCCACGAGGGGGCTCCATGCCCATTGATGTATCCTGGGGAGTGCAAAGCCACAGTCTCTCAAGTCTCTACAGTGGGTGGTTTGCCCACTGTTCCATCCTGAGGAGTGCAAAGCCACAGTCTCTCAAGTCTCTACAGTGGGTGGGTTGCCCACTGTACCATCCTGGGGAGTGCAAAGCCACAGTCTCTCAAGTCTCTACAGTGGGTGGGTTGCCCACTGTACCATCCTGGGGAGTGTGGGTGTCTGAATTTCGGCGGATTCCGAGATGTGTGTCATAATAGCTGTGGCGGATTTCTGCGGCCGCAGCGGTTTATTGGCGGTCTTCTGCACGGCAGTAAGCGGCTTTTACCGCCAATGTTGTAATGACCCCCTTAGTTAAGAGTCTATTTGATAAGTTGCATTTCTATGAATGAGTAAATGCATATTTGTTCTAACCTTTTCTTTTCAGATCTATCTCCCTGCTTTTCCCTACCCTAATTCCCTTCCCCCGACTGGCTTCACCATAACTCTGTGCTGTAATAGCTTTCTGAGTTGGTGACGCCGGAAGGTGGGCCTTTTCTTCAGCGACGTGCAGATCCTGAGGAAAGGACACTGTGACAGCAGGACGTGAATTGAAGTGTTGAGATAGGCAGATTAAGAACCCTGTGTATTAACCACTCAGCAGATAGCATTTCAGCCACAGTAAAAGGCAACTTTTCTAACTTTTCAATATTTCTTTCTTAGGCATTAGTTGTTGTTGTTGTGTTAAATTAAATGTAGAAAATATTTCCCCTGCGCTAAAGTGTTGCCAGAGAACGCGACCTGCCTTCAGTGTTTGAAGTGTCCAACTCAACTGCATAGTGGATCTTCGTTGACTCTGTCCCTGGTGTAAAGAAGACATATCACTTTGTATTATGTCTATTGCAGAAGAAACAATGTTGTTTAAGGTGTATATCCGGTCGGACAGGGTATTAATCACATTATCTACAACAGATAATGCCTTCTGTAAGTTTTCCTGATCTATTTGCCTTAACCGGGCAGCAGCTTCTTGTTGGGAAAGCTTCCAAATGTCATTATAGACTGCGTATAAGAAGCGATTTCTGCGTTGTTTTCTGGGGGCCTAACAGGAAATCTTGAAAGTCAATGTTATTAGACACGAGACTGAGGTGTTCTCTAACAGCATCTAGTGAAGAACTTTTCAACCATTGCTGGCATAGTTTCCCTACACTGTATGTTGCTACTATACCCGCATGGTCGGATAACACATAGCGAGGGTCTGGCCTACTTGTTCTAAACCCCCTGTGGAGGTTATAAAACGTTTATGACACCCATTGGTATCTATTGGCCATAATAACTACCTGCCATTAAACATGCCATTTTGGACCCATTCATCGAGCTGTTCTTCAGTTGCATTTATATACTTTTGCCATTTGTAAAATTTGTTGGGCCCGGAATACTGGGCACATTCAATTCCTTAATCTTTTCTAAGCCTAAGCAACTTGCCTGTTATACAGTTTCATTTAAAAATATCATTTGAACACGTATCAGACATGCTCTAAATAAAGCTTCCTTTCCCCTTATTTGCCAATTTCTTGTTCCCACACACGTTTTAAGTCAATCGACTTCAGCCAATATTCATAGCCTTCTATAGCCAACCGGGAAACAAAGGAATCCAAATAAATGAATTTCGTATCTGTCAATAATATATGTACATTTTCCATCAATGGCAATTTGAAATAATATGACTCAGCATTTTTAACATTGTGCCCAGAAAAATATGCAAATCTTTCAGAATATGTTTTAGAACTCCCTTGTGGTGGAGTTGGACAATTTTCCCATTGTGTGTAATTAAAAATAGCCTTTGGAGTACTTGCTCTGTAAATTAAGTGGTGTCCATAATACTTATAGCAATACATATCACCATAATTCTCTTTAGATTGATAAACATCCCCACTTTCAAATACTGTATAATGCTCCAAATTAGTCATCATAGAATCAACTGTTTTCACAACCTAGTCATCAGAAACAAATCCTGGTATTATTACATGGTTCATTGAAAGTTTAAACACATATGGTATTTGAATGACCTTCGTCAGGCCGTTTATATCAAATGTGACTTTATCCCAAACAATCCCAGCAGGAATTGGTATAGTGGAAATTTTCATGCAAGACAAGTCTCTGCGGACCTTGTGAGAAGAAAAATTGGGTTTTAGGACCTCATCCACCAGTTCAAATGTTGATCTTTCAGGAAGATAATGACCATGTATTAATAGAAAGAATGTTATGACAAAGCCAATCCAAAGGAGGAAAGCTAATACAGTCAAGGAAAGCCACAGATAGTTCCATGGGAAAATAAAGTAATTTGTTTTAAGCCAGTTTAAAAGCTTATGTGTTTTTGGCAGTTCAGATGTAGAGGAGGCAAATGAGTCCGAAAAAGTGTTGTTGATGTCAGCAAAGTATCCAGAAGCGGTTTGTGCAAAAGCTGGAGCCGTATTTGTAGGAGGAGAACTGGTAGCAGTCTCCCGCGGTGGTTCGCAGTAAATTATGCCATCCGTCTGTGTAGACGTTGTGTCAATTGGATCAGTAATTTCTATATCATTTGTTGTAACAGATGTTAGTGGAACTAATGCAAGATCATTTTCTACCCTCCCTAAGCTCAGAGAGGTGTCAGCATTGCTTCTCAAAACTTGTAGAGGGACATCTTGACCAGTAGTGAGTGGGATTCGGGAATCTCTTGTTGCTTCTCTTGGTCTACTGTGCAGGATCGGCCACATGGTGTAACTTTACATTGTCGATAGATAGATACAAAGCGGTTTTGTTTAGCACCAGGCAACGGTGGTAGAATGACAGTTCTGGTACCGTGTATTCCCAGGACTGGGACTGGTGCACAATAAGAAGGACCAAACTCCTTTTTCACAGCAACCTTTTCACGTACTAGATCCCCAACCTTAGAAATCCAGTCTGTAGATGTTATTGGTACATCCTTAATTCCTGCAGAGGCAGCAGTGGCAGGAGCGTTGTCGTCATGGAACTGTTGTAATTCTTGCAATACAGTAGCACATTTATTTATGTCAAAAGGTGTTTCTGTCCCCTCCACACCAGGACCATCAAGATCTGGAACATACATTTGAGTTCCAAACAGGCACTAGTATGAGGTACGACCCCCCCCAGGGACCTCCTAGGCAGATTGTTAAGTGCTCTCTGGACTCCATACAGGTGATTAAGCCAACTACGACCCGTACCTAATACTCTGGCTGTTAAGGACTGCTTTAAATCACGGTTTTGTCGCTCCACTACACTATTTCCCTCAGGATGAAATGAAGACGAGTAATGGAGTTGGACCCCTAATGAAGTCATGGTGTCCCTGAATGCTCTTGAGGCAAAATCAGGGCCTAGTCCGAGTGGAAAGCCGCACCTGCATATGTGCCGATAAAGACTTGCAAATCTTTAATAACACTCCGAGCGTCAGCCGAGCGTTGTGTCCACACACATAGAAATCTGGAGCAAGAGTCACCAGCAACTAAGATGTATTTGTATGCACTGTCTGGTGTTAGGGGACCACAATGGTCCAAGTACACACATTGTAAAGGTTTGTTCGAAATTAGGAGGGGTGTCTGCGGTGGGCGTTTGACAGTGGAGCCCTTAATTTGTTGGCAGATGTCACAACAAAGTACATACTGCATGGTCTGTTTGTTTAGACCTGGCCACCAATAACTTGCTTGCAATAATGATACTGTAGCCGCCACACCAGCATGGGCAGAAGCAACCCCCTCATGCGCTGCTTTAATCAACTCTAGTCTTATGTCCTTGTTGGGAATTACTCGACTCCCACGTCTGGTGTTTTTACTTCTGCATCAAGGAAGCCTCCCATTTGGTAGGAATATTGGGCAGGAAACGCTTTTGGATAAGGCGTGCCTTCAGCCATAGCTTTCACGGCAGCCCATATGTCATTGTCTGGTTTCTTTCCAGAATGAACTACTGCAGCAACAGAAGCCGTAACCACTGCTGATTTGGCTGCTTCATCAGCCAGTGTATTTCCAGCAACATGTATTCCAATGCGCTGGTGCCCAAGTGTATGTACAACATGGACATTTGGTAGCGGGTTACTTAAGATCCGCTACTTTCCCCCACAGAAGTCGGCGTTTAATGGTGTTGCCTTTAGAATCTCTGAACCCATTCTGGCGCCAGTAATACAGGTATTCATGGAAGGACTGGACACATTAATATGAATCACAGACGATCCGTATTAGCTGTTCAGGAACCGTGTGTTCCAGTGCCATCATCAGAGCCTTTAGCTCTGCTAGTTGTGCTGTGCAATCCCCTGGGGTTTGCATGAATGTATGCTGGGGTCAAAATGTATTATCCTCCATGTAGCCACTTATGACTGCACAAGCAGTGGAGTATTGATGCTTTGTGCTTATTGCTGGTTGTGCTGAGCCATCGGTGTACATGACTCTTTGATATTGATCAATAGGCAATGTATTTGCCAGAACTGTGTATTCTAGTTAATATTGCAAAAATTCTTGAGTTTGTAACTTTGGGTCCAAATTGTAGTCAACATCAGTGGCTGTAAAAGGCGCTGCCCATTGAATCCAATGTGGATGTAATGCTTTAGTATTTGGAATTCTGGCTTTGGTAACAGCCTCAAGGGCTGGAATTGGAGATACGACAATAATGTGTTTTCCCTGGGCTAGTGGTTTTTCTTTAATGACAGCCACCTGAACAGCAGTGAGAATTTTCTCAGTAGGAGCAAAGCGTTGTTCTGCTACTGTATACAAATGTGATTTGTATGTAATCGGGACTGTCTCACCCTCACTGAAAGTTACATAGTTGAAACCAATGGCACCAGCAATTACTCTGATGACCAGATGTTTTTTATTGCCCCTTGTGTGTAAGTGTTTTGCTGCAAGCATGTCTGTTTGCAAAGCTCTGAGAATGCGCGTGTGTTCGACTGTCCAACATTTACTGGAAAAATCAGGACGTATTAAGTCATATAAGGGTTTTATGCGTGATGCGGAATCTAGAATGTAAGTTCTGCCAAAATGTAGAAAACCCAATAGGGATTGCAGTTTTTTAATAGCATTTGGAGGTTGTAACTGTGCATTTGTCCAAGAATTGTGGTGCTAGGCTCTTTCATTCACTTGATAGCTCATATCCCGAAAACAGGATGTTAAGGAAGGCTATTTGTGTTTTCTTGAAGTTTGAATTTATAGCCAAATTCGGCAAATTGCAGGCTACCCTTCTTAGATGTTGCAGTAATTCATCATCCGTGAGATAGATATCATCTACATAGGACAATGCTTTAGGGTCAATGTCATGCAATATTGAGATCACAGGAGCCGCGAACAGTCCTGGACTGTTTGTGTACCCCTGGGGTAAACAACAGAATGTTTTCTGGGAGCCTAGTGCACTGAAACTTGTTAGTTCTCTACTCTCAGGTGCTATATTTTGGCAGAAGAAACCATTGGAAATGCCCAGTGTTATTCTGTATTTTTTGCGCAGTATGTTGTTCATGAGTGCTGTACTATGTGAGTTTTGTTTAGCGTATGTGCGTTTATGACTATTTAAATGTCTGTAGTCTAAGACTATTCTGTACGAATGGTCCGGTTTAGCTACCAGGAATAAGGGATTATCCATTGGTGAGACACAGGGTGCGATTACGCCCTGGTACTCCAGTTGTGTGAGGATTTCCCTTACGGGTGCTTTAGCATCATGTTTTATTGGATACTGGGGTTGTGATTGATTTTTAATCGGAATTACATGTTTGGGGGAATCTTTATCCCACCCTACGTGGTTGCGATATAATGTGGGTGCCTGTGCCAATGCCTAATCGATAGCATAGGATTCTGCAAGTTCATCGAGAACTAGGGGTGAGAAAGAAGGTTTGATAACATCTTCCCCATATGGGCAAGTACGGACAAATTCAGGTGGCCAATCTCTTTCGGCTAGTATAATATCATATATGTTTGTGACACGGTCCCAAAAGATTGCGTCGATTGTGTGTTCAATGTCTCCTTCTAACTGTAACGTTACTTTGAACACCCTATCAGGCGTGGAGACACGCATGTCCGCAGTTTCAACTTGTAAAAAGTCATCAGTTGCTTTCACCTCCAGATGCTCTTGAAGATTCCGGCGAACTGTTGTGACCTCTGCTGTGCTGTAGAATAGCGCTTATGCCCACTTCTTGTTCTTCAATAGAGCCCTCTTATTGAGTGGCATGACGAACTGCAAATCCTGCCACTTTTTTCTTTTTAAATTGGGTTTTTTTGGGGGGAAGTTTCTCTTCTTTTTTACCAGAAACTTTTGTTGAGCATTCTGATTCCTGTCTCGGTTTCATGTACTCAGTTCTTCACTCTGACCGCCCACCTCTCTCACTTTGTTTTTCCTGTGAGTCCTGAAAGGAACGATATAGGCATATATCAGTATATTGATATCTGTCAGGCGTTTTAATATTATCTCTATTTCTGAGATTATATCTATTTTGTGGGGTCTCCTTATGCAGAGGTTCTTCCCTTTTTTTTTTTTATGTGTTTGTTGTTTTTTATCCCAGCATTTGTAAGTACCCTCAGGAGCTTGCTTGGTAAAATCTTTATTAGATTTACCCGGTAACTGTGGTTTTGTGGGTCTGGCCCCCAAACTATCTCTACCAACACTAGAGTAGATCTCTGCGATAATCTTTGGCAGCTCATGTTCTTGATCCTGTGGAGGAACCTCCCCGGAGCCGCATGTGCACTGCTAGTGCAACTGCTTCACATTTAAGGTTGCTTAATATTATTGAAGATACAGTAGCAAAATTGCCCATAAGTTGCATCCCCAAGTGCAGGGCTGGGGCAGCCCCGCATTCATCTTGAATTTGTTTAATTACTTCTGGTAAATTGGCAAGTGTCGGTGTACCGTGTGCGGTAGTATAGAGAGTGGCAAATACAGTGCCCCATGTATTGCAGTTATCTACTGTGGGAACCATACCAAATGGCAAGCACATAGTTGATATTCTATTCTTCCTGCTATTCTTCTATTCTATACTGCTTCCAGTGCATTTATTTTTTGAGCTAATCAGAACGGAATCTCTTCTCGTTTGGCGGATACTTTACCCATGATCGAATGTACAGTCGCAGGATTAATGTTTGGCGTTACTGCATGTGGTTGCGCTAGAGCAGTACATGCTGGATTTGTGTTCAATGTTTGCATTACAAACTGTACTAATCACCTGGATCTGGCCGTAAGTTCAGCATAAAAGCGATGGACTCAAGCTACCGTTAGGTCGCTGCAGAGGGGTGAGGTGTATATGTGGCCAATAAAGGCCAGGTAGGACCATCATTACTTAGAGGTTCTAACCTAACATGTAAAATGTATGCGGTAGGATGCCATCAAGCCAATTATTTCTAGATATGCATATGCTCTGTATTGTGCAGGTGCGTTTGCAGGTGTGTAGTGATGAAATGTATTTGTGTTCCCATCAACTGCTGGAAATGTGACCCAAGAATAAAGAATTTCTGTTCTATAGGCCGGATGAGCCTCAACAACAAATGTGACTGGACCCTCCTGGGCCGTTAGGCCATGTGCCAATAAATGTGCAGTAAGGGGTGGTCGCATATTAACTGCAATTGCTACGTGTTGAGAGTTCACCATAATGAATGGTAACTTTAAATCAGAGATAAGCACACCAAATGGGGATTATCCTTTTAGAGTTCAAGCTGAACAACCTACAGCGTTAGGTACTCCCTACTTAGCTGAGGAGGAAAATCCTCAATACCACGGACATCTCCATATATAGTACTGAGGTGTCTTTGTATGCAGTGAGACAGAGATACTCAGGAGGATCTGAAAATTAGAGCCTTACCAAACACTGGCGGCGCCATGTCTCATAGGGTCTCATTATTCTAATGAGACTACTGTATTCAAGCGGCAGAATAACTTGTACTGTGGGGGACTGAGTCTGAACCCACTACAGGTGACACCTGTCGGCTTAATCTGGGTTTTGTTCCGGCTAACTAGCAGTGCCTTATCTCCACCCAAGAGCAGGGATGATTGGGCAACCGAGCGTATAGAACAATTGACTCCTCATGGAAATCGTGGTCACTCAGATCTCATCTGTTTCTCTCAGTTACATTAGTGTCACTTATCCAAGGACAATCAGAGGCAGAATATATTTCAATAAGGTTTTATTGAAGCAACTGCATCTTAGATAATAAAGCATGTACCACAATAACTAGGACGATAAAGCATGACAGGATTAAAATTGTGACAAGGAGAGTGAAGCATAAAAATAACGCTACCATATTGTCACTAGATTCATTAAAATAGCTCCTACCTATGCTATATTAGAGCACAGAATGTTAAGCTCTAGCTCTGCCTTTCAGGTTCCCCTGGGAAGACATCATCCCTCATACCTGAGCAAGAGACCTGTAGTCTACATAAGCAGCTGTAGTGAAGCATTCGGCAGTCAGCATACAGTTGTGGTCATTTGGCTGGAATCTTCTAACATACATGGGTCAATGTAGTGTTTTAATAATAAAACAGCTGATATTCCAAGAAAGGGTCCCTACGTGAGAGTGTGTATGTTTCTATGAACATTAAAGAGAAAGCGTTACACGTTTGCTGGCAACCTATCTTACTGCAGCTTTGAGAAAAGCACAGAGTGAAAGAAATGTCTTGTTTAAGAACGCAGTGCTGGAATAGACTAAGAACAGCTAGATAGAGAAAATAAAACAAGACCGTAAATGTGGCTATTGTTAAAATAATATGTCTAGCTAAAAGTGCACATTGGCAGGCCTAATTCGCTAAAATAACGTGTATGAAGCTATAACTAAAATAGCTCCACAACAGAGCAATCATCAGTGATTACCCCAGTTCCTGAGAGAGGAAGGCTCTGTGGGTGAAAATCTGCATCTGATACTTAGCTTATCACACTGCACCTTGGCTGAGACAGACCGGCCCACATGAACAAAGGAAGTAGGCCTACGCTTTGGAGCCAACATGGGAAGGACTTGCCTTTGAGGTTTTGCTAGGGAGGGATCAAGCAGTGGTGTCAGCTAGGAGTGGAGCTCAGGCCCTTGAGGAGCTCTTACCAGAGAAAACTTGAAATCTACATTTTGATTGTCCTGGAAAACTGTGCAGGAAGGATAGGACAGAGGTGGAGCGATGATGTGGCATTGAAGGATTGACCAGAGGTGCCTGACTCTAAAACTTTTCACCCCACATAAAAACCCATACACAAGTGAGAGACAGTTGAGAAGGCCTTGGACCTGGGAGGAAACAACAGCAGAGGAATGCCAACCTGGAAGGAGATGCCTCCTGATGCCCTGTAAGGATAGACTACGGACTTTGACTCCTGCTGATCCCCCCCCAGGAATAGTCATTAGTGCTGCCTTGTTTTGCTTCCTGAGGACCAGTTGAGGGAAAGGCCCTGGACTCTCTGCCCCTCCAAGTGTCATTCAAGAGTGCAGAAAGCTTTAGGACATGGGGTGTGCGGCAAGGAGAGTGTTCTGCTGGCTGACTGTGGAGGGGCTGCGCAAGATCCCACCAGCAGGAGGGAAGCACCAGGAGCCAGGCAGAGGACCATGCTGGTGCAGGGAACCAGAAAATCCAGCATCACACAAATGTATTACTTTAAATGCCAGGAGGCCTGATGAAAATTCTCCTGATGTCCAGTCATGGCCACCAGGAGTAAAGCAATCCCAAGAGGAAGAAAATCGGCGCATCAAGGCCAGAGATATGCTCTGCCCATCGCCCATAGCCCCAATCTCCTGGTGGGACTCGCTGTCCCAGGAGACATCTGCTGGTTGGAGGGGGCTGGACCCGGTCGCGGGCGTTTAAAACGCGTCACGCCGCCCGCTGACAGCTGCTCTGCCATCGACCATAGCCCCAATCTCCTGGTGGGACTCGCTGTCGCAGGAGACATCTGCTGGTTGGAGGGGGCAGGACCCGGTCGCAGGAATTTAAAACGCACCGTGCCGCCCGCTGACAGCTGCTCTGCCCATCGCCCATAGCCCCAATCTCCTGGTGGGACTCGCTGTCCCAGGAGACATCTGCTGGTTGGTGGGGGCTGGATCTGGTCGCGGGTGTTTGAAATGTGCTGCGCCGCCCGCTGACAGCTGCTCTGCCCATCGCCCATAGTCCCAATCTCCTGGTGGGACTCGCTGTCCCAGGAGACATCTGCTGGTTGGAGGGGGCTGGACCCGGTCGCAGGCGTTTAAAACGCCCCGCGCCTCCCGCTGCGCGAGACGCGCGCGGGCCATGCCAGGGCTAAGCACGTCCAAGCCCTTCAAAGACCGATAGAGGCCGGGCTGGGCAATCCCTTTTAGTGGCCAAATCCAGTGGGCTTGTGGCTTCATCCTACAGCTGAATTGGCGAAACCCTTGGGAAGGAGCAGCAAGATAACACTTGCCTTGGAGGGGCTGGGTTGGCTGAACCCAGTGACTATGCAATTGGATTACTGCCTTCAGCAAAAGGATTTGACCCGATTCAAGGGCCTGTGTATTTTCGCATTATCAACAAAAGGCTGGGCAGGGCTGATTGCTTCAATTACAGGGAGCAGACCACGCAAGTAAGGGAATTTGGATACCTATTTTACGACTCAGTGACTTCTCTGACTATTTGTGACTATTGTGCAATATGGGGAAAAGAAAGGCTGCTGATATATCAGCCCCAGTGAAGGGAAACAAGAAAGCCAAAAATCGTTTAGAGAAATCCTCAATTCCAGTTGCCCTGAGTGGGCCTAACTCATTTGATGCAATTGACCTCCTCTTTGAGGAGGTCGAATCTATATTAAGCTCCAATTCAGCGGGGTCGAGGCCCCTTGAGAAGGGTTCCTCCAGGGATAAGAAAGTTCCGGATATATTGGTTAAAAAGGGAAGGAGACCAATTCCTGATACCCCATTAGAGTCCGTTGGAGGCAAGGGGTTGCATACTCAAGGGCACCGTGAAGCAGCATCTATGGTTTCCTCATCCCACCATGTACCCTGTCCTCTAGTACCCCAAAAGGGCCCTCCTTCTGAGGCAAATACGCCATACTGATGGTATAGTTAACAAGGAGTTGGCCATAGGTATGGGGGTGGAGATAATGTTATCCATTTGGCTGATGTCCCAAAACTGCCACCAGGCTTAGCCAAGAACCATGATTCCTTAATTAATAAGGTAATACACTGGTTACGTTCTCGACTATACTGTCTCTCTGTCATTCGTTCAGATATTAGCAGCAGTTAGAAGCAGCAGCCCAGACACTAATTTTGATACAATTTCTGTTCATCTTGTAGACAAGATTCTGGTGACCCAACTTATGGATTTCAATACCCGTACCCTTTTGAATGTAGCATTGAGTAGGGGGGGGATAAGGCTTACACTGAACCCACGTGATGCCTGTCAGGATATAGGCTCAGGAGGTCCAATTTGCCCCCGGGGTGATGTTACATCAAAGGTACTCATCAGTCCTTACCAGTTGCCTGATACTCTGTGACTGGATACTAATTCGCCCGTTTGCACGGAGTCCAGCCCTGAGGACTTACAAACCCAGGAGAATCGCAGGGTGTCGTTGTTGAGTAGTTATGACAACGATATGGCCATGAGGGATTTAGGTCGGTTGCCGCCTGGAAATGACTCAGCAAAAAGTACATTATCTTTATTGACATGGAATATAGCTGGTTTCGAAAAGAAATTGATAGATCCCGAATGGGTTGCTTATATCAAAGATATGGACATCTGCCTGTTTCAGGAAACCTGGGTTGAGGGCCCTAATAATTTAGATGGATTCCGTTCATTTTGCGTTCCTGCCCTACCTTCTGAGAAGGGACGGGGTCGTGCCAAAGGCAGGTTGCTGCTACTTTTAAATGTGAGATTGCAATGTGATTATTTAGTATTGGATATTGGCTCAGCTGACCTAATGGGTGTACAAATCAAGTATAAACAGGAAATTACAATTGTTATTGTTAATGTGTATATTCGTTCAGTTCCACGAGGCTCTGAGTCCCAGACACTGGTCATATTGTCCGATTTTTTGGACAGTCTTCAACCGTCCACTTTTTAAATTATTGCCGGCGATATGAATTGTACCTTTGAACCCTCCCCCCTGCTTAGTGGTCTAACGGACGATGAAGATGAGTTATGGGGGATACCACAGCTAACTAGTACCCGGTCTGCCATATGTTCTCGAGTGGCCACACAATTGGCCACCTTATGCCTAAAGTATGGACTGAGGGCTTGTAATGGTAGAACATCTTCGGATCCAAATATTGCATTGACCTCTAAACGGGGTATGTCTACAAGCACCATTGATTATTTTCTTGTGGATGTTAGGTTGTGGCCTCACTTGAGGGACATGAGAGTGGAAGTGAGATCAGAGAGTGATCACTTTCCATTGCTCCTTACATTGTCTGGGAAGATGTTTTGGAGGACATCTAATAATTTACATACAGCGGTTCCATTACTACGCTGGAACAACAACTACACAAAGGTTGCCTGGCCTAAAGTGATGTCCAACCCACATTTGTTAAAAGGGATCTATCAAGTTTTTTTAGACAATCTGTTGGCGTATGAGGATCAGGCCGTTGTCAGCATTCCAATTCTCAACATTCACAAATGTTTGGCCGATCAATTGCAGAGTTTTTTTCATTGCGAAAGGGGTGGCCCTAGGTATAGTGGAAGTAAAGTAGTCAGTAAGGGATGGTTTGCCGAGAGTTTCTCAAGGGCAAAGTCTGGGTTAAGAGCAGCGGTCATTTTAGGCCCCCAGGAGGAGGTCCAACAAGCTAGACGCTTGTACAAAGACACCATAGCACAAGCAAAAAAACTGTGGGAGGACCATCTGTGGCAGGAGTTGTTACAAGCTAGAAGATCTAATGATAACAAGTACTTTTGGGAACTTTTGACCAAAAGACAAAATGGTGGCAGGAACTCTCCAGATAATCATATACAACCAGAAAGCTGGGTGGAGCACTTTTCCAGCCTTTATGCTCTCCCTGCAGATCTGACGGTATATGACGAAGATTACCCTCAGGCAGTGAGAATAAATTTATGTCCTAGTTTGCCTACACCTGAGGGAGGTACCCATACCGTTGACGACTACATCTTTTTTTCCATTAACAAAACTCTTGATGCTATTAATTCTCTAAAACCCGGCAAAGCTCCTGGGACGGACAAGCTCCCGGGAGATCTTTATAAATCAGAACCCAAGATATGGTCCTGGTATCTAAATGCTATCTCAAATCATATAGCTACAGGGGGGTTAATCCCTGACACATGGAAGGGGGATGAAATCATACCAATTTATAAAAAAGGTAACGTTAATCTTCCCATAAACTATAGACCGATTAGCCTCATTGATAATCTGCACAAGATTTTTGATAAACAACTTCTTCAGAGGCTAACCGGCTGGGTTGAAGACCATCAGATACTCTCTCCACTTCAGGCAGGTTTTCGCCTAAAAACAAGCACGGTGGACCAGGTATTTAGGCTGCCCATTTTGTATTGGAAATATGTTGCTCTTCTAAAACAGCCTTTATATGTAGCATTTGTAGATTTACGATCTGCCTTTGACCTGGTCCCCAGAGCGAAACTTTGGGAAGTGTTAAGTAGATTGAGGATCCCAGCCGACATACTTCTTTTGCTAAAACGACTTCATGAAAACACATACGCACAAGTGAGATGGGGCAAGCAAGGCGAGTTGACCGAAAAAATCCCCATTAAAAGGGGAGTTCGCCAAGGTTGTGTGTTGGCCCCTCTATTATTTACCCTTTTTATTAATGAGGTGGTACAGGATCTAATCACATGCCAGACTGATGCCCCATCACTGAATGCACAAAAGATCCCTATTCTCCTTTTTGCAGACACCCCAAGGGGGTTGCAAACATTAGTTGACAGATTTAAGCTATTTTGTAGTGAATATGGGTTGGAGGTAAACATCAGTAAAACAAAATTGATGGTGCTTTGTTCTGGCCTTAGTAAAAGATGTACCATCAATATTGATGGACTTCCCTTAAATAAGGTTAGTTCCATAGATTACTTGGGTGTTAGGCTAACCAGTAAATGACCCTGGCAAAACCAGATTACGAAGAGTGCGGGGCTGTTACAATACAGAGCTGCGCACATACTGCGTTTCTATCGAAGCTCTGTAACAAAGGCAGTATCCCCTGCGATCAAAATCTACATAGCTAAAGCGCAGGGAGCTGCCTTGTATGGGGCGGAAGTATGGGGATACAGTAATTGCAGCAAGATATCAGTGGGTGAAAACAATTTTGCGAGGGCTTTAATCGCATGTCCCAGTAGTACACCCTTGATTCCTCTTTTTTTCGATTTGGGGTTAAATCCAGTAGCCGATATAGTTGTTTTAAGACCTCTTCTGTACTGGATAAGGATATGGACTACTCATGAGTTGGAAATATATAAGGTTTCACTACTTGATTTGCTAAAAAGCCAAAATGTTACCACAATTCCATGGATCAGACATGTGTCCTATTGGTTCTGTGTGCTGGGATTGGGTGATTATTGGGAAAATCCTTACAATTTAGAGAGACGTCACAAAAATGTTTTAAAATCAGTTTACTGGTCTTATGTAAGTGATAACTACATAATCAGCAAATCACATGGTCGCTTGACGAATCTCTATATTGATTTTAAATGGCTCCCGCAATATGAACGATAACTAGATATTATACCAGATCTGCAGGGTAAGAGTTTGTACGCAAGGTTTCGGTTTGGAACTCTACCTTTGCAGTCTTTAACCAGTATCTGGGGGCCATCCACTATTCCTGATACATGTCCTGTATGTGGAAGTGCCTCAGAAACTGTTGCTCATTTTATGTTTTTTTGTCCTGCATATTTCTCCCCACGATCAAGATGGATTTGTAAACTTTGTCGAGACATGGGATTGAGCAGTTGTGGCTCTGCACTAAGGATTTTAAAAAGCCACAGTTCACATGATTTGATTATTGCAGTTAGCAAGTTTTTAGTATCTGCGTGGCATATACGTTATTGTATTTTAAAAATCAAGGATTTATGAAGATGTTTTAGATGGAATACTTAGGTGTATCTTGATTTCATTTATTTGTATTAACATTTTATATTGATTATAGACAATGGTATTTAATTGTGATTATTTATTGTACTGTGCTGCTTTGATGGTCAATTGACGAATAAAGCTTTCTATTTCTAGATTTCTAGATTTCTAGATGCTTATGTTGAGTTGCCCCTTGAGATCTAAGCCGCTCTTCAAAGATTTTCCCCTGTGGAGTTCCAGACCCCCTGGGGTCGGCACAATGTTAGTTTGATAATTTATGGGGAGAGCAGCTTGCGTAGGTCCTCTCTTCATCAGCCTTTTCATAATAACACCCAGGCATATCTGTAGGTTCAGAACCTTCCTATGTTACTGCCTGCTATTCACCAACATTTATTTTGTGATTATTTGTTCTCAACCCACATTTGACTGCTTACCTAAGGTTACAAAACTTGTAAAAATAAAAATAAATATGTTTGGTATTTCTTCTAATGTAAAATGCTTTTGCATGAGGTCTTTCCTTCTTACATAAACCCTGCAACAGTGTAATATTGGAGGTCTTCACGACACTTACTGCTCCACTTGCACTCACGCGAAAAGGGAGCTAAGTATTTTTTTATCACATTATAAGTGTTTGTGAGTCCCCACCACGCAACTACTGGGTAGGCGTTTCCCTCATTTATATTCCATTTGCTGGCTAATGGCACTCCACAGACTTCTATGTGCCAACTACGAAACCATTGATTTCTCAAGTGTAGCAGGATTTTCATCCTCATAAGTTCCTTTCTGAAAGCAAATTTGGCTCTGTGCATCACTTTTGTGTGGAGTGTTTCACACTTTTTCCACATACAAAGCTGACATGTACGTGAAATAATGCTTTGTATATCCGACACTTTCTCTTTGGAATGACGCTGCCCTGCACCTCTTCCTCACTTTTTTCCTGGTATTGTTTTCAAGGGTTTTGTTTGCCCATCATGTTATCCTGGCTGTTGAGAGGAAGAGGACGTTTTACGTGTAAAATGTAATTCTGCTCACTGCGATGGCACTCACTGCGGCCTGGTCCACACCCTGGATCTCTCAATACTTTGCTTAATGGGTTGGCCCAAAGCCTAGGTCTAAAAGAGTGCATTTTAGATTAGAGCCTGTTAAACAGCCTACAAGTTTTCATAAGTGAGACATATTGTTACCTTACAGGGGCAATAGCCTGTGTCCATTGCTTATTATTAGTTGTCTATATTGTCACTCTCATTTGCTTTAGGTTGAACCCTGTTAGCAAATGTGCTTGAATAGGTGAGAAATATTGTTAAACTAAAGGGGCCTTAGACTCCTACCTATTGCCTACCAGTGGCTTGCTATATTGTCGGTCTCATTAGCCTGCTTGTTATTGGTCAGCTGACCATAGGCTTCCGTCCTCTTCATGTGTTTCTCCCTTCCCTGGAGAACAGCCTCCTTACTTGTGCTTCTTCTCTGCTCATTTAACAAGCGCTACTTTTTAGGCCTCGCCTAGGACAGCACGCATGTGCTGTTCCTTGCAAGAAATATTGTATACTACAACAGTCTTGGAGACCAACAATTGATTACCATTCATTGGTTTAATTGGCACTTTTCTGTGCCTTCTAATTGACCAGCCCATGCTGGCTTCACTTCCTTTGGTGTGGAGCATGGATAAAGTACTGATTGCTATGTCTTGATTAGTGTCCTTTCACTGTTTGTACTGTGATTGAGGCACTATTTTTATTTCTTCTTCCCCTGCTGACCTTGTCTGTGTTACTTTGTTCCCTTCCACCCAGAGTCTGTGTTACTGCTTCCCCTCCCAACCCCATCCTTGTCTGTGTTGCTTCCTCCATCCCACCATACACCCTACAGTTATCTAGGTTGCTTCATCCCTCCCATCTCCACCCTTCCATTGTCTGTTTTGCCCTCCGTGCACAGGCCATAAGAAAAAAAGGTTTTATGATGCGGCCAGTGCTGGTCATGTCATAGTGCTTTTTTACCGCCTGTTTGCCCATGTCCTCACCTTCGCACCTGTTATCCATGTTGCCTGTTGTCTCCGTACTTCACTCCTGTTGTCCGTGATGCACGGTGTAAGTAACCTATGACCTGGCAAGCACTGGCCATGCCATATCGTTTTTTTCCTAACTTTATGCTATGCTGCACAGCCGTACTACTCTACGAGATGGATAAAAGGCATTGGCAAATCCAATAGCTCTTGAAGAGGCAAGACCTATTGGTTTTTGGCAATGCTTTTTTATTTCTATATTAGGCATTCCAAGATACTGCAATTGTTTCCCATGTATCTCCTCTTTCTCCCTAGCGTGCGTTCCTTCCTCCTCCTTTGCAGTGAGGGCTTGGGGGAGTGGGCATCTTGGGCCCAATCCAGAGGGCATGTTGGGCGAGTGATGCAGTCTAAGGACCGCAGGGAGAAAAGACTGGCTGCGGCATTGCCCGCCCTGTCCCCCTTTTTCATAATAGGGGCTAGAGGAGTTTAGAATAGCAAGAAAACTGTTGAGCAGGTGCATGGCTGGCAGTTGGTTGATTGTTGCTGTTAAGCAGGTGCGTGCCTGGCAGTTGGTTGTTTGAAAGAAAGTTGGGCAGTTTGATACCTAGTGGGAGATGGGGGGAGGTGGGAGGGGGGGAGTTTGAAGGCAAGAGGAAGGCAACTGTTTGGAATATGTACAGTTATGGTTGGAAGTTGAGAGTAAAGAAAAGTTGTGCGTGGTTTAGACACGTGAGAGGTTATTTAGGGGGGAGGGAGACGTTTTTTTTTTATTGTACAGTGAGGCCAGGTTTTTACGTTAGTTTTTATGGCTTATTGCCAAGGGTTGATTAATGGAAGTCGATGCACCTGTCTCATTAAAGCGGCCTTTTTCACTTGCAAGTTCGACTCACGTGGTCTGTGACTGTGCCCTCTCAAAAGATTTGGAGAGCTCTCCCTCTTGCCTGTTTTCTTCTCTCCCCCCCGCACACTGGTTACTGCCCCCCCAGCTCAACGTTGCTCTCTCCCCATTTGTTTGCTTTGCACCCTCTGTGTGGTTTCATTTTTGTCCTCCAGTTGCCTTGATCTGCATTCCATTATTCCTCCCAGTATTACTTCTACACTTCCCCTGGACTCCACCTTGCAATCTTTGCCCCGTTCCTTCTTTCTCCTGTTGCATATTAATGCTATGTCCGCCAAACCCCACCTCCCCCTCAGCATGTTGGTGATGGAAAGAAGATAGAGGACGAGAGAATGGTGAGTGGGAAAGTACAATCACAGACTGATGCATTCAAGGGGCATTGGCGTGTTAAACATGCTACTATATTGCAGGTGTTAGTCGTTCACAAAGTGATGCTTTTCTTTGCCTTTGCGTATTTGTGTTTATGACAAATGGAGAACTACAGGTCCCAGAATGCCATTAAAGCAGGGCAAGTAAAAACGATGTGCTTAATCTGGTCACCGGTTCAGTGATAGATCATTGCTTCCCTCTGCCGTGCTTTCAGTTGCAGAAGCATAGAAGGCACTAGGGAATAAGCAGGTGCCCATTGTTCATGCTCCTGTGGTACCCCAAATCATAACTGAAACATCTCCATCTAGTCCTTCATTCTGGGGCTTGTAATTTAATTTCTAACATTGTAGGTAAAACGAGCATGAAAAGTAATGCCGGCTAAAACTCTAAGACCAGGTGAAGATGTCACATGGGGGATGGAGCCCCATAGTAGCTCTGGGATCCCTACCTTTAAAATCAGAACTGGACCAGCAAATGACACTACATCACACTGCATTAACCGTCCACAACCCAGCTTCCTCTCCTATTACTCGTTGACTTTATGCGTGTTTTTGACCAGGTACAGTGCTCTGTTGCTTATGGCTGTTTGTGCTATAGAAATACCATATAGATGCATACACACAAACATGTCCACAGTGCTTATTTGAGTCAGTGGTTGCCGGTGGGGGCCATTGGAACTCATTTTTGGGAACCACCACTTATTTTTCCTGATTGGACACTTACCGAGAGCAACAGAAAGCAAAACACATAAAGGAGAAAGAAAGAGGAAGAGGGACAAAAAACTTCAAAAGGGAGAAAGCAGGAACATGTAAGAGTGAAATAATTGGAAAGAGGGTATCTGGTAGTGAATCAAAAAGGTATGCTGTGATATCAAGATGACACTGCCTTGGTTTGTGCACGCTGACATTTAATAGCGCTGGGCACAGTCTTCTGAGGAGAGCTTGGGCACCGGCACTCATTCTTTTACAAATTAAGCACTGCATGTCCATATTGACCTGGAACGCTGTTCTCCCTCACTTTTAATGATACCAATCCTGGGCCATTTAGTTGGAGTGGTTTGGCGCTCAGTGCTCCCTTCAGCTTCATTAAATGGAATGAACCTGTCTGTCCCAGCACCTTAAAGTTTTTTGATGCCCATACTTGCAGTGCATTAAAAAAAGTATGGGACTATGATGCTGCGCATGATGGAGGCAGGGTGATTGAGTGTGGGGTGAGGTTAAAGGGGTGACTGAAAAGCAAAATATTCTGTGACTTTCTTTCAGTCTGTCACCTTCAGGTAACTACATATAAGAAATGCACAGCTTAAATGAAAAAAAAAATGCAAGTTAAGTTAATCAATGGAAAGTGCACTATTATACCTTATGAATCTTCTATTAGTTAATGCACTGCAGAGGTCTGTGTGTGTAACAAGAGAGCCAGAGAATTGGAACCTAGTTGTTGCAGTGGAGAATAGTGACTTGTGCATGGTTAGTTCTACGAGGTCCCAGTCTGTGACAGAAAGCACTGTGAATATGTAAGTCATTATTTTAAGCTTGAATTGCACACAGGATGAGATAGGCTACTACCAAAAACGTGCTTCCAAAATGTAGATTTTAGTAACATCCAGACTTATGTAGTGCATTTTTTTAATATCTATTTAACTGTCTTTTGAAAGAACACACTTCATAGCTCAGCTGGTAACGCCCTTTGATATACCACTTAAAAAAAATACATTTGTGTCATCAGGAATCTTCAGGGGATCCCGTTTATTAAAGCCAATACTGGCTTGCAAGCTCCCTGTATATCTGTAGATTGACCAGTTGTGCAGCAGGCACCCTGGGAAGAAGGTTTGTTCAGTTGTCCGCCTCGCCCTCTGTTTCACAGCACAGAAGACTCCCTGCCTTACACTTCAACAGAAGCATTTCGGTTTCCTGAATTAACCGTCCAGGGGCTGTTGTCTTTTAAAAAAATAAAAAGTAGAGGAACGTTTTTCTCACATAATTTATGGGCACATTGTGCCCCTCAGGTCCCGCCCACTTTCGCCACTGCCTACCTGCAATGCCTGGACTGCACAACATGGTCTCGAGTGCTTTCGAACTCTATGTGCCTCCTACCTTTAATACCAGATGCCTGGGCTTGACCAAGCAGCCTCTATTAGTAACCTTGGACTCTCAGGTCCCTTGCTTTTAATACCACAGTTTTGCCATTTGGCCACAAGAGCTCCACTCACCCATAACACCAGAGATTGTCAGTGAGCATGGGACACATGAGACTTTGTACTGTGAGATCTTGGTGATAGGGCATGTTGTGTCCTTAGACTAGCACTGTCAAGTATCCCAAGTCCATGGGCAAAAAGATGCTTCAGTCCAGGTTACTTCTTTGAATTTCAGCAGCTCGAAGTCTTGTTTTTGTATCAGGAAACCAAGACTAAAACTTCCAGAACTCAAAGACAAAAATCTGGAGTTGAGCAGTTCATCAGCCATGAACCTAGGAAACTTGGCAGTAATGCTAGACTACTGGGAGACCTTGTTTCACACAGCAATTTTGTAAATGTGCATAGTCTTTGGTGGCGTTAGTAGTAGGAGCATACTGCCTTGTGTCAGTGTAGTGCTCTATCCATTGTAGTAGTAGTTGAATAGCTCTTCTTGGTGTCAGAGAATGTGGGACCATGAGACTGTATTGCCAAGAGAGCTCAATTTGGTGTCTACGAGCGCCTTAGTTTTGCTATAAAGTTCAGCTCTGTGCCTGTGAGTCTGTGTGTGGAACCCATGAGACTGCAGGCCCCTAGTTTTGGGAGAACTCGACTTGGTGTTGGTGAATGTGGGATCCAAACCATTAGTACTGGAGAGCTTAGTTTGATGTTGGTGAGTGTTAGAACTAGCAGCTTTTTGGCATGTCTCCCCTGTCTTTTTACCTTCTGACCTCCTGGTTTTGGACTCTCTTTTTGCTGGTTTATTGTCTCTGCGCACTTTACCACTGCTAATTAGGTAAATTGTACTGTTGATTGGTTTATCTATGATTGGCATATCTGATTTACTGGTAAGTTCCTAGTAAAGTGCACTGGAGGTGCCTAGGGCCTGTAAATCAAATGCTACTAGTGGGCCTGCAGCACTGGTTGTGCCACCTACATTAGTAGCCCTGTAAACATGGCTCAGACCTGCCACTGCAGTGTCTGTGTGCAGTTTTAAACTGCCATTTCGACTTGGCAAGTGTACCCACTTGCCAGGCCTAAACAATCCTTTTTACTACATGTAAGGCACCCCTAAGGTAGGCCTTGGGTAACCCCGTGGGCAGGGCGCAATTTATGTTTAAGGTAGGGCATATACTAGTGTGTTTTTATGTCCTAAAAGTGACATATTGCCAATTTCAGTTTTCACTGTGCAAGGCCTATCTCATAGGTTAACATAGGGGGTTACCTTCAAATGTCCTTAAAGCACAGATTCCCTTTGAGAACAGATAAAAATATGGAGTTTAGGGTCTCTGAACTCACAATTTAAAAATACATCTTTTAGTGAAGTTGTTTTTTAAATTGTCTGTTTGAAAAGGCCACTTTTAGACAGTAGGCATTTTCTTGCTTAAACCATTCTGTGACTCTGTCTGTTTGTGGATTGTCTGTCTGGATCAGTTTGACAGTTGAGCAGTTTTGCACCTCTCTAGACAGTGACACCAAAGGGGGCGGGGGCGTAGCCTGCATATCCTGATGAGCCATCTGAGCTAGAGGGGAGGGAGGAGTGGTCGTTTACACCTGAAAGGACTGTGCCTGCCCTCACACAATGCAGTCTCCGACCCCCTCGTGTGTGTCTGGGGCCTGGCCTGGACAAGGAAGAATCTTGCAAACACGACTATGCTTTGAAGTTTGTCAACTTCAAAGGCAGAACAGGGTATAAGAAGAAGACCCAAAACCGTAGACGTTTAGAATCTTTCTGAAATCAAGAGTAACCACTGCCAAGGAGAAGAGCTCAAGAGCTGGAGTAGGAGTACTGTCCCTTTGCTGTGTTGCTTTGCTGGACTGGCCTGCAGTTGCTGCTTCTGCCTGAAAGTAGTGCAAAAGATGAACTTTGCTGTGTTTTCTGCTTAAGAAAGTTCTCCAAGGGCTTGGAGTAGAGCTTGCCTCATGTTGGAAGTCTCGGGGGCACCAAAGACTGTAGTTTCCTTGACCTGCAGCACTGGGAACTGTGTGTTTTGTGCTGTTCAAGAGGAGAAACCACTGCGACGCCGCTGCCCTGCACCGTGACCTGCTAACGCCGAATGGAGTACATTGCCCCTCTTCGCACCGACACCCTGGTCTCACCGACGCTGTTCTTAGACGATTTCACCGAGCCGCTGCTCGCACTGCAACCTGTGGGCCCCTCACTCCGGAATCACCTGCTCACACCGAACCCCGATGACACCGCTCCTGCTGACACTGGCGCTGCTGCCTGCACCGTGGCCTGTGGACACTGCTTGTGAGGAGCAGAAAGCACCGTCCAGTCCTGCACCGCAGCCCTGGTCCACTGACACCAGCACTGACTCCAGTGTTGTCACCAGGCACCCCTGCCTGCACCGTGGCCTGTGGACACCGCTCGTGAGGGTCACGTAGCACCGTCCCATCCTGCACCACTGGCTTGGGCCTATCGAAGACAGCACTTCTACAACGACGACGACACTGCCTGCACCGTGACCTGTAGACATCGCACGTTGCACCGCCCCGCTTCACACCACTGCCCTGGTCTCACCGACGCCACTGGATGCCGTCACCGAGCCGCTGCCTGCACCGTGACCTGTGGGCACCGCACGTTGCATTGTCCCGCTTCGCTTCGCACCGCAGCCCCGACCCCATCCATACCAACGCTTCTGACTTCATCAGCCCGGAGTTCGATCTGCAACGCGTGTGACTTCAAGGGCCCGATGACTCCTGCACCGACTCTGGAACCAACACCGCTCTCAGGAGCTCATGCGAGGATCACAACGCCGTACAAATCCAAGGTACTGTTTGCGGGTCTTCCCGACACCGTAGCTGGCCCGCGATGCCGCGGCCAGCCTGAACTGTTGTTTTTTTTGCTCTTGACACCGTGATGGCCCCAAGTGCAGCTATTGACTTCAAGGAACTGTATTTTTGAGTAAATCTTGCAAAATTCATATCTTTAACACTGTATGCTGGATTTTTATAGTTTTGTTCTTGTTTTACACAGATAAATATTGGCTATTTTTCGAAAACTGGTGTGGTGTCCTTTTGTAGTGTTTTCACTTATTACTGTATGTTATGAGCAAATGCTTTACACATTGCTTCTGATATAAGCCTGACTGCTCGTGCAAAGCTACCAAGGGGGTGAACAGGGGTTATGTGAGTGGGTATCTCCCTTATCCTGACTAGAGTGAGGGTATCTACTTGGACAGGGTTCAAACCAACTGCCAACTGGAGCCCCTATTTCTAACAATGGTTGTCAGCGGTGAGGATAGGACTTGCATTTGCACCTGACCTATAGTGATTGGTGTACACTACTACCGTATCGCAGACCACTAAATGCCACATACAGATTTTTGCTTTTTGAATTTTTCTCTTTGACCTATTTTTGATCTTGAGCTCAAGTGAACCCCAACAACATCATGTCTCAATGAAGAGCATCTTCAGTTGCATCCCAGGATTTGTTTTTTCACGAGGATAGGTTGGAAACCTATTCCATGAAGGAACTGAAGGCAGTTTGTAAAAACCTCAAAGGTGAAATCAGAAGCCTCACCAAAAAGGAGGAGCTACAGAGGGTGCTGAGGGCCTGGGTAGCAGCCAGAACTGCCAGTGGGCAGTCTGAGGATCCTAATGGGGACTCTGCGGGCACAAATCCTGGAGGTGATGTACTGAAGGTGAAGGAGCTGCTGGGGGGGGAGGAACCCCCTGGTTCAGGCAGCAGTGGTGGTTCTAAGAACCTGACTACAGAAGAGCTGGAGGACAGGAGAGAATCCAGGAGACGCCAGATTGAGTTGGAGGGATTGAAAATGGATGACAAGAAAAAGCTCTTGGAGTATGAGCTTAAAGTAAAATAGCTGGATGTGAGGATCAGGTCCAGCCAGGATGGTGGCAACAATTCCTCAGTGCAGTCAGACAGAATTGTGCACATTCCCAAAAATGTAGGGAGAGAGTACAAGAAGGGAGATGACATACAGAGGTGGTTTCATGGATAGGAGGCATTCAGCCACATGAAAGAGGTCCCTGAGAAGAATTGGGGAACAGGATTGTGGAACCACTTCACAGAGAAGAAGGGGAGGGACACTCTGCTAGCTTTGGGTAAGGGTTACAACCTCACCTACGCTGACATGAAGGAGGCCCTTCTCAGTCGGTATGGTCTCACTCCTGACAAGTACAGATATCAGTTTAGGCAGAGTAAGAAAACTGAGTCCCAGACCTGGTTAGAATGTGTAGATTCATTTTGAAGAGCACTGGATGGTTGGGTGAAGGGCAGTAATGTGACAGATTTTCAGGGGCTGTATAACTTAATTGCGTGGGAGTACTTGTCTAGTCTGTGTTTTGCAGAGTTGCGCCAGCTCTTGACTGATAGTAAGTTGACTGACCCCAGGAAGCTTGCTATGGAGGCAGACCTCTGGGTGAGTACCAGATTCCACAAAAAAGATATATGGGGAGATTCTGCCAAAGGTGGGTAGGGTTCCCAGCAGCAGAGTTGGGGGGACAAGGGTAAACAAAGGGAATCTTCTAAAGGGTCCCAATCCAGTAACCCGGGTAAGAAATCCCACCCCCCAGGAGATAAGAAACCATAGGCCTCTGCAGAAAAGCCTGCAGAGGCAGGGCACCGTACGTGCTTTGCTTGTGACCAAGAGGGTCACATGAAGGGAGATCCCAAGTGTCCCAAGTGGACACCACCACCCAATGATGGGCAGGCCAAGGGGTTGGCCAGTGTAGCGCTTGGGGAGGAGGTGGTCCCAGGGGGGCGTGGGGATCCCACGGAGATTACCCTTGTGTTACTAGGGGACGGTGAAATGGTCCAGAGAAACCTAATGCCTGATAACACTAAAAACTACAGGCAGTGGGTGACCATCAATGGGCAGAGGGTAGAGGCTCTCGGAGATACTGAAGCCAGTGTGACCACCATCCGGTGTCACCTGGTGTCTGAAGAGCACACAGTCCCTGGTGTAATCCACCAAGTGGTTGCAGTGGACAGCTCAGAGTGCCAATGTAAGGTGCTGCAGGTTCCCTTTGAGTGGGGAGTGGTCTCAGGTTTCTTGAGGGTAGCTCTGAGTCCCACCATGCCAGTTGAGTGTCTGCTGGGCAACAACCTGGAGACTTCCGCCTGGAAGGAGGTGGAGCTCAAGTCACACTTGGAGATGTTTGGGCTGCCAGCTTGGGCATGTGTGACCACTCGGTCCATGGCAGCCAATCAGGGTGATCAGACAGACCTGGAGCCTGAAACAGTTGCAGGAGGAGGCTGACCTCGAGGGGGAAGCCCCAGCACCCACAGGGGAGAAAGTGGCTGAACTGGGAGACCTACCTGAGCTGACCCATTGGCAGCAAGAAGGGGGTCCCGCCAGGGAGGAGTTCTGCGCAGAGCAGAAGGTGTGCCCTACCCTCATGGGTCTTAGGCAACAGGCCGAAGACCAGGCAGCTGGTGCTGAGCCCACGGATCACCTGATATACTGGGACAATGATCTCCTGTATAGCGAGCCTGAGGTTGCTGAACCTGAGGCAGCCCGTGTGCTGGCGGTAGCCCAGCGCTTCAGAGCCTTCCTACTGGGTTTGGCTCATGATGTGCCTCTGGCAGGACATTTTGAGCAAGGCAAGACCTTTGACAGACCTGTCACCCACTTTCTTTGGCCCCAGATGAGAAAACATTCTGATGCGTTCTGCAGATCCTGTCAGACTTGCCAAGCAAGTGGCAAAAGTGTAAGGAAATGTAAGGCCCCCTCCAACCCTTTCCTGTCATGAGCACCCCTTTTGGGTGGGTGGGCATTGACATAGTGGGGCCTCTGGTCCCCAGGACAGCCCTAGGCAACAGGTTCATCCTGGTCTTCATGGACCATGCCACCCGGTACCCGGAAGATATCCCTCTGAGGACAGTGACCGCGCCCGTTGTGGCCAGGGCACAGATGGGGATCATTACCCGAGTGGGTTTCCCGAAGGAGGTGGTATCTGACCGGGATGCTAACTTTATGTTCATGTACATAAAAGCCAAATGGAAGGAATTTGGCGTGAACTACAAATTCACCACTCCTTACCACCCCCAATGTAACGAGTTGGTTGAGAGATTCAACCAAACCCTGAAAGCCATGATTGGGGGTCTGTCAGACTCCACGAGGAGTAAGTGGGATGTCCTCTTACCATGCCTTCTCTTTGCCTACTGGGAAGTACCACAGAAGGTGATTGGCTTTAGCCCCTTTGAACTGCTGTATGGGCACCCGGTCAGAGGACCTCTGAGTCTGGTGAAAAAGGGCTGGGAGAAAGCTCCTAGGAAGTCACCCCAGGATGTATTTAGTTACATACTGGCCTTCCGAAACCAGACAGCCCGCTTCAGGAAGCTCGCACAAAGAACCCTGAGGCAAGCCAGGAGGACATGAAACGCTGGTACGATTAGAATACCACTCTGGTTGAGTTTCAGCCTGGCCAAAAAGTGAGGGTCATGGCCCCTGTAGAGCCTTGTGCTCGGCAAGACAGGTGGTCAGGGCCATTTGAGGTAAAGGAGCGCAAGAGTGACGTCGCCTACTTGGTGGACTTGCAGACTCCTAGGAACCCGTTGAGGTTTCTAAATGTGAACTGCCTCAAACCTCACTTTGAGAGGTCCGAGCTAACCATGCTTCTGGCTACAGATGATGAAACAGAAGAGGAGAATGAACCTCTCCCTGACCTCCTGTCTGCCAAGGAGCAGGATGGGTCAGTAGAAGGCGTGGTCCTCTCCCCTTCTCTGACTCTAGAATAGCAGAGTGAGTGTCACAGTTACTGGAACACTTTGCCACTCTGTTCTCACTCACTCCAGGTGTCACCCATCTATGCATACATGATGTGGACACAGGGACAGCCTGCCTGTAAAAAACAAGGTTTACAGGTTGGGTGACAGAGCGAAGGCCCGCATCACGGGGGAGGTTTCCAAGATATTGGCTCTAGGGGTGATTGAGTGCTCCAGCAGCCCTTGGTCCAGCCCAGTGGTTCTGGTACCCAAGCCTGCTGCACCTGGCACCACACCACAACTTTGATTCTGTGTGGACTACCAGGGGCTGAATACCGTCACCAAAAGAGACGCCCACACCACCCCCAGAGCTGATGAGCTCATAGATCAGTTGGGGGCAACCAAGTTCCTCAGCACTTTTGATTTAACGTCTGGCTACTGGCAGATTGCCTTAATTGAAGGGGCCAAAGAGAGGTCAGCGTTCTCAACACCATAGGGCCACTTCCAGTTCTGTGTCATGCCCTTCAGGTTGAAAAACGCCCCTGCCACCTTCCAGAGGTTGGTCAATCAGATCCTGGCTGGGCTTGAAAACTTCAGTGCTGCTTACCTTGACGACATTGCTGTTTTCAGCTTCAGTTGGGAGGACCACCTGCACCACCTCTGGGAAGTGTTGAAGGCACTGCAAGCCGCAGGCCTCACTATCAAGGCCAGTAAGTGCCAGATAGGGCAGGGGTCGGTTGTGTACTTAGGACACCAAGTAGGGAGTGACCGGGTGGCACCCCTACAACCCAAAATTGATGCCATTCGGTCCTGAGCACCCCCAAGTCCCAGACAGAGGTGAGAGCCTTCTTAGGCTTCACTGGGTACTACAGGAGGTTTGTCAAGGGATATGGCACCATTGTTGCCTCCTTGACAGAGCTGACTTCTAAGAAGTAGCCTAGACAGGTGATCTCGACTGAGGCATGCCAGACCACGTTTGACACCCTGAAGGAAGCCCTGTGCTCGACGCCTGTGCTACTGGCCCCTGAATTCTCCAAAGGAGCTTGTGGTACAGATACATGCTTCTGAGCATGGCGTGGGAGCAGTACTTTCACAGCTAAATGAGGAGGGCATAGACCAGCCTGTAGTCTTCCTTATCAGGAGACTACTCCCAGGGAACAGAGGTCAAGTGCAAGTGAAAGGGAAGCTTTTGCTGTGGTCTGGGCACTGAAGAAAGTGAGACCCTACTTGTTTGGGTCTCATTTTCTGGTTCAGAGTGGCCACAGGCCCCTCAAATGGTTAATGCAGATGCGGGGTGTGAGAAAGTAGCCTCTTTCTAGCCTTGTTACCCCCACTTTTGGCCTGTTTGTGAGTGTATGCCAGGGTGTTTTCACTGTCTCACTGGGATCCTGCTAGCCAGGGCCCAGTGCTCATAGTGGAAACCCTATGTTTTCAGTATGTTTGTTATGTGTCACTGGGACCCTGCTAGTCAGGACCCCAGTGCTCATAAGTTTGTGGCCTATATGTATGTGTTCCCTGTGTGGTGCCTAACTGTCTCACTGAGGCTCTGCTAACCAGAACCTCAGTGGTTATGCTCTCTCATTTCATTCAAATTGTCACTAACAGGCTAGTGACCAATTTTAACAATTTACATTGGCTTACTGGAACACCCTTATAATTCCCTAGTATATGGTATTGAGGTGCCCAGGGTATTGGGGTTCCAGGAGATCCCTATGGGCTGCAGCATTTCTTTTGCCACCCATAGGGAGCTCTGACAATTCTTACACAGGCCTGCCACTGCAGCCTGAGTGAAATAACGTCCACGTTATTTCACAGCCATTTTACACTGCACTTAAGTAACTTTTAAGTCACCTATATGTCTAACCTTTACCTGGTAAAGGTTAGGTGCAAAGTTACTTAGTGTGAGGGCACCCTGGCACTAGCCAAGGTGCCCCCACATTGTTCAGAGCCAATTCCCTGAACTTTGTGAGTGCGGGGACACCATTACACGCGTGCACTACATATAGGTCACTACCTATATGTAGCTTCACAATGGTAACTCCGAATATGGCCATGTAACATGTCTATGATCATGGAATTGCCCCCTCTATACCATCCTGGCATAGTTGGCACAATCCCATGATCCCAGTGGTCTGTAGCACAGACCCTAGTACTGCCAAACTGCCCTTCCTGGGGTTTCACTGCAGCTGCTGCTGCTGCCAACCCCTCAGACAGGCATCTGCCCTCCTGGGGTCCAGCCAGGCCTGGCCCAGGATGGCGGAACAAAGAACTTCCTCTGAGAGAGGGTGTGACACCCTCTCCCTTTGGAAAATGGTGTGAAGGCAGGGGAGGAGTAGCCTCCCCCAGCCTCTGGAAATGCTTTGTTGGGCACAGAGGTGCCCAATTCTGCATAAGCCAGTCTACACCGGTTCAGGGGACCCCTTAGCCCTGCTCTGGCGCGAAACTGGACAAAGGAAAGGGGAGTGACCACTCCCCTGACCTGCACCTCCCCTGGGAGGTGTCCAGAGCTCCTCCAGTGTGCTCCAGACCTCTGCCATCTTGGAAACAGAGGTGCTGCTGGCACACTGGACTGCTCTGAGTGGCCAGTGCCACCAGGTGACGTCAGAGACTCCTTCTGATAGGCTCCTTCAGGTGTTAGTAGCCTATCCTCTCTCCTAAGTAGCCAAACCCTCTTTTCTGGCTATTTAGGGTCTCTGTCTCTGGGGAAACTTTAGATAACAAATGCAAGAGCTCATCCGAGTTCCTCTGCATCTCTCTCTTCACCTTCTGCCAAGGAATCGACTGCTGACCGCGCTGGAAGCCTGCAAAACTGCAACATAGTAGTAAAGACGACTACTGCAACTCTGTAACGCTGATCCTGCCGCCTTCTCGACTGTTTTCCTGCTTGTGCATGCTGTGGGGGTAGTCTGCCTCCTCTCTGCACCAGAAGCTCCGAAGAAATCTCCCGTGGGTCGACGGAATCTTCCCCCTGCAACCGCAGGCACCAAAAAGCTGCATTACCGGTCCCTTGGGTCTCCTCTCAGCACGACGAGCGAGGTCCCTCGAATCCAGCGACTCTGTCCAAGTGACCCCCACAGTCCAGTGACTCTTCAGTCCAAGTTTGGTGGAGGTAAGTCCTTGCCTCACCTCGCTGGGCTGCGACTTTTGCAACTACTCCGGCCCCTGTGCACTTCCGGCGGAAATCCTTTGTGCACAGCCAAGCCTGGGTCCACGGCACTCTAACCTGCATTGCACGACTTTCTAAGTTGGTCTCCGGCGACGTGGGACTCCTTTGTGCAACTTCGGCGAGCACCGTTTCACGCATCCTCGTAGTGCCTGTTTCTGGCACTTCTCCGGGTGCTACCTGCTTCAGAGAGGGCTCCTTGTCTTGCTCGACGTCCCCTCTCTCTGCTGGTCCAATTTGCGACCTCCTGGTCCCTCATGGGCCTCAGCAGCGTCCAAAAATGCTAACCGCACGATTTGCAGCTAGCAAGGCTTGTTGGCATTCTTTCGGCGGGAAAACACTTCTGCACGACTTTTCACGGCGAGAGGGATCCGTCCACCAAAGGGGAAGTCTCTAGCCCTTTTCGTTCCTGCAGAAACCTCAGCTTCTTCTGTCCAGTAGAAGCTTCTTTGCACCCGCAGCTGGCATTTCCTGGGCATTTGCCCATCTCCGACTTGCTTGTGACTTTTGGACTTGGTCCCCTTGTTCCACAGGTACCCTAGATTGGAAATCCACAGTTGTTGCATTGCTGGTTTGTGTCTTTCCTGCATTATTCCTCTAACACGACTTCTTTGTCCTTAGGGGAACTTTAGTGCACTTTGCACTCACTTTTCAGGGTCTTGGGGAGGGTTATTTTTCTAACTCTCACTATTTTCTAATAGTCCCAGCGACCCTCTACAAGGTCACATAGGTTTGGGGTCCATTCGTGGTTCACATTCCACTTTTGGAGTATATGGTTTGTGTTGCCCCTATCCCTATGTTTCCCCATTGCATCCTATTGTAACTATACATTGTTTGCACTGTTTTCTAAGACTATACTGCATATTTTTGCTATTGTGTATATATATCTTGTGTATATTTCCTATCCTCTCACTGAGGGTACACTCTAAGATACTTTGGCATATTGTCATAAAAATAAAGTACCTTTATTTTTAGTATAACTGTGTATTGTGTTTTCTTATGATATTGTGCATATGACACTAAGTGGTACTGTAGTAGCTTCACACGTCTCCTAGTTCAGCCTAAGCTGCTCTGCTAAGCTACCATTATCTATCAGCCTAAGCTGCTAGACACCCTATACACTAATAAGGGATAACTGGGCCTGGTGCAAGGTGCAAGTACCCCTTGGTACTCACTACAAGCCAGTCCAGCCTCCTACACGGGGTGAGAACCAAAAACTGTTGAGGTGGTCCATTTCCCTACAGGGGATGGACTTTACGGTGGAACACCGCCCTGGCACAGAACACGCCAATGCTGATGGTCTATCCAGGTTCTTCTGCCTTAGTGAGGAGGACTTCCCACAGGTTGGGTAGTTCCCCCTACTCTCAGCTGGAGGGGACATGTGTTAGACCAGCAGCTTTTTGGCATTTCTCCCCTGTCTTTTTGCAGTCTGACCTCCTGGTTTTTGCTGGTTTATTGTCTCTGCACACTTTACCACTGCTAATCAGTGCTAAAGTGCAAGTGCTCCCTAGGTAAATTGTACTGTTGATTGGTTGATCATGATTGGCATATTTGATTTACTGGTAAGTCCCTAGTAAAGTGCACTGGAGGTGCCCAGGGCCTGTCAATCAAATGCTACTAGTGGTGCTGCAGCACTGGTTATGCCACCCACATTAGTAGTCCTGTAAACATGGATCAGATCTACCACTGCAGTGTCTGTGTGTGCAGTTTTAAACTGCTAATTCGACTTGGCAAGTGTCCCCATTTGCTAGGCCTAAACCTTCCCTTTTACTACATGTAAGGCACCCCTAGGGTAGGCCTTGGGTAGCCCCATGGGCAGGGTGCAGTGTATGTTTAAGGTAGGACATATGTTAGTGTGGTTTATGTCCTAACAGTGACATACTGCCAAATTTGTTTTCACTGTGCAAGGCCTATCTCTCTCATAGGTTAACATAGGGGGCTGCCTTTAAATGTCCTTAAAGCACAGATTCCCTTTGAGAGCAGATGAAAATATGGAGTTTAACGTCTCTGAACTCACATTTTAAAAATACATCTTATAGTGAAGTTGTTTTTTTAAATTGTCTGTTTGAAAATGCCACTTTTAGAAAGTAGGCATTTTCTTGCTTAAACCATTCTGTGACTCTGTCTGTTTGTGGATTGTCTGTCTGGGTCAGTTTGACAGTTGAGCAGTTTTGCACCTCTCTAGACAGTGACACCAGAGGGGGTGGGGATGTAGCCTGCATATCCTGATGAGCCATCTGAGCTAGAGGGGAGGGAGGAGTGGTTGTTCACACCTGACAGGACTGTGCCTGCCCTCACACAATGCAGTCGCCAACCCCCCTGGTGTGCGTCTGGGGCCTGGCCTGGACAAGGAAGGATCTTGCAAACAGTTGAGACTTTGCTTTGAAGTTTGCCAACTTCAAAGGCAGAACAGGGTATAAGAAGAAGACCCAAAACCCCAGAAATTTAGAATCTTTCTGGAATCAAGAGGAACCCCTGCCAAGGAGAAGAGCTGGAGTAGGAGTACTGTTCCTTTGCTGTGTTGCTTTGCAAGACTGGCCTGCAGTTGCTGCTTCTGCCTGAAAGGAGTGCAAAGGATGAACTGTACTGTGTGTCCTGCTTGAGAAAGTTCTCCAAGGGCTTGGAGCAGAGCTTGCCTCCTGTTGGAAGTCTCAGGAGCACCAAAGACTTCAGTTTGCTTTACCTGCAGCACTGGGAACTGTGTGTTTTGTGCTGTTCAAGAGGAGGAACCACTACAACGCCGGCAATGACGCCGCTGGCCGGGACCGTGACCTGCTGACACCGCATGGAGTCACATTTCCCCGCTTTGCACTGCGACCCTGGTCTCACCGATGGCGTCATCAGACGACTTCACCGGGCTGCTGCTCGTACCGCCGCCTGTGGTCCCCTCACTCCAGCATCGCCTGCTCACACCGCAGCCTGGGCCTCCTCGACAATGACGCTCCTGCTGACACCGGTGCCGCTGCCTGCACCGTGGTCTCTGGACACCGCTCATGAGGAGCACAAAGCACTGTCCCGCACCGTAGCCCTGGTCCACCGACGCCAGCACCATCAACTACAATGTCGTTACCACGGATCCATGCCTGCACCGTGGCCTGTGGACACTGCTTGTGAGGGTTACGAAGCACCATTCCGTCCCGCACCCCTGGCTCGGGCCTACGGACGACAGCGCTTCTGCAATGCCGCCGCCGCTGCCTTCACCGTGACTTGTGGACACCGCACGTTGCACTGCCCAGTTTCACACAGCAGCACTGGTCTCACCGATGCCTTTGGACGCTGTCACCGAGCCGCTGCCTGCACCGTGACTTGTGGACACCGCACGTTGCACTGCCCAGTTTCACACAGCAGCACTGGTCTCACCGATGCCGTTGGACGCCGTTACCGAGCCGCTGCCTGCACCGTGACTTGTGGGCACCGCACATCGCATCGTCCCGGTTCACACCGTAGCCCCAACGCTATCCACACCACCGCTCCTGACTTCATCAGCCTGAAGTTTGATCTGCAACGCTTGTGACTTCAAGGGCCCAATGACTCCTGCACCAACTCTGGAACCGACACCGCGACATCAGCGACGGCGCTCTCAGGAGCTCACCACGAGGATCACGACAAATCCAAGGTACTGTTTGCGGGTCTTCCCGACACCGTAGCTGGCCCGCTATGCCGCGGCCGGCGTGAACTCTTTCTTTTGTTGCTCACAATGGCGTGATAGCCCCAGGTGGAGCTATTGATTTCAAGGAACTGTATTTTCGAGTAAATCTTGCAAAATTCATATCTTTAACACTGTATGTTGGATTTTTATCGTTTTGTTCTTGATTCACACAGATAAATATTGGCTATTTTTCTTAAACTGGTGTGGTGTCCTTTTCTAGTGTTTTCACTTATTACTGTATGTTATGTACAAATGCTTTACACATTGCTTCTGAGATAAGCCCGACTGCTCGAACCAAGCTCCCAAGGGTGTGAGCAGGGGTTATCTGAGCGGGTATCTCCCTTATCCTGACTAGAGTGAGGGTGCCTACTTGGACAGGGTTCAAACCGACTGCCAACTGCAGACCCCCTTTCTAACAGTGAGTGTGGGACAAAGAGGCAGTAAAAATATAGGATCTGAACTCAGTAACTTTGGGACCCAGGAAGCTGGAGTAAGCAGTGCTCTAAGTGGGCTAAACAAAGTCGAGGCTGTATGACTCCAAAGAAGCACAAATATGGATTCTTTGCAAGAGGTGCAGCCGCTTTATTTGTAGGCAATGCCTAAACATGTGAAGTTGAATCCTGTGCTTGAGACTGGGATTTGGGTACCTCTATTTGTGGTTTCTGTTAGGGCATCAAAATGTGTCACAGAACAATAAACACATGCACCTAAAACAAGTCAGACTGATTTGCTTTACCAAAGCTTTTCAGCATTAAATAATACACAAATTATTAAATATTTAATTTATTTCACAAGCAAATTTAAAATATCAAAAGTTTACTTTTAGTGAGAAGGTTGGTGCTTTTCTTAATTCAAATGAGGACTCTCATCACTGATACAAACAATTTAAATCCTTCAATTTCAAATTCTTTCACGTTTTTTTAACATTTAAAATTTGAAAATTTAGCATTTTATTTCTTTATAGACACTATATTATTCTGATAATACTATTCTTACCAGTTGCGGACCCCCTGAGCAGGCTTTGCAGGCTCCCTTGGGTCCTGGACCACAGGTTAAGAACCACTGGTCTTTTTTAAGTGGAGGGAGTCTCTTTCACACAGGCAGTGGGATAACGAAACTTGAGGGGGCCCCCTGCAAACTACATGGAGGGGCACACTCTGGACTCACTCAGGAGCTTTCTGGCCCGGGTACTGTGCTGAGGGGGCCCCTTGGAGCACTGTGCCCCCCTGCACTGCCAGGGCTGCGGGGGCGACTGTTACAGCACTGTACACAGGCTGTCCTTCCACATCTCTTTGAGCTGCATATTTGGGGGGGAAGTAGGTGGAGATGGGTGTTTCCTGTCAGGGGGTGAAAATAATGGGAAAGTAGTGTGCAGCACACGTCTGTGAGAAGGACATCTCCACCTTTTGTCCCTCATCCCTACTTCTCATGCTTACATCTCATCAATCATCCCTACACCCCATTCCTAATTCTCATCCATCATTCTCATCCCTACTTCTCATAACATCATATCTATTTTTCATTCCTACCTCTCTTCCATCATCCTCATTTATTATCCCTACTTCTCATCCATCACCCCTACTTCTCATTCATCATCTTTACATCTCATTTCTATTTCTCCTCCATCATCTCTACTTGTCATCCATCATTCATCATCTCTATTTCTCATCCCTACTTCTCATCTATTATCCCGACTTATCCCAACATCTCATCCCTCATCATTTAATTGCATCCATCATCCCTGATTCTGAACCCTAATTCTCTCCCATCATCCCTACTTCTCATCTACCATCCCTACTTCTCATAGCAACATCTCATGCATCACCCATATGTCTCATCTGTCATCACTACTTCTGATCCCTAGATCTCATCCTACATCCTTACTTCTCATTCCTCATACCTCAGTCATAGCAACACACTTTCACTGCTCTAAAACAACCTTTCTAACTGACTGGTTGGCAACAGCCAGTCAGAGTCAAGACAGAGGGCTGCATTCTGTTAGATAGATGTTCCATCTACAGGTGCTTGTGTGCATGTTCAAGGTATCCATGCTGTATTACATTACATTTTATTAAGTGTGTGCTTTTATGTTTACACAGGCCTCTGTTGAAAGCATTGACAGTTTGGGGAGACAAGGGGCCTACTGTGTTTGGGTTTTAAATCAACACTTGTAGAGAGGTCTATGAGTTCATCCTAAACTTTGTCTCTTTTCCGGTTATTTGTAGCAACAAAAAGGTTTAGATCTGATGCTCCCTTTAGCTTTGAGAGCTGTGTTTTATTTTCCTTGGAGTTTGTAGATTTCAGGACCAGGTGGGTTTCCTGTCCTGGTCATAATTACAGCTCTGCAAAGAACTTCGCGTGCTTTGGAAACCAGGAAGAGCAAGACTTGGTCTGAGGGAAAGTTCATTGTAAATGCACCTGTAATGAAATAAATGCTAGCATTTTAAATGTAGTTCACTGTCGTGTTTATCCTTTTTTAATCACGTTTTTTGAAAACCCACAATGAAAACAGATGCTTTGTGGGTGTAACTTTTATGATGTGCTCATAGTTAACACATATTTAATTATTTTCTGGTATATTTACAGCAACCTTTGGCATCAGAGCAAACGGTAACCAGTTATGGAAACTCTCACCTTCCTGTTGTAATAGAACCATGCAGCATCTGAACTGTTTTGAGCTCCTCTTACCGGTTTGTTACATATATCGTTTTTCAAATATAACTTGTTAAGAGCCTGTTTGTGAGGCCATGCATCATATTCTTAGCAGGCATCAAAAATATGTTTTTACAATTTTTTCAATCTATCTCCGAATTTTCAGATTTTTCCTGTAGATATACCATATCCCATTAAGAAACTATGACTCACGCACGGTCTTGCCAATATACCACCCTCATGATGCAAATTATCTGTTACTATTCTAGCACTGGATGCAAAGACTGCCATGATGCTCTTTTTTGCAAAATGCTAGATCTTTTAGAAACAGGCATGATGCTGATTGTAAACACTATCTGCTTCTCTCGTACAGTACTGATTACTACAGTTCATGAGGTTGTACTTGATATCAGACATGAGTATACAACAACTCTGGTTTACAGTGTAGATAATCTCATGCACATAATACACAAACGCAAGACATGCTCTCAAAAAAGAGGCTATACTTGGTGTGTCTCTCCAGACAGCAGCATCCTGCTCTGGGTCTCATACCGTTTCACAAAAGGCCATCAGCAAACGTGTAATTGCTGTGTGTGAGGAGGTGAAAAATCAAAAGTATACAGATTGTAGCTGCAAGTGGCACTCTGGGCAGGGATGCATGCTTTACCGAGCCATTCAGGGAGACGTCTCTATCCCAACAAAGAGTGGCAGTGCTGCATAGTTTACTAGATCTTCTGGACAGCCTAGGTATCGAGAGGTGTTAGAGTCAAGGTGTTTAAGCACTTGGGAAGCAAAGTTGTTGACAGTTCTGCTCTTTCGGAGTGGGGGGTCCAGTGTTTGGTGGTTAAATTCTGAATAATGTGGTCAAAACAGTCAATATGAGAAGTAATTTCTTCTCTGAGACATACATCTCAGGTTTCTCAGCTGCGTCCCTGAACCAGTTGATCACAACCTTCCAAAATGCACAACCGTCTTTGGATCCTAGAGCTATTTAGAGTATGGCCAAACTGGTTTCCTCTCATTTAAACTTTTTCCAGCTGATTAGATCGGGCTGCTTCTATAAGCTACCTACAGTGCTTGGGAGTTGAGTTGTCTACCCTCCATTACTAGTGAAACAAGTTCGGATTTTTTATCTGAACTTTCTTTTTCAAACTACTGGTGGAGGTCTGGGGACACAAGGAATGGGTAGAATTTTTTACAAGTACCGTATGTAAATTTTGATTACAGCTACAGGTGATCATGTATCATTGGATAAGATTTCTTAAATTTGAGGTAGTGTGCAATTCTAAACTGTTAGCGAGATCAAATCCGAATTTATGCTGTTCCAATGCAGCAGCTAACAATTATTGGAAATAGAAAAGCCCTGAAGAAGAATGTTAGGCCCACCATTTGTGTTTCCTTTCTGGATGGATGAAAGCTGAAAAGGAAACTCCAAAAGATCCAGGTCACTATTGGACAATTGCTCAACAAATTTAGCCTTCAGAAAGTTCCAGTGATCAACTTGATTCAAATAATTATCAATATAGATACCAGCATTTTGATCTTGGTATGAAGGCTGATACAGGGTACTGAAGTCAAATCTCCTGTAGCATGTTATATTGCTAATTCATCGGACGTACATGTGCAGTCCTACAAACTTCTGTCATTGTAATAGTATGGTACCTTCTGTTTAGAAACCTCCTCATCGAACAAACACATAGAGTATTAAAATCTGCTATCAATATCAAATCATTAGGGCCTCTGTCTAAAGAGCTATTTTCAATTTCAATTAGATTTCAAGGATTTTGATGGAATCAGAAGCAGGGGATCTGCGTTCTCATCAATTATATACCTTAAACAGATGGATTTGTAGCCACAATTGTCGTGTCAAATATTGGATGCTGTTGTGACTGCTGCCCATGAGATAAATTATACGTTTGATGGACTCTTTGATCCAGATAGTTAGACATTGAGAGGGGTCCTTTAAAGGCCATTTGTGCATCCCTATTAAAATTACGTTATCCATGTTTAAACACTGGTGAAATTGCCCACGTTTCTTGGAATAAGAAGATATTGGCTAAATTGCAAAACTCTTTTCAGTTACTTTAAATTAAGGCTGACCAGGTTTGAAGAGATCAACATTTGGTATAGTGAACGTGGTAATCCACACTTGGATTTAGAGTACCATCTATGGGGATCTTCCAAACTGGTTCCCTGAGAAAGACAGTGATTAAACGCCAAAGGTCTCAGAACTAAACCACTTCCCCTTATTACACTTCTTGTCTATCAGGGGATGACCTTCGAGCTACTCTGCCTAATTCACAATGTTCTGCCAGGGAAGGCATCTCCCCACATTGTTCTGTTCCTACTAGTCAACATGACACATATTTCATTTTGTGTAAGTATTTCATTGTTAGGTCTGGCTTGACAGCACAGCTGTCTGCAGACGTGTTGTTACTTGTTCTTTAAAATATATGTAGAGTGGGTTTTGACTCCACGTTGAGTATTTCACTCAGTTCATGCTATTAGGTGTTCTCAGGGGTGTAGCTTGATGGTGGGTGTTTGGGGTGTTACACGCCCCTAATAAATGTATTTTCTGATGAATAGTTGGGTACAGATGCTCTCAGTCGAGTATCGTGCGATGCCTGTTGGATTTCACCTGGAATTTTTGCATGCACACACAGCCAAGAACACGCACACTCTCTCATCTCTGTTATTTTACAGAATATTGTGTATCTGCCATTTAGTATCCCTACCAATCCACATTCCTTTCCCTTTCCACTTCCTTTTAAGCCCCTCTACTTTTTGTCGTATAATATTTAAACATGATATGCCAACGTTGTTGTCGGAAAAGTTGATGCTCACAACCCCCCAATCTTCCTGACCAAACTACGTCCCTGGGTGTTCTGTGTATCATTGCAGTGCACGAGGACTATTAACACTAAATTATCACACATTAAATTTTTTATCTGATAGATGCACTGTATATAGAAAACAATCGTTTTTGTGTTTCTGTTTTTTTTTCAGTGGAGAGCTTTTCTTTTAGTCAGGATTCAAAAGACACACTGGAACTTTTTCCAGTAGTTGGGACGGTGGGAGTTGCAGGTGGTTGTGTTAGACTGAGGGTGCATGAGAGGGCTGGAAATTATTAAAATAGTCAGGCAAGACTTATTAATAAGAATTATTATAAATGACAGTGATTGAATGTCTACTGCTTTGGACTGATCTGGATTTCAGCCAACGTTTTCGAGGTGGAGGTCTCTCTGTTTCCAGAAATTAATTTACCCTGTGCCATATTACCTGTAGATTTCAGCAAACAATATGCCTCCTTCCAGCGGATTAAAAGCAGGGCCCCATGAATGATCAAGTAGTAAAAGACAAGTTATGCTGCTTGGTTGACTAAATTATTGGGCCTAATGTGTCACATTCTGTGGTAGTTGTCAATTTAACACATATTGATACTAGCTGGTCAATGGTCGAATCATACTAGTAACTACCTGCTTACGGTAGTCAGCAACTCAGAGGTTATGAGTTAACATCTGCAAAGGGTCTGCTACTGAGTGGGGCATAATGTGTGACATTTTTTATGTGACCTTTTTGCTAAAGTCTTGTGGTTTATGGATTAATGTTAGAAATTGGGTCTGGAACCGGTAGTGGTTTGCACCCTGTCCAAGTAAGGACCCTCAGTCTAGTCATGGTAAGGGAGTCACACACTTAAGATAACCCCTGCTCACCCCCTTGGTGGCTTGGCACAAGCAGTCAGGCTTATCGCAGAGGCAATTTGTAAAGTGTTTGTATATACACACACACACATACACACACACACACACATTAACACAGTGAAAACATCACAAACACACTCCACACCTGTTAAATAAACAATATTTATCTGAGAAAAATAAGACAATGACAACATCCAATATACAGAAGTAAAGATATCACTTTTTAAAGGTTTAAATGAGTCTTAATCCATAGCAATCAATGGTTGTATCTTTTTAGCACAAAATACCTGGGGTGCGTCAAACACAAAGACGTTGTGGACTGCAAGGGAGGTGAGACACCGAAAAAGCAAAGCAATGAGCCAGTTCTTAACAGTGCAGTAGAGCTGGAGTGTTGATTCTTTCCCTGTCAGCGAGGAGATGTGTTGGTTCCTTACTGACAGGGGAGCTGATGCGTCGATTATTTGCTCAAAGAAAAGGCGATGCATTGATTTCTGGACACCCTGCCTCAGTTCCTTACTGTGGTGCAGGGTCAATGAGAAATTGATGTCCAGGGACGATGCATGAAAGATCCAGATGCACTGTGTTGATAGAGCCACGGTGAAACAGGCGCGAGACAGGTGCTGCATCGATTCCCCTGACGTGGGACAGGCACTGCGTCAATTTTTTTTTAGCCGCGGCCTGACGGTGTGTGGATTTTCTCTTTCAGGTTACAAGCTTACACATCCAAGGGCCCAGGGACTAAAGTTTCCACCACTTGGCCAGTCAGGATTCTGAGCAAAAGAGCCCAGGCACTGACAGATGAAGTCTTTGATGTCCCTGAGACTTCTTAACAGGAGGCAAGGTCAGTTCAAGCCCTTGTAGAGCCTTTGAGAGCAGGATGCAGAAAGCAAAGTAAGCCCCTTTCATCCCCAGGACAGAAACAGCAAGCAGCAGGCCAGCAAAACAAAGCAACAGGCAGAGAGTCAGTCCCTCCTACAGCATCCAGCTCTTCTTTATGGCAGAATGTCCTCAGTCCAGAAGAGTTCTAAATATGTGGTGTTAGAGGTCCAGTACTTATATCCATTTCTGTCTTTGAAGTATGCAAACTTCAAAGAGAAGTCTTTGTAATGAGTGCACGAGACCCTGCCTTTCCCTGTCCTGTCCCAGACACACTCAAAAGGGCTGGGAACTGCTTTGTGTCAGGTGCAGTGTCAGCTCCTTCCACCACTTTAGCTCAGGAAGACCCACCAGCCTGGTGATGGGCAACCTCCATATGCCGGGCACACCTCAGTTTCCTTTTTGTGACTGTCTAGAGTGAACCCCCTGCTGTCATCCTGACCCAGATGTCTATTCAGCAGACAGGCAGAGACACAGAGTGGATAAGCAAACAAATGCCCACTTTCTAAAAGGGGCATTTTCAAACTTACTATTCAAAAACCAACTTCACCAAAAGTCGTATTTTTAAATTGTGAGTTCAGAGACTCCATATCTCTATCTGCTCTAAATGGTAAATTACACTTTAGAGATATTTCAAGGCAATCCCCATGTTACCCTATGGGAGAGATAGGCGTTGCATTAACGAAACCCAAAATTAGCAGTATTTCACTATCAGGACATGTAAAACACACCATTACATGTCCTGCCTTTTAAATACGCTATTCCCTGCCCAAGGGCCTACCGTGGGCCTACCTAAGAGGTAACTTATAGGTAATAAAAGCAGAGGTTTGGGCCTGGTAAGTAGATGCACTTGCCAGGTCGAGATGACAGTTTAAAACTGCTCACACGGACACTGTAGTGGCAGGTCTGAGACATGTTTTCATAGCTACTCGTGGGTGGCACAATCAGTGCTACAGGCCCATTAGTAACATTTAATTTATAGGCCCTGGGCATACATAGTGCACTTTGCTAGAGCCTTACCAATAAATGAAATGTGCCAGTCATGGATAAACCAATCGCCAATTCATTTTAGACAGAGAGCATATGCACTTCAGCACTGGTTAGCTGTGGTAAAGTGCCTAGAGTGCTAAAGCAGACGAAAACAGGTCAGTAGTTATAGGAGGAAAAAGGTAAAAGGTTTGGGGATAACGCCGCAAAAAGGGCCAGGTTAAACAGATTAAGCCGCACATGTGGTAAATTAAGAATTATGCGGAAACAAGTGCTGCTGCAGGATTGCATCATTCCAGTGGCCCAAATTAAAAGTTGTAAATAGCACTGCATGCAATGAGCAACGCAAACCTTAACACTCAACAGAGGTTTCCTCCACACCTTTAACATGGGATTTGCTGCCTTCAAACTCTGAAAGGAGGCTCCCAAATTTGATGGAGCCATCATAGATGCATTGCTGGTTGGATACATTAGTGGGCTTCTCTAAATATCCTTTGCCCTTCTGTAGGTTCAAAGGTTGTGTGTCCCAATATCGAGTGACAAAATAATGCTTGCAACAATATCAAGCACACTGACTATCACTATGCTGTCCACATAAATATATATCAATAAAGTGTTTATCTGCTGTGTGTCTCTTGTTATTAATGTTATGTGGTGTTACCTTCTCATGACTCTGGGCAAACTGCCACATAACTAATATCTGCTTCAGAATTCAGAAGTTAGCCAGCCTAATGGAGGGTGTTAGGGCAGGAACACTAAAAATGTAGAGACATTTCCTACCCCTACCCACTATCTTCTTCCAAAGGTTCACAGCCATGTCAAGTACCTCACATCTGAGTTAGACTAATGCATGTTCAGATCCCAGGGACATTAAATCCAACTGAGCCCAAGTGCCGTGAATAGCTGAGACTAATAGGCGTTCCATTTAGGATTAGAAATAAAGCTCCAAGAAGCCTGCCACTAGGAGAGATAAAGAAGTGACTTTGCTTTTTGCCTGGTCCCTGTAGTTAATATGGCAGCTGTGCCGTCAGACCAGTTTGAACTCTGGCCAGCAGGTTTTTTTTGAAGCGCAAGCCTCCCTACATAGCGGCCGTACTGTCTGGAGTAGCAACAGGATATATACATCTGAAGGTCCCCTGGTGTCTCCCTGAGGTGCACCATTACAGTACGGGGGGGGTCATTCTTTCCTACTTCCCCACTCTAATTCCACGTTGACCATTTGGCGTCCCAACCTTGCCCTCCAAATCAGCCGAGGTAGTGTGGACTGGGCAAAGAAATGACTATTCCACCTCGTCGTTAGATAGTCTAACTTGAATAAGAAAACTTCATCCGACTCATTCCCTGCAGAGTCCCAAACGCACGTCCTCACACGCTTGAACCTCAAAAACTATCTATAGACCAGTGCTGAATCTGAGCCGGTGGGTGCCTCTGGCACTTACTTTTCCCATCAGAAATGTGTCAAGATTAAAAGAGGTTAAACACACAAATCGGAAAGACCGAGGAATAGGATGGAAAAATCTCCACAAGTGTGAGATAAAGGGCTGGCCGTGTCTGGTGGTGGATTGAAGATGCCTGAGGTGTACTCCAAACTGAACAGCCTTGGTATTCAGTGAGCCACCTTTAATTGCACTGGCCGCTGGCTTCTAAAGCAGAGTTTCCTGCACCTGAACTCTCCCTTTTACAAATAAAGCACTAGACACTCCTTGGTCCTTCAGCTGACTGATCGAACAGGAGATCGTCAAACAGAAATACTTCATAAGGGTAGAAAAGAGATCTGAAAGTTTCACTTCGAGGAGACTGAGGCAGTAAGGCAGGGGGTGCATGAAAAGGACAGAGATCCTCCTTGGTGATAGACACAGCCAACCTTTTAATGGTTGTTGATATTGCAGAATACCACTCTGCCCTCTCTCCTGAATTAACAATAATTTGCACAATTTAGTTGATCGTAGTCATTATCTATTTTGTCATCATTCTTTTATTGTTTAAAAAAAAATCCCAAAGTCAAAATATTATCATCTGTTTGATTTATTTATTAATAAAATTATCTTGCAAAATTATAATTGGAAAGGATCATGTTTAGGTCATTATCGATGTTAGCATTATTATTTGATTGCGCGTGCTTTAAAAAAGGCTCAAAGACAAAACATTATTCGTTAAGAAAAATGGCCTGGAACCCTATCATTGGAAGGGCCATAGCGCAAGTTCATAAGAAATGGTAGCGAGTTGTGTAACACTTAGGAAAACAGAACATAGGCCTACACAGGCAACAGTGAAACAGACCCCCGACCCTGCATCCCCCTGCTCCCCCCCCACTGTTCTAAACGTCCCCTACATCCCCCCGTCCCCCTCGCTGTTTCAAAAGTGTCCAACTATGAGCTGTTCACGGAAGGTACTTGACATGATGAAAAAATAATCCCAGGAGGATCTCTTACACCTGTGACAATAGATCAGCAAGGTTCACGGAAGTACTTGTCCACTTAATGACATTCATATTGTTTGCACTACATGTGCCCCAGGTCAAAACACAGTGAACAATGCCCCTAGAAAGTGATATTGTCATGGAAGTTCGAAGGACAGTGTTTGCGGTAGGGTTTTGATAGACTTTATGATCCATGCCATAGAGGAGAGTCAACACTAACTTTAAGAGTAGGCTTTTAAAGGGGCTCATAGTCTTTAAGCAACAGGGGAACTTGTGGCCGACTAAGGAAGTTCCCCAACTAATAGATCTTGTGGAAGAGATGCTTGCCTCATCTAGAGCATTACATTGTGGTGATCTTTGTGGAGCATGCCGTGATGCCACACAATTAAAATATTGAACTGAAATATTGGGAAATGAAGAAGGTGTGAGTTGTCCTTTAGAGGGCATCCTTTAGCACTGCCATATACATGTAAAGGGACAAATGCACTTTGGCTGCCTTTCCACAGCACATCTGGATCATAGCACATTCCTGGAGCATGATGATTAGAAATAACCTTTACAAAGGTCTGTGGGATCCCCCAAACTGCACAGTTGTACACAAAACATACTTCCAATAAAGGGTATTGGCAGGAAGATCATATACTCCCTAGAAAAATGAATTTTTGGATAAGGTGAGGACTCTTCATGAACAGAAATGAATGACAATTGTATACTCCTCAAAAAGGGGGCCTTATGACAAATGTGGTCTCAAAAAACAGGCAGCTTCATGGTAGGTTGTAGCAGCCTCGAGGTAGGATCAAGACCTCTACAAATGGCTGCCTCATGGTAATGAGGCATTACCTGGACTAGGTCCAGCACGAGGATCAGCAAGGGCCTCCAGGTATCCAGCCAGGACGGGATTTTGACTGCAAGTGGCATGCAAAGGGGTGCGGTCCCTGTTACAGTTTAGCAACTTCTTTTGGTGAATAGCATATAAGCCGCTTGAGGCAAGCTACCTGGTTCTACTGGGCCTTTGACCCTCCCACTCGTGCTCTTCTTTCACTAAGTGTCAGAGATCACAGGGTAAAAGTAAAAGTCCCAGTTTATTAACGTTAAGTCATAAACATGAGATGGTCATAAATCATCATGACAGCAATCGATCATCGATATACGCCATAAATCATGCAGGAATGTCAGCATTTATCATACAGACATAAATCAGTGATCCTGAGTCTTAAGCAAGTTGGCAACACCATAAATCATCTTTGACAGTAGCAGCCGATACAGATTCCTTCCATGCGCAGGATCTGTTGGGTCCTCGTGTTGTGTACAGCAGCTTCTAGGCTTCACTTGTTACCAATGTGTGACATCCGAGGCCCTTTCCGGCTGTGCTGTGTCTGCTGTGAAACTATTCCTTGTGGCTCTCTCCATTGCCCTCCAGTGTCCTAACCATCAAGCTCAAGGACCACTGTTAGGGCAACTTTTTCATTTTGATGGTCTACTGGCTGCCTTCATGTATTGTTGACACCATTTGTTCATGCTAGTTGTAGCAGGATCCATCCACACAGTTGTGAGCAGTGGCTGCAATGCTTGCTGTCCTGGTAGGTGTGGGTGGCTGGGATAACATTCACAGTCAGCAACTGACCACTGGCCCCAGGTTTCAGCCCTTTTAAGCTTCTAAAGGGGGTCACACCCTTCTTTAGGTATTGGCTCCTTTAGAAGAACATCTGACCAATCCTGAATGTTGGTTTCTCACATCAAGGTACAGTTGCCTGCCAAAGGGGTTGGGGCAGGGTGCATATGCTCTCCGCTTCCACCCTCCCACACTCCCCTTATTCCTTCTTGCTGATGCATGTATATCCTGGAGCTCTCGGGTGTGTTAGTTGAGGCCCCTTAATGGTCTGGCTTCGCCTCCCCGGCCCACTCTTCATCTCACTTGCTAAGCACTTTTGAGAAGTCTACTCTTCACTGAGTCTTTTCAACGTCCACGCAAGTGTCCTGTGTTTTTTTTTTGGGTAAGTATGAAAAGGTGTAGTAAAAATATTTCAGCAAAATGTACATTGTGTTTTATAGCTCTATTTTAAATGGAATTATATATTTCTAAATAATGCAAACTTACAGAGTTTGCAAACAAAAAACCTTCTTTTACTGGTCTTTTACTATATTTGTTTATATCAAGCCTTTGGTGTAACCATAATATGCTAGACCCAATTGCAAAATGCTCTTTTTGTAAATAGTGCCTAGTACTAGGGTTAGCATAAATAATTAAGGGCCAGATGTAGCAACCAGTTTTGCCCATGGGAAAATGTGTTAGTACATATGGCCCTAAGTTTTGGCGAATATTATAACGAAGACAATGAAAAATAATGTACATTTCCCAGGATCTCACACCAAGTAAAACCGTGAAACTGTGATTACTACTCTGATCTCTAGTTTCTCTTTACCACACCTTTCCTCTCCTGAGAACTCTGGACGGTCTGGGGGGCCTGCCGTTATTTACTGTAAAAAGCCTGGTTATTTCCAGTGAAGTGAGCCAAAGGCGATTATGGGAAACAATTTAATGTCCTTGGAAATGGGAGGATCTAGTCCTTCCTCCCAGACAATTTTTTTATAACTACTTGAGCCGCTGCTAGGATACACTCTGTGAGCTGTTGGTAAACAGAATTGCTTGTATTCTAGTAGGCAAGACATTTTTTCCAGATATTTCTCATAGCTGCAAATTTACTAAATTACTGTCATCCCAGCGCTGGTTATTGCCCTGGTGTTGGACTTTTTTGCTTATGCAGGGTCATCCCCAATCTTTTTGCCTCCTGCCTCCTATATTTTCTGACCTGTTGCTGTTGGCTTTTGAACTCTGGGCACTTTACCACTGCTAACCAGTGCTAAAGTGCATATGCTCTCTGTATAAATTGTAGTGTTGATTGGTTTATCCGTGATTGGCATATTTGATTTACTAGTAAGTCCCTAGTAAGGTGCACTAGAGGTGCCAGGGCCTGTAAATCAAATGCTACTAGTGGGCCTACAGCACTGGTTGTGCCACCCACATAAGTAGCTCTGTAATCATGTCTCAGACCTGCCACTGCATTGTCTGTGTGTGCAGTTTTAACTGTATATTTGACTTGGCAAGTGTACCCACTTGCCAGGCCTAAACCTTCCCTTTTCTTACATGTCAGACACCCCTAAGGTAGACCATAGGTAGACCCAAGGGCAGGGTGCAGTGTATGGTTAAGGTATGACATACAGTAATGTGTTTTATATGTCCTGACAGTGAAATATTGCTAAATTCTTTTTTCACTGTTGCAAGGCCTGTCCCTCTCATAGGTTAAAATGGGGGCTACCTTTACATCTGATTAAAGTGTGGATTCCCTTTGGGAATGGATGGACATGTGGAGTTTGGGGTCTCTGAGCTCACAATTTAAAAATACATCTTTCAGTAAAGTTGATTTTGAGATTGTGTGTTTGAAAATGCCATTTTTAGAAAGTGAGCGTTTTCTTGCTTATACCATTTCTGTGACTCTGCCTGTTTGTGGATTCCCTGTCTGGGTCAGTTTGACAGTTGGACTGGTTGCACCTCACACTAGACAGTGACACAAAGGGAGCTGGGGTGTAGCCTGCATATCCTGATGAGCCATCTGTGCTAGGAAGGAGGGGAGGAGTGGTCATTCACACCTGAAAGGGCTGTGCCTGCCCTCACACAATGCAGACTCCAACCCCCGGTGAGTGTCTGGGGCCTGGCCTGGGCAAGGCAGGATTTCACATTCCAAAGAGACTTTACTTTAAAGTAGGCCTACTTCAAAGGAGAAAGTGGGTATAAGAAGGCTACCCAAAACCACAGACTTTAGAAACACTTCTGGAACCAAGAGGAACCTCTGCCTGGAGAAGAGCTGAATAGCTGAGGAAGAAGAGCTTCCCTGCCTGTGACTGTGCTTTGTGGAGCTATCCTGCAGTTGCTGCTTCTGCCAGAGTAAGAGGGCAAAGACTGGACTTTGTGTGCCTTCCATCTTGAGAAGAAATCTCCAAGGGCTTGATCTAGAGCTTGCCTCCTGTTGTTTGAAGTCTCAGGGACAGCAAAGGCTTCTCTTTGTCTGCACCTGGAGTCTCTGGAGAGACTCCTACTCTGCCCTGTGGGGCCCATCCAGTTCCTGGGACCCTGAAAGGAGAAGCTGGCAGCCTAAAGACAAGAAAATCCACGCACAGAGTGCCGTGCGGGGAAAAGATTGACCCGAACCCGATCTGCGGCTGAAAAAAATACGCGCCGCCAGCTCTGCAGCTGAGAAACGACGCTCACAGGAAACGCGACCGAAGAATCGACACACGGAGCAGGAGAAATGATGGGCAGCATCGCTGATTGAGGCTGGGAGATCACAACCTGCGCTGTGGGATTTTCGGATCATCGTGCGGCTGGATTTTTGACTCAAGTACCACCGTGCCGAGGTATTTTTGACGCACACCCGCCCGTGCGGGGTTATTTTTGACACACACCAGGTACTTTTTCACTCTAGCAGCGCTAGTGTGTGTTTAAAACTACTTAAAGACTCTTTTTGCATTTTTATTGATAACTTGACTTGTGTATGGTGGATTTTTGTCATTTCGGTCTTGTTTTGTTTAGATAAATATTTCCTATTTTTCTAAACTGGTGTTGTGTCATTTTGTAGTGTTTTCATTAAGTTACTGTGTTTTGGTACAAATACTTTACACCTAGCACTCTGAAGTTAAGCCCACTGCTCTGCCAAGCTACCAAGGGGGTAAGCAGCGGTTAGCTGAGGGTGATTCTCTTTTACCCTGACTAGAGTGAGGGTCCTTGCTTGAACAGGGGGTAACCTGACTGTCAACCAAAGACCCCTTTTCTAACACCTGGCCTTTTGTTTCCTAATGCAATGGAATCTGAGGACTGTAGTCCTAGGTAACATGGATTGCACCAATTGGAATAAAGTTCTAGGTTACCATGGGTTATATAAGGACAAACTGTGCTGGACCGGGATGTGGTGTTCCTGATTCATGGAAGCATCTGGTGCCACTGCCATTGTTAGGCAGTGATGAGGCCAAAGCTGGGAGGGGCTTTTCAAAACTGAAAGCAAGGATGTGCCCCTGTGTAATGTAACTGGTGCTCATGTAAAGCACTCTAGTACCTCCAGGTCGAGTTTGCGCTATACAAAACTGAAAAAAGGTGGCCGACTGGGGTCTCAGAGCCCTGAAACACAGGCCCTCAGGTCTGTGACTCCATCCCATTTCAACTGAGATATCGAGCTGGTCCGCATGTCTGATCTCTTGTGTGAGGAAAGATGGTTTCGGCAGCTCCTTCTCACAGAAGGAGCTCCCACCAAAATTTTAGCTAATTAGTCTTTGGATCGCATCATCACATAACAGCAGATACACATACTAGGTTCAAGCACATGAATATGCATCGGAGTAACAGGATTTAGCCGCCCACTATTCAATCTAAACTAACACTAAACAATGCACTCATTTATTCTAACCCCACCAACCACTATCTAACAATCCATCATTACACAATGTACTTATGTGCTCTAACCTCACCAGCCTAAATCCAACACAATACAATTTCCAACATAATTCATCAGTAAACAATACACTAGTTCATTCTAACTTCGACCCCCACTATCCAACATGATCTATTAATAAGAAATACACTAGCCCATTCTAACTTCAGCCATCATTATCCAACACAATCCGTTACTTAAAAAAAGAGTCCATTCTAATTTTGGCCCCTACTATCCAGTATAGTGCATTACTAAGCAAAACACTAGTCTATCCTAACCTTACAGCTGCTGCCCACCGATGTCCATCACTAAGCTATATATTCAGCTATTATTACTTTGCTGGAAGCTATCCAAGGTACATCACTGAAAGAAAGATACTCTGGTCTACCCGAACCTTGGCTTCCACTATCTGACATGATTCATTACTAGACAAAACACTAGTCTATCCCAACCTCACAGCTGCTGCCCACCATAATCCATCACTAAGCTATAAATTCAGCTATTCTAACCTTGCTGTAAGCTATCCAAGGTACATCACTGAAAGATACTCTGGTCTACCTGACCCTTGGCTTCCACTATCTGACATGATTCATTACTAGACAAAACACTAGTCTATTCTAACCTACTCTGCCACTGTTTAACAAAATCCATCACTAAACAACTCTCTAGTCCATTCTAATATCTCAAATATCTATGCAGCATAATCTACCACTAAACAATACACAAGTCTATTTTAACCTTGCCAATCACTATCCAATGTAATTTATCAATACACAATACACAGGTCAGTTCTAACATCGCCAACCACTATCGATCTTAAATCATCATTACACAATACACTTGACGGCCACAATCCACTACTAAACAAAACATTATTCTTAAATTACCTTATGTGCATAAGTTCCTCTATGGATGAGCACCCTTCTTGCTCTCTAAACCATTATCACCATATCGGCCAACAAGATGCCTAAGGTTATTCACTCAAAATACACTGTCCCGGCGATATAGAAATATTTTGAGGGAAGAACACTGCACATGCTATGCTTCTCCCTCTTGAACTTACTCCCTTTATCTCCTTCCATGGAAGGCAACTTTCAGGTTTCAGGAAGTCTGAAAATACATCTGTTTCAGTAGGGTTTTAAGATGACTTCCTTGGGTGTGGTATTCAACTGGCCGTTTTTGTTTCTGTGGAAGTGCACTGATGAATGGGTTCAGAGCAGTGCAAGTGCTATACAAAAATAAGTAAAATAAAATAATTGTAGACCTGCTACATGGAGGTGGTCAGGTTTTTTTCAAAGGTCTGGCAGTTGCTTTGGTACAGTGGTGGATCTAGGAAGAGGAACTTACTCACCCATCAATATCAGCTTGACCAAAAGGGGACTGAGGTTTCAAGATGGTGGATACAGTGCAGGCCAGAAGACACACGTCGTAGAATGTTAAGCAGTTCTTAATTTGTAAATGAGTGAGTGCCAGTGCCTTAAGCTCTTTTCAGAAGCCTGTGGCTGGTGCAATTAAATGTAGACACGCTGAATACCGAGGCTACACAGTCTTAAATTCTCCTTAGGCCTTTTGAATCCACTGCTAGACACTCCCTGCCCCTGTATCCCACTTTTGTAGCATTCTTTCTTCTCCCTTTGTGCATGAACGTCAATTCACCAAATTGCCAAGGGTAGCAGAAGTGACATCACATGTCCTCTGACTTTCAGTTTCACGCACACACACCACACATGCCTACACATACACACATTATCACTTTTTCACGTAAATGCACACTCACCCACAAGCAGGCTCACAGCATACATTTAAACACAATTTTTCTTACGTACCTCAGCTGCCATGGAAGGTCATATTCCAGCTAATCGTACTCCATTTTTATAACACAAATAGCGAATATTGAAACATTACTCACTAATGCTGTATATAAAAAAATGAGAGGAAACCCAAAGAGTGGAGCCCCAACCAACATCCATGAAGACAAGCTGCCACTGTGTTCCTGGCACTGATTTTGCCACCTCTAAGGTCATGGGTCACAATGGCAGTGCCAGGGGTCACAAAGGAGAGGTCAGGGGTCGCAGCTGCACACCCTGCTGAACCCTAAATGATGTCCATGCCTTTGTGACGGTTTTCCCCTCTTTCTCTTCCTCTACCTCCCTATTTTTGTGTTGTATCCTCTCTGGCGCTCTGTCAATATCAGAAGCTGGAAAATAAGTGGTGGTGGCCCCTATTGGCAAACACGACTCAAAGTAAGCACTGATGATAAGGCAGAGGGGAGAGCTAGAGGACAATGCATCTTCATGTTGCCATGTCATGTAGTTGGCCTTGTCAGTGCTACCTTGTACCATTTGTTAAAGTGAATGGTGGCTGCGGCTGAATCATTTCCTTTGGAGAAGGACTTCTTGCATATGCCAGGTCTCTGTCTGGAATGGCACATTGGACAAAAAGTTATGGATGGAAAGCGGCTCTGTGTGATTACCGGTGGCTATGAATTTTTCAAGCAATTCGCCCATCACCGCAGTGTTTTCGAAAGTGAATGAGAACCAAGAGGAAACGAATTTCTTTACTTTGCATTTTTACCATAATTTAACTCTTTTCTCAGTCACTTTCACAGGTCAGGTTTATGTTTCAGTTACAGCAAACCTCTTATTTAACACTTCCCCTCAGTGCTCTCTTGAAGGATAACATGTCACTTGTGTTTCAAATGAGCCTGGATACATCTCTCGTCATCTGCTTTACACGAAAACAGCAAAATAAAATCTAGGAACAGCCACACTTTAGCCTCACCCTCAATATTCTCTCACTCGTTCCTAAACCGCCAACCACACCTTCTCCCCAACTGTTTTTTTGACTAAACGTCAACCTCAGCCCTTTAACATGTTATCTAAACTATATGCTCTGCCTCCGTTGCCCCCTTGCGTCAATTCGAACTTCCCGCGAACATGCTGATGCTGACCCAGTAAGAAGAAGCCCTCCAGCCTGTGACTGTACGTTGCATTGCCAAAATGGTGGGACAGTCTCTTTTGGATTGGCAAATGCCTGAACATCAGGTTTGAGGGATGGTCACCGGCACAAGAGTGTGTCAGTGGGTACCACAAAATAATTCCGGCCGCAAAATGTGATGAGGGCCTCCTGAGTCTCCCCTATCTCACAGATATTTATTGGCCATAGACTGAAAGGGGGCCTCCTGATAGTTTGGGGGCCAGCTGAAGAGTCGGGCCCCCCTGCACCGCAGGGCCTACCTTCTGTCCCTGGATTGTGTATGAGGCTACTGCCAGAGTTTGGCGCAGTACTTCCCTCCATGTATTTTTAAGTTTGAGAGAGGGACCCACTGAGGCTTGCATTCTCCCTCCAATGGAGCACGCAAATAGAGGACTCCATAATGTAGTAATAGCCCAGCCTGATGCAGCAGATGATGAGGATTGGTGAAGTAGAGTAGACTAGTGTTTTATTAAGAGATGGATTATGTTGGATAGATTCCATCTACTTTATAATCTACTAGTGTAGAATAGTAGCCACAAAGTTAGAACAGATTATTGTATTGTTCAAGGATAGATTAATGTGAATAGTGGCTGGTGAAGTTAAAAAAAACTACTGTGTTGACTTGGGGTGTATTACTTTGGATAGTAGCTGGTGAGGTTAGAATAGATTTGTTTATTAATTAGTGGTGGATTGCTTTGGATAGTGGCCAAGGAAGATAAAATAGACTATTGATTAGTGGTCGATTACTTTGGGTAGTGGATGATGAGGTTAAAATATAATAGTTTATTGATCAGTGGTGGATTACTTTGGATAGTCGCCGGTGAAGTTAGAAAAGACTACTGTTTTGATTAGTGGTGGATTAATTTGGATAGTGGCTGGTGAGGTTAGACTAGACTACCGTAGTGCTTTGTTATGGATTATGTTGGATAGAAGCCAGTGCCATTAGAATAGACGTGTATTGTTTAATGATGAATTATGTTGAATATTGACTGGTGACATTAGGATAGTCCAGTGCCCTGCTCAGAGATGGATTAAGTTGGATAGTGGCTGGCAAGGTTGGACTAGGCTACAGTATTCTTTAGTAATGTTTTATACGGTCATAGGGTTGTGAAGTCAGTCTCTTTGTTTGTTTTGGAATTAATACAGTAGAGAACTTGTCTGAGCTTCAAACCTTGGATGAGGTGGGCAGGATGATTTTGCACTCTTGGAAGTTGCTCGTCTATGCTACAAGGTCTCTGTAGATTCCATTGCAGTTTATTTTGGTGGTGATCTCAAAAGGAACAACAACAGAGATGCAGCGAAATTGAGCACTGCAGAAGTCACAGTTAACTGTGCTGTCCAGACTTTCCCGGGGTGGCCAATAGGGACAGGTAAGCAGGATTAAAAAACCTAAATAAAAACACACAAGCACAGGCTTCAGACCGGATTTTCAGGGTATCCAAATACAATAATTTTACATATAATTAATATCACTGAAAAAAAAAACAAATGTTAAAGAAATGTTATAGTCAGGTGAAATGTTCAGTTTTAAACTCTAAAAACCAGTGAAATATCACCAGTTATAGTTAGTGATCTCAGGTAACTATAACTTGTGTCCTAAGGTAACTATAACTCATGCCCCTGCCATGCACAGTGATATTATCAAGGATGTCAAAGAAGATGACATGAGTGATGTCATATATAAGGCAATTAGCAGCGCAGGGCAAGGGTGTGAGTTATAGTTACCTTAGAGCACAAGTTATAGATACTTGAGATAATTCTAGAATTTCAGTGGTTTTTAGAGTTTATAGCTGAACATTTCACCTAACTATAACGTTACTTAAACCTTTTTTTTAGTGAATGTCTGTGTTTTTCTAAATGTAAAGTAATATTCAATTACCATACATCAATCCAACACCCCCGCGCACAGCCAGAGGAGGCATTGCCTGCAGGCCCTGGAGTCAACCCCCCGCATACAACCAACACCACGTTGCGCATAGCCTTTTGCCATGTGCAGTAGGAGTTGGCCACAAGGCCTGGCCTTCAGTCAGGCCCTATGGCCAACCCCCCAAAGTCAGCCAACCCCACATTACGTATGGCCTTTGACCATGTGCTGTGGGTGGAATGGGTGGGTGGCCAGACGGCCTGGCCCTTGGGAACCCATTCCCCAGAGCCACTAATTAAAATTAAGGGAAGAGACACACATGACCCCCCTCCCCGGGCTGATTTTGGCCCTGGGGACCACATCCACTGGGGACTGGTGTATTTTTGGGGGGAGGGGGACATAGGGCCCCCCTCCTTGGGCTGATTTTGGCCCCAGGAGCCCTATCCCATGGGTCCAGACTGCATATGTGAAGGGGGAGGAGGGGCATGTGGCCCCCTCCCTGGGCCGATTTTGGCACAGGGAACCCATCCCCTGGGACCCGGCCACATGTGGTAAGGGGAGAATCAGCACCGCTCCCTGGGCCGAATTTGGCCACGGGGCCAACATTCACTGGGGTTTGGCCAACAAAGGGTGGAGGCTCTGGTGTCCACCCAGGGCACCCATGGTACTTTCATTAGGGGCCATGGGGGAAGGCCCAAGCCCACCACGGCCCCAGCCGGCTCCCCACATCTAGCGGGAGCCAGCATTGCTCCCGATCACAGAGAGCAGCTTTAAATGCTGTTCACTTTGGGCTGGACCATTATTTAGATCTGTTTCCCTGTCTGTATCACTGTAGGCAGGGAAACAGATCTGAAATCTGCCCCTAGTGGGTGGGAGCATATTTCAAGCTCCCACCCACTGGAAGCAGACTTCGTGTTTGTTCTTGCCTGGTGGGTAATTTAAATTGCTCCTGCCAAGCGAAAGCAAACACAGGTTTCCCTTCCCACCCCAATGCGGACAGGGAAACCACTATGTCCTGGGTGCAGGCACCCCGAGACATAGCATATGAGCTGGCCCTGGGGGTGGGGACCCCAAAGCTTCCTCCCCCTTTACACATACAGCTGGGGCCCTGGAGAATAGGGTCCCTGGGGCTGAAATCGGCCAGGGGAGGGGGGCCACCTGCCTCCCTCACCTTTACCTATGTGGCTGCGTACCCCCCAACCCCACAAACTGTAAAATTATTTTCCCTCTGGCACCTGGCCCACCTGGAAGGGTTAAAAAACCAAGCATGAGAGACCATGCTTGTTTTTTTTTTTTTCTGTTGATGCGTGGATCCCGTGCATATTTGTGGCAAAACAAAAAAAATGTTTTTGGCCCCAGGCAGGGTTCCTCTGGGACTCCACCACTAGGACTAGGTGGTCATGGAATTCCTAGCATGCCCCTTTGTGATTTTATTTGCTTTTTTTAAGGACTTGGGACCGAGTTCAGAGTCGTAAGATGGCTGTCACTACTTCCTGACTAAGGTGGTGGCAGTCAATCTTATCTCAGCTTTAGATCCGTCGGGATCTGTAGGGCTCTCCATGTCCCTAGATATACAAAGTTTTTGAGCATTAATTGTTCGAAAATGACTGAACGTATTCACACCAAATCAAAAAGGTCCAGATTTAAGAAGGCCTAGCGCCTCTTTGCACTGTGTTAGTGTAATTTTTTATGATGCTAATGTGGCTCAACTATGCCCAATTTGCAGTGCCAGATTTACAAAGCAGCACAATGCATGCATTATGCGACTTTGTAACCCCTTGCGCCACATTTTGCCTGCACCAGACATAATGTATGCAAAGGGGGCATTCCCCGGTTAAGGGGGGGCCGCCAAAATGACTCAGTGGAATCTATGAGATTCTACTGCACAATTTTTAGTGGCTATTTTTAATGCTTGCACAAAACATGCATTAAAAGGGGACACACAATTATTCCTAATGGGCCCCAAAGTACTTTGCAGGATTAGCGCCAACAATTTTCCGCTAATCCTGCAATGTACTACAATAGCGTCATATGATGCTGTTGTCCCTAACCTGCGCCATGGTGCGCCATATGTTAAATACAGCACTCACATAGTGGCGTTGGGGGGGTGCTAAGGTGTGCAAGAAAAGTGGCGCTGCATATAATGTAGTGCTACTTTTCTTAAATTTTGGCAAAAAGGGTTCTTTCTGTACACAGATCTAGCTTTCTGACAAATTTGTAGTTTAGTCTGTAGCTGTTTCTAAAGTTCCTATGAGAAAATGAATGGGAAATACACATTTTGGGGACCCCCTTTTTCTCGACCCCAGCGTGATGGATCCCCCCAATACTTCCCATGCACAAACTAGGCAAAAAAGAGCACTTTTTAAGAAAGTTTTTTTAAGATTTGTCGAACGGTGCTGAAGTTATTAGCAACACAAAAAATGCATTTCCTATGGAAAGCCAATCCTAACTATACCTACCCACTGGGTAATAAATGTAATTTATTTACATTATAAGTGGTTATCCTGAGAATCTGATATTGATAAGGCCCTCGTGGCCATACATTATTAGCTATAACGATCTTAAATTGAAGTATGAGTGGTATAACTCCAGAACATCACGTTTTTAACAAAACCAGCACGACTGTTTTACAAAATACAATATCAGGGAAGTGACCTAGCTGTAGCATTGGAACAAAATTTCCCGAGCCTGTGAAATCACTATTGTTTTGTACATCCCGCAACTTGGTTCCAAGTGCTGCCTCATTCCGAGAGGAGCTAAATGGGGACTAGTTGCGGAGTTTTGAGAATTACCCAAGAGGTTCTGTCGAAATGTTGTAATTTGGCACTGAAACCTCCTTGGCTCAACCTCAAAGAATTTTCCATCTTCTCTTGTATGTGATCCTATCCGTAGAAAGAATTTCAAACTGCGGCCTGTATTCCATTGTTTAAAAATGTTTCTTTAACTTTCATTTTTTGACAAAATCTACTCAGTGCTCGTTTAAATTGAGACCTAATATTTTTTAAGATCATTTGTGTTACATCCATATTTCCCTTCCTTGGTCACACTGATAATACTGGTGTTGGCTATTGGTCTTGTAGATATCATAAACTGAATTGGCCCTCAATGTTAGTAGCCCTCAATGTTAGTTGCCCACATCAGGAGTTAGCGGCTCATCATGCCGGGTTTCTACTTTGTGTTCCTCTACCTGTAGCCCTGGATTTACAACTCTACAAGCACCAGAATGCAAGGAACATTTCTGGATAAACTACTCACCACCACTGCCATGGGACAGCTTGAAATATGAAAGTGGCCAGTGATAAAAAAAAACACACAAGTGCAGATGCCCTAAGTTTTTCTTGAGACACTGTCACTTGCAATGTCAGATTGCTAAATACCCAGGATGCCTGGTCTTGATTACACCTCATGCTTCTCTCACCCACCACCCTACATTTCCTACCTCTTTATGTCACGTCTGCAGGTTCTGTTTCATCCCTGCTTTCTACTTATACCACTCTTTTCTTCTCTTTCCTTCCACCTTCCTGACCCATTGTCTGCCTTTGTTTCTCTTGCTCTAAGTCAAAGTCTGATGTTGAAAAATAAATACAGGCCCCAGAAAACTGAGTGCCAGTGGCACGCCACCTCCAGCCTCTGTCACAAATGGAGCATTGGAAGCAGCTGGCACAGAGGCCGGCATCACGCTGATGCCAAGGATAGGGAATAAGCCTGAATGGGGATACACCAAACCTATGGGACTGCCAGGCCTTTTGTCTATGTCTAGCTTCAGTTATTCTGTAGTTACCGGGCAATATCTTTCATGGGTTCTAGTGTCCCAAGGTGTTGGATGCTATAGCTCTTTGAGTGTGCTTGGCTTCCCCACGGTAGCTTGGCTGAGCACTCAAGGCTTACTCTTGGATAAGTTGGGCACACAAGAAAGTCCAAAGCCCAGTAAGTGTTTTTTTTAAAGTTAAGAATTTACAAATCTTGATAGCCCCTGATCCGTCAGAGACCTAGATGTAAACACAGACATCCTTCACATCTTGAAACAGGTAACAACTAAAGGAGAGTTACACGCACATGTGTCCTGGGCACTGCATGGCCCACAACCCAAAACCCCTGGATCATTGGTGTGTTAGATCACATTGGGCCGAATTCACAAAATTTTAACTTGCACCTGCATATTTTATACTTGACTTACAAAGTGTGAACATGCATGTGACATATGCCTACACGTGTAGTCTCACATGCTTAGTTGCAACTTAAGTTACTACTAGGGAACGCTCCTAGAGGGTTATCAGACGAGAGGACAGGTAGTACCTATCAAAACGTGAGAAGCACCCACACTGCTGTAATTGTGTGGGTGCTTCTCACAGTCTAACAAACAAAATGTAATCAGAACCCTGAGACTGAAACGAAGGACTATAGTAATTGTTACCCATTCTTTTTTTGTATATCACATGTTTATTTTGGGGAATTTAGCTTGGCAAAGGTGCTTGTCTCCGAAGTGTGAATGTATACTGAAAGCAGTAAGTGAAATAAGCTATACTGGGCTATGCTGTGTTGTTATCTGTATTTAAAATAATAGAAAATATTTTAACATGCAGTTAACCAATGTAAGGTTTTTTTAAAAATGAGCATTGCTTTGTTCAATAGCACACTGAGGGCCAGATTTATGCTGGCCTTGCTCCATTCCAGCACCACATTTGCGCCATTTTTTTAAGCTAATGTGGCATTGGAAGGGGAAAAACGCTGTGCCACTTTGTAACCCCTTGTGCCTCATTATGCCTGCTCCAGGCATAATATATGCCAGGGGGGTGTTCTGGCACGGGGGGCATACAAACTGTGCAAAACAATCTATGAAATTCCTTTGCGCCATTTTTATTAGCATTTCTTAACACCTGCTAAGTGCAGGCTTTAAAGAGAGGCTCCCATTGATTACAATGGGCCTCTGGGTGCTTTGCAGGATCATCATTTATGGTGCCTGCCATCTAACTACCGCCATGGTGCACCCTATATTAAATACGGCGCACACATGGTGGCATTAGGGGGTCGCTAAGGAGCGCAAGAAAAGTGGTGCAGCACTGTTTGCAGCGCCACTTTTCTTAAATATGCCCCTCTATCTTTAGAAGTCAGAGATTTGTGGAATTGCTGCCTGCAATGTACAACTAGCCATGGGAGTTCCTTGCAACTACAATGCTCACGTTTCCATTACCTTTCATGAGGAGGATGCGAATTTAACAAAGGCTACTCCTAAAGCTTAGGAGATGAGCCTGTGTGCTTCATTGCTCAAACCCACTGCCATGCTTAGAGGCTAATTACCTAGTGACATGCAAATCAGACTGACCTTAGGCCTGCACTAGGACAGAAACCATATTTCACATCAACTAAATTACTTTTATGAAATATAGAAAACATTTCATGGTTCTGAACATCAGAATTCTGTCTCAATGAAGGAGCTTAACCCCTAGTACTCTGGTTATGGTTAAACGCCTTTTGTTTACAACCAAAGCACAAAAACCAGAGTGGCATTAACCACACATTTAACTGCACAGAGCAGTGTAATATGCTGTGTGTTACCATGGCTGGGTGAGCGAAGGCACCTCTCCCTGTACGCAATAATTGTAATACACACCATATTGCAACTTGCGTGTCTGCATGTCAAACATGTATCTACTGAGCTCCGAATGTAAAAGTTTCCCGAGCACTGTGTCAGAAGCACGTCATAGAAATGGGCCAAACTCCTCCTCCCTCCTCTTCTGCTCTGGCCAGCTGCAAAGCAGGCAGCTTCTCTGCCTTGTTTTGTTTACCTGCTCGCCTTGTTGGGCATGTCAATTATTCATAGTCCCTAAATCCGAAGTACAAAACAGCACACCAGCTAAACAAAGCAGAGCTTACCCAGCAGTTGTTACATAGCCCAAGGCAGAACTCATATTTGGAAAGTGTACACGCAGTGAAAGCAGTAGAGTTTCCATGATGCATGATGAAAGTGGCAGCTGTGGGATAAGCAGATCCTCAGAAAGGATGGTTATTTTGGAAACCATGGGGCAGGTGAGCAACCTCAATAACATGCAAAAGAGGAGGTTTACTTGATAGTTCACCAAGCTGTACTTTAGGTTATATTAGGAAGTACAATCTGCATTCTTTTCTTTTCTTTTCTTATCTTGAATTGTTTTTATTCAATAAAATGCATATGTCATAAAGGTACAAAACTTCAGTTTTTCACAAATAGCACACTTTAGAAGTTATGTTGTCATGAAGTGCCATAATGATTGAAAGACAATTATATTGAAGAGAAAACAGAAACCCTTGCTCAGTAAAAAAATCCTCACACGCCAGCAGCAACCTCCTTTTATGAGGGTCCTACATGTTGATATATATCAGGTGCTGTAATAGCAGGTCCCAGGGATGTAAGAGACCAAAAGACGCCCAAATATAGATGCTTACTTCTAGGGGACGAGGAGCCCATTTTCCTTACTTGTATTATGGCCCATGGTGCCTCAGCTATAATACTGCATTCTCCTGGATTTATTTAAGTCACAGGATCTTCTAGGGCTGAATCACTGTGACATTACTAGGGTATTCCCATTTCACCTAGTTATGTTTCCCAACTAGGGTCCCATGCATGGATTCCTTGGTACTGATGTTGTTCTGGAGTTTAATTTCTGGCATAGTTGTAGGTGGTGCCACCGCACTCAGCTTTAGGATCTGGGACTTATATTTTTCACCACAGTTTTGACCCACAGTAAGAGAGAAAAAGACAGAAAAGGTAGAAAGAAGTGGAAGGGAAAGACAAGACAACAATGGGGGTAATTAGGTCTGGAAAAGAACCTGCAAAGTGAGATAAAGAGACAGAAAGTGAGGATTGATGGAAGAAGGTGGCATGGGGTAGAAGCTTGACTAGCCTGCCTCAGTATTGGGAATCCCGGAAGTCGGCAATGCCCCCAAGACAAACATGGTGGAATATTTCTGGGTTTCTGAGGGCATCCAATCAATGGTGTCAGGTAACCACTTTGCTAATCACCAGGCACAGTTTATTCTGCCTCATACCAGATGAGTGATTTTGCAACCACCAACTCCCAGGCAGGTGGCTTCCAAACCTGAGTCGGCTTCTTCACTGCTTCCTTATCCCCTCATTTCATTCATACTTGTACTGTTGTAACTTGAACAACACAATTGGCCATCTAAGTCATGGAACCCTCCATCAATCTTTGCGAATTCCATCTGCCTCTTCAGGAATGGTATTTTGGTCCTGTACAAAATTGTTATAATGACTTAATCTGGAGCAAAGTTGAACTAGCCAACCACCTGGGCACCACAAGCAGGAACCACCATATTTACGCTAGAAGTATCAAAGAGGGTCTCAGCGCTCAGGCATGGTTGGTGGTAAAGTGTTATCACAACATCATTCGTATAGCACATCTCTACCCTGTGTATGTTGTTGTAGAGTGTTCATATTCTGGACACTCTATACAGTCCTGGAATATTTATGAACAGGAGTCAAAGTGGTCTGTGGAGACTTGTATTTGTGCGTGTTGTTTTGTATTGAATTGGGATAAATCAGGGTGGATTATGGCTGACAAGGTTAGAACATTCTGGTGTATTGTTTTCTGATGAGTTGTGTTGGATGGATTATGGCTGCTGGGAATATAACAGACTGGTATATTGTTTTCTAATGGACTGTGTTGGGTGGATTATGACCAGTGAGGTTAAAACCGACTGGTGTATTGTTTAGTGACGGGTTGTGTTGGGTAGATTATGGCCAGTGAGGGTAAAACAAACTCGAGCAATGTTTATTGATAGATCATCCTGGGTGGATTATGACCGGTGAAGTTAGAACAGACTGGCATAATATTCCGTGGTCCAATGTTCGATGGTAGCCAGTGAGGATAGTTAGACTTGTAAATTCAGTGATGGGTTATACCGGAAAGTGCCCACTAGTGGTTAATTTGTGAAAGAATAAATGCCCGGGCTCAAAGTTTTGCTCAGAATCATGAATGTTGTGCCCACCACTCCCTCTCCATGACTGCATAATTGATATCTCTTGTTTTCTTTAACTTGTTTACAATGCACCTTGACATCTGTTAAATCGTTACGGCACTTCGACACATCTTAGCACCTGCTTCTCTCTTTACAAACCCTTAAATAAAGATATGAAGCAACAGACTTCATAAAATTCAAGATTACAGTAAAATATTTACACTGACACACGTTGCATAAGGAATAGCAAAACAACCGTGTGCAAAGAAGAACACAACTTAAATAATAAAAACTGTCCTAAACAGAATCATGAATCTGCCTTTGTATTTAATTCCTCTCGGAGAATGAAAGAAAAAATCCACATACAAGTAGGAAAGGGGAGAACAATTTCATAACATTTTTAGGAAAAATGCATCCAGTTTCTTTTTGTTTTTTTTTAGCTCGAACGTCAACTTTTGTTGCAGGTTGACTTTCCAATGTGATCTGAAATTAATTGTGACACAGATACTATTCAGAAGAAGCCTTGAGTGGAATTCGGCACTTCAGTGGAGGGTCGCACAAAATACATCCTTTTCTGCACAATTCCAGGAACTGGACGAATAAACTCACTTGGGAAAATGAGTGTGCCAGGGTTGGACAGCCTCGTTCAGTTGTTCTGATTCTAAGTGATTCAGATGAGCAGGAAATCCTGTAATCGCATACAGTGAAAGCACAATGATTTCCCGAGTCAATTAGAAATTCAAGTTATGTTGGGGATGGTAGCATCCAATGAAATACAAAAAATACTGTGACAGATTGCAGAAACCTTAATCAATCTTTTAAGAAATGTTGCTACCCACCTTTGGAAGTTTTTGACGATATAGACATTCAGGTTTAGAAGAGAAAATGGGACCACAGTACTTACATACTCTACTGCCAAAGAATGTATTTTTATGGTAAACTTTGTTGCATATAAAGTCAAAAACATAGTATAATAGCTATTGCCTAACTACAACAAGGAGCAACGTATGCACACTAACCCCACTACTGTCCACTTAAACCTAGCCTCCAAACATTGGCCTCCACATTTTTATGTAAAAGTCAATCTTAATGCAAACTTGAGAGAAACACGACGGAGAGACATTACACAAGAGAGCAATCACAAGTCTTGATCGACATGAAAAAATGTTGCAGCTCCCTCTTGAATTTCTTTTCTTCCGAATCTTCCGTGGCCTGATTCACAAAGACATGGTCCAAGATAGTTTCATTTATCTTCGTCCGCTATCAACAACAGAATACATAGCAGGTGAAAACACATTTACTACTACAACTGTGTGAGTCACAAACAGTGCTTAATTTGTAAATAAAAACGTGCTGGAGCTCAGACTTTCCTCTGAAACACGCGGCTGCAGCAATTAAATGTAGGAGCACAGAACACTGAGGTAGTTTAATCCTGAAGCCATCTCAGGCCTCTTAAATCCATTTACAACCACTTCCTGTCCCTTCAGCTTACTCTTGCAGCTTTCTGCTTTCTCCCTTTGTAACACTTTTTCGTTTTTCTCTTCCTCTCTCTTTCCCAAATGTGTCTTTTGCTCGCAGTAAATGCTTGAGGCAGAAAAATGAGTGCCAGTCCTCAAAAATAAGTGCCGGTGCCCCGCACTGGAATCCACCTGCTCAATTTAAGTACTGGTCACAACCGTGTAGAATCACACACTATGAGCCTTCATACAAGGTCTTATGGAGTGAGTGGATGAATGCAATGGTCTCCTTGAGAGTTTGAATACCCACAAACATGTGAGTTTGTGGAATTCACCAACTCCTCACACATGCATTCCCATTCAAGAAATGGTCAAAGATTTTGCTCCACCAAAAGGGTAGCAAGAGGAGTGTAACATCCCAGATTTCTGGTGGTGTAGAGCCAAGGGTTTTACCAAGGAAAAAGGTTTCCCTGTGGAAAATAAAAGAAGAGAGAAACATTTATTAATTAATTAGTGGCATAGACGTAGCATATGGCAACTAATAAATCTGCAGGTTTAAAGGCCTAACAGAGAAAAAAATGTAGAAACTAAAACGTGCACAGTTTAAATTGTGGTGGACATTTGTGCCTACTAATTGTATTTTGACCCCAAGTTTAACATGAAACATTTTGCATTCATAAATGTGCGAACTAATAATGAATATTACCATGAAAGTATTATTTTTAAGTAGAAATAGTAGAAATTAAATGTATTTTGAGTATTAAGTGAATTTGAATTAAACATGCCTATGTTGAATTAAATAAAGAAAAATAAATGCATGTTTCAAATTGCACTGACATAACATGAATAGTGTTTGAAATAAAATGGTTTGCTTTGCATATTTAATTTGAATTTTATTGTGTGCAAAAGGTTTTATTGATGTTTTAATATTAGTAATGTGTATTAGACTTTCTTAACATGACTAGGCCTGGTAGGTTCATTTTTAAGCAGTCATGGAAATTTCACTTGTTTATTTTATCCCCTTTAAACTGAATTCTTTCTCTAGGCAGCAAATGTAATGTTGAATGTCCTTTTGTATTCCAGGAAAAGAGCATGTTTCAAGTTTAGTTAATGTAACAATATTTATTCTAGCTGTCGAATGGAGCAGGAAACTACTGCACTCATGTGAAAAAACATTAGTTTAATTTATTGTGGATCGTGTGAAAGGAACTGCAAGTAGCAGATTATTAAAAAATGTAATATTTTGTCAAAACTGTGTGACAGGTTCTTTTCCTGAGAAGACTTCATAAAGTTGCAAACTTGTTGGTGCATCTACAGTGATTTGATGTTGAAATCAACACCAAGTGTGTGCCCTCCTGAAGGACCAATGACATGGATTTTGCTTATTTTAATTAGTGAAGAACTTGAAACTGAAGTCAGTCCGTCTTGAGATCCCTTTAGAGACAGATCTATGGTTGCTTATGTCTGCTTTCCCATTCTCTTCTCTAAGTCACCTGATGAGTTTTCTTATCATAATTTTAGCAGCCCTATTCTGTAATGTAGTTTGGTACTAATAAGGCCAACTAATTCTTGGAACCTCTGATCCATCCTATGTGCCAGAAGATGGTGAGTACTCTGTCTCGATGAATCAACACTGTCTCATGAGGAGAGGTACAACTAAATGTGGTTTCTTGTTTCCTTTTTAGCTTAGTCACCTACGCCAGCATATTTCTGTAGTAAGTTATTTTAGTTAGATGTTTTCTAAATAATTTTTGTCTTCTTTTATTTTTGCCCGCATGTGTTAGCCCATTAACACACATGCAAATCCCAATTCTGGTTAGTGTTAGGAATGGCCCAGATCTGAAATTATTTGTTAAAACTGTATTTTGATGATTTACTCATGTCACCATCATCTGCTTTGAAATCTGATAATAATGCTCATACTGTGTTATTGCTAATCAATATAATTCTTTTGGAATGTCTAACAGTATTGATGTTTTGCAGGTTGAATCTTTTCAGACGTTTCAGTCAGCCTATGGTTTTCATGTATGTTTCTAACTTAGTTTTGCACACCATTTATGAGACTTTGCTTTTGGGATTGTAATAACGCTTTGAAACTTTATTCGGTTTGGAGTTTGATTTAGTGTTGAATGTTTCATGGTGTCTAAAATTGCTTATGGTTCCATGCTATTGATTTGTGATTGAATGATTTCTGACTAATACTTCCTTCACCAAGTCCAAAGATCTGTTTGACCTCGAAGGGTGAGCTTTGTGATGATGCCTCACCCTCGCCTGTGGTTTCTGAACCCGAGGTGGGAAGGAGACTTCTGTGGGCGCGCCAGCGGTTTTTGGTAGCAGAGCTACGGTTATGTCTTGTGAGGAGGAGTCAAAATTTGCCCACATTGTGAGTTGTTCTTTGGTGTAGTGTAAGGGTTGATGAAATCTCATTATTGTGTGACAAGTGTACGGTATGTGCTTTGAGTAGGGTTTGCGCTTGCAGTGCTTTTGCAAATCGCGGTGAAGTGTGATGTATGAAGTGAAGTAGGGAGTTTGCCTACTCCAAGGTAATTGAGTAGGGAGTTTGCATACTCCAAGGTATGAGTGTTGGGGAGTTGTCGTACTCCAAGTGTATGGAGTACTTTGTGCTAAAACAATTGCCCATGTGGTTGTTTTTGTTGACAATCCTGCGTGGCCTAAGACTCTGCAGTATTGTACAAGTTTATGGAGATACTTGGTTAATTTTTTGTCTACAGGTAAAGGTGATCAAAACACCAGTAGTATTTCCCTTCCTTGAGTGTTTTTGTTGTTAGTTGGTTTTAGGTGAATCCTGGGGGCACCTGGAGGATACGTACTTACCAGAGTGAGGTTTGAGGGTCAAATCTTACTTGCGTTTGTGAGAAAGCCACAGCCGGAAGAGTAGCTGTTTGTGCGAAAGGCCCCAGTCAAAATTTCCGTAAGGCTTCCAAAGTGTTTGAGTCCTACCCGTAGTAAGCAGACAGGTTTTGGTTTTTGTGCTCGCAATATTTGCAATCAGGTTTTGTGTGAGAGGTGTGTGAGAGACCTCTGAAGTAAGTCATAGCTGCTGAATGGAGTTTGTGTGTGATGTCATTTGGTCCGTGCTGGGATTTGTCGGTTGGTACAAAAAGCTGTGCACTGATTGGTGGACAAGACAGCACTGCTATAGGTTGAGAACAGCACGTGAATAGGATCGCAGGGTTGAAAAATACTTCCTGGTTTCGTAGATTTTGCATTTGTGAATACATTTGGTGTAAAAATGAAGATTTTCAAAGCATTAAGTGGAGATGTTTTTATTCCAGTTAGAGAGGATGAGCCTATTCCACCTAAGGGCATACCAGCATTCAAAGTAATTGAAGAGAGAGGAGTTTCAGCATATCTTTTGGTGAATCAATGGTGTAAATTAACTGAGAAGGAAGGCCCCTTAGTTTTTCCTAGTAATGGAACCTTTAATTTGAGAATTTTAGAGTATCTGAGAAAGGTGCTGTATGAATCAATGCCTCTTCCTAGACCTGCACAATTTGAAGCACATGCTATTTGGGAATTAGTTGCAAGACAAAAAGAGGTTTGAGATGCTGAGCAGAGAATACATTACATGCAGTGAAGTTATTCCTAGCAATCACTCAGGAACGTGATGCAAGTGTTAAGCCAACAGCCAAAAAGAAATCTGAGGAAGATACAGAACAGAAATTGGGTGAAAATGAAGGAGTAGCAGATGTTGAAAGTGATTTAGATGATGAATTTGTAACTCAGTTGTTACAGAATCGTACCCCACTATACAATGTAGTTGAACCAGTAAACCAGAATGTAGTCCAGAATGTTGCCACAGCCCCAGTTGTGCAAAGCCAGGTTCAGATAGTTCCAAATGTGACTACTGCTAATGTTGCACAGGAGCCAGTGATTTATCTGACAATTCCAAATGTTAACATAGGTCACAATGATCCAGTTCCAGTTATGCCACGGCCAATTCAGAATGCAGGAATGACTCAGTTTGAGTCCACACTTACTGTACAGATACCTACACAAATTGTGAACCAGAGGCAGACCATGCCTATGTATTCCCCAGATGCTACACCACAGAATATAGCCTACAATCAGTCGAATCAAGCTTCTGGTACAGTATTTACTGGCCAGAGTAAAGGATTAATGTTCCAGCAAAGTCAAACAAATTTGTCAGATCCAAAATCCTTAATAGTTCCTGTAACCATAGGTCCAGTAGGCCTGTTATACACACAGGGTAATCCAAATCCAGTATCAGCACTGAATTCACCTTTCAGAACTACCGCTGAAATGGAGAGACTGAGCACTACTGTGCCAGCTATGACCCTTATAAATTCTTTCAGCTCGAACCAGACACATAACCGGACACATGATAGAGTTGGTCCCCCAATAGATGTGACGTGTCCCGTGCTCAATGGGATCATCTGTGATGGTTCAAGAGCAGGCTATAAGAGCCCCATGTCATGTATTGCAGTTTATGCCCAAAAGAATAGTAATAGCCTTAGTTTACAAGAGTTGACAGCCCAACAATTGACTGAACGGCTACACAATTTGAGTGGAGCATCAGTTCCATACGCCAGAGGGACAAAAGACATCAAACATGGCCAGAGTAAAAATTGAATTAAATGAAATGATTGAAGGAACCCTTGAATTAGATAGACTGTATTCTTACAATGAGAATTGATTGCACTTCATGTGCAAAAATTTTACTGTTCATGCAGGACATGTGCATGAGAACTTAGCTAATTTGGCATAGAAATATGAGATTGAGATGGGTACATCAAAACAGTTGAAGCAGAGATACAGATTAGAATTTGATTCAAGAGACATTTCAAACATAAGATCACCTGGAATGAAAATTCACATTAAGCAGTTGATTGAAATTATTCAAACATGGGCAGCCTTAGATAAATGGGAAGGCAGATGGGCAAAGAAAAGAGATCAGAAAAAAAGCAGACTGCATCTTCAAATGATTTATAGCAGGCTGAAGGAACTGTAAAAATGATGCCAATGAGAGAAATTCCTGGAGTGAATTGTGATCATGTCCCTTGGATTAGAAGTGACATATTGTCATTCACAAATGATTACCCAAAGTGGAGGCAAATGGAGAAGTTTGTCAAGCTTGCAAAGTGTCTGTGGGAAGATTTAAATACTTTATTTGAGGTTGTGGTTCCAGCAGATTTGTGGGTTGAGTGTAAGAGGAGTGTTGATTGGCCAAGGCGTGAGCCGTTGGGAGATCCAGTAACAGGTGCACCATTTGAAGAAGTGATGAAAAATGATTACACGATGACTGAGTTTTTTTAAAACTAGAGTTTCCCTTAAAGACCTTGATTGGCAAAGAACTGATAGGACATTTCAAAGCAAAACAGTCTGTTAATGCCTACTATGAGAGGCTGCCGAGAGACATGATCCATTTTGTGTCTAGATTCACTCAGGGATTGAAGTCTGAAATTAGTAATATGATTTGGAGTCAATTAATTTGCTGGCAAGGAAAGTCGATTGATGAAGTACGCAAAAAACTGTAGTGATGAGATTGATATGAACAAGAAAAGGTTGAAGGAAAAGGTAATTGTGGTGCAGAATAAATTTGCCCAAGCAGCGGGTATACAGAGATTACAGAGTAGGGTGAACACAGGAGGAATACAAGGGACGCAACAGCATGGAAAAGTGGTGCTTCAGTTAAAAGGTAGAGGTCATGGAGTTCGAGTAGATCCGAATGCAAATGTAGCTGATGTCCAGAACATGAAGAAGATGCTGCCTTGTCATGCGTGTGGCTACGTTGGACATTGGAGGCGAGAGCGTCCCTATAGTAATGTAAATAATTTGGTGCCGGTTGGTGGTGTTGTGCAGATGGTTGACAACAGTCAATTTCAAAATCAGAGAATTCAAAGGCCCCAAATTCCAAGCATGAATGTTACTATAGGAGCAGTTCAAATGCAGGCTCCCCAGTAACAAGTACAATTTCCTCAGCAGCAGATTCATGTCCCACAGCAGATGCCGATACCACAGCAACAGGTGATGGTTCCTCAGCAGAACGTGAACCAAAGAGTAAATACAAATGCAAATAAGTTAATAACACAATACCCATTGATTGATTTCGGTGATGATGAATTAATTGAAAAATGCATAAGTGAGAGTTCATAAGAGGAAGAATGTGTGTTGGCTGCCTCACTGGAGGTGGATCAGCATGGTCCTTATGTGAATGTGAGTGTTATGGGTCATGATGTTTCCTTCCTGGTTGACACAGGAGCAGCATGTTCCACTGTCAGATCTGCAGAAGTCCCAAATGTGCCCTTTGAAGAAGAACAGTACAGGTTGTTGGACTAACAAACCAGCACTTGGTAAACCCCATTACAGAGTCCATACTGGTAAACTTTGGAACCTTTGAGGGTCTGCACCAATTTCTAGTTTGTGATTCAAGTCCTGTGAGTCTGTTAGGGAGAGACTTGCTATGCAAATTAAAATGTTCTCTTACTTGAACACAAGAAGGGATAGCAGTTCAAACCAATAGCAATGATGAAACTTTCAGTAAAACTGAAGAGATATATCCTCTCATTACATTGTTTCCTGCCATGAAAGTTAAAGACTTGCCTGAGGAATTGCACAAGACAGTAACACTCAGAGTTTGGGATCTCTATGGAAAAGATATTGGATTTATTTGAGGTGGTGAACCAAAGTGACTGTGAAGACAAATGCAGTTTTCTCCGGAACACCACAGTATCACATGACCCCAGAAGTGATTTAAGGTATTACTCTGGTAATTGCAGATTTTGTTGAGCAGGGAGTTGTAAAAGAAGTGATGAGAAGGGCATGAAATTCTCCAAATATGGGTTTGCGAAAGCCAAGTGGGAAATATTGTGTAGTTCAGGATCTGAGAAAGGTAAATGACATTGTATTAACTGTTGTCCTGTAGTGTCAAATCCAGCAGTGATTTTATTCCAGATTCCATGTGAAGCAGAGTGGTTTTCAGTTATCGATTTGTCACAAGCATTTTTGTCATTGCCATTTCACAAGGATAGTCAGTTCCTCTTTTGTTTCCGATTCGGCAACGGTGTGTATTCATGGTTCTGTACTCCACAGGGGTTTTCGGAATGACCATTGATTTTCAATCAGATCCTGAAGAAGAATTTAGTGTCTTTGAACATGCCATTAAGCCTGCTTTAGTGCAATACATTGATGACCTGATGCGTCCGATACGTGTGAAGCTTGCAGACAAGATACCATAGCATTGTTGAATCATTTGGGTGAGGACGGCATAAGGATTCCCCTGCTAAGTTACATTATTGTCAAAAGAAGAGAAGTATTTGGGTCACCAAATTGAGAAAGGTGTGAGGAAAGTGTTGTGAGGGAGAGTTGCAGCAATCATGCAAATGAATCCCCCTGTTACTCAGAGAGAGGTGAGAATGTTTTTGAGCATGGTGAGTTATTGCCACCATTGGATCCCAAATGTTTCAGTAATTTCTAAACTGTTGCAGAGGTTGACACACAAGGAAGTCACAGATCCAGTCCACTTAGATGAATGGAGCATTAAGCTTTTACTGAGTTGAGAATGCCTGATTACGCAGAAGGTTTTGCACTGTTTTGTCATGAATGTGATGGTTGTGCTCTTTCTGTTTTGACACTGTCACATGGAGGAACAAACAGGCCAGTGACATATTTTTCTATCACATTGGATCCAGTAGCGGCTGCTTTTTCCGGCTGTCTGAAGGTAGTGTCTAGTGCTGGTGTAAGCATCAGCCAATGCAAAGGCATTGTGATGAGACATCCCTTAACTGTCTACGTCCCTCACTCGGTTGAGATACTCTTGACCAGATCAAAAACCCAATATTTGAACAGTGCCTGACTTACATGTTGCAAATTGTTAATTCTTGGATCACCCAATGTTGTGATTAAGAGGTGTTCGAGTTTGAACTCTGCCGCATTAATGCCTGTATATGTTGATGATACAGTTGATGTCAATGAAATGGAACATGACTGTCTCAATATTACTGAACTGTGCACCAAACCCAGACCTGATATTCAGGATACTCCTCTAGAAAAAAATGACCAAGTTGTCTTTGTTGATGGGTCCTGCTTAAGAGACAGTGAAGGTACTCTGAGAGCTGAATATGCAGTTTGCACACTCTCAGGAGTAGTCGAGGCTTCATGGCTTCAAGGAGTCGTTTCTGCCCGAATAGCCGAATTTCATGCTGCATATCTGAGCAGTTCAAAGTGGCAATATTCACAGATAGTCAGTATGGAATTGGTGTTGTCCATGACTTTGGGCAGTTATGGCACCAGCAAGGTTTCATGACCTCGTCTGGATCACCCATTCGAAATGGTGAAAGAATTATAACTTGTTAAATGCTCTACATTTACCTGGGGTGATTGCTATTGTTGAATATGTGGTCTACCAGAGGTCAAATGACTATGTAATGTTGGGTAATGCCTATGCTGACCTAATTGCCAGATGTTGTGCACTCCGTCGTGTCACCTTAATTACTCTCATTTAAACTAAGAGGACACAATGCCAAAAGAATTCAGCACTCTTAGTCTAAATAATGAGCTTATTAAGGCACTTCCCATATATCATATACAAGTCACACAAATATAAGAGAATAAGCATATGACTCAAATGCAACAGAAGATGTGTACATACAGAGATAATGCATTTATCAAGTGGTAAAGATTCAAAAAGAAATGTGCAATGTATCAACAGAGCATGTATACATACGCTAAATAATCAAGATTCAAAATGCATCACCAATGGGGTTGACATCATCCTTGCCAGCCAGGCAAGGATGAGAACCCTAGATCAGCCAAGGCAGGAGACCCCCGATTTCGATCACAAAGATCATAGGCAGCATGTCCGATCCACAGGTGGGTTCCTTTCTTAGCACCAAGTCTCCCCGTCTTTTATACCTTAAACCACCTCAAGAAGGAGGTTTAAGGACCCACTTCTCTCTGCTAAGAAATAAACGCTGGATGTAATTCGACTGTGTCGAAAAACATCCATAGAAGCTGGTCAGGATCCCAATATTTGTTCTGAGACCGACTTGTATATTCGTCTGATAAGAACATTCTCAGACTTGTGAACTCGTATCTAGTCCGCATCCCACATATGTTTCAGCACTGTCTGGCTCGTTGCCGGTGAAGAGAAAAACATGTTTTGTAAGGAAAAATACTTGCGCTGCCCTGCAACTGCAGCAGGGCTCAAAATGGAGTCACTGGTACAAAATGGAGTAAATGGCTAAATCTAAATAGCAGCACACTCCACCGGTTGACCACTGACTCTCCTAACATACTAACATACAGGTTTGAAATTAACCCTCGTAGAGTGAAACATGGATATTAGATTAGGCATGCATTGTACACAGCAACATAGCATTATTATAATACAGATTACCATAATTAGCCCACCTAAAACAGAATGAAGCTGACTAAAATCAGGGAGCCAACCAAAGAACCAGTCCCACCATTCTTTGCCTACATCTTGTGTCACCCCCTTTACCAATTCATGCAAGGCTCCAATGTGAGACTGGATAGATTTTGAGTGGTCCAACAAGTTAAGACAACACATTCCTTCAAATTCTGAGCATCCAGGATTGTTTTAAAAGTAGATAATCTATTGCAGCCCTATTTTGCAGTGCAGCTTTTCAAGTGCCTCGTCTACCAGTAATAGTTCTGGCAAAGCAATAGATGTGTGATTCTTATTTTTGACCATTAAACATGATAGTTTATTAATAACTAGTATTATAGACAGCTAATCCTGGAATTCCTACCATAGAAAGATCTAAGCTTACATATTCTGATCTAGATAATAACTGAACCTCAGAGTCACAGTCTTCACTTAGTTGAACTGTTTCCCTTGAGTTTCAAGTATGTAATGCTGAGTGCATTAAATGCTCCACAGTTAGTTGAGAAATTTGCTGTGTTAAATGTGTGGCCCACCAGAGATGAAAAGACTGTGTAACGTTCGGTAATTCCTATGCTGACAAAATCGTCAGATATTGTGCACTCCTTTGCGTCACCTGCATTGCTCTCACTTAAATTGAGATGACACAACGCCAAAAGAATTCAGCAGTCTTAGGGGGTCATTCTGACCCTGGCGGTCGGTGTTAAAGCGGCGGCCAACCCGCCAACAGGCAGGCGGTCCAAAAAATGGAATTCTGACCCTGGCGGGAACCGCCAACACAGCCCGCCACCTTAACACTCTGACCGCCACGGCGGGACACACAAACAGCGCGGCGGTCACCGCCAACAGGCAGGCGGCAGACAATGTACCGCCCACACTATCACAACTCACCAATCCGCCACCTTTTCCGGGGCGGGAGCCCCGCCGATAAAAACACGGCGGAAACAGACTACGAACGGGAACACGCTCACCTCTACACACTCCACGAGGACGGAGAACAGCATGGAACCCGAATTAAACATCCTACCAGCTATTGTCTACCTGCTCATCTACCACGAGTACGAACGCCGGCGCAGACGACAACGGTGAGTACTGCACCTACGACACAGGGGAGGGGGGAGGAGGAAAGCTTACGGGCACGCACATATGCGACCCCCCCCCAACTATCTACACACCAATGCAGAGCACCAAGTCACAGTGACACCACCCAAACCCCCCGGAATTATGCAAAGACATAATTAAAGTGAGAAACAAAATTTATGTATAAAAGAGGATCTTTGAAGTCATGGTAAAATAGCAATATGAATTGTAAAAAATCAAGAAAGAACATTGCGAAACCGATAAACATAGGCAATAAGTCCTGCACAGTCACTTAAATTTCCACTGTCTGTGGGCCAAAGTGTATCAACACATGGGCAAAGCCCACACAGGAGACCTGAGTCCGTTGGAGAGAACACTGCTGGGGCATCAGATGACAAAACTACAGGCACCTCAGGGGGAAGGGAAGGGGGGGCACCTCAGCCACATGAGTCCACGACGCCAGATCCACGAAGGGTCCACCATGCCCACTGTGCCATCCTGCGGAGTGCAAAGTCACAGTCTCACAAGTCTCTACAGTGGGTGGTCTGCCCACTGTGCCATCCTGGGGAGTGCAGAGACACAGGCCATCAGGTGGATTACAGACTCCACAGGTAATGGGGGAGGCAGGGTGCCCCGAGTGCAGCGTGAACACTAGCTCGACACAGAACCGGCACTGTCAATGGGCCAGCGGTGCTTGACAGGAAGGGCCCAGCGGAGCGGTGCTTGACAGGAAGGGCCCAGCGGAGCGGTGCTTGACACGGTGGGGCCCAGCGGAGCGGTGCTTGACAGGAAGGGCCCAGCGGAGCGGTGCTTGAGACGGCGGGGCCTAGCGGAGCGGTGCTTGACAGGAAGGGCCCAGCGGAGCGGTGCTTGAGACGGCGGGGCCCAGCGGAGCGGTGCTTGACATGAAGGGCCCAGCGGAGCGGTGCTTGAGACGGCGGGGCCCAGCGGAGCGGTGCTTGACAGGAAGGGCCCAGCGGAGCGGTGCTTGAGACGGCGGGGCCCAGCGGAGCGGTGCTTGACATGAAGGGCCCAGCGGAGCGGTGCTTGAGACGGCGGGGCCCAGCGGAGCGGTGCTTGACAGGAAGGGCCCAGCGGAGCAGTGCTTGAGACGGCGGGGCCCAGCGGAGCGGTGCTTGACAGGAAGGGCCCAGCGGAGCGGGGCTTGAGAAGGCGGGGCCCAGCGGAGCGGTGCTTGACAGGAAGGGCCCAGCGGAGTGGTGCTTGACATGAAGGGCCCAGCGGAGCGGTGCTTGAGACGGCGGGGCCCAGTGGAGCGGTGCTTGACAGGAAGGGCCCAGCGGAGCGGTGCTTGACATGAAGGGCCCAGCGGAGCCGTGCTTGAGACGACGGGGCCCAGCGGAGCGGTGCTTGACAGGAAGGGCCCAGCAGAGCGGTGCGTGACATGAAGGGCCCAGCGGAGTGGTGCTTGACAGGAAGGGCCCAGCGGAGCAGTGCTTGAGAAGGCGGGGCCCAGCGGAGCGGTGCTTGACAGGAAGGGCCCAGTGGAGCGGTGCTTGAGACGGTGGGGCCCAGCGGAGCGGTGCTTGACAGGAAGGGCCCAGCGGAGCGGTGCTTGACATGAAGGGCCCAGCGGAGCGGTGCTTGAGACGGCGGGGCCCAGCGGAGCGGTGCTTGACAGGAAGGGCCCAGCGGAGCGGTGCTTGACATGAAGGGCCCAGCGGAGCAGTGCTTGAGACGGTGGGGCCCAGCGGAGCGGTGCTTGACAGGAAGGGCCCAGCGGAGCGGTGCTTGAGATGGCGGGGCCCTCTTCAGCGGTGCCTTTCTGCACGGCGGGGCCCTCTTCAGCGGTGCCTTTCTGCACGGCGGGGCCCTCTTCAGCGGTGCCTTTCTGCACGGCGGGGCCCTCTTCAGCGGTGCCTGTCCAGTCATTCAAGGGAGCCAGACCTGGCCAGGACTCCCTGCTTAGTCACCCTCCGACCGTGCAGTTGCTGGACCCTTCTGTGACGGAGTCCTGGGCCCGTGGGTGTCCTCCCTCACACCCGGGATGGGGCTTGTGGGGCCCTCCTGGTCCGCGCCCCTGCTGGCTGACTTCTCCGCCCTGCTGCCCTTGCCCTTCTTCGATGAGGCTCTCTGGGCCTTGCCTCCCCTGGATGTTGTGGCAGGTGACGGCCCAGGACTTTGCTAATGGGGGCAGCCGTGTCAGTCCTCTCGCGGCGGCCCTTGTTTTTACGGGTCCTCTTTCCAGGGGGGGGGGCTGGCTGTCCCCTTGCTGCTGGCCGATGTATCATTGCTGGGAAAGGGTGGACTCCAAAACCCGTGCACAATGGTGACACTTGAAGCAGGGCTGGTGGTGGCTGAGGTGCTCTTGGGACTCTTAGCAGATGGAGGGGGTGGGTCAGGTGGGGCAAAGAGGTTATCTGTGGAGAGGTAAAGTTTTTTAGGACCAATGTAAAGGGTAGGTGTAGTGGGTATGGGAGTGGAGGAAGAGGATGTGGTTGTGGGAGAGTCAGGTGTGCTGTCTTTGGGTGCAGGTGCTTGTGATGTAGGCTGTGGTGAGGTGGTTGGCTGTTGGGTGGGTGGCTGCCTGCATTTGTGTGTCTTGGAAGAGGGGGTGACAGACACAGTGGGAGAGGACACAGGGGACGTGTAAATGGCAGTGGGGGTGGTGACTGCACATGTGCGGACTGTACTGGAGGGTGTGGTGGTGATGGAAGTACTGGCTGATGGTGGTGTGCATGCAGGTGTGAGTGGAGACGTCACAGGGAGGGAGGAGGGAGACGAGGAGGAGGGGGACACAGAGGTGGTAGTGACTGTTGGCATGTCTGCATCTGGGTGTTGTTTGGGTGAATGCTTGTGTGATCTGTGGTGCTTATGTCTGGATGAGCTGCCCTTGGGTGTTGAGGTGAGTGCAGGCTGGTCTGATGGTGTGGATGGGATAGGCTGAGGAACAGGAGACAGAGACAGGGTGGAGGCAGTTAGAAGAGGGAGGCTGGAAACAGTGACAATGGCTGCCGTCAGTGCTGAGGCCAGAGCATTGAACGATCGTTGATGGGCAGCCTGACCCGAATGAATGCCCTTCAGGTATGCATTGCTCCGATGCACCTCCCTCTCTACCCCCTGGATGGCATTCAAAAAGGTAGACTGCCCAACAATGATGGTCTGTAGGAGGTCAATGACCTCCTCACTGAGGGCAGCAGGGGTAACAGGGGCAGGGCCTGAGGTGCCTGGGGCGAAGGAGATGCCCGCCTTCTTGGGCGAGCGGGCACGGAGCGAAGGCTGAGGGTCTGCTGGGAGGGCGGAGCTGGTGCGCTGGGTGGCGGCTGTACCTGTAGAGGCGGGGGGCCCGGATGTTGCCGCCACCGCTAGGGAGCTCCCTTCCGAGGACGTGTCGGTGTCGCTGGTGTCACCACGGGTCCCCGTTGTGGTGCTCCCCTCGCCCTCTGTATCACTGGTGACCTCGGTGTCTGTACCATGGCCCACTACGGCCTTGTGAGTTGCAGCTCCCTCGTGCTCCGATGCCAATTCTCCTCCGCCTGATGATGCTAATGCACACATGCACAAGAAGATAAAGAAAAAGGGTGGGGGGAGAAATAAAAACAGGTTGAGTGCATGCATTGTCAACACCGTTGGCGGAGAGGACAGACACAGGAGCCTCATGCACTACGCCGCGCAATCGGGGTACACTACTCAGTACTTGTGACTAGGCCAACAGGTCTATGGACAACAAATGCGCACATGGGAGATGCTGGACCTTCGACTGCTGTACTTGGCACCCTACAGAGGTGGGGGGCGGGGGCACAGGGCCATGCCTAAAGGAGGGGAATACACTACAGAAAGTGCCCTGGCCTAATGTCACCCACAGCCCTCCTCCCCCACCCAGAAGCCTCCTCTGCGTGTAAAAATAGCAGAATGTGCTGGTACTCACCCCCTTGTGTCTGCTGTGATGTCCTCACGCGCCCATCCAAATCGGGGTAGGCCACCGCCAGGATCCGGGACATCAGGGGGGTCAAGGTACGACTGGCACCCCTCCTACTTTGGGAGGCCATCCCCAGCAGTGACTCGGCGGTCTTCCTGGTCCCGCGGCGGATGTCCTCCCACCTCTTTCGGCAGTGGGTGCCCCGTCTGTTGTGGACCCCCAGGGCCCAGACTTCCTTGGCGATGGCACGCCAAATGTCGACTTTCTGATGGGCGCTGACCTATTTGACATGTACAGGGTGGGAAAGGAATTTTCATCATTTTTCTGCATGTTAGATGTGATTGCCCCCCCCTCCCCAACCCTGCCATGTGGCACATGCTCTCATCTGTCGTGCCTTGCACTCCTCATTCGCTCCCCACCCCACCCCACCATCTTACATCCACCATACACAACCCAGGCATAGCCCATCCAACGTGCACCCAGTGTACTTACCTGTTGGTCTGGAGGACCGTAGAGTAGCGCATACTGGGGCAGGACACCATCCACAAGTTTCTCCAACTCTTCTGAAGTGAAGGCAGGGGCCCTTTTCCCAGTCGCAGCAGCCATTGTCTCTTCCAGACCGAGGTCACAGCAGCACTTGCAGTATAGGTCCTCTCCTGTGGATGGTCAGGTCTCGAGTGGTTAAGCAGATAGAAAATGGCGGTCACGCCCGCGGCGGTGCGTACCGCCGCGGTGCGTACCGCGACCGCCGGCGCACATCGTCATTGGCTCCTGAGACCCATAGGGTTCAATGTTAACCAATGCGCCTTCGCACTGCGGTCTTCGACTGCCTACCGCCACGGTGTGCCACGCCAGCGCGTTGACCTCATATCCCACTGTCACACTTCTCAGGTCAGGCAGCCGCCATTACAAGGGCCCACATGGCTTAATTGCTACTGCGTCACACAGGCCTAGGCCTTGCATTGCCACTCATACAAGCCTTTCAATGCATAGCGATTCGTGTACCGTGCAAGCTGGGTGAACGTACCTGTGGGTTGCTTGACTATGTGCTCCATGTTGTCCTTCCTAGGCACCGCGAGGACTTGCGAGGAGAAGGATGAATCCTCCCGTGTACCGACCGCTGGTGGACCTGTCGACAATGGAAGAACGACATATTATACTTCGATACCAACTTGACCGAGCCACTATACATGAACTGTGTGCCCAGCTGGAGCCTGACCTGATGTCCCCCATCCGCCAACCCACAGGGATTCCCCCTCTGGTGCAGGTTCTGTCAGTACTCCATTTTTTGGCAAGTGGGTCTTTTCAGACAACAGTGGCCATGTCATCAGGGATGTCTCAGCCTATGTTTTCTAAGGTTTTGTCCAGAGTGTTGTCTGCCCTGATGAAATACATGCGGAGATACATTATTTTCCCTGAGGAGGGTGATTTGGCCACTGTGAAGGGTGATTTCTATGCCCTTGGACATATCCCCAACATCATTGGTGCCATTGATGGGACCCATGTGGCTTTAGTCCCCCCAAAAGACGATGAGCAGGTGTACAGAAGTCGAAAAAGTTACCATTCGATGAATGTCCAGGTGGTCTGTTTGGCTGACCAGTACATCTCCCATGTAAATGCCAAGTTCCCTGGATCAGTGCATGACGCGTATGTCATGCGAAATAGCAGCATCCCTTATGTGATGGAACAGCTACAGAGACACCGTGTGTGGCTAATAGGTGACTCTGGTTACCCCAACCTGCCTTGGCTATTGACCCCAGTGAGGAATCCCCGGACCAGGGCAGAGGAACGCTACAATGAGGCACATGGGCGAACTAGGAGGATTATAGAACGGACCTTCGGGGTCCTGAAGGCCAGGTTTAGGTGCCTGCATATGACAGGTGGATCCCTAATGTACTCACCAAAGAAGGTGTGTCATATCATCGTGGCCTGCTGTATGCTTCACAATCTTGCATTGCGACGCCAGGTGCCTTTCCTGCAGGAGGATGGTCCAGATGGTGGTGTTGTAGCAGCTGTGGAGCCTGTGGAGAGTGAAGAGGAGGAAGACGACGATGACGACACGGACAACAGGGACACAGTTATACAACAGTATTTTCAGTAGCACACAGGTAAGAATCACCCACGCCTTTTTACATTTACTTCTGCCCTCCTGCATCTCTACTTTCTGTGTTTCCCCCCAGTTCATTTTAACTGATTTTTGACTTTCCCTTCCCTTTTCAGAGCTGTATGACTCACAGCGTGACTGCTGCTTTGTTTGCCCATGGACTAATGCTTATAGACATTGGTACGTTGTAATCACATTGTGACTGAACATTATTGCACCGTTATGTGTAATACATTTGTAAAGAATACAAGCAGACTCCTGATTTTTGAAGTGCAATTGGTGATTTATTTTAAGTGCTGCATATGGGTCCATGATAGTAAAACGGTGATGGGTGGGGGTGGAGTAATGTCCATGGCAGAGTCCAGTTCTCAGTCGCACAGGTGCATTGTCCATATGCCTGTGGAAGGATGGAGCAGGGGCAGTTCAAGGTTGGACAGGGTGACAATGTGGGACAGTGGGATGACATCAGGGGGTATTGTTTGCTGGCGGGGGTCTTGGCATCCTACTCTGTCTTCTTGTGAGATCTCAGGTTCCGCTTGCGGGGTGGTTGATCTTCAGCAGGAGGTGGGGTTCTGGTGGCCTGTCGTTGTGTGGGGGCCTCCTGTCCACTAGCGCCAGCGGAGGTGGTAGGCTGTTCGTGGTCCGGGCTAGTGACAGGGGCCCTTTGGGGTGCCACATGGTCCCGCAATGTGGTGACTATCTGGTTGAGGGCCAGGACGATGGTCCCCATTGCGGTACCTATGTTCCTGAGTTCGTCTCTGAACCCCATGTACCGTTCCTCCTGCTGTGCCTGGATCTCCTGGAACCTGGCCAGTACCGTCGCCATCGTCTCCTGGGAGTGGTGGTATGCTCCCATGATGGTGGTGAGGGCCTCTTGGAGAGTGGGTTCCCTGGGCCAGTCCGCCCCCTCTCGCACTGCAGCCCTCCCAGTTCCCCTGTTTCCCCGGGCCTCTGTCCCCTGGACGGTGTGCCCACTACCACTGCCCCCAGGTCCCTGTTGTTGTTGGGGTGGTGGCTCAGCCTGGGTGCCCTGTAGTGGCGGACACACCGCTGATTGACGCGTCCTGGAGACAGAGGCATGGGCCCGCTGGGTGGGAGCTGTGCTGGTATTCCCAGAGGGGGTTGGGTCTGCTGTGGCCTGTGTCTGTGTGTGGGGAACCGACTGTCCAGAGGTCCCCGATGGTCCGGGCTGGTCATAAGGTTCTAGGTCGACAGAGCTGCTGTCATCACTGGGGGCCTGTTCTGGGGGCGGGATGGACAAATCTGGACCCTCCTGGCCGGTGTGTTGGCGTTCGGGCCCTGCAGGGGTAAAAGAGTATGATTATTGCTTCTGTGTGTGCCATGGCGTGCGATTTGGAGGTGCCCTTGTCCCCCAGTGCTGACATTCCCTTGTGGGAGGAGTCGTGAGGGTGGTTTGTGGGGGGGGATGGGTATGTGCAGTGGTCATGCTTAGGTGATGGGTGTCCATGGTTTGTGTTGGCATTCAGGGATTGGTGTTGTGTTGGGTGGGTTGTGCTGGTGAGACATTGGCAGGGAGGATGTGTGCTGGGGGGTTGGGGGTGAGGGTGGGGGTGTGGGTTGGCATGCTGGTGGTTGGGGGGGGTAGGGTAGTTGAGATTAGACTTACCAGAGTCCATTCCTCCGCCTACTCCAGCGAGGCCCGCAGGATGCAGGATGTTCAAGACCTCTTGCTCCCATGCTGTGAATTCGGGTGGAGTGGGTGGGGGTCCGCCGCCAGTCTTCTGCACAGCGATGTTGTGTCTTGACACCATCGACCGCACCTTCCCCCGTAGGTCGTTCCAGCGCTTTCGGATGTCTTCCCGGTTTCTGGGATGCTGTCCCACAGCGTTGACCCTGTCGACGATCCTTTGCCATAGCTCCGCCTTCCTGGCTATTGTGGTGTGCTACACCTGTGTGCCGAATAGCTGGGGCTCTACCCTAATTATTTCCTCCACCATGACCCTGAGTTCTTGGTCCGAGAACCTGGGGTGTCTTTGGGGTGCCATGGGGTGGTGTGGGGTGGTGTTTGTGGTGATGAGTGTGGTGTGTGTGGTGGTGTGTGGTGTTTTGTGCGTGGATGTAGTGTGGGTGATGATGTTGTGTTCCTGTGTGTGTTGGGGTTTTCGATAACTGTGCTCTCTCTCTCTCTCTCTCTCTCGCCTTCTCTCCGAATTTCTAGTTGTGGGGGTTTGTGGGTGATGTGGGTGTGTGTTTTATAGTTGATTGGATGTGTGGGAGTGTTGTTTGTATGTGTATCAGGTGTGTGTATTTCAAATTGTCCAATGTGGCTGTGTTTTGGAGCTGTGTGTGTATTTTGACCGCGGCGGTGTGTACCGCCAATGGAATACCGCATTTGACAGACCGCCGCGTGGATTCGTGGGTCGTAATGGCATGGGCGTGTTTGTGTTGGCGTGACGGTGGAGGTTTGGTCATCTCCAGTTTATCGCTGACCGCTGATGAGGCGGCCTTCCGTGGATGTCGGGTTTTTGGCGGCTTGGCAGTTGTGGGTCAGAATGGCCGTGGCGGTTTACAGCGGCCGCGGCGGTAGAATGGCGGTCTTCTGACCGGTGGTAAGAGCCTTTTACCGCCGAGGTCAGAATGACCACCTTAGTCTACATAATTAATTTATTAAAGCACTTTCCAAATACCAAATAAAAGTCACACAATTATATGAGACTAAGCATATAACTCAAATGCAACATAAGATGTATATATACAGAGATGATGCATATATCAAGAGGCCAAGACTTAAAAAGAAATGTGCAATGTATCAACAGAGCATGTATACATAAGCTAAATAATAAAACTTTTAAATGCATCACCAGTGAGATTGACATTATCCTCCCCAACCAGACTGGGGAACCCTTGATCTGCCAAGGCAGAAGACTTCCGATTGGGATCACAAAACTCCTGGACAGCGCTCCACAGGTGAGTTCCTGTCTTAGCACTAAGTCTCCATGTTTTTTTATACCTTAAACCACCTCAAGTAGGAGGTTCTAGGAACACCCCCTTCTCTCTGCTATGAAATTAAATGCTGTCTGTGCTTCATCTGTGTCGAAAAAACACCAATAGATGCTCGAGACAGATTTGAACATTCCTCTGATAATAACAGTCTCGGCCTTGTGAACTCGTATCTAGTCTGCAACCCACATATGTTTCAGCACTGTCCGGCTCTTTGTCGGTGAAGAGAAAAATATGTTTTGTAAGGAAAAATACCTGCGCTGCCCTGCAACTGCAGTAGGGCCCAAAATTGAGTCACTCATACAAAATAGAGTCAATGGTCAAATGATGACTAAATCTAAAAAGCATCACATCACCTTCTGTTAAGAGTGGTGTAATAAAAGTGTCACCAGTGAGACAAATCAAAATTCCTTGCTGTCAATGGTTGATACCTGGGATGAAATTAAGAGGTTTCAGTAAGACGCAACAGAGAAAGAACATAGTGGGTGGGTAAAAGCAAGTTTTGCGCAAAGAGAGGGAGATGATGTCTGGATTTCAAATGAAAGGAAAGTTGTGTTGCCAGATTATGTGTTGAACATGATGGCTAGGTATTATCATGGTCAGGTTAATCTCAGCAAAGATGCAATGTTTCGCACATTCAAACAGCTGTGGCTTAATCCCAGATTTAGATTGGTTGATGAAGTGGTTTCTCACAGATTTGTCACATGACAACAAATGAATGTAGGGAAACTTACAGTGGTTAATTTGAGCCACATAGGTGAATTGGGAGCTCTGTTTAATAGAATTCAACTTTATGTCATTGAGATACCTGCTTCCAATGGATTGAAGTCTGTGTTAGTCATTGTGTGTGTGTTTTCCAAGTGGGTGGAAGCTTATCCAACACATAGGAATGATAACCTCACTGTAGCTAAAATGCTGCTCCAGGAACGTAATCTCGCTATGGATTCCCGACTTCTGTGGAATCTGATTGAGGAATTAATTTTAATAATGAGATAATAAAGTTGTTGTGTGCAGCATTGAACATTGAGCAACAATTGCACTGCAGTTACAGACCAGAGGCATCTGGATTGGTGGAGCAAATGATTGGAACACTAAAAGCTAATTTGACAAAGGTTTGTGCCTCTACAGTGTTGAAATGGCCTGATGCATTGCCACTTGTCCTGATGAACATACGTAGCGCTGCAACAGAAAGACAGGACTGCCCCCCCCATGGTATACTGATGGGTCGTGCAATGGAACTGCCAGCAGTACCTGCAAATGCACTTGTGAACATTACACATGACTTAGTGCTGGATTTTTGCAAAGTTCTAGCTGAGGTGGTTCGCTCTTTGGCTCATCAGGTTGAAGCAGCAACAGTTCATACGACCCAAGAACAGTGTCACAGCTTGAAAGCTGGTGACTGGGTCATAGTGAAAAAGCACGTGAGGTAGACTAGCCTAGAGCCCAGGTGAAAAGGTCCATATCAAATCATCCTGGTGATGATGGCAGCTGTGAAGTGTGCTGGTCTTTCGAACTGGATACATGCAAGCCACATGCATCAAGTTCCATGTCCTCTTGAAAACACGGAGTCTGATCCTGCAAGAGCAAAGGCTGAGGAAGAAGGTGTTCGGCTTGACCAAGCTGGGAGGACGGAACCAGTGGCTGAAGCAGAAAACGTGCAAAGTGGTGAAGGCACAAGTGGTCTGCATGAAGACAAAGGCACATATAAAAGCACAGATAAAGATGCAGATAAAGGTGCAAGCAGCTTGCAAACAGACAAACGTGTGGGAGAACAGAGTCAAAGTCAAAATCAACTGATCCCTGCCAGTACAGCAAACGTTGTGAAAGCAGTTACGCCCAGAAAAGGAACTGTGAAAGGAGACAAATGGTCTGCAACTGCACATGAACTGGTTGCTGATAAACTCCCATCAATAACAGTAGCAGTCGAAGAGTCAAATCAAAATGAAGATGAAGATGGTGCTGTAAGGAGAACGAAAAGAAAAAGAATGCTAAGTCGCAGACACCCTTCACCTCAATGGATCTACTTTGTCACAAATGAAAGGGAGAACAAGTTTATGGCCTTTTGTTTTGACTGAACACTCTGGAGCCTGAAATTTCATTTGAACTGAGCTTTCAAATAACCTTTCTAATTGATCAACAAAGACATTATACTCTGGAAGTACCACTAAGTGATCAACAGACTGTTCTATTGAAAATGAACAGTTGAACTCATTTAGACAACTTTTGCTGAGCTCAAGGAAGTTTCTTGATAATCGAGAACTGCTGTAAATTGTGTAGAGACTTTGAAAATAAATTTTTATTTTTATTTTTACTCTCTTTTACCTTTTTATATTTTTCCTTTTTTTTTCTTCTCTGATTCTGTAGAAGCCATGAATCCTGGATAGGGCAAACACACTAGATGTAAATATGTGTGTATTGGTTTGATAATAGTATCTATGATTGCTTGCATTTTGTTGATTGCAAGAATGAGTGTTTCATTGAAAGCAGAGATTCAAGCACAGCATCTCCAGTGCTGAGAATGACAACATCTAAGCGGGATACGTTTAATAAAGATGAGGGGATTGCTTCATTTAGATGACACAAAGGGAGATGTATTTTTCAATGTGTATTATAGTTTGTTGTATGAGTATCTGGACACAAAGAATGTGTGTAATTGTTATGTGTGTAAACAAATTCCTTAATCAGTGCAGGTAGGGATCACATAGCATAGTTTTCCACTAACTTATGGGATTCATCACAGTCTATTGTTAACACATTTGTACACTCAGGAGTACATTCAATGTTATTCAAATTTCAATGTAGTTTTCTCTTATGTTCCCATTAATCAGCATTTGAGCAGCATTGAAAAAGCTAGGAAAATAAACATAGTAGGAGGTTTCTTTGAGCCTACACTGGCTTTTGGCACAGCATATGCGCACTGGAATAACTTGACATGCATTCTCACATAGGTAGACAAGGGGTTTATTAATCAAGAAGATGACATAAGAAAAGCAATGAAAGAAATGATAGGCAGGGGTATAATTAGCAAGAAAAGGTCAGTTCACAACACAACTGATGCACAAGGGTGCTTAGCTTTAAATTACCAAAATGTAGGAAAGCTTTGTATATATAGACTATAACCAAAAGCTGTCAATAAGTTTGTTGGTACGAGTGAATGTAGACATTTATTTATGTCTAAGAGTGTATGGGATTGTATGCTAAATGGACAAGACGCTCCTGTACCTGGTGTCTATAACATCTGTGGTAAGAACGTTTATTAAAATTGCCAAAAGGCTGGTATGGTACATGCCATTTGGGAGTGGTTTCCCAAAAGTTTACCAAGTGAACAACATTGACAATCCAGAGACACCTAAATGAGACTTAAGAGGAGCAAGTGGTTGAGAGATTACAGGAGATATTTTTGGAGCTATTATTCCATCAGTGGGAGTGATCTTGAATGTGCATTTTGTTGAATTGAATTGCTTTCTGTACTGTTGTATTGCTGCCTAAATATGAGTCTGCATCAAACCTGAGGAAAATGCTGCTGTGAATGACCTGCTCATGGAGGAAGATGTATTTGCCTGAAGGAGGCTAAAGCAAAATTAAAATTTCCCCCGACCAGCAAATTAGAGTAAGGGCCCGATTACGAGTTTGTTGGTTGGACTGCCAGACCACCAAGGCGGCGGTCCCAAAAACACCGCTGCGGAGGAGGTCCGCAGACTGCAGTATTACGAGGTGTACATATAGAACCGCTGCCCGCCAAGCCAAAATGCTGACTGCCAGCGGCATGGTGGTCTGTTATCATGTTGGTCCATACAGCTGCGCCGTCTATGCCAGGGCCAACAGCCCAGCTGATTACAAACACACAGTTCACTTGGCGGTCCCCTTGCAGGGGATAGCCAACAGTGGTCGACCATGATCCTTTGCATCTCCACTTCAACCAAGATTTTATTTTGTTGAGAGAGATAAGGCACACCTTCTTTTTCACTGTCCCTAAAACCCTTTCACACACGTTTCCCCATTTACTCCCATTACTTTATTTTTGTAAGTAACTCCCTGTCACCAACTGTGCCAACAGCTTTTGCCACTGTGTCATTCATTGACTCGAACAACATTCAATACCCAGATTATCTGAGATGTAAGATTGTCAATGTGTATTGTTGGACCTAACATTACAGCTACCAGGGCCCATCACATGCCATACGTTGGAATGGTGCCTGTAAGTGTTTCCATACCAAAGATTCATTCCGGGACTCATGGCATGTCTCAATATGTAAGTATATTCTCCAACCTATTTGCAGTCTGGTAACAGATATGTAATACCCAACATTTATCTAGTGTGTGAAGTAGAGGGAGTGACCTGACTGCAACTGTTTCTGTAACTCCAACCACCAGCCCAGTGTCTACTTGCCCCTATACATCTGTTAATGAACTCTCAAATTAAGTTTACTCACCTGAGAGTATACCATTTATCAAGTGTTGGGAAGTAGTGGGAATGACCTGACTGCATCTCCCAGAAGGACCTGTTTCTGTAACTTCAACCACCAGCCTAGTGTTCACTTGCCCCAATACATCTGTTGGTGGACTCTCGAATGAAGTTTATTCACCTGAGAGTGAGCAATATATGGATCATGCTCAACCCAGAGACATGTCAGTCTACCTAGCTCCGTTTTGATCTGGTATCCCAAAATTAAACCATTGAGAACAGGAATGACACCTCACCAAGTGTGTACACTAAACATTCCTAAGACCATAAGCTACATCAGAAGATTGGTAGCAGCAGCAAACACAATGACACAGCACAGCACACATGTTGACTGCAGATAGACAAAAGTTGTGTGTTTGCCTGTATCACACTCAATTAGGCCTCCGAATGGTCAAATGCACATGTTGCCCCTCCACAGCTTCACTGTTTGTAAGATGTCGTTTCCATTCCCTCATCCAAAGTGCAACTGATCAGCACCTCTAATGAGCTGCTTGAGTCTTCTAGTTCAGGCAAGCTTCATGCATGTCATGTCAAATACTTCTAAACCATGGTAACATGGCACAATAGGCTAAGCTACCACTTAAGAATATCCCATGTCTCTAATACTGTAACACAAAACTTTGGGAGGTAGATGTCACACTTCAACCAATAACAATGTACCCCTTACTCAAAAGGTTGAGCTGGCACAGCCACTAGACAGACTTTGTCCACCAACCAGACTCACACTCCACCCCTGGATGAAGCCCTCAGTGATGATGACGCTCCTGGACTTTTGGACGCAGAGGATGGTCCTGGCACATTTAGACAGCCTGGTCAGATGGCAACAGTGACTCTCACTGTACACACAATGACACCTCCCAGCCCTGTTGCGTGTAATATTACAGGCAATAATGCACCCCCAACATTTTAACCTGGGCAACTACGATTTAGGCTTAGTTGTATTTATTTTTTTTGTTTTGGTTTCTTTATAACACTCATGGATTCACGGGGCACTAGAGGGATTCTAGAAAGAGAAAATCTAAAAAAAAAGAAAGGACACAAAGGAAAGGAAAGTTCATATATACAACAGAAACTACAAGGAAAGACAGACCAGACCAGTAAAATAGGATAAAGAGAGAAGGTTATTGAGAAGTTCTTGAACCAAGGAAAGAAAGAAGACAGAAAAACAGGAATAGAGAAAAGAGAAAGAAATAATATTAACGACCTAAGAACAGACATAACAGAGAGGAAAAGATAAACCCAAAAGAAAGAAAAGAGAAGGACCAAAGACAGGAAAGAAAAGGGGCAGATAAGTCAGAAGAGAGAGAGAGAGAGAGGTAGAGAGAGAAAGAGAGAGCGAGAGTAACACTAATAAAACCTACCTCCTAAAACCATCCTTCTATGTTCTTCTTTCCTCCTATGTGCCTCCTGAGTCACCACCTGGAAAAGAAGACAGAACAAAGCAAAGAAGTTGAAGAACATGTAAGAAGAAAGAGAAGAGAAGAAAGTGAGAGAAAAGAAAGGAAAAGAAACACTTGTATAACAAAAGACTGTATCATAACTATCCAAAAAGAAATAAAAATCATAAACAACGGTAACACCTCCCAGCCTCCATTACTCTGACCATGTCACAGTGGTGTCAGAAGTGAAATTTAGCAGCTCCCATCTCATGGACAGGCGCAAGCAATGGAGGAGAAACCGACATTGGCAGACATGATTTCCCAACTAGCTGAAGGGCAGAGACATCTGCAGCTAGTCTGGGAGGAACAGTTAAAGGAGGCAAAGGAAGAGCGGGAGGCGCTACAAACTGCCTTAAAAAGTCAGGCAACTATCATCGCTAATAATCAGTTAGTACATGAAACTGCCATTGGAAAACTAACTGAGACAATAGCCTCAACCAGGGTACAACCCAATATCCCTAGTAGCGTGCTACAAAATATAAAGAAAATGAGGATCCTGTCTCCTTTTTTACGAACTTTAAGCGGGTCGCTTGCTCTGCCGATTGGCCGGCGGATAGATGGGGTCAATACATTGCACAGCTGCACACAGGAAATCTGCAGGCTGCCTATCTGGCTGTAAATCCCAGGGGTGTAGCTCTTTATACGGAGATAAAGAAAGCGATTCTGGAACGAGTGGGTCTTGACCAAGAGAGCTACCGTTTGCGGTTCCAACATACGAAATGGGTTCGTCAGGAGAATCCCAGGACCCTTTAATATAGGGTCCATTATGCAGCTGGCAAATGGTTAAATCCCACCGAATCCTCAAAAGAGGATGTATTTGAAACGGTTGTACTGGAACAATACCTAGATGCCCTACAACCCTCGACGAGGAACTGTATTCGTCGACATCCGGGTCTCACTAATAATACCGCCATTGAACTGGCATGTGCATACCACTGGGCCCCAGATTTTAGAGGCTCCAATATAAAACCCATAATGGCATCACCTCGAGCACCTAACCCAAAAATATTTCCCACCAAATCCTTACCGGGTTCCAGCACAGAAAAATACAGTCCTCCTCGTACTTCTTCTAAAGAATTCCTGATGGGACCCCAATGTTTTCATTGTGCCGAATGGGGGCACATTGCGAGAGATTGTCCACTTAAAAGAGATCAAGACGAACCCATAGAAATAGGTGTGACTAAGGGACATGCATTATGGTTAGGACAGACCATGATGAGATACACAACAACCCTGTTAGTAAACCAAGTAAAGAGACTAACACTCATCAATTCCGGCTGCAGTCAAAGCGTAATTAAACAAGCCTATGCCCAACCCGACCAATGGGTAATGAACGCCCAAATGTTGATCACATGTGTCCATGGAGATAGAAAAATGTATCCTGTCGTGACAATACAAATAAATTGAGGAGGACAAGAAGAGTCCGTCTCAGTAGGCGTAATTCCCGACCTAGTGGAACATCTCATTTTGGGAACTAACTATGAAGCGTTTCATGAACTTTTAGAATTGCTAAATCAGAATAACCTTACCAATGCCTTGTGGAGTGAGGCTTTATTGTATCTTCCGACATAGAGAAACACAGCCCGAAAGGGAAACTCTCTAGATCCCAAAAGCGAGAACAAAAGCACCTGTTCCAAAGAGACTTCACTAGAACAGCACCACCTCAGCAACAGCTCCCAAAAACCATAATGTCCGTTGCCGGAGAGTTTCGGCATTCACAAAGGGAGGATCCCTATTTGAGAAATGCCTGGCAGATAGCCTTGTCTTCGGACAACCGTTCGGTAGGTCCCACTTTCCAAATCACTATTGATTTATTACATTGAGTGTGTCCTTCTTCCAACAACCGAGGCTCGCAGTTGGTGATTCCCCAGGAATATAGAGAACAAGTACTTCATTTAGCACATGGAGATAGTGGCGAAGGGCATTTAGGAAGGGAAAAAACTGAGGAATCCATAGTCAAGAGATTCTATTGGCCAGGAGTACATGGCGATATCAGGAAACATTGTCGGTCGTGTCCCAAGTGTCAACTGATCAATCCCTCCACAAACCCTACAGTTCCTCTCCATCCCCTACCTATCATAGAAGTTCTCTTCACATGGGTTGGCATGGATCTGGTGGGACCCTTGATTCCATCCACAAAGGGTCACTAATACCTTTTAGTACTGGTAGACTACGCTACACGGTATCCAGAGGCCATTCCATTAGCAAGTACGACTACAAAAACCATAGCTCAAGCTATGATAGAGTTTTTTTCCAGAATTGGATTCCCCAGAGAGATCCTTACGGACCAGGGGACTCCTTTAATGTCACGGTTGATGTCTGAAGTTTGTCAGGTGTTAGGAGTTCAACAAATCCAGACATCGTTCTATCATCCCCAAAACAATGGTCTTGTCCAGCGCTATAACAAAACTATCCAAAAACTCTTACGCAAAATCATTAATGAATCTGGGAAGAATTGGGAAAAAAACTGCCTCTAGTTCTACATGCCCTAAGAACTCATGTACAATCATCCATGGGACACAGCCCCTTTGAACTCCTCTTCGGGAGAAAACCACGTACCTTGTTAGAAATGTTAGCAGAACAGTGGGAAGAGACAGAGGAAGAAATCAAAGATGTATTGACCTATACTAGGGAACTGAAGGAAAACTTAAATAACATTTGAGAGGAAGCCCATAATCGTCTGAAAGAAGCACAAGAGAGACAGAAAACCTATTATGATACTCAAAGTAAACCTCAAGATTTATCAATAGGACAACGAGTATTAGTCCTATTATCGACGGCAGATATCAAATTACTCACCCACTGGCAGGGACCATATACTGTACTAGAAAAGGTTACTCTTGTGACATACAAAATAGAAAAACCCACGGGGTCGAGAGGAGATATATCACATCAATCTTTTGAAATTATGGCATGAATAAGAAGGACAGAATAGTAATCTATTTATTTCCACCGGTTCCGAACCCGAAATACCTCTATATCCTCTATATCCCACTGAGTTGAGACAAGACAAAGATGTTCCTATGCCTCAGTTAGGTATTTCTCTCTCACTGGGTCAGTATTCTAGTTACAAAATATAGTCCGTTCTAACCCCGATGTGTTTTCTAAGACCCCGGGAAGAACCCATTTAATAAAACATCACATTCATACTGTAGGTAACCGAGTGTCACAACAAAGACCATATCGGATTCCAGAGGCCAGAAAACTGATGGTGGAGTAGGAAGTGAGGGAAATGCTACAGGCAGCTCTTATTAAACCCTCATCTACCCCTTGGTGTTCACCCATAGTTTTGGTCCCAAAACCAGATGGTTCTATCCGGTTTTGTATTGATTTCAGACAGGTAAATGGACTCTCACACTTTGATACATATCCCATGCCTAGAATTGATGACTTACTAGAACGGTTGAGGAAGGCAAAGTATATGACCAAGTTAGACTTAACCAAGGGTTATTGGCGAACTCCTCTTGAGGAGGGTGATAAAGAAAAATCAGCATTTGCAACACCATCGGGTTTATACCAGTTCACCATTCGGTCTACTTGATGCACCCGCCACCTTCCAACGATTGATTGATATGGTGTTACGACCTTCTCAGGAGAATGCGGTTGCATACTTAGATTACATCATCATCTACAGTGAGACATGGGAAGACCATATTTCCCATATATCAAACATTTTACAAGCACTCAGACAGGCAGGGCTTCCAGCAAATCCAGAAAAATGCAGACTAGGACAGGATACCATTAACTACCTAGGATATGTGATAGGGCATGGAATGCTGAAACCACGAACGGAAAAGGTATACGCTATCACACAACTCCCTTCTCCACAACGAAAAAAGATGTTAGGGCTTTCCCAGGGACGGTAGGGTATTATAGATGTTCATCCATCATTTTTCGGACATTGCAGCCCCTCTTACTGCCTTACTGGAAAAGAACAGACCTAATCAGATCACCCACCTCACAGATGTCGAGAAAGAACGTTTTCTATGTCTGAAAAGCCTTTTGACAACAGAGTCGGTGTTACGTTGCCCTGATTTTCACAAACCCTTTCAGCTCCAAACTGCTGCTTCAGATCAAGGGATAGGAGCAGTTCTGTCTCAAAGGGACAAGGAGGGACTCTATCATCCCATTGTATACCTTAGCAGAAAATTATTACCCCGCGAAAGCCATTATCCCACCATTGAAAAGGAATGTCTCGCAATTAAATGGGCTATTGAATCCCTGAGATATTATTTAGTGGGCCGTCCCTTTACCTAGCTCATGGATCATGCTCCCCTGACCTGGTTGGCTCAACAAAAAGACACAAATGCACGGGTTCTCCAATGGTTTTTATCCCTACAAACTTTTTCCTTCCAGGTCCAACATTCACCGGGCTCCCTTCTTTCCAATGTGGATCATCTCTCTAGGTGTCCATCCGACCAGTGGCTCCAACAGCCACTGTCTAGGGGGAGTGGATGTGAACATCCGGGAAACACCAATGCGGACCGGGCGTACCCCGGGGGCACATTCAAGTCCGTCAACCCTGACCCAGAAGTAATCGGAGCAGTTGCAGCCAATCTACAGGGGATAAACGCAGAAGGAGGAGGGGGTTTAAAACCGGTTCAGAACGAATGAGAGAGAGAGGAGTTTTCTCCCGGAGGAGAAAAGGTCGACGTGTCAGAGTGTCTGTCGGGTGGACCAGAACAGACGCCAGGAAGAATACAACGCTGCAAGGAGAAGCCGAGCAACCCTGGAGAGAAGCCGGAGGAAGGCGATTGGGAAGAGAGATGGAGCGAACAGACTGGCTATGCTCTGGGAAGAGCGTGGCCCAGGCAGGTACGATCCTAAACCAAAGCGGGGACTGGGAAAAAACGGGAATTGGGTTTAAGGTCAGACAAGGGAAGGAGGGAAGTGGGAAACTGTAACATTTTAACCTGGGCAACTATGATTGAGGTTTAGTTGTATTTTTTTTCCCCGGTCGTGGATGGAAGGGGAATCCCTTCCCCTTCCACCCCCCTCGACAATCTGATGATGTCAGCACGCTCGCAGCGCGCCGACGTCATCAAGTATTGCCGAGGACGCGTTGGAAGCCATTTTCTTCCAGCGCGTTGAGGGAGAAGACCCAAAACAGGTGAGTCCTTCCCTTTTTGGGGGGGTTTGGGGAGGAAAACAGACACGGGTAAAGGAAAGGGTTTTTCCTTTCCCCCTGTGCCTGTTTTCAGTGGATTCCTGTTCCACGATTGTGGGCGGGGCTCGCTATCGTGGAGCAGGAATCCCCACTAGGCACCAGGGATTCTTATTGAATGGGATTTAGGGGAGCAACCCCTTGGGGGCTATTTTTTTTTTCCTATTTCGGCCCCCCGGAGGCAGATCGGCCGATTACATACCACTGAAAACCACAAGACACCAGGGAATTTATTTTTGTTATAATTTTTGGGAGTGACCCCTTGGGCAAGGGTCGCTCCCATTGGTGGCTACTTTTTATCCTATTTCGCCCCCCCCCCCACCCGGGGCAGATCAGCCGATTTTTCGGCCGATCTGCCCCAGGGGTGGTCCGAAAACCACTAAACACCAGGGAATTTATTTTCTTTATGTTTTTGGGCAGTGACCCCTTAGGCACGGGTCACTGCCCCGGGGGCCATAATTTTTTATATGTTTCGCCCGCCCCCCTGGGGCTAGATCGTCCATGTTTTTGGCCGATCTGACCCCGGGGGTGTCGAAACCCAGTAGGCGCCAGGGATTGTGTGGTGTGTGTGTGTGTGCGTTTTTTTGTGTTTGGGGGCACCCCTTGGGCAAGGGTCGCCCCCCAAAGGGAGGACATTTCGTATTGGCCATCTCTGCCCCCCTTGGGGGCAGATGGGCCTATTTATGTAGGCCCATCTGCCCCCAAGGAGGGCAGAAACTACCAATACAACAAGGATTACTTTTTTGATTCACTTTTTTTTGCTTTGTGCTGGGGGTGCCCCCTTTTCCCACCTTTGGCAAGGGTCGCCCCCTAAAAGGGGCACAGAGCTGTTGGCCATTTCTGCCAAAGGAGTATTGTTGACATGCATGAATGACATGTTTGTAGGTGGTGTACTAAATGCAGTATTCTGTGTGAAATTGTCCTTAGATTTGAGCACAATGATATTTGTGTTGTCATAAGTCTAATTTGTTATTTTCTTTTTAGTGGGATATCATTGGTGATTGCTGTGTCTATGCAGAGTAGTTGCTGGTGAGTAGCTTTTTCCGGCAAGTGAGTGGTATAGTTTTTTAGTACATAACTCTTTGTGATAAAGCTACACTTTGTTTATTACTTATTTTAGTGCTAGTTGTTGTTGGCAATCCATTTGTTGTTAGTGAGGTTCATGGCTAGCCGCAGAGTGACCGATCAGCAGGTTGTTGGCATGCTCTTTGAGTCGTCTTCAGACCATGATTACGAGACTGACTCTGCATCCGAGGCAGAGGAGGAAGTGAGAGATTCTGGCAGTGAGTTTTTTGTCCGAGAGTGTTCTGATGAGAAAGCTACTCTCAGTGCAGATGAAGGGCCTGTTTTAGAGGAGGACATTGATGTGCCAAGAGTGCAGCAGCCTGGGGCTGAAGGGTTTCCTATTAGAAGACCTGACACCTGGATTGCCAAAAACATGGAGCAGCCACAGTTACCTGCATTTACTGGTCTCCCAGGGTGTAGTGTCAATATGGAAAACTTTTTGCCTGTCCATTTCTTTCACTTGTTTATGGACGATGTATTTTTGGAAGAGATTGTGGAGCAGACTAATTTGTATGCAGAACAATATTTGAGGGACAACGCTGCCAAACGTAGGCCTCAGTCTAGAGCTACTCAGTGGGTTCCCACATATCTGGAAGAGATGAAAAAGTTTTTAGGTTTGACTTTATTGATGGGGTTGATCAGGAGGCCGTCACTGGCTTCTTATTGGTCTACTAGTCCCTTGATGGCAACGGCTATATTTCCTGCAACTATGACATGTAATCGCTATTTGCTTCTTCTTCGTATGCTGCATTTTGTAGACAATGCTTTAGCCTTGCCACGAGATCACCCTGATTGTGACCGTCTTTTTAAGATTAGGCCTGTCCTTGATAATTTTGTAGATCGATTTTCAGAGGTCTATGTTCCAGGCAAAGAGATAAGTGTGGACGAGTCTTTGGTCCTTTTCAAGGGGTGTTTAGCTTTTAAGCAGTACATTCGTAGTAAGAGGGCAAGGTATGGGATTAAATTGTATATGCTGTCGAAAAGCAGTACAGCATATGTGTATAATTTCCAGGTCTACACTGGTAGGGATTCCAGTATTGACCCTCCTGGTTGTCCGGCCACTTTTGGAGTTAGTGAAAACATTGTGTGGGAACTTTGTAGACGACTGTTTAACAAAGGTCACCATTTGTACGTAGATAATTTCTACACTGGAGTGCAGTTGCTCAAGGAGTTGTTTAGAGTGGACCCTGTTGCTTGTGGCACAATCCGTTCTAACCGGAAGGGCTATGCAAGGGAGCTTGTCTTTAAAAAAACTTGAGAGGGGACAGTGCAGTGCCTTGCGGAATAATGAGCTGCTAGCTCTCAAATATTCAGACAGGAGGGATGTGTACATGCTATCCACCATCCATGATGAGAGTACTTCCCCTGTCACTGTTTGGGGTTATGTTGCGGAAGTGCGCAAACCTGCGTGCATTTTGGACTACAATAGGCACATGGGTGGTGTTGATAGAGTAGATCAGAGGTTGGAACCATACACTGCTCTTGTGCTATCCCCATAATCCTTACAAGTTTGTGGCCTTTTTCTGTTGCAGGCACCTGGCCCACCCACACAAGTGAGGTATCATTTTTATCGGGAGACCTGGGGGAACTCTGAGTGGAAGGAAATTTGTGGCTCCTCTCAGATTCCTGAACTTTCTGTCACCGAAATGTGAGGAAAAAGTGTTTTTTTAGCCAAAGTTTGAGGTTTGCAAAGGATTCTGGGTAACAGAACCTGGTTATAGCCCCACAAGTCACCCCATCTTGGATTCCCCTAGGTCTCTAGTTTAAAAAATTCAGAGGTTTGGTAGGTTTCCCAAGGTGCCGGCTGAGCTAGAGGCCAAAATCTACAGGTAGGCACTTTGCAAAAAACACCTCTGTTTTCTGTAGAAAAATGTGATGTGTCCACGTTGTGTTTTGGGGCATTTGCTGTCGCGGGTGCTAGACCTACCCACACAAGTGAGGTATAATTTTTGTCGGGAGACTTGGGGAAACGCTGGGTGGAAGGAAAATTGTGGCTCCTCTCAGATTCCATAACTTTCTGTCACTGAAATGTGAGGAAAAGGTGTTTTTTTAGCTAAATTTTGAGGGTTGCAGCGGATTCTGTGGAACAGAATCTGGTGAGAGCCCCACAAGTCACCCCATCTTGGATTCCCCTAGGTCTCTAGTTTTCAAAAATGCAGAGGTTTGGTAGGTTTCCCTAGGTGCCGGCTGAGCTAGAGGCCAAACACCTCTGTTTTCTGTAGAAAAATGTGATGTGTCCATGTTGTGTTTTGGGGCATTTCCTGTCGCAGGCGCAAGGCCTACCCACACAAGTGAGGTACCATTTTTATCAGGAGACTTGGAGGAACATAGAATAGCAAAACTAGTGTTATTGCCCATCGTCTTTCTCTACATTTTTTCCTTCCAACTATAAGAGAATGTCTAAAAAAGACGTCTATTTGAGAAATGCCCTGCAATTCACATGCTAGTATGGGCACCCCGGAATTCAGAGATGTGCAAATAACCACTGCTTCTCAACACCTTATCTTGTGCCCATTTTGGAAATACAAAGGTTTTCTTGATAGCTATTTTACACTCTTTATATTTCAGCAAATGAATTGCTGTATACCCGCTATAGAATGAAAACCCACTGCAGGGTGCAGCTCATTTATTGGGTCTGGGTACCTAGGGTTCTTGATAAACATACAAGCCCTATATATCCCCGCAACCAGAAGAGTCCAGCAGACATAACGGTATATTGCTTTAAAAAATCTGACATTGCAGGAAAAAGTTACAGAGTAAAACGTAGAGAAAAATTGCTGTTTTTTTACCTCAATTTCAATATTTTTTATTTCAGTTGTTATTTTCTGTAGGAAACCCTTGTAGAATCTACACAAATTACCCCTTGCTGAATCCAGAATGTTGTCTACTTTTCAGAAATGTTTCGGTTTCTGGGATCCAGCACTGGTTTCATGCCCATTTCTGTCACTGACTGGAAGGAGGCTGAAAGCACAAAAAAACGTAAAATTGGGTATGTCCCAGTAAAATGCCAAAATTGTGTTGAAAAATTAGGTTTTCTGATTCAAGTCTGCCTGTTCCTGGAAGCTAGGAAGCTGGTGATTTTAGCACCACAAACCCTTTGTTGATGCCATTTTCAGGGAAAAAAAACACAAGCCTTCTGCTGCAGACCCTTTTTCCCATTTTTCTGAAAAAAAAGATATTTTACTGTATTTTGGCCAATTTCTCGGCCTCCTTCAGGGGAACCCACAAAGTCTGGGTACATCTAGAATCCCTAGGATGTTGGAAAAGAAGGACGCAAATTTGGCATTGGTAGCTTATGTGGACAAACTTTTATGAGGGCCTAAGTGAGAACTATTCCATATAGGCAAAAATAGGCCTGGCACAGGAGGGGGAAAAGGCCTGGCAGCGAAGGGGTTAATACCTACCTCCTAAAACCATCCTTCAATGTTCTACTTGCCTCCTATGTGCCTCCTGAGTCACCACCTGGAAAAGAAGACAGAACAAAGTAAAGAAGTTGAAGAACGTGTGAGAGGAAAGAGAAGAGAAGAAGGAGAGAGAAAAGAAAGGAAAAGAAACACTTGTATAACAAAAGACTGTATCACCACTACACAAAAAGTAATAAAAATCATAAACCACAGTAACACCTCTCAGCCTCCATTACTCTGACCCTGTCACAGGGACATCCACACTAGCCTGCACATTGCTTTTGAACAACCATCCATCCCTTTCTGAGGGCTAAATAACTCAAGGCCATGTACATCTGCAGCAGACACAGGAAGTGAGGGCCTGCCAGAGGCACAACCACTCTCAGACACCCTTGCTTCTGCAGCAGCTGATCCCCCCTGCAAGCAGAGACATCCATGAAAAAATCCAGAAGGTGCAGATGGCAAGGCACCCACCACTGCCAACAAGAAACCTCTTCCTTTATGTCCTTCTTTGTGTGTCACACATACACTCAGTGGACTGATTCTGCACCACATTCCAGTTCCAATGGGAGGAGTACTCTGGACTTTTAATGGTGTGGCAGCTACTCGAATGATTTTATTCACCTTGACTGACTCCTTCACTGTACATTTTTGTTTCTTTCTGTCCCAAATAATTTTTCTGTATTAGAATTGTAATAAGTTCGCCTGTCACCATCTCATTGTCTTCTGTCTTAAAATTCAAATTTAGCTATGTAGATATGTAAGACTATGTGAACCGTATGATGATGATTCAAGCTACTTGTGCAAGCAGGGATATGTTGCATGTACAATGTGTCCATCTCATGATTACAACCATTACACACCAACACATACATACAAGTGTCTTACATTACATTACATTGTTCCGCATGTAGGCTGTCAAGATGTCAGAAACAGAGAAATTCAGACATGGCCATATCAGACTGTGTAGGCCACCAAATACTCTGGTACAGACCCCCAGAACATTGTAGGAATGGACACGTCAGATACTGTCATGTTCAATAGGCAAAAAGTGATATGGTCAGCTGAAGCTATATCCCATAGCTCTCAAAAGGAAGCCCACATCATGTAATGCAACACCTAGACAGATGGCAGTACAACTGTCCTTGATTACAGAGTCATTACAGTCCAGTGCTACTGCATCTGGTGGTAGGACACAAACAAATGTCAGTGGTGTGCAACAGGCACTTTGGCCTACAGTGATGAAACACATTAACAGCTACAAACAGTTCAGACAAAAAAGAGTGTTTCACCAACGTGAGGGGGAACTGACATGATTTCGGCCTATAACAACATTTTTAATGACCAGATGATGACACACACGAAGCATCATGGCCACCACACAACAAACAAGTCCAACTGGGTCTTCTGCACTTCAAACCTATCACTGTGCAAGCTGTCTTGACACAGGTTTTCTACACCTAAAGAATGTGAAATGTATTCCCAGAAACAATCCATGTCTACTTTGTATGTCCAGGCAGCATGATATACCTGTCAATGTCACAACTCTGAAATGCTCAAATGAAGAGCTCATGGTGAAGGTACCTCAACAAAGAACAAAACAAGGAGTATAGTTATGAAGCCACACATATGGCACAAGCCACATAGTAAACGTCTGGAGAACCAAGTCCATTAGAAAAATCTGACATAAACAAAGCAATTTCATCAAAATGTGTATGTGTCAAATGTTTCCTCATCAAACACCCTTTAGCAGATTTTGCCTGAGCATCATCCCCCTTATTATTTTCAAAAATATACTCCACACATTATCACAACTTAAGTTCACTGTAAAGCCAAAGTCATGACATCTCATTATATACTTACACTCATGAGAAGAAGTTGTCAATGAGATCTTGTTGCAAGTCAGCTCCTTCATCTTCACCACTATCATCTTCATTTGGCATTTCAGGATTCTCAACTGGTGGCACTGCAGGCTCCCTGATCTCTGGGTTGTAAGGTATACTCCTCCCCAAGGCGATGTTATGGAACATGCAGCATGCCACGGTGATCTGACATACCTTTCGGGTGAGTAGTGGAGGGTTCCCCCAGTCTTTTCCAGACAGTGAAATCTGGCCTTCAGCAGCCCAAAAGCATGCTCCACTGACCGCTGTGTTCTTCCATGGTCCTTATTGAAGAGAACTTCCTCCAGCATAGTTGGATTCCTCAGCTGTGTCAACAGCCAAGGGTGGTTTGGATATGCTGAGTCTCCTGTTTTGAAATGAGACAAAAGTCTCACAATGAGTCACTCACTTCATGATTGTAGCACCTGACATTGCAGACACAAAATCAGGACAGATGTGACTTACCAACCATCCAGACCCTCTCTGGTTGCAGTTGTGACATCAGTTGGGGTATGGTGCTGTTCTGCATTACAAATGAATCATGAGCTGAACCTGAGAACCGGGCACAGAAGTTTGAGAAGTAGAGATCTGACAAGCAGACAACTTGCACATTGATGGAATGAAAGTGCTTTCTGTTGTGATAGATTTGTTCACTGGCCTGCGGTAGCACCAAGGCAATATGTGTGCCATAAATGGCTTCCACAACATGTGGGAGTCGACCAAAACCATAGACGTCAACCTTCACATTGGCTAAATCATCATGGGGCTCATTCTGAGCCCGGCGGGCGGCGGGAGCCGCCCGCCTGGAGGGAGCCGCCAAATGACCGCACCGCGGTCAAAAGACCGCGGCGGCCATTCAGACATTTCCTCTGGGCCGGCGGGCGCTCTCCAAAAGAGCGCCTGCCGGCCCAGAGGAAATGCCCCTGCAACGAGGACGCCAGCTCAGAATTGAGCCGGTGTAGTTGCAGGGGTGCGACGGGTGCAGTTTGCACCCGTCGCGTATTTCAGTGTCTGCATTGCAGACACTGAAATACACAGTGGGGCACTCTTACGGGGGCCCCTGCAATGCCCATGCCACTGGCATGGGCACTGCAGGGGCCCCCAGGGGCCCCGCGGCACCCCCTACCGCCATCCTGTTCCTGGCGGGAGACCCGCCAGGAACAGGATGGCGGTAGGGGGTGTCAGAATCCCCATGGCTGCGGAGCGTGCTCCGCAGCCATGGAGGATTCCCCCGAGCAGCGGGAAGTCGGCGGGAGACCGCCGACTTTCCGCTTCTGACCGCAGCTGAACCGCCGCGGTCAGAATGCTCGTGGGAGCACCGCCAGCCTGTTGGCGGTGCTCCCGTGGTCGGTGGCCCTGGCGGCCACCGGCCGCCAGGGTCAGAATGACCCCCCATGTCTGGGGAACATGATATGGCTGTCAATGTATTTCATCATTGCTGATACCACGTCTCTTAACACACCACTCAATATGGGTTGAGACATATCACGAGATATGGCCACTATATATTGGAAATAACCTGTGGCCAGGTTGTGTAATACTGCCATGACTTTAACAATGGGTAGTATGCATATTGGGTTTGTGTTTTCAGACATCAGATCTGGCTCCAACTGACAACATAAGTCCACAATAATGTGCCTATTGAGATGGAACGATCTTCCATTGTTCAAAGGTCTGGCAATGGAGGGTGTACTGGAGCTTGTCACCTTCTCCCTCTCCCAGGGTACCTATTTGTGAAATTAAATGAATTGGAGCATTAGTCACTGTGTCCACACCAACATACATGATGAATAGGACCAAAATCATGTGATAGAGCATTACTGACTGGAAAAACATTACACCCAATACACATCAAATCTGTCTACAACTCAAGGGCCAAATGGGAGCCCCATGGTTGTGTACACATGTGTCTACAATATGCATTTGTGCATTACCAAATTATCTGCTCCTCATATGCCCCTCAAAATTTAACAGTCTGTTCCAAGCACCAAAAATGCAGTCACTAGCGGTGAACAGTGCACAGCTGTAATATCACATCTGTGTGCAGCAACACACTACACTGGTGATTGTGTAGGAGAGCTCACACAACAAGGATGCTTTACATTGTTTGAGCTGATCAGAGACATATATTGATATTGTGATGCATTTAACAGGAGCCAACACTGTATTTACAACTGGATGCCTGACCTAGTTCACTGTATATTAGGTACCGCCCACGGCCAGCGACAAAAGTTGACCATGCAGTGGGTGGTTTTAACTGTGCCGGAAACAGCCATCGGCTAACATTGGTGACAGCCGTGGGCCAATGGCGTTGGCGGCAATTATCACATACGGGACGTACATGTATGTCTCGATTTGCTAACTCAATCACTTGACACTGCTGCTGCCAGCACCTCCACCACTTCAGCTGCTGTGTGCGTTATAATACATAGGGGGGTGCCCGACCCCCTCTCGCTGCTCCAGGAGCCACCACTTACCCTTGGCGTTTGAGAAATAATATGCGGGATCCTGTTGCCTTTGAGACCCCGTGCCCTGGGGACCACCCCCTCCCCCCAGGGCACATACTTAATAATGTAAAGGGTGTCCATTTTGGACCCTATTAACCCTGGGGCCCACCACCTCCTCGGGCAATCTTAACATTGGAGGGGGGCTGCACAGCTCCTCTCTTAGAGCCACTGATGGCCCTAGGGGCCGCCACCCCCTGGGCCTGCTCCTGCTATGTCTTGGGGTGAAGCTCTGCAGCCGGGCCAAGCCACAGCAAACACTAAAGTCAAATTCCACAGCTTTCATCTCTGTTCCCTGCACCCGTGCAGGGGACAGAGATGAAATGCTTCAGCAAGCATGGAGCTGCTGTCAAAGCAGCTCCGTGCTTGCTGAAGCAATGGCACTGTGCCTTAAGGCTTCCTCCATAGTGCCAGGTAGCCCATAAGGGCTTTTTATTAAAAAAATAATAATAAATATAGAGATATCAAAATATATGACAGTTGCTACGAACATCGTATCATGGGTGCAATTAGAAGACGCCTATTTTCAAAGCCCTGATGAAGTCCAGTAGGATGAAACGCGTTGGCTAGTTCTATATGGATAAACATCATCAAGACAAATTAATAAAAAATATATTTTTTATAATGGATTATCTGAATACTTTTGATTTGCACATTACAAATAAAGCATTATAAAGTCAAAGATCATCCTTTACAGATTGCGTGCTGAATTCTGTATTTATATATATATATATATATATAAATATATATATATATATATATCAAAAACGAAGTTGTCCTCATGTGAAAGCGCACTCCCAACAGGTTATATAAACGGGAAGAAAAAGCAAAGCCAGCAATTCAGAGTGAATTCTTTAAGCAGTTTCATTATTCCAGGCCTTAAGTTATAAAATCATCTCTGGACACGTGTTTCAAGGTCAATCCTTTCTTCAGCAGAGAAAAATATAAAAGTGTTTCACCCTCGTAGGTGCAGCCAGTGCTGGAGGTGTTCCAGGCATCTCTTTCTTACTGCAAAGACCGGCATGGCTTCAGCTTGTCTAATTACAGGCACCTGATTAGTCTCTTTAAATACTAGTCCGCCTCAGTGGGCCTCTCAAGTGAGCAGTGCATGCTGGTTGTGGTGGTCCTGCAATTTTTTCATTTTGCCCCAAACAAAATAATGAACCAAAGTGCAAAACCTTTGTAGGCGAATCCAAAGTAAAATTGTCAGATTTGCTGTGAATAACCCAACCTGATTGCTCTTATGTGACAATCCATTTTTAGTCACACAGACCTGCTACGATGTGCAGTGGTGCTGCTTTCCCGACTGGACAGGCCGGTTAAACATCAAAAACGAAGTTGTCCTCATGTGAAAGCACACTCCCAACAGGTTATATAAACGGGAAGAAAAAGCAAAGCCAGCAACTCACAGTGAATTCTTTAGGCAGTTTCATTATTCCAGGCCTTAAGTTATAAAATCATCTCTGGACACGTGTTTCAAAGTCAATCCTTTCTTCAGCAGAGAAAAATATAAAAGTGTTTCACCCTCGTAGGTGCAGCCAGTGCTGGAGGTGTTCCAGGCATCTCTTTCTTACTGCAAAGACCGGCATGGCTTCAGCTTGTCTAATTACAGGCACCTGATTAGTCTCTTTAAATACTAGTCCGCCCCAGTGGGCCTCTCAAGTGAGCAGTGCATGCTGGTTGTGGTGGTCCTGCAATTTTTTCATTTTGCCCCAAGTGGGTTGCTGGAGCCAAACGAAATAATGAACCAAAGTGCAAAACCTTTGTAGGCGAATCCAAAGTAAAATTGTCAGATTTGCTGTGAATAACCCAACCTGATTGCTCTTATGTGACAATCCATTTTTAGTCACACAGATCTGCTACGATGTGCAGTGGTGCTGCTTTCCTGACTGGACAGGCCGGTTAAACATCAAAAACGAAGTTGTCCTCATGTGAAAGCGCACTCCCAACAGGTTATATAAACGGGAAGAAAAAGCAAAGCCAGCAACTCACAGTGAATTCTTTAAGCAGTTTCATTATTCCAGGCCTTAAGTTATAAAATCATCTCTGGACACGTGTTTCAAGGTCAATCCTTTCTTCAGCAGAGAAAAATATAAAAGTGTTTCACCCTCGTAGGTGCAGCCAGTGCTGGAGGTGTTCCAGGCATCTCTTTCTTACTGCAAGGACCGGCATGGCTTCAGCTTGACTAATTAGAGGCACCTGATTAGTCTCTTTAAATACTAGTCCGCCCCAGTGGGCCTCTCAAGTGAGCAGTGCATGCTGGTTGTGGTGGTCCTGCAATTTTTTCATTTTGCCCTAAGTGGGTTGCTGGAGCCAAACGAAATAATGAACCAAAGTGCAAAACCTTTGTAGGCGAATCCAAAATAAAATTGTCAGATTTGCTGTGAATAACCCAACCTGATTGCTCTTATGTGACAATCCATTTTTAGTCACACAGACCTGCTACGATGTGCAGTGGTGCTGCTTTCCCGACTGGACAGGCCGGTTAAACATCAAAAACGAAGTTGTCCTCATGTGAAAGCGCACTCCCAACAGGTTATATAAACGGGAAGAAAAAGCAAAGCCAGCAACTCACAGTGAATTCTTTAAGCAGTTTCATTATTCCAGGCCTTAAGTTATAAAATCATCTCTGGACACGTGTTTCAAGGTCAATCCTTTCTTCAGCAGAGAAAAATATAAAAGTGTTTCACCCTCGTAGGTGCAGCCAGTGCTGGAGGTGTTCCAGGCATCTCTTTCTTACTGCAAAGACCGGCATGGCTTCAGCTTGTCTAATTACAGGCACCTGATTAGTCTCTTTAAATACTAGTCCGCCCCAGTGGGCCTCTCAAGTGAGCAGTGCATGCTGGTTGTGGTGGTCCTGCAATTTTTTCATTTTGCCCCAAGTGGGTTGCTGGAGCCAAACAAAATAATGAACCAAAGTGCAAAACCTTTGTAGGCGAATCCAAAGTAAAATTGTCAGATTTGCTGTGAGTAACCCAACCTGATTGCTCTTATGTGACAATCCATTTTTAGTCAGACAGACCTGCTACGATGTGCAGTGGTGCTGCTTTCCCGACTGGACAGGCCGGTTAAACATAAAAAACGAAGTTGTCCTCATGTGAAAGCGCACTCCCAACAGGTTATATAAACGGGAAGAAAAAGCAAAGCCAGCAACTCACAGTGAATTCTTTAAGCAGTTTCATTATTCCAGGCCTTAAGTTATAAAATCATCTCTGGACACGTGTTTCAAGGTCAATCCTTTCTTCAGCAGAGAAAAATATAAAAGTGTTTCACTCTCGTAGGTGCAGCCAGTGCTGGAGGTGTTCCAGGCATCTGTTTCTTACTGCAAAGACCGGCATGGCTTCAGCTTGTCTAATTACAGGCACCTGATTAGTCTCTTTAAATACTAGTCCGCCCCAGTGGGCCTCTCAAGTGAGCAGTGCATGCTGGTTGTGGTGGTCCTGCAATTTTTTCATTTTGCCCCAAGTGGGTTGCTGGAGCCAAACGAAATAATGAACCAAAGTGCAAAACCTTTGTAGGTGAATCCAAAGGAAAATTGTCAGATTTGCTGTGAATAACCCAACCTGATTGCTCTTATGTGACAATCCATTTTTAGTCACACAGACCTGCTACGATGTGCAGTGGTGCTGCTTTCCCGACTGGACAGGCCCGTTAAACATCAAAAACGAAGTTGTCCTCATGTGAAAGCGCACTCCCAACAGGTTATATAAACGGGAAGAAAAATCAAAGCCAGCAACTCACAGTGAATTCTTTAAGCAGTTTCATTATTCCAGGCCTTAAGTTATAAAATCATCTCTGGACACGTGTTTCAAGGTCAATCCTTTCTTCAGCAGAGAAAAATATAAAAGTGTTTCACCCTCGTAGGTGCAGCCAGTGCTGGAGGTGTTCCAGGCATCTCTTTCTTACTGCAAAGACCGGCATGGCTTCAGCTTGTCTAATTACAGGCACCTGATTAGACTCTTTAAATACTAGTCCGCCTCAGTGGGCCTCTCAAGTGAGCAGTGCATGCTGGTTGTGGTGGTCCTGCAATTTTTTCATTTTGCCCCAAACAAAATAATGAACCAAAGTGCAAAACCTTTGTAGGCGAATCCAAAGTAAAATTGTCAGATTTGCTGTGAATAACCCAACCTGATTGCTCTTATGTGACAATCCATTTTTAGTCACACAGACCTGCTACGATGTGCAGTGGTGCTGCTTTCCCGACTGGACAGGCCGGTTAAACATCAAAAACGAAGTTGTCCTCATGTGAAAGCGCACTCCCAACAGGTTATATAAACGGGAAGAAAAAGCAAAGCCAGCAACTCACAGTGAATTCTTTAGGCAGTTTCATTATTCCAGGCCTTAAGTTATAAAATCATCTCTGGACACGTGTTTCAAAGTCAATCCTTTCTTCAGCAGAGAAAAATATAAAAGTGTTTCACCCTCGTAGGTGCAGCCAGTGCTGGAGGTGTTCCAGGCATCTCTTTCTTACTGCAAAGACCGGCATGGCTTCAGCTTGTCTAATTACAGGCACCTGATTAGTCTCTTTAAATACTAGTCCGCCCCAGTGGGCCTCTCAAGTGAGCAGTGCATGCTGGTTGTGGTGGTCCTGCAATTTTTTCATTTTGCCCCAAGTGGGTTGCTGGAGCCAAACGAAATAATGAACCAAAGTGCAAAACCTTTGTAGGCGAATCCAAAGTAAAATTGTCAGATTTGCTGTGAATAACCCAACCTGATTGCTCTTATGTGACAATCCATTTTTAGTCACACAGATCTGCTACGATGTGCAGTGGTGCTGCTTTCCTGACTGGACAGGCCGGTTAAACATCAAAAACGAAGTTGTCCTCATGTGAAAGCGCACTCCCAACAGGTTATATAAACGGGAAGAAAAAGCAAAGCCAGCAACTCACAGTGAATTCTTTAAGCAGTTTCATTATTCCAGGCCTTAAGTTATAAAATCATCTCTGGACACGTGTTTCAAGGTCAATCCTTTCTTCAGCAGAGAAAAATATAAAAGTGTTTCACCCTCGTAGGTGCAGCCAGTGCTGGAGGTGTTCCAGGCATCTCTTTCTTACTGCAAAGACCGGCATGGCTTCAGCTTGACTAATTAGAGGCACCTGATTAGTCTCTTTAAATACTAGTCCGCCCCAGTGGGCCTCTCAAGTGAGCAGTGCATGCTGGTTGTGGTGGTCCTGCAATTTTTTCATTTTGCCCTAAGTGGGTTGCTGGAGCCAAACGAAATAATGAACCAAAGTGCAAAACCTTTGTAGGCGAATCCAAAATAAAATTGTCAGATTTGCTGTGAATAACCCAACCTGATTGCTCTTATGTGACAATCCATTTTTAGTCACACAGACCTGCTACGATGTGCAGTGGTGCTGCTTTCCCGACTGGACAGGCCGGTTAAACATCAAAAACGAAGTTGTCCTCATGTGAAAGCGCACTCCCAACAGGTTATATAAACGGGAAGAAAAAGCAAAGCCAGCAACTCACAGTGAATTCTTTAAGCAGTTTCATTATTCCAGGCCTTAAGTTATAAAATCATCTCTGGACACGTGTTTCAAGGTCAATCCTTTCTTCAGCAGAGAAAAATATAAAAGTGTTTCACCCTCGTAGGTGCAGCCAGTGCTGGAGGTGTTCCAGGCATCTCTTTCTTACTGCAAAGACCGGCATGGCTTCAGCTTGTCTAATTACAGGCACCTGATTAGTCTCTTTAAATACTAGTCCGCCCCAGTGGGCCTCTCAAGTGAGCAGTGCATGCTGGTTGTGGTGGTCCTGCAATTTTTTCATTTTGCCCCAAGTGGGTTGCTGGAGCCAAACGAAATAATGAACCAAAGTGCAAAACCTTTGTAGGCGAATCCAAAGTAAAATTGTCAGATTTGCTGTGAGTAACCCAACCTGATTGCTCTTATGTGACAATCCATTTTTAGTCAGACAGACCTGCTACGATGTGCAGTGGTGCTGCTTTCCCGACTGGACAGGCCGGTTAAACATAAAAAACGAAGTTGTCCTCATGTGAAAGCGCACTCCCAACAGGTTATATAAACGGGAAGAAAAAGCAAAGCCAGCAACTCACAGTGAATTCTTTAAGCAGTTTCATTATTCCAGGCCTTAAGTTATAAAATCATCTCTGGACACGTGTTTCAAGGTCAATCCTTTCTTCAGCAGAGAAAAATATAAAAGTGTTTCACTCTCGTAGGTGCAGCCAGTGCTGGAGGTGTTCCAGGCATCTGTTTCTTACTGCAAAGACCGGCATGGCTTCAGCTTGTCTAATTACAGGCACCTGATTAGTCTCTTTAAATACTAGTCCGCCCCAGTGGGCCTCTCAAGTGAGCAGTGCATGCTGGTTGTGGTGGTCCTGCAATTTTTTCATTTTGCCCCAAGTGGGTTGCTGGAGCCAAACGAAATAATGAACCAAAGTGCAAAACCTTTGTAGGCGAATCCAAAGGAAAATTGTCAGATTTGCTGTGAATAACCCAACCTGATTGCTCTTATGTGACAATCCATTTTTAGTCACACAGACCTGCTACGATGTGCAGTGGTGCTGCTTTCCCGACTGGACAGGCCCGTTAAACATCAAAAACGAAGTTGTCCTCATGTGAAAGCGCACTCCCAACAGGTTATATAAACGGGAAGAAAAATCAAAGCCAGCAACTCACAGTGAATTCTTTAAGCAGTTTCATTATTCCAGGCCTTAAGTTATAAAATCATCTCTGGACACGTGTTTCAAGGTCAATCCTTTCTTCAGCAGAGAAAAATATAAAAGTGTTTCACCCTCGTAGGTGCAGCCAGTGCTGGAGGTGTTCCAGGCATCTCTTTCTTACTGCAAAGACCGGCATGGCTTTAGCTTGTCTAATTACAGGCACCTGATTAGTCTCTTTAAATACTAGTCCGCCCCAGTGGGCCTCTCAAGTGAGCAGTGCATGCTGGTTGTGGTGGTCCTGCAATTTTTTCATTTTGCCCCAAGTGGGTTGCTGGAGCCAAACAAAATAATGAACCAAAGTGCAAAACCTTTGTAGGCGAATCCAAAGTAAAATTGTCAGATTTGCTGTGAATAACCCAACCTGATTGCTCTTATGTGACAATCCATTTTTAGTCACACAGACCTGCTACGATGTGCAGTGGTGCTGCTTTCCCGACTGGACAGGCCGGTTAAACATCAAAAACGAAGTTGTCCTCATGTGAAAGCGCCCTCCCAACAGGTTATATAAACGGGAAGAAAAAGCAAAGCCAGCAACTCACAGTGAATTCTTTAAGCAGTTTCATTATTCCAGGCCTTAAGTTATAAAATCATCTCTGGACACGTGTTTCAAGGTCAATCCTTTCTTCAGCAGAGAAAAATATAAAAGTGTTTCACCCTCGTAGGTGCAGCCAGTGCTGGAGGTGTTCCAGGCATCTCTTTCTTACTGCAAAGACCGGCATGGCTTCAGCTTGTCTAATTACAGGCACCTGATTAGTCTCTTTAAATACTAGTCCGCCTCAGTGGGCCTCTCAAGTGAGCAGTGCATGCTGGTTGTGGTGGTCCTGCAATTTTTTCATTTTGCCCCAAACAAAATAATGAACCAAAGTGCAAAACCTTTGTAGGCGAATCCAAAGTAAAATTGTCAGGTTTGCTGTGAATAACCCAACCTGATTGCTCTTATGTGACAATCCATTTTTAGTCACACAGACCTGCTACGATGTGCAGTGGTGCTGCTTTCCCGACTGGACAGGCCGGTTAAACATCAAAAACGAAGTTGTCCTCATGTGAAAGCGCACTCCCAACAGGTTATATAAACGGGAAGAAAAAGCAAAGCCAGCAACTCACAGTGAATTCTTTAGGCAGTTTCATTATTCCAGGCCTTAAGTTATAAAATCATCTCTGGACACGTGTTTCAAGGTCAATCCTTTCTTCAGCAGAGAAAAATATAAAAGTGTTTCACCCTCGTAGGTGCAGCCAGTGCTGGAGGTGTTCCAGGCATCTCTTTCTTACTGCAAAGACCGGCATGGCTTCAGCTTGTCTAATTACAGGCACCTGATTAGTCTCTTTAAATACTAGTCCGCCCCAGTGGGCCTCTCAAGTGAGCAGTGCATGCTGGTTGTGGTGGTCCTGCAATTTTTTCATTTTGCCCCAAGTGGGTTGCTGGAGCCAAACGAAATAATGAACCAAAGTGCAAAACCTTTGTATCCCTGTCTCACACCAGTCTTGACATCGAAGCTATACTCACTATCTCTCACCTTGCAGGTAAAATTCGCAAATAATTTATTGATGAGGAGAACTGTTTTCTGTTGTATGGTATAAGCTCCAGAGGCTGTGACAGTGGGTTGTGTCAAAGTGGATACCTCTCAAAATCAATGAAGTTGATATCTAGTTGTCTCTGGCACACCATGCACTGCTCTGTGATGTTGCGTAGAGTAAGGATCTGAAGAAAAGTGTACAGTAATAACCTGTAATGCAAAGGCACTCCTGGTTTATTTTTAATGTCCATGATGTAATGACTCCCAGTGTAACAACCTCCGGAGTAACAACTTAGATTCATGTCAAAGTCCACCACGTTAGCAGCACTTTCTTTACATTTTCTCCACACTAATAAATCATGAAATGTGCTCCCATTGCCAAATACTGGATGAACAACAGTAAATAATTTTGTGAAACAGCAGAAGCAGTGCTTATATGATACAAAGTGTGGCAAGAGTGAAAGAATAACTCACTAAATTCTTTTTGGATGGAGAGCACTCACAAAATAGAAAAAGAAACAAGCATTTGCAATGCAATAGGTCTTAGAGTTAGAGCTATTGGCATTGTAAATTCATAACTGGACCTTTCTTGCCACATAAATTGGCCAACCCCGTCTCATAATTTCGTCTTTTCCTGCCATATAATTCCAGTGGCCCTGCATATAGCTAAAGCACTTCCATTTACCTTCTTCCTCTATCAGCAGCGGAAAAATGAAAATGTTGCCATTTAGCATCTTAATTTAAATCTGCCATGCTAATTCCAATAGAATACCGCTTTCACCACTCCATCATCAGAGTTGCTGGCTGGCTAACACAATTCTCAAAAAAAAGACAGAAGACAGCAGAGGAGAAATGAACTAGAAGTGCCACTCAAACATATCAAGAGTGTTCAAACAGTCATAATGATGTTAATTTGGCCTGAAATATGGTCATAATTGTTAGAAGGAGAGACTATTAAAACATATACAATTATCTTATAAACCTTTATAAGAAATAAATGTTTTTCATTAGACTGTAATGCTCGAACCAGCCCCTAGAGGGCACCATAACAAAAATATAATTTGGAAGAAACATGGTCATGTAACCATATTGTTAACCCCTAGAGGGGATAGCTCCATGATAAAACACAGGATAAAGTAATGCAGTGAACTATATACTTAGCTCCTAGTGAGTGTTTTACGACTAGCAGGCCTACTGCAATGATATTACAAACAAGGCCTTTAAAACAAAACTTCTCCCAACTATAAAACAAAAGTGGTAGCTATGGGAAAGCTTAAAAGACACTGAATGGTGGGAGGAGTTATTATTTTGGGGTCTCCACTAAGCCAGTGTGGGGATGCAGAGATGACGTAGACAGAAAGAGTGTTTTGAAGGTGGTCCCATTGTACTAGGACCACCACAGCCCAAGTTATGAGCAAAAATATTTTGCAGAAGTAATGCCATGCAAAGCATTATAGGGCGAGTTTTCGTGTTACGAATATTTTAATATGTTGAAATGACTGTAATAGTTAAAACAGCCCCTAGAGAACACCACAATGAAAATAGCATTTGTAAGAACATGGTCATGTAACTATGTAGTTAGCCCCTACAGGGCATAACCACACAAGAAGAAAATGGCAATACATAATGCAGTGTAACCTCATATTTAGCCCTTAAAGGGAATAGTGCATTACATATATTCAAAGGTAGCAGACTTATAACAACGATATTACAAACAAGACCCTCAAAACACAAGCAACACCCAGCTGTAAAACAAAAGCTCTAGCCATGAGAGAGCTTAAACAGACACTGAATACTGGGAGGTGTAGTGTTGGCGTGGCACTGTAAGGGCACACTGAGGCTGAGGTGAGGTTATATTAGTTTTTTATTTGCATGACACCTCAGTCTCAGCATACGCAGTTACTAACCCTGCTCTGTGTCTCTTATATTGTCTTAGTCCGCGTCACGCTGTCCCCACCATTTGCCTGGCATGGTGAGGGGTGCGATCTTATTCACCCCTGTCCCGGAGCGTGCATTTGGGTTCATCTGGAAATGGCGAACACTACATTCCTCCCTAAAACAAAACAAACAAAAGGAAAAACTAAAAAAAAACACATTTCTAGTGGGAAGTAAATGCCTTTGGAACTGAGTGGCGGGAGGCTGCAGTGGGAGAAAGATAGGTCTAGCTCAGTCTGTCACAAAGTCAGCATACCTTCTGGATGGGTCCGGGTTGGACCACAAGTGATAACGTCCGGCCCCTGCTCGTCCAGTCAGCGGTAGGGAGCCACCTCTCTCGATGAGACATGCATTCTTCCCGATGGTTGACGATCTGGGCTCTGGCGGCGTAGACCGACCTGCTGTTCTGCTGTTTCTCTGTGAGTGCCTACCTTGGATTGATGACTTCCATGGAAAAACTACATCTTCTGGGTTGATTTGGATATCATTGATCAGAGGGTTGTCTTCTCCGTAACCACCAGGGAAGATGGAGGTAAACTTCTTAAAATGGGACACGCTCCTCGCAACTCGCTCTTCACCTTTTACCCGTGATCATGGTCCCTTTTATGGCGGTCACTGTCCATGGTACAGCTCCGAATGGTAGCCGAAAGTTCCCTCCCAGGTGACGATCTCGAATGAGCACGGTGTTTCCCACCTGGATCGAGCTGCTCTAGGCTTTTCACCTCCATGATGCATAGCTGTTGTTGTGGGAGCTCTGCTCCATAGATTGGTTCGGGGGATTTGACTGGGTGGCCCAATGAGGGTGGTGTGCAATGGCGTTTGTCACCACCCTTCCGAAACACAACTGTCTTGGGGAGACTCCTGTGAAGGCATGGGGTGTAACTCTGTATTCACGAAGGAACGTGTACAGGGTGCTTTCAATGTTCTGTGACTCCGCGGTGGCAATGCAGATGGTCTTAGTCAGTGTCTTCACGAACCTTTCCACTTCCCCGTTCGCTTGGGGCCAGTGGGGAGTAATCCAGCGGTGTTCGGTGTTTCTTGATACTAAAAATTCAGACTATTCACAGCTGTTGAACGGGGGCCTGTTATCTGTGTGGCCTCGCTGAGCAGGTCATGGGTGGCCATCATCTTCTCAACTTTGGGGATAACCACGGCCACTGAGATAGTCGGTACAAACTCCACCTCGGGTATCGGGAGTAATCGTCCATTACTATCAGCATGTATGATCCATCGGGTAGGCTCCCGAAGTCAGCACTGACCCTCTGCCAAGGGGCAGTTGGGCCATTTTCAGCGATGACATGGAATAGGGCCTGTAGGGTGGCCCTTGGCTTCGATTGTCCGAAACGTTCCTGGATATTGCAGTTGTCGCCAGTCGCCAGACCGAGCCGCCTCTACGGCCATTTACAGACAGTTGTCCCAGTTTGTGGCTTCCACCACTTCAGAGAGTGGTATGGGTATTGGTCGAGCCCGGTCCACGACCAACCTTGACGTACTCTTCCATCTCGATGGCTTCCTCAGCCTCCTGGGGGGTGGCAGGCCGTGCATGATGAAATAAAATGTCTGCCGGATTGAAGGGGACGTGGTTGGTACTCCACGGTGAAATCTAATTCTTGAAGTTGCAGTATCCACTTCTCGATTTGTGGGGGAGGCTTGGATGACGACCCTTTGAATAGCGGGAGGAGTGGTTTATGATCTGTTACTATGGTGAACGCCTTGCCATAAAGTTACAGGTGAAAGTGCTGACACCCCCAGTGATGGCGATAGCTTCCCGCTCGATCTGGGAGTAGCGTTGCTCTGTAGGTGTCATCGTCCTGTTGGCAAACAGGATTGGGGCCCATTCGCTGCAATAATGCTTCTGAGTGAGGACTGCACCCAGACCAGTGGGGCTGGCGTCGACAGCCAACTGGGATTCCCGCTGGGGGTTGAAATACCCAAGGGTGGGGTCTGCCGAGAGTACGTTCTTGGTGTCTTGGAACACAGTCTCTTGCTCACTGTCCCATACCCAGGGATGGTCAGTCTTGGTTTGGTTACTCAGGGGACCAGTTATGTCTGATAGGTTTCTCATAAATCGCCCACAGTATGGGACCATTCCTAGGAAGCTTCTAACTCCAGAAACAGATGTTGGTGCAGGAGCTCTTTGAATGTCTCTTACTTTTGCGGGATCTGGGCCAATGTCTTGCTCTGAGAACCTGTATCCAAAAAATGAAATGTCACTTTTTAGGAACTCGCACCTGTTGCGGTGCAGAGTCATTCCGTGTTCTCGCAGTTTCACAAACATGGCTCAGAGGCATGCCATGTGCTTTCCAGCATGGGGGCATGCACCAACATGTCATTGCTTACGTCCAGGACCCCCGGGAGTCCTTGCAATACCCCTCTGATGGTGTGCTAGAACACCTCGGCTGCACTGGAGATGCCGAAGTTCAGGCTGGTGTATCCTCAGAGGCCTGTGTGGGTGGAGAAAGTAGTGATGGGCTGGGAATCGGGGCGTAGTACCAGCTGGAGGTAACCTACTGGGGGTCCATCTTGGAGAACCACTTTGACCCGGAGAGCTCGCTAATTATGTTATCTACTGTCGGGGTCAGGTGTCTCTCCTGCTCGATGGCCTAATTGGGCAGTTGCATGTACACACAAATGCGGACGGCCTCAGGCTGTTTGGGCTCCTTCGCAACGACAATCGGGGAAACCCAGGGGGAGGGTCCTGACACTCTTTCAATGATTCCTGCCTTTTCCAGGAGCAGCAGTTCCCGTTCCACTTTCGGTCGTAGGTGGAACGCCACTCGTCTGTGCCTGAGCATGACTGGACTCACAGACTCGTCGATGTGCAGCTTGAGGGGGGGTCCTTTGAGGCAACCTATGCCGCTGAAAAGCACCTTGAACTCTCAGGTGAGGTCTCCCAGGCCGCTGGCATGAATGCTGAAAGCAAAATGTACCAGTCCTAGGTCTTGAGCTGTTTTGCAACTAAGCAAGAATCCTGACCCTTCATGTGACACGTAGACTTTTGCTCTGACCCTCGCTTCTTCGTGGGTGAGGTCTGTTGTGAAGATTCCTGCCATCTGTAGGGCTTTAGCGTTCCCAAAGACATATACCCGTGCTTTTGTGGTTGTGAGGGGCGGGGGTTCATTAGGTCGGACAACTGCCAGGGTGTGGCAAAGTGCCCCCACACCATCTGCAGGCTTTGTCTCTCCGTTTTGACCATGGGACCCCGGCCTTGGTCTCAGCATTGTCTGCAAGTATCGCATTGACAGGTTCCGATTTTATCTGAGCTGTTGGCAACTGTTCCATGTGCGCGGCCCGTGCCTTTGAGAGTTCTTTTGAGCGTCCTAGGCGAAAGGATGTTCCTCATGCGCATGTTTGGTTTTTGTAAGATGCGTTCGTGAAGTTTGGGAGGCGCACATCCTTGGATAAATTGAGCTCTGATTTCATCATCCTCATCCGGTAAGGTGCAGGTGCTGGCCCAGTCTCTTTGGCACGCATAGAGCACATCCACCGATTCGTCGAACCTCTGGTGCACTTGCTGCATAAAGAGCTGCTCATAGTCTGGGTGCATGTAGGGCTCAATGTGCGCAGTGATCGCTTTCTTCAGAGTGTGGGGTTGCTTCTGTCACGGATTTGGAGATTTTGTGAATGTCTGCCCCTCCGAGATGGAGTAGCAGCAGTTGTTTCCTCTCCTCCTTAATTTCAAAGGCCTTGAAGTAGGTTTAAAGGCACTCCACCCATGTCTTCCAGCATGTGGCCTGTGTGGGGGGGTTCCCTGTGACTGTGAACGGCTCTAGTGCAGGTATGCTGGCCATGCTGAGGTTGACCAGTGTGGGCTGATATTCACCGGGGGTGGCGTGCCACTGGCAGCAGCTGGGCCTTCCGTGACTGGGGTGCGCGCTGGCAGTGTGATGGCCAGTTTCTTTGCCTGGAGCCTGGTGTTGTGTGTAGGCCCTCGGCCCTGGAGGGTGAGTCACTTCTTGAAAGCAGGGTGCAGGAGCAGCCCAGAAGACCAGAGGGCTGCGAGTTAGCATGCGTCCCAGGGAGGGGGGCAGACCCACAGAGAAGTAGAGGGGCCCACAGTGCCTCCAGAGATGCAGTCCGGGCAGCTGGCACAGCAGTGGGCACGTCGAAGCTGGAGGCAGATCTGGGCAGTTGCTGAGAGCACCTGGTCCTGAGCGTCGAAATAGTCTTCTTTGCAGCCTCAGGAGAGCGTCGCAGCAAGGCAGACCTGCGGCGTACATGTAGGTGTGGGTCGGTTGTAGCCCGTTCTTCTGTGGCCTTCGGCAGGGAGACAGATTCAGACATCAAAGCGGTCTCTGGCGTTCCTGGGGCTGTGCGCAGCAGAAAAACGCACCCAGCGGTGAAACAGGAGGGGGACCCTCATTGTCACCAGTGTAGTGTTGGTGTGGCACTATAAGGACACACAGAGGCTGGGGTGAGGTTGTATTAATTTCTTTATTTGCATGACACCTCAGTCTCGGCATACAGAGACACTAACCCCGCTCCCGCCATTCTGTGTCCCTTTAATTGTCTTAGTCCACGTCACGCTGCCACCATTTACCTGGCATGGTGAGGGGTGTGATGTTATCCATCCATGTCCCAGAGCGTACATTTGGGTTCACCTGGAAATGGTGAACGCTACAGGAGGGGTTATTATTTTGGGGTATGCAAAGGTGAAGTAGACAGAAAGTGCACATTGTTGTGAACATTTTGGTGCTGGTTCCGTTGTCCTAGGACCACAACATGCTGAGTTATGAGTAAAAATGTTTTGTAAAAGTAATGCCCTACAAAGCATTATGGGTCAAGTTTTCCTGAGTGCAGTGAATATTGAAGTATTGTTTCTCCAGCTGTGCGAGGTGAGCCGCTTTCACTTCGAGGATTTCTGTTTTAAGTAAAGCATTCACCAATTTCAAGTGTTTTAAGGGGAGAGCCACAAGAAATTACTCTGATTAGGTAACTGTGAACATTGTGACCAATGCCCAAAACCTCAGATAAAGTTCGCGTTGTTGTGCCTGTTTGCACTGTGAGCGCCGCCATGCAGCAAGAAGGGGAGAGACAAAAGAAGTAGTTTACCCGCATAGAAGTATATCTGCAATCATGCAATAAAACATTTAACAGGGGCAGTCCGCAAGGCGTGACAAAAACAGCCTCAAGGCGGGACAAACGTGAAGCATTTACCAATGACATCAAGTGATTTTTGAAAGGCAAGCCCACAAACAAGTGAAAGTGATAGGCACGATATGGGATGGTTGAAATCCCACAATACTCACAACAGGTCAAAGTGCTTGCGTGCTGGACCTAAAAAATGGCTTGTGACATCAGTGTTACATTACCCTTAACATAGTTTGCTCTCCTAAATGAAATTAGGAACCATATATAAACTGGTAGAAATCAATAGATCAACTGAAATTGCAATGACTCCTGACAATGCCTGTTAAGCACTATTTGCTTCTACATGCTTCACAACGATGTTTTGACAAGCTGCTGTAATTAACCTTGTCTAAAGGTGCTTGTCCTCTGAGGGGCTTATTTACAATATTTTGACACAGGGTAGCTTTGCAATGCTTCTTGCTGTGCTGCCCTGCATCAAAAGAAAAAGGCAGGAATACAGCACAAAAAGAAAGAGGAAAAAACAAGAAGAAATAAAAAAATAATTTCTCCTTGCTACGGCTCCCTTGGGGAGGCATAGACTTTTGACGCATTCCCAAGTTTACAGTTTCTTGTACATCTGGAAATGCTTCAAAATCCATGGGTGTTGCGTGGAAACACCCACCACAATGCCCATGGAATGCCTCTTTCACGCAGAGTAAGACAACACAACTATTTGTGCTGTGTTGCTTTACTCCATACCTACAAAGTCATGAAAAGCCAAGCAAAGTGGCCTTGTAGATATGGGTCTGCAACCTGCGCCGCCGATGCGTCACAAAAAGTGATGCACCAGAAGCCGCTTGTAACACCTTGAGAGTTTTAGTCACCATATACTGGGCACTGGCTCATGTCACAGGGCTTCGCTGACACACAAAGGGGTCATTACGAGTTATGAGTTTGGCGGGCTTTTGGGAAGATCGCCACATTGGCAGCCACCAAAAGACTATCATGTTGTCGGTCTTCTCACCACTGTTTGAAGAGTCACACTGTAAAGACAGCCAAAAAACAGCCAAGTTTTCCAAACCACCAGGACACTGGAGGACGCAAAATAGGCAGTCCCACCACCAGCACCGCCAGGCCGACAAAAATCCTCCCATCATATTACGATCCACAAATCACGACAGCGTTTCTTTCATGGTGAAAAACCAGGCAGTGTGAACTGTGGTGGTCTCAACTCACATCACATTGAACACAACACCGCATTGGATAGTTTGAATACCCCAAACCTGACACATATCCACACACCCGATACACCTACGCACTGCACTATAAAACACACCCCTACACAACTCACAATCCTTTGCAAACAGGATGCTACACACAGCCACAGACAACCAATATATCGGAGAGATACCAGAAACGAGAATAGGCACCCATTTATATTTCACTACACACACATCACACACCTACACAACAAATACAACACACATTTTACTACCACACAGAATACACAACAACCATCATCCATTCACATCACAGCACCTGCAGCTCACCATTTTCCTTTTTTCTGCAGCCTTTTTCTTTGAACACTAACACACCGTCTTCACCACCACTAACATGCCCCCACAAAAACACCCTTGTTTCCCAGATGAGGAGTTGAGGGTCATGGTGGACGAAATTGTCAGGGTAGAGCCACATCTGTGTGGAGCACAGGTCCAGCAAACATCTATTGCCAGGAAAATGGAGTTGTGGCAAAGAATAGTTGACGGGGTCAATTCTGTCATCAGCTATCCATGCAGAAGGGAGGACATCAGGAAGAGGTGGAACGACCTCAGAGGGAAGGTACATTTCATGGCCGCCAGCCACCAGCTGGCGGTCCTCAAGACTGGAGATGGGCCCCCACCGCCTCCCCTTACTTTCACCTCTGAGGTCCTGAAGGTCTTGGGCATGCTGCATCCTGAGGGCCTGACAGGAATACCTAGGGGAGTGGAGTTGGGGAAGTCCCCACAAAATCTATGTCACCCAATTGTCATGTTCCCCATGCTCCCTCACCACCTTAACCCACCCCAATTAATGTACCACCCACACACCTCTGTCCAAATGTTCCAGTACCCCTCTCTGGCATGCCACATGTTCAATAAACTCACCTGGCTCCACAGCCCTTCCAACTGGCATGTAAAGTACAGGCAACTCATAGCTCTACTACTTCCAGAATGCAATATCCCACCATTGTGAAAACCTGAACAGTGCACCAAATGTGAGATGTCATGCATGTGAAAAAAGCTACCAATCTAACCCATCTTGTATGTGCAAGGAGGAAACAGTTAATGCCAATGACAACAATGCAATGGCCCACTCCCACTATCATCACAAGTAAAAGACAGCTATAGCTGAGTGCCCAATCCTAATGCCTTTAGAATAAAGATTCCTAAGATTGAAATGTACTCACCTGGGGTGGAAATCTAGATGCCAAAGTGGATGCACCTGCAGTACATCCATGTACAGGTCAATGTATATTGCTCACTCCCATACACTGTCCCTACTCTGACACTATTGTGCATTGTACAACTCTTTTTTGTGCCATGTATCATGTCAGACACTTCACTGGGCAACAAGGATGAACTCCAATGTCAATAATCAGACAATATAAGATGGTATCAGCTGTCTGATCACTACAAACTTTTTTGTAACAGCTTCAAGCATGGTGTATGGTATTGAAATTACAGAGTCTCATGTTATACAAAATAAGATTGTGCAGCAGCTGTCAGTGTCATTTCTAGGGATCATGTTAAGGCACTGTCTGCATATCACAGCATATCAATAATACCCTAACTGTAACTGCAACTCTGTGTTCCACTTCTCCCACAGGTAACCTTGCCAAAGTCACCATGGACAGGATACCCGAGACTGTCACTACCCCTCTGGATGAAGGCCCCAGTGAGGACAACACCCCTGGATGTGTGGACACTGAAGACGAAGCTGGCCCATCAGGGACACCTGGTCAGTCAACAACTGTCAGCCTCACCCTGCCCACATCGACTCCTCCCGGCCAAGTTACATCAACATCACAGGCACCCATTCACCTCCAAACATGTCCTCCAAGGACTGTTTTATCCATTGTGTGCCCCACAGTACACGTGGCTGAGTCTTCTCTGGTCACCCCTGACAATGATGGTCCTGCCACCACTGGCAGTGGGCACAGGCAAGTGGGGATAGGTTGCGTGGGAGTGATGATGTAGGGCAGAGGGTGGGGGCTCAAAGGGACAATGCTAACTAGGAAACCATCTCCCAAATCTTGGGAGCCTACCAAAGTTCCCCAGACATGATGGACCAGGTAATCACAATGATGGGGGAAATTCAAAAGCTGCAGAGGGACAGCCACCAGAAAGTCATGCAGCAGTGGCAGGGACAAAATGGCATCCTGGCTTCCATTACTGGGGTGCTGATGGACATCAATTCCACCCTGAGTAGGTCTGCTACACAACATCAGGGGCCAGATGTAGCAAAGGGTTTTACCCATTCTGTGTCTATGGGAAAATGTGTTCGTACATATGGCCCTAGGCCTCTTCCACTAGTAATGAGTCATCAGGCCCTTCAACATCTGTGGTTGCTAGTGGAATTGAGGCCCTGCTAGGGGAAGGACATGCCTCAGACACCCTACCCTCTGTAACAGAGGAACCCCCCGCAAATGTGGACGTCCACCCAGACATCTAGGAGGAGCAGATGCCAAGATCAAACCCACTGCCAGGAAGTAAACCTCTCCTGAATGGTTCCCCTTGTGTGCCACAGATACACCCTGTTGACTGTTCTGAGACCTATCTCCATTTCCCTAAGGTGCAAGGACAGTGGGCTTGTGTTTCCTAATGGTGTAGCAGATACCTGATGATTTAAGGCACCATGACTGACCCCTTCACTGTTTACTTTGTGTTGTATATGTTACTAATCACACATATTCTTTTATTTTCCACAATAAATCTCACTTAAACACAGGTCCTGTGGAAGTGTCATTTATTAACCTTGTACAACTGTAATGCATGCCAACTCTAGTATCAATATGTCCCTCTGTATTGTACAACCTTTGTTATGGACATCACACGTGGACTCTATCAGCAGGAGACTCCTCACATTGTGAGTGCAACATGGACAGACGTAAAAACAGGTGTAAACTACATCTACATACATTTATTGCTAAATATGCAAACAGCACACAGAGTATAACTGATACATCAGGATGTTTACTAAGGTTTCATATACTATTAGACCACAGGTCACAGATGTTAGGGACATGACAGTCTTCCTACAAGCCACAAGGCATCAAGATTGGTCCTTTGTATCACCTGGTAAAGCCTTACCATATACCCATACCTGAGCTTCCTAATATTCATACACCATGGTACAGACAGAGATCAGTACTGATCTCCCCAGTCCAGGGATCATTCACTAATATTGGTCAAGTATCTTTAGGCTTACCACCCACATATGTCAGTCCACAAGGACATGCACATTGGTCTGCAAGGTAGGAACAAACCGACAGCTATGTACAAGGTAGATTACATCCAAAGGAAACCATTGTTATGGTAGAGGCTATGGGTCTACATTTTCACATGTGGCACACACATATGGACACACAAATGCTACCATTTGACCACTTCCAGAAATCTACAGGTCATCTTGATGGGAAAATACACTTCGACCCCAGTGTCCTGACAGTCTGGCCACGTTAGTTACACTCCACAGACTCATGGCAAATACTACTTGGTTTGAGCCATGTCCACTTCTCATGTCTGCCTGCAATTCCTACCTGCTTCTTATACTGTCTGTCACTTGCGAAGGATGAAGAGTCAAACTGGAACTCTGCAATTCTGTGATTGACAAGGATAAGGGATAGGACATAGCACAAAACATTCATCATTTCAGACAAGTCATGTTCACAAGTACGACATTGCATGTGCATTAACAAATCATGACACTCCAGACCGCTCTGTTCTGTACACAATACCACATTACAATCTGCATGCACAACTCACTCATTGGCATTGGAGCTACCTTAAACCTCATAGATGATGGTAAAAGAGGAGGTGGCATTCTACCAATCAACTCTAGGTTACAAACTAAAATGTCTGCTTTAAGAAGACATCACATACCTTGAGTCAGTTGAAGTTCTGATTGATGAGATCAGCCATGAAGTCTCCAGCTGCATCTTCATCTGGCTCATCATCACTTGGCAAAACTGTATTTCCACCCACAGGTTCTGCTGCTTCGCCCTCATCTGGTATGAATGGTATCTGACGTCTGAGGGCAAGGTTGTAGAGCATGCGGCAGGCAACAAATATTTGACATACTTTTTTGGGTGAGTAGAGGAGGCTCTGAATCTTGCATTCAGGTGCTCAAAGGTCCACTCCACGACATGCCTTGACCTTCTGTGTGCCTCACTGTAGCGGACTTCCCCTGGCGTGGCTGGGTACCTCACTGGTGTCAACAACCAATGATGGTTTGGATAGCCAGAGTCCCCTGGAAGGACATAAGTAGAACAACACATACATATATTGAGGACATGCACAATTGTGATAGAAGGAGATACACTTTGCAATTACACATGTCAAATCTGCCTTACCAACCAGCCAGGCCCTCTGATCCTGGATACTTTGCACTGACTAGTGAAATGTACTGGTCTGCCAAACACACCACCTGAACGTTGATTGAGTGGTAGTTTTTCCTGTTCCTGTATACCTGTTCATTGGCACTGGGGGAACCGAGGCTATATGGGTGCCATCTATGGCTCCAACCACATGTGGAATGTGTCCCAGTGCATAAAACTCTGCCTTCACATAGGCCAAATCTGCACATTTGCAAATCCTGATGTAGCTGTGCAGGTGTTTCAACAATTCACACAGTACATCCTTCAAAACCAGACCAAACATGGGCTGAGACATCCCTGCAGTTAGGGCCACTGTATTCCGGAAGGACCCAGTGGCCATGAAGTGTAGGACTGACATGACTTGAACAATGGGAGTAATGCTGCAGGGATTGTGATTGGCAGACGTCTGGTCGGGCTCCCACTGATCACAAAGATCCATGATTGTATGCCTATTCAGGTGATTTGTCTGTATGGTATGTCTCTCTTCCATAGTGTGCAGGTCTACTAATAGGTGCTACACTGGAGGTTTTCTTCCTCTCCTCATGCCAGGGTAACTATGTGAAAAAATGTATATATTGTATGTGACATGAACAATGCACACATGATGAATATGTCCATATACAAGTCCCACATATCTGCAGTCGAGGTCAGTTACAACATTTGACATCTACAGTACAGCAGATTGCGATGTATCCTATGACACTCCCCTTGGTGCACATTCCCTATATTATCTAATGTACTTTACATGCATATTTAACTGTGACTGACAGTGTTTGTTAGTCCAACCGAGTTTACACGTGAAACACATGTTGTAGCACCCATTCTACATTAACGCCGCACATATGATGTTGGGAATATGTGTACATTTCTTTCAGCACAAATCCCTCCATTACACAGCTTTAACTACTCACATGCACAAATAGACCACTTAACCTGAAGGCTGTTATAATTGTTATTTACCACTATGTAAGAAATCGTACATGACGCCGATTTCAAAACTTTTCCATCCATGAAATGTACTAAAAATGGCAGCCACCTGACCTACTGCACTGGACATGTGGAAGTGAGCTAACTCCCCCAGCGGATGTTGTCATGGTGGTAGGCGGTCACAACCGCAGTGGTAATTGCAATAAGTACGCATTGCTGCCTTTGGCGAGCTTGGGCAATGGCGATGTCTGCCGGTGGTGACGGTCCTGTACATGGCGGACATGACCTCCATCATCTGCAGCACTGCTCACTTGACTCCTGACACTGGTGCCAGCAAGTCTCCGCTACCTCAGCTGCTGTGTACTGCTTTTGGGAGCTATCATACCACGTCCTGCAGGTCATAGGGCCTCAGCTTTCACTCCAGAAGAGCTGGACAAGCTCATGGAACAGGTCCTACCCCTGTTTGAACAGCTATATGATGCAGCAGAGGAGAAGGTGAGTCCAATGTTATACCAATAAGTGATAGGTGTGGGTGTATTATGGTGTACTCAACTGGTGAATTTAGAAGATGGTAATGTTTGGCTACTTGCTGTAACTGAAGTGTTCTGTCCACTTGTGTTGACATGGTGCATGTGGACATAACTTTTTCCTTTGGTCTATGTCATCCATGCAGGTCAACGCCCATCAAAAAAGGGAATCTGTCGTGCCATCACCAAGCAAGTGTGGATCCTGGGGTCCGCAGCCGGTGGAGCACCCACAGTAGGAAGCAGTGGGAGGACCTGAGATGCTGGTCCTGGAAGACCGCAGAGGCCCGGCTGGGGATGTCCTCCCAATGAGGGAGGAGTGCCCATCAGATCTGGACCCCCCCTAATGGCTCACATTTTGGTGGTGGCCTTCCCTGAGGTGGCTGGGTGTTTGAGGGCAGCACAGCAGCCTCAATGGCGTAAGTACGGACTACATACATGTATTTGCCTGTGCCAGTTAAATGTATGATGTCTAAGTATCTCAGCTGTGACATTGTGGTTAGTGCTAAAGGAGAAGGGTCTCCTAGAAAGACATAGTACTACAGTTGCCAACATTGATACGCAGATGTTAACACTGTATTGTGTATAGGGACATATTAATCACCTATGTTGACCAAATTGTATGACAGCATGTAGTGATGCACCTGTGAGTATGTCATATGTGTACCTCTGCACTGTATACATATTTGTAACCTGCTGTGTCATCCTTCTGACCTACTGACCCACAGTCCATATACCCAATTGGTAAGTTGTCCAGCTCTTTGGTCTCTGACAATTTCGATTCGACTGGATCTACCTCTATGTGCATCACAGGGTCTGACAGATGAGTAACAGGACAACATATTCTTGTGTTTTAAATAGATGGAAACTTAATGTGAGGGTGTTATCCCAATCAAGAATTTGACATGGCATTCTTACTACACTCCCTCTGAGGTGTAAAGATGTGTCCCCATTGTTATGTTGAAACTATACATTGCCAAATGTGATGCTTCATCAGGGTGAACATCCTATAGAATGCAAAGCATGATGGTAATGTTACAATCACAGTACAGGACATATCATTGACTTGAGTGTTCAGACACTTTTTACCATGTACATGGTATTGAGAAGGTAATTGGCTAGCCTGCTGATCCCTTAGGCCGTGTATTTTGTGTGTGCTACATAGTGCAGGACCGTACCTATATGGGTGCAACATACACTGTTTTTTGCCTACATAATTTCTCAATTTGTACTTTGTGCCTTTTTCTATGTTGATGGCTCTACTTTGCCATACTTACCTTTGATAATCTGATGCTGTTGTGACATATTTTGTAATGGATCAGCTAATTTAAGCCTAACTGCATAGTGTAGCAGCTGTCCTAGTTGACATTCACATGTTGGTGGAAAGGGAAAAGTTGTCATTCAGTCAATTTGCTGGACTCTAGGTGTATGTATCAAACATGGGACATTAGAAATGGCTTATGTCAGTGTCACTTCAGTCCTCAGTGGCCAGGTTACACATGTCTGGACAGTTGGTAGTGATGTAGGTTCTTATTATATTGTCATGTATGCAATTCTACTCAGCATGAATAGTCGAATAGCATGTGGCTTTTATGCACATGGTTGGTGTCCATTGTATTGAAGGTGTTGGTATGTTCATGGTGGTTATCTGTGGGTGTATCCTGTATGCTAAGTAGGCCCCTATTGCTGGACATGACTTTGTTGTCTATGTGTTATGAGTAAGATTAGTGGATCCAGAAACTCTATCTAAAAACTTTTAAAGACTTTAGATTGATGTTTTACTGACATTATTTGTAATTTTATGCGCCTCACTATTTGGGTATGCCATATGTAATGATTTAATCTGAGGTATTTGACATTGTGAATGTTGTGAACAGAGTCACACTTTCGTTTTGTGTTTACAAAGCAACATGCTGTGTTGTGGTTGAAGTGAGATGAGTTGACTCTAATGAAACATGACTACTGGTGATGGACTGGGCAAATGGGGATTAGGGATAGACATGATATTGTGATGTCCATTAACCGCAACAGCTAAGAATGACTTGTTGATACAGAGTGATGAACTGTAGAGGGAGAGAGCTTTGATGTTGCCAAATCATCTGGTGCATGAATAGATTGTGTTAAAAATGAATTGATGGGATGGTGATGTAGTGATCAGATGGTTCACTTATGTTGTTGGTGAGACTGTTGTCACATAGGATTGTTGGAGGGATTTAGTTGTGACATGATGTAGGCTCTAGATGGTTCCTACCTGGGGCTTTTTTTAGATGTGATGTTACTGATGTGAATGGTGTAATGTATGTGTATTTTAAGAATGTGATGGCCCTCTCTCTCTCGATGTTTCTCTGCATCAGCATGGGAAGGAGCCAGGGCACAGCCGAGTGGGAAAGCTACTGGCCCTGAGACCTGGAGTGCTGATACCACCAACACTGAGGGACCCAGTGGCCCAGAGGGTGAGGGGAGTGCCACAGGGGAGACAGGATCCAGTTCATCATCTTTGGAATCCTCCTCCAGTGGACACTCCCTGGCAGTGGAGGACCCATCTGGGACCATCCCACCACCATCTCTGTCCGCCACACCCCTTTCTATCACCGCCATCCCCACCCAGTTAGCCGTGCCTGCTCACCCAAGAGGTTGGGCGTCTCATTTGCCACAGGCACCGCTTTCCCAGCCCCTGTCAATTCTGCTACCCTCAGTGTGGAGGCAATTGGCCTCCTGAGATCCATCTCTCTGGGCCAGTTGACCATCGTGAATGCCATCCAAGGACTGGAAAGTCAGATCCAACAGAGTAATGCGTTCCTGGAGGGCATTCACTGTGCACTGGCTGACCTATAGAGATCCTTTTAGGCTCTGGCTTCCACACTGATGGCAGCCAGTCATCCTTTGTCTCTCGCTCCACCTTCACCTTCCTCTTCCCAATCCCAAACCCCTCTTCCCCGACCCAGCCAAAGCACACAGACACACAAGCATGCATACACCTCAACATCCAAAGGTAGCTCAGGCAAACTCACCACCTGCATACACACAAACAACATACACCTCAACATTCAGCAACAGTCACAACCTGCCCTGACATCCCCACCACCTCCAGCATCCCTGACAGCACACTTGACACACTACACCAACATTTACAGATCCAGCCACTATACACCTATCCTACCCACAGACAACACCACAGCAGACCCTCAGACGTCCACCCCAGGCACCACACAGTGCAGACACCACAACCACAGACACACTTACATGCACCACATCCACCATACCTTCAGTCACCACCCCAACAGGCAGTCACACATCCACCACAGCATCCCCCAGCACCTCCACCTCCTACACCCAAGACACATAAAAGCCCTCATTCACCCACCCAACAGATACCCAGCACCCACAAGCATACCTTGCACAAACATGCACCCAAGACATCCCCACCAACACCTCAGACAACCACTCCCTCTCCCTCCACACTCAAACCCTTTTGCTATGATCATCCCTCTGTGTCTAAAAAAGCTTTCCTAATGGTGTTTGCCATGTTACCTACTCCTCTCCCACCACGTGATACTCCTAGACAGTCTGTGTCCCACCCCAAGTCTGGCCCTTCCACCTCCAAGACCTCCCCAGCCCCCCTTGCAAGTACTCATGCCCCTCCCCTGCCAAAAAGTCAACCCCTCCACCAAAAAAGCCAACCCTCCGCGAAGCCTAAGACCAAGCCCAAACCCCTCCAAGCCAGATCCCAAAGGCCCCCCTCCAAACCCTACACCCAAACCCTCCCTCCCCATCCCCACCACCAGATAACCCCTGAGGTGCCTGCCTCCTCTATGCCCCTACCTGTGGAGGTTACATGGCAGTCAGGAGTCAAGTTTGGGCCACACATATGTGCACTGTGTGCATTCCAGACTGTTGTCTGAGGACTGGCCTATGGCCTTCGTTTTTAAAGAATTTGGAAAAAATAATAATAATTTGAACTAACCTACGGTTGGCTTAGAGGTTACATCTCTGTCATGCATTTCTTAACCTAGAATGGAGTTCTTCCTCGATGACATTAGTTGTGTGTCTGTATATGTGTGTGTTGTGCTTGGGCTACGTGTCTTGTTTAGGCAGTTTGTAAGGTTGTGCAGGGCTTTTGTCTGAAAGTGGTAGCGCGTGTGTTGTGTGATGGGCATTTGTGTGTTCAAGATTTTTTATTGTGTTGGTATTGTGTGTTGCTTGTTTTCAGATGTGTTTGCTGCTGTGTTGTGTTGCTTTGTGTGCTTTGACTGTGTGCATGTTATGTGCATGAAATGTTAGATACAGTGTTGTTTGTAAGTCAATCGGTAAGTAGTGTGAAAGTGGAATTTTATGTATATTTTTGCCAGTTGGTGTTACGTTGTGATTTATGTGTGATGTGTACCTGGGTAATGTCCCCTGTGGGTCCCTGCCAAGAGATTGGAGATGGTGTGGTTGCGTTGTGGTTGTGAGTGTTGTTATGTGGTACTGTGTGAGTGTGGGCTTGTGCAGTGTTTCCGTGCGTACCTCTGTGTGTTTGTGACGTGTATATGTGTGTGTGTGTGGTGGCTGTGGCGTGTTTGTTGTGTATATGCGAGTGCGTGTGTGCCTGTATGAGAGTGTGTGTATTAGTGTGCTGTTGTGTGTGGGTGTTGCCCTCACACACCCTTCCCGAATCTATGTGGTGTACCACAGTAACAGGTAAGAATGTGTACTTACGGTTGCTGCAGTCGTAGCTGATTCCGAATTTTTTGGGTGAACAGGAGCAGCAGAATGTTGTGGTTCCATGGCGGCTCCAGACAAGTATGGCTTCCTGAAAGTGGGTGTCTCCTTTTATGCAGTTGGTTTCCGCCTGGGTTTCGTGGTGGTGCGACCACGGCAGAAACCTTGGTGGTGTGCGACCTCGTAATCTGTCCAGCGGAAACGTAGTCTTCACTGGCCTGCAGGTGGCTACCGTCGTCCGTGGTAGCCAGACTGCAGTGGAGGTGCTGGCTGTGCTTTAGCTGTATTCTGTTGGGAATACCGCCATGGTCATAATTTGGCGGTCTTCTCCGCCAGCCTGTTGGTGGTATGACCGTCACCATCAACATAACGGTCCTGAGACCACCAAACTCGTAATGAAGCCCATAGCCTGAGAATCTACCATTCTATGATTCTCCTGGGGGTGGATGAGGTCCTCCTGCTCAGAGCGATTTGGTCACTTCCACAAAGCACAATCTAATGATTGGGTTCCACGCTTTCACGTTAAGTCAGGGCTGGCAGTAATGACTGTAGCATGCTGCGTGATGTCTGCTATGAGCTTGTTAACATGAGTCAGGACTCAAGCGGACTGGAGCAGTCACGCGCAGGTTAAATTATTTTGATGTCCAGTGGTGATGGGATCCTGGCTTAGTGCAGCTGGGGTGGGGCACAGGAAAAGAGTGCAGACATGGAGCTGATCAGTGCCCAGGGCCTGTGGATGATCTATGAGTTATGTCTTGCCCATCTGGGCATGCTAATGCATCTGTGAGGGACACGGTAACTGTTTCCTTCCTTCCTGGCTGTTCCAGAGTGAACAATGCACCAATGTAAATGTTTACATATTTTAAAATGGCACAGCCATCTCAGGAGAGGCAGTATGTTTATTGTTCCCATACCAGGAGAAGTATTGCAGGATACCCCCATTTCCCTAATCATGGTCTATCTACTCGTTGGATAAAAGCAGGGTGCAGACGGCAGGTGCCCGTGTCTCATTAGTGAAACAACTCTCAAGTGGTCAGATGCTGACTACAGGACAGACAGTGATGGTCCTGGCCTTTTCATATACTGCCTCTAAGTACAGCAAGTTTGCTGGGCTTCAGTGCAATCTGCACTGGCAGAAAACTATTTTTTTAACAAGTCTCCCTTTCCGTTTTACTAGCGGTGTCACATTTCTAAGACATGTACATAAATCGTATCTGCAACATGTATTAGCAACTGGGCAGGAAGTCTGCATGGTAAATGTTTACACTCCTAACGTGGACGATGGCGATTTAGGGGCGTTTCTGCTAATCTGTTTCAAGTACTGACCACGTATTTACAAGTGTACACCCCTTGGGCCTATGGCTAGAACAGTGTAAATTACAAATTGGGTAGGTATCAGGCAAAAAGGGTACTAAATTTAACACGACAAGCAGTTCTGTGGAGGTGATAAAGAGGATGGGTCTAATAGATGTGTGGAGAAGTAAACACAACAGCTACGGTTTACTTCTGCATATCACAGCAACGAACACCTATAGTACATTAGTTTATTTCCTAATCCATTCACTTCACAGTCACGAATTTGAAGGGCCCACCTACCTGGCTCGATATGTATAGTCACCTAGATTATAGGCACGCGCTTACCCAGAGTCCCGCTGTGGCGCTTCATGTGGAGCCTTTATTGGGTGACATCTTCTCACAATGGGTCACATACATGCTCTTGCACTCGTTCCCCACTAATGCGAGCATGACAGATTGTAGGTCATCACAGCGGGGGCGATGAAGGTGACAGTACAGGGTGGATGTTTGTCACACCTATATAGGGTGAGTAAAGAACTCTGAGAGCGCAGGAAAAAGACATTGAAATAAAAGAAATGTCCTTGTCCTCTAACCCGCAGAATCTGCTCTATGTCCGACTTAAAACAATTCGCTTCCAGTCACTTGGGACAGATTCACTGCTCAGGCGTGCCATGAGCGGCTGTACAGAGAGGCAGATTTATCAGGCCGAATGCTTGCGCGTTTGCTCAAATGAAGGAATTCCCATCCTCCCACACTGAGACTCAGTGATCCTGCTAACTCAGTAATCCTTTCCCAGGAGGGAATCAACGGCCTTGTCTCTGACATATGGGGATGAGATATACACGGCCACACATGAGGGACAGACAAAAGATTATCCCATATGTATCTGATCTCCCACTGAGCCAGCTGCCCACTGATTGTAGCGAATTATTAGCTGCCCCACCAAGGAAGGAAGTTGGCATTACAGACATGCAGAATGCCAAAACTCCGGGAGCGGGCAGAATCGAGGGGTGGGCGGACCCCCAGTGTTATTGTATCAGCACAACTCGCATTTATTCGCTGATACGTTGTGGCTTGTCTATAATGAGACTTACGAGATGGGAATACTACTCAAATCAATGCGAGAAGTGCAAATTATACTTATTCCAAACAGGACAGAGATCCTGAGGGGATCTTTCTCATACCGTCCCTTTCAGTGTTGATGTGGATGTCAAAATCCTCCGCAAGGTTCTCGCGAACCAATTTCTTGGTGCACTCCCGGACCTGGTACCTGAAGGCCAATGCAGATGAATGCTGCACAGGAGCACTTCACACACTATGCATAGACTGACGCACGTGCTGCACATGGTAGGAACCACTGATGACGAATACGCACTAGCCCTGCTGGACGTCGAACAAGCCTTCGACTCCGACAGTTGGGAGTACATGGGAGGTCTTGTGGTCACCGGATCTCGGACGGACGTATATCAGATGGGTTCAGTTGCTATGAGCAAAACCACTGGCCCTGGTGCGAACAAGCGGATTGGACTCTGAAAGGTTTGAAATGGAACTTTGGGCTCAACAATTGCCCTTTGTTGCTGCTGCGTTTTGACTGGTAATGGAGCCATTAGCCTGACGGGTGAGGAGCCTGCTTCCACTATGAGAAATAACAGTGGGGATTTGTAATGTTATGCAGGAGGAACTGATGAGAGGAGGGAGGGGACCTGACTGAGGTTACATTTGTTGAATGTGTACGGAGCGATGCGCTGCTGGGACGAGGGATGACTGCATATCTATACTGTCTATATACCGCATGTAGCTAATAATGCACCCACTTGTTGGAAAACTTAAAACAAATAATATAAAATATGTATTAGCAGCTGAGGCCACTCATTACAGACCTAAGAGCTTATTAACCCATCTTCTCTCCCCTTCACATTCTATACCTGCCACAGCCCAGACACTAGCACACTGGAATTAGTAACTACATTGCTATTCCTAAATGTAAATCATAGGACAATAATATGCATAAAGAAATGTTTGTCAATAAAATAACCTGCCGCAAAAATGCAGCACAAAATGTAAATATTTGGCACAAATTTTACATTTTGGTGCTGCAAAATTTACTAATCCATGCAGTAGAATCCTGGGGGATGATTGATGTGTAGCACTCAACCACATCCTCAGACGACACCCCACCTGCTGCCACAAGAATCAGAGGCTTGGTCGACCCTGCCAAAGAACTCAGAACACAAATGCAGGTATTCATTTCCATAATCACCCCTCTACTTTACAAGCATGGGAGCATTGCTTGTGACCATATGACCATTGCTGGGGGCATGGTCCAACGAGGACCCCATTCAAGCCATATTGCTATGTTTGTAGCTCACAGAGCGACCTGACCCCTGGACCTTATAGCTCATGAAAACCTACTGGAAATGAGTCTAGACCCCTGAACCACGCATAAACCACATATTTATTCATTTTGGATAACACCAACCACCCCCCAACAGGGATTTGAGTTGTCCAGGAATGAACCTGCATAGAAACAAATACGTCCTAATAAATGGATGAAGTGACTAATTAGCTGTGAAAGTGTACAATGATGTCGGAGTAATTGGAGACTGTTCTTTAGTCTGCTTAGGCTGGACATGAAGCTAAAAGCAGCCCTGAAAAATGTTTCTGTATTAGCTTCATACTTTTGTAAATGTAGCCTGACAGTCAGGGGGTCATTGCGAGTCTGGCGGTCTTGAGACTGAAAGACTCGGGGTGGCCATCGGACTGCCGAGGTAGTGTCTGTCCGATCCGCCACATTCTGACCTCAGCTGAACCGCTGAGGTCAAACAGTTGACACCGCCAGGCTGCAGTCAGCCTCCAGCCTGGTGGTCCCTGCGGTTTTAATCCCTCTGGATTTTGACTCCCATTCCGCCAGCCTTTCCATGGCAGTTTACACCACTGTGGAAAATCTGGCGGAATGGGGTTGTCTGGGGCCCCCTGCGGGCCCCCTGCACTGACCATGCACTTGGCATGGGCAGTGCAGGGGGCCCCCATGCACAGCCCCATCGTGCATTTCACTGCCCGGCGGGTGCCGCTGCACCTGCTGCACCGCCACATTGGCACCGGCGGAAGCCTGGCAGTGGTGGAGTTACTCCATTGGCGGTTCTGCCACGTATATTACAATGCAGACTGGACGGCAATGACCACCACCGCCAGCATGGCAGCCCAGACCACTGTGTTCATAATGAGGGCCTTTATGTGTTGCCACCATTTATGAAGATAATCTGCTGTCCTTCAGCACCTCCAAACCCTGATAGTTGGTCCCTCTTCTTAAGCCCACTGGGATACACTCCAGTGATGCATTTGGCTTCGTCAGCCCTGTTGCCAGAGTTGGACTGACATACTGGGATTTCCCAGAAGAATGGACGTGGCATGTATATCATGCGATGAAATCAGCCCAATGCATCTATGCATATCTCCATGTATGCATTTATGTGGTATTTCTATAGCCCTAACTGAACCAGAAGGCAGCAGAGTACTGCAAAGGGCCAAAGACAAGTATAAAGTCAACAAGTGAGAGAAGTGATAGCTGGTTTGTGACTGTTAATGCATTGAGATGTAATGCTCTTTAAAGAGGTGAGTCTTCAACTCTTTCCTACATCTGAAAATCACTGGCAGTCCTTATGGATACTGGGATATGGTTCCAGACCATGGGTGTATAGATGGAAAAGGCATACTGCCTTTTTTTTTTTTTTTTTTTTTCCGTCTTAGTTTGTAGTCTGGTTGTGTCCAGGCTACGGGTGTGCTTAGAGCCAACAGAAATGGTGAGTCTGTCTGCAAGATAAGCAAGACTGCTGGTCGTACTGGCTTTTCAAATGATGCAGCTGGTTTTGAAGGTGACCAATGAATTCCCACTAGGATGGGGGTGAAGTGATCATATTTCTCCCGGACCTGGATGAGACAATCTACGGCCTGCAGGATGTCCTTATGGGGTGCCATATGGAGTCTCGGAGGCTATTGAGCTGGGTGTTGCCAACATCCAGAGGCTATAATATGAGGGCTTGAAGAGCAGCTCTGAAGTCACTTTTGGGAGGAAATGGTTTCACTTTCTCTAGAAGAGAGAGATGCCACCTGAAAAATCTTTGCTATTTTGGCAATGTGTTCCTTGAGGGAACATGGATATCCAGGTCTGGATGATGCATTGTTGGAGGTACTGAATACAGTCACAGCTCTCTGTGCGGTAAAGGGACCGAGTGGCGCACAGGTTTGGGGGGGAGACACAAAAACATTTAATTTTTCACAAAAAATAAAATAAAAATGTACCTCTTCTGGTGCCGCGCCGTTCCTCTTTCCTGGTCACTGCAGACAGGCACAGGCTCCCAGCCTGCCCTGCAGCCAATCCTAACGCTGCATGAAAGCAGAGGTAGGATTGGCCAGAGCTCCCAGCCAGGGCATTGCCAGGCAGACCGAGAACCTGTGCCTGTTCTCTCTAGCCCGGCACCACAGTGCCTGGTTGGAGAAAGCACAGTGTGCATACATGTTTGGCCGGCCCGAGATGGATGGCCAAACACACATGCTCACTGAGGGGAGTGCACAGTGCACTTCCCCTCATCCCGGTTATCCCCCATGGCCCTGCCCCTTTAACAGAGAAACAATAATAAACGCAGTTTATTATTGTTTCGTTGTTAAAGGATTGCAGTGGCTGCTGCTCGCGAGGGATGGAGGGCGATGCTATTCCACCGCAACATAGGAGCTGCCTCTGGCTGAATGTCTGAAGTGGAGGAGACATTCATGTAGAGTCGTGTGAAAGGCATATTGGTGAACCTTGATGTTGTTATATGTGAGTTGACACGTTGCAGCAGTATGTCTTGTGAGATGGCATCAAATGCTGCGGATACGTCCAGTAGAATCAACACGGCATTTTTCCCCGCATCATTTTCAGCGTATCTCCTATCTCCAACTGTGCTGTCTCTGTAGAATGTTTTGGGTGAAAACCTGATTGTTTAGGATGTAAAATATTTGCCTCTTCCAAGAGCACCATTAGTTGTGCATTGATCAGTTTTTCCATGACTTGAGGCTATAAGTAGTGAAATAGGCCGGAAGTTAGGCAGAATGGTAGGATCAGCTAGGTGTTTTTTTCTGTAGCGGTTTAACCACTGCTAATTTCCAGTCTTTTGGGACCACCGCAGAGGATAAAGAGGTGCTCAAAATTGCTTCACCTACTGGATTTATGCAGTGTATAACTTTGTGGCGTACACAAGGGAGGCATGGATCATAAGGGGAACCTGATTTACATGCTAAAATGGCTTGATAAGATTGAGCTAGAGTAATTTTCTAGAAGGTTAACAGTGATGATCCTGAATGGGGGAGATAACTTGTTGGAAGATTCTTAAAAGAGGGGACATTCCCAAATTTTTGTTTGATGGTCTGTATTTTGTCCGCAAAATATGCAGGCATTGTATTGCATAGGATTTGAGAGGGTGGCACCTCTCTAATCATTGTTTTTGGCTGTAGGAATGATTTGACAATATTGAAAAGGTCTTTTTGATTTGATTGGACTTTGACAATCTGAGACGAAAAGTAATACTTTTTTGCAGTCTTGATCTGGTCATGGTAGGCTTTCAGGGCTTTCCTAAACTTACTCAAGTCTTCAGCATTGTAGGTTTTCCACCATTTACTTTCCAATTTGCTACAATAACGATGGAGCTCTGCTAAGGACTGTGAGTGCCACGAATACCAAAGGGACAGAGATACCCTCATGTCCCTTTGAGAGGTAACTATTTCAGCACAATGCAGCTTAACTCAGCCGCAATAATTATGTAGGACCTATTATATCAGGACAGTTTACTGAAATTGGGTAGTGGTACAGCCCCATATTCTTGAAATGGCAATTTTTCTATACAGTTTCGGAGTGCTCGCGCATTTGGGGCCATATTTATACTCAGGTTGCGCCGATTTTGCGTCGTTTTTTTCGACGCAAAATCGACGCAGAACTAACGCCAACTAACGCCATATTTATACTCTGGCGTTAGACGCTTCGGGCGCCAAAGTGCCCGGAGTGTGCGTCATTTTTTAGCATGAACCCCTTCCTTGCGTTAATGATATGCAAGGGAGGCGTTCCCGTCTTAAAAAATGACTCCCAGGCCTTTACGTGGTATTTATACTCCCGGGCAAAAGAGACGCCCGGGAGTGGGCGTGGCCAAAAACGGCGCATTTGCGCCGCTTTTTAACGCCTGGGTCAGGGATGGCGTTAAGGGACAAGTGGGCTCAAAATGAGCCCAGAGTGCCCTCCCCTGCCCCCAGGGACCCCCCCTGCCACCCTTGCCCACCCCAGGAGGACACCCAAGGACGGAGGGACCCATCCCATGGACATTAAGGTAAGTTCAGGTAAGTATTTTTTTTTTTTTTTTTTGTGGCATAGGGGGGCCTGATTTGTGCCCCCCTACATGCCACTATGCCCAATGACCATGCCCAGGGGACAGAAGTCTCCTGGGCATGGCCATTGGGCAAGGGGGCATGACTCCTATCTTTACAATGATAGGAGTCATGTTGATGGGGGATGGGCGTCGAAAATAAATGGCGCAAGTCGGGTTACGATGATTTTTTCGACGTAACCTGACTTGCCCCATTTTAAGACGCCCATGCGCCATTTTCCCCCTACGCCGGCGCTGCCTGGTGTACGTGGTTTTTCTCGCGCACACCAGGCAGCGCCGGTCTGCTTGCGCCGGCTAACGCCATTCAATAAATACGGCGCCCGCATGGCGCTTCAGAATGGCGTTAGCCGGCGCAAAACTTTTTGACGCAAAACTGCGTTAGCGCAGTTTTGCGTCAAAAAGTATAAATACGGCCCTTGATGGTCTAGGAGGAAACTCTTAAAGATCCTCTCAAAGGTCCTTGGATTGGCCCATTACTCCTTTCCAAAGGTAGCTTGTTGCACAAAATGGATGACTTGGAAGCAGGCTGCTACACGAAGGCCATAATCTATCTGGCATTGTTATTTGCCCAAAATTGGAAAGCGTTTTGCCTTCCCAGGTTGAGTGGCTGAGTAAGAGTTAAGATCATACAACTTATTTTGGAGAGACAGATCTATGAAGCAAGATGATGACCAAAGAAACATTGTAAAATGTGGAAGCCCTGGCAGGAGAATTTCCAAACGGGGTTAAAAAATGAGCAGGTGCAGTACAGAGTTTGTCTCTTCACCCCCTGTCTTGTTTCCTTACACTTGGTTTTGTAGTGTATTTTAGGCATCTTTCTTCATATACGATAAATGTCCAGTGATGCTTGGATTGCAGTTATATTTATTGTATACTAAATGCAAATAAAATATCCTATTAAAAAAATGAAAGTGTCACAGCAGTTCAAATGACTAGTGTTTTAAATACTATGCAAAGGGGCTGCTCATTGTGCCCGGGATGCAGTTCAGGGGACTAGAACTGAGCATGATGGTTAATCTACTACCCTCAGGTCATTAATACCACAGGCTCGGTTTTGAGGCATGTGACTGATTCATCACATCACAGATACCATCGTGTCAGATTTCACTTTCTCAAAAAGTAAATGTCGGAGTGCCATTCCAGTATCTGCAGTGCCTACAAGCTTGTAAAGAACCACAGCAATTCTTGTATGAACAATTACGTAAAGCAGGAAAACCAGCTCCCTTGAGCTAACGAGGTGACGAGCTCTGGTTGAAACACTTGCGTACAAAAACCTGAGAGGACTTTTGGCAGCATTTCCAGCAACCCCACAGACAAAGCTGCTCTCTGCTGATGAAGGGCTGAACCCAGAAACTCGTGTCCAGAGATTTACAGCACTTGCTGCACCTACTAAGGTGAAAAACTACACTTTGACTGCATGTACCATGATGCAATGGGGCTGACTGCATGCTGGAGTGTGAGGCAGGGTGCTCCCTTTCTGGTTTTCCTATTTACCTAAAGCACTTAGGGCCTCATTTACAAGAAACTGGTGCTTTGTCATCAATGCACCAGTTTTCTTGCACTGCACTGCGCCCCACTAATGACACCATGGAAGCGCTGTATTTACAGTACTGTGCTCCAAGGTGCACAGTTTCCACAGCTGCATAGGAAAATTCAGAAGCAGTTGTGGCGCTGAACCTTAGCATTGCTGGACTACTGTCAACATTTTGACACTTGTCCAGCAATGCTAGTGGGTGCCCCATTGAAAACAGCATAGCGTTACATTAACGCCTGCCCTGAGCAGGGATTAATAAAATGATGCTGTGATTGCGCAAAATGGCGCAGTGAAATCTTGTTGTGGGGGAATGCCTACCTTGCATACATTATACCTGAAGCAGGTATAATGTGGTACAAGGCTTTACAAACTGGCACAATGGTACCATTGCACCAGTTTACAAATGAGGTGCTGTGTGGGGGACTGTTTGTGCCGCCATAGAATAAAAACAATGAGGCTACGTCAGTGTAAGGGGCTTGTATAGGAGTCCCTCAATGTTCACTTGTCATGAAAATATTCATGTGTCCACAAATATGTAAATCACAATTGCAATCCCAGAAGCCCCAATTGCCAACCAAGTAATTAAAGCCCTATTGCCATGCAGGACCTCACAGATATTCAACCTGTAAATCACCATCACTATTCCTGCAACCACATCAACTTTAACCATTCAAAGGTATATTGCCATGTTGGTATCCACAATTGCAGTTTGGGGCTCAGTGGGGCCATCTAGTCTCTGCCCCAATCTGCCATGCTGCAACTAAAGCCCATCACAGGTGACAGCTCTCCAGTTTCATGTCTACTGCTGTCCACTGAATGGTAATTCTGCTCTTTGTAGAACATGTGCTGAGGAGGCAGAATGTGCAGCATGCTTCACAAGGTAGCATGTCACCCAAACTACTGGAATATGAGCTCCAGCTAGAATGGGATTCACCAACAATGCCCTTTACTGGCCCTCCTCCTACATTTTCAACAAATCTCCATTTGTGTGCATAAAAGGGTCCTGTTCAAAATTATTTTATTGGTGTTCAGAGCTTACAGAGTGTTGGGACCAAAATATTTAACCTCCAAAGATACTTATCATACAACACTCCAATCGCTGAGGTCCTCAAATGCCAATCTACTCAAGATCTCCACCTTCAGACTTAAAACACAAGGAGGAAAACAGTTCGCAGTCCTCAGTGCACAGGCATCGAACCACCTTTCCAGACACCTGCAATTTTTAGAATCTGAAGTCATCTTTAGGAGAAAGCTTATAACATGGATCTTTGGTATTCCTAACGTTCTCTGTTTTTTGCTTATGCTCTACTCTGTAGGATTTTGGTATATTGTGTCATGCAGTCATATACGTCTCTGCCCAGTGCCAGGATTCTCCTTTGGGAGTGACAGTGCGCTTGATAAATTATTTCATTCATTCATTCATTCATTCATTCATTATCCTTTGTTAATTCACTCACAGCTGCCCCTCCCATGCAGTGTACAGCATGAGGAATATTCCCATGGAGTTAATTATTAAAGACTTAAAAGTTTAGAAATCTTTTTGTCCCCAAAGATCCAACTGTAAGGTTAGCTTCTAGGGGGCTGAAATTCACGTTTTCATCAGAACGTTCAGGTAAAGAGACTGGGCATGGCATAGCTGCAAGTAACAAAGAACTGCTGCATGATGTGAAAGTCAAACCCTTGCTCAGTAAAGGTCAGAATCTGAGTTTGAGTACCACATCTTTCAATTGAGTGTTTCCTCTAGCATCTCAGATGGCGAACCCTCAGATGGCAGAGACCTGGGCTGGAACGTTCCAACACTAAGGGTATCTCACCCATGAGCTTGCCCTCACACTGAACTGCATGAAGGGCAGCCTGCCAGATTTCGAGAACAACCTCAGAACAGGGTGAGTATGGGGAAAGGCAAGTTGACCACCTGTTTTGTAATGGGAGAGAGATCACCTGTTACCCATCTTTGAGTGGCATAAGATGGGTCATCCTGAAATCCATAAATACACTAATTTATAACCATTAAATGTGATGCCTAGTAATAGGACTAGAGTTTGATCATAACAATGGCCAAGCATAAAAGGATACTTGGCCCATTTGGCTGTTGCAGTGACAGAGGGTTTATTGTCTCATAGGAAGCTCCCCAAGAGTCCCATGACCTTCTGAAAAATGGAGGGTGAGATGTGAAAGGGATAGACTTGAAGAGCACATAGAATTATTGGTAAAAAGATAATTTTAAGGTCTCGTCTACCAGACAGCGAAAGGTGTCTGGTTGAGAAATTCCTATTGTCTCCTCACCAAAAACTTACATTGGGATTAGAGCCCGCCCATTGCTTACCATTGGTTTGCCTTATTGTAACTCTAATGTGCTTGCTTTTTATTCGATGATTTGCCTTCCTTTTCTCCTTCTTTTGTTTGTTCTTCCTCAGATGCACTATCTGTTTGATTGGATGACTTGTATTCTTCCAGTGCTTACATATAGCTTACTACTTTATTCTTTTTCTTCAACACCCCAAGGGACTGGATGTGCTATCTAGTTCTGTTCCTCAGGTGCTGCTTCCCTTCTCCAAACACCCATTGTCCCATGCTTGCTCGGTGTTACTCGCTTCCTCGTGTGCTGCTCCCTCTTTCTTGTGTGCTCACCTGAGCCCCATGATGCTCTCGCTCATGTGCTGCCCTCCTTCTCATATGCTTCTCTTTGCATTCATGTGATCCGTGTAGCTCTCTCCCTTGTTGCTGCTTTGCCACTCCTGCTTTGTGCCCTGCAATTCTTTGGATGGCCCAGCCGTTGGCATTTGCAAAATCCTAGATTGGTCAATAAAAAAAGAAGAAAAATTGCAACCACAGTAAATTATGCGTGTCTCTTCAAAGTGATGCTACCCGGCAACAGCAGCTGTGCCATTGTGTCTTTTTTTACTTTCTTTTTTCTTTCTTTATTTTTGCTGACACTGCACAGCATCAGCAAACAGCATTGGCAAACCCAAAATGACCAAATGACGAGAATTACTTGCTGTGCAAATTCTTTTTGTAACTGTTACTCATCCCCAAAGGGCAGAGAAAGGGTAGAGGAGTGTGCAAGATCTCTCTGCAGTGATATGACAGGAGGTTGCTAATCGCAGGACCAGCACTGGCACTCCCAAATATTTAAAACATATTGATTCCTTGTTGAGACCAGTGGCTTATAATATTTCTGCTGCGGTACCTTCTACTGGGTGAATTATAGACTTTGGACGATAAACTTTTAGGTCAGAGGTCTTCCCAAATAGCGACAAACAACAAACTGATATATGTAATGCTTGAATTAATCTAAACCACTGGCAATCATTTGGGTCACATTGCAGTCTATCATTTTCACCAACCATGCCACTCTAGACAGAGGACGACTTAATGCAAATCATTATTGACCCTGGTTCTCATGGGAACAGTCCATCCTAAACTGTCAAGTACAGCCTCCTACAGAAGTGAGCACAAACAACCCCAGACCTGTTTCTATGTGGGCCTCTGAGAAGTCTACACCTTCTAAAGCACGGGACTCATGTATGGGCCCTCCAGTGTACTTACGGCATGAACTCCAGCAATGTGATGGATAGAATGCTTGAATTAATCTCTGCCACTGGCGATTACTCGTGCTGCATTCCAATCATTTATTGCCCACCATGCCTCTGTGTGTCGGCTGAGGCCTGCTTTTGCAAATCAGCACTGATTCATCTCCTCATGGGAATAGTCCATCTTGAACTGCCAGACTGGGCCTCCTTCAGAATGCAACACAAGCTTGACCAAATTAGTCCAGAATCTCCATCACCCGGGGACAGGAATTGCAAATCTGACCGAAAAAGTCCAGGAGGTTGACAAAATATAATGACATGTGATCCTCTATCTACTCTTCTCATCAGAAACCTGGATTCAGCTCATCTCACTGCAGCTACTGGGCCAAAGGTTGTGAATAGTAGAGCGGAGAGTGGACATCCTCCCAGTGGGGAATATATGTGGAAGGAATTCCTTGACATGGACTCTGGCAAGGTCTTGTGCAGTAAGCAGAAAATATATTGATAACTGGAACCAAACACTATCCTGGACAATACTTCAAACAGGTACTGCCAGCTGACTAAATCAAAGGCCTTCTGAAAGTCTTCTGTGAGGAGTGTTTGTGAGTAGCCACTGCTAAAGCATTATGAATGTGTCTAAGAATATGTTTAGTAGTCCTACTAAGCATAAGGCCATTTTGGCCCCTTTGAACCAAGAAATGTATAAGTAGGAGCAGCTGATTCTAGCATGTTGTTAATGTATTTTTTCTATATTAATCAGAAAGATGGGCCTGTATGATAAACACTGGTTTGGTGGTTTCCCAGAATTAAGCAAGGCTGAAATGAATGCTTCTCTGCGTTCCGGCAGGAGGATTCCATCCTTCACTGCCCGGTGGAACATATGTAGTTAAGTGCGGTGTTGATTTTGGTGAAAATTGGCAACAGAGTTTTTTCAGAATCCCAGTGTGGTCTGGGCTGTCCCTCGTTGAGTTCAGAAAATTGCATCATCTGCTTCCTACTCCGAAATCTCAAGATCTACCCCTTTCTTGTCCTCCAAGTTAAAGTGAGGGGAGGATATGAAGGCAAGTCTGTGGCCAGTTCGCCATGGACTCCCTTCTGCTTTACAGTTTTGTACAGAAGAAGGGGAAAGAATACGTTACTTCTCCTTTTCCTAGAATCCTATCTCCTGAATCACTAAGTATCTCATAGACATGTCTTGGGAGGATCATCACTCCTCAGCAACCAGTAGAGAATGTTCATTGCTTTCTTCCCTTGTTCATAAATCTGACTTTGTGAGATTAACCATTGGTTATTCACCTTGTCTGTAAGAAGTTGTTTGAAACAAAAGTTAGAGATCTTCCAACTTCAACTGTATGGATCACCTATATTAGATCACTACTTTCAAGAGATGGACTTTGAAGAACATTACTGTGTTCCTTTTGACTTTGTAACAAAAGTTGTGGCCTGAGGCTTGGCTGCGAAGCACTGGTTTTAAAGACCTCCCAGATGGCAACCAGGGAGTCTGCATAAACTACAGTGTTTGAGAATCAAGCCTTGGATTCATCTGCAACATATTTGAAAAACCCCTAGTTAGACACCAAGGCCCTCATTATGACATTGGCGGTCCAGCTCCGCCACGCTGGCTGTGGTGGTAACACCACCGACGGCATGGCGGTGCTGGACCACCAGATTCTGACTATGACGGTGAACAGGCTGCAAAGCAGCCAGTTCACTGCCTGTACCGCCAAGGCGATTGGACTACTGGGGCGAAGGTAGACCACCTTCTCCTTGGCAGTCCACCATAGACCGCTGACGGTATTTGGAGTCTCCTTTCCACCAGGGATTTTCCCTGGTGGAGAGGATACTGTGACAGGAATTTACATTCCAGTCGCCAGTATGCGACTTCCCCCTTCTCCCCCACACAGCCAGGGTCCCCTCTAAGCCCGTAGGGACCCCCACTACCCCACCCCATCCAAGCATGCATGCACCACACACATACACATGCAATCATGCATTCACACACTCATATAGACACACACATACACTTGCACACACCCCCACCACCCCGCATCCATTCATGCACTCATACAGACACACACATACAAATGCACCCCCCACCACCCCGTATCCATTCATGCACGCATACAGACACACACACATACACACACACAAACACCCCCCTCCAATCACACAAATGCACACACACACCACTCATCACCCCCCTCCCCTATCGGACGGGCACTTACCTTTTCTCAGTGGTCGTCCGGGAGGGGACAGGATCCTTGAGGCTGGCCTCGCCACCAGCGCCCCTTCACCACAACACCGCCACGCCTATTACCAACTCATAATAGGTGTGGCGGTGTTGTGATTATGTGGCGGTGCAAGAGGAGCAGCCTCCATTGCACCGCCGACTGCCAATATGGTTGCTGGCAGCTCTCCACCCACATTCTGGCAGAGAGCCGCCAGCAGTCATAATATGGCGGTCTAAAGACCGCCATTCCTGGCGGTCTCGTGGCTGGCAGGGCTTCGGCAGTCTACGTTATAGACCACCGAAGTCATGATGAGGCCCCAAGTTCTGAGCCAGTAAATGCTTTGGTCTAAGATATTGGTGTGCCCCAATGTGAGCGTCCTCTGTGAATTATCAGATATACCCTTAGGAAAGATATTGATTTTCGAGACAACCTGGACACCACCAATTGCAACAAAGAAATAATCCAGTTTACACAAGAATTTGTAGACACTGGAGAAAAAGGAATATGCATGTGTGGAGGGATGGAGGGCTTGCATGGTGAATGTCAGTCTCAGGGAAGTGTCAAAATCAAAAAAGGCACTGTGGCCCATCCGATTGGTGGGTCACAAGGTGTGCCTATCCAGTGCCAAGTCCATGAACCCATTAAAGCCACCCACGTGAAAAGGATCCTTGGGGGAACTTCTAAAAGAGCCTCGTCCAATAAAGAGAAAAAGGATGAAGTGCCTGGAGGTTGAGAATTGAGGCAAATTATGGTGGGACTTCCAGTTGACCCAATGCATTACAGACCCCTTCCCTGACCTCCTAAAAAGGTGAATTTTTCTTGAGTAAGAAGCTGAACTTCTGCTTAAAACCTACATTGTGGAAATTAGTGGAACCATATGTTCCCAGAACTGAGAGGTGAATGTGTAACAAGTAAGTTACCTGCAGTAGAGCAATATCAGGGGAGTGGTGCTTTGAAGCCTTCAATATTGCTCCTCTTTTAATTTTAGCATTCAAACCCTTAAAATTCCAGGCTAATACTTTTAGTAGGAGTACCGCTAAGCTTGTCATTCAGGGGGATATTAGAAGGGATGTAGCAGGTGAGCAACCCAGTGAGGTAGACTGAAGTGTGTGAGCCAGTTCAAAAATACAGAGATGGGAAGTCTGATGAACATGGGACCAGCCACAACTAAATTAAAAATAAGAAATTCCTACTAAGCCACTCACTATATTTCTAACGCTTTTCAAACCATCTTCATTGGAATTTTATCATCAACAGAACAGCAGGTATATCAGTCCATGCAATCTATTGAATAACATCATTACGAGCATTAAGTAACAAGAGCCCCATATTCTTGTACATGTATTGGCAGTAGTTAGAAAACGCATGTTCCACAAAGTCCACAAAAATTTAAAGCAGTGAGCAAGTTCAATTGCAAATGCTAAAGAAGTGGGGGGAAACATCCGACATACAGTTGTGGTGCATAGACCGCCTCCGGTATCCATCAAGGTTTGATGGGTACCACACCAGTCCACAACTCATGGCATAAAGTGTGTCACCACAATGCCCCACCTATGTAGAGGATGGGGAGGTCAGTGACTTTGGGGAGGGAAAGGGAGTCAATACACCTGGGCTAGTGTTATTGAGCTATTACAGTGTGCAAGCGATCAGTCCGATGTGGTGGAACTGCCCAGTGGCCCCTCAAGGGAGACTAATAGATTTTCCCATTCTGCTGCAATGGGTCACCTCTGCAACTATATTTCTAACATGAAGCCTCTCTCTGCTGTCCTTCAGGTGTGGCAAATAAACCCCAAAAGGTCTAATTTCTCCACACTTAGCATCCAACAAGGGCAATTAATAACTCCCAAGAACACCAGAAGCCAGCCTATCAAATGTAGCAACTTAGTAAGTTGTGGTAGGTGGTTCAAAACTAAACCATAGAAACCAAACCAAGTTGGTGCCATTTAGTGATCAAACAAGGGCCACAAAAGCAAAGCCGACATTGGACAGTCAACCAGATTGACCCCTGTTTGGTACGCAGACTTTAGTGTTGCCTGAGGAGCTGAGACCTTTAGCTCTTGTTGATGAAGAAATGGGGCCAATGCTGCATCAGTGTGCTCAAGATGATCTGCGCGGGTTCTGTCTTGGGTGATGTTCCTCTTATGAGTTCTCTAAGCTTGGTTTGGAGAAACCTCTCCCACAATTTCTTTGAGCCCTGGGTGTGGAGCTAGTCTGGCCAGTGCAGCCAGAACCTGAGAATTTTAAGTTGGGACTGAGATCTCTCATTTCTTCCACCCCATCCTAAGAAGGCTCTGAAGCCTCAAAGAAGGAAGCTTTCAATTGAAAGGGGACTCCTTGCCTGGCTGGGTAGAACAACATATAATGAAGTTCCAAGAAGGTCCATTGTCTTCTGTCTTTCTGCCTTAGTTCTTCAAACGTTGAAGTTGAACTGCTTCTGTTTAATCAGGGAATATTTCACTCAATGAGATTCAAACTGAATTGCCAGTAGGCTCCTCATTGTTTATTCCAATGTTTGTAATTAGAATTTTGGCAATCATTAGACAAGAGCATGGTGAGCTCATTTTATTACAAATCAGGGTGACAAAAGGACTACTGGGCCTCAGAAACCTCTTAGGATCATCTTCCTTATATCCTTTGGTGAATCCACTGCATCTGAGGGTGTTTGCCGATTCTGGACCCACGGCATTTTCTGATCGGTCATCCAGTTATCTGGATGATGTTGTCGACTGAGAGACTGAGGTTTGGAGCTGTTTGGTAGTATCTTCGAAATCAGAGATGCACCCTTCCAACTCCGTCCCCTATAAACCATATTCCTAATGTAATGTCTCAAGAGGGTTACACTGGGGTTCAACTCATCAGTTTTGTCTTCCTAGTCCTCACAGTGGATCTGAGAGGATTGTAATATTATGTCTGTGGAAGAGGAGGAGAGAGAAGAGGAAATCCCCCACAAATCTCATCCAACAGGAAGTGAATCTAGAGAGGCCTGAAGTGCCATCTCATTTTTTGTTTTCCTATTTTCAAGTATTTCCTGGTAGGGATCTGTCCAGTCTTATCCTTGCCCATTTCATAAATGACTGTGTTACAGGGTAATGGCTGCTGTCAGCAGAAAAGGTATCTCTTTACTTGACTGCTCAGACAAATTAGAGTTGGATCATAGGGTTAGCACCAGTCACACAGGAGGCCATCAATAGCCAGTGTGCCGGATCTTTGTTGCTGTCTTGCCAGGACAGCAGGGATGCACTTTTGGCATGATAATCTCAAGGCCACAAGGGACCAGTATGGTATAATTTATGTGGCCATTGAGTCACCTCTATCTTGAGAGCCATCTCACTAGTGTAATGCCAGTACACTCACAGCACTAGAGACCAACCCCCACCTTGGGATTTAGCAGAATGTTTCCCCTCGACCAGCCACCGTGAGCACCATCATCTGGAGAGCAGAGAGGCTCTAATTCCAAATGTTCCAATGTTCCATAATTGTGGCCTGTTACCTGCTGATCTTCCATTTTATTAGAATGGGCAGTCAATACAGAAATGAGCAGTTATGAGTTCAGGCTCAAACCTTACCCCCTCCACACCATCTTCTTGTCTTAGCCAACAGTGTGAGTGGGTAGAATCCTCAACGTGAGTGCAGGGAAATTGTGGCATGTTGTCCTACTTGGCCATGTTACTAATAGGCCTGGATTTCCAGGGTTTGGGTTGACCTGGCTGGACCACCCTCATGTGCAGGGTATCCCATCTGTGTGGCAGATCAGTTCTCTAGTACATTGGTTCCCAACCTGTGGTCCGGGGAGCCCTGGGGGTCTGCGAAGCCTCCTCATGGGGTCCGCGACTGCATAGAAAATTAAATAATATTAATAGATTACGTCCTCAGCTTTCAGTAATTACTCAGTGGGGGGGCCCCGGAGTCCAATAAAGTTCAGTGTGGGGTCCCTGGATTCCAGTAATGATAAAGTGGGGGTCCACAGAAGTCAAAAGGTTGGGAACCACTGCTCTAGTACAAGCTAGCATCCCCTGACCCGCTATACCCCCACCCGTACCCCGCAGCCGCATGGCACGTACAACGGTGGGGAGGAACACAGGCTGTCAGAAGGACAACCCCAATTTCTAGCCCAATCTAACTGGCTTTCAGGATCCAACCATTCTTAGACAGGGCCTCTCTCATTTGCCTGTATGCCCCAACTTTCTGGGCAGGCACTGCATTTCAGAGTCCTGCAGTTTCAGGAAACTACTTCAGTCTCTTTCAACAGCTTTTTGGTCTCCGGGCCATGGGCTGGGCCATGCTGCCATTTTGGTTGATTCTAAATAGAACAGAGCAACCCAATATTCCCCCAGGGAACTGGCTAAGGTAAATAGAAAACTATACAGTGTTCCGGGAGGAATTATTTCAGTTCTGACTTATTGCATCAATGACTTAATCCAACCTGCATTTCATAAAAAAATGAACATAACAAAACAAAGCAGGCAGCGTATTTGTATATGAACATTAATATTACGTATCAATCAAATTAAAACTTTAAGTGCATTCAAAATAGTCAACACTGGATGCCCCTCCACATAATGATCCAACATAACCGCAGGTTAGAATACATCAAAGGATCATCGAGAGGCAAAACCTCCTCTTAACAGATGGTACAATATAAGCATCAGTCCAAGCATCAAAGCAAGTTATCTCCAAGAAAATACAAATGTCATGGATGCATCAGCCCAAAGTTGTCGTCAGTGCGGTTAAAGAGGAGGAATTGTTGACGTATCAGTCTCACATAGGCCAGCTGGTCCATAAGACCATCATCAGGACTCAGTGTTGAAAACAAACTACACAATTTTGCTGATATAACAGTGGCCAACTATACTCAGTTATCCCGGAAGCGGGTATCGTCGGTCCCACACCTTTTTTTTTTGGTCACACAGTCCTAATGTATGGCAGGTCCTCTGCTCGCCTTTCCATGAGCAATGATGGCTCCCTCCACATGTCGCACAGAAGGAGGGGGGCAAATCATCTAATTTGTAGCTCCAATTAGCAGTTTTGGGAAGCAAGTTTTTGGGTCCTCTGTGCACAGGCCACACATCAGCTCTCTGCTTGGCCCCAAGTCTCTGACACCACACGCTACTAAAAACTGCAGCTTTGATGAGCAACAAAATTGGGTTGCCAGGGCTAAGTCACACTCTCTGTGACTGTGGGCCAGTTTAGGTCACTGTTCAGCAGGATTAAGTCGGATTAAATAGGGCATCTGGCAGAGCTGTTTAAGCGAGGGCCCGCCAATTTAGCTACCTCGGCCACGTCTCCCACCGCCCTCCATGAGATTTTCAATAACTTTCTTTTTGGGTAGGAGTATATCAGATAAGCACTGCTCCTGAGGTACAAATATTTTTTCTGCTGTGCATCCAGTAGTTATGTTGCTCAGGCAATTATCGTCTAAAAAAAGGTGCGTTGGCAAAACACTGCATTGTTTTAGGAAAGTTAAATCTTGCCCCTTCTCAACTGTCTTTAAAAGATATGACTTTTTAGGTAATATTTCTGGAAAATGGTGAATTAAATCTACATTGTGGTCCATTTTATAAACTGTTTTCCTTGATGTGTGTTGGGGAAGATTCCACACCCCAAGTAACAGGCCAAAATCGCTCACGGGGCTCTTTTAGCGCACTTCTTGGACTGGAATGAAGATTTTTAACATTTTGTCCCTCGTTCAGTTCTACTGGTGTCACCTTAAAGTGCCAGAGTAAATAGTTCCCAGAGAGCTGGGCTCTACGCGTTGTTCCTACTTTGCAAAATACATTACAATATCCATAGATCTGCGGATACCGCTGAATAATGGAACGGTAAATATCAAGAACTAACTGATTTGACCCTGGTGAGAATACATTCGGAAGTCACTGACTCAGTTTGGACAACTGCCATCCTAAACAACAAGTATTGTGCAGAGGCGAGCTAAGTAATCGAGAGTGGCTGCGAGAAAACAGGAAGGGCAGGTTTCCTGTTCAGCTTGGAACACTTGAACTGCTTTCTGTATTTCACTGTGAGGACAAAATGAGGTCTCACGTTGACCGTGTGAAGTTTGGGACTCTACTTGTCCTGGATTGGATTTGGACTGGCTTATCAGCAATCAGGCAGTACCCGAGGGACTAGTCTAAGCAGCCAGTATGAGGCGTTTTTTTGGAGGTTTATGGGCTTGTTTTATTGCCTGGTGGGCCTTTGATTACTGATAATTTCCCGAACATTACCACATATATTGTATAGCAAGCCCAAATGCAGGCAGTCTCCCTTACCTTGCCAAACACCTATACAAGGTGTGTTTAAAGCTGCCCTATTGGAAACTGGGGCCACTTTGTTAGCTTTCGGGTGGGGAACACTTTTATTATGGAGCCTGTGCATATTTTCTGTCCCATTCCGGCACTGTACTTGTCTAGGCATCTTGGGTGCCTAAAAGCCAGGGCCGAGTATTTCACCCAGTCTATAGATTTCAAGCAGTCCATTTGTGAGAAAATCACCCAGTCCAGACATCCCAAGTATTTTTATGTTAGGACCTTCATTACTTTTCTTAAATGTTAAATAATCCTGCACACCTACAGCACGTCTCCGTGAATCCCCTTTAAGTTATAGAAAGCAAATAAAAATGCTTTTGTGAAGGTATATTTTGCTTTCTATTTTTAATCTTTTTCAAACAACTGTATCAGGCAATATGAATGGTTGGATTACTAACTTAAAAGTGGATTTTAAACATGTATGGCGTCTTCTTCCCAAACCATTTTTCATGTTCCTTTTCTTAAAAGAAACAAGCATTGGCAAACCAAATAGATTTCGCCCGTGCAAGAGCTAAATGGCTTTACCATTATGTTTTAGCCATGCTGTACACCAGCATGGCTGCTGTTCAGCATGGCTAAAGGTTAGTGGGGCAAAAGAGAGTGGCTTGGAGTGTTGTAAAGTGGAGAAGAGCGAAGTGTTATGGAGTGGCATAGAGTTGAGTGCCATGAAGTTGAGTTTCATGGAGTGTAGTGGAGTGTCATGGAGGGAGTAGATTGTCAAAGTGGAAAGGCACAGAGTGGAGTACAGTATTGTGGAGTGGAGTGGCATACGGTGTTGTGGAGTGGTGTAGAGCCAAATGTAGGGCATAGAAGGTATTACATAAAGTAATAGTGTTGTAGAGCAGAATAGATTGTGATAGAGTGGAGTAGTGTAGGAGAGTGGAATAGCATAGAATGGAGTAGAGTGTTGTAGAGTGAAGTGGCGTATAGTGGAGTAAAATGGCATGGAGTGGCATAGAGGGAGTTGTATAGAGCATCGTAGAGTGGAGTAGTGTTCTAAAGTACCACATAGTGGAGTGAAGTGCCACAGAGTGAAGTAGCGTTTAATGGAGTAGAGCATCATAAAGTGAAGTATCATAGAGTGTAGTATTGTAAAGTGGAGTAGAGTGTAAAGTAGAATAGAGTGGCCTACAGTGGAGTGACGTAGTTCACAAAAGTGTAGAGTGGCATTGCATGCAGTGGTGTAGAGTGCATTGGTGCAGAGTAGAGTGGCATTAGGTTCAGTGGCGTAAAGTGCAGTCTTGTAGAGTGGAGCATCATAGAGTGTGGTGGCATAGAGTGCAGTGGCACAGACTAAAGTGGTGCAGAGTATAGTTAGGTGCAGATTAGAGTGGTGCAGAGAGCAGTGGCATAGAGTACAGTGGTGCTGAGTACAATAGAGTGGCGTAGAGTGCAGTGACAGGTCGCAAAAGTGTAGCGTGGCATAGCATGCAGTGGCATAGGATGTAGTGGCTTAGAGTCCAGTGGTGTGGAGTAGAGTGGCATTGAGCTCACTGGTGGAGAGTTCAGTTTGGCAGAGTAGAGTGGCTCAGATAAGAAAGCAGTGGTGCAGAGTTCACTGGTACAGAGCAGACTAAAGAAGCTTAGCATGCAGTGGCATAGTGTGCAGTGGCGTAGAGTGTTGCAGAGTATAGTGCGTAGCGTGCAGTGGTGCAGAGTAGTTGGCGTAGAGTGTAGTGACATAGAGTACATTGGTTTAAAAAAAAAAATTGATTTTTAAAACATGTAAAAATTCAACAAATCACATATAACTGCATTCTTCATCTAAGAAACATTACGAGGGCAACATATGCAACATCACAATTTCCCAAGGTTGAAATTATACTCCCATCTCCTTCACACATTATACCAGTCACGTATATCCATGTTACATCTCCCTTCCCCTTGTGTGATGTGGGATGTTTGTGCATGGACCACGGTGGGGCTTAGCATGTGGCACGCTTCCAATGGGATACGTCGATAGTCTGCCCATTCCTGCCAGATCTTTGTGTGTTTTTTAGGGGCATCCTCACACCTGATAAATTGTTCTCTCTAAAGTCATGCAATGCTCCATGCACAAAGCCCATTTGGTGGTATGTGGGGTGGCCTCCGACCTCCACTCCTGAGCTATATCTCTTTTCACTATCACCAGTACTAGCCACAATACTGCTCTTTGGTACCTATTCCCATCTATACATTCCGCAATGTGTAGCAATATCAGTTTTGGATCTCCAGACACAGGCCATCCCAGTACCCCACCCAGATCATCGAGGTGTGTCTCCAGTATGCCGCTAAGGCAGGACATTGCCAGCATCCACCTGAGGAGAGTGCATGGGTTTTGAGTAAAGTGGTGTTTAGTGCTTTGGTGTAGAGTGCAGTGGTTAGAGTAGAGTGGAGTAGAAGGCAGTGGCGTAGAGTAGAGTGATGCAGAGTAGAGTGGCATATCGTAGAGTACAGTGGCATAGAGTTCATTGGCAGAGAGCGCAGTGTTGCCATGTACAGTGGCGTAGAGTGTATTGGTGTATAGTAGAGTGGAGTAGAGTGCCTTGGTGTAGAGTGCAGTGGAGAGTAGAGAGGCATAGTGAACCGTGACATTGAGTACAGTAGTGCAGAGTAGAATAGAATGGAGTAGAGTGGAGTGAGGTAGTGTACAATGACAGAATGCAGTGGCATAAAGTGCATTGGTTTTGAGTAAAGCGGTGTAGAGTGTATTGGTGTAGAGTGCAGTGATGCAGAGTAGAATGTAATGGTGCAGCGTAGAATGGAGTGGTGCAGAGTATAGTAGAGAGGCACTAAATTGCAGTGGCGCGGAGTGCAGTGGCATAGTGTAGACTGTTTCGGAGAAGCCAGGAGTGGTTCCCAATAGAGTGGAGTGGCATAGAGTATTGAGTAGAATACAGTGGCATAGGGTGGATTGGCATATAGTGCACTGGCATAGAATGGAGTGGGATAGAGTAGAACACATTTGCTTAGAGTGCAGTGACATAGAGTGGAGTGGCTTAGACTGCAGTGTCGTAGAGTGGAGTGGCGCACAGTGGAGTGCTGTAGAGTGCAGTGGTAGAGTTCAGTGGTGTATAGTAGAGTAGTGTTAGATAGACAGCATTGGCATACAGTAGAGCGGTATAGAGTAGAGTGCAGTGATGTAGTGTGCAGTGACATATTGTGGAGTGATGTAGAGTAGTATGGAGTGGTGCAGAGGAGAATATGCATTGGCCCTCTTTACAACCGGCGATCGTACCACCAACAGGCTGGTGGTACAAATTGCCATATTATGACCGCGGCGGTAGCGCTGTGGTCGCACTGCTGGGACCGGCGGTTTCCCGCCATCGTTGTCTCAGCAGTTATAATCCACCAGGGCAGCGCTGCTTGCAGTGCTGCCCTGGGGATTATGACTCCTCTTCCCGCCAGCCTGTCCATGGCGGTAGAGACCGCCATGGAAAGGCTGGCGGGAAGGGGAGTCGCGGGGCCCCCAGGCACAGCCCCACCCTGCGCGACGGTTGCAGCTGCACCCGTCGCACGGCCACAACACCGCCGGCTCCATTAGGAGCCGGCTGCAATGTTATGGCCGACATCCCCGCTGGGCCGGAGGGCGGAAACTCTGTTTCTGGCCGCCGGCCCAGCGGGAATGTTGTAATGCGGCCGGTGGGTTTGCCATAGTGTGGTAGCACACTGCCATTACAGGCAAAACATCTTCAATTGAAATGACCATTACATTTGCACATACAGTTTTACTGGTAAAAGTATCCAGCACACAAATGATAATGTGTGGAAATGTCATCACCTAGTGTATTGCTTTGTTTTGATCGCATTAAAATATTTGTTTTCACCACACTTCAGAATTACCAAAAATTGTGCTTCATTGGTACTTTTTAATTCTGATACATTCTGAAATATCTGCACAGGTCATTTACAGAAATTAAAATGTTATTGTGTGCTAGAAAAAAATAACATTGTACAGCCTTCCTTTATCACTCCCTCAGTAGCTAGCATTATTGTCACTTAAATCCTCTCACATTGAAGTTGGAGAAAGAAAAGTAAACACCAAGCACCCTGAAAGACGGAGCCTGACATTTGGCCTATGTCTTGAATGCAAAGCAAATGTGACAAGATAAGAACAGGCTTTAAAGGCCTGTTTACAGAAACCCAGTACTGGTGGAAGAATACAGTAAATAGAATTTGGACAAGGAAAGGAACGGACTCAAGCTGGACAGCCTAAAACAAAAAGAGCCAGCAAATAGAAAGCAAACAAATGTGAGTTGCAAACCATAAAGCCAATGGTAAGCAATGGGTGGGATGGATTCCCAGGGAAGCTTTCTGAATTGTCCCAAGATGCCGTTAGCAAACCAGGGAGCTGCGCTGTCTGGTAGGCTTTGACCTAAAAAGTGTCCACAGACCCTTTGCATGCATAAAAAGAATTGCCACCATCTGCATGTGGCCTCCAATAGAGGAAAACACACTGTCACTTTATGAGAAGCCAAGGACATCCAAAATCCCATGATTCATCATAGTGACAGTTGGCCCTTCCTTTCATTTACACAATCTACTGAGGAGTGCAGGAGCTAAACATCCACATTTCTGCTCCCCCTCCTTTTGTCCCCATTGGGAAAGATACACATGATAGAAAAATGCTGTTACAAGTAAGTAACATTTGATTCTGAAGGACACTTCTATTGCAGATTCCTTACCTGTTGCATATCTGCAGATGCTAGACTGGATCCCGAAACTTTTCCATAGCTCCCCCATATAGAAGGGGGTGCTGGCTCCATCTCGGTGACAGAAGAAATACTACTGTAACATAACTGGAGCCTTTTAGAGACCAACCCTGTGCATTGCCATCCATTCTCTTTTTACCACTCTCTTCGATGTTGATCTGGGGCTGCTCTCCATTAAATTTGATGCATTTTCCACAGATTTCCTTAAAAACAAAAACATTTCAGTACAATCAAAGAACATGAGGGGAATCTTTTCTGGGCTTGTGCCCATGACAAGTGTGAAGCTTGATACTGTTCATGTTCACGTTCAAGATCAAGATCTTCTTCAAAGTCTCACTCATCTCCCTAAACGAAGTCCTTCAAGGACAAAAAGGAGAACCACAAGGAGAGAATGAAGCATGATAATGACTCCCCACAATGCTGGTTCAAGTTGGGAGGTAGGTCAATTCAATGGCCACTACCAACCACCAGGGAGTGTTCCTCGAAGCTGAAGCTTGTTGACCCTACTCTGCGTAGGGAGCCCACTCTGGTAGCACTACACTCTACCATACCTGCCCCAGGGCCAGTTCCGAGCCCTGTGCCATCTGTTCTATTCAAAGCACCTGCTCCAATGCCATCATATGCTGATTTCTTGGCACTGGGAGCGAACTGCCTCAATTCCTTAATTCCTTAATGACTGAATGGCGCTTTTCAGGCAGGGTGCAGTCACCTCTGGTACGCCTTTGGGCCCCATGTATCCGTTTGAGGCTCCAGAATGGGCTCCTCCTGGCAGGTAGGCCCTCAGCGCCGTACACCCCAAGGGTTTCCCTCTGGGGAAGCCTCCAGTCCCGGCCAGCTTCATGCCAGTTCCAGGATCTTCTCTGGCACCAATGTCTGCCCTGGTACTTCTTTTGATGCTGCCTATGGCCCAGTAAGCAGTACCAGATTCAGTGCCATCCCCTTCAGAAGACTGCCATACTTTATAGGTCTAAGAGGAAGGCTTAAGGGCTGGTGGTGAAGCAAGGCATAGAGAATTATCTCAGCCCAAGCATGTGCCTCGTCAGCGCTACTGATAGACCATGCAGGAATTGTTTGAGTCTGACTCAGATCCTATTCATATGCCTGACTCCACTTGGCATGACGATGATGCGAAGTGGCAAATCGTTTGCTCCTGCCCTCCTCAGAAATCTCAGATTGTTTGGCATTGCAGAATGCCAGAAGCCTGGATATGTCAGGAGAGACGGAAATAAAGTCCCCCACAGGGCAAGCTCCTCTCTCTGCCCCTCCCCATTGCCCCGCCCTCTGCCTCCACAGAAACACAGCTAAGACCACAACACTCACAACGCAAATATTTGTAAATGCAAAAGTAAAATCTGATGTAGAAGATCCAAGGTGTATAGTACAGTAGTCTTCTTGGTGTTCCAGAAAGTAATTTATTTGGATCAGCAAATACTTGGAATATATATGTGTTCATGTGCAGCCAACACGTGTTTCGTCACACAGTGACTTTTTCAAGGCTGTAAAAGACATGGTATACATCAGTAATATTTAAATATAATACCTAATAGTACACAGTAGGGAACATCCGACGAAAAGCATATGTAAACATAGATACATTTTCTGTAGTGGAAGGGGACTCAGACATGACAACGGTGACTAGGCAAATGGAAAGGTGTCCAAAAAAGATTTTGTGAAATTAGAGAAATATATATAAAACAAATTTATAGAAGACAATAGACAATCTCCAAAGTATCTAAATATTATATCAAAGATCACCAAAACGCGTGAAAAGGCACAGCAAGAGTGAAATTGGATAGTAAGAGGTGTTTAGTCCATGAAATGTCAAATAACCATAATCAGTGGAAACAGAAACAAGCACACGACGTTAAGAACCTACCTAGACTGTAGACGAAATAACAACATGTCCATCTAGATAATAGTGTGAAAACACTGTAACGGGATCAGAGAGAAAGAAAAAACAACTAAGATGGGAATGTTAGTTAAATACTACTTAGTGGTAATGTTCAAAAAGTAGACAACTGCTAGTATAAATACCTATTTCCCAATTAGGCAAGCGAAGGAGTAAGGTGTACAGGTAAAGCAGGGTAATGGCAACTGTGAAATATGTATCTTTCGTAAGTGAAACAGAAAGTCATCAAAGAATCAGTCAAGGGACCATGGTAAGTCCTAAATTTGAGGAAAAGGGGAAAAGATCAGTCAGTACTGGAAGCAAGTGAGAAAATGAAAATAGAGAAGTGTGCATTTCGAAGTATTAAGTTACATCGGTCTAACCGATTATGTATTAACACTGGTTAGATCTTAAGTGTACTTGTTGATAAAAAAGTCGATCTGGGTTAATACCAAAAGTGACCATAAGATAGGACCATTAAGTATAGCTGATGTTTATGAATGAAAGGTAGCAAGTAAATAAACTAAACAAGTTATGGTGGTCAGAGATGGATAGAGCTCGGAACATATCAGCAGAAGCGATAGAAAGGGGCAACTAGAGAAAGGTTGTTCCATAAAGTATACGTTGTCTAATTAAGTAGCGCAATTAAAGACGAAAAGACAAGCATAAAAAGTCAGAATCAAGTGTGGAAGAGTGCCAGCGCAGCACACGGAGAAAGTTAACAGCTGCGGGGCCGTTTGGAATACGACTTGAATCGAAATGTCCCCAAGCAGTGAAGCACTCCCTTACCTGCGATTTTAAAAGTAAACGCACCCAATGTAGAACCGAGTGTCAATTTCAGTGTTGGTAATGCAACGAATAAGAGGTGCATATAAAGCACCCGTAGTAGACATAGAAAACGGATTAGGCACGAATAAAAAATTTTCAAGCTTACGCGTTAAGAATTTTCAATTCTATTAAGGACACGGAGGCGAGGATTATGCTTCTCTTTCTATGCTTTATTTTCAAACAGCAGCCAATAGGAGAAGGTATTGTCAAAAGAAAAACATATCCCAGCATTCATCATATGCACAAAATAACCATAGAGAACAGAGTATATAAACCGAAGAGGCTACGAAACTTCCTCTTTCTTTGCGAAATCTCAGTCAGTAAGAGTCAATAAATGTAACAACATCTAATCGAACAACACGATCCAAAGATCCAAGAGAACAGGCATTCCGAACAAGAGATAATGCAATCATCCAAACTGATAAGTCCCTGGAACGAAGAGCTTCAACTCTGATCAACCCCTGTGAAGAGAAGAAAACAAAACTAATCATAGTATATGCCATAGAACCAATGTCCACAATTTACATGCACTGATAAAATCACAGGGTGGGCAAACAATGAGACATCAAATGAAAACAAAATACTTAACTCGTAAGCAGAGGTCTTATTGTCCAATAGGGGGGATAATCCTCGCCTCTGTGTCCTTAATAGAATTGAAAATTCTTAACGCGTAAGCTTGACATTTTTTTATTCTATGTCAGGACCGGAGGCTCAGATTATGCTAGTTCAAAGCTGATCAACCACGATTGATGCAATGTCTACAATGGGTTTATGATAGAAGGTCTTAAAAGTAGATTCCGAAGACCAGTCTGCCGCCCTCATAATATCCTCCAGCCTCATGCCAAAATTAAAGGACTTTGAAGCCATAGCTCCACGGACTGAATGAGCTCCAAACATGGATAAATTAATCCCTGCTTCAGAAATAAGCCATCTGATCCATCTGGCTAGAGTAGCTGACGAGACTGGCTTGAAAGGCTTCTGTAGTGCAATCAACAATTGACCTCTAGGGTCTGCACGAAATTCTTCTGTGGCGTATTCATAGGCCTTCAAACACTGCACAACGCATAATTTGGGGTTATGAGGGAAAGAAGGGTAAGAAACTGAATTGGTACCCGTTTTAGTACGTTTGGAAATCGAGAAAGAAACTCCTGTAGGGGAAAAAATCCTGCCCTGCAGATCAAGGGAGCGCACATCCGATACTCTCTTGCATGAAATGAGGCATAGCAATAGGGTCAATTTGGCCAAAAGTTGTTTACGAGAAAGGAATCTGTTATCTGGCCAAGACGAAATGAACGTAAGCACTACGTTGACGTCCCAAAGGGAAGAATATCTGGGACGTGGGGGATTCGACAGACGAATACCCCTCATTAATTTGCAGACAGTAATGTGTTCCCCAATAGGTTTACCTAGTACTAGTGAATGACCTGCTGAAATGGCGGATCTATAATTATTGATCGATCTGTAAGCCAGGCCTGCAGCTGCAAGTGAAGCCAGAAAATTGACCACTAAACTGACATCAGCGTTAAAAGGATCGGCACCCCGTTCCTCACACCAATGAATCCATCGCTTCCAAGCAGAGGCATACCGCTTGTGAGTATTGGTGGACCAGGCTTGCAGGATGAATCTAGAAGCTTGTTTTGAAATGCCTGGCAGGAAACAATGGCACCTGAGATTCTCCAGGCTACCAGGTGTAGCTTGCCCTGAACAATCAAGGGGTGCGGGACCCCAGAGGGTCCAGCAGAAGGTTGTGAAGAGGAGGGATTAGGAGAGGGAAGTCGCACAGAAGGTCTAGTGCTAAGGGGAACCAGGCTTGAGCCCTCCAAAGCGGGGTTATCAACACAATCTCCGTTCTCAGATGTCAGACTTGGAAAATGACATCCGGAATCATGCTGAACGGGGAAAAGGCATAAGCTCGATGGGGAGACCAGTCCTGGAGAAAGGCATCGGTGGCTATTGCCTCCGGATCTGGTCTCCAGCTGAACAAGAGAGGCAGCTGTCGATTCAATCTCGAGGCAAAGAGATCTATCGAGAAAGGGCCCCATTTGCCGTTGAGAGAGGCAAACACCTTCGGGAGCAGCATCCAGTCGCTGGAATCCCAGAGGAATCTGGAATTCCAATCTGCCACTGTGTTGCGAGTCCCCTGCAGGTACTCCGCAATCACTGAGATGCGATGCTGGAGGCAATATTGCCAGAAATCCTTGGCAATGCGAGCTAAGGTCTGAGATCTCGTGCCTCCCAGCTTGTTCACATACCTGACAGCGGAGATGTTGTCCATTCTCAAGAGAATGCAACAATCCGCCTTCAGAGGAGAGACTCTCCGGATTGCAAAGGATCCGGCTAGAAGCTCCAGGCAGTTGATGTGGAGATGGAGCTCCTCCTCGTACCAACGGCCCCCGTGGTCACATCCCCGCATCGGGCTCTCCAGCCCCATCTGCTGGCATCCGATTCCAGAATAACATCTGGGGAAGTGTCGAAAATCACTCGCCCATTCCAGGCTTCCATGTGCTCTAACCACCAGGTTATCTCCGAGCGGACCTCTGGATTCAGAGGAACTAAGTCCGTATAAGACAAGCCCTTCTGGAGGTGAGAAATCTTGAGCCGTTGGAGGGCTCTGTAATGTAGGGGACCCGGGAAAATAGCCTGGATCGAGGAGGATAAAAGGCCCACCATCCTGGCTAAACTCCTCAATGACACTTTCTGCCTGGATAATAGAAGGCGCAATTCCTTCTTGATATTGCGCACTTACAGAGGAGGGAGGATCAACTGAGCTGTCACCGAGTCTATCCTGAAGCCCAGAAACTCGATCTGTTGGGATGGACGGAGACAAGACTTGGGTTGGTTGATTATGAAACCCAGATCCTGTAGAAGCTGGATCGTCCAAGATAAGTGGACTTGTAGGATAAGGGGGTCCTGAGCCATAATGATCAGGTCGTCGATGTAGACTATCAGACGCACACCCCTTGCGCGAAGGGATTCCACCACAGGTCTCATCACCTTGGTGAAGCACCAAGGAGCGGAGGAAAGCCCAAAAGGGAGTACCTGAAACTCGAAAGCACTGGCCCTGCCAAAGAAACTGAAGGAAACGCCGATGAGGTGGGAAAATAGGAATGCTTAGATAAGCGTCCTTTAGGTCTAGCTGCACTAACCAATCCGCTTCTTGCAGTATATCTCTGAGAAGATGGATTCCTTCCATCTTGAAATGCCTGTAGACCAGCCATGCGTTGAACTCCTTGAGATTTAGGACCAAACGCGATCCTCCCCCTTTCTTGTCTACTAGAAAAATGGGACTTAGGAAACCCCTGGGATGGGGAACAGTTCGGCAAATAGCACCTTTCTTGAGGAGCGCTTGCACCTCCACGTCTATGATGTCGATATCGGGACGGGAAAAATGGGGAAGCGGCGGGGGCTTTGTTGAAAAGGGGTCTGGTAAAATTCCAATCTGAACCCTTGAACGGTCTGTAACAGCCAGGGGTCCCTGGATAATTTTTGCCACTCTGTCAAACAAGTTTGAACCCTGCCCCCAAGAACTACTTTGGAAGGGTGGATTATTCTCACCTGAAGTGGTGTGATCCTGGGTATCCCCTTGCTGAGCTCTGTATGAGTTCTTGCGGTAGCGGCCCCTGCCTCCTCGAGGACGCGAGGGATAGAAGGTGGAGCTTGCTTGTTGCTCTTTGTAGTATCCACGGCCCCTGGAGAGGGCATCTCGTCTGGGGCCTTGGTAATAGGAGCGGCCAGACGAGTGACCCCGCAGACGTCCGGCCCTCCGAAAAAGAGTCTCTCTGAAGACTTTTTTGAGCGACAGTTGTGCCTTATCCATGGTGTTGAAGGTCGCTGCAAATTTGGCCAAATCCTTAATGAAGGGAGCCCCGAACAGGAGTCCCTGGGCCACAGGGCCCGCTTCTGAGGTGGCGAGCTCCGTGAGCTGAGGATCGATTCTCATCAGGATAGAGCGTCTCCTCTCTGTTGATAAGGCCACGTTGTCATTGCCTAAGTGGCAAATGGCTCGCTGAGCCCACCCTACCAGGATGTCAGGATCGATAGGGGACTGAGACTCTTTGGCCACGTAAGCCATCTCCAAGATTTTTGCTAGAGGGCCCGAGAGGTCAAGTAGCTTGTCTTGGCATGAGCGCCAAGCCCGGGCGAGGCCCTTTTTGGGGTCCTTCGCCCATTTCTTTAAGAAGGTGACCATAGTTGGATCCACATCCGGTGTATCTGTGACCTTACCCTCCAAGTCTGGGCGAGGGCACTCCGCACGAAGCCTAGCCCTCACGTCCTTATTGAAACCAGCCCTGATATGGTTTTGGAGGTATTCTGCCACCTCGGGCGGAGGAACCCAGCTTGAAGAGCGGGGATGGACGATCTCCTCCGGGCTGAAGGTCAATACCCGAGGGGCTTTAGGAGGAGAGGCTTTAGTAGACTCCGACTTCTTGCGTTTGCTCGCGCCCGGTCGGGCACCGAGACCCTCCTCAGAATCAGACCCGGATGACGATTTGGAGGACGACTGGTCTGAGTCTGAACCATAAGCGTCTTGCGCTTGGGAGGAGCTATAACCGTGCTCCTTTTGAATGGAGGAGGCCAATTTCTTGAAAATGTCGGAGTGGGCCCAAGACTTGGCCTTAGCCTTACCTTTGGAGGTAGAGGGCTGGTCCAGTAGTGCTTCCTCCGAAGACGCAATGTGGGGCAACCAACCTTTTTGGCGTGCAAAGCTCTCAAAATGATGGGTGAGAGGCCCCAGAGCCTTCGCCAGTGCCTTATTTACCGAGAGCTGCACGGTATTGTCCAGCGCGCCCGCCAGATTCTCATCCAAAAAGGGGGGCTCATCCCCAAAATATTCTTCGTCCCCATAAGAATATGAATGGGCCATATTAATTCAGTCACGTGTAAAAACGTGGATTCTGGGAAGCTCTATCACGTGTAAAACGTGGATTCTGGGTAGTACAGGACTACAGTCAGGGGGAGTGCACACCCCTGCAGGCTGAAAATATCAGAATAAATGATTTAGAATGTGGAGGGAGCTAGCCTGCAGCACTCTAGGCAGCGCCTAATCCAATTTGTACAACCCTGGTCACAGCGTGAAACCAGGGCGTCAGGAAGAGGCGGTCCGGCACAACGAGGAAGAGCTGTTCTGTCAAGATTGTCACCAAAAAGGCTTCAGGGAGCGTTGCCTGCGGTGCGCGGCACTCGCGCCTTCCCGTTCTCTGACCGCGTGGCTAAAGCGAAACGGTTGCCAGGGAAACGAGAAAGCGCGGGCGCGCGTAGTGCAAAGCGCGCAACTAAGATAAGGGGCGCGCGCGCGTCAAACAAAAGGCCGGCGATCCGCCTCAACCCCCGGAGAAAGTTTCTCCGAGTCGGGGAAAGACCCGACACACTCCCGCTCCACAAATTTAGCGGCGCGTGTAGCGAAACAACAGCGCGAATCACAAAGGACTAAGAATAATATAAATGTACTTAGCTGGCTGCGGAAGCAGCAAAGAAAGAGGAAGTTTCGTAGCCTCTTCGGTTTATATACTCTGTTCTCTATGGTTATTTTGTGCATATGATGAATGCTGGGATATGTTTTTCTTTTGACAATACCTTCTCCTATTGGCTGCTGTTTGAAAATAAAGCATAGAAAGAGAAGCATAATCTGAGCCTCCGGTCCTGACATAGAATTGAAAACTGTCGTGCCAGAGACGTACGGTGTTGAGAACCTAAGCGTGGAAGTAAAGATAGGACTACTGGGAGTATGACAGTATTTAAAAGCAAACGGGGGCGGCCATGTTTATAGAGAAACTAAACGACTCACTCAGTAAAAAGAGATCAAGAAATATAAATAGTTGCATATAATTATGGTGTTTTAAACAGATTTGAACATGTAAACAGTAAGTCATTACATAATGTGTAAAAAAAAAAAAAATTATAAAAAAATAATAATTATAAATAAAAGGGGAAATGTAGAGATCTAAGCCCAATATAATAGCTGAAAAATCAGGTCGAAATCGCAAATTGCAAGGAACCCTTAGAAGTTAGGCGGCGTCATAGGGTTGGAAGTAAAGGAATTCCTAAACCATGATCAGGTACTGAGTGGTGACACGAAAACGATGGAGCAGCAATAACATGGAATAATAGCCGATGATAGTAACAACCAAAAATAAGTGTGACTAGTGCCCGGCCGAATAGAAAGAGGAGCAAAGAGTCAACATCAGAATAGGTAGATCATAATAAGAGACAGTGGGGGTCATTACGACCCTGGCGGACGGTGGTCTCCAGCCCGGCGGTCGTCACTATACCGCCGGCGGTATTTTGACCCGGCTTACCGCCATGGATTTCATGCGGTTGGAACCGCCATGAAATCCATGGTGGTAAGCACTATCAGTGCCAGGGAATTCGTTCCCTGGCACTGATAGGGGTCTCCCCCACCCCCCACTCCCACCCCGACTCCCTCACCTACACCCCCCACCACCCCTGCCACCCCCCGAAGGTGGCAGGACCCCCCTCCCCACCCCGACCCCCAACATCACAACACTCATGCACACACGACATGCACGCAGGCACCACCAACACACATACAGGCACACACACCGACATACATGCCAACATCCACACACACAGTCAGACACGCACACCCACATTCATACATACACGCACACAACCATGCAGACATACCTACAGATATACACGCACTCATTCCCATACTCACAACACCCCCGCAAGCATACAGGCACTCACACATCCCCACTACATACACACACGACACCCCCATGCACGCACACAACACACAACACCCCCCACCCCCTTCCCCTCACGGACGATCGACTTACCTGGTCCGACGATCCTTCGGGAGGGGACGGGTGCCATGGGGGCCGCTCCACCGACACCACACCGTCAACAGAACACCTCCACGCCGAATCACAGGACGTGATTCGGTGGGCGGTGTTCTGTTGACGTGGAGGTGGAGGTGGAGCAACCTCCACTTCCCCGCCGCCCGCCAGTATGGCTGTTGGCGGCTCTCCGTCCAAAAAAGGATGGAGAGCTGCCAAGAGTCATAATATGCCGAGTGGAAAACCGCCACCACTGGCGGTCTTCTGCACGGCGGTCCCTCAGCGGTCTTGACAAAAGACCGCCAAGGTCAAAATGACCCCCAGTATTGTCTGACAGAGGTAGTGTATTAGAAAGAAAAATGTACATAAATAATAACTGTGGGAATCATGAGATAACAGAGGGTTGAATGTACAGAGGTCAAACAGTCAGATACCATATAGCATTGTTTGCAAAAACACCAAAATAACATTGTAAGAGTAATACAGCAAAGATTACAGTAATGTGTTGTCAGATGTGATATTCGTGATGTCTCATGAAACATTTATAAGTGAGAAAAGAGAAACTATAATGTTAACAACGGGGGAATTCGAAAGACCTCCACGTAAAAAGCATCTCACACAAGACAATGGTTGCAATACGCACAGGCTGACAATGTATATAGGTGTCCATTACACACAGTACTACCCAAAGCTTAGCAAATAGGGACATTTCTAGGTCAGAAACACATGTAGTTCCCTATCGATATTCAAGCTTTTTTCCACAGCCCATAGCTTAAGTATACACCTAGCTTCACATTTCCTCAGTTCTTTGGTCCTGTCACCCAGTGTCGGGTGGCAGATAACTTGTGTAATACCATGGAATCTGATATTAAGAATGTCTGATTCGTCATGTTGTGAATTAAAGTGAATAGTTAGAGGATAGTTAGAGTTGTAGTCCCTAATAGATCTGATATGCTCCTTCAGTGGACGAATGGTACTACCCACATATATCAGTCCACAGTCACATACTATACAGTAAACAGTATATTTTGTGTTGCAGTTAATAAATTGTCTGATGTGATGGGTTTCACATGTATGAGAAGGTCTGGGTTTTGTTAAGTGCGAGTTGACATATAATGCAACATCCTCATTTGTAAAAACCTTTAGGTTTTGGTGGGCAACCACATCTCGGAATCAGTTTGTGCAAGAGGTGCAATTAGGACTAGTAACTAGGACATAGGATGTTTCTCAACATACGTCCTCTACTGTGAGTAATAGATGGTGTTTTGTCCAAAATTAAGCCAAGACGAGTATCTAGAAGCAACAAATGCCTGTGTTTCTTGAGTATTTGATAGACTAGAGCGCTGGCAGGACTGTATCTGGTAATGAATGAGATATTCGTCATTTTGTTGGTTTTAGATTTTTTTGTTCCCCCTAATGAGTAGGGTACTACGTTGCTTAGATGTTATACGTTTCTTTGCCACAGAAATAATTTGGTCTCAGTATCCTCTGTTTTGGAAACGGAGTGCCAATAGTTCCATTTCTTGTGAAAAGATCTCATCCTCACTACTGTTACGTCTAGTCCTTATCATTTCACCAAATGGGATGGCCTTAATCTGGGTGCTAGCGTGTGCGTCCCGCGCGTGTAGAATGGAATTGCCTCCACAGAAGTGGCTTCCTTTCTTTTTTTAAATATTTCTTTATTGGCATTTCTTCAAGTACAAAAGCAGGGCAGGGCAGGCACATCCTATCATAGGTACACAAAAATCAACAGCTGCAATGTAATCATATGGCATTGTCCACTCCAATCAAGATTTACAAATTGCTGAACAGTGGGGGCAGTTGCTCAGCACATCTCAAACAATCAGCATTGCCTCTACTCCACCCCAGTTCGGTGTCAGAGTGAGAGCCCGGACCCACATAGGAGGAAACACACCTGGAAACAACAACAACAACAAAAAAAGAAAAAAAGAACGCACACAAAACCATCTCTCAAAACTTGGCAGGCATAAACATCTACCCTTAATCATTTGTGCACTAGATTCCGTAGAGAGGGGGCACTTAAGAAAAGAAATGTTCTCAGTCAAGCTGGGAGGGGGCAGGACAGTGTCATTCAATGGTTGTACATATGGTGCGAGCGTCGGGAGAGTGCGGTGATGGTGGCGGTACTTTAAGACATGTCCTGCTTAGGCTGCACGTGCCATCATGTTTAGGGGCGAGGATCTCCTCCTCCTCGTCACTAGCAAGAAAGGCCTCCAACACTTCAACCCAGAGCCCCGTAGTAGGCTGTTTCCGCATCCCCGTCTCTCCTCACTCAGCAGAGCTGCAGCCTCTGCTCTGCCCCATAATTCCAGAGAGGAGTGCCACCGAGTGTGTGTGGGACCTTCCCGCAACCTCCAATGCAGGGAGATTTCCTGTTTTGCCAAGACCATGACTAGGTCAAGAAACCTGTATTCCACTCTACGCTGTCTTTACCATGGGTAAATGCCAGACAAACAAAGAGCCATGGTAGCAACATTCCTTCTACCCAGTGTCCTTTCCGCATCCTTTATCACTGCACTCCAGAATCGACTGATCTCAGGACATTCCCATACCATATGTAGAAACCCAGCATCTCTCAGGGCACACCTAGGACACTGCATGTGGCCCATCAGCTGCACAATATTTATTCTGTGGGGAGTCAGATAGGTAGTGTGTATGTAATTATATTGAGTATATTTAAAGTGAGTGTTATGCAAGACCTTGTGAACTCGCTCCATAGCCAGCATCCACTCGCTGTACTGGAGCCTCCTGCCCCTAAGCTGTCTCCCATCTCTCAAGCCTACGTGGAAGGTCATCTGTGACCATTTCTAGTGCTAATTTATAGATCCAAGAGAGTAGCTTGCGCCGATGGCCAAAGGTCAGAAGGATCTGCAGGAACTCATGAGAGTAAGGTTCTGTCTGGCTCACATACTCCGCATGGCCACGCCCACCACCGCATATGTGAGAAACTGAGCACCAGGGAGGCCATCTTCCTCTATCAAGGAGTCCATTGTATACAGAGTGCTCTTGGCAAAGCAGTCACCTACTGTTTTTATGCCTACCCTAAGCCACAGGTCCAGTCTGCACTCTGTGAAGTACCCCACTGTGCAGGTAGGAAGTCCCACCAGTGGGATTGCTGGAACATAGAGCACTGGCTGATGCAATCTCATTGCCAAAGCCCTCCAACACCTTATTGCGAAGGTCAAAAGTCACAACGGTGGGGCTCCCCTCATGGTCCGTCCCAACATCCAAACCACAAGGGCACCCCTGCGCTGGGCCTCAGCGAACCCCCCAAGATCCTGAGTATCTCTACTGGCAAGCCATCTGGACAGCAACTGAGCTGACAGTAAATACAATTCCATGTCAGGGACACCTAAGCCCTCACATCTGGTGGGCCTTTGAAAAATGGCAAGGGACACACAATTCCACGCAAGGTCATTAGATTAGTAAAGTAATACAGCACTCTTGGAAGGACCAACATCTTGATGAGAGCAACTCTCGCCATAATGGGAAGCTTCAAAGATTGCCAAAAATGAACGCTGCTCCTAAACCCCTGCAGCACAGCCCCTAGGTTAGCATCCCTTGTGTCCCCCTTGCCAGTAAACAAGCAAGTCCCCAAATACTTTAGCTGAGTCACTGCTAATCGAATGTGTTGATCCATTCTCGAACTGCGCGCATCAATCCGGCCCCTGGAACAAGGGGAAGGCATATGTTTTCTCCCATGTTGTCATAAGACCCGAGGCTTAACCTAGATCTTCCAACATGGACATGCACCACTGTCTACCCAAGTCAGAATGTTGCAAATACATCTGCATGTCGTCGGCATACAAGGACAATATATGTACTTCAGTTTGTAACGGAATCCCCCAGGAAATGCCCTCAATCCTCATTACACTGGCAAAAGAATGTACTGCCAATGGAAAGAGCATTGGGAAAAGAGGCCAACCCTTAAGCGTTCCCTGAAGCACCTTGAAGGACTTAGAGATGCCACTTCACACAGCCATGCATCTGCATACAAGAGGTCAAGCGACTGGCACCAGCATGGCCCAGGTTCATTCTCCTCATCACCTCTTGCAAATAAGACCAGCTCAATGTGTGAAAGGTTTTGCACAAGTCTACAGAGAGGGCAAAGGCACCTCAGGCATATTCCTTCGGTGTCTCTTCCAGGAGGCGAACCAATCTACAGATGTTGTGCGAGGTGCTGCCCTCAAAGATTAAACTATTCCGATCACGATGGTGAGAGTGGCCAGATGGTCATGTAACCGACCTGCCAATATTTTACTCAGTATCTTATAATCAACATTCAACATCGATAAAGGTTCATATGCCCCTACCTGGGAACGACCCCCCTCCGGCTTGGGCATTGAAACAATGAGAGTCTCCCGAGTTTTAGCCAGCAGGTGTCCCTCTCCCGAGTGGGCCTAGAGCGCAGCATAAGTTTAGTAGAACTCAGTGTGTAGGCCATAAGTACCTACGGTTTTCCCCCGCTAGGTCTGCTATGGCATACCTAATCTCCTCCTCTAGGATAGGACCCCCACAGCCTTCTGATCTGCAGCCTTCAGGCGTGGGAGCTGTGCTGTACCCAGGGAACGATCCAGGACCCCGTTCGAGGGCTCCGGGTGAGCACCATACAGATCTTGATCGTAAGACGTGAAGAATCTCCTCCTGGGAATACATGAGGTGACCCTGGTTATGTCTGATGTGGGTGATGGTGTGATCAAACTGGTCCTCTTTAAACAGCCAGGCCAGCAGCCTAGCAGCCCACCCTCTCTCTGCATGCAAGTTGTCCACATAGTCTCTCTAATTGAGAGAGCACAATTGCTCAGTAACTACTCTGATCTCTTCCAGGTGTTCCAGCAGTCTAGGGCGTTCTGCCGGGTCAATAGAAAGGGAGCAATCAACACCCACCAGATCTTTTTAGAATGCTGTCAGTCGATGGGACCACAACCTAAGCAGTCCCACTGACTACCCACTGCAGAAACCCCCTAACCACCACCTTGAATGCTTTCCATTCAGTGGCTACATACCCCATTGTCCTCAAAATATTTATTTTTAAGGGTCGCTAGGGGCTTGCTGATGTTTCCCCCATGCCAGGTTAAGAAACACCTGGTTTTGGTCAGAGAGAGTGTGTGCTAGTTGTTCTACCCTGATGAAAACCATATTGATGGCCTGGCTATACAACCAGCCATCCAGGCTAACATGCAGGTTGTAAACTGGGGTTTCCTGCAGGTGCGCATGCCATGCTCACCAAGTATCCAAAAACTCCCAGTGGGAGCACCAACCTCAGAATTTGGTGCCAACTCTAACGGTCAGAGAGTCTGGAATGGGTGGGGTAGAATGGTCTGGTGCCAGGTCTACTCTATCGTTACAGTCTCCCCCCAGGAGCATCAGTACATCTGATGTCAGTGCCAGCAGTGGGGCAGGGAGTCATAGAACTGTGTTTGGTAATGATCGGTGCGTAGATACTACCTAACACCAATTAAACTCCGTTTAGTTGTCCTCTAATGAAGATGTACCCCCCTACTCTATTGATAAGTTCAGACATGACGTCCGAGGGCGTCTGTGATTGAGTTGACACCAAGGCACTACGTGGATAAAATGAGAAGGTTGTGGTGTACACCTGGCCCCTCCATCACCTCCACAGAGCATAAGCCTCCCTACTTGTTAGGGGTGTCTCTTGTAGGAGAGCCACATCCACCTTCCTGCGCTGCAAATACGAGAGGAATTTGTACCGCTCTCCAGCAGAACCCATTCCCTGCCCATTCCAACTCAGGATAGTGTATGGTGCATTTTCTAACAGAGTAATGCATCAGGACTTCACCCATCACCCCCCTACCTCCCCAGTGCAACAGAAAAAGTGGCTTCCTTTCATGCAGTACTTAAGAAAGTGGCAGAAGTCTTGGAGCTTTCTCTACCAACTGTGGCGACCAAGGCCAACATTTTGTCTAAGGTGCTTCAACTTGCATCCTCTTATCGGAGGAAGAACCTTTCACTGATGCTTGCTTGAGCCCATTAAGCCTGCAGGGGCAAGCCCACCTTGGCTCTACCAGTCAACAGACTAATAGCAAGAAGATACAGGCTGGCAGAAGAGACACAGCATTTATTTCCTCTAATCTCTCCCCAGGAAATCTAGTGGTACCTCTTCCTGTGGTAAAAATAAGAGCCATCCCTAGAGCCATTCCTGGCAGGGAACCCTAAAAGCTGGAAAGGGAGGGGAAAATAGTCTCCTCAGCCGGGAGTTTGACTCTGAAGTCAATGATGTGACCTGTCTACTAGCAAGGTACACACATGGTCTGTGGGAGATGGCTCACTTAATAGTACCATGTTTTCCAGATCCCCACGGAGATCACTTCACAAAGCTTGATAATGATGGCCAGGATAAGTATCAGGGTGGGTCGGCAGAAATATAGGGTCATCTGCAGCTCTAAGAAGGCATGCCTGGCTACACTCCTCTGGATTTTACAAAGATGTGCATGCAAGTCTCATTGACATGCTGTTCAGTGGAACTTGCCTCTTTGGAGAAAAGGCAGACTTGGCACTGGAGAAGTTTAAAGTGGGTAGAGCTATGGCTCGCACGCTTGACCTCTTATCAATGCCAGGTCAATAGTCATTTCTGGACATCTGAAAGTTCTTCCAAGGACTTGTTTCGGCAGCCCCAGCCAGCCCAGCTACTCCAACAGCCCAACCAGCTGTGACACCAGTACATAGGCAAGGGCATAGGAAAAGGTCTCCAGGCCCAGCAGCAGCCCTCCTCCTGTTTCCCCATACTACTTAGAAAGCTGCCTCAGCTCAGCCCTCAAGGAACATGTGCAGCCAAATGGAGGACAGGTATGCTCTTTTCTTCATGCCTGGAAGGCCATAACATCAGACCAGTGAGTCTTACAAATTTTAGAAAGGGGGTCTACCTACCTTTTCATCAGGTTACTTCTCACATCTGGCCCCTTTCGGTCCCTAAGTCAGAGGAATATCTTTGGATCCTGCAGCAGGACTTGGCAGCCCTGCTGCTGAAAAGAACTGTAGTTTTGGTGCCTAGGATGGAAAATGGGCAGGGGTTCTACTCTCTGTACTTCCCACGACGAAAAGCAGTCTTCCTCTCATCCTAGACCTAATTCTTTTGAACTTTTACCTTCACAAGGAAAAGTTCAAGATGCTGTCCCTGGCGCAGGTTATTTTGGCTGTAGAATCAGAAGACTGAATGACTTCCCTCGACTTGCAGGATGTGCAATTCCATGTACTGTACCTGCAGTTCCACAGGAGGTACCTGCAGTTTGTGGTAGGGCCCAGTCACTGCCAGTTTGTGGTCATCCTGCTTGGTCTAACATTGGCACCTTGGGTCTTCAACAAGGTAATGGCAGTGGTTGCAGCCCATCTCAAGAGAACATGGATTTCTATATACTTGTATATACTTGTACCTGGATGACTAACTGCTCAAACCCAGTTTACTGAAGGTGGAGGAAACAACATCCAGGCTGTTTGATTTGATCTTTTCCATTGAAGTGCCCCAGTCTCATCTAGAGCCCTCTGAGCACCCCCTGTTCGATTTCTGGATATGACAATTCTCCAAGCTTGGGACATTCAGGATATGATTAAATGTTTCAGGAGGTTGACTGAGCTCTGATCCAGATGGTGCTTCGCCTGTTAACTTTACTGGCATCATGCATTCTCTTGTGAATTATGCACACTGGCACATGGGAGCTCTCCAGTAGTGCCTCCACGGCAGTGGTTCAAGCATGGGGTAGATCTGCTGGGCACCATCATGATCTCTTGGGACACTGTGGTGGTTCTATCTCGGTAGTATTTGAAGGAGCACCTGTCTCAAGGGATGTATTTTTACCTTCCAGCTGTGGTGGCTATGGTTATGATGGATGCATTAACCCTCGAGTGAGCTGCTCATCTGGAGGAACTGGAGATCAGATTGTCCATAAAAGAACAAGTTCTGCACCTCAAGCTGCTTGATCTGAGGGCAATGCAGCTGACATTCAAGGATTTCACTTTTTTCTCCACGTTCAGCCTGACCAAATCTTAACAGACAGTACATGTGGTGCATCATTAAACAGGGAGGAATGGGATATCACCTCTGTTAAGAGGTGCTGTTACTCGAGGAGTGGGCATAGCAGCACGAGATTTGGCCTATTGCTAACTCTCTGGCCAGCTCTTTGCCTCAGTCGGCATCTTCTTACTGAACATATTCAGAGGTGATACAAATCATCTTTGCGACGTGGGGCACCCCTCAGGTGGACTTTTTTTCCACTCATAGCAATGTCTATTGTTCAAAGTTCTGCGCTCTCCAGTATCTGCAGCAGGGAGCCTTGGAAGACACATTTTGATTTAGGTAAAATTTCCCACTCCATTACGTGTTTCCTCTCATACACTTGGTTACTCGATTTCTGATGAAGATTTGTCAGGAAGAGCACAAGTCATTTTCGTCACCCGAGACGGGCTGAGAAGGGTGTGGTGTACAGCCTTTCTGCAACTCATCCCTGTGTCCCCCACTCTGCCTTCCTCTCAGGGTGGACCTCATCTCCCTGTAAGGGGAGGCAGGTATTTTCACTCTAATCTTCAGAATCTACACCTTCATGCTTGTAGAGTTATGGATGACACAAGAGATCCTTTGAACTGGCACTGGAGGTAGTCCATGTGATCCTACTTGCTCATCGCCCTCTTCCAAAATGGTCTATGTTGGAAGGTAGATTGTATTTGTCGCTTGCTATGTGGAGCATAGTGTCGACCCCTTGAGAGCTCTCCTTTCTGAAGTCCTCCTTTCTCCCCTCTCTAATCCATCAGGGCTGTGTTTGGGCACTGTCGAGGGGTACAGCTCAGCCTTGCGACTTTTCTCTACCTTCCTGATCCACCACCCCTCTTCAAATTACTAGCAGTGAAGAGGTTACTGAAGATGCTGACAAACGTGTTTGCACTCACTTCTTTTGTCATGTCCCACTGGGACCTAAACTTAGTTTTGGCATTTATGAAGCACACTCCATTTGAGCCCCTCTATGGTTGTCAGTTACATTTACTTGCATTCAAAACTATTTTTCTTGTTGCCATCACATAAGTGAGGCGTGTCAGTGAGTTGCAGGCACTGAGCGTCCCCCACAGTACACATGTTTCTTTCTAGAGAAGCTGATCTTTAGAAGTAAAGCAGCTTTCCTGCTCAAGGAGGTGACTACTTTCTAGCTGGGAGCCATCGATTAGCCTTCCCACCTTTCACGGTCCACCTCACCCCACCAAGGAGGAGCAGAGACTACACTGGCTAGATCCTAGATGAGCGGTTGGCTATTATATTGACGGTACTAAGGAGTTCAGGTCAAACAACCAGCTCTTTCTGGGAATACGGCAGCAGGAAGGGCAAAGCTGTCAAGAAGAGGACTTTATCCTAATGGATAATTCAGTTAATCAAAATGTGTTATGCCTTTGCAAGAAGAACCGCCACATGGAATCCGGGTCCATTATATCAGGACAAAATCTTCCACCTCAGCATTGGCCAGGGTTGGTCTTTGGGTGATATGTGTAAGATGGCAATATGGACTTCTCTTTACTAAAATTACTGTTTGGATTCGACGGTGAGAAGGGACGGCCATTCACATTCTTGATGCTCCAGGATACTCTATTTTGAACTTCGGTTTGACCATCCTTTAGAACAATCATCTGGGTAGGGTATTGCTTTGAAATGTATTCAACAGGTGAGGAATCTACAGGAACAAAAATACATTAGAAAAAAAAGTCACTTACCTTTGGTACCAATCCTTCTGGTGGAAATTCTATCTACCTGATGATTTGTCACCCGCCCTTCCTGCCTCCTCTTTCTGAAGGATGGTCATAGCCTTCATTAATAATATAATTATAGACTGCAGTGCTGCTCATCTGCAATTAATGCTATTTCCCCGTATGTGCCTGTAAGGTCTGGGGAATTGACATTAGTGTGCCTGGATGGGCGCTACATGGGTCCAGTGATGTCACCATGGCGTTGCTTCTAGCGGCAAGATGGAGCAAGGGCCTCCTACTGGCATAGGAGAGCTAGGGATAATATTCTGGATCCAGTCTGGTGCTTGTGGATATTCAACAGGTGGGAAATTTGTAGGTAGACAGAGTATCCACCAGAAAGTTTGTTAACGGAGGTAAAAAACTTTTTCTTCACTGTCATAGGATCTTCATTAGAATTAACATATAATGAAAAGTCTAGCAAGCTCCTACATTCCTAAAGGTGGCATGAAAGCTGTAAAAAATAGAAGTGAGGGAAACATTCACTAGGAGAAATATGCCCTTTTGAGACCCAGGAACATTCAGAACTCAGTCATGCACATGCCGGCTTGTAGGGGGTCTACACAGATGCTGATGGTGTAGTAAGGATACAGTTTTTGGAGGCCGTTAAGGGATGTCATATTCAATTGGCCTTAGTGGAGTAGTGGAACCCCACTCTTTCCGGAATAGATGTTTTTTTTTTTTCCAAACTGTGTCTGTGAAGATGCTGAAATATCGTTATGTGTTCTTCTAAGTTGGTGTCTACTGAGGAAAGCAGGTGTTCGGTTAAAAACGTGCCTTCCCACTTTGTACTCTTTTCTAGAATGATTGCCTCATTCCTCTGTTCGAGTTTAGAAGTCAGGCAATTTTGGCCTCACTTTTGTTGATTTCTCATTACACTTGCATTGTTTTCTCATTTCATGTAGAGTGCTCAAATAGACTTTGGTTAGCTTATGCTGCCAATGCTTCTCCTGTACCCACAATATTTCCTTTCTGTTTTGAGAGTTTCTGAGAATTATTGTCAATGTTATTGTCTTCATCTTCTTCAGGATTAGTATCTCCACTACACAGAAGTAGTTCCCTAACTTTTATTTCAAAGTCACCTTTCGTTAAACCGCATAAATGCATAGAACTCATCAGAGAAGCGCAAGTCATCCATTATGGGTATGCTTGGAGTGGCACAGAAAAAATATGCAAAGCAGAAAAGTGCATAGTGGCTGGCTGATCAAAAAGATTCATTTTTGTTGCTCAGTATACCAAGAAAAATGCATCAATCCCCATCTTATTTTGGTTCTCAACTATCAGTGTTCTATCAACTTCTTTACGCATTGGATCTATCAAGTACCGTCTCCACGGAGCCTGAAAATGACACAAAGATTTACCATTCAAGGCAACGTTTCACAGTGAAAACATCCATATATGGCTCAGCGACATGAACTCCATCTTGTATCTTGTATAGAGGGGAATCTGTTGACTCGGGGAATTAACTCCGTTTCCTAGGGGTGTACTTGTGTCGCACACCTCAATTTTTATTGGCTGTGTCCAATCTTGGCATTATCAAAGTGCTAATACCCTGCCTCTGTCTGAGAAGTCGGGGCTCTTGTTTTAGCAGTGAAGCTTTGGTGTGGGAAGTACAGTAACGGGTGTTATTTGCCATGAGGAAGGAAACATGATTGGTATTCTGCGCATAAACAAACATTGATGAAGCCAGCCATTTATACTTTAGTATAAACAAACGTTTTCTAAAGATTCAGTAAGATACAGAGCAAATAACACATGAGTATCTCACGGCAACACCTTGTGTTAAGTGGCACAAATGTGTTTCTGTTACCAAATGTAAAAAAGAAAAAGAATCCTAGACTCACCATTAGCAGGCAAAAGCCATGCAATCACAGGGAAAGCAGCCCACCTATTTACCAGCATCTATAACAACATTCATCATTTAGCCATTCTATGTGTGTGCAAGAAGCAGTGCTTAATTTGTAAATAGAAACGTGCAGCTGCCAAAAGCCCTTCTCTTAAACACGAGGCTGCTGCAAATAAACGTGCAAACAAACACAGAATGCTGACGAAGTGTAATCCTGAAGCCATCTCTGGCCTCTTCACTCCATTTACAGCCAGTCCCTGCCCCTTCAGCTCACTCTTGCAGCTTTCTGCTTTCTCCTATTGTGACGCTTTTTCGTTTTTCTCTTCCTCCGTCTTTCCCATAGGTGTATTTTGCTTGCAATAAATGCTTGAGGCAGAAAAATAAGTGCCGGACCTAAAAAATAAGTGCCGGTGCCCCCCACCGGACACAATAAGCACAAATTGAGCAGTGGCAAAAAGCACTCAAAGTGTTCATAAGTGTTCTAAGAGCCGCTTTAAAACACCAAAGAAATTGATCTTATTAGTGTTACTATATAAAGACATATTTCATCCCCTGCTTTTCCTTTCACAAAAAAATATGTAATCTGGTGCGTTAGTCCAGTAGTTTGAACTGAAGTGGACCAACGCTTGCAAGATATATTAAGGGCCCTGGTGGATCTGGGGTCTGAAATAGAAATGTTTATCGACTTGCTATTTTCGAATTACGAAATGTAAGGTACTATGCAATTCAGTTACCAAAAGGTGATTTCTTATTATTTTTACATAACGATTCCCTAAAATTGATTTTGAGAAGAATTCAAACCAGGATAAATGCCTTTGGGGTGATGAATAGAGGGATGGAAAGGATTCAGAAAAGGTGGTATGACGTTAGGTCGAGAAGCAAAGTAAAAAATAGACACCAGGAAAAAAGGAGGGGCCTGCAACAGGTGGAGAGCCCAGCTCAGAGGATACAGCATAACATTTGGAGCAATTAACTGAAATAACTCCCCAGCCTCAAGCAGTATTTTAACATCTTATATTTAAATGCAGAACTGACATAACGATTTAAATAAAGTTTTTTTGCAAAAAATTCAAAGTAAAATCCACGTTTATTTTTTACAAAAGCATTTAACACATGAATATGGGTAATGTTGTCCATCATTTTTTCCGATAATTGCCCTCCAAAAAATAAACATTCCAGATATCTAAAAGAAGAAAAAAACACTCATAAGATATAGCTGAGTACTTTGTTTAAAAATAGTTAACAAATGAACATAGAATTCAATATTCTAGCTGTATATATATATATATATACACACATATACATATGTGTATATATCTATATATATATATATATATATATATATATATATATATACATATATATATATATATACAATATTTACACTTTTCCTTTATCCCCACACAGACTCTCAGAAACAGCACAAGAAACATCTAACATTGAAGATCTGTAAATTACTGCACATGTGACTGTAGAAACCTCACCTACCACGAGAGGCCATAAGCATATGAAGGAAATGGATGGAACATATGGAAAAAATGGATATTATTTTGCCGACTAATAAATAACCTGTGGCGAGTATGATTGATACATCACTATTGACAATGCACCCTCCATTAAATGTGCTATATTTACATCTAGAAGTTAGTCTGTAATCAGACAAGGAATGGCCCCTAGGCAAGCAGGGTCTGCATTAGTAGAAAATGTTCCAGTAGGGTCTCACAGTGCATTCGAATTCATACCCTTGAGAGATCGATATTAAAGTTTCAGAAAAAAAAACAGAACAACTTGTGAGCTTAGTCATTAGGATTAATAAATTGAGCGAAACCATGTCTTAATACAATAGCTCAATGTGATCTGGAATGTCAGCTACTACATGGGCAGTGAGGGATCTATGTCATTTAATAATAGCGAGGCACAGGCAAACAGGTGCAGACAACGTCATAATGATATGTGAACACAGGCTTTAAGTTTGTCACTAAAAAGGTTGGGATTTGCAACAAAAGCAATGTGAAGGCACGCCTAATATACAAATAGAGATATCTGGTACTTCAGAGCAGTGATACAACCAGAAGGCTGGAAGAACAATTATTTTAATTTTTTAGCACCTCAAAAATAATTCTTAGTCACGTCAGTTCTGCACTGTTACCCTTCAGTGGCTATGGTAGCATCTTGTCCAGGGCATAGTGGTTTAACCATATGTTGATTCTCATTGGCAGAGTCGTCTGATTCTATTTCTGAAGGCATGCCTCTTCAGACTGCATTGTTGTGTAGCCCTACACATGTAGCAACAATTTTACAATATGTTGCTGTGCCGTGCTCCAGTGCACCACCAGACTTATGAAGTCAACGAAACCTCCCTTTCAATAAAAATCATTTTAATAGCTGGTCTTGTTTGCTTGTGTGCATTATTGCACCTCTTCTCTTTATCTTGGATGAAACTTGGATGCTCTGTCACTCAAACAAATATAAAACTATTTAATTTTATAAAAATACTAACTTATAATTACCATTACATGTTGAATTATAAGTGTATCCTTACCAAGCAACCACCCATCTTCAAACTGTCCAGTAGCTAGCTAATTATATAATGCACAATTGTTGGACCTGACCCTTTCTGCAGGGTCATCCCTAGACATTTTGCCTTTTCTCTCCACTTTTTGCTGAATTAGTTTTTGTTGGCTTTAGGACACTGGACATTTTACCACTGCTAACCAGAGATAAAGTGGTTATGCTCTCTGCTGCAACTTGAGAACATTGGCTTATCCACAATTGGCATAGTTAATTTACATATAGGTTCCTAGTAAAGTGTACTACATGTGGCCAGGGCCTGTAAATTAAATGCTAGTAGTGGCCCTGCAGCACTGATTGTGGAGTCCACTTCAATAGCCCCTTTAAATGTGTCTCAAGCCTGCCACTGTAGACCCTGTGTGTGCCATGTCGACCAAGTTAACCATCTTGACAGACCCAATCCATCCTTCTTTATACATATACCTCACACCTAAGGTAGGCCCAGGACAGCTCCAAGGTCAGGGTGCAGTGTATTTCAGTTTTACATGTTCCGGTCGAGAAAAACTCCTACATTTGTTTTTCACTACTGCAAGGCCTATCTCTCCCATAGATTAACATTGAGATTGCCTTATTACATTTTCATAAGTGTAATTTCAAATTGGGAAGAAATGGGACTCCCACGTTTGGTGTCTCTGGAATCACAATTTAAAATCACACTTTATGGTGTAGTCGGACTTTAAATTGTAACTTTGAAAATGACACTTGTAGGAAGTTGGCATGGTCTTACTTTCACCATCTAGTGCCTTCTGCATACCTCTGAATATACATCTGAGCTGGGGTACAGCTGGGTTTTGTGTGACTGAGAGGCCATCAACATCCTGATGGGCCATCCTAGGCAGGAATAGGTTGTGCCTATCCCCTCAGAAAGGGTTCCATACCCACCTTAGTGAGTCCGGAACCAGAGAAGGGAGGGCAGGAACCCTGTGCACTTCAAAGGTGTCTCTTTGAAGTCTCCCCCACTTCAAAGGCACAACTGGGTATAAGAACTGGACCCCAGACACCACCACTGCTGTACACTTCTGGACCGGAGGACATTCTGCCAGGAAGGAGGATTGCCTTGCTGCTGAAGGGAATCCCACTCTGCTGGACTCTGTTGGACTTTGCTGGAATCCTGCTCTGCTGTGCCTCCCCTGCTGCCCATGTTGCCTGGGAGTGAGAAGGACTGGACCTGTATCTCTTGCATCCACAGAACCAAAGTGACTCTAAGGGCTTGCTGGCTTGCCTCCTGTTCTTAGGGACATCAAAGACTTCTCCTTATCCTGCAACAGCACCTGGACTTTGCTCCCTGCAAGTCTTGCACTGCCAAGTGGTGCCAATTCAGCCCGGGGTCCTTGAAAGTGGGTTGAAAGTGCTGCAACTGCCAGAACATTGCCATTGACACCACTGCACCGATCAGAACTAACGCATCTCCTTCAGTGCAGACACATCACCTACTTCAAGGACATTGCATCGCCAGCTTTGTGGCTCGATGATAATGCATCACCTACATTGGAGGAAGTTGCCGCCACTGCATCTCAATTTGCATGACTCGGAACCAACGCATAGCCTACATCTAGCATCATCAATACCGATGCATCACCTCCTCTGCTCCACAGCCCCGTCAATGGTACATCAAGTACTTTTGCAGCAGGACAAGTTTGGCCCCTGTATCCAACCTCCTTTCCATTTTGGTTGGCCTGAACTTTTGGATTTACCCCAGTCAAGCTCGACCAGATAGCTTTGGTTTGCCTGTATGCTTTTAAGCACTATATTTGCAGATATTCTTGAAAAATGTATATCTCGACTTCTGTTCATTGAATTATTGTGGTTTTGGTCTTGTTTTGTTCATTAAATTAATGAACAACCAATTTCTAACAACAGTATTTACAAATTTAGGAATCATGGGTGCTTTCTGATAACCAGGTTACAGTATAAATTATGAGGCATTACATACCACCTGGCTATACAGGGAGTAATTATATTTTTTATTCCAATAGATATATTCTGATTCGGATGGTGGGCAAATGAGAATATGTATACCATTTGCGCATCCAATTAAATTTGAGAATGTTGATATTTAATTAAAAGCCACCCTTGTGACTTGTAATTCAGCTAAGGCATGAGGAAAAGTAAAATGCTCACGTAATTTTTCAAGCATAGCATCTAGAAAGTTTAGCAATATTCTTGAAAGAGCCCTTTGTGCTATACCCCCAGCAAACACTACTGTGCACTGATAAGTCCAAGATGCAAGGATGTGAAGGGAACATCTAAATATTCGTAGGGATGGCCACACTACCCTGCAGAGACCTTTTTGAAACTTGCTCCAAATCAGAAATTAAGCATAAAATCAAATCCTAAAGCTCCTCTCTCTTCCCCTCCTCCACCTCCTAGAATGCACATCCTCGTCACCATAGCATAAAGTACAAACATTGTGAATGATTCCATGCATTTTGGGTGACTTTTTTTTACCCTGTGCCTGGTTATCACCTGATTGAATTTAGTGTTAATTTGGACGTGCAATATGCTGTTTTTGCAACCATTCTCAAATTGCGAATGCTTAGTACATACAATGAACGATTCGGTAGTTATGAATTGCAAATAAAGAAATTCAAAGATCAATTGCAAAATAGAAGCTTGGTATTTGTTTTGCTACACAATTTTAAGGAAACTACATTTTTCGACTGATAATACATCTAAGAATGCCTATCAGGGCCAGCTTTGGTGCTGGTAGAGCCCAGTGCAACAATCTTTTTTGGCACCCCCACTCCTTGATCACCTTCTCGAATTCCCTCACTACCATCTGGCAAAAGTGCCCCTGATCTCTCCATAGCCCTTCTCTCATATAATTGTATTCCTTTTAAAGCGCGGGTTAAGGCTGGCTGTGCTAATCCACTCACCCATCCACTTAAAATACAGATCTGTTCTTTGCAGCAGGCATATTAACCCTCTGCACTACTTTTTGGAGAGCCAAAGTTGCCACTGGACAAAACTCCAGTCTCTCTTGATCAGATCACAAGAGATATTTTGACATTTTAATTGCTTCCTAAACGATGGGCAGAAGGAACTCTTCAGCAGGTGCTTTGAAATCGCAAGTTTCGTACGTTATTGCTAAACAAAGCCCCCTGCTTCCAGACATACCCCCCATGTCACCGCCAGCCCCATCCAGGTCAGCACCGACCCAAAGCCGGCCCTGATGCCTATTTAACAACAGTCACAAACCATTTTGCCAATGGTTTGCTTTGCTAATCCTGCATGCAACAGGCCATAGGTACTTAAAAGCCAAAGACCAACAAACATCACAGCCTTGTCAGTGACATGGATTTAGATGCTCCGTCAGCCATGTCGCTTGCAATGACTACTTTTAATGGTAATAGTAATCCTTGGATCGCAGTCTGTTTTGAAAGTAGACCACATGGCTGCATGGCAAGCCCCAAATCGAGGAACATGCCAAGTGTTAGTGAAGTGTGTGACTGAAGATACCTTTTCGAAATGTCATAGGCAGAAGAATGAGTTACAACATACAATGAACACAGGGGGCTCTGGATAGGGATGTGTACCACAGTTGAGACAATTAAAAACACCCATGCTCCCACTTGCCTCTCCAGTGTTTATATACTGTCTGTGAACTTCTGTAGCTAGAAAGCTGCCAGTGACCGCGTTGAGAAGGGCATGATACACCAGGTGGCAGTGACACAAAGAGAACAGTCCAGCAAGTGACATGAAGTAGAGGGAGAAGGGGGTAATGACAGAGGGGTGGAAAGATCTGTGGGGGGAGGAGAGAAGTAAAGTAAAAAGAGAAATGTGAGGTACCCAGAAGGAAAGATAAAGAGAGGTAGAAAGAGGAACGTTTGAGGGTGTGGAAGAGACAAGGAGGGGGGAGGAGTAGGGAGAGAGAGGGAAAAGGGGCAAGAGGTAGAGGCAGAAAGGGAGGCTTGAAGACAAACAAGGAGATGTAAGGTAGAAAGAGATAAAGATGAGGAGAGGTGTAGAAATACGGGTCAGGTGTAGCAAGTAGTGGGTCAGAGAGGGGGTACAAGGGAGATGGTGTACAGCGGAAAGGGGGGTTTGGTACATATGTTAAACAGAGAAAGAGAGGTTGGGGTTATACAGAGGCGGAGAGTTGCAAGAGGAAGAGGTGGAGAGCTAGAACAATATATATATAGAGTGAGGTTGAGTGAGATAGTTGAGGCGGAGGGGTGAGTTATAATGGCGAGGAGGCCAAAAGAGATATGTGTTTGTGTGCAACAAAGAGAGAGATGAGGTGATGAGTGAATAAATGGGTGGAGGTAGAGAAACAGAGGTGGCCAGAAAAGAGTTAGATGCTTAAAGAGGTGAAGTCAAGGAAAAAGAGGTAGAACGAGATAACTGGGAGGTGGAGATGTAGGGTGGTGAACTAACGGTGAGGTAAATTGATAGGCTAGGCAGTGAGAGGGAGAGAGAGAGAGGAAGAGGAAGGGTGGAAACGTGAGGTAGATGGAGAATGAGAGAAAGGGGGCTGATGAGGTAGAGAACGAGCTGACAGAGAGGTAGCGAGTGGTAAGGTAGTAGTGATGTGTAGCAAGAGAGAGAAAGAGATGTGTGCTAAAGATGGAAATTACATTTTGTGAGAAGTGAAGTAGATGGAGAAGAAATCAAAAATGGGAAGACATCAGTGAGTTATAAAGAGAAGGATAAGCGAGAGAACGCCGAGGCAGAGAGAGGGAATCGAGGGTGATAGATGTAGTTGTAGGCACAGCCAGTGAGAGACGGGAGCGAGGTGAGGTGAGCGGAGCAGAGGGAGATGAAGTCGGGCTAGGTGTACTGGTATATTGAGGGGCGAGGTAGAGCTGAGATAGGATGAGGGCACGTAGAGAACTAGAGATAGAGAGATCACGCAAGAGGGTAAGGGTAGAAGAGGTGAATTAAGCAGAGAGAAATCACACAGAAAGAGGATTTACTTGCCGCTAACTGCCTGAGAGTGTGCAGGATAAGGCCAGACACGCACCCTAAGGGGCAGATCAATTATATTTTAGTGCAGCATGGTGAGCAAAGTTCTGCTCTGCATTGCACAAGGGGGAGGAAGCAGGCCGGAGCCATATTTATTATTAAATATTGCCTTCTCCTCTGTAATCCCCTGCAGGAGTAGACTTAAAAGTCTGTCTAGCACCAATCACACCCCTTGCACCATGCAAACATCTGAGCTTGCTGTCTAATTTAGGATTTGTACTGCAACCTTACCCTTCTACTACTGAATACTATGTTTAGACACATTTTGCAACATTCCTCAGATTGTATGCGTGCTATGCAGCGATATGCAATGTGTGGAATGTTTGGAGAAATGTAATAAAGTCTTCATGTTAGCACCAACTTCAAGTAGGAGTTACTTTGTGATGCAAGTCTCAGTCTCCCTAATTTAGTAGATTGGACTTTGCATCAAAATCTATGAGTTCCTGCACTGATTCCCCACGTTACACCCAAGAAATGCCCCCTTGCAGCACTTTCCAATGGTGCGAATCCTTAGTAAATCTTGTAGGTATATATATATATATATATATATATATATATATATATATATATATATATATACATATATATATATATATATATATATATATATATATATATATATATATATATATATATATATATTAATCCACAACTGGTGGGACAATAACCACCAAACGGCTGCACCAATTTCTTCACCAACTCTCGTGGACAAAAACGAATCAATATTCAATGATGAATTTCATCAGCTTCATTACATGTAATCAAACCATGGTCTCCTGCAAACACTGTCAACGCATTTCGGCAAACGCCTTTTACTGGAATATATATATATATTAAGATTATGGGCCTGATTTACAGTTTGGCGGACAGGTTACTCCAGCACAAATATCCCGTCGCCGTATCACAGTGTCCGTAGGAAACAATGGAATCGCACTATGGCGGAGGTATATCCCACACCTTTGTGATGGAGTAACCCATCCACAAACTCCACATCAGGCCCTATGCTCGGTGGCCTTGCTAGCACAAAATAAATGTTTCATCCGATTTGATAACACTATGGCTGATTGCATTTGGCAAGTATGTTGGCACCAGGCCTGTAGATGCCCCACACATCGCTGTGTATTTGGATAATAACACATGATAGTAATAAATACTAGGGCAGGGCAGGTAATAATTTAACTGCAGCTTCCATCACCAGTGCCAATATTAGCTGTCACCTTATGTAAAGACACTAAAGCACAAGCTAGCCGCATCTGACGGTTCTCCCCGAGTGGACTGCGGTTATTTATTCACCACAACACCGAGTAACCATTAAGAAATGGTTTTGCCGGTTTGGCAAGAAGATTAACGCATGCATTTGTTTCTAGATGGACATTGCCACCGAGTCCCTATATGATTTGTAGTTTTTGATCGTGGGAGTACTCATTCGAGTCACCTCTGTGATCAATTGTATAATCCATTCTAAAGATATGTTGTGACTTCACCCAAAAGACTCTCTTGAGCTGTATGTGCGTGTACAGCAGTGGGGTAACAAAGGCCCCCGCTGTGGGGAGGGTGGGAGGAGGGGAGCTCTAGGGGTCCCCTCAGCACAGTACACTGTGTCCGGGGCGGGCGGCTGGACCCTGAAAGGGTTCAGGGGGAGGGGGTCGCCTACGGGCGTAAGCGACATCATACCTCGCTTGACCCATGGCTGTAAGTGGGCTGCATAAAGTGGAGGGTCTCTACAGGGGGTGTGGCTTAAACACTTAAACTACATTTCTGTGATCCCTATAGTGAGCGACCCGACCAGCATTTTGGTGCAAATTTAATTAAAACGTGAAATAAAAACCGGAACTAAACCACTGAACTGGTTTATCTTAACGTTTTTTACATTAATTGTTCAGAATTCGATTATTGCTGTTTGCCAGTAAAGTTAAGGACATAAATATAGGGCCCGTTAGCGACCCGTTTTAATTTCTGTTTTAATTATTAACGGGTATGAGACCCGGTGACCCGGCCCACTTAAAGCCCTGCCTTGACCTTCACTTTCCCTCACACGCACAACATTCACTATTACTGTCATAAATACATTGACAGAAATCATAGAGAGTGGGGGCCCAACCGACGTCCATAAGGAGGACTTCCCTGTGCTCCTGGCATTGACTTTATCACCTCTGAGGCCAGGGGTTGCAAAGGTAGTGCCAGGGGTCGCAAGGAACAAGCCAGGGGTTGCAGCTGTGACCCCTGGTGATCCCTAATGACGTCCGTGGTTCTTGCAGTGTCCTGCTGGACTCGTTCTAGTGTTTCTGCCAGCCACTCTGCTGAGGGCTGTACTTGCATGTACACCCTACACCCACCCAACACAGATGCCACCAGTCAGGTGACCCTGCCAATAAAAGGGGCCCCGTGCATGTGCCCGTGGCCAGTTCCAACTACCCAGCTACTGTGTTTGTGTCCATTATTTCAGTAGCATGAGGGCCTAGGGCCCCCAACGCTACAGTCCTAATGGCCCTCTTCTCTTTGAGTGCTTAGACTGCATATGTCCTGATGAGGTCCCCAAGTTTATTGCGTATGGTCGAAACATCAACAGAATTGGTATAGGGTTTTCACTATTTCAAATCACTCCACAATAAGACCCGATTTCTATTGTTAGGTGATTCAGTACAAGCATTCAACTCCTATCTTACAAGCAACCAATCAATCCTCGCCTCCCAACAAACCTACTCGTACACACTACTTTAAGAATATTATTTTACTTCCCACATCAAATCGAACTCGAGTTGTTTGTTCATAATGCCCAACCCACTAGTTCTCTGTCAGTTTCTACATCAACGTATTGTATTGTATATTTAGGGCTTGCACTTTCTAATGCTGACGTCGTCTTTCACTCCATGATATATATAAGAATAAGGTCCCAATCGCTCAAAATATTTAATGGTTCAAATTTTTCTTAGAAGACACAACATTGAGTCTTACTGCTATTGTCATGTCGTGGGCTTTATTTAGGGTTTATCAGAGCGGGAGGAACCACCTCCTCCAAGCCTGTGGTTTCCCCGCCCTGGTTAAAGCTGCGGAAACTGCTGGTAAAGCATCTCTTTGGCTCCGTCAGTGGTATCCCTTAACTACCACTCTGTCCGCCACAGGACCGCTGGGTCACAGTCGTCCAGCCCTGTTGAGGCCAGGACTACTGTCACATATTTTCCCTGCCTTTGACTACCATGGGAGTCAAAGCAGAAACTAGAGGGGGAAAAAGTGTTAAGGGCTCCACCACGTGAGGGTAGGACCCCCTGTGGCTCAGGCGGTGCTTAATTTGAGCCGGTGCATTCCGGCATGGGGCACCAGCACTTATTTTTGAGGGCCCACACTTCGTTTTCTGCATCAGGTATTTACTGCAAGCCAAAGATATATGGGGAAAGGTGGAGGACAATAAAAACGAAAAAGCGTCACAAAGGGAGAAAGCAGAAATCTGCAAGAGTGAGCGGAAGGGGCATGGGGTGGCTGTAAACGGATTAAAGAGGCCCGAGATGGCTTTAGGTTTACGGGGCCTCAACATTCAGTGCTGCACATTTTAGAGCAGCATCTGCTTCTTTGAAATGAGAGCTTTTGGCACCGACACGTTTTTTTTATTTACAAATTAAGCACTGGGCTCAGGGCAATTTACTTTTATGTTCAGAAGAAAAGAAGTCCTGCTCTTGGAGATTCATTTGTTTTGGACAAAGAAAGTTTGTCGAGCAGGCGCTGCGCTTTGATCATGGTGCCTATTCTGCAAACTTCGCCGCAGTAAAGGAAGCCACTGTGGCCCCAGTCACCTCACAACGGAGAGATCCCTTCCCGCACGGCAGGGTAGTCTAAATCTGGCAGATGGCACTCTGCCAGTGTGACGGAGGTCATGACCTCCACCCTCCGCTGGTGGGACAACTTACAAGGCCTAAGTAAGGCCTAGCTTTTACACAATTACTATTCCTTCTAAAGTTCAATATCGCAGAAGGGCATTGCTCTTTCGTGACCGTTGGTGGCTCGTGGAGAGTCTATCACGAGGTTCTATTGGTTGTAAGACGGTCGTTTTTTCTTCTTCTAGCACTTATCACTTGTTCCAGTTCGAGGCATATTGAAATCAGCATCTTAGAAGTGGTTGTCTCAATATTGCAGTCCGCTATCTTAAATTAGCCATTTACTCCACAAACTACGATGCCTACTTTGTGATATACATTCAGTAGTTCATAATTGTCGAACTACTTTCTCATATTTGCAGTGCATGAAAGCAACACGTTAAAAATCATATTTTTTTTGCTTTCTGGCACGATGACCAGTCTCCACGATTTTTGAGGGAACAGAAGATCACATACGTACTATAGAAATATACTAGGCTAATTTCTATACAACTCTCTGAAGGGCATATATTGTTGCGGATTGAGAGAGGCTTGTTGGATATGGTCTTTCAAATCGCTAGATTGCGTACCCCATACGTTTTTTCTTCTTGTTCTTGCGGTTTCACACATTCACTGATCAGATTATTTCACAGGATGTTTACTATTATTCAGCGAAGGCCAGATGTGCTTGGTTTTTTTGCGGTCGCAAACACAGCGATTTGCAAAATCACATTTTCAATGCACCTAACTCATTTTACAAGTCAGAAAAGCCTTTGTGACTAGCAAAATGGGCTTTGTGATCCATTTCACATTACAATTAAAACAGTTCTTGAAAGTGGTCTTTGCTCCTAATTGCAAGTCAGAAAAGTATGTATCAATGTTTTGCGACCGCAGTATGCGTCACAAGCCAATTTCCCTTCAGAAAACCTTGAATTGTGTTGGCAGCTTTGGAAGAAGTGTTTCGGGGACTATTGCCTGCCCTCACTGATGTTTTCCCAAATGGAAAACTGTTTTTTAAAGCAACACCCATTCCTTAAAGCAGGGGTCTTCTAACTGGGGGGCAGGCCCCTCCGGGAGGGGGTGGGTCTCCAGTGTTCCCAGGGGTGGCGCCAGGCTCTGGCCTACAGAAGCATTATACAGATAACAGCGCTTTGTTTTAAGCAGAAACAAGTTACTGCATTTTTAAAAAGGCAACAGTACTTAACTGCAATGTTTAAATAAATCTAGACATATTTCAACATTGCCATCTTTATAAAATAATTGGGAAAAATTCAGAGGGGGGGGCCCATAATTTAAATTTTTCAACTTGGGGGGGGGAGGGGGAGGCGACATTAAAAAGTTTGAAAACCACCGCCTTAAAGGAATATAAACAGGTTTTTTTAAAACAGTTTCCATTTTTGGGAATACAAACACAGGGATGGTGTTCTGGTGTTCATTGCAGACAATCATCTGCAAGCTAATTACAGGGTTCACAAATTGCAATCTGCCTAATTAATATTCAATAAACAGGTCATTCTTGACAATCACATCATCTAAGCCCAAGACTGTACAAAGGAGATCGTCAGCACCTAAAAAAATGTCCAAACCAGAAGTGCTGAAAAATTCCCCCTGTACCTCTCGGCAACATCGAGAATACCTGCTAGACTTCACAGAGCTGAACACCTCTAAAATCCATAAATCCATCTTCAACATCGTCTTTTTTTCACTACTATAGCCTTAGAGTCCACCGTAGCGGGCTATACTAGGCACTAAAGGCCCACTCCAGTGGTAAAAGCCAAGCCGAAGGCGAGGGTGTTTAACAAGGGAGCGGGACTTTAATTGTCAGTATAGCCCAGCTACAACGAGCTATAAGGCTTTTAGAACATTCTGCCACTAGACAGCAGAATGTTCTAATAAATAAAGCAAAGTCCTCACGGAGCCCGGGGGGATTAAAATCCCCTCGGGGTCCATGAGGCCTTTGTCCACAGCTGTTGCTGTGAATGAAAACATTGAAATGTTGATGTTCTGGGTTTTACCAGCCAGTAAAAGCCCGGAGCACTCCATTGTCGCCAATGCAGTTCCCAACATTCCAATGTTCTAATATCACCTTTGAACCCGCCATAGCGGGCTCTACTGGCCATTAAAGGCCCATCCCCGCGTTAAAGGCCCAAGCCGAAGGCGAGGGCCTTTAACAAGGGAGAGGGCCTTTAATGGCCGATAGAGCCCGCTACAGCGGGTTCTAAGGTTATTAGAACATTCTGCCACTCGGGGGCAGAATGTTCTATTGAATAAAACAAATTTCTCGGGAAGCCCGAGGGGATTAAAATCCCCTGGGGCTCCGTGAGGCTTTGTTCACAGCTGCTGCTGTGAACAAAGAGAACATTGGAATGTTGGCTCCGGGCATTTACCGGCTAGTAAAAGCCCGGAGCACTCCATTGTCTGCAATGGAGATCCGAACTTTCCAATGTTCTAATCCTCCTTCTTCAATTCTATACCTGAAGAAGAACAAATACAACTGGCCAAGAAAAACACTTCCATTCATAAAGAAAGTCACCCCATCCCTCTAAGCTGACTTTATTAGCCTAGTTAACACCTCTCTGGCAGGTCCTCCATGCTGTTCAACTACTGACTAATCTCAAAACTCCCATATCCAAGCAAAAATCTCAGAAAGAGTGATCATCAGACGACTGCCAGTGTATTTAGAGCAGAACCTAATACTAAACAATTATCAATTTGGCTTCATACCTTCTTGGGCCACAAAATTATTCCTAGTAAACAAAAGGAAAAATCTAATCAAAGCTGGCACATGCCAGCAAGTTGCCCTAATCCTCTTCAACCTCTTGACCGCCTACGAGATAGGCGGCCATACCATCATGCTGAGCAGGCTCAAAGAAAGGGCAAGGATTTCAGGGCCTTGAATGACTGTTTTATGATTAAAGTTAACAAATGCATATTCATTCGTTAGTTTGATTTGCTTATAAGGTGCTTCTCTTCCATAACTCCATGATTTCCTTTGCTGAAGTGCCAGTCAATCATCAGATCAAATTTCAGATGTATGGATATGACATACAGTACCACATGCACCTTGAGAATGTCCTGCAGAAGCACAGATACTTTAAGGAGTACAGAGACCATGTATAGCTTTGGAAGAAGGAATGCCTGTATCTGTCAGAGTGACTCAAAGACTGAAGTCTTAATCGCAGCACGAATTAGATCAGAATGACCTCCTTTTACATAGTGTTCTAACCTGGGACACCCTCCTGCCCTTGTCCTAGTGGTCTTTAAATAGGAGATGTTCTTCTATTCTGAACTCAATTTCACTCAATGAATCAATGCAGCCCTCAAGGGAAAGAGCTTCCAACTGTCTCACCTGAAAATTCTTCCACTTTTTTAAACTGACCACTGAATAAATCTAACTTCTGTAAAGTAGTCTATACCGGCTTTCTATAAATAACTCATCACCAGAATCCATAAAGTGCACATTTAGGCAGATAGAAAGTGCCTGTATCTGCAAAAATGTGTAGGTTGGTGAGAAATTAGAATAATTAGCTTTTGTGTAATTTAGTGACATTTTGGGATAATTGAGCAAAATTACGCCTAATTATGCGACATGCAAATCTGTCGTTTAGTGCCATATTTTAGCATGAAATGCACCCTTATGTCAGCTTTTAATGGGGGAGACTTTTCATGTTGAAAATGTTTGAAAAAAAACAATTGCCGCAAACAATAGCTGCTTGTTTTTTGGTTGTCTGCCGTGTTCCTGCTCATCTGCACTATAATTGTTCAGTGAACGGCAGCAAAGTTACATAACATGGCATAATTTGAGGAATTTCACAGAAGAAGTGTAACACACAATTCCTGAAATACAAAAATTAGGCAGGCATAATTTCAGTTTCACGTGGCCCTATATGTGACAACATTAAGCCAGCCCTGAAAGCTCTCTACTGGCTGAATTCAGTGTTTAGGATCAAGTTCAAAGCACTGTGTATTATGCACAAATCGTACAGGGACACGAGGTCCTAACAACATCAAACATCTGGGATACTACTTCACTTTAGACAGAAATCTACCCTCATCGTCAACAGATATGTTCAAACAATATCAATTTAAGAGGGGGGGGCATGGTCTGATGTTATGGAACTGCCTTAGCCCAAGTTGAGTCACCCCACCTTCAGTTCTCGAAACACCTCCGTCCTTTTGTAACAGGATTTCAATTAACTCCTACATCTACAATGGATAGATCAAATAATGTCTGATGAACGTCTGTCTGATCTCACCTCTATCTATCTGGACTCTACCTCTCATGCTTTTAGAATGATCACTTGTATGTTTTTCTTTTCTTTTTTTCCAGTCAGTGTTCTGAAGTGGCCTTGGCTTTTTTAAAACTCCAAAATTACTAAATAAATAAACAACAAACAAATAAATAAAAGTAGCATCCCCTGCATTCCTTGAGAGCGTGCGTTCTTACCTCAGGTTGATCATAGCAAGCGTTAGGTTTTTGCCCCCCACCTCAGCACATATGGATATCATGCATTTGAACTGGGGTAATTTGAGTTACAACGGGCTAAGATTCCAAGCAGGGTCCTGTGGTTGAAAGAAGCATACCATGTACACCCTCCTTAAACCGAGTGAGACTATGATCAGCTTGCCAGGCCGTGGAGGACTGACAGTAGCGATAGTAAGAAGAATATAGTGCCAATGCAGGCCTTTTTACCTGACCTTGCCTGGGAAAGATACCTATCAGCCTCTTGATTTGGGTTTCTCCTGACAGGAGATTCCCAGCTTCATCCCACTTTCCTGCTACCACCTTATTACAAAGAACTTGGCTGGCCAGTGATGAGTGGAATATCTAAAAGGAGCAGACCTGCCCAGAATCAGACTGAGCGGACAGAAAGTACAGCAGTGGTGCCAAGATGTCGCTACCAGCATCTGGGCTCTCCCTGCCAGGGCTGACTGAGAAACTCTGTGTGCTCCAGTGATGAGGTTTTATTGCCAATTTCACCTTGCCACGTTCAGGACCAGAAACCTTGGAACTTTGAGAGAGACAGCCAGGAGTGGCTTTCTGGATTCTTCTTTGAGTTAAAGAGATGATTGACTGCTCATGGGCATGGGCAGGTCGGTATGAGTTATAGGTGCACTTGCATGAGAGGGATGCTGCAGAAAAGGAGAGGAGCAATGAAGGCAATATAAATGGAAGGTGGACCCAGCAGCATCAGGGAAGGTTTTACCATGCATTGTGAGGGTAAGCCCAGGAGGCCAAAGTGTCCCTGTAGCACGAGCAGTCTGTGTGCCCTCATGGACAGAGGCTACTGAGAAACTCAAGTCTTACTGACTTTTCTTGTTACACCAAGCAACGAAAAAATGCAAGACACTAAGAGAAATCAGGAAAGCAGTCCACAGTCCCAAAAAGTAAGAAAGAGTGCTGAAGGAGAACTACATCATCCAAGAGGTCATCACCAGGATTTGTGTACTCACACTGCAAAATCATTGGTCACCTAGGCCCTCATTATGAACTTGGCAGTAATCACCGTCGACCGCCATGCCGGCAGTGAACAGAAGACCGCCAGTGGCGGTGGACTGCACACAGTTGAATATTGATGTAAAAAAGACAAACCTCCAAAAATCCTGCAACCTCCACCCACCTCCAGGGCCAACCATGGTAGAAAGGCAGTACACCCCACCCTGCCACCGCCATGGAGACACATTCTCCGCCCACCAAATAATGATGCACAAATCAGCTTGGTGGACAGTGAATGCCGAATGACCTTTGGCGGTACGGACTCCCACGGCCAGCAATGGGACCCACAAACAAAAAATGCACACATTGGCAAGTTTGAAACTCACACACCTGACACACATCCACAACACTATAAAACACTCACATACACACCCCACAATCCTTTGCAACACCAATAGCAAGACAGATATTGACAACACAACACACATACACTGAACTCAACATCACTCAAGTCACACACCCAACGCCACAACAGCACCCTCATTAATACACCTACAACACACCAATCACAACACACACCATGGCACCCCCTAAGCATCCCCACTTCACCGACAGGGAGTTAATGACCATGGTGGACAAAATACTCAGGGTCGAGCCACAACTATTCGGGGCACAGGTGCAGCAGACACCCGTGGCCAGGAAGATGGAGCTATGGCAGCAGATAGTCAACATGGTCAACGCAATGGGAAATCATCCACCCACAAGGGAGGACATCTGGAAGAGATGGAATGACGTGCGCAGGAAGGTTCGGTCTATGGCATCCAGGCACAACATCGCCGTACAGAAGACTGGCCGTGGTCCCCCAACTCCTCCCTCCGAATACACCGACTGGGAGGAGAAGGTCCTGGCTATCTTGCACCCTGAGGGCTTCACCAGACTCACTGGAGGACTGGACTCGGGTAAGTCAACTACAATATCTTAATATTCACCAAACCTGTAATGCATGTATCACCCCATCCCCTCACTACCACCAGGACCCCATCCGCTACCCAACCCACAACACCCACATCCAAGTTCCCTGCATGCCCAGAATCCCACAAACAAGTCTCTATCCAGCCCTCTGTGCACAGTCACCTACCCCTGCATGGAATCCCAGTGGCACTACAGCACCCACAATGCACCTCCACCTCCCACAAAAAATGCAACAAAATGTACACAAAAGGACCTTGCATGCCACTACAGGGAATATAAGCATAAAATAGTGCAGACCGGTGCAGCATTTGCCAAAAAAGTACAGGACACCCACATGTCTATTCTCCCACACACAGGCACTACCACCCATGCCACCCGGATGGAGACGTCAAGGAGTGCCAGCCCTCCACCTGAAGACGGATGCCCCACTCAGGAGAGTGGAAAGGGATGTCTGGGCATAGAGGAAAACCCTAGCCCATCACACAGTCCTGGACTGTCACCCTCCAGAAGCCCCACCCAGGATACCACTGACACCCCTACCACTCAGCCACCATCATCATCTTTGGCCAAACGACCCCACACCAGTGTCTCCCGGCCATGGACTGGCTGCCCACATGTACAGAGGCCAGAGTCTCCACCCACCAACAGGCAGGATGATGAAGGGCCAACTGCAAGTGGGACTGCCAGACCTGTGCAGGGGACACAGACACAGGGGGCCAGTGGGACGGCATCAGCGGCCCGGGGGGGTGGCCAAAGGATGGATGCAGCAGCCCAGGAGGTGATATCTGAGGTCCTGGGAGCATACCACCATACCCAGGACAGGATGGGCCAGATCCTGGCCACCCGGAGCAGAATCAGAGGCTGCAGACAGCACACCACCAGGAGGCCATAGAGCAATGGAAATAGCTCAATGCCACCATGGCCTCCATTGCAGTACCACAGCCAGCCTGAGTCCTCACCTCACCTGCAAGCCCCTAGCACCAGCCAGGACACTGCCCTGCCATCTACATCTGCAGCATCCACTTGACTAGTGGCACTGCCAGAGGAGACACAGGAAACCAGCACCCCTACCCCTGCAGCCCAGCTGCACCTTCGCAAATGTGCCCTCAGACCCAGATATGCCACTGAAACACCAGCCAAGAACAAGCCCAGCGCCAGGAAGTGACTCTGCCCTGAACTGTCTCCCTTGTGTGCCACTGAGTTACCTTGTTAACATGCCACTGCCATCACACCATCTTCCAAGGGCCAAGTGGACTAAAACCCAGTGCAACCAACAGCTAAGCATATGTACCTGAGTATGTTTTTTCACCATGTGCGCACTCCCTTTCACTGTCCCAACACTTATGTATTTATTGCCATTGAATAAATACACCTATGCACTAAAATAGTATGTCCCTCATCAATATGAGATATCAATTGTGATTGTGTATGCATTAGCCAGTTACTATCATAATCACACTTTTACTGCAGGAGGGGATCCAACACACTGTAGTGTCTGAAGTATGTCACACTGTACCTAATAGTGGGTTCCCTGGCACATGCCACTTCAGTCATCATTTAGCATTGTCACTGACAAAAGACACCACAGTACTTATTACATGAGACAGACTGTAACTATGCAGTGATTACTAGCATCATGGGATGTGTAGTTTTTTGTTTGTGGTTATTAGATTGGCTGCTGATTTTTTACCGTAAAGAAAGAGAAAGCATAATCCTCGCCTCCGTGTCCTTAATAGAATTGAAAATTCTTGATGCGTAAGCTAGAATTTTCTTTTATTGTAGCTCTATTGAGTCGGTAGGTGATAAGGATGTGACGTCCCTCCATAGTGTCCAGATCTACCAGGGGTCTGTAAACAGATGGGGCCCTCCACATCGGTCTGTACCTATGGGGGAGGAAAGAACACATTCTGAGTGTCAACATACACTTGCATTACATGATGTCACTGTACTTTTCAAAATGTGTCACATAGGTAACGCACACAAACGGAAAGAATGAGGTACACCGCCAGGCAAATGTGTGCTGAGGTTTCTCTGTCATAATGGCATCACAGTGTGGACACACCTCCAACCATGGGTTTATGTGGGGATCACAGAATCATGTCAACAAGCGACGAAGGGGAGAGAGAATGGGGTAACGGATGAGGCCCCCGGCCAGGCGATGGGATGTGGTGGAAGCAGAATGGCAGCCTCCTGCCATCCAGGTATGAGAGAGTGGAAGTGACTTCATTCCCCTGGCCTTAGTTGTCATGGCGGAAGGCGGTGTTCACCGCCGTGCACCTGATCATTGGATTACATGGTTGTAAATGGGGAACCTTGGCTAATCATGATCAACGCCGGTGGTGACGGAGCACACCGCCGCGGTACCTACGCCATTTTGTCAGACCCTTGACTCCTGAATCACATGAAGGGTAGTACTCCACTGCGTGTGCTGCTGTGTCCTGACTCTGGTCTCTGAGGTGGCACGTGTCACAGGGGAACGGGCCTCGGCCTTCACCGTGGAGGAGCTTGAGAAGCTGGTGGACGGGGTCTTACCCCTGTATGCGAAGTTGTACGGGCGACCATAGGAGCAGGTGAGTTGCCATCTGTCATCCGTAGATGTGTGTGATTGTGGCAGATGCCTGTGTGCATGTGTGTTCGATGTGTGACTGCCCAGCCGTAGTTTGTCTGGCACGCTCTGCCTGTAATTTGTTCAAATGCATGTCAATAATGGCCGTTCAATATGGAACGGCATAGCATTTGTATACGGGGCACCCATACTGACGTCTTTGCTCTGTGTGTCCCATGCAGGCCAGCGCCCATCAAAAGAAAGGCCTGTGGCAAGCCATCACCAGGAAGTGCAGACCCTGGGGGTCAACAACTGGTGGAGCAACCACTACAGAAAGCGGTGGGAGGACCTGAGGCGCTGTGCCAGAAAGACCATAGAGGCCCAGCTGGGGAAGGCCTCCCAATGAGGAAGGAGTGCCCGTCGGATCCTGACCCCCCTAATGGCCCGCATTCTAGCTGTGGCCTATCCGGATTTAGATGGGTGCTTGAGGGCAGCACAGCAGCCACAAGGGGGTGAGTAGCAACACTGTTGTGATACCACTGTGATGGTTGAATTTGGGTGCTGTGGGATGTATGCATTGTAGTGCCAGGCACTTAGACAGGTGTGTCCCTGCAGTCCTGCCCCCTCCAAGTCCTTGGGATGGTATAAGAGCTAGTTTTGGCAGGCTCTATAGGCCTATGATTGGTCCCCTTTCTGTCATCTGGTATTCATTGTGGCCTTATGGACTTGTAAGTGCATTGGCTGGGCATGGTCTCTCATGGGTGTAGTTCACACAGTGTATCAGGGTCGTGTTTCATGAGGGTTATTTAGTGTATTCTGGGGTCATGCCCACTAGTCAGGGGCACATTCATAATGTATGTTGTTTCTGCTGAAGGGAACGTGCCTGACCTGGGTGGGAGTGTGTGTGACCAAAAATGTACATATGTTCAGGATTCGACATAGTTATTTCTTGTTTTTTTCCCCACCCCTGTGCTCTTGTGTCCTTTGTGTACATTAGCATCATCTGGCGAGGGTGCAGAGGCACCGGCAAGTGGGGATGCAACAGCCCATAGTTCCAAGGAGGCAGAGTCGACCGACGCCCAGGGGACCAGTGGGTTGGAGGGAGAGGGGAGTGCCACGGGGGACGCAACTACCACTGGAGGTAGTGACTCTGATACCTCCTCTGATGGGAGCTCCCTGGTGGTGGCGGACCCTACTGGGCCCACCTGTTCTTTGTCATCTTGTGCCAACCCCATGCCATCACCGCCCTCCCAGTTGCTCCCCATTGAGTTGCCTGTGCCCGCTCACCTAGGAGGGTGGGTGTCTCCTTCGCCCAAGGCACCTCACCCCCTGCCCCAGTCAATCCTGCTGCCCTCACAGAGGAGGCTATTGACCTCCTGAGAACCATCTCTGTAGGACAGACAACCATTGTGAATGCCATCCAGGGGCTAGCATCCCAGATGCAGCACTGCAATGCATACCTGGAAGGCATTCACGGTGCCATGTCTGGCCTACAGAGATCTTTTCAGGCTCTGGCCTCCTCTTTGACGGCAGCCAGTGTCCCTGGTCTTTCCGTTCCCCCACCACCACCTCTACCCCTTCCAGCACCCCACTTCCTTCACCCATCCCAAACACACATACAGACAGCCATGCACACAGATCAACACACAAGAAGCACACAGACAAACACAAGCACCACACATCTCACCACAGGCAGGCACACACCCAACATACCAAAGCACACTCAACAAAATCCACTTTCCCCAGTGTGTCAACCTCCCCTGCCACCCTGTCTGTCACCTCACCATGCACACCCACATGCACTGCGCCCTCAGTCACTGCTGCTGCCCCCATTCATGCAGTGACCAGAACATCTGGAATCCAGAAATGCATCTCTGACACCACACCTGCACTCACCACTACTACATTTACAGACACTTGCAGCACACTCACCAGACCTGCAGACACCCGGACAACATCCATCAACACTGGCAGCCAGTCTTCTCCCACTGTGTGCACCTCCCCTCCTCCCAAAACACTCAAACATTCACACACATCCACACCATACACATCAACCACACATCAGCATACTATACAGGCACCTGCATCCACATCCGGCACACCTACACCTGGTACGAGCACTCCCTCAACCTCCACTCCCAGACCTGCATCCAAAACCCCTCCAACTGCACCTAAGAAGCTTTTCCTATCCTGTGTTGACCTGTTTGAACCCACTGGCCCACCCCGTCTTGTCCCTAAAAGTGCCCATGTCCTTGCCCAGTCCACTCCTACCTCGTCTATGTCTGCTCCAGTCCGCCCTTCCCATTCCCATGCCCCTTTCCCAGGGAGGAAGAGGCCCGTGTTTCCCCAGGTCCCTCTGCCACCCCCCGTCCAGGCCCACTCCTGCTCCTTCCAAGGGCAAGCCCAAACCCCTCCACCTCCCAAACCTAAGCCCAAGACCCACCCTTCCAGACCAAAGTCCTCACCCCGCCACCCCCTGCCCCAGTTCCCTGGCAGCCCCATTGATGCCCCTTTCCAGTGGAGTACCCTTTGCACACGAGAGAGTCAGGTTCGGGTTAAATTGGCCCTTCAGGGACTTAACGATGGACTGGCCATTGGCCTCATTTAGACATTACTTCTATTATGTAAAATAAATTTTAAGTGCCCAGCAGTGCTGTTGGCACAATAGTGTGACGTTGTTCAACATTTCACTGTGGGGGTGTGGTGTGTACATGTGTGTACATTGGCACAGGTGTTTGTTGGCTTGTGTCTGGTAAGTACATCTTGTTCAGGTATGTATGGCTTGGGATGTGGGAGGGGTTGGGCGTGCATTGCTGGGTGGGTGTGTAACTGTGCCCTTTCTTCCCATGTGTACTAGGCTGCGGTACTTACAGTCGTCGTCTTCGTCGTCGGTCATTGTCCTAGAGGAAGATGGCAAGGAGAAGCAGTGGCATTATTTCCAACTCTCACTCCATGTCTGCGTCGGCATGTTCTGTGTACCTCCGGTGAGTGTTTGCTTTTATATTCTTTGCCTGGCGGTGGTTCCCGCCCTGGAACTGATCGCAGTCTGGTGTTTCATTATTTGGTGGGCAGGTAGGGCCTTTCGCCAGCCTGTGGGTGGCCTCCTCCGTCCTTGTAGGGACGACAAAGATGGCGGTGTGTGGATGGACCGCTCTTGTTTCTCATGTGCTTCATTATTTGACGGTCCTGACCGCAAGCCTCTTGGCGGTAGTTACCGCCACCGCCGGCAGTGCGGTGTTTACCACCATGTTTATAATGACCACCCTAGTTTGTTTCAGTAGTGGGTCTTGTGTCTGGACATGAGATACAACCCAAAATGCAAGTTTCAAAAAAACGCGAGCACCGCAAGTCCACATGAACCTTTTCGACTGGAGCTAGTGCTGCTTCCATTTACATGTTTCATTGTGCTGCTGATAAAATTACTGCTCATGTGCAGCCAGCATAGCAGGGGCATAGCCTCTGCCTCCCATCTTTCATGGGCTCTGCAGTGCACACCAGGCAGACCAGAGCTGCTCTGCAGAACACAAAATAATGCCGGAGCTGCCTGCACTACCATGAAAAAAGCGATCTATGACAGAATATCGTTTCGAACAATATCGATGCACACCAATATTTGAAAAGCTCCCAAGACACTATTGACAACACAGAACACATGAACTTCCTAATCCACATTAAGAACAACTCCACCCTCAGAGGCACACTAATCTACAGACCACCAGGACCACGCTCTGCCTTCTGCGACACCATCGCCGACTCCATCAGCTCGCACCCCCTCACCTCCACATTCTCCTCGGTGATTTCAACTTTCACTTGGAGAACCCACAAAACCACAACTCAACATCCCTCATAGACAACCTCGCCAACCTCAGACTCAAACAACTGGTCACCGCACCCACCCACTCAGCAGGACACGCGCTTGACGCAATTTTCACCTCAAGCCAACACATAGCCTACAACCACACCACCGAACTCCTCTGGACTGACCACCACTGCGTCCACTTCTCCTTCGCCAAACCCCCCACACACCACCATCAACACACCACACCCTACCGCATGTGGGACAAGATTCCCACAGAACGCCTGAACTCCCAACTGGCTAACAACCCCCCCTCCACACCAACGACCCCAACACAGGAGCCCACAACCTCTCAAAATGGGTCACCACCTGCGCAGACACACTAGCCCCCCTCAGAAAACACATCGCCACCCGCAACATCAAGAACGCCCCATGGTTCACCCCCGAGCTCCAAGACTCCAAGCGCAAATGCCGGCAAGCGGAGAAAATATGGCGACAAGAACCCTCTACAACCAACTTCTCCACCCTCAAAGCCACCATTCGCACCCATCACCAACTCATACGCACTGCCAAAAGAGACCACTACAAGACACGCCTTGACAACAACTCCCAAAACAGCAAAGAACTCTTCACCATCATTAATGAACTAGCCATACCCAAAGCCAGCAACATAGACCCTTCACACACACAGCCCCTAAGTGACGCCCTCTCCAACCACTTCCACCACAAAATCCTGGACATCCACAACAGCTTCATACTACACACACCCACCACACACACCCCTCACTCACCCAACTCAACCCCCACTCATGATCCCCCCACCACACTCACCACCTGGGCCCTCACCACACACAAAGAAACCGAAAAAACCATGAACTCCATCCGCTCCGGATCCCCCTCCGACCCCTGCCCACATCGCTTCTACAACAAAGCCAGCCCAACCATCGCCCCATACTCCGCGACATAATCAACTCCTCATTTGACTCCGCCACCTAGCCAGACCCCTGGATGCTCGCGGAAATCACTGCTCTCCTAAAAAAAAAAAAAGCCGACCCGGAGATCCTCTCCAACTATCGCCCCATCTCCCTCCTCCCCTTCCCCGCCAAGGTCGCTGAGAAACTAGTCAACACCCGCCTATCCCACTATCTCGAAGAAAACAACATTCTTGACCCCTCACAATCCGGGTTCCGCAAGAACCACAGCATGGAAACCGCCCTCATCGCATGCACTGACGACATTAGGACCAAAGTCGACAAAGGCGAGACCGTCGCACTCATCCTCCTAGACCTCTCCGCAGCCTTTGACACTGTCTGCCACCACACACTCCGCACACGCCTCCGCAACATAGGAATTCGCCACAAAGCCTTAGACTGGCTCACCTCCTTCCTCACTGACCAGACCCAGAGAGTCAGCCTCCCACCTTTCCACTCCACCACCACCAAGATCATCTGCGGGTCCTCTCTCAGCCCCACACTCTTCAACATTTACATGATCCACCTAGCCAACATCCTCCGATCACACGAAATCACTATCCTCTCCTACGCAGATAACACCCAACTCACCCTCTCCCTCACCCGCAACCCCACCACCGCCAAAACCAACCTACACGCATCTCTCCTCGACACCGCCAACTGGATGAAAACTAACCACCTCAAGCTTAACTCCGACAAAACCGAGATCATCATCTTCGGCCCCAACAAAACCATATGGGACGACTCCTGGTGGCCCACCGCCCTAGGACCTGCACCCACCCACGCAAACCACCCACACAACCTCAGCAAAATCCTGGACCCCTCCCTCTCCATGACACAGCAAATCAATGCTCTTGCCTCCACCTGCTTCCTCACACTCCGCACTCTAAAAAAATCCTTCAAATGGATTTCCCCAGAGACCAGGAAGACAGTCACCCATGCACTCATCAGCAGCAGACTAGACTACGGTAATGCCCTCTACGCCGGCACCACACTCAAACTCACACACAAACTCCAGAGAATTTAGAACACAGCTGCGCGCCTCGTCCTTGGCATCCCCTGCCACAAACGAATCTCACCAAACCTCAAAACCCTTCACTGGCTCCCCATAAACAAGAGAATCACATTCAAGATCCTCATCCATGCACACAAATCGCTCCACAACACCGGCCCAACATACCTCAACGAAAGAGTGAACTTTCACACTCCCACCCGCAACTCCGATCAGCCAACCTCGCCTTAGCCACAGTACCCCGCATCCAACGCACCATCACAGGAGGCAGGTCCTTTGCCTACCTCGCCTACCTCGCCCCCAAAACCTGGAACTCCCTCCCCACCAACCTCCGCAAAACCAAAGACCTCCTGCTCTTCAGAAAAAACCTCAAAACATGGTTGTTTGAACAGTGACCCTCCTGCCCCCTCCCCCACCCCAAGCGCCTTGAGACACTCACGGGTGAGTAGCGCGCTTTATAAATTCTTTTGATTGATTGATTGATAAATTAAAAGCATAATCCAAATCAGAATACCTCAAATAATTTTAAAAACTAATAAACGTATTATTGTTTTATACATCAGCCAAAAATATTTAAAACTGAAATTTCAATAAAACTGATTGATAAATATCTAGGCCCATATTTATGGGATTTTGGCACAGGTCAGTGATGCAAGTCACCTTGCTGCACTGCCCTGCCCCAAAGGGCAGGAATGTGCTGTATTTAAGCAATATGGCACATTCCTGTCTTTATCCACTGCACTAGCACCGCTTTGACAGCTTAGCACCATGGTGGAAGAGTGTCTGTGTTGTAGGCAGGATTGGTTTTTGGCAGGAAGGGGCACACAAGACACTTCATTTCCGTACCTCCCTGGAATGAGGCACAATGTCTGGTATGCAATGACTTTAGTCGTAGCAGACTCCCGGATCACACACTTCGATGCAAGTTCGGCCATGCGATACAATGCAGAGTATGGCACAACTCTGGTTGCACCCCCACCTTTCAGGGTTGCCACCTAGGAAAGGGGCACAGCATGCAATGTGCGTGCAGCCGATGGTCGCACAAGAGAAATGTGATGCACTTGACAACAGCAGGCAAAGCAGGGCCCCACACTGGGAGATTCCCTTCACACCACAAAACGTTTCGGCATGCAGTGGTACCCACAATGAAGGGTCACTCACCTGAAGTGCGGGCAGGGCTCCAAGCACAATACTTAGTCCACTCTGACACTGCTGCTGCCAGGTGGAGTCCAGCCTACGATATAGGCATACAAGAGGGCACCGCTCTCCAGATGGTATCATCAGATGAGGTAAGTCCCTCTCAGGGGGTCTTTGATGTCTCTGAGACCTCTGCAGAGAACAGGGGGCAGGCCAACCTACCCTTTAAGTTCAGGTTACTACATAGCCTCAGGCAGTAAGCTCAGGCCATCCACAGTACAGGAAGGGTGCACGGGTCCCTTCCTCTGTCAGTTATCCTCCTGTGCACAACAGATTCCTCTGGCTGTGCGCACCACGTGGTCCAGCAGTACTGGTCCCACATCGCCATAGATGCAACTCTCCCTCGCTGATGGGTAGTAACCCTAGTTATATTTAAGTGTGCTTTTGAAGTTCGGCGTGGTTCAAAGGGTTCTCCTTTGAACCACAGATGTCTCCCCTAAATTTGCCACGAGTCAATGGAATGTAGAGGCTCTGGCTCCAAGAGGCCAAGTGTCAGCAACCTCTCCTTCAATCGATCTATCCTAGGCCACAAATGACAGGGGTCTGTCATTCTGGATGCCCATGTTTTATAGCTGTCGCTTGGGAAATGCACAGATATGCTGTTCCCCTGCAACCAATGGAATGAAGCTGAATTTACAGGACATACTAAGCATTTTAGAACCTAGAAATGTCTGCTTCCTAGAAGTGTAATTTCTAGGGCAATAATAACAAAAACACCTTTACCATCAGAGGGGCTCTGTCATTCTGATTCCAATGACACTAAACATCATGTGTCAGAAGATTACCCATTAAATCAAACTTCCACAGGAGCAGATGCCTTTTACCCAACTCCCTCCAACAGATGTGTGCTCAGACTTTAACTGATTATATGAATCCTGCATCTGCTAGGGGGAAAGGGGAATAGAAAAAGAGAGACCGCCTCCAGATCCAGCCTTTGTTTACCACTTGAAGATAGAATATTCAGTGTGTGTGCCTCTGTAACCTGCACCTTTCTTCTTATTGGGATTTCTTTAAAGGAAGGACCTGCAGTTGGGTGATAAGAGCATAGATAAGTTAATTCCTACGGCGCATTCAACTGTTCAGCCATTCACATTCACCAAATGCTATCGTTCTCCTAACCTGGATCTTTTGTGAGACTAGCTTCTCTCTAAGAGAACAATGTTAACTTAATATCTTCTTTTCTCCAGGAGTCAGAAGTATCCAAGGTTCTCTGGGGAACAATTCAAAAGTTCACAAATATACAATCTACTAATGTCTTTTCTCAATCACAGTCTCTAAGAATTAGTCTGAGCACTAAGGTTTGTCTCTAAGACTGACAAGTCTGCAAGGCAAAGATTTCTTTGAATATATATGTACATATATATATTGGCAAGTCTGGAAATCATACAAAAAATCCTTACTGCAGTTGCTTGAAGTTCTGTTAAGCCAAAACGAATTCTCCTCAGAAAGCCAATAGTCAGTTGTTGGAAGAAGGAAGAAATGTAGCTTCTCCAAAAGGGAAAAAGTAGCTGGTATCCACACCGTAACCAGAAAAATAATTAATTACTCAAAACTGGAAGAATTCTCTATGAAACGAAGCGCCTCAGGAACACTGCTCATTCGCCTCACGATGACAGTTGAAATGCACAGCTCCCAGAGAGAAACAGCTGGAGAGAATGGCAGTTAAACCTACAAAAGCTAGTTCTAAGAACAGCCTCCGCAAGAGCCGCCGGGAGTGAGGACGCCACTCCAACCAACGTGGGTACAAGGAAAAGGGAAATCGTTTTTGCTGAGGGAAGAACTTAACAACTCTGGCAATAGTTTTCCTGACATCACGAGGCTGCTCTCCTACAATACAATATTGCAGCCAGACCTAATAAGACTCTTTCTCCCATGTTACCCTATGGGTAGTGCAGCTCTTATGGGCAGTGCAAACATGAACGGGTATTCTGCACTCCCTAGTCACATATGCTCTGGTGCACACACAATCCTGCAGAGGCAGGCTGGACACTTAGGTTAAAGCCACCACAAGGGAGCAAGTGTGCCTACACTGGCCTGTGTTATCAGGCTCAGCTCCTATATTAGAATACCCATGTGCAAGTGTGCACACTCTGGCAACTGAAGCCAGATCCAGTGTCGATATAGGAAACCAACCCAACTGTGGGGCCCTATGCACACACGGGCTAGCGCCACTTCCAGGTGGATGGAAGGATGGCGCCGGCACATTCACCCTGTACTTACAGTGGGAAAGTGCCTAGGACTGGTGGGCCCCTTGCGAGAACCAGCAAAACTTCAGCAACAAATCTTGGGGAACCACTACCTCCATGTGTCAAGTCTAACAAAGTCCAATAGCAATCCATTGAAGCAATCGAAAGGATTAATGAACCATAAAAAAAACAAAAAGTGTTTAAAAAAGAAATGCTCTTGGAAACCCGAAAAAGTAAGGAAATCAAACTTAAAAAAATTGGTTTACTAGAAACCAAAACTGAGGGCCAAATGTATGAAGGTTCACATTTGCGAATACCAACTAGCAATATTTACCGAATCGCTAACTGGGATTCGCAAAATGTGATGTAACAACTCCATCATAGAATTTTTTGCAATACCTTAAAATTTGCAATCGCAAATAGCAAGTACCAAATAGCGATTCGGTAAAATAGCGAATCAGTATTTGGAAATCACAAATTGACATTCCTGGATTTTGGAGCAGCTTGATGACATCACAACCAGGAAGTGAGTCAGTGCATGCTGTTTCCAGAAGCCTGAGCCACAGGAGAAGGCAGAGAGACCCAGCACAGCACCAGGGAGGCACTCAGGAGAGACAGTCAGGACCATAAAACACAATGGCCACTGATGGGAATAGGAAGGACAAAGGAGAGAGAAAGAGAAAACTGAAATTTAGTGAGCAGGAATTGGAGGTGCTCACAAAAGAGGTGGTCAAGAACCATGAAAAGTTATTTGGCAAACACTCACTACAGGTCCCAGAAAGTGAGACTGACATCCAGACCAAAATATGCGCAGTGGGTGTTGCGCAGCGTTCTATCGAGCAAATGCGCAAGCGCTGGTACGACTTGCGATCACGTGCCAAAGAGAGGGTAGCAAGCAGGCTGAAGGAGGCAAGGAGCACTGCAGGAGGACCACCCACCCAGACACCATTCACCCCCATGAAAGACATGGTGGAGTCAACACTGCTGCCTGAAGCAGTTAATGGAGTCACTGACATTGACACCTGAGGCACACCCGGCACCAGCAAAGGTAAGGGCAGTAATGATTTTAATCACATATGTGCATGTACAAATGCCCCTTAGAAAACTGCAATGGCACTATGCACAGTGATAAGTAGTCCATGCCACATATTCCATTCAACACAACAATGCCTTATGGGAGTGGTAGTTCATACTCCAAATGTGCATCTACTACATAAATAGCAATATAGTGTAAATAACACAACAGACAATTAGAGAAACTATGCCATGGGAAATGTTGTTATGAAATGAACTGCAAGATTACAAATGCTAGGTGAACATCATGAATGATGTGCTGCGCATTGTTGTTGCAGATTTTCCGGGGCCTAACGCAGCAGAAAGTGGAAAAGGGGGGAATGACGAAAGTCAGCCACAGTCAGATTCAAACACCAGTGAGTCCATCATACAAGCACCACCTAGATGCAAGGCAAAAGTGCTACCACTCCCTGAGTTTACTCTAGACTCCAATTAATTGCAGTAAGAAGTACCCACATCACCTTCAGAGGTTAGAAGCACCGACAGACAGCAGTCCCTGTTCCAGCATCAGTCTACTCTCCCCAGCAGGTGCTGTGAAGAAGGCAGACAGTGCACAGAGGAAGGTGAGGGCCCATCACTGTTCTGTGGCCTTGAGGCATCCATGTTGAAACCGCAGCGCCTCCAATGTAAACACATTAGATCAATGCACAGGCAGTTGGTGTCTATCGATCACAACATGGGATCAATGCACATGCAGTTGGTGTTTCTCAATAACTACATGTGCAAGCTGCATGAGGGAAAGCAAGCTACAGCAGAACATGTAAGGGAGATGACAAATGTGATAAAGGAACTCTGCACTGTAAAGAAGCAGGTGCATGTCACCCATCGTAGGCGCCATCACCAATTGATGAGTAGGTTGGATGGGTTCAGCAGATCTGTCAATCGGCTCACGACCACAAGTGCTTTGGTGTCACCAAGTGCTTTGGGCATGCAAGTGGAAATGGCACATTGCAGTTGGGACGTTACATGAGAATTGGTGCAAGTCACCAATGCTTTGGAGACAATGCAGGCAGCCTGGAGTACTACAAACAATGAGCTGGGTGGTGGGGATAGTGAGGAGTTCTCTAGCCTCAGCAGTGTCACAGCCCCTGTGATGGATCCTAGGCGTCCCAGTTACAGACACAGTACTGTCTCTGAACCCACAACAAGAAGTGCCACTGAGCCTACTGAGCGTTCAAGTGGAGTGTGTGGACGTAAAAAGTAATGTTGAGAAGTACAGGGGCCTTGCATATCATGTAGCAATGCATTGATACTATGATGTCAATAGTTTCACACTGTAATTGGAACCTGATTGTGTATTTTGCATACCTATGTCCTACTCACACATATATTACCTGAAGTCAAGGCAATAAGTGTGATCCCTGCAGAAATAAATGAAAGTAGACGTGGTGATGTCATTACTTACATCGGAAATATTTGCGCATAATCTCAGCATGTCTTTGCCTGCCTTCTGCTGCTCTGTTTCTGTCTGCTGGTTGAAGGGGTGGCAAGGGGTCGTTATCCTCATCGGGGTCCGGCTCTGTGGGTTCCACTGCTATGCCTCTTGCCGTTGCCATGTTGTGCAACATTGCACATGTGGCCCCGATTTTGCAGGTGGTTTCCGGACTGTATTGCAGTGCACCCCAACTCTTGAGCAGGCATCGGAAACGACTCTTCAGCAGCCTGAAGGTCCTCTCAATCGCGCTACATGTCCCCCTGTGTGTTGTATTGTATCTCCTTTCACTTGACATGGAAGGATTGAGATAGATTGTGAAGATGAAGGACCACGCTGCATATGCACTGTCTCCTAGAATGACAGGAGAGTAAAATGAGTTATTGTTATCTGTGACATCACATAGATGTTATGCAACATTGTTCACTGTTACATTACCAAGTAGGTGTCCTTCGCCAAACTCCCCAGCAAGAAGTCTTGAGTGTATTCCACTGTGTCTGAAGATGTATGAATCATGTGTCTTACCTGGGTATCTGGCCACGAGATCAGTTATTATGTTGGAGGCATTGCATATGACCTGGATGTTCATAGAGTGTGTGCTCTTCCTATTCCTATATACATACTCTGTGGCAGATGGTGGACAGATTGCTACGTGTCCCATCAATGCAGCCAATGACGTGTGGAAATTGGGCTTCCTGGTAGAAATTAAATTTAGTTTTTTGCAAATCCTGTGGGGTGTTGGAGAATTTTATGTGCAGATGGATTTTGGTTAACATTGCATTTAGGAATGCATTAAAGAAGCGTGAAAGCTCACTTTGAGATACACCTCCAGCTGCTGCTATGACCCCTTGATAGCTTCCTGAGGCTAAAAGGTGCAGGGAGCATAATACCTGCACATGAGTGGGTATGGCATTGGTTCTGTGTGTGTGCCGCTTCAGTAGGGGCTGTAAATCATCTATTAGGTCAAGTATTATGGCAAAGTTCAACCTGTACTTGTCAAAAATCTCCTCCTCTGTCTGTTCAAATAGGGTAATGCACACTCTAAAAATGCACTCCTGTCTCCTCCTCCCTCTCTTCAAACCTGCCAGGATCCCCATCCTCTTCATCATTACATAGAGTGCAGCCATTGTTGAAAAGAGCTGATGCATTCTGGGCCTCTTTATATAGGTTTTACCTGTTTACCACCTGATTTCAATTCATGGTAAATTGCACGTGCAAAAACCCATTTTGCAACTAATCGCAATTTGCGAATGCTTGATACATTGAATTGCGATTCAGTATTGTGAATCGCAGTTTGCAATTCTGAAAATCTAGTCGCAATTTTAAGGAATCGCTATTTCAGCGATTCCTTAATATTGCACTGTGAATGCCTTCCATACATCCTTAAAGGCAATTTTGCATTTGCAAATGGTGGAATTTACCGATTCGCACCGTTTGTGAATGCAAAATCCTTTGATACATCTGGACCTGAGTTCCTTAAAAAAAAAGCAAACTCCTAATGTTCATAGGAAACTTTGAAAATTGTAAATCGGTAAAATAAAAGACAATACCCACCCACAAAAAAAGTACTTTCAAACTTAGCATATACATAACATACACATAGCATAAACATAATGTAACATAATATAATTTTACATTACTAACTAACTCTATCAAAACATATCCCAAAACACCAGTGAACAAGACTACAAAAACTATGAATAAACCTACTAAAAAACAACACTATAACTACAATGTACAAGTACCCCCTGAGCCCCTCCTACCCTCAAAACCCTATAAACATTCTTACAAAAGGTCTTACCTGCTCTGACGAACAGCAGCACCTTCATGCAACTTACATGTAGGAAAATGTGCTCAAAATGAGACAAATAGGCTACAAAATTGAAGTTAATGGGGAAAACCAGCTGCTATACGAAACTAAAAAATGATATCTCCCCATCGAAAACAGTGGGAAGTTAATGTACACAAGATAAAAAACATTTTAAAAAGTCAAATAATGTAAAACAAAAAATATTATAAAAAAGATATTAAAAATGTAAAGTATAAAATAAATAGTGCTTTAAAATATAGTATTATTTGATATATACTTAAAGGTTATGTAAATTTTTTTTTACAAAATGTACTTAAAATAACTGTATTATTGTTTAAAAATAAATACAACACAATGGTAAAACATACAGGAAAATGTAAAATATGCAAGAATGTTTAAATATAATTTACATGTTGGTCTTATTTAATACTAAAATTGTATTAAAGTATTGTGTATGTATCACAATCAAAATGTTATTTTACAAGTACAAATATATGTAATAAAAATATGAATATATACAGTAAATAAATAGGACAAAAAACTTTACAATCAACTCATATGTAAACCTTTTTTCCTGGAAATCTTGGATGCTAATTAAATAAAATTAACTGTTTCTGCTTCATACAAAACCATTTTTACAAAGGTGCCAGACACTAATGGGCCTTTTACGAATCTGGCAGTCTCAAGACTGCCAGACTCATGGTCAGACCACCGTGGCTATGGCCACATTGCGACCCTGGTGGTCAGACTGCCAAAAGACCGCCGTCTCCACCAGGATCTTTGACCCCGACTGGATGACGGCGGTCGTGGTTGTAATTACAACCATGTTCTTCGCCAGCTTTGTCATGGCGGTTCAACAGCCATGAAAAGGGTGGCGGAGAACAAGTGTAGGGAGCCAGAGGGGGGTCATGCAATGCCCATGCCTATGGCATGGGCAGGGTCCTCCCTGTCCAGCACCGTCGGAATGCGCACTGTCTGCTGTGCAGACAGTGCGCGTTCCAATGCTGTGGGTCGGCTCCCTGTACGACGGCTGGAGCCAAGTCCAATGCCACCTCACATTTTCCACGCCGGTCAGCCCAGTGGAAAACTCGTAATGGGGCCAGTGGGCAGACTGCCAACACAGTGGCGGTCTCCTCATTGGGAGTTTGGAGGCCAGGTTTTTCTGAACACCAAACTCATAATCAGCCTCTAAAAGAGTTACATTTACTATTCGAACTCCAACCTAAACCATTTTAGTGAAATGTTAGAGGCTAAAGAGGTTACATTTACTATTCCCACTCCAATCTAAAGCATTTTGGACACTATGGGACCGATTACGAAACTGGTGGCCTCAAGACTGCCAGCCCTGTGAAGGCGGTAGGGATGCCGCAGCAGTGGCGGTCCGACTGCCACATTACAAGGTTGGTGGGCAGACCCACCAACCTACCACTGTCCCTGCCAGGATTAGTGATCCTAACGTCCTGGTTGTAATCAGCCAGGGCGGCGCTGAACTCAGTGCCACCTTGCTAATTACAACCTTGTTCTCCGTTAGCCTTTTCATGGCGGTCTGACAGCCATGAAAAGTCTGGCAGAGAACAAGTGCAGGGAGCCATAGGAACCCCTGCACTGCTCATGCCCAGGTCATGGGCAGAGCAGGGGTCCCCCTGCCCAGCACCCTGCATGCAGCAGCATTGCAGACGGCTCAATTATGGGCCGGGAACAATGCTGCTTCAACTTCCCCAGTGGGAAAGTTGTAATAGGGCCGGCGGGGAGACCGCCACCTCGACGGCGGTCTCCTCGCCACGTATCAGTCAGGTGGGTTTTCCGACCACCAAACCTGTAAACAAGCCTTCGTAGGGTTTATATTTACTATTTGCACTCCAATCTAAACCATTTTGGGGAACATGTTGGACATTAAAGGGGTTACATTTACTGTTCCCACTCCAATCTAAGCCATTTCGTGGGAGGTGTTGGACACTAAAATGATTACATTTACTATTCCCTTTCCACTTTAAACCATTTTGGGGAAGGTGTTTGTAACTATACGGGTTACATTTACTACTCCCACTTCAATCTAAACCATTTTGGGTAGGGTGTTGGACAATAAAGAGGTTCGAAATACTATTCAAACTCTAGTCTAAACCACTTTAAGGATAATGTTAGACACTATAGGGGTTAGATTTGCTACTCTCCCTCCAATCTAAACCATTTTGGAGAAGGTATTGGTAGCTACTCTCCCTTCAATCTAAATCATTTTGGAGAAGGTGTTGGGCACTAAAGTAGTTACATTTACTATTCCGACTCCAACCTAAACCATTTTGGGGAAGGAGTTGCGAACTAAAGGGGTTACATACACAATACATAGTCCACAGTCAAACATATTAACTGTTTCTATTATAAATACATATAAACATTACTTACCAAATAAAACATTTATATATATTTAACATGAAAAATAATTATTGTTTTTTTAGTCAAAAAGAAAAGCTAAATTATACATAATATTTAATATTATAACAAAATATACACAATTAAAACGAAAATAAATATATACATAAACTAAATAAAATCAAAATATTGCATTGTACATAAAAATAATTTTCACTAAATATAACATATAGGGGGTCATTACAACCCTGCGGACGGTGTTAAAGCGGCAGTAAGACCGCCAACAGGCTGGCGGTCTTTTTTTTAGTATTATGACCATGGCGGTTACCATGGCGGTCATCCGCCGCTTCCCCGTTCCGCCCGCCAGGGCGGAGACGACCGCTGGGCTGGAGACCTGGGTCTCCAGCCCGGCAGCCGTGACAATACCGCCGCCGGCATTGTGACCCGGCTTACCGCCGTGGATTTCCAACGGTAGGAACCGCCATGAAATCCATGGCGGTAAGCACTATCAGTGCCAGGGAATTCCTTTCCCTGGCACTGATAGGGGTCTCCCCTGCCCCCCACCCCACCCTGACTCCCTCCCCTACACCCCCACCACCCCTGCCACCCCCAAAGGTGGCAGGGCCCCCTCCCCACCCCGACCCCCAACATAACCTTACACATACACACCCGACACGCACGCAGGCACCACCAATACACATACACGCACACACACCAACATACGTGCAAACATCCACACACACACTCAGACATGTACACCCACATTCACGCACACATCCATACAGACATACATACAGACAGACATGCACACATTTCCGAAACACGCAACACCCCCGCAAGCATACACGCACTCACACACACCCCCTACATACACAGACGCACACCCACACCACACACAACACCCCCCACACCACCTCCCCTAACGGACGATCGACTTACTTGTTCCGTCGATCCGCCGGGAGGGGACGGGAGCCATGGGGGCAGCTCCTCCAACACCACACCGCCAAAAGAACACCACCGCGCTGAATCACAGGACATGATTAGCTGGGCGGTGTTCTGTTGGCGTGGAGGTGGAGCAACCTCCACTTCCCCGCCACCCGCAAGTATGGCTGTTGGCGGCTCTCCGTCGGAAAAACGACAGAGGGCAGCCAACGGTCATAATACGCCGAGCGGCAAACCACCACTACTGGCGGTCTTCCGCACGGCGGTCCAAGACCGCCGAGGTTGTAATGACCCCCATAATCATTTAACAACACAAACATGAATATGCAACTTATATTCCCAATTACCTACTTTATAATAAATAAATACATGTTATATTTTGTTATTAATAATAACAATGTTTTATTGTTAATTATAATAGATATAAAATATAAATATTAATATCAAGCTTTAAACATGCATTAACCTTCATACATATGTATTACAAAAAGTTACTGAAAAAAGTTACATATAATAAATATTTATAAATCAACATTTGAAATATGACAATTTTTAGGCACAATTTATGAATATTAAAATTAAGTAATCCAAATTTCAATGTAAAATCCAAAACATATATAATGCGTTTAATTTTTATTCTAAAAACATTTAGAAATGTATTTTTTTATAAATTAAATTAAAAAAATGTACATACATATTTACAGTAAACAGTACAAAATTGAGATATTTAATTTCCCCAATATATTAGTTGAAGATGTTTAGAAATTACCTATAAAAAATACATTACAAATACAAAAATATACATTTATTTTTTAAATTGATTTACCAATTATAAAATGAAATAAAATATTTAATTATATCAATACATAAGCCCCATCTTTTACAAAATGTAAAATAAAACAAATTGCATATTGATAGTAAATTAACATAAACTGAAACTAAAATGTTTACACCTTAAAAATCTCTTAACTCATATCCCTTTAATCCCCAACATCCCATTTTTATAGCATAATTATATAAACATTCCCCAAAACTAGATGGGGTTCCAATACCTGCATAGCTGATGACACAACCTTGATGTCTCATACACCAAAGGGTTGCAAAGGGTACTGGACTAATATAATAGTTACTGCAGTTTAAATGGTCTAGAAATCAATTCCAACAACAAAAAATATATTGTCATAAGACCACACAAGTCCTTCATGAAAAACATTGCTGTCCACCAACAACAACTTATTAGTATGTGACTAATTTCAGTTACCTTGGTATTACAATAGATGCAAACCTGTCATGGAAACCTCAAATACATGAATCCAAAATAGCTTTGCTGCAAACTTCCATGGTAATGATAAAAAAGCATTAAGCCACCAAATCCAAGGCGGTGTCACCAGCCCTGGGGTTCAACAAATATAGGGCCCAAACAGCAGCTCTCCACAGGGCAGAATTGTGGAGAGGGGACAAACTGGGCAACTTACTGTAGGTGAAAACAAATTTACAAGGATGTTACTATGCCTCCCTGAGTGTACACCTGTGACACCAGTGTACCAAGACCTTGACATTAGGAGACTGGAGCACCTAGATGTCTTGAGACCTCCATTAGTTTGGGGAAGACAGTGGGCTACACACAAACTCAGTTGCTATAGGGAGGGACTGAGGGAACCTTTGGGGCTTGATGGCCACATTACTTTCCCATGGTTTCACCACTCATAGTCCTGGTTTAACAAGCTAAATATGAGTTATTTCAGGGAAGAACCATTCTCAGTGATAGGTCACTCCAAAAACGTTTGAAAACAAACCTACTGGGCATACATATCAACCAGAGTACATAGTAATCCCAGTTTAGGAAGGCTCTCTTCACAATTTTTGTGTTTCAACCTGTCCCCAGGCGTTGAAATGTATTTGGACTCTGTGCAACCACAACTAGCAAAGACGATCTTCATCAAGTTTTGTTTTGATATCCTTCTGATCAAAGCAAACATGGTCACCAATCATATAATTGGGGGGGGGGGGGTAGTTAGCTGCATATTAGGCACCTTAAATGCTGAAGAAAATCTTGCTTGTTTTGTTTTTTTGCCCAGCCTATGCTAACCCAAGAAGGACATGGATCAAACCTATGTGCCGCAACTTTGGGATCAGCACATTTTCAGAGGGATTGCTAATCTTAAAGTCAGATTCATCCGAGCTCATAGTTTTTGGTTTTAGCAGATATCTCTTTACCGTAAGATCAGTGTGGCAGAAGGAGGGTTTACAACATTAACACGCTGATTGAACATGACTTACTTTTTTACCACTTTTTGTTTTTTCCTAGCACTCATTTTAGGACAACTCTGAACTGTGGATATGTTGTACTGATATGAGGATTTTGATTTTATCTTATTGTATTAAATGATGTATGTGAGTTTTACGTTTTTTAACCAAAATAAAAGGTATTGATGATGATGATTGATGAAACATTCATTATACACATTAATAAAACTAAAAGAAATTATTTTACATAAATAAAATAATTTACCAAACACGTTAACACAACAATTAACAACTAAAATAAAACACACTACAAAAAACCTATAAAATAACACATAAAAACAATATTATGTATGATATTTCCTCTAACAATATTTTTATAACTGTATTCTAAACAACACTTAAAAAATATTCTTACCTTTGATATTCCTGTTGACAATACTTTTGACAGCCTGATATTCTTGACATGATATTTTTGTATCATGACGTTTTTTCACACAATATTTTGTCCAAACACCAAACAAAATGGGCAAGAAAAGGCACTGTACAGTCAGGGGTATAGCGTAGACTCCTAAAGTCCCTGGAGTGTAGACAGGCCCACAGCCGTTCGGGGGGTATCCAGCCATTTAGGGGGCCCTAAGTTGATGTGTGGGCCCCTCATCATACTCCGCAGAGGGGCCTAATCGTTTTCTGTTACGCCAGTGCAACCCAAGATAAATCAAGAGAGTGGGGGAACAAAGTCCTAACATGTGAGGAGGAAAGTATTTGTTGGTCCACTACTTAGTCAGCCTACTCCAAGGCCTTCTCACATGCCATCCAGTCGCGACCACGGGTCGTGGAAGGAGTGGGCGGGTGCATGGAAGGTGGGTTGGGGTGGAATAAACCTTAAATTAATTTTCAAAAATTGCTTTGCTGCCCGCTCCTCCATCTCCTCGGCTGCAGGCACAGGCTCCCAGTCTGCCATGCGGCCAATCCTGATGCTGCTCAGAGCAGCATCAGGATTGGCTACGAATGCCCAGCCAGCCTGCTCCCAGGCAGACTGGGAGCCTGCGCCTCCTGTGTGTTGCCGGGCTGGAGTGAGCACACTGCGCATGTGTGATTGACCAATCTGAGACAACCGGCAAAGCACACATGCGCTCTGAGAGGGAGTGCTGTGCACTTCCCCTCACTGCTCGTCACCCCTGTGGTCCCGCCCCTTTACAAGAAAACAATAATGAACACAGTTTATTATCGTTTTCTTGTAAAGGTTTAGCAGCTGCCACTGCTGGCAGGGGAGTTGACGCTCCTCTGCCCTAACAAAGGAGCCCCCCTTGATGCCATTGACCTGCAAGGGAGAAATTTGAGACTAATCAAGAACTGTTGCACAGGGAGCACCAACAAAGTTGCCCCATGGGAGTGGCCTAGATTGTCTCCCCATGTTCACAAGACATTATCAGTAACCCACAAATATAATTTACTGTCTTCTGTTGTATTAGGTGCAGAACTATGTTGTCTGTATTGTGAGTAAAGCACTTATTGTTTCTAAGATTAAGCACTGAGTGGACGTAGAATGATTATCTTGTATTGGATGGTGTATTGAATTCTGAGTCTCTAACCTCACACCACCTCCCTAAGTAAGCCTTGGTCCGCTTGACTTTGCTACTCTGATGGTCAAATGCTAAACGGGCATACCAGGTGCTCTCCTTTGTGTTCAATAGAAGGATTATATATATTTAGACAACTACTTGCTAACACATCTGACCTGCAGACCAGAAGTGGATACAATTCCCCACACAGGGTCTACTTTCATACACCAAATTCTATGTTTGTGCAGTGAGATCCAGTCTCACAGCATTGACCTAACTACTGTCCTGCAACTACTATTCAGTTAACATGCAGGAACACTGTGTGTGCCATTAAAGAGCATTGAGTTACAGTTTTGTTTTATTAGCCCTGACTCTACAGTAGTTATAAGCGACTATGCACTATGGTACCTTCCAACTTTCATTCTGCATCCCAGTATTCATTCTGTCCTCCCCATGGCTTGATTACCTTGGGGTCATCACCCCCTTCCTTCTTGTTCTGCTTTTCATGATGTCTGCCCAAGAGCTTTTTTTTATCCTTGACCATGTTGAAGCTACGATGCCACTGCCTAGAAGGCATTTCCAACATTTTAGAAAGACATCTTATTGTTTCTGCCCATATCTGGTCTTCGCTTCATGATAAATCTGCATGTAATCTCCAAGGAGTCATAACTTGCCTATCTATTATTCTATACTGACACCTTGGGACAGATCACTAGGGATAGGCACAGTTTTACAACATCCATGTAGTCGGGTGAAATCAGAAATGTTTGCCTTTAATGAAGGCAGGTGGAATTTCTGAACTTCACCCGATTCACTGATGTGACATCTAAGCCTGCTGCCCAGCAACTACGTCAATTTCTCGTCCCAATGTGCCCTGTGGGCAGGACAATCTAGAACAGGAAATAGTGGCAGGCTGAAACCCTCTCTGCAACCACCAGTTAAGATGAGATAGGGATTGTGCCACGTGGTGGGTTAGGGGGTGCTGAGGAAGAATGGTGCCCAGGAGGAGCTCTAGGGAAAGGCTGGAAAATCCTCCAGGTAGAGGAATGGGACATAAATCCTGCTGCGAAGGTGAGTGAAGTGGGTATGTGGAGGGTGGGAAAACATGCTGCTTTTTTGACACAGGAAGTCACAATCCAGGAAAAGTGAGGGTGCCAAAAACGCAGTGAGATTTGAGACTTGGTGGGGGAAGGTAGGTGCTCGTAACCTTTAAAAAAATGTCAGATTTGTGAAATGGGTGACATCTCAAGTTTGCATATCCTCACAGAAAAACTCTAGTTGTTACCCCCTAAGGAAATTCTAAATGTGTTTGCCTCGTGCTGCTCCTGTTGAAGCACTTTACATGAGCACAAGTCCCATTACACAAGGAACGTTCTCTTATTTTTTGTTAAGGCACTGGGAGAGTAAATGATTTGCCCAGAGTCGCACGACGTTGAGCTGATGTGGAGACTCAAACCTGGTTCCCCAGTTCTAAAGTTGGCAACTATGGCCATAATGTCACCCAGCTCCACATCCTGGATGGCCCATGCATCAGTCACCACTCCTCCAGTTGTGATCCAAGCATTGGGGTTTGTATACAAATGCTGTACCCATTATCTCAATAGCCCATATTTTGCAGCACTGCCCTGAGGCAGCCACAATCAAGAGTGTACAAGGCTTCCTCTCAGGTTTATGCCCAACGTCACGGTGGTAAAATGCTTCTGATAACATGGAATGAGCGCACTTTGAGTCTTGCCAACTCACAAGGTACAACCATGAGTCCCACTACATCGGCTTCCTTCACAGAGTCACCCGGTGAGGAGCCGATATCACACTGTGGCAGAGAAAACGAGCTAAAAACCACTGTAAAGAGTGTATTTCCAGCTTGACGTTCGAGGCTTTGAACCACCGATGTCCATTAAGGAGTGCGAATATTAGCACCAGTCTCTGAAAGCTTTTATAATTGGAAGAGGAGATCTGGTGAGCTTGGGGCAAAAGTGCCTCTTTGGTATTATTCTGCATGAGACCCTGCATCCTCTAAGGCAACACCCAGGGTCGGACTAACCTGTAAGACAATCAAGAAGTGCCTTAATGGCTGGTCTGACTGGTCAGTGTGTGAGCCATTTTATTGGCTCTACGCGGGCCTGTTTTATTTTCTGCTGGGCTTGTTTTTAAGTTGATTTCACAGGTATTAAAAGAAACATTGCCTTCAGCAAGCCCAAGTCCATACAGTCTTCCTTACCTTGCAAATGACATTTGGAGCGTATTTCTTCAAGTTCAAAGATGCCACAATTTTCAAATATTTTTAGCTATCTAATTTCCTAACTTACTGGGCCCGACTAACGCAAAAGTCACTTTCGGCAAAAGTACCTGTCTGTTCAAAACGACAAAGTGCCTCATTTCGATCTGCTGCCCACACTCATAATCCAGCATGACTGTATTTTCAAACATTTATGGCCCATTGAAAAGATTTACTATTCCAAGATCTCCGAAAGGTTGAGTCACTCTTTCTTCCACCTACTAAAAGGGCTTTCATGTTTTCATATAAACGACTTTGTCCTGACGATGGTCTTGTGGATGTGATCATTGTGAGACTGAAATGTCAATGGTCGACCCATCTTTCTTTGGAAATTAATGTGTCTTGTGTTCAATTCTGCAAACAATTCTTAATATATAGTTTTATAATTGATTCCTGTGGATTATAAATAAATTCTGTTGACTTTACATGGTATTAAATTGAAGCTAGATGTCAATAAAAGTCATCAGTTTAGTAGGCTCAATCATTCAATATTTCCCTAAACAAGATACTTTGTATGCACTCATGTGTTTGCAATTTACTAATGGGGCACTTTTATTTTGGTGCCTAAGCCTATTTTCTATCCCAGTCCGACCCTATCTACGCCCCCTCCTCAACCAATTGTTATCTTAGTAGGCAGCCCTGATGATGGACCATGTGTGGGAGAGCTTGTGTTATTATACATAAATAAACACAGTGGAATACTCTCTTTAACTGAATAAGCTGTGAAGACATCAGTGACACATCAGCAAAAAGAACCTACCGATAACACTGTCACGTCTCTCCCCCAGTGCTGCCAAATAAATTGCTCATACATTTTTGTCACTGTTGGAATCTAAGATAATTTCCTGTTAGCCTGTGTTGCAAGGGAGACGCCTGAGTGGCTCTGACACAAACAAATTTTACACACAAGAGGAATATAAAGGCTGTGTTTATCATGGATCTAACACATTGTGAGGGAAAATATAGTGGCCTATTCCAGTCCTGCCCCGACGTCTCTCATCTCCTGCCACTATTTGTTGTTACAGGCCTTCCTGTGGAAGGCCTGGGCTTAAGAGAGCATCCTGAAAACATGCTCTGCTTCACCTGCGAAGTTCCCTCATGTCACATGGGAAACCTTGAGTGACTACCCGCCCATAATATTCACTGAACTGTCCAAAATTTCGACATAATGTCCTAATGGTTTAACTGCATTTTACCATAGTTTTAGCCTTTCTGCTTAGGTACAAAAGTTAATTCAGATAAATGAGATTTCCCCAGCTGAAGTGGAAAGGAGGGAGTCTACTGCGCTGTGTTTTAAAGAGAGGGGCAGACTAATAAACATGAAATAATCCTTCTTGCCAGGGTGCCTGCTTCCAAAAGAAATGCAAATATGTGCAATTGGTTAAATCTGCAATTGTAAAAGTTGCTCTGGAGCCATTATAGTTGTAATTGATGGAGCCACTGGTAGCTTCTTGCAACAAAGATGTTTAATTTTTAAGATGTACTGAAAGGGTTTTCCAAGCTAAGCTGTGGAGTGCATGTTTTTAATGGACATTAATAAAAAAAAGTTTGCACTAGGTATAAACTGTATAATACTGAAATCTATACTTTAGACACACTTTTCATCTTTAAACTAAGTTCATATGCACACTTTTTTGATAGCCTACATTATACTGAGTGTAATTCACATTTAAAATAATGACTAACACGTTCACAGTGCTTTCAGGGACCTCGTAGCACTAAAATGCATAAGCTTCTTTTCCCTGCTGCACCAAACAGGATTCAGTTATATGGACCTCTGGTTGTACACATAGGCATCTGTAGTGATTGTATTAACCAATAGATGTCTCATAACGTGAAATGATGCATTCCCCACTGATTTAATCTAGCTTTCATTTATTTATCTTTTAAGGTGTGTTTTATTTTATATGTAGTTACTTAATGGTGAAAAAAATAACAAAATTGTTACAGAATATTGTGTTCTGTTTAGCCACGCTTTTGATTCCGCCTCCGCAATCACTGACCCTGTCCCTAATGCAGTATTCTTACATTTTAAATGCACTTCGTCTGCCACTTTGAATAGTTGTTTAGGCCCAGATTGAATTTGTTTTCACGTAACAGAATGTGCCATATCTAACATGATATGACGCATTCCTGTTCTCTGCCTGCTCTGGTGCACAATCTGCAGCCTACCGCCAATGTAGGTTTGTTTTTGAGAAGGAAGGGACACCTTCCTGTACTAAAACAATCCTTCGAAAGAGAAAACAACAAAGAGAAATAAGGATATTTATCCTTATTGGTCGTCCTCTTGTATGGCATACAATTCGATGCATTCCTAGATCTATCAGGGTTGATAAATCTGAGAATCCTTAAAGCACATGGGTGGATGCCTTCCAGGAGTAGTGTAACATAAGGCATTACCTTGTGTTAGAATAGATTTCCGAAGCTTCATGGGGTACCTCCGCCTGGCATGATAAATCTAATTGTAGGTTTTGCTTCTCCATTCGTCACCTTGCATAGCGTACAGGCGATTCAAAACCTTGATGAATCTGCCCTGTAATGTCTCAAAAAGCCAGTGATATTAGCATATGGTGTCCTGCCTTCCTTTACCATCATTAAGTACCTTTTTCTTTTTTAGATGTTGTGTCTGTCCTATGATGTGTATTTGTATAATACAGTGTACTATTCCTCTAACAGAATTGTACAAAAACACTGTTGTGTGATTTTAAAGAGGATTGGAAAAAATAGTCAAAGGCTTATGCGCAATCTTTGTGACCAGGAAGCCTGAGTTCAAATTCCAGATTCACTGCATGACTAAAATGTATAATCTAAGTCTAATTAATTACTTTGTGTATCTAATTTACTTGATCATGACATTTGGGAGCACTTTCAACTAATTCAGGTTAAGATGTGCTACCTACAAAAAACTCACTTGTATGTTTTATTAGCCTGTTATGTCCCATCATCCATAACAATAACATTGGCCGTGATGTACGGGACACCAGAGAATTGGTTCCCTTTGTTCACTCCTTGGGATGTCAAGAGGGAGGGTTGAAGAATGTTTTACAGCTCATGTTTAGAAACTTTCACTTCAAAGAACTGTCAATGCAATGTTGTGATCTGGGGCCAGATGTAGGAAACGATTTGCGACTCGCAAATGGCAAAAATTGCCGTTTGCGAGTCGCAAATGTGAGTTTCCTATGCAGAAATGCATTTTGCGAGTCGGGACCGACTCGCAAAATGCATTTCCGACTCGCAAATAGGAAGGGGTGTTCCCTTCCTATTTGCGAGTCTGAGTGGGATGCGATACCATTTGCGACCGCGTACGCGGTCGCAAATCGTATCGCAGTTACCATCCACTTGAAGTGGATGGTAACCCACTCGCAAATTGGAAGGGGTCCCCATGGGACCCATTCCAGTTTGTGAATGGACCCCAAACATTTTTTTCAGGGCAGGTAGTGGTCCAAGGGACCACTGCCTGCCCTGAAAAAAAACCGAAACTAAAGGTTTCGTTTTTTTTTTTAAGTGCAGCTCGTTTTCCTTTAAGGAAAACGGGCTACACTTAAAAAAAAAAAAACTGCTTTATTTAAAGCAGTCACGAACACGGAGGTCTGCTGACTACAGCAGGCCTCCATGTTTGCGAGTGCCTTGACTCGCTATGGGGCCCAATTTGCCACCCACCTCATGAAGATTCATGAGGTGGGTCATTGCGACCCCATAGCGAGTCGCAGTCGGTGTCTGAGACACCGTACTGCATAACATTTTGCGAGTTGCAAATAGCGAGTCGCTATGACTCGCTATTTGCAAGTCGCAAAATGTTTCGTTTCTACATCTGGCCCCTAATGTACTAAACAGATATACTACCAAATATTTTTTTTAAAGATTTTATTGTTGCATGCCAAAAGAGGTTACATAGCATGATAGTATCCGGGTATGTAGCAAAAGATTACATTGTACTTTTACAGAAGAACAGTGCTGGGATACATACATTTAATAAGCGTTATTACTCAAATTGAAACATTTTCTCTAACAAACCGACCCATAATAAAGTGTCCCTCCCCATCCTCCTACCCAATCACTGCTGTCTTAAATATCAGTGTAGGGGAGCAGAACAATGAACCCTTTGGTGCTTTGAAGACAGTGTGCTAGTGTAGAAATCATGAGTGAATCAGAGACCACTCCCTTGTGTAGTTGCCTAGATTTAGCAAGAGCAAATAGTACTTAGAAACTGAGAGTCTACCTGAACCTCCACGTTTCCTTCCACACCTCCGCCAGATCCCTCCACTCTGCCCAGATGGCCCTGGCCACCGTCCCTCGCATCTGCAAAACCACGCCGGAGGACGATCTTTCACCTACACTGCAGCAAAGAGCTGGAACAACCTCCCCCTGCACCCCAGACAAAGCCCGTTGCTCACCATCTTCAGGAAGACCCTCAAGATGTGGCTCTTCGGATGAGGCCTCTCCCCTCCCAGCGCCTTGAGACCCTCACGAGTAAGTAGCCGCGCTTTACAAATATTGATTGATTGATTGAGAGTATATGTGTCGGGTGGATTATGGGGTGGAGGAGTATCATCCTTGGTGAAAATCATTACCCCTTCGCTGCCAGGCCTTTTCCCCCTCCTGTGCCGAGCCTTTTTTTGGCTATTTGGGGCAGTTCGGGCTTACGCCCTCATAACTTTTTGTTCACATAAGCTACCCACGCCAAATTTGCATCCTTTTTTTCCAACATCCTAGGGATTCTAGTGGTACCCAGACTGTGTGGGTTCCCCTGAAGGAGACCAAGAAATTAGCCAAAATACAGTGAAAATTTTGTTTTTGTTTAAAGAAATGGGAAAAAAGGGCTGCAGAAGGCAGCTCGTGTTTTTTCCCCTGAAAATGGCATCAACAAAGGGTTTGCTGTGGCAAGATCACCATCTTCCCAGCTTTCAGGAACAGACAGACTTGAATTGGAAAATCCAATTTTTCAATACAATTTCGACATTTTACTGGGACATACCCCATTTTTACAATTTTTTTGTTCTTTCAGCCTCCTTCCAGTTAGTGACCAAAATGGGTGAGAAACCAATGCTGGATCCCAGAAAGCTAAACATTTCCAAAAAGAAAACTAAATTCTATATTCAGCAAGGGGTCATTTGTGTAGATCCTACAAGTGTTTCCTACAGAAAATAACAGCTGAAATAAACAAATATTGAAATTGAGGTGAAGAAAACAGCCATTTTTCTCCACGTTTTACTCTGTAACTTTTTCCTGCGATGTCAGATTTTTTAAAGCAATATACCGTTACGTCAGCTGGACTCTTCTGGTTGCGAGATACATAGGGCTTGTAGGTTCATCAAGAACTCTAGGTACCCAGAGCCAATAAATGAGCTGCACCTTGCAATGGGTTTTTATTCTATACCGGGTATGCCAATTCATTTGCTGAAATATAAAAAGTGAAAAATAGGTATCAAGAAAACCTTTGTATTTCCAAAATGGCCACAAGATAAGGTGTTGAGAAGCAGTGGTTATTTGCACATCTCTGAATTCTGGGGTGCCCATACTAGCAAGTGAATTACAGGGCATTTCTCAAATAGACGTCTTTTTTACACACTGCCTTACATTTGGAAGGACAAAATGTAGAGAAAGACAAGGGGCAATAACACTTGTTTTGCTATTCTGTGTTCCCCCAAGTCTCCCGATAAAAATGGTGCCTAACTTGTGTGGGAAGGCCTAGCGCCCCAAAAGGAAATGGCTCAAAACACTACGTGGACACATCACATTTTTTCACAGAAAACAGAGGTGTTTTTTGCAAAGTGCCTACCTGTGGATTTTGGCCTCTAGCTCAGCCGGCACCTGGGGAAACCTACCAAACCAGCGCATTTTTTAAAACTAGACACCTAGGGGAATCCAAGATGGGCTGACTTGTGGGGCTCTGACCAGGTTCTGTTACCCAGAATCCTTTGCAAACCTCAAAATTTGACCAAAAAACACTCTTTCCTCTCATTTCGGTGACAGAAAGTTCTGGAATCTGAGAGGAGCCACACATTTCCTTCCACCCAGAGTTCCCCCAAGTCTCCCGATAAAAATGGTACCTCACTGGTGTGGGAAGGCCTAGCTCCCACAAAAGGAAATGGCTCAAAACACTACGTGGACACATCACATTTTTTCACAGAAAACAGAGGTGTTTTTTGCAAAGTGCCTACCTGTGGATTTTGGCCTCTAGCTCCGCCGGCACCTGGGCAAACCTAGCAAACCAGCACATTTTTGAAAACTAGACGCCTGGGGGAATCTAAGATGGGGTGACTTGTGGGGCTCTGACCAGGTTCTGTTACCCAGAATCCTTTGCAAACCTCAAAATTTGACCAAAAAAAGACTTTTCTCTCTCATTTCGGTGACAGAAAGTTCTGGAATCTGAGAGGAGCCACAAATGTCCTTCCACCCAGCGTTCCCCCAAGTCTCCCGATAAAAATGGTACCTCACTGGTGTGGGTAGGCCTAGCTCCCACAAAAGGAAATGGCCCAAAACACAACGTGGACACATCACATTTTTTCACAGAAAACAGAGGTGCTTTTTACAAAGTGCCTACTTGTGGATTTTGGCCTCTAGCTCAGCCGGCACCTGGGGAAACCTAGCAAACCAGCGCATTTTTTAAAACTAGACACCTGGGAGAATCCAAGATGGGGTGACTTGTGGGGCTCTGACCAGGTTCTGTTACCCAGAATCCTTTACAAACCTCAAAATTTGGCCCCAAAAACACTTTTTCCTCTCATTTCGGTGACAGAAAGTTCTGGAATCTGAGAGGAGCAACAAATTTCCTTCCACCCAGCGTTCCCCCAAGTCTCCCGATATAAATGGTACCTCACTTGTATGGGTAGGCCTAGCGCCCACGAAAGGAAATGGCCCAAAACACAACATGGACACATCACATTTTTTCACAGAAAACAGAGGTGTTTTTTGCAAAGTGCTTACCTGTGGATTTTGGCCTCTAGCTCAGCCGGCCCCAGGGGGTCAGAAATGGCCTAAAATAAATTTCCCCCCCCAACCCCACCGGGGAGCGACCCTTGCCTATGGGGTCGCTCCCCCTGCGTGACATTGGCGCAAAAAAAAGATCCCCGGTGCCTAGTTGTTTCTGCCCCCCTTGGGAGCAGATTGACCTAAAATCGGCCGATTTGCCCCTAAGGGGGGCAGAAATGGTATAAATACAATTTGCCCACTAGGGGAGCGACCCTTGCCTAATGGGTCGCTCCCCATCTCTAAAAAACAAACAAACAAAAAAAACACACACAAAAAAAAGTTAGCCCTGGCGCCTACAGGTTTCTGCCCCCCCTGGGGGGAGATCAGCCTAATAACAATAGGCCAATCTGCCCCCAGGGGGGCAGAAATGGGCTAAAATAAATTTGCCCCCCCACCCCTCCGCGGAGCGACCCTTGCCTATGGGGTCGCTCCCCGTGCGTGACGTTGGCGAAAAAAAAAATCCCTGGTGCCTAGTGGTTTCTGCCCCCCTTGGGGGCAGATTGACCTAAAATCGTCCGATCTAAAATGGCGTAAATACAATTTGCCCCTCCAGGGGAGTGACCCTTGCCTAAGGGGTCGCTCCCTATCTATAAAACAACAACAACAACAAAAATCCCCGGTGTCTAGTGGTTTCTGCAACCCTTCGGGGCAGATCGGCCTAATTAAAATAGGCTGATCTGTCCCCAAGGGGGGCAGAAATGGCCTAAATATAATTTGCCCCCTAGTGGAGCGACCCTTGCCTAAGGGGTCGCTCCCCACCACAAAAAGGACGGAAAAAAAAAAATTGATCCCTGGTGCCTAGAGGTTTCTGCCCCCAGGGGGGACAGAAAAGGCCTTAAAAAAAAATGCCCCCAGGAGCTACCCTTGCCCAAGGGGTCGCTCCCTTATGCCAATTTACAAATTTAAATCCCTGGTGTCTAGTGGGCATTTTAGCAGCCGAATTGCTTTACAATCCGGCTGCTAAAACGCTGAAAGAGACTTCAAAGGGAAGGAAATTAATTTCCTTCCCTTTGAAGCCTCTCCGGCCTCCTCCACGTGATCGGAAGAGAAATGCTTCCGATCGCGCTGGAAGCTGAGCTTACTGCGCGATGGGAGGAGGGCTTGTGACAATCAGCGCGCGATTGCGCGCTGACGTCACAAGGGGGGTGTGGGAGTCAGGGTGGAAGGGGAAGGGCTTCCCCTTCCATCCCTGCCTTGGAGGGGTGGGGGGGAACCTCACAGAGGGAGCGCTAGCGCTCCCTCTGGGCTCTGTGCCCAGGACGTAATGGTTACGTCCTGGGCACACGAGCACTGTGCCTCAGGACGTAACCATTACGTCCTGGGCACAGAAGGGGTTAAAGCCCTCCACCAAAATATTCCACGTCTGTGCAATAAAAAGTTTTCTCAGATGAGCTCATTCCTTCCTGTGTAATGGAGTGCTCTCAGATTGAAACCAAGTGAGTGAGACTTTGGTACAACTTACTAGAGTTGGAGGAAGTGAATCATTCTAGGGCAATGTAATATTGCGTTTTGCTAGAAGAAGAGCCTGGTTTAGGAAGTTGGTGGAGAGTGTCTTGGACTTAGGACAGTGCAAACTGCCTAATAGGACCACTTCTGGGGAATTCATTAGTACACAGCCCATTGTGGTCGATAGCACCTTGAGAACTCTCTGCCAGTGTAAAAGGAGTGTGGGGCAAGACCAAAGCATATGCAGCAAATCAGCATCTAATTGCATACAGCAAGGGCATTCAACTGTGGTTTCCTGAAATATTATGTTAATTCAGGCAGATATAAGGTAGGCCAGTTCAGAATAATACATTTAATATACCTAAAATGGAAGCCGCAGGATACTTTATGGGGATACTCCAATATTTTATCCCAGTCCGCATTGTGCAGAGGTTTGGCCGGGTCATTCTCCCGGTTAGTACGGGAGAAGCCTTGGAATAGTCCCCATGGTGCAAGAACGCTCTGTACGCCCATCTTATGAGTTCGCCTCCAGTCCTTATGGAGTAGAGCGTCTGGCACACTTCATGTGGGGTTGGTAGGTGGAGGGCATGAAATAGGGCATTTAAAGATTGTTGAAGGTGCTTGCAAGCAAGGAATTGATCTGGATGAAGATTGTAGTCTGCGGTAAGGATTTGCAAATTTAGTAAATCACCCTCAACAAACTAATCCCCTAATTTTGAGATGCCAGCAGCATGCCACTGATGGAGTTGCCCTGAGCGAACCCATCCTGTGTGAGTGAGGTGGCCTAGCAAAGGTAGTGCAGGAGCGTAGGGTTTCTTCATGTCAGATAGTTTTCTGGTTCTAGTAAGCTGTGTGGAGAAACCCTGGGTGGCACTGGGTAGAATGGTCAGTAGGAAACAATGAGTAGTGCACTAAGCCCTCATTAAAGTCTGTACAGGTAAATCCCCCTTAAGCAGTGGGTGGTCAGGCAGCCAGCAAGCCACCCATTGAAGCTGTGCATCTAAATAATAGAGTTCTAAGTTCGGAAGGGCTAATCCACCTGCAGTCACAGGTAGCTTTAGAGTGGCAAGAGCTAACAGGTGGTGTCCTGACCCCCAAATCAGAAGTGAGACGCATCTGAAGAAGGAACGATGGATGAACAGGGGAAGGTTTGCAAAATAATACAATAAGCTGAGTAGCACCACCATCTTCACTTGTGCCCGGAAGCCCATTACTGAAAGTGGAAGAGAAGACCAAAAAGCAAACTGGGCTTGGAGGGTCTGTGTTGCTCTGCCCAGATTTCCATACTGCAAATCAGTAAGGGAATTGTAGAAATGAATCCCAAGGTATTGAAAGGTAACATATTACCAGTTCAATCTATGGTCTAATGGTATGTAAAAGCGAAACACTACCATGTGTTTACGAAATACTTCTTACATTTTAAAATCTTTATCATATTCCTACATTGTGCTTGTGTAATTTACATCCCAAATATTTTAAAGATTCTACATGTCACTGGTTCAACCTTCGCTCAATGCAAAACCATTTTAATTGCCAGGGCACAGCATTCCAAAGGGTCTGGCCACTGCTGTCCTTCACAAGCATGGACAGTGGTTCATTGCACTAGCAGAGTTTGGCAGAATGTGTGTGTGCTGTTTTCTTTAACCACAGGACAGTGTCTCTTCTGTTTCTCTCTTCTCTGGTGAGGCAACTCCCCAGGTATGCAGTACTTTCCAAAACTGATCGCAGGACCATCTTGTCTGATTTTAGGAATTTTCCCACCTTGTTCTTCTGTTCCTTATTTGTCCGTTTCTTAGCAACAACGCTTTGAACCAGTTGCTGTGGAACTCGTATCTGATCTCAATTTCATCCTGCTCTTTAATTCTTTTTGATTGGTAGATAGAACTTCCAGTTTGATCAGAGATAAACGTAGGGTCCTGGATACACATTCTAGTGCTGTGAGACTACAGACAAGTTGTGGGCACCTCACATACTGACATTAGGTGTGAGACTGTTGCCCGCACCAGCTGCTTTGCCTCTTTAGATTACTTTAGGTTTAAAGTTTACTGGAGGTTGCGATGAGCCAGATGTACAAGACCACAGAATAAACATCATCTCCTACGCAGACAACATACAGCTAATTCTCTCACTATCCAAGTACCATGCCTTGGCAAAGGCCAACTTCCACCTCTGCATGACCAACATCACTGTCAGAGTCACCAGATCCTCGGGGTCTGCGTACGTTCCCAAAACGTCCACCACAAGACAGCTCCAATACTCTGATTAGAATGTCACAGAGTCTAAGAGAGTCCAAGTGGGGAAAAGGAGATTAGGTAGGGAACAGCTGGGAAGGAGACCTGTAGGAAGCAAAAAGGTTAAAACACACAATATAGAGATTATATCATATTAACCATTACTAGACTATGATTCTAAGCATTGTCACACTGTAACCATGGATAACTTAAGCCTGGACTAAAATAACTAGGTCTCAAGACGTCTGGTTACCTTTGAAGGAATCAAGAAGGATTAATACAACTTTTCAATGAACCTCTCAAATGAAATGTTACACATGGACTAGAAACATAAGAACCTTCTAGAATTATGTTTTCAAAATCAAGCATAGTCTTTTGCATGAGGACAAGGAAATAATCTGAATGTTGTAACACCATAGGAGTTGTATTTCAGGGACTTACTATGCACATATAATGTAACATCTAGAATTCTAGCACATAGCTTTTAAAATGCAGAAACATGAATTGCGCACATTGCGGATTTCCACAAGAGTATATAAATGCCATGAAATGGTTGTGCACAAGGAACATCATGAGTTAAGCACAAGAAATGAATTGCGCGTCTTGCCGATTCGAATGCCACCAAGTAATTGCCATGAAATGGTAGCGCACAATGAACGCCATGAGTTAAGCGCAAGAAATTAATTGCGCGTCTTGCCAATTCAAATGCCACCATGCGAAAGCCATGCAATGGTAGCGCACAATGAACGTAATGAGTTAAGCACAATAAATGAATCGCGCGTCTTGCCGATTCGAATGCCACCATGTGAATGCCATGAAACGGTAGCGAACAATGAATAACATGAATTAAGCACAAGAAATGAATCGCGCGTCTTGCTGATTCAAATGCTACCTTGTAAATGCCATAAAATGGTAGCGCACAATGAATAACATGAGTTAAGCACAAGAAATTAATTGCGCGTCTTGCCAATTCAAATGCTACCTTGTAAATGCCATAAAACGGTAGCACACAGTGAATAACATGAATTAAGCACAAGAAATGAATCGCGCGTCTTGCCGATTCGAATGCTACCTTGTTAATGGCCTAAAATTGTAGCTGACAATGAATAACATGAATTAAGCACAAGAAATGAATAGCGCGTCTTGTTGATTCGAATGCTACCTTGTAAATGCCATAAAATGGTAGCGCACAATGAATAACATGAATTAAGCACAAGAATTGAATCGTGCGTCTTGCCGATTCGTATACTACCTGGTAAATGCCATAAAATGGTAGCGCACAATGAGTATCAAGAGTTGCACACAAACAAAGAATTGCGCGTCTTGCCGATTCGAGTATCAGCATGTAAATGCCATGAAAAACCAAGCGCACATTCACACGCACAAGAGTAAAATTGTTTATCATGCAAATTTAGGCCCAAGAACTCGAAAGCCTTCGAGAACGGGGTCAGGGGCCCAGCCCGATCTCCATCTTACCGCCCTGATCAAGGATCACCAACAAGGGAAAAGGCAAGGCCTGGAAGATCAAAGTAGGCCTCCGGAACAGGAGCTCAGGAAGTTGCTGCTGCTCTGCACCGGGACCTCTGAATAGTGAGCACGTGGAGCTCGGCTGGCTCCCTTATATAGAGTCTTGGCCCAGCTCACAAACCACACCCAGGCATGCTGCAGGGAAAGCTTCTAGAAGGCTCTGAAAAGGGACCACACCCTGACACACTCTGAAAGCCTGCAGCAATACATTGCAAATGAACAGTATTTATAGGCACCTTGAAAACTCTGCAATGCAAAAGGTTAAACAACAGCATATCAGCACAGTGTATAAATTACGTTATCTTGAAAGTGCTGGGTTTTTGCATTCTAGTCGCCCATAGAGCGCGCACTGCCCTGATGTTGACAGTACTCCCCTCTCCCAGATGCGGTCTAGGGCCTGGTTTGTCTGGATTGAGACGATGAAAGCGCCTCACAAGTACTGAAGCATGACTATCAGATGCGGAAACCCATGAGTTACTTTCAGGGCCAGAACCTTTCCATGAGATTAAGTACCATAGGTTATGCCCTCTCAGTTTGGAATCCAACACCTTCTTGACTTCGTATTCTACTTCCCCCTGTACTAGAACTGGAGCTAGATGAGGGACGGACCTTCTGGCCTGCCTTTTTCAAAAGGGAAGTGTGGAACACTGGATGAATCCGTAATGATCTTGGCAATTGCAGTTTATAGGTCACAGGATTGATTTGCTGAAGGACAGTGTAGGGACCTATGAATTTGGGGTTAAACATGTGCTTCTTCTTGAAGTCTATGGTGGTCATTACAACCCTGGCGGTCGGTGTTAAAGCAGCGGTAAGACCGACCAACGGGCCGGTGGTAAAAATTTAGCAATTACGACCGTGGCGGAAACCGCCAACAAAGATAGCCACTTTAACACTCCGACCGCCACGGCGGTACAAACAAACATCGCAGCGGTCACCGCCAACAGACAGGCGGAGGACAAAGTACCGCCCACAGTATCACAACAGGCCAATCCACCACCTTTTCCGGGGCAGATTCACCGCAAACAAAAAGACGGCGGAAACAGGATTTCGAAGGGAAAACGCTCACCTCTACACACCCCACGAGGAACGAGGACACCATGGACCCGGAACTCCAAATTCTCCCTGCAATTGTCTTCCTGCTCCTCTACCAGGAGCACGAACGCAGGCGGCGAAGACCACGGTGAGTACTGCATCTATGACACAGGGGAGGGGGGAGGGAAAAAACAGGGACACACACACGAAACACCCCCACCCCCACCCTCACCGACCACAACACACACACTAATACAGCATGATACATTATAGTTACACCCCCCAAACCCCCAGAAGAATGCAAAGACAAAAGAAAATGAGTGTAACCATTGTAATATATCAAAAGCAAGTAGGCAAAAATATATATATATACCATGTACAAAATATATACCAAGCATAGTAGTCCAGGTAGTGCTCCAATTAAGTCAGTGGAACACTGGGCCCACACGGTATGGGCGAGGCCCACACAAGATCCCCGACCATGACGGAGAGAACACTGCAGGGGCATCAGATACAAATAAAACAGGCACCTCAGGGGGAGGGAAAGGGGGGGCACCTCCGCCGGTTTAGTGCATGACGCCAAATCCACGAGAGGGCCACATGGCCACTGTTACATCCTGGGGAGTGCAAAGCCAGTCTCTCAAGTCTCTACAGTGGGTGGCTTGCCCACTGTTCCATCCTGGGGAGTGCAAAGCCACAGTCTCTCAAGTCTCTACAGTGGGTGGGTTGCCCACTGTTCCATCCTGGGGAGTGCAAAGCCACAGTCTCACAAGTTTCTACAGTGGGTGGGTTGCCCACTGTTCCATCCTGGGGAGTGCAAAGCCACAGTCTCTCAAGTGGATAACAGTCTCCATTGGTTCTGGAGGGGGCATGGTGCCCAGAGTGCTTCATCCTGCTAAGGACAGAGGTAGTGGATGGATCTCTCCACTGGTTCCGGAGGGGGCATGGTGCCCAGAGTGCTTCATCCTGCTAAGGACAGAGGTAGTGGATGGATCTCTCCACTGGTTCTGGAGGGGGCATGGTGCCCAGAGTGCTTCATCCTGCTAAGGAGAGAGGTAGTGGATGGATCTCTCCACTGGTACTGGAGGGGGCATGGTGACCACAGTGCTTTGTCCTGCTAAGGACAGAGGTAGTGGATGGATCTCTCCACTGGTTCTGGAGGGGGCATGGTGACCAGAGTGCTTCATCCTGCTAAGGACAGAGGTAGTGGATGTATCTCTCCACTGGTTCTGGAGGGGGCATGGTGCCCAGAGTGCTTCATTCTGCCCGTGACAGACTCAGTAGCGTCAGTGCCCTTGGCGCTCATGGGCCAGCGGTGCTTGATGCAGCGGTGCCCTGTTCAGCGGTGCTTGATGCAGCGGTGCCCTGTTCAGCGGGGCTTGAGGTGGCGGTGCCCTGTTCAGCGGTGCTTGAAGCGGCGGTGCCCTGTTCAGCGGTGCTTGATGCGCCGGTGCCCTGTTCAGCGGTGCTTGAGGCGGCGGTGCCCTGTTCAGCGGTGCTTGATGCGGCGGTGCTCTGTTCAGCAGTGCTTGAGGCGGCGGTGCCCTGTTCAGCGGTGCTTGATGCGGCGCTCTCCTTTGCAGTGACTTAGCTGCTGGCGGTCCTTCATGGCCCAGCGGGGCTTGTGCTGGCGGTCCTCTCTGTCCCAGCGGGGCTTGTGCTGGTGGTCCTTCATGGCCCAGCGGGGCTTGTGCTGGCGGTCCTCTCTGTCCCAGCGGGGCTTGTGCTGGCGGTCCTCTCTGTCCCAGCGGGGCTTGTGCTGGCGGTCCTTCATGGCCCAGCGGGGCTGTGCTGGCGGTCCTCTCTGTCCCAGCGGGGCTTGTGCTGACGGTCCTCTCTGTCCCAGCGGGGCTTATGCTGGCAGTCCTTCATGGCCCAGCGGGGCTTTTGCTGGCGGTCCTTCATGGCCCAGCAGGGCTTGTGCTGGCGGTCCTCTCTGTCCTAGCAGGGCTTGTGCTGGCGGTCCTTCATGGCCCAGCGGGGCTTTTGCTGGCGGTCCTTCATGGCCCAGCGGGGCTTGTGCTGGCGGTGGCCTCCTGGGCAGCTGGGCTGGTGCTGGCGGTGCCCTCCTGGGCAGCTGGGCTTGTGCTGGCGGTGGCCTCCTGGGGAGCTGGACTGGTGCTGGCCTCCTGGGCAGCTGGGCTTGTGCTGGCGGTGGCATCCTGGGCAGCTGGGCTTGTGCTGGCGGTGGCCTCCTGGGCAGCTGGGCTGGTGCTGGCGGTGGCCTCCTGGGCAGCTGGGCTTGTGCTGGCAGTGGCCTCCTGAGCAGCTGGGTTGGTGCTGGCGGTGGCCTCCTGGGCAGCGGGGATGATGGCGGTCTTCTCCACCGTGCTGCTCTTCCCAGACTTGCTGACTTTCTTGTGCCCCTTCCCCACCTTGGAAGGTGTCGCAGCTGACTCCACACTCCCACCGGGACCCCTGGGAGCGGCTTTGGTGGCTGGAGTCTTTCCCCTCTCCCACCGGGCACTGGCCAACTTCTGATGCTTCACAGGTGGGGGACTGTCTGTGCTGTGGCTCCGTGCCACACTGGCTGCCCTGGTGGCCGGTGCACTCCAGATTCCGGTGACTACAGGCACCACTGGTCCCGGAGATGTTGTGGCTTAGGTGCTAGTTCGGGACCTAGGAGATGGACGGGGTGGGGGAGGTGTGGGAAAGAGGTCAAGGTTGGACAGGAAAAGTTTTTGGGAGACACTGGCCCGGGTAGCTGGAGGGAGTTTGGGGGTGGAGAAAGAGGTTGTGGTTGTAGGAGGTGCTCGTTTGCTGACTTTGGGTGAAAGTGCATGCGCTGGAGGCTGTCGTGAGGTGGATGGCTGTTGGGTGGGTGTGTGCCTGCGTATGTGTATCTTGGGAGGGAGCGTCACAGACACACTGGGAGAGGACACAGGGGACGTGTGAATGGTAGTGGGGGTGGTGACTGCACGTGAGCGGGGTGTGGTGGTGGGTGTGTTGGTGATGGTAGTAGTGGCTGTAGAGGTAGTGCATGCAGGTGTGAGTGTAGACGAGACTGGGAGGGAGGAGGGAGACAAGGAGGAGGGGGACACAGTGGAGGCAGTGGATGTTGGTGTGTCTGCATGTGTGTGATGTTTGCGTGAGTGCCTGTGGGATGTGTGGTGCTTATGTTTGCCTGAGCTTCCCTTGGGTGTTGAGGTGTGTGCATGCTGGTCTGTAGGTGTGCTTGGGATAGACTGGGGTACAGGGGATTGGGTCTGGGTGGAGGAAGGTGGAGGGGGAGGCTAGACACAGGGACAATGGCTGCCATCAGTGCTGAGGCCAGAGTCTGAAAAGCTCGCTGAAGGGCCGCCTGACCAGAATGAATGCCCTCCAGGAATGCATTTGTTTTTTGCAACTGCCTTTCTACACCCTGGATGGCATTCAAAATGGTAGACTGCCCAGCAGTGAGGGACCTAAGGAGGTCAATGGCCTCCTCACTGAGGGCAGCAGGGGTGACTGGGGCAGGGCCTGAGCTGCCTGGGGCGAAGGTGATGCCCACCCTCCCGGGTGAGCGGGCACGGGAAACAGGCTGAGGGGCTGCTGGGAGGGCGGTGCTGGAAGGGGGGGTGGCGGCTGTACCTGTAGATGGGAGGGCACAGATGTTGCCACCACCACAAGGGAGCTCCCATCAGAGGACGAGTCCGTGTCATTGGTGTCAGCTCCTGTCCCTGCCGTGGAGCTCCCCTCGCCCTCCGTCCCACTGGTGAAGTCCGATTCCATAGTGTGGCCCTCCATGGCCATGTGGGATGTAGCCACTGCTCTTCCGCCTAATGATGATGCTAATGCACACAAGAACAGGGAGACCACAAAAAGGGGGACGACGACAGAAGAAAGGCATGTTGAGTGCATGCATAACCGCTACCGTTGGCGGACACAACAGACATAGAAGCCCCCTGCACTACGCCGTGCTCTTGGGCTCCACTGTTCAATTCCTGGGAAATGGCCTCCTGGGCTATGGACGACATCTGCACACATGTTTGACACAGGGGCATGAATAGGTGTACTTGGCACTCTACAGAGGTGCAGTGGGGTGCCACATGGTCTGCCTTACGGAGGGACCTTGACTACGGAACTCGCCCTGGCCTAGGGAAACCCACAGCCCACCTCCCCCACCCAGACACCTCCACTGCACGCAAAATCAGCAGAATGCGAGTGTACTCACCCCCTTGTGGCTGCTGTGATGCCCTGAAGCGCCCATCCAACTCCGGGTACGCCACCGCCAGGATCCTGAACATCACGGGGGTCATGGTGCGACGGGCACCCCTCCCACGTTGGGAGGCCATCCCCAGCTGAGCCTCCGCCATCTTCTTGCTCCAGCGGCGAATGTCCTCCCATCTTTTCCGGCAGTGGGTGCTCCATCTGTAGTAGACCCCCAGAGTCCGGACGTCCTTGGCGATGGCACGCCAAATATATTTTTTCTGCTGGGCGCTGACCTACATGATTTGTACAGGGGGGGGAGAAACTTATTACTAACTGCACCGTCAAAGAGATTGGCCCCCATCCCTACCCTTGCCATGTGGCACATGCACTCACCGTTGTTTCATGCACGCCGCACTCTCCCCCCTTCCTTCTTACATCCACCCCTCTCCACACAGGCATAGCCCATACAGCATGCTCCCAGTGTACTTACCTGTTTGTCTGGAGGACCGTAGAGTAGCTTGTACTGGGGGAGGACCCCATCCACGAGTTTCTCCAATTCCTCCGATGTGAAGGCAGGGGCCCTTTCCCCAGACACTCGAGCCATAGGCGCTTCCAGACCGAGGTCACAGCAGCACTTGCAGTGTAGGTCCTCTCCTGTTGAAGATCAGGTATCGAGTGAATGAACAGATAGAAAATGGCGGTCACGTCCGCGGCGGTGCGTACCGTCACCGCCGGCGTACATCGTCATTGGCTCCTGGGACCCATAGGGTCCAATGTTAACCAATGCAGCCTTGCGCTGCGGTCTTCGACCGCCTACCGCGACGGTGTACAACGCCAGTGCAGTTACCTCACATCCCATTGTCCCACTTTACAGGTCAGGCAGCCGCCATTTCAGGGGCCCACATGGCTTCAATTTCAACTGCGTCACACATACCTAGGCCTAGACTCAACACACATACAGGCCACTTTTTAGGTTATGAATGGTGTTCTGTGTAAGCTGTGTTTACGTACCTCTGAGTTGGTTGACTCTGTGCTCGCTGTTGTCCTTCATAGGCACCGTCCGCTGGGACATGTGAGGAGATGGTGGCATCCTCCAGTGTCCCGACCGTTGGTGGACCTGTCGACAATGGAGGAAAGACATGTGATTATCACATACAGGCTTGAATGTGCCACAATCCAGGAACTGTGTACCCAGTTGGAGCCAGACCTGATGTCAGCTATCTGCCATCCCTCAGGAATCCCCCCTCCAGTGCAGGTGCTGTCACTGCTCCATTTCCTTGCAAGTGGGTCATTTCAAACCACAGTGACCATAGCATCAGGGTTGTCCCAGTCTATGTTTTCCAATGTGTTGTCCAGAGTGTTGTCTGCCCTGCTGAAACACATGCGGAGCTACATCGTTTTCCCTCAGGTGGAGGATTTGCCTGCAGTGAAAGGTGATTTCTATGCCTTGGGACCTAAACCCAGCATCATAAGTGCCATTGATGGGACCCATGTGGCTTTGGTACCCCCGCAGGAGTGAACAGGTGTACAGAAACCTGAAGAGTTATCATTCCATGAATGTACAGATGGTATGTTTGGCAGACCAGTACATCTCCCATGTGAATGCCATGTTCCCTGGCTCAGTGCATGACGCTTACATCCTGTGGAGTAGCAGCATCCATTATGTGATGGGTCAACTCCAGAGGCACCGTGTGTGGCTATTAGGTGAGCACCGGGAAGCAATTCAGTGGGAATGGTTGTCTGGGTCTGGGGATATCCCTCCATGTTAGTGTGTGTCTAACAGTTGTCCCCCGCCATTTGCAGGTGACTCTGGTTACCCCAACCTGTCATGGCTACTGACCCCAGTGAGGAATCCCAGGACAAGGGCAGAGGAACGCTACAATGAGGCCCATGGGTGAACTAGGAGGGCGATCGCACGGACCTTCGGCCTCCTGAAGGCCAGGTTCAGGTGCCTCCATATGACAGGTGGATCCCTATTCTACTCACCAAAGAAGGTGTGCCAGATCATCGTGGCCTGCTGTATGCTTCACAACTTGGCTTTGCGACGACAGGTGCCTTGTCTGCAGGAGGATGGTCCAGATGGCGGTGTTGTTGCAGCTGTGGAGCCTGTGGACAGTGAAGAGGAGGAAGCAGAGGAAGAAGACATGGACAACAGGGACTCAGTGATCCAGCAATATTTCCAGTGAAACACAGGTAAGAATACAGATCTGCCTACTACATGTACTTAAACACTACTGCCTCTCTACTGTTTGTAGTTTTCACCCAGTGTATGGTCACTGAGTTGTCACTTTCCCTTCCGATTTCACAGATCTGGGTCCCATAGTGTGACATGTGCTTTGATTCCTCATGGACTAGAGCTGTGTGACACAGGTATGTTGACATTGCAAATGAAAGAGCTGTTTACCACAGTCATTGCTAATACAGTATTCCAAAATCACAGACTGACTCCAGATTGTTTTGTGCTTTGAGGGTGTTTATTTAAGTGCTCAATATTGGAGGGGGTTGTAAAATGGTGAGGGGTGATGGCGGAGGAATGTCCATGGCAGAGTCCAGTCTATTAGGCTCACAGATGCATTGCCCAAATGGGCATAGGAAGTTGAGCTGGGGCAGTTTAAGGATGGACAGGGTGAGAAAGTGGGACAGCAGGATGACAATCAGGGAGGTCTCATTTCTTGGCGGGGGTCTCTGCATCATTCTCTGTCTTGTTCCTGGATCTCAGGGACCGTTTACCAGGTGGTTTTCCCTCTGCAGGAGGTGGGGTGCTGGTGTGGTGGACCTGTGGCGGTGCCACCTGTCCACGAGCGCCGGCGGAGGTGGTGGGCAGTTCATCGTCCAAGCTATTGTCAGGGGCCCCTTCTAGTGCCACAGTAACCCTCCTGGTGTTGAGTACTTCCTTCAGCACTCCTACGATGGTGCCCAGGGTGGAATTGATGGTTCTGAGTTCCTCCCTGAAGCCCATATACTGTTCCTCCTGCAGGCGCTGGGTCTCCTGAAACTTGGCCAGTACCATTGCCATCGTCTCCTGGGAGTGGTAGTAGGCTCCCTTGAGGGAGGAGAGAGCCTCGTGGAGAGTGGGTTACCTGGGCCTGTCCACCCCCTGTCACACAGCAGCCCTCCCAGTTCCCCTGTGTTCCTGGGCCTCCGTCCTCTGGACTGTATGCCCCCTACCACTGCCCCCAGGTCCCTGTTGTTGTTGGGGTGGTGGGTTAGCCTGGGTTCCCTGTAGTGGTGGACACACTGCTGATTGATGTGTCCTGGGGACGGAGGTATGGGCCTGCTGGGTGAGTGCTGTGCTGGTGTTTCCAGAGGGGGTAAGGTCTGTGGTGGCCTGTGACTGGGTGAGGGGACCCGACTGTGCCGAGGTCCCCGATGGGCCAGGCTGGTCATCTAGATCCAGTTGGACAGAGGTGCTGTCATCACTGTGGGTCTCTTCGGTTGGTGGTGTGGACATGTGTGGACCCTCCTGTCCGGTGACATTGGGTAGGGGTCCTGCAGGGGTATAAAAGGATGTTTATTACATCTGTGTGTGGCATGGTATGCAATGGGTGGGTGACCCCAGTGCTTGCATTCCTGTTTGGGACCTTGTGTGATGATGGTTTAGAGGGGTGTATGGGTATGTGCAGTGGGCATGCTTTAGTGATGGGCGTCCATGCTTTGTTGTTGCATGCAGGGCTTGGTGTTGGGATGTGTGGTTTGTGATGTTGGGACATTTGTGAGGAGCTAGAGTGATGGGGGTGAGGGTGGAGGTATGTGCTGGCATGCAGGTAGGGTGGGGGATGTAATAGTTAGGATTTAACTTACCAGAGTCCATTCCTCCACCTACTCCTGCGAGGCCCTCAGGATGCAGAATCGCCAAGACCTGCTCCTCCCATGTTGTTAGTTGTGGGGGAGGAGGTGGGGGTCTGCCACTAGTCCGCTGAACCGCCAGGTGGTGTCTTGAGACCACGGAACGCACCTTCCCCCGTAGTTCGTTCCACCTCTTCCTGATGTCCTCCCGATTTCTTGGGCGCTGTCCCACTGCGTTGACCCTGTCCACTATTCTTCGCCATAGCTCCATCTTCCTTGCAATTGAGGTGTGCTGCACTTGTGCTCCGAATAGCTGTGGCTCTACCCGGACGATTTCCTCCACCATGACCCTGAGCTCCTCCTCCGAGAACCTGGGGTGTTGTTGCGGTGCCATGGGGTGGTGTGGATGATGTGTGGGGTGGTGTGTGGGGTGATAAGTGTGCTGATATGTAGTGGTGTGTAGTGTGCGGTGCGTGGAAGTTCTGTGGGTGATGGTGATGTGTGCCTGTGGATGCTTGTATTGTGGATGGTGGTGTCTCTCTCTGGCCTTTGTTCGTGATTTGTTGTCGTAAGGGTTTGTGGGTGATGTGGGTGTGTGTTTTATATAGTACTGGATGTGTGGGTGTGGTATGTGTATGTGTATCAGGTGGGTGTATTTCAAATTGTCCAATGTGGCTGTGTTTTGTAGGTGTGTGTGTATTTTGAGCGCGGCGGTGTGTACCGTCAATGGAATACCGCGGTTGAATGACCACGCGTGGATTCGTGTGTCGTGATAGTGTAGTCGTATTTCTGTTGGCGTGACGGTGGATGTTTTGTTTTTGCCAGTTTATCACTGACTTTTGGTGTGGCGGACTTGTATGGGTGTCTAGATTTTGGCGGATTCCGAGATGTGTGTCATAATAGCTGTGGCCGACTTCTGCGGCCGCGGCGGTGTGTTGGCGGTCCACTGCACGGCGGTAAGCGGCTTTTACTGCCAATGTTGTAATGACCACCTATATGTCTTGTAGAAAGCAACACTTTATCGCCTGGTTGATACTGCGGTCCCTCACAATGTTTCTTATCATAATGCTTTTTGTATTTTTGTTTGGTCTTTTCTAAATGTTGTTGAATCAATTTCTGGGTTTGATGAAGATGTTGGATGGTTTCTGACACAGCTGGTGTAAGAGAACTTTCTTGAGGGATTGTGATGGGCAAGGTGTCAGGATGATAGCCAAACAAGCCAAAAAAGGGTGTAATACCAGTGGAAGTGTGGAATGAGTTATTGTAGGCTAACTCAGCTAACCAGAGCATTGATGTCCACGAATTAAGTGCTTTTTCAGCATAAGCACGCAGGTATTGCGTCAAAGTCTGATTTAGTCTCTCAGTTTGACCATCTGTTTGAGGATGATGGCTAGTAGATGGTGTGGATGTGATTTCAAGTGTTTTGCACCATGTCTTCCAGAAATTGGAGGCAAATTGTGACCCTCGATCAGAGAGGATCATTTTTGGCAGCGCATGATAACGAACCACTCTATTCAGTAAAATAGTTGCCAGTTCACTGGAGTTGGGCAATTTCTTACAGGCAATGAAATGTCCATATTTCGTGAGACTATCTACCACCACAAGGATTACTGAATGTTGTTTAACCACTGGTAGTCCTGTAATAAAGTCTAAAGAAATGTGCTCCCAAGGACGACTTGGAGTTGGGAGTGGATGCAACAACCCTTTCGGTTTCGAATGACTTGCTTTAATGCGAGCACAGACTTCGCAGTTGTCTACCATTGCTATTACGTCTTTTGTCAAGGTAGGCCACCAAAAGTAGCGTTGGATTAATTCAAGAGTTTTAGGAGTACCTGGATGACCTGCCGTAGGTATAACATGCAACCAACGAAATACTATCTTGCGAAGTTTGGTAGTAAGCACGAACAAACGAGCGTCATGGAAAGGTAATCCTTGCTTGATTGACCTTTTGGGATCTTCTTGGGTCCATGTCTGCCATTTCTCAATGGTGAAAGAATTACGGATGTCTTCAAAGAAATCCTCAGTTTTTATGTTGCATAGGACTTTGTCTGGAGCAATGATGGCTCTGGAGGTTTGAACTGCAGGCAACGTGGTAGACTTTTGGCGGGACAAGGCATCAGCTTTGCTATTGTCTTCACCAGGACGGAAAGTTACCACAAAATCAAATTCGGCAAAAAATAGCATCCAGCGTAATTGCAGAGGATTCAAATGTTTGGCGAAACTCATGAACGGGAGATTGCGATGATCAGTATGTACTGTGACAGTATATTTGGCACCCAACAAATGATTTCTCCATTCTTTAAAGGCGTCACGAATCGCCAGAAGCTCTTTTTCAGCAATGACATAGTTTTGTTCGGCTTTGTTCAGTTTCCGAGACATGTAAGCTACAGGATGAAGTTGGCAGTGTCTTTACTTCATTGGGACAAGACTGCACCTATTGCCACATCTAAAGCATCAGCTTCCACTATGAAGTGACGGTCCGCATCAGGGTGAGTCAAGACTGGGGCTGTGGAAAAAGCTTCCTTCAAAGTTGAAAAGGCTTGATCAGCTTCTGGGGACCATACAAATTTTTCTTTCTTTCTTAATAGCTTAGTGATTGGGGCCACAGTCTGGGAAAAATGATTTATGAACCTCCGGAAAAATTTTAAAACCCCAGGAAACATTGTACATCACAAACAGTTTTTGGGGTGGGCCAATCCGATACGGCTTGTACTTTCTTTTCTGCCATCACCATACCTTGAGGGGTAAGGATAACCCTTAAAAACTCAACTGTGGTAACATGAAACTCACACTTGGTTAGTTTGCAATATAAATGGTGCTTTCGAAGAGCTGCAAGAATTTTCTTGACATGTTGTACATGTTCATTTTCATTGTCAGAGTAGATCAAAATGTCATTAATGTAGACTATGGCAAATATGTCTAGATACTCTCTAAGAACGTCATTCAAGAAAAATTGAAATGCTGCTGGAGCATTACACAGACCAAAGAGTTACAAACTTTTGGTACTTGAGACTTTTGGAGGCATAGTTCTTTACATAGTGCTGATGAGAACACGACCTTTCGTTCTGCCCAATTAATCTCATGATTGTGATGAGTTAACCAGGGAAAGCCAAGGATAATTCCATACTGGGGAGCATGGATCACGTCAAGGACGAGTTTCTCTTTATGTTTATTTCTTTGGTTCCTACCCTCACCGATCACCGACAAGGGGACAGTCTGAAGAGTTACCGGACCTCCAGTCAAAGGTTTTCCATCTACTGCCTGTATTGTTTCTGGAGTCTTCTTCTCAATACATGGGATCCCCCATGCACAAACCAATTGTGCGTCAACAAAGTTCCCGGTAGCCACAGAATCTACTAGGGCCTTCTTGAAATAGGTATTTTTCTTTACTTAAAGCTTTTATGCCCAGCTTGAGATGTCTAGATTGTGAAGGGTCCACGGTAACATCCAAGAGCAATCCTTCTTTACATCTTGGGTGTTTTAGTTTTCCAACTCGACTTGTGCATTGGCTGCACCTTTCTGGACAGGACCTCATTTGCTCTTTGGTTTGATTGGACATTCTTTGGCGAAATGACCCTTGCGCCCACAATAAAGACATTGTCCATTCTTTCTACATAGGTCCTTTTCGTCTTTGTTCAAAGGTCTCCTGATTGTTCCAATTTCCATAGGTTCTGGCAGTCTTTCTTTTTGAGTTCTTGATTCTCTATTATCGTGAACATGCCAGGAATATTTTTCAGTCTTTTTGCGTGTTCCCCTTCGTTCTGCTAAACGATGATCCAATGTCAAAACGAGGTTTATCAGGTCTAGACTGTCTGTAGGCTGCGGGTCTATTTGAGCTAGAATATCTTTTAACTCCTGTCTGAGTCCCTTGTAGAACGAGGCCGCTTGCTTTTCTTCAGGCCAGGATATCTCGGCTACCAGACGATTAAAGTTGGCTAAATATGACATGAAGTCCTGGTTACCTTGTCGTAGGTTTAAGAATTCACGATCTGCCGACATTGTTACAGTTCTACGATCAAATACTCGTTCAAACTCACGCACAAAGTTTCTCCAGTTGTGAAGCAGCGGACTGTCTTTACGCACAAGAGGGATAGCCCAGATAGCTGCATTCCCAGTCAGGTATGACAACAAGAAAGCCACTTTGGATTGGGCATCAGGGAAAGTATGTGGTCGGCAGGTGAAGTGTAATTCCACTTGAACCAGGAATGAATGCGCTTTCAAGGGATCGCCTGAGAAACATTTTGGAGGAGCTAAAGGAATGGCTGAAGGAACATTGAGGGAAATGTTTGTCGGATTACTTTCAGAAGTCTGAGAAGAAGGACCTGGCCAAGACACACCTGTGGGATTTTGTTCCTTCTTCTCTACCTTATCCTGTAACTGACTCACTCTCTCAGCTAGGCTACGTGCCAAATCGTTCGATGACACCACCTCTGCTTGGAGCTGCGTGATAGCCTTGACTAGCTTGTCCAATGTGGCCATGCTGAGAACATACGCAAAGCAGGAGGATTATTGATTAGTGGGCTCACTATTCTGTCAGAGTCACCAGATCCTCGGGGTCTGCGTACGTTCCCAACACGTCTACAACACGACAGCTCCAATACTCTGATTGGAATGTCACAGAGTATAAGAGAGTCCAAGTGGGGAAAAGGGGATTAGGTAGCGAACAGCTGGGAAGGAGACCCATAGGAAGCAAAAGGTTAAAACATACAATATCAAGATTATTTCATATTAACCATTACTAGACTATGATTCTAAGCATTGTCATACTGTAACCATGGATAACTTAAGCATGGACTAAAATAACTAGACCTCAAGACGTCTGGTTACCTGTGAAGGAATCAAGAAGGATTAATACAACTTTTCAATGAACCTCTCAAATGAAATGTTACACATGGACTAGAAACATAAGAACCTTCTAGAATTATGTTTTCAAAATCAAGCATAGTCTTTTGCATGAGGACAAGAAAATAATCTGAATGTTTTCTGTAGCACCACAGGAGTTGTATTTCAGGGACTTAGGGCCAGATGTAGGTAGGTTTAAAATTGCGACTTGCAATTTGCGAGTCCGTGCGACTCGCTTGCAAGTTGCAATTTGCTATGCAGAAAGGTGTCTCAGACACCTTCTGCAACTCGCAATGGGGTCGCAAAGACCCACCTCATTAATATTAATGAGGTGGGTCGCAGTTTGCGACCCCATTGCGAGTATGGGCACTCACGGGGATGGTGGCCTGCTGGAGACAGCAGACCACCATGTCCGTGACTGCTTTTTAATAAAGCAGTTTTTTTTTCTTCCATCTGCAGCCCGTTTTCCTTAAAGGAAAACGAGCTGCACTTGGAAAAAAAAAAAAAAAACCTTTAGTTTCGTTTTTTTTCAGGGCAGGCAGTGGTCCATTGGACCACTGCCTGCTCTGAAAAAATATTTTTGTTTCCAGTCACAAAGGGGAAGGGGTCCCATGGGGACCCCTTTCCGTTTGCGACTGGGTTACCATCCACTTCAAGTGGATGGTAACTGCGATTTCATTTGCGACCGCTTTTGCGGTCGCAAATGAAATTGCACAGCACTGCGAGTCGCAAATAGGAAGGGAACACCCCTTCCTATTTGCGAGTTGGAAATGCATTTTGTGAGTCGGATCCGACTCGCAAAATGCATTTCTGCATAGCGGAGAGGCTTTTGCGCCTCGCAAGCGGCGTTTTTCGCCGTTTGCGAGGCGCAAACCCTTTCCTACATCTGGCCCTTATTATGCACATATAATGTAACATCTAGAATTCTAGCACTTAGCTTTTAAAATGCAGAAACATGAATTGCGCACATTGCGGATTTCCACAAGAGTATGTAAATGCCATGAAATGGTTGCGCATAAGGAACATCATGAGTTAAGCACAAGAAATGAATCGCACGTCTTGCCGATTCGAATGCCACCATGTGAATGCCATGAAATGGTAGCGCACAATGAACGTCATGAGTTAAGCACAAGAAATTAATTGCACGTCTTGCCTATTCCAGTGCCACCATGTGAATGCCATGAAATGGTAGCGCACAATGAACGTCATGAGTTAAGCACAAGAAATGAATTGCGCGTCTTGCCGATTCGAATGCCACCATGTGAATGCCATGAAATGGTAGCGCACAAAGAACGTCATGAGTTAAGCACAAGAAATTAATTGCGCGTCTTGCCGATTTGAATGCCACCATGTGAATACCATGAAATGGTAACGCACAATGAATAACATGAGTTAAGCACAAGAAATGAATCGCGTGTCTTGCCGATTCGAATGCCACCATGTGAATGCCATGAAATGGTAGCGAACAATGAATAACATGAATTAAGCACTAGATATGAATCGCACGTCTTGCCGATTCGAATGCTACCTTGTAAATGTCATGAAATGGTAGCGCACAATGAATAACATGAATTAAGCACAAGAAATGAATCTCACGTCTTGCCGATTCGAATGCTACCTTGTAAATGCCATAAAATGGTAGCGCACAATGAATATCAAGAGTTGCACACAAACAAAGAATTGCGCGTCTTGCCGAGTATCAGCATGTAAATGCCATGAAAAATCAAGCGCACATTCACACGCACAAGAGTAAAATTGTTTATCATGCAAATTTAGGCCCAAGAACTCGTAAGCCTTCGAGAACGGGGTCGGGGGCCCAGCCCGACCTCCGTCTTACCGCCCTGATCAAGGATCACCAACAAGTGAAAAGGCAAAGCCTGGAAGATCAAAGTAGGCCTCCGGAACAAGAGCTCAAGAAGTTGCTGCTGCTCTGCACCAGGACCTCTGAATAGTGAGCACGTGGAGCTGGGCTGGCTCCCTTATATAGAGTCTTGGCCCAGCCCACAAACCACACCCAGGCATGCTGCTGGGAAAGCTTCTAGAAGGCCCTGGAAAGAGACCACACCCTGACACACTCTGAAAGCCTGCAGCAATATATTGCAAATGAACAGTATTTATAGGCACCTTGAAAATAAGTCTTCAGGATTAAACTCTGCAATGCAAAAGGTTAAACAACAGCAAATCAGCACAATGCATAAATTACATTATCTTGAAAGTGCTGGGTTTTTTGCATTCTAGTCGCCCATAGAGCACGCACTGCCCTGATGTTGACAATCGCCGACTGGGTGAAGGACAACTGCCTCAAACTGAACACCAATAAAACTGAAGTCGTACTGTTCAGCAACGCCACCTCACCGTGGGTAACTCTTGGTGTCCCCTGGACGTAGGGGCCCCCCACACCAACAGAACATGCCTATAACCTTGGAGTCATCATCGATAATAAATGAAACATGAAGAACCATCTCAATGCAGTATCGTTCTCCAGTTCTGCACACTCTGATTACTATGTAAGATATTCAAGTGGCTCCCCAGTGACACCAGATGCAGAATCACACAGGTCCTTGTCACCAGCTGCCTCGACTACAGAAACGCTCTCCACACCGGACTCACCACACACCTTCCAAAAAGACTGGAAATCATCTGGATCACAGCAGCTAGGCTCATCCTTGACCTCCCAAACTAGACCCACATATCCTCACACCTGAGGAACCTGCACTGGCTCCCCGTGCACAAATGATGCAAATTCAAGCTGCTGACACTCACCTACCATGCCCTACATAACCAAGGAACAGCCTGCCTCAACCACAGACTTAACTTTCAACAACCCCCCCCCCCCAGACACCTGCGCTCAACCTCCCTCTACCTAGCCCACTCACCCCACATTCACAGGACCAACTATGGATGATGGGCCTTCTCCTACCTCGCAGCAAGATCCTGGAAGAATCTATCCATCCACTTAAGGACATCTCCATCCAGGACTTCTGAAAGCAACTCAAGATCTGGCTCTTCGACAAAGCTCCGTCTGAGACCTATGCAGTGGACACTGCACCTAGATATCCTCACGGGTGATAAATGTGCCATACAAATTCATGATTGATTAATTGAAAGTGAGCTCCAATAGGTGATCCACAATTTTATTTGAAGTGCACTGATAAAAGTCCACAGTGAGTCTCTCACTGCCAGAAGTTTTCCTTCCCTGAGTCCTTAGGGCAATCAGCTTTTGTTGAGGCACTGTATAAATGACCTATAATATTGTTATTTAGAAACACAAAGGACCTTTCTCATGAAATGCGCACATTGGGGAAAAAAGAATGAGGAGATGTGTTAAAACTCACAATATTGGTTTCTAAGTGTTCATGTTAAATGCTAATGGTATTTGGCATGTGGTAGTCAGCATTTCTTCTTAGCTTAGGTGGTAACCTTCTATGTTAGACTTTTAGTTAGTTAGACTTTGCCTGTTGTACTGCAAATGTTTTAGAATGTATGGTGTCAAACCCCTTTCGAAGAGGCCATAAGGCAAGCAACGCCTACTAGGCCTTAATCATGGAGTTCAGGTGGTTTGCTTCTGATGTATCTGGATCCGTCCTCCTATAGCTCTGCAAATAGGGCTACTTCAACACTTGACTCTCCGTGGTAGGGATGGTGACTAGTCACAGGATTCTCACGCAGCAAACACCCTGTAGCTCAATAATTGAACATCCAATCCACTGCTTTAATTGAAAAAAGAAAAGGACTTTAATACATGCCAATATTAAATGCTACACACGCAATATTGGTCAGTTATAATTTAATGTACTGAGTCCTTTGGCAGCTGCACCTCAGTCAGCTATCCTAACCGTCACCTGTAGCAGGGGCGTAACGGAGACCCCCGTAGCCCCTTTTGTACTGGTCCCCAAGTCTTCTATATATGAAGCGGGACCCCCTAAGCTTGTCTGTCCAGGGTCGAGGCAGTGGCGTAACAAATCTTTAGCAGGGCCCACTGCACAGTACATGGAGGGCCCCCCCTCCGGGATCACGCAATTTCTCTCAGGCTAGTGCACTCTGCTGAGTGGGTCCTTGAAGCTCGGGACCCCCCTGAACCACAGGGTCTGTGGGGGTCTTTGTTGCACCACTGGGTCTAGGATGTGCATCTCACGTAAAGCAGCTGCAGTGCACCACCTGCTCTGAGCTGACACGGGCTAATTCAGAAGGGAAGAGAAACAAAATTACAGCATCCATTTTAGGACATTCTCATTCCTCACTCCTCATCCCTACTTCTCATCCCTGCTTCTCATCCATCATCCCTACTTCTCATTCATCATCCCTACTTCTCTTCCATCATCCCTACTTCTCATCCCTGCGTCTCATCCCTGCTTCTTATCCATCATCCCTACTTCTCATCCATCATCCCTGCTTCTCTTCCATCATCCCTATTACTCTTCCATCATCCATACTTCTCATCTATCATCCCTACTTCTCATCCATCATACATCATCCCTGCTTCTCTTCCATCACCCCTACTTCTCATCCATCATCCCTGCTTCTCTCCCATCATCCCTGCTTCTCATCCATCATCCCTGCTTCACATCCATCATACATCATCCCTACTTCTCACTTCCCATCCATCATCCCTACTTCTCATCCATCATACATCATCCCTACTTCTCATCCATCATCCCTGCTTCTCATCCATCATACATCATCCCTACTTCTCATCCATCATCCTGACTTCTCATCCATCATCCCTGCTTCTCTTCCATCATCCCTACTCCTCATCCCTGCTTCTCATCCCTACTTCTCTTCCATCACCCCTACTTCTCATCCCTCATCCCTGCTTCTCATCCCTACTTCTCATCCATCTTCCATCATTCCAACTTCTCATGCCTCAGCCATCATCCCTACTCCTCATCCATCACCCCTACTCCTCATTCCTCATCCCTCAGCCATACCGACACATTTTCAGTTTTGTGAAACACACCTTCACATTGATTGGTTAGAAACAGCCAATCAGAGTTATGAGAGAGAGCTGCATTCTTACAGCTCTGCTGGCTTGGGAAATACAATGAGCCCATGGCTAAGGCCATAAATTAGCTCTTGGAGAAAGGGTTATACAGTTCATCTACAGTTCATGACAAATCTTTCTGGTTTCAGAAAAGAAAAAAACACAGCTCTCAGAGATAAAAGCAGCCTCAGAGGTAAACATGTTATTTGTTACAAATAAAAGCAGGCTCAGAGTTAAACATTTTATTTGTTACAAATAAAAATGAAACCAGAAAATGTTTGGATGAATTGGATTGCACTGTCACCAGAGTTGATTTTAAACATTTTCTTTCTACATATGAAACTGAAGCCAGAAAGGTTTTCAGTTGAACTGTAGATGACCTGTATAACCCTTTCTCCAAGAGCTGATTTATGGCCCAGGCTGGGTGCTCCTTGTATTTCCCAAACCAGAAGAGCTTTCTCTGGAGTCCTGTGAAAACAGAAAAACACTGAGTTAAATAAAATGAAATATTGTGCAGCCTTGAATTCACTGGAAACAAACACACAGTCGCATTTCCTCTCCTCCCACTTCACCCACCATGTGCAATTGGGAGGCTGTTTTTCATTGAAATAGAATGCAGCTCTCTCTCATAACTCTGATTGGCTGTTCCTCACCAATCAGTGTGAAGGTGGGTTTCACAAAACTGAAAATGTGTTGGTATGACTGAAGGATAAGAAATGAGGAGTAGGGATGGTGGATGAGGAGTAGGGATGATGGCTGAGGCATGAGAAGTAGGAATGATGGACGATGGATGAGAAGTAGGGATGAGAACCAGGGATGAGAGATCAGAAGTAGGGATGATGGAAGAGAAGTAGGGATGAGAAGCAAGGATGAGGAGTAGGGATGATGGAAGAGAAGCAGGGATGATGGATGAGAAGCAGGGATGATGGATGAGAAATAGGGATGATGGATGAGAAGTAGGGATGATGTATGATGGATGAGAAGTAGAGATGATGGATAAGAAGTGAGAAGTAGGGATGATGTATGATGGATGAGAAGCAGGGATGATGGAAGAGAAGCAGGGATGATGGATGAGAAGTAGGGAAGATGTATGATGGATGAAAAGTAGGGATGATATATAATGGATGAGAAGTAGGGATGATGGATGAGAAGTAGGGATGATGGAAGACAAGCAGGGATGATGGATGAGAAGTAGGGATGATGGATGAGAAGCAGGAATGAGACGCAGGGATGAGAAGTAGGGCTGATGGAAGAGAAGTAGGGATGATGGATGAGAAGTAGGGATGATATATGATGGATGAGAAGTAGGGATGATGGAAGAGAAGCAGGGATGATAGATGAGAAGTCGGGATGATGTATGATAAGTAGGGATGATGGATGAGAAGCAGGGATGATGGATGAGAAGCAGGGTTGAGAAGTAGGGATAAGGAGTGAGGAATGAGGAAGTCCTAAAATGGATGCTGTACAAGATAACAACTTTTGTTTCTCTTTCACTCCAAGCCTGCCAGGTTGCTTGCAAGAGCAGATAAGCACCACCCCCAACCAGCAGAAAGCGTCTTCCGCACACAGCACCACAGAGCACCCAGAACTTATTGGAGAAGAGGTAAGGTTGCTACCTTTCCAAGAGAAAAGTATGGCCATCAGTTCCCAATTTAACATTCTGTAAGGGCTCCAACATAAACATAACTCATTATATTCATTTTAAAATGGCCTTTCTGTCTTTGCTTATTTAAATTGTTGATCAGATTTCAGTAGGGCAGCTGTAGAACGCATTTAAAGTGTTTTCTTATTACCTGTTTAAAGTATGTACTTTTATGTACTGATAAGAGGAAAAAATACTAACCTGATTTTTTTAAACTGTTCTACTGACCAGGACATTAAAATACCAGTCGCTCATGCCCATATAAAACTGATTAGGTAGCAACCCTAGGAATAGGATGTGTACAACTCCAGAAACATAACCAGGACTCTGCTCAGAGGTAGTACAGTGTACAGAATATAGCCAGAATGTTGAATAGGTGGTGAGACATGTGAAGGGGTAATTGCACATGGGTGATTGTGGTGGGTGGGCATTAAGGAAGTGGATCCCTCCTGCAAAAGACTCTCCTCCAACACCACCCTTTTTCTCAATGACTAACACAACAGGAAAACTTTTGCAAACATTATTTTGTTTTTCTTCAAGGAAACGAGATGCGCTGTGTTTATTATAGTAAAATCGTGGCTACCAAAAATAATGAACTCGGTGACCGCATAACAAATTAATTCCAATTAATATAGAAATGATAGAAGTGTCCATTGGACGACACATGCTGACATTTTTGGTATTAAATAATGCATGTGTTCCAAAAAAAGGATAGTTGCACAAATGACATGCATTCACAAAAGAAGAGGAATATTAAAAGTCATGCAAATAATGAAATCTGTAAGGTAAGAGAAACAAATGAATTAAGATAGTAAACAAGAAAAGCAAACAATGGATGTGTCCCTTCAAAAGCACAGCTGCAGTCACAAAGAAGCAGAATGTTACCTCTGATCCAAATCATGAAATTGGTTGGCGTGTTTCCAAGAAGAAATAATGTAATCTTTCATGTGAGATAATGTTTGTGTTCCTAAAACCACAGAGTTGCAGAAAGTATATGCACTCTGCAAAGAAAAGTCTCTTTTGCCTTCCCTACGCAATAAAATTAATCAATTACTTTGTTTTCGAAAAAGCACAGCTTCACAAATGGTATGCAGTCAAAACACGATTGCTTTCAAGATAAAAAAGTAGGTCCAAATAATGGTAGTTAATATGGGTTTTTTAATATTAAAACACTTGTAATTTCTCCAAACTCACCTTTTTGGGGTTTTTGTCTTTTTTTTTGCAAAGCAGTGCACACCTGGCAAGTTTGAAAAGAAAATGGGGGCCTCATTACGACCTTGGCGGAGGGGATTACTCTGTCCCAAACGTGATGGATATCCTGCCCGCCCTATCTCAATTTCCATTATATCCAATGGAACTATGAACACTCTAAGGTAAAAAGCATTACCTGTGGCTCTAAATAAATGCGGATATTGTAAAGATACCCAGGTGTCTTCCTTCAAAAGCACAGCTTAAATCACCAACAAAAACCTGGATGTGGTGTAACAGTCAGAGCTTTCATTTTGGGAGCTGGAGAACCAGGTTATAGTCTTTGCGTCGGCTGAATATCCTGTGATTCTGGGCAAACCACTTAGGGCCCAATTTAGATGTCAATGGAGGGGAATACTCCGTCACAAATGTGATGGATATCTCGTCCACCGTATTACGATCCAATAATATCCTTTGACGATTTTTATTCAGTGGACGGGATATCCGTCACGTTTGTGATGAAATATTCATTCCGCCGAGTTATAAATCAGGCCCTTAATCTACCGACGCCTAAAAAAATAAATATGTCCTTGTGTAATGTACCAGGTGCTCATATAAAGTGCCATATTACTTCGGGTTGGGTTCGCGCAATATCAAACTGCAAAAAAATATCCTATTTGTGAAATCTCTAAGCGTGGTTGTGACGACAAAGCTTCGAAAGCACATCTTCAATCACTAAGGAAGCTGGAAGTTGAATGTTGTAAACATGTTAGTCAATGTAATGTAACTTGTGCTCAAGCAAAGCACTCCAATATCTTTGGGACGTGTTTCAGCTATATCAAACTGCAAAACAAAAAAATACAGTTTGTGAAATCTCTGAGCGTGTTTGGAACAATAAAACTTTAAAAGAACATATTTAATCACTAATGAAGCTGGAAGTTGTAAGCGTGTTAGCGGAGTGTAATGTGACTGGTGCTCGTGTAAAGTGCTCCAATACCTTTGGGTCAAGTTTGTAGTGTGTCAAAGTGCAAAACAAATAAATTCAAATTGGTAAAATCTCTGAGCGTGTTTGTGATTACAAAACTTCAAAAGCACAGCTTTCATCACCAAAAAATCTGGAATCTGGATGTTGTAGGTGTGTTAGTGAAATAAAAATGAATCATGGACACAATTGAAAAAAGATCAAAAGCACAGCTTCAATCACCAAAGAAGCTGGATGTGGTGGAATGTACAGAGCTGCTGACTTTGGACCTGGGGAACCAGGCTTGAGTCTCAGTGTTGGCTCAACATCCTGTGATTCTGGGCAAATCACTTAGGTGGTCATTATAACATTGGCGGTGAGTGATAAAGTGGGGGTAATACCGCCACCATGGCAGTGATAACTCCCATAGACAGCCAATGTACCACGCCAACCGCCAGGGTGTTAACACCACTGACCACGGCAGTAGCCATCAACAGCCAGGTGGAAGACAAGGTACCGCTCACCATATTATGACACAGCACATGCCACGATTTCTGGGGTGGTACCAACGCCTGGCGGAAACAGAACACAGAAGACCAAAGACTCACCATTAGAGACACAGAGAAGATCAACTCCGCCATGGAAGCGGAACTGAAGGTCTTCGCGAAGCTTTTCTATGCCATGCTCCACCTGAAACACCAACGCCGAAGAAGACAACGACGGTGAGTACAGCCGCCTAGCACACAAAGGAGGGTGGGAAGAAAAAGAGAGTGACACACACACGCAGAACACACACCATTCACACACACAGCATACACACAACCAGCTGCGGACAAAAAAATATGTCACAGGACACACGTCTTAATAATACAGAGACAACGGTAAGGCAGAATTGAAAATGTATCCGCATGACAACAACCACCATTAGCATCGAAGTGACAAATATTATACATGAACCATCGTCCAGAAAGTGCCAATGCCCAGTCTAAAGCACAAAAGGCCCACATGGCCACAGGGCAGCGTCCAAGCCCCAACTTGATCCTGGCATTCACCGAACCAAACTGTGTACGGGCAACATGTTGGAAGTGGGCAGGCACCTCAGGGGGAAGGTGGGTGGAGGGCACCTCAGCTGAAGTGGGGAACTCGCTCACTGGTTCTGGAGGGGGCTCCATGCCTATTTCCCAATGTTGGGGAGTGCAAGATCACAGTCTCTGAAGTGGGGAACTTGCCCACTGCTTCTGGAGGGGATTTCATGCCCATTTCCCAGTGCCAGGTAGTGGAAGGTCACAGTCTCTGAAGTGGGGAACTTGCCCACTGCTTCTGGAGGGGATTTCTTGGTACAAAAGTCCCTGGAGGGTGGCCTACATGCCCTCTGCTGGAGGTGAGGGCTGCATTGTCTTTGCTGGGGGAGGTATCTTCTGGGCAGCCTCTGCTGGAGGTGAGGGCTGCATTGTCTTTGCTGGGGGAGGTGTCTCCTGGGCAACCTATGCTGGAGGTGAGGGCTGCATTGTCTCTGCTGGGGGAGGTGTCTCCTGGGCAGCCTCTGCTGGAGGTGAGAGCTTCTTGCCTTTCATTGGTGGTTAAGTGGGAACCATCACTGTTATTGGTGATTGAGTGGGAACCTCTTCTGTCATTGGTGGTTGAGTGGGAACCTCTTCTGTCATTGGTGGTTGAGTGGGAACCTTACCCTTCCTGGCTGGTGGAGTGGGATCCTTCCCTTTCCTTGCTGGTAGAGTGGGATCCTTCCCTTTCCTGGGTGGTGGAATGGGATCCTTCACTTTCTTGCCTCCACGACTAGGCGGTGCCTCCACTGCCCCCGTGGACTGTTTGGCTGAGGGGCTGGGCTGGGTCTTTGGGACCCTGCTCTTATGGGCAGGACAGTGGGGTGGATGGGGAATGAAGAGGTCAAGTTGGGCAAGGAAAAGCTTCTTAGGGACGGTGGGGCGGAATGAGGGAGGAGGGATATGAGTGGAGGTTGAGGGAGTGCTTGTTGGAGGAGTATGTCTGCTGGACCTGGGTTCAGGTGCGTGGGCAGTGTGCCGATGTGAGGTGGATGGCTGTTGGATGTCTGAGTGCCTGCGTTTGTGTCCCTTAGGAGGGGGGACAGACAGGGTGGGAAAAGACACAGGGGACGCGTGGGTGGATGTTGTGGAGGTGTCTGCTAGTGAGGTGTGTGTGCTGCTTGGCTTGGTGATGGTGGTGCTGGCTGTTGAAACAGTGCATGCAGGTGTGAGTGCGGATGTGAATGTGAGGGAGGAGGAGTAGGGGGAGACAGTGGAGGTAGTGAATGTTGTTGTGTGTGCAACTGTCTGGTGTTTGTGTGAGTGCTTGTGGCCTGAAGTGTGATGCCTGTGATTGACTGTGCTACTCTTGTCTGATGTTTTGTGTGCATACTTGTCTGTATGTGTGCATTGGATGGGTTGGGGTTGAGGAGACTGGTACTGGGAAGTGGTAGTTGGAGGGGGGACGGTAGGAACAGGGAAAATGGCTGCCATCAGAGAGGAGGCCAAAGCCTGGAATGATCTCAGTTGGGCCGCCAATCCACCGTGGGTGCCCTCCAGGAATGCATTGCATTGCTGCATCTGGGATGCCAGCCCCTGTATGGCATTCACTATGGTTGACTGTCCTACAGAGATCGTTCTCAGGAGGTCAATAGCCTCCTCACTGAGGGCAGCAGGGCTCACTGGTGCAGGGCCTGAGGTGCCTGGGGCGAAGGAGATGCCCACCCTCCAGGTTGAGTGGGCACGGGCAACTCGGTAAAGGGCTACTGGGAGGGCAGTGCTGATACGGGGTTGGCGGCTGTACCTGGTGGAGTGGTCCCAGAGGTGTCTGCAACCATCAGGGAGCTCCCATTGGAGGAGGAATCAGAGTCAATGTTGTCACCTCCTGTCTCCGCCGTGGTGTTGCCCTCGCCATCCGTCCCGCTGGTTCCCTGGCGTTGGTGGACTCTGCCTCCTGGGTCCTGTGGGATGCAGCTCCCTCTGTTGCCGGCACCCCTGATCCTCCGCCAGATGATGCTAATGCACACATGGACAGGATGACAGAAGAAAAAAGGGGGAGAGAGAGAGAGAAAGGGAACATTGGGCCAATTACAGCACCAACACCACAGTTGGCATACACATTACCATCACACACAGGGTTCAGGATTGAGCACTATGCACCACACTGGCAATCAATTTGCTAGGTACCACAGCAAGATGAGGGCCAAACACTGCCATCTGCAGCCCTCCTGGGACCCACTAAGCCCTGTCTGACATGGAATACAACCTAGCTAGGTTTCCTGAATTTGCTATAAACCCATTATCCTTGAACTGGGTCACGGTGCAATGTCTGACCTGGCATTAAGGGGCACTAAGGGGGTCATTCCAAGCTTGGCGGGCGGCGGGAGACGCCCGCCAAGCGGGAACCGCCAGAAGACCGTACCGCGGTCAAAAGACCGCGGCGGTCATTCTGGGTTTCCCGCTGGGCTGGCGGGCGACCGCCAAAAGGCCGCCCGCCAGCCCAGCGGGAAACACCCTTCCACGAGGAAGCCGGCTCCGAATGGAGCCGGCGGAGTGGAAGGGGTGCGACGGGTACAGTAGCACCCGTCGCGGATTTCAGTGTCTGCTAAGCAGACACTGAAATTCTAAGTGGGGCCCTCTTACGGGGGCCCCTGCAGTGCCCATGCCTTTGGCATGGGCACTGCAGGGGCCCCCAGGGGCCCCACGACACCCCATACCGCCATCCTGTTCCTGGCGGCCGAAACCGCCAGGAACAGGATGGCGGTATGGGGGTCGGAATCCATGCTGCGCCGCCATGGAGGATTCCCCTGGGCAGCGGAAAGTCGGCGGTACACCGCCGACTTTCCGTTTCTGGCCGCGGCTGTACCGCCGCGGTCAGAATGCCCAAAGGAGCACCGCCAGCCTGTTGGCGGTGCTCTAGCTGACCCCGGCCCTGGCGGTATTTACCGCCAGGGTCGGAATCACCCCCTAAATGACTTACAACCACCACCCGGATCCCATGCCACCTACTAATGATTGTAGTTACGCCCACTGTACTCACCCCCTTGTGGCTGCTGTGATGCCCTCGAGCACCCATCCAGCTCTGGGTAGGCCACCGCCAGTATGCGGGCCATCAGGGGGGTCAGGTTCCGACTGGCACCCCTTCCTCGATGGGAGGCTATGCCCACCTGGGACTCCATGGTCTTCCATGCCCAGCATCTCAGGTCCTCCCACCTTTTCCGACAGTGGGTGCTCTGTCTGCTGTAGACCACCAGGGTCCGCACATCCTTGGTGATGGCACGCCACAATTCCTTCTTCTGATGGGCGCTGACCTGCAGAGGTAATACAGACGGAAGGACACCATTACACATACAATCCAGCCTGTCACACAGATGGCCCACAAATCCCATTTCCATCTACCTTGGCACACACATCACCTGGCGCCCACCATGTAGACTGCTAACAGACATACCACCCCCCGAATGACATGATGCTTGCACACACATCTCCATGCAACCTTGGCACATGCATCGTGCCCAAAGTGTACTCACCTGTTGGTCTGGAGGCCCATACAGCAGTTCATACTGTGGTAGGACCCCTTTCACCAAACGCTCCAACTCCACCAAAGTGCAGGCAGGGGCCCTTTCCCTGGTAACACGGGCCATGGTTGGTTCCAGACACAGGTCAGAGCAGCACACGCAGTGTAGGTGTTGTCCTGTGGAAAGTCAGGATTTTGATTGAAAATGGCAGTCAAGTCCGCAGTGGTGTACACCGTCATCGCCGCCGCTGATCCCCCACTGGCCACTTTACTCCATGGAGCCCCATATTATCCAATGAGGAATTGCACGGCGGTGCGAGACTGCCTTCCGCCGCGATGCCCAACGTCGGTGGAGTTACCTCACTTCCACCTGTCCCTGCATACAGGACAGGCAGTCGCCATTTAATGGTGGTGGACAACATTCAGATAATTCATAACTGCATCATTGCTGATGATTGCACATACATTGCCATTCCCACTGTCCCATCACATTAAAACTCTATGTACACTGAGGAGGTGGTTCCACCATTGTTCAAATTGTGACAGCCTACTCACTCTTGTGTCCCTTTGATACCTACCACTGTGGATGAATAGGAGGAGGAGACAAGCCCCTGTGTACAGAACCCTTGTGGACTTGGCTACACTGGAGGCCAGGCACATAATACTCACCTATAGACTGGGCAGGGCCATAATCACAGAGCTGTGTGCCCATTGGAGCCTGATCTGATATCAGCTATCGTCATCCCACTGGGATCCCCCCTCTTGTGCAAGTCCTATCAGTGCTCCATTTCCTGGCAACTGGTTCTTTCCAAGTGACAGTGAGCTTGGCAGCAGGAATGTCACAGCCAATGTTCTCAATCGTGCTGGCAAGGATTCTGTCTGCCTTGGTCAAACACATGTACAGCTACATCACTTTCCCCCAGGTGGAAGATTTGGCCATTGTGAAGGCAGGACTCTATGCAATTGGACATACACCAAATATTGTTGGGGCGATTGACGGAACACATATTGCGTTTGTCCCCCCCCACCGCCAGAATGAACAGGTGTTCAGGAATCGGAAGAGTTTCCACTCACTCAATGTGAGCCTGGGGAACCAGTACATCTCCTACGTCACTGCCAAGTATCCTGGGTCAGTGCATGACGCCTTTGTTCCGAGGAATAGCAGCATCCCACAGCTGATGGCACAACTACAGAGGCACAGAGTGTGGCTAATAGGTGAGCCTGAGTGCCCACCCAATGTATGTCAGTGTATGCCTTCTGGTGTTGACCCCATACCATTGTGTAAGGCTAATGTTTGTCCCTCAATACATGCAGGAGACTCAGGCTATCCAAACCTATCGTAGCTCCTGACCCCTGTGAGGAATGCCAGGACAGGGGCTGAGAATTGTTACAATGATGCACATGGGCGAACCAGGAGAATTATCAAAAGGACATTCGGCCTCCTGAAGGCCAGGTTCAGATGCCTGCGTCTGACAGGTGGATCCGTGTGCTACTCACCCGAGAAGGTCTGCCAGATAGTAGTGGTATGCTGCATGTTGCAGAACCTGGCCCTCAGACGACATGTGCCTTATCTGCAGGAGGAGGAGACTGGAAATGCCCCTGTGGCAGCAGTGGACCCTGAGGACAATGAGGATGAGGAGGCAGAGGATGAGGATGTGGACAACAGAACATCAGTTATACATAAATACTTCCAAAGACACACAGGTGAGACAGTGTAACTGACCATTCCTCTGATTATTGTTTTATCTGTGTGGCTGTAGCAGGATGGCATTCACTTCCTTTGCATCTCTACTTACTGTCACCAATGGCTTCTAATTTTGCAGACGTTGGTGATATTACAACAGCGTACTGATGTGATGACTACAGACAGCTATATGTCATTAATTGTATGGTATCACAGTTTTCAGATCATTTGCACATGATGTGATTGTTTCCATAAATGCACATTTTCATCACATTAAACACTATCAGTCAAGTTGTGTTCAAGGGTGTTTATTGTAGTGCAAATAATTGATGGGAAAGCACAATGGAATGGAGTGATGGTAGAGGAAAGTCCAGGGTATGATTCCATTCTGTTTGTAGCAGAGGTCCAGTGTCCAATGGCCATAGGAAGGGGAGCAAAGGCAGTTCAAAGTGGACAAGGTGATAGGGTGGGACACAATGGGGACATTCAGGAGGGTCTTATTTCCTGGCGGTGGTCTTGGTCTTGGCAAGTGTCTCTGGCTTTTGTCTGGGTCATAGGGAACGTTTGCGGGGTGGTTCACCTCCTGCAGGGGGAGCGGTGCTGGTGGCCTGTGGGTCCTGTGGCAGGGCCTCCTGCCCACTAGCTGCAGCAGAAGAGGAGGGCTGATCATTATGCTGCCTAGTGGTAGGGGCCTGCTGGTGTGCTGTATATTCCCTCATGATGTTGGCCTCGTCTGCCAGCACCCCTGCTATGGAGATCATGGTGGTGTTGAGGGCCTGCAAATCCTCCCTGATCTCCTGCTGGCGTTCCTCCTGCAGCTGCTTGTTCTCCTGCATGTTGGTGAGGATCTGGCTCATCTTGTCCTGGGATTGTTGGTAAGCCCCCTGGACATTAGTGAGTGCCTCCTGGAGAGTCAGTTCCCTGGGCCTGTCCTCACCCTGGTGCACAGCTGTCCTCCCAGTGTCCCTGTTCCCCTGTGCCTCTGTCCCCTGAACGGTGTGCCCACTGCCACTGACCCCAAGTCCCTGATTGTCTCGGGTGTGAGGTGTGGACTGGGGTCCCTGTACAGGTGGGCACACTGCTGATTGACGTGCCTTGGAGAAAGAGGTGTGGAGACGCTGGGTGGGTGCTGTGGTGTTGGATAATGATGGGGGAGAGTCTGTGGTGGACTGGGAGTGGGCTGGAGTGGCCGACTGACCAGTGGTCCCTGATGGGCCAGGTAGTTCATCCAGATCCAGGAGGCCAGAGTCACTGTCATCACTGGGGACATCTTCTGTTGGGGGACTGGATAGGCGTGGCACCTCCTCGCCGCTGACATTGGCTGGGGTACCTGTGGGGATGTAAGTGATGTTTTATGCTTCATGTCTGTGACATTTTCTACATCCCTAGCTTCCCCTCTATTGTTGCTGTTGCCCTGCCACCTTTGTTTGTGTTTGGTGATGTATTGTGTGATTATTAGTTCTCCATGCTATGCATGCTTGGGTGATGGCTGTCCATGCAGGACTGGGAGGGCTGTCCATACATTGGTATAGCATGCAAGGCTTGGCATTGGGGTTAGTCAGATGTGTAGGTGCAGTGTGTGGGATGGAGTGGAGTGATGGGAGTCAGGGTGAGGGGGTGAGATGGCATGCAGGTATGGGGGTGATAAGTAGTAAATAGTGACTCACCAGTGTCCAGTCCTCCGACAACTCCAGTGAGTCCCTCAGGATGCAGTATTGCCAAGACTTGCTCCTCACCATGCTGTGAGCTGTGGGGGAGGAGGTGGGGGTTTATCCGCCAGTCCTCTGGAAGGTTAGCTGGTGCCTTGCTGCCACGGAACGTACCTTCCCCCGTAGGTCATTCCACCTCTTCCTGATGTCATCCCTTGTTCTTGGATGCTGTCCCACGTCGTTCACCCTGTCCACGATTCTCCTCCATAACTCCATCTTCCTGGCAATGGATATTTGCTGTACCTGTGCTCTAAATAGCTGTGGCTCTACCCTGACTATTTCCTCCAGCATGACCCACAACTCCTCATCAGTGAAACAGCGTTGCCTTAGTGGGGACTGGGTTTTGTGTGGTGTGTGTTGGTGAGAGGCTGTTGAGTAATGTGGTGTGGGATGTGGGGTGCATAACGTATGTGTGGGTGTTTGTGGTGTGTGTGTGTAGTTATCTCAGTGGTCTTGGTTGCAGTCTGGTGCCAATAATTGGTGTTCGTAAAGGGTAGGGGGTAATGTGGGTGGGTGTTTTATGGTGCTGTGGGTGGGTATGTGTGGGGTGTGTATCAGTGTCAGGTGTGTTATTTCAGTTTTGGCCGATGTAGTGTTGTTTTGTATATAGGTGTCCAATCTGAGCGTGGCAGTGTGTACCGCCAGTGGTTTATCACCGTTAAATGTCCGCTGTGATGATTCGTGGGTCATAATGTGATGGGCGTTGTTTCGTTGGCGGAACGGTATGGGTGTTGGCACCGGCACTTTAGCACTGACCTTTGGGCTGGCAGATTTGTGTATATGGCAGTATTCTGTCGGATTGGTGTGTGTGTCATACTTTGGCGAACGGATATCCGACACTGAGGTGGTATGTTGGCGGCCGTCACCGTGGCGGTAAGCGGGATTTACCGCCAATGTCATAAGAAGGGCCCTAATCTCCCTGTGCCTAACAAAAATAATTAAGTCCATGTGTAATGCTCCAATGCCTTTGAGCCGCGTTTACACTTTATCAAAATGTAAAACAACAAAAAAAACTATTTGTGAAATCTCTGAACATGTTTGCATCAACAAAACCTAAAATTCACATATTCAATTACCAAAGAAGCTTGAAAGCTGGATGTTGTAAGTGCATTAGAGAAACAAAAATTAATTGTGTACTCAATTAAAAAAAATCAAAAGGACAGCTTCAATCACCAAAGAAGCTGGATGTGGCATAATGGCCAGAGCTGCCGACTTTGGAGCTGGGGAACCTGGATCAAGTCTCAGCGTCAGCTCAAATATTGTGATTATGGGCAACTCACTCAATCTCCCCATCCCTGACAAAAATAATTCATTACTTGTGTAATGTGCTCCAATACCTTCAGGTCAAGTTTGCGCTATATCTGTCACGACTCACGTGCTGCTTGCGCCTGGAGTTTGCAGATCTTGAGGCGTGGATCTTGAGAGTTCGACTTTGGCCCAAAAAGGGGCGACTCTTTCTGGTAGCCACGGTGCTGTAGGCAAGGGAAACGCCAAGGACAGACCGTGACCGTGAGAAAGTAGCGCCAGAGGGAAAAAACCCCTTCAGAAGAAGAGGAAAAAACCTCCAAGAAGATTCGCAGAGGATTCCTGAAACAAGAACAGAGGAACAGGAATCAAAAAGAACTGACGAATAGCACAGAAATGGCGAAATCCAGAGCTAAAGGCTAGGAAATCAGGAGCGAGGACACTAACTGAACAGAAAGTGTTGCAGCGCAAAGAGGAGAAGAAAACACCACCCTTAAATACCATAAAACAGGAAGTGACCCACAGGAAGAAAAAGGACACCATCTTGGATAGGGAAAAGTAGATAGAATAGACTGGAGCAGAAACCATAGAGAATAGGGAAGGAGGAATGCTGGGAAGACAAGGGTAACCTGGGAAGGGGAAAAGACATAAAGGAAAGAGTAAGAAACAGACCCAAAAAGGAAGAAGACAGAAGAAAGAAGAAAAGGAGCCCAAACAGGTAAGAGGGGTCAGGAGACCCCAACAAAACAGAGGGAGAGAGCAGCGCGAGGCCCCAAGTAAGCCCTGGGGCCTCGTAGTGTGCAGGAAAGGCTCGGGGCGCGCCGCGTCTTAAAGACGCGAAGCGCGGCCCGAGCCGAACGCGCGGCTTGTGCCGAACGCTCGGCTCGCGCCGCACCGCGCGACAGTAGGTCCCCCTCCCGAAGGCCCTGGTTTGAAAGGAAATAAACGGTGAAAGCGCTGAGTCAGGAGAGGAGCATGAACAGAAGATGCATCTTCCCAAGAACATTCACTGAGAGGATAACCCTTCCAATGAATCAGATACTGCAGACGGGTGTGAAAAAGACGAGAGTCACAAATCTCCTGAACCTCATATTCAGGAACATCATCCACTAAGACAGGAGGAGGACAGGAAAACTGACGAGAATACGGATCTGGTACATAAGGTTTGAGTTGGGAGACATGGAAGACTGGATGAATCTTCCACGTGTGAGGCAAGTGAAGACGGACAGTGACAGGATTAAGCAACTGGAGAATGCGGAAAGGCCCGTAGTAGCGAGGTGTGAATTTGTTCTGAGAAAGACGTGAGGGTAAGAACTTTGAAGAAAGCCAAACTTTATCCTGTGGATGGTAGTCCGGAGAGGCCCTACGTTTCTTGTCTGCTACTTTCTTCATATATCTCTTGGTGTGTAAGAGATTAGAACGAATTAGTCTATGGATTTGTAGAAGACGTTTGGAAAAATGAGTAATAGCGGGCAAGGGAGTGGGAGACAGAGAAGAAGTAGGAAAAGAGGTAGGATGAAAACCATAAGAACAGAAAAAAGGAGTGGTCTTGGAGGCACTATGGACTGAATTATTGTAAGAGAATTCAGCAATAGGGAGATAAGTGTTCCAGTAGCTTTGAGTTGAGTTGCAAAAACAACGAAGGTATTGTTCTAAGCCTTGGTTCAGACGCTCGGTCTGTCCATTGGTCTGAGGATGGAAGCCCGATGACAGAGCTCTATCGATGTTTAGTGTCTTACAAAAATACCTCCTAAACCGGGAAATGTACTGAGGTTCTCTATCAGATATAATAGTATGAGGAAGTCCATGAAGACGGAAGATATGTTCGATGAATATCTGGCTTAACTCTTGGGATGTAGGTAGCTTTTTCAAGGCAGTGAAGTGAGCCATCTTAGTAAAGGAGTCCACAGTGACCATGATTACCCGGTTTCCTGCTGAAAGTGGTAACGAACACATAAAATCAGTAGAGATGGTGTGCCATGGAGTTGGCGGAACCGGCAAGGGCTGGAGTAATCCTGCAGGTCTGGTTCGGGGAATCTTGACTTGAGCGCATGTGGGACAAGCCTGAACGTATGTTTCAATATCCTGTTTCCAAGTAGGCCACCAGAAAAATCGTGATAACAGTTCTTGTGTGGCCTTGATGCCTCTATGACCAGCAACCGGTGAATCATGACACATTTGTAATACCTTTTCTCTCACTCTGTTAGTAGGGATGAATAACAGATCGTGATAATAATAGTATCCTTGTCTCTTATGTAGAAGAGGCCTTAAGTTCTCTACTTCATCATCAGATAGATTGGGGTATTCCAGTTGTACCTCCTCCAGAAAAGACTGTGCTACCCCAATGATCTTATTAGGTTTCAGTAGGGGTTGAGCTGGGACAGGAGTACAATCTGGATAACGACGCGACAGAGCATCAGCCAGAATGTTTTGGGAGCCAGGAATATATGTAATGTAGAAATCATACTGGCTGAAGAAGAAGGCCCAACGAGCTTGACGACTATTTTGGCATATGAAATTTCGTAAACATTGTAAGTTTCGATGGTCGGTTCTCACTTCAAAAGGTTCCTTGGAACCCATCAGAAACTGTCTCCATTCACTACAAGCTGTTTTCAGAGCCAACAATTCTCTTTCCAGTACTGAGTAATGTTGTTCTGCAATAGAGAGTATGTGAGACAAATAGAAAACAGGATGTTCAAGACCATCCTCCTCTTGTTGTTGGAGTAGGACGGCACCAATGGCCTTTTCGGAAGCATCGGTGACGACAATAAATTGTTTGTTGGTATCTGGATGTCTTAAGATGGGAGCTTGAGTAAATGCCTTCTTTAGATCCTGAAAGGCTGTTTCGGCAGCTTTAGTCCAGACAAACCCTTTAATAAGATTTTCCTTCTTTAAAGTGTGAGTTATATGGCTAGTTTGTTTTGCAAAGTCTGCGATGAATTGTCGATAGAAGTTCGCTAATCCTAGAAAGCATTGTGTTTCTTTAATAGAAGATGGAGAAGGCCAATCTAGAATAGCTTGTACCTTTTCTTGATCCATAGCTACACCGGTGGTACTTAAATGATATCCTAGATATTTGACTTCCGTCTTGTCAAACTCACACTTTTCGGGTTTGCAAAATAGTTGATGTGCCCGGAGTCGTTGAAGGACTTGTTTCACATGGGAAGAATGGAGTTCGGGATTTCTGGAATAAATAAGAATATCATCAAGGTAGATTACAACTGTCTGATTCAGGAGATCCGAAAATACTGAGTCCATAAATCTCTGAAAGATTGCCGGGGCATTAGTAAGACCGAAAGGCATTACCCTGTATTCAAAGTGGCCAAATGGAGTCCTAAAGGCCGTTTTCCACTCATCTCCTTCTTTAATGCGTAAGAGGTGATAGGCTCCCCGTAGATCTAGTTTGGTAAACCGTTGGGCCCCTCTGACTGCCTCTAAAATGTCCCTTATGAGAGGCAAAGGATAACGATCTTTAATAGTTATTTTATTCAGGCCTCGAAAATCCAGGCAAGGGCGAAGATCCTTTGTCTTCTTGGGTACGAAAAAGAGAGGAGCCCCGGCCGGAGAAGACGATGGAACAATAAGACCACTTTGAATATTTTCATCCAAATACTCCTTTAGTACTTCCTTTTCAGTTTCCGTGAGGGAATACATCCTGCCAAAAGGAACGATAGAGCCAGGTTCCAAGGGAATAGCACAATCGTAATCTCGATGTGGAGGCAACACAGGTTTGGAAGGTTTTTGGAAGACATCTTGAAAATTCAAATAGTGTTCAGGAACTCCTTGGACTGTATTTATGGTCGAACCGGTAGTACCCTCCGTGATTATTGATTTCTTAGGCGACCAATACTTGTCTGAAGCAAAACAGTGCTCGTGACAGAACTGTGAAGACAAGGAAACCGTCCGGGTAGCCCAGTTCACATATGGATTATGTCGGATGAACCACGGGATTCCAAGAATGATGGTATGGTTGGGGGAAGTTATAAGATCAAAGGAGATGTGTTCCTGATGGTTACCGATCTGTAGATTCAGCATCAGGGTAGTTGTATCTACTGGACCTGATGATATCAAAGATCCGTCCACCGTGTGTACTTGTTCTGGAATCTCCTTAGGTTGTATAGGAACTTGTTGAGTAGTGGCCCACTTCTTATCCATATAAATACCACTAGCTCCACAATCTAGTAGTGCCATAGTCTTCTCTTGACGGCCATCAGGTAATTGTAACAAGACTGGTAAAATGAACAAGGATGTGGTATTGTCATTGAAAGAACTGATGGAAGGTATAGCTGCAAATCCCGTCCCCTCCCTTCTTACAGAGGACGGGAAGCGGCGTTTCCCGATGGTCTTGATGGACGTACTGGACAGGTACGCAGTATGTGGCCGGCAGAACCGCAGTATAAACACAAACCCTTCTTTCGTCTATCTTCTCGTTCGCTAGCGGAGAGAGGGCCTCGAGTTGTATCCACCTGCATGGGTTCTCCTTCGGTGTCTCTGACTGGAGGGCGAGGTTCCTCAGAACGATGCGGAAAAACTCGTGAGGTGCTTGGTGGAAAAGACCCTCTGCTCTTTCTCTTCTCTGTTCTCCGTTCCTGAAGGCGATACTCGATGGAGAGGGCTTGATCCATCAGGCCACGAAGATCTTCCACTCTGGTGGAATGTACTAGTTCATCTTTTATTTCTTCTTTGAGTCCTCTACGAAACAAAGTCACCAAAGTACGTTCCACCCAGGTGGTCTCTGCCGCTAGTTGACGAAAGCGTGTAATGTATTGAAGGACATCTTGTGAACCTTGATGAATATCGCATAAGGCTTCTTCCGCTGAAGCCTCCAATCCCGGACGACTAAACATCAGCTTGAAGCGGTTCACAAAGGCGGAATAATCCGACAATACCGGATCGTTAGATGATACCATCGGGGTTGCCCAGGCCAAGGCAGGACCAGATAAGGCACTGATGAGATAACCCACCTTTGTTCTGTCATGGGAGAATTGGGTGGGTCGGAAGGCGAAGTACACTGTTAAGGAATCAAGGAACTCACGCAGCTTGGTTGGTTCACCAGAAAAACGATGGGTAGAGGCGGAGAGCGTCGGAACATCACCACTGCGGAAAGCCAAAGCCTGTCGCAGCGCAGCATTCTCACTACGTAGTTGCTGTAATTCTTGAGCTTGTTGCTGAATTGTAGTTAGAAGAGCTTGATCCGGATCTGCAGCAGCTACCACAGTGTCTTCCATGGTGTTAGAAGACTTCGGGATGGTTGGGCGCTGCAATCTGTCACGACTCACGTGCTGCTTGCGCCTGGAGTTTGCAGATCTTGAGGCGTGGATCTTGAGAGTTCGACTTTGGCCCAAAAAGGGGCGACTCTTTCTGGTAGCCACGGTGCTGTAGGCAAGGGAAACGCCAAGGACAGACCGTGACCGTGAGAAAGTAGCGCCAGAGGGAAAAAACCCCTTCAGAAGAAGAGGAAAAAACCTCCAAGAAGATTCGCAGAGGATTCCTGAAACAAGAACAGAGGAACAGGAATCAAAAAGAACTGACGAATAACACAGAAATGGCGAAATCCAGAGCTAAAGGCTAGGAAATCAGGAGCGAGGACACTAACTGAACAGAAAGTGTTGCAGCGCAAAGAGGAGAAGAAAACACCACCCTTAAATACCATAAAACAGGAAGTGACCCACAGGAAGAAAAAGGACACCATCTTGGATAGGGAAAAGTAGATAGAATAGACTGGAGCAGAAACCATAGAGAATAGGGAAGGAGGAATGCTGGGAAGACAAGGGTAACCTGGGAAGGGGAAAAGACATAAAGGAAAGAGTAAGAAACAGACCCAAAAAGGAAGAAGACAGAAGAAAGAAGAGAAGGAGCCCAAACAGGTAAGAGGGGTCAGGAGACCCCAACAAAACGGAGGGAGAGAGCAGCGCGAGGCCCCAAGTAAGCCCTGGGGCCTCGTAGTGTGCAGGAAAGGCTCGGGGCGCGCCGCGTCTTAAAGACGCGAAGCGCGGCCCGAGCCGAACGCGCGGCTTGTGCCGAACGCTCGGCTCGCGCCGCACCGCGCGGCGCGACAATATCAAAGTGCAAAACAAAAACTATCCAGTTTGTAAAATCTCTGAGAGTGTTTGCGACAAAAAATACTTCAAAACCCCATCTTCAATCACCAAAGAAGTTAAAAGCTAGATGTTATAAGCCCGTTAGTGAAAGAAAAATTAACTGCGTACACAAAAAATCAAATAAAAAACACAGCTTCAATCACCAAAGAAGCTGGATGTTGTAAGAATGTTAGTGAAATAAAAAGTAACTGCGTACACAATAAAAATAATGGGGATATTCCACAAAAAGCACAAGCTGCACAAATAGCATGCAGTCACCAAACATGCTTGATCATAAAGAAAAAAAGTAGGTCCATGAAAAAATAAGTTGGATGAAAAGTTCAAAGGAAGAAGTACTTGGTCCAGGCTCCACTGATAAGATAAACATAGGAAAAGAAACCTGAACACAACAGGAAATAGCATGCTACAACCAATAGAAAGCAAGGAAAACAGAGTGGTAATCAGATGAACAAATGTAAAGTAAGGTCAAGTTGTAAGCCCCTTTTAAGATTTTTTCTCACTACAAGAGATTTCACAAACACAGCACAAGTACTGTGCAAGCGAAACCTAAAAAAGCCTAATTGAATTACTAAAGGAGTTGCATTTCATTTCTCCCCACTCCAGAGTCTAGGTCTCCTCCCTCCAGTTTTAGAAATGTCAGCAATTCACTTACACTGTCTGGGAAAACAACCTCATCTTCTTCTTGTGTACAGAAGCCAGGCTAGGGTAATCTAAAATGGATCTTACAGACAGGTCTTCTTTATTGTGACTCACTCATAGAAACAATGCTTATACCATGTGGGTCACATACACAAACACGCAGAACATATGCTTGAAATGTCAGAGCTAGGTCCCAGGTTAGTGCATAGAAGTGGAATTTTGCACGAGGAGACCACTAGGTTTCCACTCTGGTGGTTCAGAGAAAAAGGTCTGGTCACAAAAATGGATTCATAAACCCAGTGCGCAACCACCACTGCCACCACCACTCTTTGTACTAAATCCATGTCAGGGACAGTAGTCAACAATGAAGGTATGCGTGGTGCACACCTCCAAGTCACAGAAAAGGCCAGGACCTCACTCATGTTAAAGGTCAGGCCCAGACCTCTTCACATAAACTAGATTGGTGTGAGGCTAGCCAAGATAAAAAATCAGGATACTAGATCCACACAGTGGGGCACTAAGGGTAGCGGAACACAGCTGAACACTGTGCATTGGGCATTCCAGTCCCAATATATGTCTTTGATGGATTTTTATTCTGCAAGAAAAATACTGAATACAGTCCATAAGCACAGAATGTGTTGATATCCTCAAAATGTGCAAAACATAAAGAATATATTTCACAATGTTTGTAAGCAGAATTATTTGTGAAAATAGTGCTCAATTCTGAGCAATTCATACCAGAATTATTTTAAAAGTGCATATGCATCTTCAAAAGGTATTAGGTAGTCTGTGTAGATAAAAAGATTCTGTAAAACCTCTACAAAAAGCTGAACCAATAGCAAAATGTGTGCAGAAATCTTTTTCCACACAGCACCTACCTGTCAGTATACATGGCTGCGCACTCAGTATACTTACGCCACTATGGAGAAGTACTCAGATTTAGCCTATTTTAGTCAGACAGCCAAACAGTTCACATCTGATGTGTACAATGTGAATCTGGGGTGTAGGCATGTGAGTAATTAGACCCCATCACAGTACCAACCCAAAGGTTGGAAGCCCACATCCCCACAAGTATAGCTCCTAGGAATCCATCACATGTGCTATCAGACCTCATCAATTCAACATGTTACAGTACCCCAGTTTGGCTACCTACTCATACCCTACAGTCAGCAGATCACCTATCTATTTGCCTAGTTTGCTATCAGGCCAATACTCATGTCCCATGAAGGCCAGTCCTGTGATGGATCTGTTATAGCAGCCCCACAATGTGTCAACACTATTACCAGTACATGATTAATATAGTCCTAGTGATATCAGGAAAGTGACACAGTCACATATACAGGATAGGCTGCACAGATGGGAGTGGACTGACACCTCAGAGCCACTAATGCAGATGTCTGGAACTGCTCATACACAATGCTTAGGGTGATACTAGGGCCAGGATGGATTCACATATGTGCCTATGATATTAGTGCATCTCCACATTACAGACATGGAGAGGTATGGAAATGGGAGATGTACATCCACTGACAGTAAAGCATGGAGACACGTTTACAACATATACTCAGCCACGGTGTCTAGTACTCATTTCCAATTGTTGATACACATGTAGCATTAACTTCAATGTCACTTTGCATGAAGTGAGGCACCCAATTCCGTTTAAGGCCAGCCAAGTCCCAGGATTCAGTCAGTACTCATCCCCTTGTGGCTGCTGTGCTGCCCTCAAACACCCATCCACCACAGGGTAGGCCCCACCAAAATGGGGGCCATTTGGGGTTGTCAGGGTCCGACCCCTCCCTCGTTGGGAAGGCATCCGCAGCTGGGCCTCTGCAGTCTTCCGGGCCCAGCGTCTCAGGTCCTCCCACCTCTGGCGACAATGGGTGGTCTGGCGGGCATGGACCCCCAGGGTCCGCACTTGCTTGGCGATGGCCCGCCAGATCCCATTCTTCTGATGGGTGTTGACCTGCATGGGTGACCCAGACAGAAGGAGCAAATTATGTAGACTGGCACCATACCTACAGCAGTGGACTATAAACAGCAGACCCAGCAAATACCCACACATACCCATTCTCACGGTTCACACGCCTAAACACTATGGGGGTCATTCTAATCCTGGCGGTCGTCGACCGCCAGGGCTAAAATGACGGGGGCACCGCCAACAGGCTGGCGGTGCCCCGCAGGGCATTCTGACCGCGGCGGATCGGCCGCGGTCAGAAGTGGAAAACCGGCGGTCTCCCGCCGGTTTTCCGCTGCCCTTTTGAATCCTCCATGGCGGCCCATCTCCATGGGGATTCACACACCCCATACCGCCATCCTGTTCCTGGCGGTTCGGTATGGGGTGTCGTGGGGCCCCTGGGGGCCCCTGCAGTGCCCATGCCAATGGCATGGGCACTGCAGGGCCCCCGTAAGAGGGCCCCACAAAGAATTTCACTGTCTGCATTGCAGACAGTGAAATTCGCGACGGGTGCCACTGCACCCGTCGCACCTTCCCACTCCCGCCGGCGTCCTCGTGGGAAGGTTCTTTTACACTGGGCTGGCGGGCGGCCTTTTGGCGGTCGCCCGCCAGCCCAGTGTAAAACCCAGAATCACCGCAGCGGTCTTCCGACCGCGGAGGGTATTCTGGAGGGGGAACTCTGGCGGGCGGCCTCCGCCGCCCGCCAGAGTTAGAATCACCCCCTATGCCCCTTGCATGCATGTACTCCCTGACCGGAACATGTACAACATTCACCCTCACACACCCCTGTCACACATGACTATGGCATTGGGCTTACCTGATCCTCTGGTGCCCCATACAGCTGTCCATACTGAGGTAGGACCCCTTCCACCAGCCTCTCAAGCTCTTCTTGGGTGAAGGCCAGGGCACTATCACCTGCAGGACGTGGCACGATGGCTCCCAGAGACAGTACACAGCAGCTCAGCTTGTGGAGGTCTTCCTTGCAAGTGTCAGGAGTCAAGTGAGCAAGGCTGCAGAAAATGACGGTCATGGCCATTGCGTACACGACCGTCACCACCGGCGGTGATTGCCATTGGCTCCAGTCCCCCATAGACTGCAATGTTACCCAATGAGGAGTTGCATGACGGTTGCGACCGCCTAACGCCATGGCGGCATACGCCATCGGACTTAGGTCACTTCCAGCTGTCCAGTGCTGCAGGACAGGCGGCTGCCATTTTATGCTCATATCATGCCTTGATGTATGAGTGCGCCATACACTTTTTTCACGTGATGGCAGAGTAGGCCTATGTTGTGGAATCATGGTTCAGCTAATAAATTTGACATGCATGACAAAGTTGCCTTATATAGCTGGGTGTCCTATGATGTGCATGTCCAGACACACCTCAGCTCAGAGGCGGTGTAACCATATAGCTATATAGCAGGACTACATACAGGCTCAGTTCACAACAGCTCAGTGTACCACATATGGAACCTGACACATGATGTATATCAGATACTATTGATCAGGGGCAGCAATGTGCAGCAAGGATGGAGTCCGTGCCACTTCAGCATGGCCAATCTAGTATGTGTCAGCAGAGTGCGGCATGTCTACAGTGTTAGGTGTGTGCGATAATGATGTTCTGCTAACATGTGTGGAGTGCATATCACATTGTGCATTCTCTCCTCTCTATCCTAGATACCCTGTCATGAGGATATTGAGATATGCACCAGTGTACTATCTGCTAGTGGACCTTGCAACCCTGGAGGAGAGGCATATAATTCAGACCTATCGTTTGAATTGTCAGACCATCATGGATCTATGTACCCAGTTGAAGCCAGATCTATTGCCTGCCACAAGTGATCCCTATGCCATCCCTCCCACAGTTCAAGTTCTGTCAGTGCTATACTTTCTTTCCACAGGCTCCTTTCAGATGACAGTGGGCTTTGCAGCAGGGAATGTTAAGTCTTGAGTTGAAGGATATACTGTGTGCTTTACTGAAACACATGGACAGCTATATCAGGTTCCCCCAACGAGGGGATTTGGCCTCTGTGAAGGCAGACTTTTATGATGTGGGACACATTCCTCATGTGATAAGGGCCATAGATGGCACCCACATAGCTCTGGTCCCTCCCAGTGCCATTGAAGAGGTGTATAGGAACAGGAAAAGATACCACTCCATCAATGTTCAGGCGGTGTGTTTGGCAGATCAATATATCACCCAAGTGACAGCCAAGTTTCCTGGATCTGTTCATGACTCCTACCTTCTGAGGAACAGCAATGTCCCACACATGATGGCACGACTACAGAGAGAGAGGGCATGGCTCATTGATATGTGTGCATTTGGATGTGTGTCTCTGGTATGGCACCTGTCATCACATTCTTCCCTGTGCCTGTACCTGTATTATGACAGGTCCTACTTCTGGGCACACAGGTGACTCTGGCTATCCTAACCTTCCCTGGCTGTTAACTCCTGTGAGGTACCTTGCCACTGAAGGGGAACTCTGCTTCATTGAAGCCCAGGGCAGGATGAGGCGTGTAATAGAAAGGACATTTGGCCTCCTGAAGGCAGGATTCAGGTGCCTGCATGTTTCTGGAGGTGCCCCCCTCTACATTAACCAAAAGGTATGCCATATCATAGTTGCCTGCTGCATGCTCCACAATCTGGCCCTGAGACGTCAGATACCCTTAGTAGCTGATGATGAGTAGGCAGCTGGACCAGTGGCTCGTGATGCAGAAGTGGAAAGTGATGAGGAGGCAGAGGAGGAAGGAGCAGCTAACTCCAGGGTAGAACTCATCAATCAGTACTTCCAGTAAAATACAGGTATGCTGTGTGTATTTGCATGTGTACTATTTCAACATAGTTTGCTGTCAATGGTCCTCCTGATTTGGATTATCTGTGGTGGTGTATTGTGTACCTATTCCTATGTGTGTGTTGTGGGAGGTGACTCAATGCATGTGAGGCGTTGTCTGAAAATGTATCATCTCTACCATGTGTACTCTCTGCAGGTTGCAAGAGTCACATCTCCTATGGACAGGCCTTTATTGTGGTATGAGTCTTGCATTCACCTGCTCTCATGTCATATCTGTTGTGCCCTGTTTAGATGTCTATCTACACTGGACACAACAACTATGAACTGCATATGTGCTTTGTGTGGTACCTTGCTTAATGTCATATTCTTTTTGCAGGTTGGATCATTGGATATACTCTGGTGTGTGACTATACTAGTGACTCCCTTACATCTACCCTGGAACATATGTGTTGTACTGTGTCCCCTGCAGAGGTTGCTTCCCTCTGCAGTCCATTACACTGCCTGTTGAATTAGGGGGTCATACCCACATAACATTTTGCAGACCAGACATTTGTATGTGTACAAATAAAGACACAAAAGCAGTAGCTGTGATCTACAGTGTTCATCGTGCATATTGTGGCAAACAGGTGATGAGTGGGGTCATGTTAAACGGAATCCTCATAGTCAGTGGGACAGCTGTAGGTAGCATAGGTCCAGTGTCCATGGGCCATTGGAAAATGAAGTGATGTCATTGAACAGCCAACAGGGTGTCTCAGTGTCACACGAGGGAGAGTAATCAGGTGAGGGTCTCTTCCTGGCAGTGGGTTTGGTCTTGGCATCTGCTCCAGCCGGATGTCTGGATGGAGGTCCATGTTTGTGGGGGAGTTCCTCAGCTACAGAGATGGGAAGGGTACCTGAGGCCTGTGGTTCCCCTGGCAGAGCCTCCAGTCCACTAGCAGCCGCAGATGTAGAAGGCTCTGAAGTAATGTGGCTAGTGGAAGGGGCCTGCTGGTGGGTGGAGGAAGCACACAGGGGTTTGTTAATGTCCTTGAGCACCCCTACAATGAAGGCCATGGTGGCACTGTGGGCCTGCCACTGCTGCATGAACTCTTGATGGTATTCCCTCTGCAACCTCTGGTTTTCCCCTAACATGGTCATGATCTAGCCCATCCTGTCCTGGGATTGATGATGTACTACCGGGACTTGGGAGATGGCTTCCTGGCCAGATGACTGGCTTGGTGCCCCGTCCTCTGTCCCACAGGCCCCAGTCTTCTGCACGGCTATCTGGTGTTGTGAAGCCATGGGACGCACCTTCCCCCTGAGGTCATTCCACCTCTTCCTGATGTCTTCCCTTGTGTATGGATGGTTGCCCACTGAGTTGAACCTGTCGACTACTCTCTGCAATAACTCAATTTTCCTGTCTATGGAGGTTTCCTGTACCTGTGCTCCTAAGAGTTGTGGCTCCACCCTGATGATGTCATCGACCATACCGCTTAACTCATTGTCACTGAAGCGTGGGTGTTTTTGACGTGACATGGTGGTTGTGGGTGGGGGTTGGGGGTTGTGTGTGTAGGGTGCAGTGTATGTTTGATTGTGAGTGGTGGGAGATTTTGGTATTTGTGTGTAGTTGTGATGTGTGTATAGTGTTGTTCGTGCAGTTGTGTGGTGAGTGTGAAACGTAAATGTGCCTATGGTGTATGAGTGCTAAGTAATGAGATTGTGGCTTCTACATGTATGTGGTGATGGTTTTCGTTGCAAAGGATTGTGGGATGTGTGTGGGTGTGTTATATTATGCAGTGAGTAGGTGTGCCCGGTGTATGGATGTGTGTCAGGTCTGGGGTATTCAAACTGTCCAATGTGGTGTTCTGTTCTGACAGGAGTGAGTTCTGTGCGTGGCGGTTCGCACCACCAATGGTTTTCCGCCAAAGAAGAACCTTTGTGGTGATTTGCGGGTCGTAATCTGGTGTGTGGAATTTTGTTGGCGTGGTGATGCTGGCGGTGGAACCGCCTCATTCCCGCCCTCCTAAGTCCTGGTGGTGTTGGATTTGTGGCTGTTTTTTGTGGTCTTCATAGAGTGACTCTTAATACGGCAGTCGGATTATCGCCAACATGGCGGGCTTTAAGCGCCCGCCACTGCGGCGGTCTTGCAAAAGGACTGTAAAAGTCATATTGAGGCCCAAAAAGTGTCCAGAATGCGTTGCAAATCCTAACACAATACTTCATCAAACATTATTCAGAATGCTTAGCAAAATGTGGCAAGTATATGTTACAAGAATTCCCAGAATGCTTTACGAAACTGCAAGCAGAATATGTTGCAAAAAGTGACCATTGGTTTACTAACAGCATTTAAAATGCTTTACAAGAAGGACTTAGGGCCTAATTTATTAAAAGATTGCGCTGCCTTTGCATCATTTTATGGCGCAAAAGCGGCGCACATTGACAAAATACAATTATATTTTGTAAGTTTGCGCCGCTTTTACATAAAGAAATGACACAAATGCGGCGCAAACCTTTCATAAATCAAGTCTTTAGGGTCTCATTACAATTGTGGTGGTCGGAGGACCATTACACTTGCTGTGGCAGTCAGACAGCCGCACTCCAGGTGGTCTGACTGCCACATTACGACCCTGGCGGTCAGACCCACATAAAGACCGATGACCCCACAAGGAACATCGTTCCTGATGTGGTGGTCGGGGTTGTATTCAGCAAGGTCGGGACTGAACTCATGGCCGCCTGGCTGATTACAGCCCCACTTACCTCCAGTCTTTTCATAGCATTTGCACCGTCTTGGAAAGGCTGGAGGTAAGCCAGTGCCAGGTTCACAGGGGGGCCCCTGCACTGCCCCACCGCCATGGAAAGACTCGTGGTAAGCCAGTTCCGGGGTCCACAATGGGGACCCTGCACTGCCCATGCCCTGGGCAGTGCAGAGGCCCCCCTGCCCAGCATTGTCAGAATGCGCACTGTCTGCTTTGCGCTTAAGGGAGTGGAGGCCAATATCGTAGCACTGTTCCTGCTGGGCAGCCAGCGGGAACACGTATTACAATGTTCCCGTATTATAATGTTCGTTCAGCCTGGTGGCAATATTGTAATACACTCAAACTCATAATTAGGCCCCCCATGTCTTATTCAAAGTAAAATCCTTCTCAGAAGGGGCTGTGCAAAACATTGACCAAATTATTTTCTCTCTATAAAAGGATTATATTTACAAAATTTATTTTGCTAATTAAAAAGTCCTGGGCTGCTGTCTAAAACATAATGCCCGCTGATTTGCATCAGCATGACCCCATTCTCTCAGGTGCAGAATCTTGGATTCATGACTAAGGGCCAGATGTAGCAAAGGATTTGCGCGTTGCAAATGGCGAAAATCGCCGTTTGCGAGGCGCAAATGCCTCTTTGCTATGCAGAAATGCATATTGCGAGTCGGGATGACTCGCAATATGCATTTCAGAATCACAAATAGGAAGGGGTGTTCCCTTCCTATTTGCGATTCGGAGTGGCATGCAATACCATTTGCGACCGCCTATGCGGTCGCAAAGGGTGTCGCAGTTACCATCCACTTTAAGTGGATGGTAACCCACTCGCAAATTGGAAGGGGTCCCAATGGGACCCCTTCCCCTTTGCGAAAGGACCCAATACTATTTTTTCAGGGCAGGTAGTGGTCCAAGGGACCACTACCCTCCCTGAAAAAATACCGAAACTAAAGGTTTCGTTTTTTTTTTAAGTGCAGCTCGTTTTCCTTTAAGGAAAACGGGCTACACTTAAAAAAAAAAAACTGCTTTATTGCGAAAGCAGTCACGAACATGGAGGTCTGCTGACGACAGCAGGCCTCCATGTTTGCGAGTGCCTGGACTCGCTATGGGGCCGCAATTTGCGACCCACCTCATTAATATTAATGAGGTGGGTCATTGCGACCCCATAGCGACTCGCAGACGGTGTCTGAGACACCGTACTGCATACCAATTTGCGAGTTGCAAACTGCGAGTCGCATGGACTCGCAATTTGCAACTCGCAAATTTTCTTTTTGCTACATCTGGCCCTAGATATCTAATTAAAAAAATTAGTTTAATCTACCTTTTTATTCATAAGCACATTATATTTGTGTACTTGTCCTTTAAGTGATGCTTAATAGACAGCTCTTCAAAAAAGAAAAGTTTATAAACCTCTTGAACACAGAACAATATATATTTTGAAATTGGTGTCCTTTTTGGAACGTTGCCCATAAAGCGATCTTATTCTGAAACACTGCTCTCTGTTACTGTAACCCAAAACTTTACTTTTCGGACTTGACACTGCCCTGTGGCAGATAACGTCCAGAAATGTCCAGTCATAGGCCTAAATGAGGGCCTGCTTTAAGGATTTAGGGCAGTGCGACTCGTGTGGCCGCAGTGGGTGCAGACCTGGAGGGGGGGCACTGACCTCAAGGGGGGCGCTGTGTTTAGCATAACCTAGTATTTAAAAGCACCTGTTCCTTGTGCCTTCAGCTTTCAGGCAGCAATATGAATGTCAAGATAACTCTTGTGATTGATCTGCTAGAGAGATCTTTTTGTCTAGTAGCAGTTTGACTCACCTTAAAGTACCAAAAATGGTTAATATGCCTGCTGCAAAGAACAGATTTTTACTTTATGTGGATAGCTTAAAAAAAAAGAGGAGCTATGGGGAGATGAGGGGCACTTATGCAGGGTGATAGTGAGGGAATCTGAGGAGGAGGTCATGAAGGAGGGTGGAAAAAAAGATTGTCGCACTGGGCGCCACCAGAGCTAAAGCCTGCACTGGTGTGTATAGCATGTTTAATAATTGAACAGAATAATTTTCATTTTCAAGCTGCAGAGGAAGGAGCCATGGTTTACAAATAAGTGGTTCTCAGCATGTGACAGTGAGATCAGGTGGGACCAAACCTAAAAAAAAGGAAACGAGTAAGCTTTTGGTGGAATTGTTTTCATGCAAGAGATAAAGAATAGTTTGAAAACAAATGTTTAATGGCCTTTATTTTTTTAAAATTAGTGGTAAGTGATATTTGTATAGGGCACAAATCATGACCCAATGGGCCTTCAGTGAATTATGTTTATAAGGTGCAACCTTACCTTTAAAGTACTTCAAGCGCTAAAGGAGATAAGCGAACAATTTATAAATCATTGATTTTGGGTGTGTTAGTATATTTAGGTCAACAGATGCAAAATAAGACTCCAACACCCAGGATGCATGAGGCTATCACACAAGTGCCGGACTGGATCTAAGCAGTATTGCTAATAAACTGGAAGAAGTTAGTCACCCTTTTGAGGCCACAAGAAATTTTCTTGTAACTCCTGTGACAAAGTAGTACTCAGCTCGATAGGAGCACAAGCCCTGCTATTGATAGGACTATGAAAGCAGATGCTTTCATTTTAAAATCCACTTTCACTTAACTTCCACGCTTCCCGCTTTCTCTTTTGCTCATGAGCATACATTCCAGGAAGTATAGGACTGTGACCTTTTCCATTTGCCAGCAGAGATTTCAAGATTTCCCAGGTCAACGCATGAGTAGCTACTCCATCCCAGATTTTTTTGCTTTGATTTCTGGGAATTGTAGTCCTGGTTTTATAATAGAATGTACAAGATTACAAGTCCTAAAATTAAAATAAAACCTGGGCTGGAGCAGATAGGCATGCATGAACCAGGAAAATCTGGTAGGGCTGTTCCAACAGCTTGTCAGCAGACAATCATCTAGGACCCAGGCTCCTGGCCAGGGATTACTGACATAATATTGATGCATACCACATGGAAACAGAAAATATCAGAAAATAAATATCATTAGCAAAAGTATTGCCTTTCTTCACCTAACTAATAAGAACACAAATATCGTTGTTATAGATATTGATTTTTACTTATATTGAAAACACAAATATTGGGAACAAAAATATTGTCTTTGTCAAATAAACATATACTATGTCAGCAATATTGATTCACACAATTTCAACTACAATAATATTGCCAAAATGATTACACTATTGTTATTAAATATATATAAAAATAACGTTTTATGCAAACAATTATTTAACATAAATATAAGACATTTTATGCACATTTACATTAAAATAAATATACTACATCAACAAAATGTTTACAATTCACCCAATATGTATATGAATACCTGTATATTCACAACTATTAAACCATATATCACACATTAAAAATAAAACCTAAATTAGCATTTACCATACAAGTACATAATTGGAGAAATAAATCATACTTAAGCTAAACTAACCAATAACATCAAACTATAAACAGCTTTAACCAATAAAATCATACAAACAATTATATCAGCAATATAAAAGGCGCACTCATTTTATCAACTAAATTCAACTAACTTCAAAACCAACAAACCCTGCAAGATGAGGAAACTTTGCCAGATTCTATGACTTAATGAAGAAATATATACATCTCGACAACTACCTAAATAAGCAAGTAAAATATTACTTTCTTGCAACTTACTTGCAAACAAACTCAAAAAAAGAAAAATAGCAAATAATTAACAAAACACTCTCTAAATTATATCTCTTTACAAGTACATCCTAATAGAAAACGCTACAACTTTAAAAAGTGATAAGCTGCCCCAAAAACCCTATCACAAACCAGCAAAAAGATTTAACAAAGTACACATAAATTATTCCAAAATATCAACTCACTCGAATAGCGAGGAAAAATGAACCTAACAACCTCAGCCTCTACAACCTACCAACAAATCAACATTTAAAATAAAACTGATACTTGTTTTCTTCAAACAGAAACGAAATCACCTGCTTCACAATAGAACACCCCAACAGAAAAACTGCAAAACAGTGTGAAGATTTAAAGAGAATATACATGTAAGTATGAAAAATAGAACTAGTTGCATAATTATATAAGTAAATTCCAAACATATACATTTTTTTAAAATTGTGTTTATTTACACTATTACACTACTTTCAGGTACAATGACAGAGAGCCAACTACATAACACCCCAGAAAGGAAAGCAATTACTAAGGACCTGATTACGAGTTTGGCAGAAAGGGTACCGCCAGCGAAACAGCTTCGGATTTCCCAGCCACCAACTTGGTAGTTTGCCCGTTGAATTACGATGTTGGCGGGTTGCTGAGCGAGAGACCACTGGTGTCCCGCCAACTCTGCCAGCCATTCGCCAACCACCTTGATGGCGCCATGGGGAAGAGCAGCTGTCAGAGGGCGATACAGACAAGGTTCCTGCCTACCCAATTAGGAAGTGCCTTCCCATCGAGCCGACTGTGCCGGGGAAACCGCCTTCTTTGAGACAGCAGAATCACAGGAAATGGGGTGCAAACTCATCCATTTCCTTTTTTCCCCTTCAGTCTCCAACGTGGACCCCTTGGTCCAGGGTCCCTCTTCACAGCAGCAACTTGACCTCTAAGAAAGTGACTTTGTTGTGGCCGAAATCCAGGTATGTACGTTTTGCACTTTTCTCTCATTGACTGGACTGGGCACATATGGTCCAGACTCCAGCAATGGAAAAGTACTTGTACTAGATATTTTTTCACATATGTCATGCATTTGTTTACATTTAACACTTACTTGTTAATAATGTACATACCTGCATCAACACATATGAAAAATATTTTTTGAATTGCTGACCATGTCCTGCGCCTGTCCTCCACTGTCAGCAACACAGCCACTGGTGACATCTGAATATGGCAGACCAAAGACCGGCGAGTCCTCAAAGTACGTGGGACCGCCACCATTGCAGAATGGCGATGAGACCGCTAAACTCGTAATCAGGCCCCAAGTCACATTTGTTACACTTACAGCGACAAAAGTGCACCAATAGAAAATGTAAATTTGAAATGTACCAAATATTATTCTAATGCATGCTAAGGAGGGCCACTACAAAAGATGATGTTGTACGTCATGTAAGCGAACACAACCACCCCCTAAATGCGACAGAAAAACAAGTAAGGGAGGTAGAAAATGATATAAGAGAGGCACGTACTAGGTCCTAGTAACCCACAACCGAAATCCTAAAAGATTTACTCCCTAAAGTCCCCGAACACATTGCAGAACTACTACCATCTATACCCAGTTTAAAATGTTTCATTGCACAAATTTAAAAGGCTACCAGCAATACTCTTCCTGCCCTGAGAAGATACCAAGACATAGAAATACCTGAACATTTGGCAATAGCACATAATGACGAACCTTTCCTTTTATATTACAACCTAAACAATGATAAACAAATCCTAATAATCTCTACTGCAGATTACTTACTAAATTTATGCCAATGTAAAACCTGGCTGATGGAAGGGACCTTGAAAATCTGTCCCAAACCATTGGCGATTTGAAAGAAATAGGGAAGTTGAAGGGCTTTGGGCAATGGGATACCACTGGGATCTCACAATTGGGCGACCTGATAGAGGATGCCACATTAGTTCCCTTTAGCTCACTCCAACAGTGAACTTATCAATTACATAAAACACGATATTTCAAATACCTGCTAATTCAGCATGCATGGAAGGCTGAGAAGCTTGATATAACTGAGCTCCCAGAATATGCACCGTTAAAGGGGAGACTTCTCGTGGGTGAGATAGAAGGGAAATCGGTCTCATGGACCTACAAGACTATTCTTAACAACATTCCTGATGCACTGACGAAATTGAGAGATAAATAGGAACAGGAAGTGGGGGAAATGGATCGCATGGACTGGGAGGCAGCTCTATTGCACCCGAAAGAGGCTGCAATTAAATCACGCTTATGACCAATCCAATTCAAAACCCTCCACAGGATATATTATGATAGGCAGGGCGGACACTTCTCACTGTCTGAGGTGTGGAGATGAAGATGGGTCGCTCATAAACATTCTATGGACATGCCCTACAATACACACATATTGGACCAACATAGTGGAGTAACTCAATAAAATATTGAGTGAGACCCTGCCATGGATCTCAAATTCACCCTGTTAGGGTTAGCAATAGAGGTAGACATTGCAAGAGCCAAGCTTCTCTGTGGCAACTTGGATCTCATAGTGATGAAACCAGACATAGCCAAATATTGGGGTACTCCTGAACTGCCCACTCTTTGTGAGTGGAAAACAGGAATGGACCCTTATATGGTGGCAGAAAATGTACCTTCAAGGTATAGAGGGTGCCCTAGGAAGTTCTATAAAGTGTGGGGCTCCTGGCTCAAATATTACAGTATAGACATGGATGATTTTGTGGTGGTGCCCCACTCTACATTACCCCAGTGAGGAATAGTGAAGGATTTTGTGAGCTGTCAAACCTCCTCCTACGTACTCAAAGTGAGTACATCAACACTGTATTGTACCATTGTCAATCTGAACGATTGTACATTCATTCACATGTAGACTGGTTGCTGGATGTGATGTTACACATCATGTATTGTTTACCGAAAACTAAAATAAAATTATATTTTTTTTTAAAAAGAACTTTAAAAAAATGTTATGCAATAGACAGAAGTGGAAAATATACAACATATAATACTCTTTAAATATGATTTACATTATTATGTAAAAAATTTATTAAAAATGTTTCATTTATTTGTATATATAATAAATGTTTATTTTAAGTTAATATATATGTTTACAAATGTAAAACTATAAATAAAAAATCTTTGAAAACATAACTAAAATTACACAAATGTGTTACATGTCTTTATTCTATAATAATATGTAATTAATAAAATTATTTATTACAAACATACTATTTTAATTATATGGCTAAACACCAACAATACTAATTAAATAACACAACTATGGGCCTGATTACGATCCTGGCGGGTGGAATACTCCATCACAAACGTGTCGGATATTCCGTCCGCTGTATTACGATCTCCATATGATAAAATGGGATCGTAATACGGCAGACAGATATCTATCCGTCACATTTGTGACAGTGTAATCCTGTCTGACGAGATCGAAATCAGGCCCTATGTCAACTACATAAAATACAATTTAAACAAAGGATTCCTTATAAAAACTTTAAAATTAAATAATCACACTCCAACGTAAACCATTTTTAGGAAAGTGTTGGACACCAAAAGGATGACATTTACTTTTCCCACTCCAATCTAAACCATTTTGAGGAAGGTGTTGGACAATAAAAGGGTGACATTTACTATTCTCACTCCTATCTATACCAGTTTGTAGAAGGTGTGGACACTAATGGGGTGATAGTTACTATTCTCACTCGAATCCATAGCAATTTGGGAAGGTGTTGGACACTAAAAGGGTGACAATTGCTATTCCCACTCTATACCAATTTGGTGAAGATGTTGGACACTAAAGGAGTGACATTTACAATTTCCTCTGATCTGTACCATTATGGGGAAGATGTTGGGTAGTAACAGGGTGACATTTACTAATCCTACCCCAATGTAAACTAATTTGAGGAAGGTGTTAGACACAGAAGGTGTGGCATTTACTATTCCAACTCCAATCTTTACCAATTTAGGGACGGTGTAGGGCACTAAAAGAGTGACATTTACTATTCCCATTCTAATCTATACCAATTTGGGAAAAGTGTTGGGCACTAAAGGGTGACACTTACTATTGCCACTCTAATCCATACCCATTGAGGAAGGTGTTGGACCCAAAAAATGACATCTTCTATTCCAACTCCAATTTAAACCAATTTGGGGAAGATGTTGGACACTGAAGGGATGACGTTTACTATTCCCACTCCAATCTATATCAGTTTGAGGAAAGTGTTGGATATTAAAAGAGTGACATTTACTATTCCCACTCCAATCTATGCCAAGTTTGGGATAATGCTAGACACTAAAAGGGTGACATTTAGTATTCCCAATCCAATCTATACCAATTTAGGTAAGGTGTTGGACAATAAAAGTATTGACATTTACTATTCCCACTCTAAGTTAAATCAATTTAATGAAGGTTCTGAACACTGAAGGGATGACATTTACTATTCCCACTCCAATCTAAACCAATTTGGAGAAGTTGTTAGACACAAGAGGGGTGTAGGTGACAATTTCCACTACAATCTAAAATATTTTATGCAAAGTACCACATGTAAAACATTATAAATACTCAATCATTACTCCATACACACACATCATTTTTTATCTATGAAAAAAACTAAAATGTACATAATAAATACTCTAACCAAAACTACACATCTATATATTCATATTTGAACATTAAAATACAAAATAATATTTTTTATCACTATTAATAATTAACATATTTTTTAACTTGCTGCTACGATTCCTAAAGTTTGAACCATAAAAGAAAAATAAAATCGTAATCCAAAATGAACAATAATAACATAACAAATATAAAAACATTTTTTAGAAAAATAAAAAAAAATGCTTACAATGACATCATAATTTTCTACATAAAAAATCTAAAATATTTGAATTCTGAAAGATTACCAATTTATAAAATTTAAATTTTGTATTTTAAAAAATAAAATTAATTTACTTTATTAAATTTATTTTATATATATGTTTCATTTTTTATTTGTTTAATTCAATGATGTATACAAATATTTACAATAAAATTATTTTTCATTTTTATTATAATCAGTATATTGTATTTAATTATACATTATTTATCATAATTATTAAACAAATAGCATTTAATAGTTTTGCAATATTAATTTGCATATCATTGAAATAATTATCATTAAATATACATTAAAATATCCTCTTTTTAGAAAATCTCTGCATCTTTATCCCCTAAACAACCCACTGCCCCAGCTACAAAAAAATTATGAACCCATTATTTTATACATTAATTCAACTAAAATACAAATGTCAACAATTTCATAATTAATAAATTATCTTACTAACACAATAAAAAACCATATCAAAAAAGCATTATAGATTACCTACAAAATAATACTTACAAACAATATTACATACAATAATATTTTCAAAATCAATATCTTTGCAACTATATCAAAAACAACTCTTGAAAAAACAATAGTTTTACCTTCGATACTCCTGTTGTCAGTATTTTTTGACATCCCGATATGACAAAATATTTTTTTTGTATCACAATATTTTTATTCAACATTTTGTCCAAGCACCCCTGGCCAGAGCTGGACTGACCAGTTATTTCAATGCACTAAAAGTGGAGATACATGTGGTACAGGTGATGGATGTGACAGGGGCAAGAGACTGCAGGAGAAAAGGGGTAAAGTGGAATAGAAGGATACTTTGTGGCACATCAGTCAAGAATGGAAAAGTGGAGGAAAACTGAAGAGATATATGGGGAGTAGGGGAGAGTTAAAGGTAGAAGTTATTTTAATTGGAGCAAAAGGAAGACAGAGAGACCTTCATGGAATGATGGATAGGCACAGGGGAGTCCAGAGATACAGGGAGCAGGCGCATAGCTATCAATAGTGCTGCAAGTTCGGTGGCACTTGTAACCGAGGTGTTCAGGCCCCACATTTTCACTACGACAACTGTTTTCTTACTACTAACCACTGGGAGACCAGTTTATTTACTTGCCATAGGGCACATGGCACCCATGGCATCCTTGTTGTGCCACTGGGTACTGTCTTAATTTTGCATGTTCAGTGTGCTAGGTGGTCGCCCACTGTTGACTCCTGTGTTGTTCTTGGTTTGCTTCTGGATGGAACTTGCACTGCCATTGTCCTTGTGCCTTTGTCTGTACTCTATTTTTCCACCTCCATGTGGATCTTATCGGTTCCAGGCATTTTCTTTGCAATCAGGGATTTGTAATCCTGATTTTATAGCGGTTTAAACAGGACTTCAAACCTCAGCATACCAAGAAAAGAACCTGGTCTGGGTTAAGCGATTCACGTATGGAATTGGGGAACTTGAGAACTCTCCTATTTGTAACCCAGCCTGTTCTGGGATCATTGTGTGTATAAATAGTTTGTGCAGATACTGCCCTGCCTACACTATCAGTGCACGCATAATATGTTATAAAACACAATAGTAGCCCTACTTCTACTGTCAGATTAAAAATTGAGCATTTCTGCCGAGAAGCTCTTGCACTGTTTTTCAGTGTAGCCCCAATGTTGAGCGGTGCTGGTACCACCCCACTAAAACCACAACAAGGCTTTTGAAAAGTGCCAGTAGTGTGTCATTCTAGCAGCCTCGCTGTGAACAGTACTGGACTAATCCTCTGGGCAGTCTGGTGCTGCCTGAAGGACCAGCTGTCCTGTGGGCTGTAACGGGGCCAATACTAAACAGCTCACACACTGATCCCTTCCATCTGGCCCATCTGGCAGGGGCCGATTGCCAGACTAACTGAAAGGCCCATCCAACCCTGGCTATGAATTGCTGATAGTGTGATAAACGTATAGCCGTGTTGTCTAGTCCAGTCTTTTTTCCTGGCTTTCTTCCTCAGATAAAATTTGGCTGATTTGACCACCTGAAATGTATCTATCACAGGAACAGAGTGGAACATGAAAATGAACATACAACTTAGAATACCGATCCTTATGCAAACTTCTGTTTACACAGGGATCCCAGATTAACTCGCAGCTTCTAATCATGACCTAAGACACTCACTCCTAAAATGATACTGGCTTTAGATTCTTATCTTTTTGAGTGTTTGTTTGGAATTCTTAAAAGAGGACGTTCTGTGCTTACCGTTTGCATACTAACAACTTGTCTTGTTCATCGGGTGCAATCACTTGATTTTTAGCCCGGGCAACACTTGTTTACTTTAATTTGCGGAAACTACACAGAATGCAAAAAAGTTCCACGAAATAATGCGTTAGTACTTGAAACGCGGTCTGCCACCTCACATCCAAAATTAACATGGGGAGCTATTTTGAGGTAAAAGAAAAGAGCGAAATCGAGTGTGATTCGAACAACAATCTCTTGTATTCGGGTCATTTGCATTTTCCTGCACTGCCTGTCAGGATTTTTACCCAAACGAAATCTTCTTTACGCGACATGGCGTAATGGCCTAACCTCAGGATTTACGCATTACATTCAGAACATGAAGTGTCAAAAATCATGTGAGGATACGCCAGCATAAAGAAAATTTAGCACGGATTTACTTAATAAAAGGCTGAAGGGGGCTGTATAGATAATTATCTTCATGTGTAACTGTTTCCCTTGTTTCAAATATTTCTTAAATATGCCTCTCTTGATCTGCTTACATCAGTTTTGCACACTGTAGTTTAGTGGTCTGAAAGTTTGCATCTGAGATCAGTGTGTAATTTGAGGTGGCAGATTTGAACTGGAGTGGGCTGGCAATATCAAATCCAAAATATCGACGGTTTACAATATTGTGACCACCTTGGTAATATATGTATATATGTATTGTATATGTATATATATGTATTTATATATTGTCAAAGTACGTAGGTGTGGAGTTAATAATAGCATATTTGTATCTCCCTCTGCAATCGTACCTGTTCAATATTTTGTCCATGTGTTGGGAACAATATTGTGACACCTGATATTTTGGATCTGATATTCCCTACAAGAGTTGCTTGTAATCCAGTGGGAATAAATCAGTCTCATGTCCTTGTGAAGCTGTTTAAGTGATGTACCTGGTGGGGTATACTGGCTTTCGTTTCCAGCTATTATCCAAATTTAGCCACATATTAAAAATATTTTCCCTGCATATATTCGGACAACTATGAATGCAAAATCTGATCATGACACACTTGCCACAGGCAAAGAGCAGCGTTATCCTCTTCTCAGCTCTATCACCCTTTGCTCAGTGCTGAGTTATCCTGGACGGGTTAGATTACCGACACAATCATTTCTTACCACGGACAGCTAATTTACAACAAATAGCAGTCAGTGCTTAATTTGTGCCACGTTTGCCGGGGCTCAGCACCAGCACTTATTTCATAACACCGGCACATATTTATGGCAGTGTACACCATGGTAGACTATTTGTTTTTTAAACAACTGAGCAAAGTGTTCCAACGATTCAATATATGATTACAAAAGTAATAATACAAGGGTTTTCAGTCCATTTATACAACTTTGGGTCACCTAGTGTAGTCTAAATTGTCACATTCTTAGGGCAGTCATGGCTAAGTAGGTGTCATTGGCAGTGCTGGGAGGGGCCATAGGTGGTGCAAACTGCAGTGGCCACCTGAGAAATATTTTGGGCCCTGGCGCTTATATTTTCAAATTCAAATTTAGACAGTGGTATCTACTCAGTTGTATCATCCATTGTTCAATGCTGAGTTAATCTTGACTTGGTAAACTACTGATACACTAATCTCTTACAACAGATACAGATAGCTGAAATACTTCTCGTTTTTAGCCGACAGAGGTGCAATCCATTGCCCAGCAATATATTCCTTTGCTAAACGCAGAAAGCATTTTATTCCTCGGCAGGCACAGGCAACAGAGGCAACCCTCTCCTATCACAAATGGACCTTATCCCAGAGATGACCCTATCCCCCACTTGTTGCACACAGCAGAGCTATACAGTGATCTGTTTTTCCTCAATATCTTTATTGATTTATTATATATTATCAAAGCAAGTACATGTCAAATATGCAGTGAATCAATCAATTTGAGAAAATGCATATCAGTGTACTTTGGAACAGATATTAACGTGATGGCCATTGCAATCAATGAGGATGGGTAATATCAACAGTGTTAGAAGCCTTGTGCAGGCCTAAACTGCAATCAATGTGAACATTTTATTAATCCAAACATTAGAAACTGAACTGTGGTGTGTGGTCGTTTGCACTTAGCCGTATTCCTGGCTGGCCCATTCTTTCCTTTCCGTAGAGATGGTAGTCTGCATCTATGTTGAGGAGATAGTGTGCGCCTGGTACAGGTATCTTAGGCCTGTGGGTGGCGGGACTTTTATCAAGGTGGCATATAGTCAGATTTGGCAGCTATAAAGTGATCTGTTGAATTTGCCTGGGCTAGGTCTAACTGTTCTGATTGTCTTTCTAAAGCTATCAATCAGAGGGAGCCCTGGGACAGAGAGCCTAACAAACTGGGGCCTCTCAAAAGACAAACTTTAATATTTGACTCACATTAAATGTGGACTGCAAGCACATGGGCATTATTGTGTGCCTCGGCGGGTATCAATCTCCTGAAATGGAGTGTTTTGAGCCAAGGGAGTAGTCTAAAAATTAAAATACCCACCACTTTGAACTAAACCCAATAAAATCGAGCTACCTAATTAAGTAAGGTCGACCATCTCTAGAACAGTTCCCTTCGCCCTGATGTCCACCCATCTTTTCAATTGCTCTCCCACCATTCCACCCACCCATACACTATCAGTTCTTTTACCTTCCTATCCATCCATCCATCCATCCACCCATGTGTCAACCAGGACAGAGTTAGTCACGTTTTAGTGGGGCCACCAGCAGTTGGAAGGATGTTGAAGCGGTCTTCCACATCCCTATTGCCATCCTTCTCTCCAGCTGGTCAGCTCTTGAAACCATTGCAGGCTGTGAGCCTAGGCCTCTTCTGCTACATTAGGCTGGGAATAAACACATCAGCTGCCGGTTTATTACTTTGTCCAATTTAGCACATAAAAACTACTCTAGCCACATTCTAAGGACTCTTACTTATTGCTGCTCTCGTTACTTCCTCGTCTATCATCATGAGACATGATTTACGCGTTAATGCAAAACATATCAAGTTAGAACAAAGACTTCCTTCCACTTCCTGACCACATGATACAAAAGGGAAGGAACTATGAAGCACTTTCTGCTTTTGTTTTCTGTAGGGAGGATTCATACCCAGTGCTTGAAATGGAAAAACAGAGGTGCAGGTACTCTGTATCAGAGTACCTGATTGTTTCTAAGAAGTGCTGGTACTCTCCAATTAAAAGTATTACGTTCATCTTGAGAAGTGCAGGTACTCTCCCTCTGAAAATAAAAAAGTGTTGTTGCTCAGTACAGGACAGTACCGGCCCATTTAAAGCACTGCTCATACCTATCCGAGCCTGCAGGTAAGCAATTTAAATTCTTTATCGGAACGTTTCTTGTTGTATGTCTTCTGCTCTTGTTATAGCATAGTGAGTAAGGCGCCATTGAAAGATAAAGCGAGCACGTGGTTACAGATTCGGCTGAGAAAATCTGTCAAGTGCTGATATGCAGCCTATGGTGACCCGCTATAGTTGTCAGGGTAGATGTATGAATGCTGGGAGTCTTGCCGCGTTTCTGGTTTCTGTGCACCCCATTATGGAATGAAGTTATGCATGAGTTGTTGGTGATCTGAGGATATCGGCAACAGTCTTGCGAGCATTTCGGGGTCTGTCTGTTTTGGTGCCTGGAGGTCAGCAAGAAATGTTGCCATCAACCAAACCATTCTGTTAACAATGGAAGTACGGAGCAAATGGGAGTGTCAGTATCTTATGATGTCTTCCAGTTGGAAGGAATTAAGCTGTCCGACTAGCTTTCCTCCATTATGGCCCTGAGATAAGCCAGCAAGCAGTGTTGACCGAGACAGATAATCAGATATTCAAAGCATGCCTAAATCATCAGGGAGGGACAGATTCTTCCACTATAAACCCATTTGCACATGAGATTTGTCTTTGGGCAGAAGCCAATCTCCTGAATCTCAAGGCAGTGTAGCTTCCTGGGAGGGAGAATGAGCGAGTGGAGCAACTAAGTTATGTCTTCCCATCTTCAGCCTCTGTGTTTGTCTATCTCGAAGTGTTAGATTAGATTCTTCAGAGGTTTGCAGCCCAACTTCTGTTAGTGAGATCCCTTAGCAAGATCAAGGGGACAGGTTGGACTGCATGCCACTAGATTCCATCGTACTCCCTTGAAGGAGAGTATCTCTCATGGGGAACTACTTAGGGCGAAGATAATATGTAGTGACAATGTGGATTTTGGTGAGGTACAGGATGATATGGTACTGAGACTCAGAAAGTGAGGTTACAAGGAAGAAGTGCTGAGTACGGCTAAGAATAACATGAACAGTAAAAGTAGGGAATCACTGCTTTTGTGGGTAAATGCAAAAGTGAAAAGAAGATGGAATATAGGTTTATTACCACCTTTAACAGAGCACATGAGAAAGTAATGAGCAATTTTGAGGAGACATATCCACCTACTGAGAAGTGATGCAGTGCTGGGCACAGACTTTAAAAGACGTCCCTAGATTACTTACAGGAGAAGCAAATCCCTGAGGGATAAAATAGTGAGAAGTGATGTAAGAAGTAACAGAAACAATAGGAATAAAATCTACTGGTGGTTTCACGAAATGCATGAAATGTAAGGCCTGTAGAAATGGAGAGAATATAACTGTCTTAAGGAAAGAGGGGAAATCATCTATAGCAGTGGTTCCCAACCTGTGGTCCGGGGACCCCTAGGGGTCCGCGAGACCTCGTCAGGGGGTCCGCGACTGCTTAGAAAATTAAACAATATTTACAGGTTAGGTCCTCAGCTTTCAGTAAATACTCAATGGGGGGTTCCTGGATACCAATATTGATTCAGAGGGGGTCCCCGGGTTCCAGTAATGATAAAGTGGGGGTCCACAGAAGTCAGAAGGTTGGGAACCACTGATCAATAGGATTAAAAAACAATATTCCTGCAGAAGTGATTACGCGGTGTATATCTTGGAATGCAGTTGTCTAAAAAATGTATGTGGAGAGTACCACATTACAGGTGCACAAAAGGATTCTACAACATTTAAGGGCCATTAAAAATGAGGATGTCATGTATTCAGTAGCAAGACACTATAAAGAAGAACATGGGGGAGATGGGAAGTATTATTAATATAGTGTCATTGCTGGAATAGAGGCTCATATAAGAGGCGGCAACAGAGAAAAGAAATTGAGGATTCTGGAGTCACAATAAATTTTAGCCTTAGATAGAAAAGAACCAAATGGTTTAAACTGCGGAGAGTAAATGCATGTACATCTGTAATAAGGTAGGCAGAATATGAAGTAATAGCTGGATAAGAAAGTAGATTATTTTAGAAAAAAACGAGAATACAGAGGTTAATATCCCAATTGAAAGGGATGGACGCTTTAGAGTATTCCCAACTATACAACTGTAACAAAGTGCAATATGGATATGGAAACATGTTCTTGAGAATATATGAAGGATTTTAACAGTTTTTAATTTTGTGCATGCTGCAAAAAATATTACAAGGGAAAGGAGTAATGATCTAGGTAGAACAAAGAGACAGACCTCTAAGGAGATATGTTAGGGTATTTCACCTGTAATGGAGGACGATTGTGCCCTAAAAAAGAAAACACATATATATGAATGTATGGATTTATTATTGGAAACAATGGTTGACACGAAAATTGCAAAAATAGAGTTGACAATCAGTAAATTAATATAGAGGTCAAAATATTGGGTTCTTGTGGAAAAAACGGTGCAGTACAATATGAATGTAATATTCATAGAATTACATACATTATTGTAGATGAATGAATATTTTTAATGAACACAGGATTAATAGGGTGTGTAAAGTATTTCTTTATGTCTATGATGTTGTGGGGCAGACAGAGGAGAAATGGAAAAGGTATTTATGTGAGTAAAAATGGTGGAACAAACAGTTTGACAAAGGCGTGACTGCGGAAACACGTTCTGGTGTTTCCATGAAATTCAATAAAATGAATTCACTCGTACACTGAGTGCCAGGGAATCCTTTTGAGGAAAGGGAGAAGTAGGATATGTAGATAGATAGATAGATAGATAGATAGATAGATAGATAGATAGATAGATAGATAGATAGATAGATAGATAGATATTACAGAGTGGCAGTCTCCACATGTAGTTATAGTTGGGACTTTTTTTTACCATTCGAAGCGCTTTTTGTTTTGCTAATAACTTTGGCTTTGACTCAAGACACATTTTCCTCATTTTAAGTCAATGGGATTTTTCAATTTTGTGAAACATTACTACAGCCCGAACCGCTGGACAGAATTACACCAAATTTGGCAGAAATCTAGCTCTTGGTTCAAAAAGTGTGCTTTTATGATTTGATGTGAATCCGTTCAGTAGTTTTAGAGGTATTTACGGCCAAAAAATACTGATATATAGGGCTGTGGATTCTCTGCAGATCCGGTGGCGGATCCACAAGCAATAGGAAGCTTCTGACTGGCTGGCTGCAACCTGACAGAGAAGCTGTGGCCGCCTTTCTGTTTTATCGGGTACTGGTCCCCGGGGCCGAAATGTGGGCTGCAATGCATAGGAAGTGGTTGGGATAGGGGTTCCCTGACACCAAAAGGATGATGTGATTGTGTCTGAGTAATTAATAATTAGTTTAAAAAAGTTTTAATTTTTCATTTTAAAAAAAAGATTTCTGCAATCCTCTGATCCACCCGCAGAATCACTTGGGGGCTAAGCCCTGGGGACAGATACTGTAAAAAAAAACAAAAAAAAAACCATAAAATAAAAGCACACACACCCAGGCATTCATACATACACTCTCACACCCACTTTCACACCAAGACATAGCCTTTTACACCCACTCTCACACCCAGACAGACACTCTAACACCCACTCTCACATCCAGACAGACACTGTCACATCCACTTTCACACCAACAGAGACACTCTCACACCCACTTTCACAGTAAGACATACCCTCTCTCATCCACTTTCACACCCAGAGAAACACTCTGTAACTCACTCTCACACACAGACACTTGTACACCCTCTGCCCACCAAGAGGGACCCTCTAACACACACTCCTACATCCAGACACTTTCACTCTCACCCTCACAAACATACACTCTCACACCCTCTCTCACACAAGTCAGACACTCTCACACCCACTCCCACATCCAGAGAGACACTCTCCCACTTAATTGAACATCAACAAAGATACTCCCCCACCCCCTCTCACACCAAGACATACACTGTCACATCCACCCTCACACCAAGACAGACACTGTCAAATCCAGTGTCACACCAACAGCAATACTCACACTCAACTTCCAAGCAAGACATAGCCTCTCACATCCACTCGTACAGCTAGACACTGTCACACCCACTGTCACACCAATGGGGATACTCTCACACCCACTCTCACAGTAAAATATACCCTCTCACATCCACTCTCACACACAGAGAAACACCACTCTGACAATCACTCTCACACATAGACACTCTCATACTCACTCTCACACACAGACACTCTGACACCCTCTCTCACACAAGACAGAAACTGTCACACTCCATCTCACATCCAGACAAAGACTCTCACACCAAGACAGACACTGTCACATCCACTGTCATACTAACAGAGACTCTCTCACACCCAATCTCACAGTAAGAGATACGCTCTCACATCCAGACAGACACTAGCACATCCACTGTCACACCAACAGAGACACTCTCACACCCACTCTCACAGTACAATATACCCTCTCACACACAGACACTCTCACACCCTCTGTAACAACAAGCCACACACTCTGACACCCACTCTCACATCCGGACAGACACTCTCACTCTCACACACATACACTCTCAAACCCTCTCTTACACCAAGACAGACACTCTTACACACGCTTTCACATCTAGAGACATGCTCACACCCACTTGCACATCAACAGAAATACTCTTGCACAACAAGATAGACATTCTCACTCCCACTCTCATACCCCATCAGATATTCTCACACCCACTCTCTCACCCAAGGAGACACTTTTATACCTACTGTGACCCTGAGACAGACACTCTCACATCTAAATAGACACTCTCGCACCCAGACAGACACTCCCATGCCCACGAACACATCCAGAAAGACACTTTTACACTCACTCTCACACACATACACTCTCACACCAAGAAAGACACTGTCATATCCACTCTCCCATCCAAGGAGACACTCTCACACCCACTTCCACATCAACAGAGATACTCTCATACCCACTCTCACAGCAAGACAGACACTCTCACACCCATTCTCCTACCCACACAGACACTCTCACAGCCACTCTCACACCAAGACAGAGACTCTCACACCCAGTCTCACATCCAGAAAGACACTTTCATACTCACTCTCACACACATATATTCTCACACCATCTCTCACACCAAGAAAGACAAGACATTGTCACATCCACTCTCACATCCAGAGAGACACTCTCACACTAACTTGCACTTCAACAGAGATACTCTCACATCCACTCTCACAGCAAGCCACACACTCTCCTACCCAAACACTCTTACACCTAGTCTCACATCCAAACACTCTCACACCAAGATACTCTCACACCCACTCTAACACCAAGACAGAGACTCTCACACCCAGTCTCACATCCAGAAAGACACTTTCACACACACTCTCACACCCTCTCTCACACCAAGACAGACACTGTCACATCCCCTCCCACATCCAGAGAGACACTCTCACACCAACTTGCACTTCAACAGAGATACTCTCACACTCACTCTCACAGCAAGACAGACATTCTCTTTTCCACTCTCATACCCTGACATTCTCAGAGCTGATGATGCTGTTACACTATGTGACTGTTGTGCTGGCATTGACCCATTGCACCCTGTCTTTCTCTCCCATCCTCCTTCCCTCCCTCTCCTCCTCTGTCTTTGTGTGCATCAGCATCATCTGGTGAGGGAGAAGAGGCACTGGCGAGTGGGGAAGCTGCAACCCAAGGGGCCCAGGACGCTGACTCCAGCAGAGCCGAGGGGACCAGTGGGACGGAGGGTAAGTGCCACAGGGGAGACAGGATTGACCACACCATCATCAGATTCCTCCTCCAATGGCAGCTCCCTGGCGGTGGTGGACCCATCTTGAACCACTACAGTTACATCCTTGTGTGCCACCCCGGTTTTCAGCATCGCCCTCCCTGTAGCTCACCATCCAGTTGCCCGTGCCCGCTCACCCAGGATGATGGGCATCTCCTTCACTGCAGGCACCTCTGCCCTTGCCCCAGTCAGCCCAGCTGCCCTCAATGAGGAGGTCCATCTCTGTGGGACAGTCAACCATCGTGAATGCCATCCAGGGCCTGGCAATGCAGATGCAGCAGTCCAATGCATTCCTGGAAGGCATTCATGGTGCAGTGGCTGGCCTGCAGAGATCGTTTCACGGTCTGGCCTCCTCATTAATGGCAGCCTGTGTCCCAGCTTCGTTCGTCCCTCCTCCAACTACCTGTTCCCATTCCCATATCCCTATCCCCTCTCCCATCCAAGGCACATTTCCTGTCCCACATGTATCCACATCAACAGACATGGTACGCAAGGACCGACATAAGCACCACAAAAGCCGCCACCGCCATGCACACACACAACATTCAGATGCAGACATGACAACATCCACTCCCTACACCGACTCCCCCACCATCACCCCCCTCACCGGCACTGCACTGCTCACACCTGCAGTCACCACCTCACCAGTCCCAGATCCTGCCACAAGTGCCCTCACTGCCACCGTTACCACAACATCAGACCCACACACATGCACCCCATACACCCCATGTGCATGCAGCACAACTGTCTACACCCCCAAATGCAGCACACCCACCCTACCTGCAGACACCACCCCAACATACATTCACACATCCTCCCTGCCAACTCCCAGCATCTCCTCCCGCCTCCTCCCAGTACATCTAAACACCCACAGTAACCCACCCAACAGTCACACAGCACACAAATGGCATCCTAACATACATCTGCACCCAAATCATCTTCATGTACTCGCCTCTCAACCACTCCCTGTACCACCACTCCCAATCCTACTCCCATGACTGTCTCCGTGCCCCTAAGAAACGTTTCCTAAGATAATTTTCCCTGTTCCCTACCAGTGACCTTGTCCCTCCCCCCCAAGCACCCTGTTACCCTCCCACACCTCTGCCTTCCACCTCCCAGCCCTCCCCTGGTCATCGCCCTGCCCCTCCCCGCCTAAGACTTCCACACCCACAAAGTCAACTGTCACCCCTCCCAAGGCCAGACCCAAACCCACTCCACCCAAATCAAAGTCCAAGCCCAACCCCCTGTTCCAAGCCTAACGACCTCAGTCCAAACCCAAAACTAAGGACCTCCCCTTCAAACTCAAACCACCACCTCCGCCCCCCACCCCTGAGGTGCCTACATGCCCCATTGTTGCCCCTGCCCAGTCAGGAGTCAAGTTGGGCCCTCATTCTAAGCCCTGTGTGCTAGGGGCACAACGGACTGGATGGACTGGGCCTTGGGCCCCATTGTATATTGTTTAATTTGTCCCTTGAGTTGATTTTATATTTATATATATTTTATACAGGACTGCACAGTTGGCGTAGATAGTAACTACCTTTTCTTGGCCTTTCTTCCACATGTATGTGTGGTGTATATGCGATTGGGCGTGTGCGAGTGTGTGTATGTGTGTGTGTGTTGGTACGGGTGTTTGTTAGCGTGTATTTGTGTGGATGGCTTGCCGTGCCGTGTGTGTGTAATGTATGTGTACTGATATCCTTCCCTCCAGTGTGTGCTAGGCGGGTGTACTTACGGTTGGTGTCTTCATTGCTGGTCCTGGAGTTCAATAGCCAGCAGGAGCAATGGGAAGGCTTGCAGTTCACGTGCTAGGGCGCCGGCGGACGTGCCTGTGTTCCTGAAGGTGAGTGTTCCCTTTTGAGTGAATCATTTCCCCAGGCTTTTCGTGGCAGTGGGACCGCCCCGCAAATCCTGGTGATATGAAACCTCGTAATCGCGTTGTGGGAAACAGCCTCACCAACGGCCTGGTTATGCCTGTTGCCTGTTGCAGCGGTCCGTCCTCAGTGGCGGTTCGAGTGGCGACTTGGCTGTGTTCTGGTTGTTCTATCCTCGTGCTCATAAAATGGCAGTCCGCTCTGCCGGGGCCTCAGTGGTGCAACCGGCACCTCCACCGTGGCGGTCCATGGACTGCCGAAGCCATAATGAGGGCCTTAGTTTGGTGCTTATAATTTATGTTAACCCAGAATCCTGCAAAAAAACACAAGTCACAATCACATTGCTGAACGCAGACATGGTTGCTGACCACATTTCCTCATGGTCCATGACACAACTTTAGTGTAGAATATACACTGGGCATTTATTCAACAAAATAGCTGTTACTAACTAACCAGTAGAAAGTATTTCAATTACGTAGACATTTTGTGCAAAACAGTGGGCTCTTGTTGAATAAATGGGCAGGTGCAGTTCCTTTATGGTCAAGTCACTCATGCACCTACTGACACACTCACACAGACAATCACACACACAGTCTCTCAAATGCACTCAGACACTCACTCAGACATTCATACACCTAGTCACAGACTCACTCACAGACTCTTCAACTCAAACTCAGACCCACTTACACATTCACGCTCCCAGTCATACACCCACTGAGACACTCATACGCACACTTAGAGACCCACTCAAACATTCACACATCTACTCATAAAACCTCCAGACATTCATACACCTGCTGACAAACCCACACAAGCTCACACAACCACCCACAGACCCACTCAGAGAGTGATGCACTCACTCGAGAAACTCATGCACTCACTCACAGACTCACTCAGACACTCATGCAGTCACTCACAAACTCAATCTGACACTCATGCACCCACTCAAAGACCAACTGAGGTTCTAATGCACCCAGTCACAGACTCACTCACACATCCGCTCACAGACCCATACAGCCACTCATAGACATTCTCACCTACCTATGCAACCACTCACACATCCAATCTAAAAGATTACAGGTTACAGTTAGGAAATAAAAAAAATGAAAAAACATTGAAATTAACTAAAAAAACAAGGGTTGCAGGGACGTTGTAGTTAGGAAATACAATCTAAAAACCATAAAATTCACAGGAAAAAAACAAAGGTTACAGGGACATTATTGTTAGGAAACAGAATAAAAAAAACTTAGAAATTCACTGAAAAAAACAAAGTTTACGGGGCGTTATATTTAGGCTCTGATCTCACTCGTACAAAACCATAGAAATTCAGCAGTTATAGTTACCTGAGCTAACTATAACTTACGCCACTGCAATTCACTGCTTATGACCTCTCACATTATATCACTCATAACAGAGTCAGTGACATCACTGATGACATCATTGATGGCATCTCAAATGGCATCACTGATGACATCATCCAGTGAGCATAAGTGTTTGTAAAAGATTCTGAGAGTTGAAGATATATACTAAGCTACTGCATACGTTAAATTACTATTCAGTTTGTATTACCAATGAGTGATACTGTTTCTAATTTATGTCATCTGAATGGCACTCCAACTGTCTGTATCAGTGTGGGAGTGGGTGTGTGAGTAGCTCTATAGGTAAGTGACATGACTGTGTGAGTGGCTGTATTGGTGAGTTAGTGTATGTGTGAGTGGCTGTATTGGTAACTGTGGTGGCTGTGTCAGTGGCTCTGTCGGTGGATGAGGATGTGTGAATGGCTGTATGGGTGACTGAGTGGCTGTGTGAAAGGCTCTATGGGTGAGTGAATGGCTGTGTAAGTGGATGTGTGGGTACGTGAGTGTCTGTTTGGGTGTATGGGTAAGCGAGTGGATGTTTTGCACAGTAAGTATTTATGAGAGTGGCTGTATAGATGAGTGAGTGAGCGCTTGAGTGATTGTATTTATGTATGAATAGGTATGTTGGTGGTTTGGTGGATGAGTGAATATGTGTGTGAGTGGCTGTATGTGTGAGTGAGTAGCTTTGCAAGTAGCTGGATGGATACTGAGAGTTTGTATGGGGGTATGAGTGAGAGTTTGTATGGGGGTATGAGTGGGTGTGTGAGTGGTTCTGTGGATGATGTCATGAGTGATGTCATGAGTGATGTCATTAGTGATGCCACTGACCATGTCATGAGTGATGTAATATGTGAGGTCATAAGCAGTGTATTACGGGGGTGCAAGTTATAGTTAGTTCAGGTAACTATACCTACTGAATTTCTTTGGTTTTGTACCTGTCAAATGTGAGCCTAACTATAACGTCCCTGTAACCTTTGGTTTTTAAGTGAATATTTATATACATTTATATATACATATATATATATACACACATATTCACTGAAAAACAAAAGGTTACAGGGACGTTATAGTTAGGTTCTGAATATGCACGCACAAAACCATAGAAATGCCACAGTTATAGTTAGAGTTATTTCAAGTAGCTATTACTCATGCCCTAAGGTAACTATAACTTGAAGCCCCTGCCATGCACAGTTTTTTCTTCAATAATTTAACTGCTAATGTTTCATTGGTATTTTTATTGATGTTATAAAAGTTGTCATGAGTGCTGTAATATCTGAGGTAATTAGCAGTGCCTAGGGAAGGAACAAGTTATAGTTTCCTTATGGCACGAGTTATAGTTACTTGAAATAACTGTAACTATAACTGATTAATTTCTATGGTTTTGTGCGAGTAAATTTAGAACCTAACTATAATGTCCCTGTAACCTTAAGGGCCTGCTTTAGGAAAAGTGGTGCTGCATCCAATGCAGTGCCACTTTTCTTGCACCCCTTGGCGTCCCCCTGCCCCCATCATGTGTGCGCCGTTTTTAATATACAGCATACCATGGTGAAGGGTAGGGGCAATAGCGTCAACATTTTTTGTGCTAATCCTGCACAGTACATATGGGCCCATTAACGTCTGTTCTGTGCAGGTGTAAGAAGTAGCCACAAAAAATAATGCAGTGGAATCTCTTCGATTCCACCACACCATTTTTGCGGTCCCATTAACGGGGGAATGCCCCCCTTGCATATAGTATGCCTGGCATAGGCATAATGTGGCGCAAGAGGTTACAAAGTGGCGCAATGCATGCATTGCACCATTTTGTAAACATGGGGTGGCAAATTTGGCCTTGTTGGGCCACATTAGCACAAAAAAAGGATGCTAATGTGGTGCAAGGAGGTTCCTAACTATAATATCCCGATAACCTTAGTTTTTTTAGTGAATGTCTGGATTTTTTAACATGAAGTACTTTTAACTAATACAAGTTAATCCAACCACCGCCGCAAAAGGCATTTGGCTGTGCACAGCAGTGTTTGACTGTGGGGTCTGGCCTCCTGCCAGGCCTTGTGGCCAACCCCCTATAACCACCCAACCCCGCACCGGACACGGCCTTTGGCTGTGCGTGACATTGGTTGGCTGCAGGGCCTTTCTCTGGGTGTGAAAATAGGTGTGAGAGGGAGTCTCTGGGTGTGAGTATGGGTGTGACGGTGTCTGTTTGGGTGTGAGAGTGCCTGTGTGTGAGACTAGGTGTGAGAGTGAGTCTCGGTGTGAAAGTGTGTGTAAGACTGTCTCTGTAAGTAAGTGTGTGAGTGTTAGTGTGGGTCTGTGAGTGGGTGTGTGAATGTCTGAGTGGGTCTGTGAGTGGGGGCATGAGTGTCTAAGAGGGTCTGTGAGTAAGTGTGTGAATCCCTGAGTGGATCTACGAGTGTGTACACAAGTCTCTGAGTGGATCTGAGAGTGAGTGCATGAGTTTCGGAGTGTGTCTCTGAGTGAGCGTATGAGTCTGTGAGTGGGTCTGTGAGTGAGTGCGTGACCTGAGTGGGTCTGTGAGTGGGTGCATGAATGTCTGAGAGGGTCTGAGAATGGGTGCATGAATGTCTGAGTGTGTCTGTGAGTGGGTGCATGAGTGTCTGAGTAAGTGTCTGAGTGGGTGTGTGAGTGTCTGTGTGGGTGTGCCAGTAGCTGTGTGAGTGATTCAGCCACAAAGCAACCTGACCTGCCCTTTTATCCAACAAGACTCCACAGTTTTGCACAAAATATCTACCCAAGTGGAGTTCTTTCATCCTCCTTAGGTAAATGACCAGTACGTAGTCTACACTACAGCTTTAGTGGACCACGAGGAAATGTCCCCAGTGACCTTCTGTTCATTTGGCAATGTGATTGTGACTCGTGCATCTTTCTCCAAAGTCCTGAGATAATATGAATCCTCCTATAAAAAGTCCTACAAAACTACAAAGATGTACATCTCCACTAAGCCTGGGTCCTTCCTCTTATCTAAATGATGTAAGTGTTTCTTTCTTTTCAGGAGATGTCCTCATATCCCTAGCAAACAATAACGTGCCACCAAAATCGTCGGCAAATGCACTGGGAGGTCCCTTTGGTAAGCTGTCCATCATCCTAGCAAAAGTGTGGGAAGACCTGCCCATGTTAATACTAATGGGGAACCCCCAGCCAATTTCGGCCCCAGGCAGCCCAACCCCTGACACCTGGCCTTAAAATATATACTTTTTTTTGGGGGGGAGGAGTGCCGTCGGGCCCTCCTTCCAGGGACGATCTCGGACCCGGGGACCCCATCTTCCGGGGCCCAGCCATATCAACTGGGTGCCCTCTAAGGTACTCAGTAAGCAGCGCTGGGGCCTGTGGGGGGAGCCTGAATACCCCTGTGGTCCAGCCTGCTCCCTGTCTCCTGCGGGAGCCGGCTTTGCTATCACACACAGGAAGCTGCTGTGTGTGAGAGCAATCCTTTTATCTGTTTCCCTGCTCACATCTCTGTGGGCAGGGAAACAGATGAAAACTCCGCTCCTAGCAAGTGAGAGCTGTTTGACAGCTCTCACTTCCTGGGAGCGGAGTTGTGTTTGCTCTGACTTGGTGGGATCTGTCAAAGCTCCTGCCAAGTCAGAGCAGACAGCTATGTTTGTGGGGGCGGTGGCAGTCCCTAGGACCATACAAGGCTCCAGGAGGGGGGCCACGTGGCCCCCCTCCTTCTCTGAGCTTGGGTCAGCCATGGGGAGCTGGTGGTCCCCGGGGCTGGCTATAGCCCAGGAGGGGAGTTGTGAGGCCCCCCTCTCACTTTCAAAACTTATTTTGGCCCCAGGGAGGTGGTCGTCCCTAGGGGCTCGGGGGTCCGCAAGGCCCCCCATTACTTTTAACTTAGCCCTTGGGAGGTGGTGGCCACTGAGACACAGGGGTATGGGAGTCCCCCTCCATAACTGTCAATTTGAACCCAGGGATTTTGTTGTCCCCAGGGCCCATGGGGGTCCGCGCGGCCCCCAATTACTGTCATTTAGCTCTGGGGAAGTGGTGGTCCCAGGAGCTCAGGAGGGTCTGGGCAATCCCTCAATTCCTGTTATTTATCCCAGGGAAGGTGGTGGTCCCTGAGGCTCCGGGTTGCCCTCAATGACAAACATTTAGCCCCTGGAAGCAGTGGTCCCTGGGGCTCAATGAGCCTCAGGAGGGGGGCCCCGTCTGCTCCCTCCTTTTTTTAAATAATGCCCCCAGGACCTGACACAACCGGTGGCTTTTTCTAAAACAAGCGCGAAGCCCACACTTGTTTTTTTTTTTTTTAGTTTAATTTTTGCCGGATCTGTGGTCCGCAGCTAGTCTCTGCGAAAATGTTTTTTAAATGTGGTATTTTTTGCCCTGGCAGGATCCCTCTGGAACCCCAGCACCAGAGCTAAGAGGTCTTTATTTCAGGTACTTGGCTGAAGCCAAATCCCAAGATGGCTGCCAACACTTCCTTATAGAAGTGTTGGCAGCCAATCAGACCTCAGCTCGAGATCAGGGGGGTTCGCGGAGCATTTGGTTCCCTATATATACAAATTTGAATTTTCTTTAATATCTTAAAAACTACTGAACTAATTTACTCCAAATAACAACAGGGTACTTTCCGGACCAAGAGCTACCTTTCTGGAAAAGTTGGTGTAATTACGTCTAGTGGTGCGGGCTGTAGACCTGTTAAAAAACCCTATGGGAATGAACATGGGGAAACACGTTTTGGGACCACCTTTTTCCTTTTCTCTGCCTCGCTTGAAGCTAATGGTGCCTGCTGAACCAGCTGTCATTGCTGATCTGGAGTCAAACCTCCAGACCATTAGATGCTGACATGTAGCTTTCATGATTAGGTCACTCAGGACTGGTAGGTCAGGCGTCGAATCTCAGGAGCATTGCGTCTCTAAAGTTGGGTGCTTTTTAGGAAGTGGAATGTTTCCTTAAGGGATTGGTTCTACTAGCTTGACGTACAGATTGAGGTATTAAAGTATTTTCTAATTTTGTCTTTTACCTTTCCTTCTTCCCTGATCAGGTAGTTTTGCAGCATGGCATTGTGTTTCAAGTTGAGGTTCCTTTCCAATGTAATACTGCAAAAATAATAACGTGAATGTGAGTCTGTCTAATGTAACTAATGCTCATGTGAAGATGTTCAATAGCAGTGGGCCGAGTTTGTGGTATATAAAATTGTAAAAAAAAAAAAAAAACATTACCCAGAAAATGTGCTGCCCTGATTCCCCTGCACTGGGCTGAGTGCTGATAACAGTAATTAGTCTCTAAAATCACAGAGCTGTCAGGCTGTTACACTTCAGGAGGAGTTAAGTGTCCAGTGCTGGCTGAACCAGAGAATGTTGTCTGTTATTGTAACCAGAAACACAGAAAACAAAAATAGCCGGGCCCAGACCAGCTTCCAAAGCAACTGGTCGACCCAGCTCATTCTTCAATATGCAAGCCGTTTCTCAGGTGCAATCAGGAAATGAATTACTAACAATACAATCTGATAGCATTAAAACCAATTTAATATTTGCCGACTTTGAAACCATGTTTTTACAATAATCACTGTTTGAGGAATCAAATACTTTTATTTGAGCACTCACCTGAAGCTGTGCCTCTGCACTGGGTGACATGCAGCCTACCTTTAGACTGTGGGAGTACTATGCACGTCTGGGCCCACTCATGCTATCTAGAAGAGAAAGACACAGGAACGACTGGTGAAACAATGATGTCTGGGGATGGTGCCTGTAGTAGAAAGAACTCACGAGGGTCCAGGTAGCTTCACAAAAAGATATCCTTTAATCAACCTACTCGAACGGTGTTGCACTACAAATTCTGCAACCGCTCAACGCTTTTAAAAACCAACATTCTTTTCAGAGCACAAGCGTACTCGGACTCCAGCCGAGCGCTCGAGCTCACGGAACCCGCTCATGCATACCCACATATAACACATCCCCCTCCGTCATCATTTAACAACAAGAATACAAGAGTAAAACAATTTGCAAAAGAATAATAAAACAATTTCTCCCTAAAAGGAAATATAAAGTTAACAAATATAGCAAACCATTGTTTTTTGTTTTTTGCCTTTCTACTGCTTTCCATACTACACTTTAAGAAAAGTACACTTTAAGGAAGATTTCATTTGTTTTTTAAGTCTCTCACATAATCATTCAAATATGCGGGTGGTCTTCTCACTCTTCCACTTCTGTACTCCATCTTATTTCCTTCTTTCTCCACACCAGATTGTTCGCCCAGATCATCCGTCTCATTACCATTCAGCGAAGAACTTGGCGAAGTATCACAATTTGGTTTCTCAACACCTTCCTCAGATAGCATAAATCCACTGCATTCTTCGTCATCATCAGTGACGTTCATATTACCTGCACCAACACCACCTTTCTGATATAAAGCCACACTCCATTTATTCCACTTAGTGCCATTAGCCAAAACAACATGAAAATTGTTCACTTGTTTGACCTCAAAAGGACCCCGAAACTTTGACCAACCTGTACCCCTACGTCCATCTTTGACTTTCACCCAATCTCCAACTTGTATACCAGAACCTTCGCCTGACTGTGGGATCTCCCCATGATTCTCCAGTTTGGTCCGATCACCCTCCAACCAACTAGGAACCAACTTCGTTCTGGCCTTCCGCCCCCTCATGAACTCAAATGGTGTTTTTCCCTTGTCTCTCAACTGCGTGGTATGATGAGCCCAGATCGCCTCTTGTACAGCTGAACCAACGTTTTGATTTCCTTGCACTGCCAACTGGATTGTACCTTTAACCATACGATTCATACGCTCAACAATGCCATTGGCTTGAGGGTTATAAAGTGCAGTACATCTGTGAGTGATACCATAAGCTAGCAAAAACGGCTTCATATCAAGGGACGTCAACTGCGTACCATTGTCGGTAATGAGGGTATGAGGACAACCTTCCCTCCGAAACAGTACTTTTAAAACAGAAATAGTACTCTTTGTTGACACTTCTCTCATAAACTCCACCTCCATCCATTTGGAAAACACATCCACCAAGACTAAAGCAAACCTTCTATTATGACCTACCCCAGGCAGTGGCCCAATATAGTCCATACAGACAGTATGCCATGCTTCACCGGGAACTTCAATATGACCCATCAAAGACTTCTTGCCCAGTTTTAGCCTCTTTCACTCTCCTTACACTGAACACACTCTTCCACCCACTAGGCAGTTTGCATATCAACACCAGGCCACCAAAAGTTTTCCTTAACTCTTCTTTGAGTCAGCATTAGTCCTAAATGTCCTTCATGTGCCAAATGTATAATCTTCCTTCGTAACTTTTCCGGAGGCACAAATCTATCACCCCTCATCATCACACCTCCATCCCCCAACGACAGCTCATCCAGAACCTTGATATACGGTCTCACCGATACCACCACAGCACTCTCCCTCCTTCCACCATCAACAATCATCTTACTCACATACTGCAGTATGGAATCATCCATCATCCCTTGCAACCACTCAGCTTTAGAGAAAGCAACCACACCATGTTGCACTATATCCTCCACCCATGCTACCTCTCCATCTTCTCCCTTCATTAGCAGTGCCTCACCATCAACCAATTTCCAATCCACCGCCAGCCGTGAGAGAGCATCAGCCTGTACATTTCTCCATCCCTGAATGTATTCAACACTGTACACATACTCCTGTAAACGAGCTGCCAGTCTGGCCAACCTTGCAGAAACCTTACCAGCACCACCTGCTGAAAACACCTTAACCAAAGGCTTGTGATCAGTTCTTAACTTGAAACAAATGCCCCACAAAAATGTCCTGAAATATTCCACTGACCAGGCAGCCGCTAAAGCCTCTCGCTCAATGACCGAGTAGTTCCTCTCTCTTTCAGCGAGAGAGCGCGAAGCTAAAGCTACCGTTCTCTCCACACCTTGGTGTATTTGAGACAAAACCGCACCCACTCCAGACACACTGGCATCCACAGTAAGAATGGTAGGAGAAGATGTTTCAAAGGGTACCAGAATCATCGCAGCGCACACCTCTCACTTTATATTGTGGAAACATTCCTACTGTACATCTGACCACACAAAATTGCAACCTTTGCGCAATAACCTGAATTGTGATGTAGCTGTATTCGATGATAGGCACTCTTGAGATCCAATTTAGAAAAAAAATTCCCTCAATTAAGTAACATAATGAGTGCATTGATGGTTGGTAGAGGGAAGTTATCCGTCACAATGTTCTGATTGACACTGCGGAGGTCCACACAAAATCTTAACTGGCCATTCGATTTTTTTGTGATGATCACTGGAGAAATCCATTCGGGAGCTTCAACAGGTTCAAAAACCCCCTCTTTTAACATATCCTTCAACAACTTGCTCACCTCCTCCCTAACAACAATAGGTACCTTTCTCACCTTATGTTTTGCCGCAACAGCTCCCGGCTTCATACAAATTTTATGCACATAACCCTTTAACTCCCCCACCTCCTCTCGAAACACCTCCCTTACTTCCTCAAGAATAACACTGACATCCACATCATCAACAATCAATATTTGTTCATTACCTCTAGGATTTACAATTATATTCAAGTCATACTGGTGCACCCAACCCAATATTGGTGGCCCAGACTCGGCCACATACACTTTACTAAAGGTTTCTCTTGTTTTGAAGCTAATGACGGTCAAAAAGAAACCCAAGATCTCAATCTCTTCCTCTTGGTAACCCCCAGGACAGATATCTTTAGACATCAACTCAAGCTGGGGGCAATTCTTTATAAAAACATTCTTGGGAATAATTGTGTACTTTGATCCAGTATCCACCATCAACTCAACACTCACTCTTTCAACAGTGAACCACGCTTTGCGCCTACTTTCTCTCTTGTCACGCTTGACTTTGTCATCCTCACCTAAGCTAAGTATGCGATCCATCGTCTCACATCTATCTTCACATGCCGCCACACCTTTGGGCTTAGGCCACTCAACACACAACCGCGCATAATGACCTTTACGCCCACACCTTCTGCACTCCTTACCCACAGCAAAACACCCCTTAAATTCACTGTTGTGTGAACTACTACCACATCTGTTACACCTCTTCTTGTTCACATTCAGTCTCTGAATTTTCTGAATCTCTTGTGTTTTTGTATCCACTGCAGTCACACTACTACCTTTGGTTTCCACATCTCCTACAACTTCCTGCGATATTTGTTGTTCCCTACGACCATTACCATACCTTCCCATTTCTTTCATGGATAAGTCTGACTCTTCTACAATGTTGGCCATGTCAACCGCATCTTTCAAACTAGGATTCTTTGCAGCCCATAGCCTTTCTTGAATCTTCCTACTCTTGCACTGAACCATTAATTGATCCCTTATCATTTCCTCACACATCTCTCCAAAATGACATTTCACAGGCAACTCCCTCACTCTGGACACAAATTCGTCAATTGACTCACCCACCCTCTGTGGTTGAGTATAGAACTTATACCTTGCTAAGACCACATTAGTTTCCTTTGCAAACCTATTACTCAATCTTAGTCTGGCTTCCCTGTACTCATCAGTAATGCGTGCCCCATTGTCTGTAGCCACTGGCATAAACTTAAAAAGTCTCTGCACTTCCGAACCCAAACAGTTTAAATAAAATTGCTTTTTTATGCACAGCAGTAAACTGTTCGCTGTCCTATGCCAGCAAATAATTGTCAAACATGTCTATTCAGTCTTCCCACTGGATCGCAGGTGTACCTTGATGTGGAAGAAAACAAGGTGGTGCAGTAATTGAAACATGCTCCATGACTCAAACTCGAGCCCACACTTCACAACGTAAAAGCTCTGCAGCAGCGTGTAAACCCCGGACACACAATAAAAGTTAAGGTGTGCACATCACCGTATGTGCGATGAACAGCACTCACTGCTGATCCCAGTAGTCTAAGATGTGCATGTTACCGTGAGGAGAATTCCGCAAATATCCATAGTTGTGAACTCCTTCACTTGAAGAACTGTGTGCATGCTGTAAGTGTGCACATCACTGTACAAGGCAACAATGTGCACCCACTCCTGGAACTGTTAAAAATACAAGAAGAATGAAGCACAGCATTTATCAAGGCACCTCCAGAAGAAGACAAAACGCTGTCACCTTAAGGCCATCCCTCCCCTTTAAGTCCAGGAACACCTGCAGCTTTAAAAGGCAACTTCCCCTTTAATTTTGGGTAAACAACCAGGCGCCGCCTCAGTATCTTCCAAGACACGCCCCAATCACCAGAAACGAGGCGTCTCCTCCACCACGTTGTTCCTGCCCGTGAAAAGGGTCTCCTGCATCAACGCACCATATTCGACATCGACATGTACAGATAGCATACCTTGCCGCTCTGTAGGTTGATGCTTTCGCTCGTCGCTCATCGCCAAATAATGTAGTAGAAATAACTCACGAGGGTCCAGGTAGCTTCACAAAAAGATATCCTTTAATTGACCTGCTCAAGCGGTGTCACACTACAAATTCGCAAACCGCTCGCCGTTCTTAAAAACCAACATTCTTTTCAGAGCACAAGCGTACTCGGACTCCAGCCAAACGCTCGTGCTCACGGAACCCGCTCATGCATACCCACATGTAACAGTGCCGCAGCAGGTGGGTCCTCCAGATTGCTAGAAGATGATGAGTAGAGTTCTACCTTGATGTGTTGAAATTGATCCTCAGCCACAAATGCTTTCATTCTTTGAGAAGTGAAGTGAGTACTATTAGCAGTTACAATTTCTTTGGGTGCGCCTTCAATGCTAAAAATGTCTTGTAAAATTTGATGATGGAACCAGTGTTTGGGTGGGCTGTAAAATCAAAATAAACAGACTTAGAAAAATATCCACTAGTACTATCATGTACCTCTGTGAACCAGACAACAACTCAAATGGCAAAATCTTATGCAACTTTGTGCCATGCCTCTTCAGGATAAGGCACTGTGTGAAGATTCTCGCAGCTTCCAATATTTGCCTGGAAATTAGGCAAGTGGAGCAGTTCTCAATAAAGCTTGCAATTTGAGATTCTATTCCTGGCCACTAAGCAAATTGCTTTAGTGCTTTGCACGTGCTAGTGACACCCAAATGACCTGTATGAGCTTCCTGAATGAATAAATTTTATTGAGATGCTGGAGGCACTCACAGATTAACACATAACAAAACACCATTAGCCAAGAAAAGTTCCTCAACAGATTACTGCCAAGAGCCTCATAAACTCCCAAAGTGCCAAGAAAGCAAACACCTGTAGAAGAGTGGCAGGCACTAAATCAAACAAAGCTGTGGCTCTGACAAACCAACATCCAGCTCAGGAAAAACAGCGCAATTAAGGTAATTATCTTGTTGCCAAATTATGTTGTAAACATTGGGATAAAAATGATCCTTAGGAGCGAAAGGTAAGTTTGTAATAAAGATTTATTAACTCCAAAGATTGGGGCCCACAATAAGCGTAACATGCGCCTTGGCCAGTCAGGAGGTAGTGTCCTAACCAATGCCAAGAGCACACCAGTGAAACGCACAATGTTTTAAAACCCAAAGGGACATATTTCAGATGCTGAGGTGGCAAAATAGCTGCAACATATTTGCAAAGTGGCACAAAGCATGCATTGCACCACTTTGTAGACCCTTGCGCCACCTTATGCCTGTGGCAGGCATAATGTATGCAAGGGGGGGGGGGCATTCTGGTGTTAGGAGGCCCAAAAAAAGGTGCAGTGGAATCTATGAGATGCCACTGAGCCATTTCTAGCACCTAAGGCAGGCGTTAAAATGAGGCTCCCATTGTTTTCAATGGGCCTCCTGTCACTTTACAGGATTACCGCCAATATTTTTAAGGCTAATCCTGCCAAGCGCCTAACTAGCATCAAAATGTATGATACTAGTTTCCTAACGTTTGCCATGGTGCACTGTATAATAAATACGGCGCATACATGGTGGCATTAGAAGGTGGCATTAGAAGGGCGCAAGAAAAGTGACGCTTCATGAGATAATGTGCCACTTCTCATAGATTTGCCCCAACATGTTTAACACTTCTGTCACGAGATATAATTAAAGATAAACAAATTCTAACATGGAATATAACAGTGCTAAAATGCTCCTTAGCTTTGCCTGAGCACAGAACGCCAACGCTAGCCCAAGAGCAGAAAAATCAAACACAAGATACCTACAAGTACACCAGGGAGATAACATATCTACCTGACTTGCTTTTTTTTTTCAGGCCGCCCATCACTGGAGAAACAACGGAGAACAGCAAAAGACTTGGTCAACATAGCAACAGTTGTGTGCACCGAGTGTGGCTAAGTAAACTCCAAGGGGTTCTGCAGGCAGCAGCACAGCAAGTGCCCAAAGCGTTTTTGTAGTTAATCGTTCGGTAGCACCTCATAACACTTTCATCCGAGGAGCTGTAAATGTGTATCTAATGCATTGTAGTGCGCTGATGCGGACTCCCCTACTAAAACGTGTTATTCTAATCCCTGAAGTGTGGTACTCGGCAGGGCCGAGTGGGTGACTGGCAGGATTAGCCTTAAAAATATTGGCGGTAATCCTGTAAAGTGACAGGAGGCCAGCCAAACTGTGTGCCTCTTTATTATCTGCTGCTGGCCAGACCAAAACGTAAAGATGAGGGCACAGACCTAGAGGCCTGTTACTGCCTCACCCTGCTCTCCTTGCAGCCATGCCTGCCAGCCCAGTGCGCTGCCTGGTGCTCTCATAACTCACAAGCCTTGCTTCTCTTGTGCCAGAACACGCTCAATTGTGTACCAGGAGCGGCTCCTCTGCTTGGGCTGAGGAGTGTCACCCGCCCGCCAGCAGCAGAAGCTGCAAAACTTTTATAGAAACAACATAATAAACCCAGTTTATTATGTTGTTTCTATAAACGTGGGCAGGGTCGCAGGAGTGACATGGACACTCCCCCTCACTGCGCATATGTGTTTGGCTGGCTGTCTCGGGCCAACCAAACATACATGCCTAGTAGGGTCTCTCCAACCCGGCACTGTGTTGAGATCCTGCATAGGCTCCCAGTCTGCGTTTGAGCAGCATCAGGATTGGCCGCAGGGCAGGCTGGGAGCCGGTGCCTGCCTGCAGCTACAGGAGAGAAGCAGATGGAGCGGTGCTGGAAAGGGGTAAGTTTGATTTTTTTTTCGGAATTCCCCCACCCTCCTCGCCACATGCCGCCCACCCCTTTTCCTTCCCGCAAGCCGCGACTGTTGTGTACATGCCTCTGGCTTCCCTTAGTGGTGCCTTCTGGCACTGCAATCTCACCACAACTACTCCACCAATCCTAGCCTGAAAGCCATATGTCCAGGCTTTTTTCAACCACACAACCTGGATCTGAACTGTGACTTTGGTGGCCCTGTTCAAGCAACTGCACCCCATGACTGCAGCCACATTAGTTCTGTGTTGCTCCATCCTGAATTGCTTCATCTTAGTGAGATGAGCCAGCTATCATAACTCTCCCACAACCAGCTTGCCATGTTCTTCACATCATGTCCTAACCCAAACTTACACTCAGCAATGACAGCTGCTCCTGCACCTAGGCCTCTCCGTTATCACCCACAATGCTTCATAGCACAGCGAATGTTATTTAGACGTTCAACCTGCTGCCTGCACCACCCTGTTTGGAGGTATGATCAAAAATATAGGTAACAACGTGTGAAAATTACCTGACTGCAGCAAAAGAAACTGATAAAGCAACAAAAGATCCTTTCTACTTCCCTTAGTAGGTAAAAACGTACACTATGTGTTTCTTATTCTCTCATATATTGTCCTGAACAATGATTACAATGCCATGTTAATGGCACTGAACATGCAGTTCAGCATGTAAGGAACCCTGACTAGACGCAATTTGTCCTACACCTGGCGAAACGAGGCACGATCAAGACTATGGATACATTTTATGTATGCGTAAGAGATCTGGCAAGCACTTGCTTGTTTCCAAACTTAAAGGGGGCGTTATGATTCAAAATTATTCAATTTTTTCTATTGTTCCATACTTCCCAAGGAGATTTTGAAGACTGCTAAGATGCCTTTGGCTATTATGCTCACCCTTGGATGCGCGCAAGAGTTAACAGAAGCGAGAGCTACCCACATCGAACCATCACTTAGGTCTAAACCAATCAAGGCTGAATAATTTGAAGCCAGAAGAGAAGCTCATGTCACCTCCAGGAAATCACCAAGTAAAAGACTAGACAAACCTTCAGGGTATTGTGGCAATGTACTGCATCTGCGAGCCACTGCCCAGCAAAAGGCAAGACGTGCTCCGGAAGCGATAAAAGAAATCACTGCGCAAAAGTATGCCATTCAACAACTACAACAAAGCCAACTACACAACCTACACTAGAAAAAGGCAAGCCCACACTCAAATACATAACGACCAACAACAACAGAGGATCCCCATCAGAAGACTCAGATGAAGCTGTTTCTTCTAATCCTGAATACATCATTCTGACCTCTGGAGTCGAAAACTACACACACCATCTAAGGAAGTCACAACCATGATGTGAACTATACTTTCAGCACCTCTTATAACCATTCATAGTGACACAGATGACATGGTATATGCAATATCAGTAACTAACTACAAAAACTACACCCCTTACCTGCTTTCAAGCCCACTGCTACCAGAATCTATGCCTACTCTAACTCCACCCCAATCGATCCAGATAGTGTCTTCACCACTAAAGTTGTACACCAAGAAAAGTCCACCTCAGCATGCTTCTTTGTGACAAAAGACAAAGGCGCACCACTAATCATCTGAAGTCCTGCTGAATCCCTGAAACTCATTGCCTTTGTATTTGGGGTACAACAACAGTTCATCACTTTCTTGCTGGAAGAGTTTGCAGATGTATCCCAGGACATTGGCTGCCTCAAAGGAAAATATGTCAAGCTCTATATTGACCTCACATTTCAACCAATAGCTGTCCGCCATCACAGAATTCACTTTCATATCTGAGCAGAAGGAGAGCAAGAAATAGTAGAAGCTGCCAGAATTATAGAAAGCCTTTCTGGTCATACCCCATTTGTCTCTCCTATTGCTGTACCTAGGAAACCAAAACAACTTGGTGCTATCCGCATCTGTGTTCACATGTGAATGCAGAATAAAGCCATCAAAAGAGAGCGCTGCTTGACACCAACCATAGAAGACATTATGATGGAAATTAACAGGGCAAGTGGTTCTCGAAGATTGAATTGAAGTCAGCCTGCCCCCAAATCACGCTTAACAAAGAATCACAATACGTTCTCAGCCCATTTCCGATTATGATGCAATCTCAGGCTGAACTTGCCATCTCTACCGCAGTAGAAGTGTTTCAAAAATGTATCAAGAGATGCTGTCTGGTCTACAGAGAGTACTAAATGTCAGCAACAATATTCTAGTTTACACTACCTCCCCAGAACCATATCATGATCACCTACAAGCACTGCTCAAGAGAATCAGACAACGTGGTCATACTCTCTATTAGGAGAAATTTGAGTTTCTCACAAACAACATCAAATGTTTTAGATATTGATTCTCCAAAAAAGGTGACTCCTCAGACACCAAAAGGCACAAGACAACTAAGTCTTGTGCCCACCGACCAATGTGTCAGAAATGAGGACCTTCGTGGATGTGGTCACCTACTGCGGTAGGTTCATACAGTACCTCACATTGCTAACTAAGGCATTGTAAGACCTCCTCAAGAAAAACTTGCTGTGGATATTGGAGGTGGAAAAACAGCAACCGCTTGACGATACCAAACCTGCCCTGTCAGCAGAGACTACCATGAAATACTATGACCCATCCACACCAACTGATAAGGCCATCCATGCCGGCCCCCACAGGCCTCAGCTATTGTGATACAGCCGTAACACACCTGGGCCCCTGTCACTTATGTCAGCTGGGTGCTCACTGATACCAAGCACTGATATTCCCAGATAGAGGGTGAATCTATTGCTGTATTGTGGGGCTGCATGCTCTTCCATTTACACCTCTGTAGGAACATTTTTCTAGTGTGTCTGGACCACAAGCCCCTGGGGGTTCCTGTTTCAATGGTCAAACTCCAAACCTCCACCTCGGATCGAAAAGTGGATCATACTGCTTCAAGAAGACTCATTCAAGTTGGCATACCAACCAGGTCAGGATAAGCCCGCTATTTGCCCTGACACTATAGAGCTGCTTCCTCTGCATAACAGAAATGGCCCAGGACAAGGAGACATACATCTGCATGGTTGTAGACAGCACCCGACCCAAGTCCCTCATGGTAACACTAATCAACTAATCCTCCGAAGAAGATAAATGCCTTTAACATGTGAGAGGAGCCCTCAATAGCAACAACTGGTGGTCCTTCATGAAGGAACAAGCTGAGATATAAAGCCCAAAAGAGGATCCCAGCAGTGCCTAACGTCTATAATGAGCTGTGTTCGGGAAGGATGGCCTAATCCTATGAGGAAACCATATAGTAATCCCCCTCCAACTAATACATCAACTCATGCAAGCTATTCATGATAACCATCAAGGGGCTATGAAAACAAAAATGAGACTTAGACCAAAAGTCTGGTTTCCAAACCTGGATGATCTTCTTAACAGGACAAAAGCTGGTTACTTTTCATGCTAAGTAGTAGTAGTAGTACAGCCGGACCAACTGGCACAGTCATATCTGAGGATACCCCCACATCACTGTGGACCAAGCCTAGAACAGATTTTGCCACCATGCTGAGGAATAAATACCTCCTTATAATGGTAGATAATGTAAGCAAATATATGGAATTTTAACTAGTGCACACAATGTCAGCAGAGGAAGTAATACTGATATTTGAAAAGATGTCCTTCAATCATTGCATTCCACTAGAGGTCAAAATAAATAATAAACCACCCTTCCAAGAACAACAAATACCATAATATTTAAACTCCCTAGGAGTGAGACACAGGTAATTGACAGTGGGAATGCCCAAAGCAAATGGAGGGGTAGAAAGGTTCATGAAAACTTTAAACAAAGTGATCCGGATTGCAGTGTTAGACATGCATAGAGGACCACATACAAATTCTTATGGGACTATCGTAACACCCAACATGCCAGCATACAGACATCTCCAGTTGCCATGCATTTGGGTTGCAAGACATGACAGATTGTCCCAAACCCCTTGTCAAGAGTCCCTCCTCTTGAAACCCCAGAAGCCACCAGACAGAGGGAAAATGAAGCTTCAAGCTGACAACAGTACGCAGAGACCTGCAATTTCAGCGCTGGTGACCTTGTGTTGCTACACACCCGCAAAGGAGGAGGGAAGTTCAAACCACATTTTGAACTCTGACCATCGTATGTCTCGGGATCAAAGGTACCATGTAAATGGTGAGTCAAGGGGATGCCAAAACACTTGCATCTCCCACTTCAAAATAATTCTTGTGCAAGCACCGCAGCAGAGTTTGCCTGTCACCATGCACATAGAAAAAACACCTATGTCTTAATTGACCCAGAACGATGAGTTGGCAGTCTTGCCCAATGCAATCTGAATGAGGCACCCCACATCAGAAGAAACAGTGGTGACATCTCAAATGGACTATCCGCAAAATCAGGTTCCAGTTTCAATGCTATACAAGGCACATTCATGAGTTGGTCTGCATCCCTGTTCGCTCAGGGCAGATCCAGCACAGTCACAGAGGTGCAAGAACTCCGAACAGTAGGGAAATGGCACCTCATCAAACTGAGAGTGACCCTCTGGTGGTGGCCGTTTGTGCTAAACTAGACTTTTTCTTGTATCTCTATCTCTCTTTCTCGGAAAGTTTTGAGTAAGTCTAAAATCAGGGAGGAATGTAATGTCTTTGGTGAACCTGGATCACAACACCCCTATACAAAGGACAAACGTTGTCTCTCGTAAGTGTGTTGCAATGTAATCTATAAATAAAGTAACCGGGCCTGCGCACAGCAGTGCCACTCAGTGTTCAGATAACCTGTGTGTGCCTCTTCACTTTGACCTGCTTATCTGCTGGCCAGGTCCCGGCCTAAGACAACAGTAGAATGCACCAGCATTTGGGACCAATAAGCAGTTCCCTATTCACTTGTGTAATGCAAAATGATAAGCCCTCCTGCAGAATGTGGTGAGAGAACCCTGAGCCTCACGGGAAACACTCAGAACAATGACTCCGGAACCACGAAGTTGTGAAAAACCAAAGCGAAACAACGGTTTCATTGTCCACGACTTCCTGGTTTTGGTACCTTAACCACGCATGTACATGCGTGGTTAAGGTACAGAAGAAGGGAGTCGGAGTCGAGGTGAAGGAGGAGGTAAGTTGGGCTGGGACTGGGGCTGTTTTTTAAGGGAGGGGATGGGGGATGGTGGGGGGCTCGGGTGATTGGGGTTTGGGGGCAGGATTTAGGTTTAAGGGATGGATTGGGGTTTAAGGTTTTAGGGGCGGGGTGGGGATTCGGGGTATTTTTAGTTTTTGGGATGGGGTGGGGGCTGCAGGTGATTAGGGTTTAGGGAGGGGAGGTGGGTCAGGGTATAGGTTTAAGGGGTGGGTTGGGGTTTTAGGTTTCAGGGGCGGGGTGGGGACTCAGGGTATTTTTAGTTTTTGGGGTGGGGTGGCGGGCTGGGGGAGATTATGGTTGGGGGTGAGCATGCTGGCACCGTGCATGCTTATCTCTAATGCCTTTACCAGGAATGCGTTTACAATGGTAAAATCGTTGTAAACGCATTTGTGGTAAAGGCATTAGTGGTTAGAATGAGGTCGTTGTTCCGACCTCGTTGTTGAGACACGGGTGCTTGAAGCACCCGTGGTTCCTACATATAACCGAGCCTCACATATCCTCGACATCTGTAGGCCCACAGCTGAAAGGGGACCTCCTAAAGGGTGGAAGGGCGCTGCAGAAGCCTTCAGAGACCGGTGTTACGCCCATGGCCTCATTGTTGTCACATCCTCCTGCAGTGTGGAGTTGGTTTTAACATTTTTTTTGCCTCCCAAATGGGTTTTGGTTTCTAGAACGGCCTTGGGTTTACTTTGTTTTCAACAAGCAGGTCTCCAAAATATGCCACTTTCATAAATGCCAACACTTTATAAGAGGAAAGTGGAAGATTTAAAAAAAGAAATCTGTAGAATGTATTTCTCCCACTGACTTCTTATGAAGGAGAAACAATTTCAGGCATGAGACAGCCAAAATAAAGGTATTTTTTGCTTATAAACTCGAGTTTCCCGCCTGAACGGGCTCTATTGGCATCTATGCACTTTATCAAAAAACAAATAGCTAGACAAGAAGGCTGAGGCCTATGTTTGCTTCCTGTTCCAGACAACAAGGGGCGGAGGCGTTAAGGGAAACAGGGGTGATGAGAGATGAGGAAAAGAGAAAGTCAGTTTAGACGAGGGGGCTGGAGGGGTGGTAATCAAGAGATGCTAGAAGGCTGGAAGCAAAGAGAGTGCCAGAGATTATTTTGAGGTAATTGTAGAGGGGAGGAAAGGGGCCTGGGAGAGTGGAAGGCATAGGAGGGCGTAATAAAAGGAATAAGAAACTGGCCATAAAATAAAGAACGATGGGAGGAGAGAAAAAAGATAAAGCGGGGAAGTATTGAGAAGAGGTGAAATACAAAGGTGGAGGGAAGTGGAAGGGAGGTAAGATAGACTGGAAGGAAAGAAAGAGAAGGACTGCAAGACGAAAGAACAGAAAGAAAGTTGGAATCTGAGACCAGTAAAGGAGAGAGAGAGAGAGAGAGCAGGGGAATGGCAAACTGGTGAAAATTTAAAAAAGGAATTGCAAGTGACAGAAAGCAAGAATTGGAGGGAAAGAAAGTGAAAGTAAACGTGAGAGACAGCCTGGTGAAAGAAACAGATTTTTTAAAATTGTAATTGTATTTATATAGCACTTATTAGCCCTGACAAGACTCTTCCCTCCTCTATCCCTCCTTGGCAAATCCCAAACCCCTTTTTACTACTATGATTCCTAAATAACATTTCCCCTATATTAATCCACCACTAATGTGGAGCCTGAATTCCAAACATCCTGTTTTTCTTCTAAGCTCACCATAGATTGCTGGACTTTCCGCCACACAGACTGTGCTGGGCAAAATAGGGGTTGGATATTCCTTTCAGTCTGTATTCTCAAACATATTCAAGCACGATTGGTTAAGGCATTGACAGGGACAAAATGGCACTAAAAATAGGCCCGGCTACGAAAATAAATGTGGCCTTTATTAGTGAATTAGAAAGCTAAACCAGCATTGGCAAAGCCAATGGGTCTTGCCCATGCAAGGCAATTGGTTTTTGCCAATGTGTTTTAGCCATGTTGTACACCACCATGGCTGCTGTTCAGCGTGACTTAACGTTAGTGGCGCAGAGGAGAGTGGCATGGAGTGCAGTGGCGAAGTGTGGAGTAGAGTGGCGAAGACTGGAGTGGACTGGAGTAGAGTGGACTAGAGTGTCCGAGTGGAGTCGTGCAGTGTCATTTAGTGGAGGGGCGTAGATCCGAGTAAAGTGTTGTGAAGTGTCATAGAGTGGAGTGATGTAGAGTGGAGTAGCGTAGCATGGAGTAAAGTGTCATAACGTAGAGTGGAGAAGCGTGGAGTGGGCTAGAGTGGAGTAGAGTGGCATAGATTGACGTGGAGTGTTGTAGAGTAGAGTGTCATAGGGTGTAGTAGAGTGCCCCTGAGTGAAGTAGTATAGAATGGCATGGAGTGGATTAGAGTGCTGTGGGGTAAACGGAGTGCCGTAGAGTGGAGAAGAGTGTTGTAGAGTGGAGTAGACTGTCATCGAGTATTGTAGAGTGGAGTGGTGTAGAGTGAAGTGTGCATGGTGTGTTAGAACACTGCCATTACAGGCAATACATTTTTAATTTAAATGACCATTATATTTGCACTAACAGTTTTACTGATAAAACAATACAGCGCACCAACGATAATATGTGGAAATGCAATGTAACTCAGTGTCTGATTTGTTTCGATTGTAATAAATGATTTGTTCTCACCACACTTCCGAATTACAAACAAAATGTGTTTCATGTGTGCTTTCCTAAGTCTGATATATTCTGAAATATTTGCACAGTTCATTTACATACATTTAAAGTTTGTTGCATGCTAGAACAAACCCTTTTTCGTTCCCAGGACCGCAAGATTAAATCCTCTCAAATTCAGTGTCTGAGATAGAAAAGTAAACATCAAGCTCTATTGGAAAACAGAGCCTAACATTTGACCTCTGTCTTTGAACACACAGCAGATTTAAAGGCACATTTACAGAAGCAAGGACTTATGGAAAAATACAAGGAAAGCTGGTGAACAAGTTTTGGTCCATGGGAGAGGCGAAGACATGCTGGACAGCCTAAAACAGATAAAGAAAGCAAATAGAAAGCCAGAAAATATGAGTTACAAAACCACAAAGGTAATGGTATGCAATGGTTGGAATGCATTCCCAGGGAAGCTTTCAGAATGCCTATAAGAATTCTTTTCACAGGGCTGAAACCTAGAAAGTGGTCAACATTTGCCAGTTGGGTAGTTTTGAACTTCAAAAGACATGCTTTATAAGTGTTTTGTGTGGTATGAAAAACTGCAAGGATATGAGCTTGCTGCAGGTATTGTTTGATTTAAAATCAGAAAACTCAATAGTAAAAACCAGCCCATCAGACCATACATAAAACAGGCCCACTAACAAGCAAAAAACACGTCCCACACCCTGACCTCTCAGATCACCCCGTCGGGCACTTCCTGATTGCCCTATAGGCCAGTTCTACCCTCGGTGTTGATGAGCCTTACAGCACACAATTCAGTAACCTCTGTCCCCTCATCTATGCCGTTTACATACATGAGTGTACATAATCAGAGTGGAGCGTACTTAAAGAGCGATATGTGCATGCCACCTCTCTTGAAGGCCCACACCGAAGTGGAATTCCTCTTCGTGCCTCATTCTGTGATAAGAGGCCAGGGTGGGGGCGGGAGAGTGTTTAGGAGGCCTGGAACGTATCACTCACTTCAGTCTTTACTACAAATTACATAGAACGTGTTCATGGCGATGGGCTATACATAGTGCAGCAGATGCAGTGACTGAAATGGGTCTGCGAAATGATGGCTTTATTTCACTACCGTATCAAGCTCCATTGTCCCTACGTGCTCTGGGGCCCAGCGCACTGTTGCTACCCACTACAGAGGGCCCAACGGGAAATTCTGAGAGGCGGGAGGGGGTGGCACAGTGTCTGCCACGGGTTGGACAGGCAGCATTAGGCACAGCACAGCTGGTCACAGACTAAACAGGCCCCTTATTTCAAGATGTGAAACACCCACTAATTTACGCTCCAAAGTATGAGGCTTAAAACAAGTGAGCAGTCCGTACTCCAGTGTAACACTGGCACCTAGCAAGTGGGATCTAGCTTTAGGTGCTGCACTGTCCCCCTGAATGAGACTATGCCCTTAGGGGAGAACCTCACCTCGAAAGTGTGAGATTGTGCTCCGAATTGTGAGACTCGTGCACAGCGAGTAACATTGTTTCAAAGTGTGCGGCTCACAGTGTCATTTAGACTGAGGTGTGAGATCCACACTAATTGAGTGACACTGTGCTTAAAGACACGAGACTTACCTAGTGAGGGAGACTGCTCCAAAAGACTGTCACGGCGATGTGGTACTTTTCCAAGGAGTGAGACTCACGCAGAATGAGTGAATCTAGCTCCCCTTCCACTTCAGAGCCACCAGTTCCATTCTAGAAGAAACAGCAAACCTGGTTCTTCCAATAGGCCCAAGACAGACCAGCGCCCCCTCTCAGGCGCCAGGATACTCTCGAGGTGACAACATAACAGACTACGAGACTCACCCGATGTGTGAGACTGTTCTTTCAACGTGAGACGTCCATAGCCAGTCAATGGGACAGTGTGCCAAGTTGTGAGAACACTACAAGGAATCTGAATAGATTCACTTATCAGCAGACAACTACTGCTCTGAGGTAAAGAGGGAGTGGGTTTGAAGCACTGGCTACACAGCGCCTTAGGTGCACTTTCTAGAGAGACGGAGCGAAGTTGGGAAAGACAGCATACATATGCTAGGAAAAGGAAGCATTTTGCGTTTTCATCATACTTTTTGAAGTGACATCACATAAAAAGCAGCATTTTATAATCTGAGAAAGTACTGTACAAAACTGTCTGTGCTCGCTTATAGAGCCTGCTGGGACAACACGTGCAACGCCTGCTATGCCAATACAATGTATTTAGTCCTGCTTTAAAGATCGACCCTCTAACCTTTATGCTATTAAGTCAGAGGTCCCAGACCCTCAACATCTGTCCACCTGCGGGTATCTTGCTAAAGGATGCATAGGTTTCAATAGTGCCGCAGGTGCAGTGACACTGGGGCCCAGTGGTCTGAGGAACCTATTTAACCTCAATTGTAGTTTTATATGCATAGGATGGTGGTAAGCAAGTGGCGGGGTCAATCAACCTCGCAGAGATAGAGTACAAGTAACACCATGGAGACCGGCGGGATGGGGCAAGCGATATCACAGCAAGGGACTAGAAGGTGGGAGGGGACAAAACATCACAGGGATGGATGGGCCGGGGCAAGAAACAACACATAGTGAGAGAGGATTTCAAGCAACAACACGGAGGGGTCCAGCAACAATATGGAGGGGGCCAGGAACAACACGGAGAGGTTCAGCAACAACACAGAGGGGTACAGAGGGGCCCAGCAACAACACGGAGGGGTCCAGCAACAATACAGAGGGGTCCAGCAACAATACAAAGTGGTACAGCAAGAACACGGAGGGGGCAAGAAACAACACGGAGGGTTCCGGCAACAACACAGAGGGGTACAGAGGGGCCCAGCAACAACACGGAGGGGTCCAGCAACAACACAGAGGGGTCCAGCAACAATACAGAGGGGTACAGCAACAACACAGAGGGGGCAAGTAACAACACAGAGGGTTCCGGCAACAACACAGAGGGGTCCAGCAACAACACAGAGGGGGCAAGCAACAACATGGAGGAAGGAAGCAACAGCACAGAGGACGATCAGGCACAGACAGCGACAAAGAGGCCCAGAGCGGACAAGCAACAACAAGGAAGGTAGGTAAGGGCAAGAAGCAACACAGAGTGGCACAAAAATACATGGGTAAGAAAGAGTGACACAAAGGAGTACCTAGAAGCACATGAGTAAGACATCCTGCAAACACATACACTCTTACAAAATACCTCAAGTAAAAGAAAAAAAAGTAGCTCTAAAAGCACGAGCAATGGAAGAACATAAGTGCTTAGACCATACTCCAGTGGAGGGTCAATAAGATGAAGAGGAGGTGAAGGCGGCACGTGCTGACCAAACAGAAGCAAGCAAATGACAATGACAATGAAGTCAAGCAATGGTATGTAAAGGGTGGGTTCTAAACCCCCTGTAAGCTAACACAATGTCTTAGGCCCTGTCTCAAGTGAGACCAAAAAAACAGGAGGTAGAATAATTAGCAAATATGAAATGTGGGTTGAGGCATTGGGAGCATAGGAAATTGACAATTCTTTCATTGTTGCCCAAATATATTTGAGTATGGCAAATTGGAGAGCTAACTCTCAAATATGCTGATTGTGCTCTTTTTTAAAGGACCAGTGGAGAAGATGTGTTTTTCCTTAAAAAATAGCAATATGTAATTTATCTCAAGTTCGCCCTCTCAGTGTGAAGCTTGGAGTGAGGTGTTCCAAATCTGAGGGCCTGATTTATTATTTGGCAGTCAGCCGACTCTTCGCCATGGCTGTTGGAGACTCTGCTGGAAAAATATAGAAATGTCCACTAGCCCAGCAGATATTTCTATCTGACAGGAAGTCCTGACAGCAGTTCTGATCAATATATTACACATTTTCTTTAAAGATTCTTCAACATGACGGAGCTGTATGGGAAACGTAATTTTTTTTTGTTATTTTCAAAAAGAAAATCAGAAAGTGGGATTTCCTTTTTGGAGAAAAAATGCCTCCCTCATCATGGGAGTTTCCTCCTATAGCATGAGGGCACTGGGTACTTTTTTTATGTTCCTTTTCACCAGGTTTTGCTTGCAGTGATAAGCATTGAAAATCAGCTGTATATCCACCTATCTGAATTAGGTAGCCCCAAACATAGCCAAACCTTTGACGGTCCTTACTCCTTTAGGCTATTGAATGGGTTTGATCATTGCGGAAACTGAGCAGTCTCCGGTGTCATCAATCCGTGGTCTACCTGCTTCTAAATCAGACGGGTCGACCATATTGTAGGCTGGGAGGGAACCCTGTCGCCGTTGCAACGGAGCTCTTGCCCTGCCAACATATAAATCAAGCCTAAGTTTGGTGTATTGTTTCCTGCTCTGTCATGAAGCAGCTGATGGGGTAAAAGGGGGGATGCACCTTTCATGGAATAGTGCTTCACATATGCATAAGAGTTGAAGCACATAAACGTGTTCAAATGTGTCCATTCTGCTGGGTCAACCTGACTTTTTAACCTTTTTGCTGTACTCTGTTTTGCTTACTACATAACTCTGTGTGCTTTATGCCTGCTAACCATTGGTAACATGCATGTGATCCTCCTTTGAAATGATAACATTATTATATTCCTTATTGGCATATTTAACATACCTATAAATCCCTATCATATGGTACCAAGGTGTACTCAGGACCTGTGACTAAAATGTCACAAGTGGGATGCAGCACCTGTTGTGCAATCCACTACAGTGACAATGTAAGCCAATTTGCAGACCTGCCACCGGTAGCCTGGCTGTGCAGGTTTTAACTGTAAATTCGACCTCTCAGAATTACCCCTTGTAACAGGCTTAAACCTTTCTTTTAAAACTTTACAAGACACCAGTAGGTAGACCATTTTGCCCATAAAGGCAGGGTGAATGGTATTCAAATGTATGACATGTAGAAGTCTAATGTTATACATATTTTTACAGTGAAAATGCCCCCAAAGCTATTTTTAGTGTAGCAGGTTTGGCAGTTCGATAGTAAAGCACTGTGACACAATAATATACACTAATCCTGTATCTCAGGAATGGGACTAGCTACAAAAATAATTAAACAACTATTTTTAATAGATGTTAAAGATCCAATTCAACGTCAGATTTGTTCTAACTATTACAGAAAGGTAACATTTTATACGTTCCCTTTGCCATGCTTATGGTCCCAGGAAGCTAAATTTGCATTTTATTCTCTCACTTTTTCCAATTAGTAATCACCATTTAAATAGGCATAAATGAGGTGGAGACCCACTCCCACGATCAAAACAATAGGCTCATCTGAATCGGCAGAGATGATCTGAATCTGACAAAATATGCAAGCGAGCTGGGAGGATCTTTTTGACCTCAAAGTGTCAAGTCCTGCTTGAATGTCACATACAGCTTGACAGATCTACTGGAGCTTTTTATATGACACTTGGGACGCGCTTCAAACAGGCTTCACCTGTCACAGAAAAATGTTAGCTGACAGTTGTGCATGGCCCTTCTGTTGTCTTTCCAGCCAGTCAGGATCCAATAATAGTGGGCCTCCATTGACATTACAGTGTGATAAACTGGTTGACAGGCATGCTGGGTTTACATATTACATTTGGGGCACACTTCAATGGTGGAAAACAGGATAATAAAACAGTGTGTGTGTATCAACTATCTGGATTCTGAAAGCTCAGCTTTGTTATACCAGACCCTTCTCGCTGAGGTTGTTGTGAGACAGAGACTGCCTAAAACTGAATTTTAGTGATGGACGTAGAAGGACACTAGGATTACCACCGTACACTCCCCCCCACACAACCCTAGCACTCAGAGTCGAATTCAGTGTGGCACAAAGGGGCCAGTGTTAGCCCCAGCAATACTACACCATTGGTTTGGGTGGTACTCAGGGGTCATTCCCACCCATAAGTTTGTACTAGGAATTAATGTGTCATTTTCAGGTACAGATTTTCGAACACTCCTGACCCTGAGGAAGATTAGAAATGGACTGAATCTTCTTTCTGCAAGCTGAGAAGACCCCTGGAGGACTGGACTTGTTCTCTCTCTTGTACCCAGATCAAAGAAGTGAGTTCCAAGGTTCAAAAGGTTGACCACCTGTTCAAATTATGTGGATACAACAAGCTGCCGCAGGCTGTTCCTGCAATGACCCAGCTGATCAGTGGCTACAGGACCTCGACTAGACTCTGCCTGTCACTCTTTACAAAGGGCCTTCCACTTTGCTGCAATACGTGTTGCTGCATTTTTAGTAACTTTGGAACCGTTTGAGTTACAAACACATTTTTGTTGTTTAAATTTGCTGCTTATGTATTATGTGGAAAATGCAGCAATTTTCACATTAAATCAGAAAAACATATAGGCATCAAAGACACAAAAGGAAAGAAACTCACAGAATGTTTTTATACATTGACTTTATTACAAATATTGCAAGAAATAACAAGAATACACAGTTTTGTTACATCCATTCTTGTGACCTACTGAGCGACCATTTTACAGTACCACTTTAATATTTATTTTCCAGATAGGGGATGTGGATCTATTATTGAGGATTCAGAATTGATTGAGGTGTTTCTCTTTCAAATATAATTTTCAGGCTGTCACCTAGATACACCCTTTGTGCTAGGTGATTGCTCTCATAGCAGTAGCAATAGTGCAGGCTTCAAGCAGAAGTAATCAAAACAATCACACAATGAAGCAGGAGATCTCAGCACCTGGCCTTCATCAGCCTTTTTGAGTAGTCATCCGGCAAAGACAAAAGGGCAGTCCTGCTTAGAAATGTTGATACTGGGGCGTGGCCGGGCCACGAAGAATGATGGCTGCCTAAGTTGTGAGCTCCGGGCCGCGGCGATCCCGGGGAGGAGGCGGGGGCCCAGCGGCCGCTGGAACAAACACTTTACCTGGCGTCAGCCCCTTCTGCCATCTTTGAGCTCCTGATTTGCACTGAAAGGGCCGCTATCGCAAGCCTGAAGACCTACGGCGCGCCTCGTGGTGGAGGCTTACCCGAGGGGCGGAGTCGCGTTGCTCCGACCCCGCGGCCAGCTCGACGACAACAACGAGAATTGACACGGAGGGCCTCAGAGACCCACCCAGTGCTTCGGACCCCCGGCGAAGGGACTCGTGCTTCCCCCCCCCCTCTGTGGGAGAAAAAATAAAAGAACAGGAGGAGAAAGGGGAGGGGGGAGAATGGAATAGAATGAAAGGAGAATGAAAGAAGAATGAGGGAAGAATAAAGGGCAGCCAGCATCCGGGGAGAGACAGACACCCCGCAACCCCCTCTTCATAGAACAAGTGGGAAGAAGACAAGGAAGGGGAAAAAAAAAGGGAGAAAAAAATAAATAACAACAAAATAAATAAATAATAAAGGAAAAAAGAGAAGAGAAGGAAAAAAAGAAAAAGAATGGAAGAAGAATCAAGCAAGGGCAAAGAGGGGGCTCAACTACCACCTACCTCCCCCCCACGACACCCAGACACTGGAGCAGGGACAAGCGCCCCTGCCGTAGCCCACAGGTATCAGTGGGGCCCCAGCGTCAACAAGAAAGGTGCCCAGGAACACATGCCGTCATTGGTGGCAAAATGACATGAAGAAGGACTTGCCTGCCCCTCCTTCAATGCCCCCGCAACTCACCTTAACTGGAGGAGTGCCCTAAAATGACATCTACCAATGACGGCAAGTAGTGGGCACGGTTGCATCAACGCTCCGGACTAGGACGGGCCCCACAGCTGTTTCATAATTTCGGTGCCCTCATCGCCATAACCTTCCTGCCTGACGACAAAAGTAGATCGCCACACTCCGCAGCAGCCACTGGGTCGGTACAAGTAAAGGGGGGAAAAGGAAAGAGGAGGAAGGAAAACAGACGGAAAGCAAATAACAAAAAAGGGGACAGAACAGAGACAAGAATCGGCCGATTTGTAAACCTCTACCCCCATCGGACCCCGAAGAAGGCCTGGGATCCAGCTGGGTAGTCCCATCAGACTGACAAGGCGATGCCCGGTAGCAAGCCGCACCATAAACCCGCTAGCAAGCTGGCGCGGCAACTACTATTTTCGGAGGCGCTCCACCATAAACGCCCAACTTCCATAACGACAGGTCCTCACGCATCACCACCCCCAACCGAGCCTATCGCGATGTCTGACAAGGAACAATCCACAACCATGGAACGGATATTACAGGAGATCACTGCTGTCAGCCGTCGAATAGAGGGAATGAACGCTTCTATAACCTCACTGACTCTAGAGACCAAATCCATGCGATCAGACATTGCAGGCTTCCAATACAGGGTGACAGGACTGGAACAACGCATGGGATCATTGGAAATACAGGTAGCCGTGTCCCAGGACAGAGACCAGGATCTCCTCTACCTCAGGAGTAAACTAACAGATATGGAGGGCAGAAGTCGAAGAGACAACATCCGCCTACTTGGTATCCCGGAAAATGAAGAAGGCACAGATATGCAGGCCTTTCTGGGCTCTACCCTTCCTAAACTGACCTCACTGGACTTCGACCCGCCGTTGGAATTCCAACGAGCGCACAGAGTAGGCCCGAAACGCTCTGACAAATCCTCAAGGCCTCGACCAATTATTGCATGCCTACTATGCCACAACCAGACCCGTCAAATACTTCAAGCGGCGCGTAGCCATGGACCTTTCTGGATAGGCCAGCATGACATCCGAATAACTGCCGACTATTCCAAAGATACCAACGAACGCAGAAAAGCCTTTCTAGCTCTAAGACCCCGACTTCGCCAACTGGAGATGAAATATGGCCTTTTTGACCCCGCAAGAATGTGGGTCACCAAAAATGGAGTATCCAAGGATTTTTACAACCCCGAAGAATTGAGACTTTTTCTTGATTCTTTTCAACATCAGCCCATGGAATCTACCAGCACAAGCCGTCAGCAAGATGCCTCAGGGGATGACAAAGGTAAAGGAACCTCCCCCCCAGGAATGGAGAAAGCAAGTAAGGCCCTATATGACGCTGACACCTGTCAAAGGGGCAGGGACATGGAGAGACTAGCTAGATCGCACGATGACAGGGGTCAGGTCCTACACGCTGTGGCAGTCCACACCCAGCTATCGGAAAGAGACAAATCCCGCTCCCCGCTAAAACCAATGACTGTATCCCCCTGAGATGGCGACTTGATACAGTGCATGTGTGAGATAATTGCAAAAACACTGAAGCGTGACCGCCGACAACCCCATGGACGGATGAGTACATATTCGGATCTTACATCTGTGTCTTCTTTATAGCTGTTGATGCCATTATTAATAATAGACGGTTAGTAAGCCTATGCCCTCCACAAAGTAATATAAGGCTTTATAATGTGACAATGCAATGTAAACTGCTTCTAGCATAAGACAGGGTACACACATTAGTGCCCAGACTAGACTTCACCGACTCCCACAGGCTACATATGAGTCAGGGCCTTGCTTTGTAAAGTCGTTACCAAACACCTAATAAACAAACTGGCATTCCCTTACCGCGCTGCAGAATATCTTGCAGCAGCAAAAAAAAAAAAAAAATACAATATAAGCTAAACCTGACCTAAGACGAAATCCATACGGTTAACACTTACGCCAGAACCTGTTAACCCCCATTACTCACCCAGGGGCCAAAACTAATCTAAAATGTACTCCGTGATACAAAACCTAATGCACGACAGTACGGCAGCATGGTGCGAAACCCTGCCAGAGGGGATATCATGTCATAGAGACATCCTGTTATACATTCCAATGACATTATACAAGATCGGAAGCATAGAATAAAAGACAACACACGTAAGCGCACCTTAAAGCCTCCCTCCAGTGCAACACTGTCTTATCATATGCGACTGTAACTGACCCCAGGGACGGATAGACAAACAATTACCCGGACCTGACATTTGCGCTTCCCTCATAACTGTTGACATCTTTTCCAACAGATGACTAACACATGTGTGCCCTCTATAATGTACTGCTGCAAACCGCGGTATTATAATATAAATTATCAATAGCTTATACCGAGCACACGTACTCGTATCCAGACTTGTTACCGGCGACATCTGCAGCTTCCACCCGGGACAGGGCTTTGCCCGACCACTATTGTACCACATGTCTAGCTAACAAACTGGCAGCCCCTGAACGTACTTTACTTTATAGTATTATGCTGTAATAATACAATACAAGGTATATACAGCGTAATAAGAAATTTACACTGTTTACACATAGACCAGGACTCATTAAGTATCATTACTTACTCTACGATAAGTCTTATGACACACAGTCTAACAGATGATAATGTGATAGTATGACAAGGAATTATGTTATAGTATTTTACCAGAATTAACAAGTTACAGTGATATTGTGTTACGTGTTACAGTGACATTATATAAGTATGGAAGTATTCAAGATGTTATAGGCCTGCACCTCTTCCAACCTTCGCCCGACCCAGTACTGCATTGTCCCATACACCCCTCACCAACCTTCCCTCCCTGCCTCTCCTCCCTCCTCCCCTGCCCTCCCCCTCCACTCCCATAACATAACCCCCCCACCCCGCAAACATTAACCCCTAACCTTTACTTCCCTATCAAATCACCCTTATAACGCAGGATTCTACATGACAGCACTAACCAAACATGGTGGCTGTCCACCATCCCAAAACTGTGAGCACGTGAATCGCGCAAGACATCGCACTAGTTACCATACGTCACCAGATAGACCTCCTCCCATATACAATCACGAGCATCCCCCTTACCACCGTCATACTAACACGATGCTAAACCTCCAGTAACACAAGGATTCTCTGTAGACCAAGTCCTCCCCACTGCCCATATGTCGCTACCCCTCACTCCACCCCCACTCCCATCCAGGATAACAAACCCCAATCATCATTATTATCATGGTCAATGTCCCCCCTCAAGTTCTCCTTACAACGAACTCGTGGCTCTCTCCTCCCCCCGGAACTCGCGCAATCTGTCAGAGTCACCAGATCCTCGGGGTCTGTGCACGTTCCCAACACTTCCACCACAAGACAGCTCCAATACTCTGACTAGATTTGTCACAGAGTCTAAGAGAGTCCAAGTGGGGAAAAGGGGATTAGGAAGGGAACAGCTGGGAAGGAGACCTGTAGGAAGCAAAGGTTAAAACACACAACATCAAAATTTCATCTCATGAAATCAGTACTAGGCTATGACTCTAAGCATCGTCATTCTGAGAACATGAACAACCTAAGAATAGACTTAAAATGACTAGGCTTCAAGGTGACTGAATACCTGTGAGGGAATCAAGAGAGGTTAAATGAAACATTAAAATTCAAGTACTTTACTTTGCATGAGAATCAGGAAACAATCTGAATAAGTTCTAAACCATCATATGAATCTTTTTTGAGAATACATATTAGGAACACACAACATTACATCTAGAACTCTGGCCTTTTCGTTCTCTTAAAATGTTGGAACATGAATTGCACACATTGCAGATTTTCACATAGGTAGTAAACACCATAGAAGGATTGTGCACCATGAATAACACAACGTAGATTCAAGGAATAAATCACGCAACTTGTCAACTCGAGTACTACCAAGTAAATGCCTTAGAATGGTAGCGCACAATGAATAACATGAATTAAGCACAAGGAAAGAATCGCGCGTCTTGCCGATTCGAATGCCACCATGTAACTGCCAAGGAATGGTAGCGCACAATGAATAACATGAATTAAGCACGAAGAAAGAATCGCACGTCTTGCCGATTCGAATGCCACCATGTAACTGTCAAGGCATGGTAGCGCACAATGAATAACATGAATTAAGCACGAGGAAAGAATTGCGCGTCTTGCTGATTCGAATGCCACATGTAACTGCCAAGGAATGGTAGCGTACAATGAATATCAAGGGTTAAGTCACTAGAAAACGAATCGCGCGTCTTACCGATTCGAATGCCACCATGTAACTGCCAAGGAATGGTAGCGCACAATGAATAACATGAATTAAGCACGAAGAAAGAATTGCGCGTCTTGCCGATTCGAATGCCACCATGTAACTGTCAAGGAATGGTAGTGCACAATGAATAACATGAATTCAGCATGAGGAAACAATTGTGCGTCTAGCCGATTCGAATGCAACCATGTAACTGCCAAGGAATGGTAGCGTACAATGAATATCAAGGTTAAATCACTAGAAAACGAATCGTGCGTCTTGCGATTCGAAGGCCACCATGTAACTGCCAAGGAATGGTAGCGCACAATGAATATCAAGGGTTAAAGCACAAGAAAACGAATTGCGCGTCTTGCCGATTCGAAGGCCACCATGTAACTGCCAAGGAATGGTAGTGCACAATGAATAACATGAATTAAACACGGAGAAAGAATCGCGCGTCTTGCCGATTCTAGTAACAGCATGCAAATGCCCCAAAACGTCCAAGTGCACATATACACGTTAGGCCCAAGAATTCGAGCATCCTCGATAACGGAGTCGGGGGCCCAGCCCAACCTCCGTCTTACCGCCCTGATTAAGGATCACCAATGTAGAATGAAGGGCAGAGGCCTGGAAGATCAAAGTAGGCCTCCGGAACAGAAGCTCAGGAAGTTGCTGCTGCTCTGCACCGGGACCTCTAAATAGTGAGCACGTGGAGCTGGGCTGGCTTCCTTATACAGAGTCTTGGCCCAGCCCACAAACCACATCCAGGCATGCTGCAGGGAAAACTTCTAGAAGGCCCTGGAAGGGGACCACACCCTGACACAGTCTGAAAGCCTGCAGCAGTACATCACATGTGAACAGTATTTATATGCATGCTGAACATAAGTCTTCAAGATTAAACTCTGCAATGCAAAAGGTTAAACAACATCATATCAGCACAATGCATAAATTATGTTAGCTTGAAATTGCTAGGTTTTTGCATTCTAGTCGCCCGTAGAGCGCACACTGCCCTGATGTTGACACAATCTTTTGTCATCAACCAATATCGGCTGCCTTCTGTTCCCCCTTCGCCTCCCCGGCAGAGATCGTCCCGACGGTACAGGAGTTCAGAAAGATCCGTTTACAGATCTATCCTCAGGGGACGTCGGACCCCTAGCCTTTCCCTCTCCCTCTCTTCTCCTTCTTTTCCCGGCATTTTATTTTTGTTATTTTATTTTACTTCATTCCATATATCAACGTCAACACCCCCTTCTTCTCCCCTCTGTATTGCTCCTCGGCCCCCCCTCTCCTCCTCTCTTCCCGCCCCCTTTTCTTTCTTTCTTCTACCCTTCTCCGTCCCCGCTCCCCCTTCTTCTTTAGTGGGAACACCCGGTCCCCACCAGCTGCCCTTCCCTCCTCCAAGCCATCACATTATAACAAGCATAGCCTCCATCCCAACAGCTGAAGTAGCCCCCCCCCCTGCTATTACCGCCCTCGGGACCGCCAAGACCTCACCCTACCACTTAAAATGTCAGGGAACGCCCCCCATGCGACACATCCACTACGAATCCCCTCCTGGAACGTGGGAATGGCATGACGAGCTATATTAAATGGAAAAAGATATTGTCCTATCTTCAATCTAAAAGACCGGACATTGCCCTGATCCAAGAGACACACCTTGATAACTTGGAGTCCAGTAAACTTAAACGGGACTGGGTAGGAAAGGTCGCCTTTAGCTGTTGCCCAACAGACCAGGAGACCGGGAGTGGCACGCCTTGCAAATGCGGAGTAGCGATACTAATACGCAAGTCCCTCCCGATTCCAATCATTAAAACGTGGAACAATACGGAGGGAAGATATATATTCACTAAATTAAAACTAGGAAACACCTTCCTATGTGTGGGCTCCGTTTACGCACCAACCGGCACAAAGCGCCCCTTTTTCCTACAACTAAATCGTCTTCTGACCGAAATCAGAACCACCCGTTACATAATCGGGGGAGACTGGAACCTCGCCCGAGATGCCATACTGGACAGGACAGGCCCCATTGATGCAGGCAATAATCACGACAGGGCACTTCTGACAGACCTAACCACGGATGCAGGCTTAGTTGACTGTTGGAGAATACCACACCCAAAAGATAAGGAATATACTTTTCTATCATCTGCCCACGGTACCCAATCACGCCTGGATTATTTCTTTGTATCACACAACATAATACCCAAAATGCAAGACACTAGTATCCTAGATAGTGGACTCTCAGACCATTCCCCGATACTACTCCTGATCCAAGCAGGTTTAGCCTTCCCTTGTCGCAAACCACGGCGCTTTGCTATACATAGATACCGCTCCCCCCAAGGGAAAGAACAACTTAAGGCCCATATATCCACATATATGGCCGAAAACATGGGTATTGTGGCTTCCAAACGGGTTCTATGGGCAGCGGCAAAGGTGTCTCTGAGAGGGAATATGATGTGTGATGCAGCATTAGCCAATAGAGACAGAGAGGCCCGCCAACGCACTTTAGAAACCAAGATCCAGAACCTCACCAAACAATATACCGCCCAGCCATCCTCAGCGCTGCGCCGCTCCCTCGAACAGGCCCGAATGGCACACAATGAGCTCTATACATCACAGGCGGAATACGCGTTGCAAAGACTACGCGGTCGTCACTATGAGCAAGGTGAGAAGGCAGGACACCTTCTAGTGGCACAGCTTCGACAGAGAGAAGCTGCCTCTGCTATCCCGGCCATAACGTCCTCTTCAGGAGTGGTATTGACCCGCCCGCAAGATATTGTGAACAAATTTGCTACATATTACCAACATCTTTATACTCCTGAAATAGCGACCGACCATGTACAGACAGAGGCATTCCTTACAGCGGCCAATCTACCCTGTCTTTCGGAGGCGGGCCGAGCTCTTCTAGAGGGCAATATAAGCAGGGAAGAAATAACGCAAGTTATCGCAAACCTCCCTTACCATATATCTCCGGGAGAGGATGGATTCCCTGCGGAATTTTATAGATGGGCTGAGGAAGAGGCAATCACTGCGGTGCACGAGGCACTTACGGAAGCATGTCAGGAAGGCTCAGTCCAACAGGGCTACGATTGTCTCCTGCCTAAGCCAGGGAGAGACCCCCTACTCTTTGGCAGTTATGGCCCCATCTCCCTCCTGAATGGAGATGTCAAACTCCTAGCCAGCGACCTGGCAGCACGTCTACGTAAAGTGATACCGTCCTTAATTCATAATACTCAAGTGGGATTTGTGCCGGGTCGCACCTCCAGAAATCACATTCATACCCTCTGTCATAACCTACTGGAATCATTACATTTACCAGAGGAAGCCCTTGCTCTGTCTCTAGATACGGAGAAAGCATTTGACCGTATTGAATGGCCCTATCTGTTTACCACCATGAAGCACTTCGGCCTCAGAGAACAATTTATCTCCAAAGTCCGATTACTGTATGACGATCCCACGGCACAAGTTAATTGCGGGGGCTTTCTATCAGACCCATTCCCCATCGGAAGAGGCACTCGACAGGGTTGCCCCCTGTCACCGCTCCTATTCCTGCTAGCAATGGAACCTCTGGCAGCTACTATACGGACCTCCCAATAGATAAAAGGTATCCCTCTAACAGGGGGTTCCTCCAAAATCTATCTCTACGCGGATGACATCCTACTAACCTTGTCCGACCTAGAAAGATCCTTGCCATCACTACTCTCTATCATAGAGGGCTTTGTGCCCTTATCCGAATACCCGGTAAACTGGGACAAGAGCGAATCGCTGCCCCTATCCCGCGTAACGACGAGAGCTGCAATCCATGGCCTCTCATTCAAATGGACCCCGACTCGCCTTAAATATTTAGGAACATACATCAACCGAGGCCTGGAACACATGGTCAGGGAGAACCTTGACCCTCTTATATCCCGGATGAAACAGGACTTCACCAAGTGGTCACTACTGGGCTTATCCATGTGGGGCAGGACACAGGCGGTTAGGATGGTTACCCTCCCGCGCTTCACATACATATTAGGCATGCTCCCTCTACAGGTGCCTCTCTCCTCACTCCGAATGATTGATGCCTCAATAAGGACCTTTGTCTGGGGCCCCCACGCTCAAGGCTGAAACCTGCAACAATATTGGCACGATGACCCTATGGAGGCTTAGGCCTACCTCAGTAGAACAATACTCATTAGCCTTACAGTTATCACAGCCTGCTTACACATAACCATACACCCCGGATCCCCACAATGGGTAGCCACAGAGAAACTCCTACAAGGTCAGCATGCAGAGATAGGAGGGCTATTCACTGATCACCCCCACTTGTCTAACCCCATCCTTATGGCCACAAACGCAGCCTGGCGCAGAGCTTACCGCCTACTGGGCATACACCCTTTCTTGCACACCCAGGCCCCTATAGCAGGGAACAAAAGCATAAAAATAGGAGGAAACATCCTTAGGTGGCCCAAATGGAACAACGCTGGTATCCACAACATATCCCAAATCATAGATGGCGATTGCTTCCGAACATTCGCCTCCCTTCAGGAAGAGTTCGGCATACACAATAACCAAGAGTGGCGATACATACAGCTTAAGCATTGCATGCTCAGAGCCCTAGGAACCATCCCCCCGTGGACGCTCAAAGCCTCACCCATTGTCACTTGCCTACAGAAGTGGGGCCAACACAGAGGCATTATGGCCGGTCTATACGTAGAGTTAACAAACCATCTTTACTCACAGCCCCTTCTCGAACGACTGCGCTTAAAGTGGCAGGATCGACTCAAGGTCACCTACACTGAAGAGGAATGGTCGGACATAATAGAAGCCCTTGACAGTGGTGTCCGCGTATCCCGCCTGAAATTCTGTCTATTTAAAGTCCTCCAAGAATGGTATTGGACCCCCATAAAACTCTTTAGGGCAGGCTTGATGCCTCACGCGAAGTGTTGGCGATGTGCAGACCTCCATTGTGACCTACTCCACATTCTATGTCATTGCCCGACGATACAACTCTTATGGGAAGCTGTTTCAGCAAATACTTACCAGTTCTATAAGTGGGTTGAAGAGGTAGGGGTTTCTAGGGATTTCCAGTATTGGTAGCATGAATAAGAAGCATTTACAAAGGGGATATCTTAATACATGTGGCCTTTACTCACATAGGTGCCATCCTGCTGCTGGTCTTCTTCCTCACTTCCAGGTCCTTCTGTGCCTATAGGCATTAGTCCTCTTTCTGGTTCTTTTTCAAGTCCTCCTTTTCCGGATTTGTTTTGGTTATCCTGATCCTCATCCTGGCCCTGGTCTAACTAGTTCTGGTCACCCTGGTTCTTGATTCATGAATCTGGGGGTCCTGGTTGTAGTCCTTCCTGGCCCTGGTCTTCCTGGCCATGCTACTGGGTCATCCTTGTACCATCCCTTCCTGGGCCTCATGATCCTGGTCCTACTGATCCTCATCCTGATCCTGGTGGTCTGATTGATACTTATCCACTTAGCCCTGTTGTCCTGGTACGCCTAGGGCTGGCACTCCTAGTTTTCCTGGTTTGGATCATCTTGGTTCACCTTGCCCTGGTCCCTGTGGTGTGCCTGGTACTGACCCTACTGGGACTGGTCCTCTTTATTAGGTCCTCTTGGGCAGCGCCTGGTCATTATGGCCCTGGTCTGGTCCCACTGGTCCTTGTGGCTCTGGTTATCCTGGTGCCCCTGATACTCACCTGCCTGGACCTAATACCCCAGTTCCTAGTCCTCCTTCTCTGCTTGGAACTTCAGGTCCTTGTTACTCTACTCCTTGCCTGACTAGTTCCCTGAGTCCTCCTCCATGCCAAGATACTCTTGGCCCTGGCATTCCTGCTCATTGTCATCTTGGACAACTTGTCTACTTTATCACAACCCTCCTTGTTCAGGTCATCTTGTTCTTAGTCATTCTTAGCCACCCAGGTTGGTCATCATTGCTCCAGCCATCCTAGACTGCCTTGTCCTGGTCCTTCTTTTCTTCCTTATCCTGGTCTTGCTTGTCCTGGTATGCCAGGTCCTGATATTCTTTGCCTCTGTCTATTGAGTTTCTTTTTCCCCTTAGTTGTGGTCCCACTGGTCCTCATTGCCCTGGTCCTCTTAGCTCTTGTCCTGCTGGCCCTCTCCTCTTTATTCTTCAGGGCCTATTTTCCTAGTTTTCCTCATTCTCAGTAGGCATGCCTAGCAATGGTCTTCTAATTCCTAGTCTTCAAACCACGTGTGTTTCTGTTCCTCCTTGTCTGGGTGTTTTTTTATGCCAAATCATCTTGGGTCTGGTCCAGCTGGCCCTTTCAGGTCCCCTTCTCCTAGCTCCTTCTTTTCTTTCCTGATCCTCTTGTCCATTTAACTAGTTCATTCTGATCCTTCTCACCCCTCTCATCTGATTCCCAGTTCATCACTTCCTGGTCCTGTTGGTCCTCTCGGCCTACCTGGCCTCTTGTGCCCTGACCCTCTTAGGCCTTGCCCTCTTACCTCTTGTCTTCTTGCTTTGGATCATCGTCGTCCTCCTGGCCCTGTGCCTTGTCCTGTTGGTCGTTCTGGCACTGCACTCAATGTTCTGGGCTCTCTTGAACCAGGTTCTCTTTGTTTGGGTCCTTCTGATTGATGTAATTTTCATCATGATTCTCCTGGACATCCAGATCTAGTCCCCTTAGTCTTCTTGGCTCTGGCTGTTCTGGTGTGCCTGATCTTCTTCTTGATCTTTGTGCTCTGCTTGGTACTCTGGGCCTGGTCCTATGGCCATGCCCCCCTGGCACTCCTAAGCAAAAAGTACAGATGATGGGCAGAGTGCTGAACAAATCAAACATTCATCCCCAGTCACAAATCTGAGTTTAATCCATCACATTTTGGCCCACCACACCACCCTAGTTTGGACCCAGTCATATGCAAATCAGCCTTGACCCTGCTCCCCATGGGATCAGTCCAGTCCAAACCCTTTCCACTTAGGGCGACAAAGCTAAAAGAACAGATGATGGACGGAATGCTGGACAAATCGAACATTCACCTCCAATCACTGATCTGGGTTTTATCTATTGGTGTTTTGCTCACCACATCACCCCATTTTTACCCAGTCATATACTAATCAGTCTTGACCATGCTCCCATGGGAACAGTCCAGCTTGAACTGCCTGGCCATGTCCTCCTTGGACCATAAATAGACACCCTGGAACCTGTTTCAGGGTATTGCCCCTCATGAGCCAGGCTAGCTTGAATTCAGTGGCACAGTGAGCACAGGGCCCACGTCTGGGCATACCTTTCCCACTTAGGGTGACAAAGCAAAAAAAACAGTTGATGGACAGAATGCTGATCAAATCAAACATTAATTGCCAGTCACAGATCTGGGTTTAGTCCATCATTTTTGTGCTCACCATGCCACTCCAGCACTCCTAGGCCTGTCCTTGGTCAATGGGTGCTGGTCTTTCTAATCCTCCTTGCTCTGGTCCTGGGCCTCCTGGATTTACTAATCTTTGTATTCTTCGCACTGATCTCCTGTTTTTCCTTGCTTATTCCGGTCCTTGGTCCTATTGGCCTGGATATTGCCTTCCTGGATCTGGTTCTGATTCCCTTGGGCCTAGTCATCCTGAATCTTATTCTCCTGCTGCTATGCAAACGTATTATGGTACTCCTTTATTTGGTCTCCTGGGCCTGGCCATCCTGTTGCTCACCTTCCTGGCCATCCTGTTGCTAGCCCGGTGGCCTGAACCTCCATGCTGAATTCATCCTGTTTCAGATGCCCCTTGTCGTGGTCCTACCTATCTTAAAAACCTTCTAGTCCTGGTAGTCAAGGTCCTAACCCTCTTTGTCCTGATGTTACTGGTGCACTTAGTCCTTTGTTTCCTGGTCCCTTTAGAAATTTTTCTTCTAACTCTGGCTGCCTGTGTCTCTGGTCCCAGTTGCCTCGCACCCCTGGCCAAGGTCATGCTGTTCTTGTTTTTCATAGTCCTTGTCCTTCTTGAGATTCTGTGCCCAATGCCCCTGATCCTCTTGGTCCTGTTCCTTATAGTTAGGTTCTCCTAGACCTTACTCACCCACCTGCTATCTTAATCTTGGTCACCTTCATGCTGGTCATCCTGGTCCTTTTTTCCCCATTGTGCTTGTTATCGTAAACTTTGCCTTTTGGCCATCGTGGCCATCCTGTTTTCTCAAGTCTAGGCCCATCTGGCCCTCTTCGTTTGCGGTCCTCTTGGTCCTAGTCACCTTATCCTGCTTCTCCTCATCGTCAGCATCCTAGCCCTGGAACTTGCTTCTTGTGTCCTGGCACTTTTACTCTTTGTGGTCCTACTTTGGGATGTCCTTGTTCTCCTGGATCAATTCTTTGTCCATTTAGTCTTTCTGGTACTATAGCCATTTTTACATGTCCTCTTGACTCAGGTTCTCTTTGTTCGGGTCCTCCTGAGCCTGGTCATTTTGGTTCTGGTCCTCATGTCCACCACTGTCCATTCAACTTAGTTTTCCAGATGCTGGTTGGCCTTCTTACCTCAGATACACCTCACCCTGGTCCTGCTACTTTTAATGACTGCTCTGCCCAATTTGGTTATCTGAGCCCTGGTCCCCTAGATCCTGATCTTCATAGCACAATTAGCTTGCTTCCAGTCCTCCTTGTCATAATCTTTTAAGTTTACCTAGTTCTCTTGCCCTGGTCTTCTGGTTGTCCTTTGTACTGCCCCGGTCTTTCCAGTCTCTGTCCTGCTTATCCTAGTATACTAGACACACTGACCATTGCCCTTCAGGTCCTGATCTTCTTTGTCTACTTCAATCTGGCCCTGATCCTCATGGCCTTCGTCCTCATGATCTTTGCCTGAATGGCTCTGCAATAACTTGTGCTGTCACAGGTCATCCTAGCCGTTCATATTTCTGATGTTTCTTTACCTATAGTTCACTCTAGTTTAAGAAGATCCTGACCCTGTACTTCCTGCTCCTGGTTTGACTGGTGGACATTCTCATATACTCCTGCCTCTAGTCATGTGGATCAGTGGACTCCTGTTTCACAGGCTCCGAGTCCTGGACCCTTTCATTCTTCTCACCCTAATTCTCGTCCATCAGTACTGCTGGTCCGGCTCCGCTGCTTTATCTAGTCCCCTCATTAGCTTGTTCCTAATCCTTCTGAATTTAGTCACCATGGTCCATGTGGCCCTGCCTTAGTTCTGGTACTCCTGGTATTGGGTTTTATGATGCTAGTGCCACTGGCCTTGGTTTCCCTGGCCCTCCTAGTCCTCAGTCCTCCTACCCAATTCTACTCCTACTAGTCCTCCTAGTCTCCTGGTTTGTCCAGTCTACCTTGTTGTTGTCCATCTGGCCATGGGCCCTCTAAAATGGTCCTTCTAGTAATAGTCCTAATGGATCTGGTCTTCCTCATCTCTTTGGCACTGATCCTCCTAGTTCCTATGTTGTGGGTCACCCTAGTTCATAGAGTTTTTCTCACCCTGGTTTAGGATCCCCCTGATCTGACACTCCTAGACCTTCTGATTCTGGTCCCACTGGACTTAGACTTTCTCATCCTTTATAATTCCCTGGCCATTCTAATCTAGGATCCCAGGTCCTGGTAGCCCTGCTCCTTTCTGGTTGTGGTCTTCTTGATCCTGGTCCTTTTGCTTTTGGCCCCTTGATCCTCATTGATCTGATGTCTGTGGTCTTGGCCTGCCTGTCTCTGGTCCTTCTCTCCATTGGTCTCCTGGTATAGGTCCTCTTTGGTCTGTTCACTAGGGTCTTGTCTTTCTCCTGGTTGGTGTGCACAAGCCCTCATAGCCCTGCTTGTTGTTAGGGTCCAGAGCCTTCTGTTTCTTCTATCTCTGGCCCTTCTGTTCCTTCGAGCCCTTGTCCAATGGGTCCAGATCCTTCTGTTCCACATCCTCCTGGCCCTCCTGATCCTTGTCGTCCTGGCCCCAGTACCACTAGTGCTGTTTTTCATTGTCTTGTTCCTCATCACCTATTTGTTCCCCGTCCCCTCTGGCATTGGTAACCCTATTCCTTATAGATTAGGTCTCCTTGGGCCTGGTTCTTCTTGTTCTGTCCCTCAAGGCTCTGGTCGTCCTACCCCCTCTTAGTGGTCCACCTCTTGGCCCTCATCCTTCTACTTTTCATCCTCCTCTTCCTATTACTACTACTTCCTTCACCAGTGCCCACTCCACAATGACTTTAGTCATGTACAGTCTCTAAGCCTGTCACAAAGAGTTTAATTTTTTTATTTGCATTCCAGATTTCTTTTGCTGAGGCAGCACTGTCAAGTACAGAAATTAGGGCCCAGTAGAGACAGGATCTTGCCCATTTTAAAGACTGCTTAACATGATAAAAATCAAAACTACCATTGCCAAGGTGCATTGTGCAGGTGACTAAAATGTCAATGTGGCTAAAGGGGCCACTCATGAATTGGGAACAATAAGCATCAATGCCCTAAACCTATTCTTCTGGGTGAATAATATGAAAAGGCATGTTTATTCAAAGGCAGCTGAGTGAACTCTTCCTGTGAATTATCTAGATGCATTAATTACTTGCTCTTGCTTTCACGTCCACATTCCATATAAGCCCCATTACAGAGTCTCACTCAATTTACCTCCTGCTAGTACCCCAAATCACTGTGCCCCAAACACCAATTATATAGTGTGTGTGTCACTCCATCTGGAGCCCAGGTAACTCCTATCTGTCTGCATTCCCTGTTTGCTGCTGCTTGTTGACAGCTGCTGTGTTGCTGGATTTGAAATACTAAGCAAGCACAATGCCTCCATAATTAGAAGCCTAAAGCAAGCACACTGCCTTCAATAGGAAGCCCAAAGCATGTATGTAACATGCTTTAAAACCATCCTCAGTATTCTTTGCTGACATCCAAATACTCCCTGACTGAAGCGCAACATATCTGTGTGCCATATCATGAAGCTTTTGTTTGATTTTTATGTTTCTTATTTGATTGTAAAATAACATAAATGTTTTTATTCAAAATTGATTTTAGGTTTTCTCATTTTTAGACAGCTTAGCTTAATTCATGCACTTACCTTTTTATAAACTATTTTACATTTGTATGTGTACTTGTTTTTAAATGCATCACACATGCTGCATCCCCATTACAATAGGGCCACCACACTACCATTGCCTGGAGTCCTTTTTAGGTCGAGCTTGGCAGCGTGCAGCGCTGTGTGGAAGACATGTGGCATTGAATATGGGCTTTTATCCACGCCCACTCTTGCCACTGGTTCTTTGTTGTGCTTGTCTTAAATACTTTCTTTTTCTTGGTGCATGTTGCTAAATGTCCCTCCTTTTGTGTGCTAAGCTCCTGCTCTGGGAATTTCACCAAGAGAACATTTTTGTTGACCATCGCACTATGTCATGCTTCCTCCTGTTACAGCGTGTGATGGCCCCTTGTCCCGTCTGGTTTCGGTTTTACCTTTAATCCCAGCCGCGATCCTTTCTCCTTGTGGCTCAGTGCCATGCTTCATGTTCAAATGTATATTTTTTTAACAGCTGAGCCTTGTATTTTCAATTTATGTGTCAAAAAAGTCCAGTTATGAATTTATTTTAAAGGCACTCGCATATCATCAACTTTCATCACCTTTTTAGAAAGTGTTCTCCGTGGGCTTGGGAGGCTGCTTTGCTTTGGGCATCTTTCAGTAGTACGCACGCTTGTTTTTCCTCCTGACAGTATTGTTTTCGCTGGGTTAGACTGCACACTGGGCGAGGTTTCGCTGCTCTTAAAGCAAATATTTTCTTAAACTTTCAATGTTTTGTCCCGCTAGATTTTTTTCATAACAATTTATCTGCTTACTCTCTTGTGCAAGGGCTGACAAAGACCTTATAGAACAACATTCCCAACTGTTGAAGAAACAGAGATCTATAAAACATGCTGTTGTTGCCTCACAATTAGTCTTAACAAAAAAATTCTAAACCCCTTCTGGAAACTTCTCAAAGAGTGCGCTGCAAAGTCTGCCAGCCGTGCTGTCCCTCGCCACCATTTCACTACCAGGGCGACTCTCTTGAACTCTATATGTGAATGCTGAAGAGGTGAGGCAATTCCAGTGGGTTCAACTTAAGTCACAGGGCTGTTTTTTTTTAATGAACTTTATTTATTAGTTATTTATTAGTTTTGTGGTACAATGTGGTAAGCATCATATATTATATCTGAAAATAATTCAGCTACCCACAGGTTGACTCAGTTAGGACAGTCACAAATGGTGCACGTCATCACAATAGTGATTGCACAAGGCATACAAAGCTGAAGATGAGAGGGAAAAAGCATCTGAGCAGAAATGTGTCCTGCTGTAAGTATTGTTTAAAAAAGCCTTGAGTGCTGTTGCTGTGTCCGTGATTATTGAGTCTGTCCCTGTGTGTGCATAAGGTCTTTTGTAAGCATGTCTGGGTGTAACAATATCACTGTGTTATGTGGCAGTGTGTGGCATTATACTGACCCAGGCACAATGGTGTTAATTCTTGTCATATGTGAGGCTTCAAGAGCTGATAGTAGCCATTGTTCATATAATGTCAGCCCTGGAATAATAGTGGTTATTGTTGCCATATTACGGTTATTAATGATTTGATGGTGTGCATCCCTCAAATGCTTGCCCTGGAACAATGTTAGTATATCCTGCCATATTGTTTTAACCCAAAGCAAGACAGTGTCCATCATCTGTACAAGTCTGGAGTCAGCAAAGTAGGGGTCATTTTTTATATATTTTAGGTATCCAGGCCATGATACCTAGTATATTGCGGGCACTGGTCGATTATTGCTAATTTCAAACACTTTGTTGGGATCCGCGTCATGACGGTGCCCCAGAGGTATTAGTGTTAATTTCTAGTTTATTATGGGCATCTTTGGGCATGGGTGTGCCCACTAATGGTATAATGCTGGCCTTGGTATAATATTGGTATTTTTTTATTTGTGGTTAGCCATTACGTGATGGTTCATAGCCCTGGTGTGAAGCTGGTCCAAAGTAACGGTGAAATGTCCTACCATATTTTGCCTATATGTAGCATGACAGTGGCGGTCCCCTAGTGTAATGCAAGCATTGTGAACATTGGGTCCCTTTCAGTCATTTGCTCATTATTTTGTAGGAGTGGACTATTATTGGCAACCACAGTCTGCAGTATTTATAAATACATCAATTTCAGAGGGTAGCATACATTCACAACCAAGTAATGTCATTAAGTTTACTTAATCATTGTCCACAAATGAATACTGATAAGTGTTTTGGATGGTTGCCCATATTTGTTATGATGCTGGCCTGCTATAATGGTAGTATTTCTTGCAAATTGTGGGCATCTTGGTATGATTATGTCCGTATCTGTTATAGTGCTGGTCCTGGTTATTGTTAAATTATGAAAGTGAAATGTAGGCCTTGTGAAAATGCATTTTCTCAACCTTTTGTTTTATTTATGCCTTTTTAGACCTTTTACAGGAGCAGTTTGCTGAAAAATGAAACACTTAGTCACTATTTGTCAAATATTGATAGGGAAAGAAGAACCTTCATGGTGGGTTCAGGTTTGCTTGGCACATCATGAAAAAATAGAGATCATTTCATAAGGGCCTCTAAGTAACCAATAACGATTTAGAAAATTGATGTGACACAATTTGAAAAAAAATTGAACTATCTGGCCCTATTTTCTTTAAAGTTTCTTATTAACCCCACCGAAACCTTTACTCATTGCAATTCTGGGTGGGCATTTATACCTAATACTTTCAAGAATCACCATTCTCCACTGCTTTCTGGTGTGTTGGCATGTTCTGTTCACTTTATAGTGCTAGACAACATTTTGAACCATCATGTTGATAATTAATGATATTAAAATGCAACGGGTCTCATTGCCAAAGACATTGATAGATCAAATATTTGAGAGAAGTGTTCACTGCTCTGGCAAGGTCTTATTTCTTAATCGGTTAATGATGTGCCTATCTTATGGCCAAACAAGTGTCAGAAAGGAATTTGGTTACACATTTCCTTATAAATGATAAAACATGCACTAACTTGTGTGTTCAGTTCTTTTGCAACCAATTAGTCTGGCTGCAGCTGGAGTGCTGTTATAAATTGTGTTTCTGATTGCCTTAGGTATGCACCTAAGCCAGGCAGAACACACCACTCTCGTCAGGGCGAGTAAGTTACACACCCAAGAAAACCCCTGCTCATCCCCTTGGTAGCTTGGCACAAGCAGCAAGGCCTACCCCAGTGGGAATATGTAAAACATTTACACAACACATGTGACACAATAAACACACCACAAAGAAAGCCCCACATCAAGTTATATAAAAATATACTGCATTGCATAAAACAAAAATATACTGTATTGCATAAAACATCATTAGACCAAAAACGACATGTATCTGTACTACCCTGCTACACAAGCAGTGGTCAGGGCATAACATAGGTTACTAGAACTCTGTGAAAGTAAGCAGTAGTCAGATAAACACATAAGTTCCTGGGATTCTGCAACACAAGAAGTAGTCAGGTCATCAGTATCACCAAAAAAAGCACATTCAGTATAAACACATTACCCGGAATGCCAGGACATCATCAGGATTGTACATAGAAGAGGAACATTACCCAAGAGCATGTCATATAAAACACTATCATGAATGCCAAAAAGAAACATTTCCATATAGCCCCTGTCAGGATAAAGACATCATAGAAGATACATTGTTGGGAACACATAGATATGCTGCATGTCGTAAAAGAAAAACATCTGGCACCACAAGGGTATATGCCCAGCACCCCTGGACTCCCATTAGAGGTTATGCGGTGGAGCACAGTCCACAACGTTCACCACAGGAGCTCTTTCACTCCTATCACCGCAATTACGGTAATGCTGGTGTGACGTGGGTGAAGTGCAGAGTACAGGAAAAAACGGAAAAGACACCGTACATCCAAATTGTAGATTCTTCTTTATTCTTTGATAAAGATCCACGACAGCAAGATGAGTCCTGGCAAGTCCAGAGCCAGAGTCAAACTGACTCTTGATTCTGGAATCTCACCAGCACTCTGATGCAATGTGGAATTGAGAACATAGAATATGGAACACAGAACAAAGTACATGAGACATAAACCAAGTAACATATTACATCATTCCCCCCTTTAAACTAAAACAAAACTGATAACAAAATAAAACTATTATCCTTTCCTAATCAAAACAATTTAACACAAAATCATTAAACTTGGATGGTATTTTGACAACTCTGTTACTACGGGTACACTTCTCATTAGAACATTCACGTACAATAGCATTGCCTGTATTATTAGTAGAAACCTTCATCTCAACAGAGATAGGTAAAGAGTCAGATTCAGCAGGATCAACTGATTCATTGGTTTGCACTGTAATTTCCTCACCTCTTGAACAAGATGATGTCATTGGGTAAGCAGAACCAACATGATGAAACAGAACTCCTGAACCATCACTGTTTCTTTATGAGTAAACAGTCTTAAAGATCTGAGCCTGTCTGTCAGTGATGGGGACAACACTATTTCTATTCCACCATCCCTTACCCTCTAACAAAACAGAGGCTTTGGTCACCTTTAATACTTTAACTGGAAGGGAGTATCTGGATTCTCCTTTAGCAACTCTTTGAGGTTTCTTGATAAGGACCCAATCGTGTACATTCAACTCTGTGACCTTGACATTGTTCCTCTTATCATAATTATTTTTTTGAATCAATTGCTTCCCTATGACATGATCTCTCATCACACTCATGGCAAAATCAGACCTATCTGCCTTTTCGCTAATAGAATTGGCTAACCATGCCGGCACAAGCTTGGACCTTGATTCCCTACCTCTTAGTAGTGTGAAAGGGGAAATGCCCGTAGTAGAATGTGGCGTGTTTAAATAAGCCCATATTTTCTCTCTTAGAAAATCTCTAACATTACAATTACTAGCCATAGCTGTCTGAATTCCTTCTTTCAATATTCTATTGGCCCTCTCTACCAATCCATTAGAGGCAGGACTATAAAAAGCAACTTGTAAATGTTGAATATTGAACCTTTCAAGGAAAACAGCCATTTTCCTTGAGGTAAAATGTACTCCATTATCAGAAACAATCACTGATGGAGACCCTTCCAAAACAAATAAATCTGTCAAAAATCGAATTGCAGAATCTGTATCTGTACTATCTACAAAATAATAATATATCCACTTAGAATAATAATCAATAGCAACAATCAAATACTTCATATCTTTAGGTAATAGATCAAAAGGACCAGAGAAATCCAAAGCAATCTTCTCCCGTGGTTTGTTTGGTAGAGCAACAGTATGCAAGGGCTTCACACTGTTTCGCCAATGTTTATCAGACACAACACACGATGGGCATTGATTGATGAATTCTGCAACTTGTTTATCCATATTGGGCCACCAATATTTTCCCTTCAAAATTGTACATGTGGCAGAGATACCCATATGACCCTGATGTGCTACTTCAATTAATCTAGGTCTTAATCCTTTAGGAGGCACGCACCCAGATCCCCTCATGCAAAAACCATTCTCGCAAGACAGCTCCATCTCAAGTTGTTTAAAAGTACTTAACTCTCCAGAATATGACTTTTTGTTGGGCCAACCATGCTTGATATAATATAGTACTTGAGACAGTAACGTGTCATTGACCATAGCAGACTCCCACTCTTTTTGTGAAAAAATGCCATCAGATGAAGAAAATAAATCTAAAACTCCTATCACACATTCTGTGTCTTGATCATCTCCAACCTCTGTGGTGTAAGGCAGTGGTAGTCTGGATAAACAGTCCGCTCTCACATTTTTACCTCCATTCATATATTTGACCTCAACATTGTACTCTTGCAGTTTAGATAAAAGTTGCACCAGCCGGGCAGACGCTTTACCTAGACCATTGCCGTTCAATAAAAATACCAAAGGTTTATGGTCCGTGAAAATTTCAAAATGAGTTCCCCAAATACATGTTTTAAACTTTTGAACAGCCCAAACACACGCTAAGGCCTCCCTTTCAATAGTGCTGTAATTACATTCAGCACTAGAAAGAGCTCTAGATGCAAACGCGACAGTATGTTCCTGCCCTTCTTGCCACTGTCCAAAAACTGCTCCCAACCCCTTAAGACTGGCATCCACTGTTATGAAAGACTTGGCAGAAGGAATGAAAGATTTCAAAGTAGGAGTAGATAAAACACCATGTTTGACATGCTCAAAAGCATCATTAGTTTGCCTATCCCAAACAAATTTACTACCTTTTTAAGTAGAGAACGGAGGGGTTGTACAATCATTGCAAAGCCATTAACAAACCTAGAATAATACTCGCACAGCCCTAAAAATTAACGCAACTAATCTTTGTTAGACGGAACCAGAGCTTTTCTCACAGCTTCCAGATTGCACATTTTGGGTTCAATGCCCTCAGCAGATATGGAGTGACCTAGATATTCCACACTCCCAACTAAGAAATTACATTTTTCAATCTTAATGGTTAACCCACACTTTTGAAGAATGGTAAAAACTGTATCTAACGCTTGCTCATGTTCCTCCAAAGTTGCTGCATGGATTAAAATATCATCTTGGAAAGCGCAAACTTCCTTAAGATGCCCAAACAAAGTATCCATCATTTTCTGAAAAACACTCGCCGCTGAGGCAAGCCCAAAAGGTAATCTGAGAAATTTGAAAGCACCAAAGGGTGTAACAAAAGTTGTTAGATCCTGAGAGTCTTCACTAAGAGGAATCTGGTGATAAGCTGAATGTAAATCTATAGTAGAGAACATTTTTGAATTTCCCACTGTGGTGATCAATTCTTGTATGTGTGGTAGAGGGTGACAATCTACTAAAATATTTTTATTAAGGGATCTTAAATCAACACACAATCTGAGGTCCCCATTTATTTTTTTGTAATAACTATTGGAGAAACACATTCTGATGCATTTGTTGCAGTGATAATTTTGTCCAACACTAATTTGTCAAGCAACACTTTAAGTTGATCTCTAATGGAGAGTGGAACTGGTCTGACTTTATGAGCAACAGGGACAACTCCTTTTTTGAGTCTAATAGTGTGCTCGAACCCCTTCACATACCCAACTTTATCCACAAAAATATCAGGAAACTTTAGTATATATTGCTCAGGACCTATATTATTAGGTACAACATTCAAAACACATTCCCTGTCAACAATGTGTGGTCTCTCACCTAATCTAATGGGATTCTCCTGCCCTGGGTATAGTACAATACCCAAGCGTGCTAAATCTTTCCAACCAACTATGTTCCTGCCTTTGAAAGCCACATAAATTTTAGTAAAAATAGATCTGCCTAGTATCTCCAAAGTAGCATAGAAGAAACCCAAAAGATCAATGTCCTGATCTCCAAAAGCTTTTGGAGCAACATCAGCTTCAATTAGTTTTTTAGAGTCAGGCCATAATTGATAATAAGTATTGTCTGCCAATATAGTGATGGGAGCACCAGAGTCTGCCATAACGACTACTCCTCTAAAGTCTATAGTCGCCTCACATACAGGACCCTTAAACTGAATTTTAGGACACCCCCCCTTACTTTGATTAACCATATCGACAGTGAGAACTAGATTAGATACTCTTCTAGAACACTGATCCAGCTCCTCTACCTCTTCAGCATTAACATTGCTGATTCTCATTTTGGATCCAGAGTTTGTTTGTATGCAAACTACCTGGAAATGGCCAAACTTACGACACTTCAAGCACCTTTTCCCAGCAGCAGGACAATTTGGATTGTTACCTAAGTGACTGTTGGAACCACAACGATAACAGGCCTTGCCCGTACGTACGTATCAACCATGTTGCCAAAGTCACATTTAGATGCAAGCACACGCAAATTGGCCAAATATTCATCTACAGATTCATCTGAAGACTGCTTACACATAGCGAAGTTGAATCTTTCTAATAAAACATTTGAGTCATCTGAATACTGTTTTTTAATCCTCTCCTTTCCTTCGATGTAAACATCCCAAGTTGCGTTGTCTCCATGCGGCTGTTGAATTACGGGTAAATTGTCAAAAACACGCTGACCAGCTATTCCTAGGTGGTTGAAAAGAAGGGCCAATTTCCTGAATGGTGAATAACTAATAGCATCTATTGCCGATAAATAATTTTCAAAAATTCTCAGCCATTCATTCCATCTTATCTCCGGTTTACCTCCTTTTTGCAAAAAAGGAGGAGGCTGCATGACCAGTTGATTTGATGCCATGTCAACTCAGTGATTTTTGAGTCCACGAAATACACAAAAAGAGATTGTCCTAAGTTGGAAAACTAGCAAACGTAAGTCCCCAAAAAGAAAATATATATAAATATATATATATATATATATATATATATATATATATATATATATATATATATATATATATTTTTAGGTTATAGATCCAAAATTTTAATATTTCCATGAAGATGACAGAATTCACACTTCAATAATGTCCAAAACGAAGAGTGTTACTGTGTTTCCCAGTTTTTTTTTTTTTAATATACAAAAGGTAGCAAAGAGCGGTGGCGTTAGCGCGTCGTCCTAGCAACTAACGCATGAAACAGGAAGTAGAGCGCTGTTGTAGAGCACCATTTCCATTAAGATGCGGCTTTCGTTGGTGTAAATACGTTGCCCCTGCAACTAACGCATAAAACAGGAGACGCGCGTTGCCCAGCAACGATCAGCGTGCAGGACGTGTGTGAGCACACCCACACATGCGCGCAGGACAGCTGTGCGCGCGAGTCCACACGCAGCACTGTGCGCTCGAGCGCTTAACGGAAAAAATGGCTCAGGAGCTCCAAAGCCTTGAGGCAAGCTTCACCAGAGCTTACCTGCCGTAGAAAAATTCCGGTAAGAAGGCGTACTTCTTTTTCTTTAAGTCTCTGGCAAAACAGCACCATTAAATCTCTGCTTGTGGTCAGGCCGCGCAGTTTCACATCAAACAGCGGTCGGTGGATCACGAACAGTTTACCCCACTCCTGGTACCAAATTGTGACGTGGGTGAAGTGCAGCGTACAGGAAAAAACGGAAAAGACACCGTACATCCAAATTGTAGATTCTTCTTTATTCTTTGATAAAGATCCACGACAGCAAGAGGAGTCCTGACAAGTCCAGAGCCAGAGTCAAACTGACTCTTGATTCTGGAATCTCACCAGCACTCTGATGCAATGTGGAATTGAGAACATAGAATATGGAACACAGAACAAAGTACATGAGACATAAACCAAGTAACATATTACAGCTGGGCAGAACTAGCAGGATCATGGACCTCTATCAAGGGTCGCCACCCCATCCTGCTACCTCCACAAGTAATGCCCCCAAAGATATGCTCCCAAGAGGGGTGAGGGGAGAAGGAACCCACCCTCCCCCACACAAGCGGTGAGATCTCTCTAGCGAAAAGAGCAATGGGGAGGCCACTGGGTCCACTGCAGATTTCCCCCTACTAGGGACAATAGGGTACTGTGGAGAGCCTCCGGGCTCGGGCGCCTCATCAGGCGTGAAGACGGGCACTCTGTTTCGTCCAGGGCCGGTGAGTGCCTATAGGAACATGGCACTCCTTCCCCGTGCGCGCACACAGTCGGGGTGGGAAGTCACCAGGGGCAGCTATTCTCTTGCGCCTGGTTCAGGTGGGAGCTGCTGCGAGGGAGGCAGCTATCCCCCGGGCTCCTGGGGACACACGGCCCACCTCCCTCTTGGGAGGGATAGGACCATCTAAAAAATAGCCTCATGCGGTGTCAGGTGTATTTTCCCTACCCCGCTTCTGTCACGTCGCTCCTCTTCACCAGGGGCTCTTCCTCACACCGGAGTCCTTCAGGAACGTGCTTTCAAAGTGGCCTGAGCCGTGGCGGTGAAGGGCCTCTGGAGTGAGTGCCAGCCTGTGCCCTGGGGGCACTGCTCGAAGCAGGCTCATCCGTGTGATCACAAAGGGCTCCTCATGATCCTTCCTCTGCGGGGAGTGGGAAGCCTCACACGTTGGGACACAGGGGCACCCGAGGGGAAGAAGGAAAAACAAAAAAAAGAACTCCAAACCAAGCGAAGTTGAGCGCTCTTCACATGCTGATGCGAAAATGAATCGATCTCCATGCGCTGATGAAAATAAAGCAAGGAGCGCTCTACACGTGCTGGAGAACCACGAATGCAGGGGGAACAAGCATTTACAATGCAACGGGTCTCGCGTTTGCTCATGTTAGAGCTGATCGCGTTGTAAAGTCCTAACCCGACTTTTCACCTATCGGGCAAAAGTGCATTTATGTACGTAACCTAAAAAAGTGAAATTAACTATGTAAAGCACTCAACTTCTGCCAAGCGAGATCGCGCTCGTAAATTAGAGAAAAAGAAGTCCACGAGCCGGACAGAAAACAGCGAGCCTCGCATGTTTTCAGTACTTGGTCCCTGCGCTCGAGGAGGGCTAGCCACCGGAAAAGGCATGACGTATGCCTGCCTTCCACTAATGAAAGCAAGCAGATTTTATTAGGCAAGCCCACGAACCAATAAAAAACACTGACGTGAAGTTTACAGAACTCCGAGCCCTTTTCTAAATACAAAAGCGTCTCGCTGCGATACGCATGCGCAAGCGCATGCAACCCAGGCTCGACCCAAAAAGGAGCACACCACTCAGCCCCTGGAGAACACTGGGGGCACCTGAGCAGGGGGCAGGCAGGCCAGCACCGAAGGGTCTGGTAAGCAAAAGTGGCAGTCCTCCTTGGTGACCTAGCAGGTCCTAGATTAGCACCTCAGCAGAACAGTCCGCAATGGTGTTTCTTAGGAAGTCCTTTGCAGTAGCCTCAGGTGCCAAGTACATGCGGTGTCCATCAGTGACTAAAAATGTGGGAGACAGCCCCCTGTACTAATACCCATTTTGCACAGCTTCCACCAAAGGGGGAGGGGAGCTCCAACTAGCACTAACCGGTTCCAGGAATGTCCCCTATTTCTTCCAGAACTGGCTCCAGACATCAGTAGGGGGTAATTGAGCTCTTTGTGTGAGGCCAGGGCACAGCCTTTACAGATGCAGGGGTGCCCCACCACTACCTCTCTCATCCCAGGAGACCATTCAGTACACCTCCACCCTCCCTGTGTACAGGCTGTCTGAGAAGTATGCACAAAGCCCAGTTTTCACTCTGCTCCAGATGTGGAATGGAGTTAAGATGCAAAACACCAGAGTTATAAGCACAGAGAAATTCCCACTTTCTAAATGTGGCATTTCTACAATGGTAATATAAAATCCACCTACACCAGTAAGCAGAATTTCTCACTACTATTCCAGCCATACCAAACATGCCTACGCCACTCCTCATAGATCAGACAATACCACTTAGACATATGTTAGGGCGTTTCCAATGGAATCCTATGAGAGGGACAACCCTCACAATAGTGAGAAACTAAATAGGTTGCTTGTCACTATCAGGACATCTAGTACATAAAGACATATGTTCTACTTTTTACATACACAGCACCCTGCCCATAGGGCCTTCTAGGGCCTACATTAGGGGTGACTTAGGTGTAGTAAAAATTGATTTTAGGCCTTTGCAAGTAGTTGTACTTGCCAACTGCGCATGCAGGCGCTACAATGGCAGGCTTGAGACAAATTTGAAAGGCTACCTCTGTAGGTGGCACAAGCTGCGCTTCAGGCCCACTAGTAGCATTTAACTTACAGCCCCCTGGTACAAGAGCTACCACTGTACATGGGACTTACAGGTTAATTAAATAAGTCAGTCAGGTGTAAGCCAATCATACAAATTTAAGAAGGGAGAACACATAAACTTTAGCACTGATCAGCAGTGATAAAGTGCTGAGAGTCCTAAAGCCAACAAAAACAGGTCAGAAAAATAGGAGAAGGGAGGCAAAAGGTTTGGGGATGACCCTGCAAAAAGGGCCAGGTCCAATAAGGGCAGAGTGTTAATTCTCCCACATTCCTTGTCTGACAACTGGAGCTCTACATGGCTGCTTGTAAATTTCAAAACATGGACACAGAACATTTGTTTAGTTATTTAAGGAGTTGCACCTTGGCCTTCCTTCCCAAGTTCAGCTGGAATGCTGCCAAGCACCCAACGATTGATTCAAGCACACAGATTTTCCTCCAGTTTCAGCTCCATTGGCAAAGCTCCCATTGTGTGAGTCCTGGCTTTTTAGGTTCAGTGTAGCAGCGCGCAAGCGCTGCTTTCCGATGTGTTGTAATCTCTTCTGTGGGCTTTGACCACACTCATCTCAGGCCCATCACGTTTATTTGTTCTTGGGCTTGCCTTTCAAAAATCCCTTGATGTCACTAGTAAACGTTTTACGTTTGTCCCACCTTGGGGCTGTTTTATTACCGCCTTGCAGGCTGACTCTGTTACATGGATAATTGCACAATTGCTGATATACTTTAGCGTGGGTGAACTACTTTTTTCTTTTGTCTCTCTCCTTCTCGCTCATGCTCATGTCGCTTAAAAGTTTCATACAGTGCAAACTCGATTGCCGGTATTGGAGCACTTTACCAGTTATGTAACATTGCTTCTTTTTTATTACCTTCGCACTCTCCGCCGGTCATGCCGCTTTGAAGTTTATAGAGCGTGAACTTGTATTTTCTCTCAGTCTCTTGTTACTTTAAGATTGCTACAAAGAGTTCCTTAGCGTGCGATAAAGCCTTATTACACACTGCGTTTTGTTGAACCCTCCCCACATTTTAATCCTGACTGTTTCTCTATAACAATTGCTCTGAGCATGTAATGCCTGACTGCATACGTGACTCCTGCATCTTGTGACCCTACTGTTTTTCATAAAACTGGCTCTATCAATGTAAGCGGCATGTAAGACAAAATGCAAGATTTGATAGGAAGAAAACACACCCGTCAATACACACCAACGCACTTAAAGGAGACCAGACTTTTTTTATGGTTAGCAACCTCCACACAAAACACAAGCTGAAATTCATGCTTCTCTTTGATGTGGGCATCTGCAAACAGTGAATGTGCAATTTCAGTTTCATGATGGAAACTTTTCAACATATGTTTTAAGCTTTTTTAATGACTAGCTACATATTTAAAATTAGAGTACAAAATGACAGCAGTATTCCTTCAACTGAGGTTCACCAAGTGACTCAGTGATGTAGGCGTGGGTTGTTCAGAAGGATTCTCTCTGTTCCTATATCCTCCATTAGTATTTAGGCAGAGCTCTCACATCACCTGGAAAACCCCACAACACTACAATGGTTTCGAAATGTTTCACTCTTGAGCACATCGAAAGTTGCAAACACGTGGCAACTCAGGATATCAAACCGCAGCTGGGCAAATGGATTGTCGTTGAAGGTGCTGATGCAAGCCTGCTTTTGCACTTTTGTTGTTTTTACTGGTGTGCAGAAGGCCCTTATATGTGTGATAGTACAAAGGGTAAAAGAATAATTTCCTAGGTCGTGTACTTTATTTCCTCTACCTACAAGTGAGACCATGTAATAAGTTGATGTCTGTTAGACAAAAGTACGTTCTCTCTCCAGAAAGAACAATAATCACCAAAGTAATTTTGACATTTGTACATTATATGTGCTTTGCGTTCTGCCTAGTACACGTTCTTTGCAACAGGCACATTAACCCTCTGCGCTACCTTATAATGAGTTCAAGCTTCCACTAGATAAAACTACGTTCTCTCTCCAGAAACCACATTAATCGCAAGTTATTGTGACATTTTTACATTATATGCACTCTGTGATCTGTCTAGTACACATTCTGTGCAGCAGGCATATTAACCCTCTGCGCTACTTTATTATGAGTCCAAGCTTCCACTGGACACGAGTACGTTCTCTCTCCAGAAATAACATTAATCATCAGAGTTATTTTTACATTTTTACATTATATGCACCCTGATCGGCTTAGTACACGTTCTTTGCAGCAGGCATATTAACCCTGTGTGCTATCTTGTAATGAGTCCAAGCTTCCACTAGACAAAACTATGTTCTCTCTCCTGAAAGAACATAAATTGCCATAGTTATTTTGACAATTTTACATTATATGCACTTTGTAATTTGCCTAGTATAGTTCTTTGCTGCAGGTACATTAACTCCGCGCTACCTTAAGATGAGTCCAAGCTTTCACTAGACAAAGGAACATTCTATCTCCAAAAAGAACATTAATCACCAGAGTTATTTTGACATTTTTACATTGGATGCACTCTAAACAGAAGAAATCACAAATTGAAAAAAACTGCTGTAACAGTGATTTGAAGGGGACGGTAGTTGCTGGACATGGAATATATAGGCCCGATATAGCTTTAAAATTCTGTTGTCTCAGTATTTAGGGCCTCATTCTGACCCTGGCGGCCGGTGACCGCCAGGGTCACCGGCCACGGGAGCACCGCCGACAGGCTGGCGGTGCTCCGAAGGGCATTCTGACCGCGGCGGTTCAGCCGCGGTCAGAAAGGGTAAACCGGCGGTCACCCGCCGGTTTACCGCTGCCCTTCTGAATCCTCCATGGCGGCAGAGTGCGCTCCGCCGCCATGGGGATTCAGACACCCCCTACCGCCATCCTGTTCATGGCGGGAAACCCGCCATGAACAGGATGGCGGTAGGGGGTGCCGCAGGGCCCCTGGGGGCCCCTGCAGTGCCCATGCCAATGGCATGGGCACTGCAGGGGCCCCCGTAAGAGGGCCCCGCAAAGTATTTCAGTGTCTGCTATGCAGACACTGAAATACGCGACGGGTGCCACTGCACCCGTCGCACCTTCCCACTACGCCGGCTCAATTCTGAGCCGGCGTCCTCGTGGGAAGGTTGATTTGCCCTGGGCTGGCGGGCGGCCTTTTGGCGGCCGCCCGCCAGCCCAGGGCAAATCTCAGAATCACCGCAGCGGTCTTTCGACCGCGGTGCGGTGTTTTGACGGGGTTACTTTGGCGGGCGGCCTCCACCGCCCGCCAAAGTAAGAATGACCCCCTTAGTGCTTTAACATTTATATGCAGCAGGATGTTGCTGCATAGTGCTTTAAAGCTATTTTCTGCTTTGAAGATGTTTGTTTTTTGGGCCTCAAGGAATAATAAGTTATTTCTTTAAGCGCAATATTACAACTTTACTGAACTCCTTAATGAATACCTTTGAAATTTGTGCACTGCAGCCACTTACAAACCCTGGACAGGCAGCCAACCCCAGCTCATGAGCTGTAGCTGCAGTCCATGATGAAAACAAACAGGTAAGGTGCTGAAATCATGGCTTTGCTGTGTTTTTACTATGATACACTACTATTCAAGAGGGTATTCCAACGGTAATATTTTAAAGCTGGAAACCACCCCTTGGAGTAGTATTTGTAGAATTGTCCAGCTCCCTAGCGCAATGCGTGATTCTCACATTTAGTTTCTGTTTCTGCTTTGCATTCTGGGACTCGTAGTTTTATTTTTATAACATGATACAAGCTGCAAATACAAAGAAGAAACCTGACTAGATGAATTACTCATGTTTGAGTGTGTGAAACTTGAGCTGGGCATCCGTGTATTTATAAAACTAACCTCGAGGAGATCTTACACTTGATTATGCTGTACGATAGTCATTATTTTATAACTAATATTTCAGCTCAAGACTGACTGAGGATCATTATTATCTTGTGAGATGGCTCTCCTCAAGCATTTGAAAAATCATGGATGTTTTGTTTGAATCCCCAGACTGCAGTTAAAGGACAGTTATCCAGAGTCCGGGGTTCCCCAGAGGCTTTACAGAGGCTACGGTAGATAATACTAATGCTCTCTTTTGTGGTAGTGTGGTTGATTACGCTGTACAATAGTCAATATTTTATACCTAATATTTCAGCTCAAGACTGACTGAGGATATCTTGTGAAATGGCTCTCCTCAAGCGTGTGAAAAATCATGGGCATTTTTGTTTGACTCCCCTTACTGCAATATAGGGACAGTGATCCAGTAAGCAAGCATTCTTGGAGTACAATTGTTTATTTATTCCCCCATGGGTGGGCAATGTCGTCTATACCAACTGCCAAGTAATTATATTTTGCACCTGGTAGTAGTTTGTGTTTTAAGGGCCTTGTTTAAAAAAATATTCCAGTAGGCCTACTAGCCCTTTAGTTATATGCAGGACCACTGGACTTATGTGGCAGAAAGGATCTAAATATATGGCAGGGTTGACCAATTAATGTGGCTATAAAGGCCAGTTATGCATTTACAATGCCAATAGCGCCAACTCAGATAAATGCAAGGCCTATTGCATTGCAAATACTTGTTTTTCTTCATGGCTATCTTAATAAAGACTTCCTTTGCACTATTTATCCGGCTGCTGGTCAAATTGTGCCTCATCTCTATTATTTAGTCTATAGCCGGCAGAACAACAGAGATTATGTACTATTCTGCTGCCCGCTGGGTAAATGGCAGAGAGTTTGTACCATTTGGCCTGCGGCCAGGTCAATAGACACTTCCTATCACAAAAATAGTTTTGGAGCACAGCAGGAGGCAGGCATATGATATAACTCAACACAGTTTAGCAGCACTTCCATGGGAGTGTATGCAATCACAGAACATAGCTTTGGAGCTCAAGCAGGAGGAGGTGTATGATATAGCAAAACAGTTTAAGAACATAGCAGGGACAGGGGCAAGATATAATAAGATATAGTTTAGGAGCACAGCAGGGGCAGGCATATGATATACCAAAAGAAAGTTTAGGAGCACAGCGGGGGGAGGTGTATGAGATAAGAAGACATAGTTTAGGAGCACAGCGGAGGATGGTGTATGATATAATGAAACATAGTTTTAGAGCACAGCCGAAGGCAGACATATAACAAAACAGAATTTAGGAGCATGGCTGGGGCAGGTATATGATATATCGAACATAGTTTAGAAGCACAGCAGGAGGCAGGTGTATGATATTATAAAACATGGTTTAGGAGCACAGCATGGGCATGAATATGTATATGTATCACAACATTTAATTTAAGAGGACGACATGGGCAGCTTTATATGATATAAAAAACATAGGTTGGGAGCACAGCAATGGCAGGTATGTGACATAATACATGATTTTGGTGGGGTACGGGATAGCGCCCCTTAACTTTCCCCTGTAAAGGCAAAGGATTCTACGAGGTCTGTCAGACTGCAAACACCCTGATCGGGCTGTGGCGGAGTCAATCGCATGTCGGTGTCTGGCAGCGTTTTGTGTGATTCTGGTGGGTCAATCACATCAGAAGGGGTCATTGCCTTTGAAATCCTACTGGGCTGCGGTAGAGTCATTCACATGTGAAACATGAGGGCTTTCCAGAGAATTTGATGCCTCTGGCAGTCAGTCCAACGCTTAATTTTTAGATAAAAACGTGCCGGTACGCGGAGCTCTCCTTTGAAATAAGACCCTGCTGAAATTAAAAGTGCGAGCACAGAATAACCAGGCAGGGGAATCCTAAAGCCATCTCGGGCCGCTTTAATCCATTTACAGCCATTTCCTACCCCTTATGCTCACTCTTGCAGCTTTCTCCCTTTGTGGCGCTTTTCTGTCTTTCTTTGCTCTGTCTTTCCCATGTGTGTCTTTTGCTCGCAATAATTGCCTGATGCAGTAAAAAAAAGAGCAGGCCCCCAAAAATAAGTGCCGGGGCCCCCCCACCAGAAACCACCGGCTCAAATTAAGCACCGAGTCAGTCACTTGCCAAACAGGTTAATGTGTGAGAGACCCCATTAAGTTTGTGGCAGAATGCGTAATATGCCAGACACGTCAGTGTCCGGTATGACTCAGTCACTTGTCAGACAGGTCAGATAGAGCTTGGCGGAGGTACGGCAGTGTCATTCACATGCTAGACATTTCTTAATTTGTGATCTTTAGTGAAAATGTAATTTGTGAACGTGTAACCATCACCATGAGTAACTGTAGCAAATATACATATTGTCACCTATTACCATGATATTTTGAATTTTTTATGCAAGTTTCTTCGCTATATTGTAAAGTGCTTTGACACTTCGGGGTAAAGTACGCGCTATATAACAATGCATAAATAAATGAACAAGTGAATGTCATGAGAGCACTGCAGGACTGCGGTAGAGCCACCCTCATGCCAGACAGAGAAGTGTTTTTGAGAGACCAATATGGTTGTGGCAGAGTTATTTGCGCCAGACTGGTCGGTGTCTGATAGGGCATGTTGTAGTAGGATACATACAAGAAATGTTAGTGCCTTAAAGAGGTCGGGAGGGTTATGAGGAGGTCGGTCACACAGAGAAGTATGGTAAATCACATATCAGACAAATCAGACACATCAGCGCTCCCGCTATAACTAGAGCCATTGGAATTATGCGATTGTGTTGCTGCAGCAATTTTCGCATAATTATAGTTTTGCCTATTTGCCACATAATCCATCATCTGCAGCATAATTTGCAGATTTTACAAAAAATGGTGGTATCTAGTTCAAACGGTTGAAAAGTTATGAAAAATGCACCAGCACGTGTTGCTGCGCAGTGGAGGGCCATTTGCAAAACTGGACTGGTCAACTTTCTGTTGCTTATTGATAAATTTGGTTGTTACCATGGTATTAATAAGGTGCAAACAATGCCCAGAGAGTGTTACCAAGTTTAAAAATGGTGATATAATAAAGTAGTACTTTTAGAAAATGTGCCCCACTATGCTGCATAAATTGCCGTTTCGTGTTCCATAATTTACTTAAACCTGCGGCATCATTTGGGCCTCTCCAGCCGCATAATTCCAGTGGCCCTGGCTACGACAGTCAGTCACGTGAAGCAAGTGAGTACCTGAGAGCTTGATAGGCTGAAGCAGTCAGTCAATGTCAGACATGCTCGTGTCATAGGACAGATCTGCATGGTTGGGGCAGAATTAGTCAAGTAACGCGTAGCCTGGAAATATATTAATTTCTATAATCCGTACTGAAGGCAGAGTCTCCTTAAATGGTGCTGTAAGATTAGCGCTCCTCTGGGACGGGTTGAGGGCGCAGAGGGCTCGCACACCACGCATTCTAACATTCCAGCTCGCACCAGAGCCGGCTCCGGGAGGGACTCCCCCGGTGCAGCAGCAAGACTGGGCGGAGTCTGCTTGCGCTCAGAGGGCCGACTCACACCCCCATCAATACGAGGTCGGAGGTAGACGGAGGGGCTCGCGCGCCGAGAGCCTAGAAGATCAGGCAGGACTGAGGGCCCCCGCCGCGCCCACAGGGGTCAGACTGAGAGCTTTGGAGGGGTCAGCACGAGGACCCGAATGAGCTTAAACAGGGGGGTCGTTGGGGGGGGGGGGGTCACTGAGGTCATCCCTGCTGATGTCCGTACTGTCAGGGTGTCTCAAATAGAGCGCTCAGATGGAGGGATCAAAGGGGGGCAAAGAGGGCCCAGAAGCGCCAGACGGAGGTCAGAGGGATGAGATGGGAAGCTCGACGTAGTTTATCTGGGAGTCCAGAAGTGACAACAACCTTTTATGTATCAGAATAAGGACACACGGTGGTCAGAATGGCTTTACAGACGACTCGGGTAGAGCGGAGAGGTGGGCCAAACTGAGGGCCCTGAGGGTATGAGGCTGCAGGATGTTCGAGCTGACGGCCAAGATGTCCAGACACAGTCTAGAAGGGCCAGACAGGTGGAGTGAGCGTGGGGCTCTGTGTCACACTTATGTCACGGAGTGGGGAATGAGTTTACTGAGGGGTCATTGATGGGGACGAGGATTCGGAGTGGAGGAACTGGAGGGTCGGAATATGAGCCTGAAAGACTTAACTGGGTAGGGCTGGGGTGGTGTGGGCAAGCTGGGGACCCTGCAGAGTGAGACTGAGCCCTGGAAGGCCGGGCTGGGGTTCTCTGTGGCTCACTGAGGCGTCTAAGGGCCTGCTTACGATCTAAGACATTATTTATTGCTCCTGAGAAATCACACCTTTTATGAGTTCGTGGGGAATAACATGCAGATTTTGGTGTTTAACGCACGAAAACCCGCACGATGCAGCAAATACTGTATGTTTCCCTGTTAAATTTCGGCAGGTTTACTCTGCCGAACTTTAATGGAAGTTATTTAACGCATTGATTACATTCAAACTCATAATTCTGATCCATGTTCAAACAGGCCTTTACCCATGGGTAGGAATATTATGACGATCTCGTAATCAGGCCGTAAGTGCAGCATGAGCACCTTAGGGGTCCCAGGAAGTAGCCCAGAGGCCCACCGGGGCTAGGGGTCCGGGTGATGTTCCGAGAGATTTAAACAAGAGTCCATGAAGCGTCAGTCGGATGACCCTGCAACGTCAGTACCGTTGGAAATCAGGCCAGGGGGCTTCCTTTGCTTGATGAAGCATTTAAGTAGCAGCCAGTGGGGCTGGGGGCTGTTGGGGATCAGACTTGGAGACCTTTGTGCATGACAGCTATAGTGCCCACTGATGCAGCCTGAGTCGTCCATTGGCCCATACAATGACTAAGACCCATTGCGCTTTGGCTCAAAGGTACATGGACAAAACTAGTTGTTTGGGTTGACGAGATTCTGACGAAGTATGACAGTAACATCCAGGTGGTGTTAAATAAAGCAGTACTAATGTCCTTTCCAAACTATCCAGCCTTTGTGGCAACCTCAGAAACACAATTTTCTTAAGGATTCCATGGGAACTAGGACTCCGTGTGGAAAGACAGGATGAGCAAAAAACAAGAGAGAAACTGTTGTGTGCAGAATCCATCCTTCTTAAATTGGCTAGATTAAAGACATTCTGTACCTTGGCTTGATCATATCTCCTAATTTACCCTTATTTGGAGGGTGCCCACTTCCATGGACTCGTCACTTTCCAAGCAACTGAAATGCTTCCTATACACCTCAAATAGATGATTGGCACTGAAACCTTCCTCGCCTTCCTCCTAATATGGACTTCGCCATTGATTTCATTGGGATTACCACCCAAAAGCACAGAATCACATCTTCCTTGGAGGCTCAAAATGTTAAGTGACATTGTAGTAAAGACACCTTTTCTGCATGGTGACCCCAGATTTTTCACCTTTTTCTGGATTTAATTTTTGCTGCATCCTGACCTCTGTGCACTTTACCCATGCTAAACAGTAGTAGCATGCTTGTGCTCACCCTTTAATCATGGTTAAATTAGCATCCCGACTGACATATTTAACCTACCTAAAGGTTCCTAGTAATTGGTGTAGAAAATATACATGGGGGCCTGGATGTTAAATACCACCAATAGACTTCGGCACCTTTGGTGCCATCCACGGGGTTGGCCTGTAAAACATGGTTTCAGGCCTACCATGCGTAGCCTTAGTGCAGCAACCTAAAAACTTGCTTTCAAACCTGTCAAAATAACCTTTTTTGACAAGTGGGTAACCCTGTTATGATATCTTCATAAATAACCCCTCAGTACATCTTGTCAAACTATTTTCACTAGCAGGGCTGTAGCTGAAAGCTACAAAATGTGAAAGTATAGATTGTAAACTATAACTTGTAACTTTTGAAAATAAATGGCTAAAATGTGATTCAAGGACTATTTGCATATTTAATAGAAGTGCAGTTCATTGGTGAAGTAAGATTCTTAATACATATTTAGAAAAAATAACTTTTTGAAAGTTACCTTTTCTGTGTCTGAAGCTCCTAGAGGCTAATTTGCATTAGCCTGCTAGCAGCACCCTGAAAGTGCTTGCTCTTAATGAGGTGTTAAAACTGCTCCCAGGGCACAACAACGGTGTAGGCATGCTGATAGGATGGACTGGATGTGGAGCATTTAATCCCTATCAGCTCAGGATTGTCAGTTAGGGTGGACCAGGCACTTCATTAACTTGAAAGTGTTAGACGTGAGGCCTCCCCAATGACAGCTTAGTGTAAGGAGAGACCTGAATAATGGAAAGGCTTTGTTCCCAAGGCCACACTTGCATGGCTGGGTCTGAACCCAGTGGGAGAGAAGCTACCCCAAGAACTGGCTTGGAGTGGACATATGGGAGATGACTGCTCTGGGTGGACATGAGCTCCGCCCAAAGGAGAAAGGGTTCCCCCAGCTTGTATTTTAGGAGTGATCTGCAATGTGGGATAGTTTGCAGTAAAATAAATAAGATGTGCTACAAAAGTGAGGAGGGATGCCCCAGGAACTTTTCTCTTAGGTTAGCATGTGTCCAGAAGTCACCACCACCCACTGGCTAGTGCCAACCATAAATGTGCCCCCCCCCCACAAACCCTCCTTAGAACACCTACAGACGATCAGATGAAGACTGGGCCTACCGCCTGCGAAAGGAAAGGTGCACCTGTTTCTTCTTGTACCCAGGACACAGCAGTAGACTCTAGGGTCAGTTGGCTGACCTCCTCTGTGGCTGCATGGACACAACAAGCTGAAAAAGGCCTTTTTTCTGAAGTTACCAGCTGAGTTACCAGAACCAACTGGACCTGTACTGAACTTTGCTAGTGGCCTCTGCTGGAGTCAGTCCTTGCCACTATATGCTATCTCTGATGTCCTGGGGTCCTTAGAAGTGACGCAGAGGAGCTGCTCCAGAAGCCCTGAAAAGTTAAAACTTGGAAAATTTCCAAGACCTCCGAAGACATCAGCCGGGTGTACAATTTTGATACAACTTCGTCAGATATGGCTTCAGGCTTACTCATTGGGTAGATTTTGAGTTCTATGAAAAAAGACTTGTGTCCATATATATATATATATTGATGGACGGCCCGCCATTTTGCCATGGGGACAGAGTAAATTACTATGTCCATATGATGGAGGGATCACACATCAATTTATAAATGACCGCCAAGCAAGCGTTTAATTATAATAATGAATTGGCAGGAACCGCAGTCACATCGGTTCCTGTCATTGCATCTTGCTGTTTGATGCAGGGCTGTATCAGCATGATGCAACCCTGCACCAAACAGCTTCCTTTTTTTAAATAAAAAAGTAATGCTTCCCTCTCTATTGGAGTCATCTCCTTTGGCGGGGAGAGCATTATTTGCTTTTTACTGCCCCTCACCACCAGGATTTGGTTACAAGTCCGTCCATCTTGATTGGATGGGTGGACATGTAGCTATTTCTCTGACGGCCCCTTACACTGTCAGGCCATCAAAGAGGTTTGGCTATGGTGGAGTAGTCACAACGTTGCTAAACCTATGGTCTGCCCACAATTAAATTGGGCAGGCGCACCATTATGCTGGTGGTGTGTATACCCTGCTGCTATTGCTACAGACTATACATACAGCCAAAATATAAATCAGGCCCTAAGTCAAAAGGTAAAATCATTGATCAGGACGACCTGAGTTCCATTGTGGTTGGCCTGAAATTGCATCTCAGTTCTGGTCTACTGTTTCCATAAGCTGTGGGCTCCTTGTATCTCCCAAACCAGCAGAGCTTTCTGCAGAGGCCTGTGTAAACAGAAAAACACTCAGTTAAATACAATGAAATGTTGTACAGCCTTGAATTCACTGGAAACAAACATGCAGTTGCATTTCCTCTCCTCCCTCTTCACCCAGCACATGCAATGAGAAGGCTGTTTTTCAGTGAAACAGAATGCAGCTCTCTCTCATAACTCTGATCTGGCTGTTGCCAACCAATCAGTGTGAAGGCGTGTTTCACAAAACTGAAAATGTGTTGGTATGACTGAGGGCTGAGGAGGAGGGATGATGGAGGAGTAGGGATGATGGATGAGATATTAGATGTAGGAATGATGGAAGATGGGTGAGAAGTATGGCTGAGAAGCAGGGAGGAGGGATGAGAAGTAGGAATGATGGAAGAGAAGAATGGATGAGAAGCAGGGATGAGAAGAATGGATGATGGAATAGAAGTAAGGATGATAGATGAGAAGTAGGGATGACGTATGATGGAGGAGAGATAGGGATGATGGATGAGAAATGGGGACGATGGATGAGAAGTACGGAGGGTGGATGAATAGTAGGGATGAGAAGCAGGGATGAAAAGTAGGGGTAATGTATGATGGATGAGAAGTAGGGGTGATGCATGATGGATGAGAAGTAGGGATGATGGATGAGGAGTAGGGATGATGTATGGTATGAGAAGTAGGGATGATGGATGAGAAGTAGGGGTGATGGATGATGAATGAGACGTAGGGATGATGAATGAGAAGTAGGGATGATGAATGATGGATACGAAGTAGGGATGTTGGATGAGAAGTAGGGATGGTGGAACAGAAGCAGGGATGATGTATTATGGATGAGAAGTAGGGATGAGGAGTGAGGAATGAGAATGTCCTAAAATGGATGCTGTAGTGGGGGCTGGCTGCATGTTGCAGAGCCAGGTTACACACTGCCATGATTCTATGAGTACACTAAAAGTATGAATGCACGCCATGGGGATGGGACACACTTTCTTGATGTGGTCCGACTTACCGTAAGGACAGACACTGTGAGGAACTTGGTGTACAGGGACAGCGCGACAGTGTGAGAAGCTTGTAAAAGCTTGGCACCTGGACAGGCAGTGTGAGCAGGGTACATGGACAGCGCTGGGAGCCTGGAATATAGAGACACGTTTTTGAAGGCTTGGGATGCAAGGAGGACAGATAGTGAAAAGAGTTTGGGGAACATTGGTAACAATACGAACTTGTGGAACAAGGACAGTGTGAGGACCTTGGGTATGCGGAGTGCCTGTCTGAGGAAAGAGGAGCTGGTGGAATTACAAAATTGTGAGGAGCTCTGGCACATGGGCAGGCTGAGGAGCTTGAGGAACAATGACAGTGTGGGGAGCTTGGGGATCAAGGTCATTGTGAGAATCTCAGGGACATGGGCAGTACAAAGTGCCTGAGGGACAAGTACAGGAGTAGCCTAAGACACATTGATAAGAAATATTTACTTTGGGCATTTGGGCACATAACATGAGGAGCTTGAAAGTCCTGGGCAGTGTGAGAAACTTGGATTACACAGACTCAGTGGACTCAATTCACCGAAAAAACAGTATACATTTTTGGACATAGTTTACTCCTTTTTTGCAATTCACAAGCCTTCATCGTGGCATGCCTAGAAAGCAACACCAGGCACTAGTTCCCTGCTGATATCCTGGGAATGTTACATGAAGTAGTTCATAGGCTTCCATTTCTCCTACACAGCAATTGAAGCCTGCTGTGCAAAAAGGCACATTTTTGGTTTTTTTTCATTACTTTCTGCCCTGACATCCTCTCCAATATGGGGGCGATCCTTTCTCCCAAGGTTGTTCACGTTCACAAACTTACATGGGAAGCCAGGCCCTGTTTCGCCCACTCCCACCCCTTCGGCGGAGCTTACTGCGGAGTACTATACACACTTGAAGGGAAAGATGACGCAGTACTAAATGAGAACTACGTACACCTGCTAAGAATCCTGTGAGATCCTGGCAGGCGCACATTTTCAGCCACAAAGTGCCTTTGTGAATTGGGCCCAGTGAGAGAAACCTGGGGCCGAAGGACAACCAAGGTGAAGAGCCCAGCACGGACAGTGTGAGGGTTTTAGGGGACAGGGACAGTGTGAGGTGATCGGCCACAAAGGCAGACCGTGAAAAGCTCTGGGGACAAGCGCGGTGTGAGGAGCGAGGGCGCTTGGAGAAGGAGCACGGACAACAAGGGCAGTGTGGGGAGCGCTTGCACATGGGCAGGGTATGAACCGAGAGTAACTGTGAGAACGAGGACAGGTGAGGGGCTCGGGCACACGACCGGTCAGTGTGTAGAGTACCGGAAAGAAAGGCACAGTTTTAGGAGTTTGGGCTCACAGACAGCGTGTGACTCGCGAAGCTTCTGGGGAGCAGTGACAATGTGAGGAATTTAGAGGAAAAGGACAGGCAATGTGAAGGGTTTGGGTATATAGACAGTGTGAAGAGCTGGACGAACAGGGACCGTGCAAGCAGTTTGGGGTTGAGGAAAGAGTGCGGAGTTTGAGAACAAGGACAGTGGAAGGAACTTGGGCACGTGGCCGGACAGTGGGAGGAGATCAGAGAAAAAGGACAGTGTGATTAGTTGGAGGAACAAGGACAGCGTGAGGAGCTCGGGGAAAGAGGATAGTGTGAGCAGTTTCAGAATTAAAACAGTGTAAGGAAGTTGGGAAAAGGGACAGTGTTAGTAATTTCGTAATGAGGACAGTACGGGGAGCTGGTGAAATGAGGGCACCGTGGGGCACTTCTGCACATGTTCAGGCAGTGTGAGGAGCGTGGGAAGCAAGGACGGTGTGAGGAGCTTGGGTACAAGATGCATTAGGTCACATGTAATTCTAACTCTACTTGTAAACTGTATGTCTATAGGCTCGTGACCCCTGCCGAAGCGTCAAAGCGCTTTGCGGCGAGTAGCACGCAATTCCGGTACCCAGATTAGAGAAGCTAGGTAGCAGGCTACTAAAAAGTGTTTTAGTTCTTCGTGGATTACTTGTGGGAAGTGTGTTAAACTTGTTATCATGAGGGCTCATGCTTTTATGTACTGTATTGTTTTGAAAAGGATGGCTTTATTGAAGTGGGTTAGTAAAGGGATGCGTGCACCTCCTGACAGTCCTGACAAAGACAGTGAGCGGAGTTCGGGCACATGAACAGTAGCTGTGACGCAACCAGCTACAGTTAGAAAGCGGGATTTGCAGTATTTCACTAGTGAGTAATCCACCGAGGGTTAAAGTTTCGTTTTACTATAAGCAGCCACGGGGCTCAGAAGCCCACGGTGACCCATCTCTGACGCTGGGAGATTCCCACCAACAGCCTTGTTGCATCAACCAGGGAAAGAACCCAGCGTGGAAGCCCCCAAGCCCTGAAAAGTGAAGCTGATGGGCCGGGCTTGAGGAAATCCGGGGCAGGGCGGGAAGGCCAGGGCGAGAGCAGGCTCCGCGCGCGAGCTCTGAGCCCGCTAGTCCGTCAGCGCAGTCAGACGCAGCAGCCGCGCGCCGGGAGCCCCTTGTCGGAACAGCTGGGGCAGCCTCCATTCTCTTGAATACACGTGAATCGCTATCAGCATGGCCTGGGCTTGGGAACGTGCGCTCTGTTACCTGTTCGCGTGTTGCTGCGTGGCCCTCTGCGCAGCAGGTAAGTCGCTGGGCTTTGTTCTGTACAGGTAGCTTAACTCCCAAGAAGTTTAAAAGAAAAGCAGGGCAATGTGTGAGAAATGTCTATTTGTAGCTCAACCGAGGAGGGGCAGCTGTGCTTATCACTACTAGATCGTGCGGGTTCAGGCGGTCGGGGGAAAGTGCAAAGCGCTTAACTTTTAGCTCTGCGGTGTATCAGTCGCTGACGCACCTTGAATGATGGATTTTAAGGACTCAATTCACATATGTACGCCTACATTGATAGACAGCTGAAAAACAAGAACAGTTGTTGCCATGATATGAGCTGCGACCGCAGGAGTGGTGAAGGAAAAGCTTGAATGCCAGACAATCCCGTCAGCAACACAGATAGCGAGTTTGTGCAGATAATGCAAATATATATTGTAAATATGTCAAGCATGCCATCGCTGCCTATTTAGGCGGGATGCTTTACGATTTTAAAAGATAAAAAAATACTTCCACTTCACCTTAAAATCACCCCCAAAACTCTAAGTAGAAACTAAACCCCACCCGTATTTATTTCGCTAAATTTCATTCTTAGGTGTTTCTAAACGTTGTCATGTATGAACGGGTAGAGTGACAAACTAATGGGCAGAGATTCTCGAATAGTACAGACGATCTCTAGATGTATATTGACAGGTTAGGCTGGTGGACAGATAATGGAAGAGAAGGGAGAGAAACGTTGAGAAAAGGAGGCAAAAGGGATAATAGAGATAGAAAGTGAAGCAGGGAAAGTAAGTAGAATAGAGTGGGGAGAAGCGAGAAAGAGAGCAGAGACCCTGAGTGCTTAGGCCGCCCCAGCCTTGAATATTTGCGTGGGGGCAGATTCTGTCATTTCCGAACACTCTGAAGAGGCCGAGGAAATCTTTTGCCACAGACAGCCTGACCCCACCTGTGTGAGTGGCTCAGTGGTGCCCTCTACTGCCCAGCGAGCCTCTCTGTAGCTTGAAGACCACAGCGTGCCCTCAGCTCTCAGCGCCCACGGCCTCACCCTAGAAAAAACATCCTGCTCAGTGTGCCGACAATGGCCCCTTCCTCTAGTGCAGTCCATCCTCTTTGCGTTTTCTAGTCATTTACTATTATTTGTCTTTTATTAAACACACCGTGACTTTAAGATGATTTACATATTTCAGGACCCCATACGAAGAAGCTGGCTTCCATATAGGGCACACCCCTTAGTTTACCTGGAAACAGCAGTGTCTTCTCGTTGGGATTGTTTGCATTCCCTAGCTTCAAATAAGATTAGCTTTGTCTACTGCTGGGTAACATAGGACAGTCATTAGGTTTAATACATGAGTAATGTTCTGGCTTCCATTGGGACTATTTTACAGCATCCTTAGGCTTACATAGTGAGAGGCTTGCTTAACATTCACCGGAAATTCATGGGTAGACTTCTGTTTTCTATATGTGACTGTTAAAAGTGTCTGGGTCGTTCTATGGAGTGTGCTGCACATTCTGTTCACTCTCATTGGGGGAGTTGTTTCTTTAATAGGAACACTTTTGCATTTTCTGTTTTTTTGTTAGGAGCCATGTTGTACATTTACTGGGCTTTCTTGGGGAGTGTTCTGTCTTCAATATGGGTCTTTTTTCCATGGCCTGGGCTTTTCTGTAGCAGCCCGTTGAACATTTCCTGTCCTTCCACGAGAGAGTTCCGCCATCTGAAGGGGGCTATATAACATTTTCCCTTCTTTTCTGTAGGGTCTATTGTACACTCCCAGTGCTTACGTGGGGAGAGTTGTTTCTTTAACAGGGACACGTTTCCATTCCCTGAGTGTTTCCAGGTACACTCTTGTACATTCCCTCTGCGTACAAGAGAGTTCTGGTTTCTGGAAGGGATTTTCTATATGCCCTAGATTTGTTTGTCGGGATTTGTTGTGCATTTTCCTGGGCTTATAGTAGAAGGGCACTTGCTTCCTGGATTACAAATCTAGGTTTACTTATGTAGATGTGTGGCTTCTATAATGCGCTGTTTTTCTTACCATTAAAGAGATAGGGCTCTGGCTGCCATCATGGATTGTTTTACCCATGGTACAGAACCTTGCGTTCTTGGTGTTTTATACCGATTTATCATCTAGAAAACACGTCACTATGAGCTGTCGCCAAAATATTTCTGAATAACTACAGCTTTTGTGTTGTGTTTGCATGCTCAGATGCTCCCTCAAAATATTTCCTTGTTCCCTGTAGTAGTATTTTCTTTTTTTATTTCTATTACTCGAAAAGTGCTCATACAACCTCAGGAGCATGTATGCGTAAGGACCAATGGGAAACCAGCCGGACAAAGTGAAAGTAAAGACAAACTGCATCAGAAAAAAGAGGAAGGTGTAAAGGGCCTCTGAAAAGACAAATGGTTTTGCAGAACACATTTGATATGGATTAATCTTCCACAATATTGGTTCTGCACTTTCCTGCTTGTGGAAAAGGACATGCACCGGGAGAAGGGAGCTGGAGCAGAAAACTCAAGCTTTGGTGTCACTGGCAATCTGTCACAGAGGCAGGACTAAGCAAGCCCAGGTGAACAGTCAGCTATGTGCCATTACTGCATGTTAGAGCCAAGCAACCAAAAGATCGAATCAATTGTGCTAATAACCTAACACATGCAATAAAAAAACATGTGTGCAAGAGAACAGTCCTAACAGACCACACCGAACATCGAAGCTATATGGGAAGAAAGGAGGCTGGGACAGAGATGGAGAAAATTCCTCCAAAAAAGAGGAAAATCAGGCATGCTCTATGTATTCCTACTTTGTTCAGCCTAAGGTTAGTCTTCAGGATAGAAGGTCCACTGTATTGAATGTGGAAGAGAGATGCAGTAAAACTGCCCCGGACACGCCCCCTCCTCTAACACTATTCTTGACCCATCCAGATCCAAAATGAGGGACATTTCAAAACCTCTTCCAGTGTCAAAGCCTTGCAAACAGGATTCCAGGATACCGGATTCTTCTGAGTATTTAGATAACTTTTAAGTCACAATTCTTTCCAAAAGCTTGCGTCATGCTGCAGTTAGGGTGATTGGGCTGTAGATGTCTCTGATAATAATGTCCAGTGTTTCCTTCTTAAGGAAGTAATGACTCCACTTTCCGTTGCACCAGAGCCATCCCTATTCCTAATTATAAATCCCTTTAGGCTAGACCAGAGACCGGTCACGCATTATCCGGGAATCCAGACTTAATATTTTGAAGGTGTAGTATTTATTAGTTGCCAGTGACAAGGAGGATGAATAGATTAGATCCGCTCGGCTCCTGTTTACTGTAATATGTTTTATGCTCGCCCCACCTATCCAAATCCATTTACAAACTTCAAAATCCTGGCCATGTCATCTTCAGCTTGAACCACTGATATCATTTGTCCTCTACCTCGGAATCCCAGTATTAGGGCCTGATGAACTTAGTCTTGTCCACAAAATGGTGCATTGTATTATCTCAGGGTACCACGTAAAGACCTTCCAATCCTGGCAACTAACCAGCACTCTAGGTCCAACTACCTTCAAAGAATTGGCATTTGTCCCGGCTGCGTATTTTAGACATATGTGGGAAAATCCCTCCCAACAGAAGGCTCAGACCCCTGAAGTTACTCTTCACCTGAAAACTCAAAGAAGACTTCATCCTGTTGGTATATTGGTTGGGTTAAATGATTTCTAGAGTTTTTTCTGAATGATACTGAACCAGAATAATGTGGCCTGACTATCGTTTCACAAAAATGTATCCTAAATATAATTTCCTACAATATTGCCCCACTGAAGTTAACAATGTAAAATCAAATCAACGCCATTCAATGAATCGATATTGTTGTAAACAATAACTAAGCCACAATATTTATGTCAGATGATACATTTATGACTGAATTTCTGACATACAGCCTTCCTAATGCACAGGAGCTTGGCAGTGAAGCAGGTGTTTCTGGGGATGTATTCCATTGCTTTTCTGCTACTGATGAGGAGTGAGAAGTACATAGTAATGTTTTCGTGGTAGATACGCACACTGTCATTTGAGGCACTCTAATGCGGGGGCAGTCTATTCGGTCAGTCTGAGACTCTATAGCCCTAGTTATCTTACTGCTAATACTAGAAAGCAGTGCTGGTAAGAGGACGACTCAGTCACTTGACCTGCTTACTTAAGAGTCTTTGACTTTGATATAATTTGAGTCACAACACTTTTGTTAAAAACTCTTTACCCTCTAGATTATTCTGAATCAACATCTTTGGAAACCCGTTAGCCCTGAGGAAACCATTAAACTGATGAAGGGTGCTACTAGAAAATAATATTTCCATGGCCAAATAAAGAAGATCTGCAATATAATTACATATGGACTTTGAATATTTGAATCAAGAGGAGTCCTCGTGGATGAAAGCTATAACCTGTGTGTGGAAACTTATTGTGGGGCAGGAAGGATGTGGTCTCTTGCGCTGTGATGTGGAAGCAGCCTTGCTGAAGCTGCAGAATATGTAGGCCAGCAGACCTACAGAAAGAGTTTTGGCATAGCCTATATGGAACAGTAAAATGGCAGATTTACTGTGAGGTATGGGGGAATATTAGGAAATGAAAGATTTGCCTTAATATCCTGTATGGGAAGACGATATCCTAACTGCAGAGTTATCAGCGGTGTCAGCAAAGGCCAGTGTATATCCAGGCACCTTGGCTTTTCACTGTGTTTGGAAGGGGAGGTGCCAATATCCTAGTGATGAAGGTCTGAGTAGGAGCGGGTTTGAGCCGTGGTGCCCTTTCCCACAAGTGATGTAGCTGTTTTTTTTCTGCATTTAGCATCAGATGGTTTTCTCTTTGGAACCTGCTGATCCATCTAATGCTGATTGTTGAGGGTGATTTCTATATCATGGGCACAGCCACAGCATGTTAAAGTAAAAATGTAGAGGATTTGTTTAGCTTTACTATATAAGATTAGCAGACCTGAATGTCTGTGGGGTTGTAACATTTGCATAATTTTTTTCAATCCTTTTTTCACGAGGGTAGTTTTATTCAGGGAAGGGTTTTGTAGTTTTCAAACTATTGTATTATTATTACAAGAGCAGGGCTTGGGGCGAGAAGTAACACGAAGCTTTTAATATATTCCTTTTGGTAAAACGAGTTTCCCTTATTGGGATCATTGCCACAGTGTTCATTGCTGTAAGTATGGCACGCTCATCCTGATTTATCTAAATCATTATTTGATAGTACATGCAAAATGAAATGATTCACCAGTTGTGGTTCTTTTTCCATGGAACTCTCTTATTAGTTGCCTCTGACTCAGCCAGAGATGACCTCGTCCTTTGGAGCTTGGATAAGTTAGATGTGCTTCCGTGCCTGATACCCTGGCAACCTGATGCTTACCACTCACTAACTCAGGCTGCCTCCTCCCCATCTGCAGAAACCTACTGGTGTTACTTGCTGGCCATGTTGTGGGATGTGTGCTGCCCGCCCTCTATTGGGAGCATCCGCTGACCACCTCAGATGTGTTAGCGCCAGCAAGAGGTACTATAGGATTTTCTATGCCAGAGCAGCCTCTTAGCTCCCTCTCTGGAGCAAGGAAGAAAATTGGTGCTGTGCAGCAGCCTGCAATTGGATCATTTTTCTGTGGGGGTGTCCCCAACTAACCCATGTGGTGGTGGATGCTTGGGCGCAACCAGGCCTGAGCTTTGGGGGAGGGGTAGGTGCAAGGGTGTTGGCTAGTACCAGTCAGTGGTGATGGGGCTACAATTTTGAACAATGGGGACCGGGCACGTTTGGAAGGCCAATAGATCCAGATTTAATGTGCTAATGCATGGAAAAAGGCATATGTGCATGCCAGTTCTTTCCAGCTTTAGCACATTAAAGCCAGATCTTTTATCTTCACCAATGAATTCCCCTGAGACACTGAATAACGCTGGAGCTCAGAGAGTGTACACCAGATCTGCAAGCATCAGATATCTGCAAGATGGTAGGTACCAAGCGAGTCCTGTGCATGTCTGATGAAGCAGCGTAGCAAGGATGCATCGGGCCCTTGTGCAAGCAGAGCAGATGGCCACTTTGAATGCTGGTGTGTAATAAATACAGCAATTATCCAGGGTCAAGTGGCTCCCTGGGGTTCTGGGCTCTGGTGCTGCTGCACCTGTCCACCAATGGTAGTTACACCCCTGGTCTGATGCACAGAAAAGAAAGCACTGAAGGCTTACTGGAATTTTTTTTGTATCTGATTGAAAAGAGCATGAACTGGATAATGATAAAAGGCTTCCAAGGAGCAAGCGGAGGTGTGTGGGAGGAATCTCCCAAAGTGACCAAAAAAATGCTCCCAGGGACATTGAAAAGCAGACCTGAGTTGTGAAGAATAAACAGGGATAAAGAAAATTGTCGGTAGCTTCTATCTGGCTGTCACAAAATGAAGGTGGTTCATTAACAGCTCCAAAAGAAGCGGTATCCGCAGAGAATAATATGCTGAATGCATGTTCACAATCTAAAAACATGTATGTATTGGTATTTCTAAAGCATAGCTCTAGCCCGAGAGCAAGAGAGCGCTCCACATTATGGGAAGTGATGGACAATGATGCAAGATTGTATTCATCAAGTGGTGACTTAAATCTTTTTGTTACACACAGACTTACAGTAGTATCTCGCACATTTAAATTGTAGGCACATTGTGAATAAGTGGTTTCCCACAAATGTGCAATTTACAGTCAATGCCAAGCTGGATACAAACCACAGTCCTCAGACAGACAGCTTAGTAACTAGGCCATACCTCCTTCCTTAGTTGATGTAGTAGAACTTTAGAAAAAGCTCCAAACATTTTATGTCACCACTTTTTGTAAACGCTTATGTTGTAACATAGCCATTAGGCCATTAGGCTATATTCTTCATACTGTCTAGTGAGTCAACTGAATGCAAATTATTTTGCCTTCTATGTGTTACACATGGGTAGCACCTAAATGAGTTATCACTTGTTTAAAGTTGAGTTTTATCTACTTGCATGTACAAAACGGTTTAAAGTTTAGCACTTGCAGAGGATGTTTAATGGGCAACTGTGTCATTTGGTCCTATATTATCATTGGGGGGTCCTGGAGATATCTTTGGCCCTATGGTTTGTAAGTGTCACCAGAAGCCTGAGATGGCAATGACAAGGTATGCTTTACTTTTTTTTCAATATTACAAGGTTTTGTATTCCAAATGTAGCCACATAATTTTGATGACCTTGATCCTCCAAGCTGCATATTCTTACTAGTCTGGACATTGTGATAACCTCTACACAGTGAGTTGGGGACCACCGTTTAGGCATGGGCAGAGTTTGTGGAGTTCTGCTACGCAGAACTCTGTGAAGTGCTGAAAAAACTGCCGGGCTACGTGGAGTTCTGTGAGCAGTGGAATTTGGGTAAGGCGCACTGTTTGCCCTGATTTTTAGCGCAGGAGTTTCTCCTGCACTGCAAAATCAGCGCAAATGGCATCACGCGGAGCGACAGAGGGAGCTAACTTCTTTTTGCGACTCAAGTAGATTTTCTACTTCAGCAGCAGCTTCCCCAACGCTAGCGGCAGCTTTCTCATCGTGAGCAGTTGCGGCATATCCCGACCACTCGCATTCAGAAATCTCGCTTGCACTTGCGAACTTAGCGATTTCTCTCGCAAGCACTCACCAACTTAACGTTGGCAAGTGCGAGAGAGAGAAAAAACTCTGCTCCGCATCACTTCGTGGGGAAAACTCAGCAAACTCTGCCGGTGGAGCGGAATTCTTCACCCACCCCTACTACCATTATGATGAAATCATTTGTATTTCACACGTAACTGTGAAATATTTTCCATATTTCACGTTTCCTTGTACTACATGGGTTTATACCACTGCTTTTTGTGTGATACAAGCACCAAAATAAAGAAGTACATGCATTTTTACTCAAAAATATAATGATTTCTCAATAACTTAAAAAGACTATACACTGTTGTGAAAGGAGTAAGGCCATATCGTAATTTGCACCTATACAGCCAGTTTTCATTGCTCTAGGTTAATTGTCTCATAAAAAACACACTTACACTTTAGTCACACTTTTTTCTTTCTCTCCAAATGAAAGAAAGTTGGACAAAGATGCATAAATGTAACCGTATGCATGCTGCAACAGAAATGCATCATGAGAAGTAGTGTTGGCAGTTACATTGGTGAAGGAGCTGAAGCCATCTAAAAGATAAAGTTATTCTTCTTATGTTGAGCACCAGCAGCATAAGACAGTTCTGCAGGATTAGACTGAGATAGCCAGGAGATCTGTGAGTAAACCCATCCATGTAGGAAAGTGTGTGCATGCCATAACCCTACGCTGTCCTTTCAGTGGGCTCCAGTAGCTCAGGCTGGTGCACAGCAGTGCGGAGCTCATGTTCCTTCACCTGTACAGATGCCTACTGCTGTCTCGCAGGAAGATAGAAGGTACAGCTAGCAGTATAAGGGGGCATTGCAGAGGTTTTATCCACTGAGGAGACCATGATTTGAGGGCATCGTGTTTGGAGCTCTTCTATTTCTTTTGCAGTGACACTAAGCCATAGGTTAACAATTAGCACACATGCACCAACAGAGGATCCTGTAGGAAATTCCTCCTATTGCACCATTGAAGTTGAGCTGCCTTCACAAGCTTTATGCTTTACTCCTCCATGCACTCACTTTAGAGTTTGCCTTCTTCAACCAAGTCAGTGAAGTGACTATACAAAATGTCAAATTCCTTCAGTATGTGAAGGAGTTTACGTTTGAAGTTCCATGTAAAACACAATTTAGAATTGGACTAAATCACCTTTTACAATTCTAAAATATAGCTGCCAAGTGGATCTGTCCACATGTGCAACACCTTCACTCTAACCCAGTGCTTAATTTGCCTTAAAAAAAAGTGTGCTGGTGACCAAAATGTTTCTTTGTAGATTGGTATCGGCACCATCCACAGCCAGCACCAGCACTGCCCAGATACACGGTGCAGGCAGACTTCTGATGATGGGAGCAAAAGAATGGGGGAAATGTGCTGTAAATTTTAATTTAGTCAACTTAGTCACACCTCCTGCTTCCACACCCTCAAATGCTTAAGGAAATCTTCAAAGGATTCCCAGTAAACATATGCAGGATGGTCACCCAGGCCCTCATCATCAGCAAGCTGGACTATGGCAACACACTGTTGGAATCACTCTCTAACCGCTAGAAGACTTCAGACCATGTAAAACCCATCAGCCAGACACACACTCAGGCTTTCCCCCACGTTCACATCACTCTGCACCTCAAAGACCTCCGCTAGTCCTCCATTTACCAACCCACACTCTTAAAGTTGCTCACACACACATGCAAAGTCCTGTACAACCTCTGCCCCACCTACCTCAATAGCAGCATCATTTATAACACACCTACCAGACACCTCTGCTTAGCCACACTCATCCCCTGCACATACAGATCCAGAATCAGCCTTCTTGCTTTCTTCTGCCTCAAGACCAAAGCCTGGAATGACTTTCCTCTACAAATTAGAGCTACCTTTCAGTACTTGAACTCCGCAAGAAACTGAAAATGTCTGTCTTAACCTGAACAAAGCCCAGTCACACCTGACCTAGCCCCTGCTTTTTCAGCAATAGGATACTCTCCATTGAGAGCTGCAGAGTTCACAAACACCCTAAAAAAAGTTTGCTTTAGCAATATTGTTGTGCTGTTGTTCAAACATCTCTCTGGCATCTCCTGTTTCACATGTAGTCTCTATTCTTTTTCACACTCCCCTCTCATTTCTTTCCCACTTTTCTGTCCATATTCTCCTGCATGGTTAATTTTCTTTCACTCCTAATTACTTTGTCTCTCACTCTCTCTCTCTTCAATCGCTTGTCTACATCCCTTCTCTCTCAGCGTCATCCTCCCTCCTTCTTCTCCTCACTCCCTATCAGAAACAGGCCATGTGGAAGTTTAACCTGGGTGAGAGGCATGTGATGCTCCCACAGAATATTAGCTGGTCCCGGTTCCTCAGTTCCCATAGAACCTCAGGATTTACATTACAGGAATGAAGGCTTAAGGAGCTCAACCTTGGTTGTGAACTGGCTCACCTCGATCTGTGTCTGCGCAGAGGCCCAGCCCTGTCTGCAATGGAGCTCAGCTGATTACGTGGAAGAGCTCATATCTATCTGCCAAGGGCCACAGTGCTATGCATGCAGGGACTTCGCTCCAGCTTAATGAAAGAATTTACCTATAGTTCATGGTCTCTGCTCTATCTGTGCATGGGTTCAGCACTGTATGCAGGGACGTGACTGCATCTAGGCTGGAGCTTAGCTCTATCTGCAGAAGAGTGAGTTTAGTTCTACAAGATGATGCGGTCTGTTTGTGGCAGAGCTCTAGCTTTGTACTTGTCTCTGTGTGCACAAGAACCTACTTCTTTCTGTGTAAGAACGTGAAGAAAGTGAGAGTTGGAGTTTAAGAGTGTGTATGAATAAGTGAAATTGAGTATGAGGGAGTGAAGAAAGGAGAATGAATGTGTTAGAATGAGTGAACGAGTAATTGATTGCAGGTTGTGAGAGGGAGTGGAAGTGAGTTGTGGGTGTAGCTATCAATGGTGCAGCAGGTGCAATTGCCCCAGGGTTTAGAGTTAGTGAATTCAAGTGTGTTAGTAAGTAAAAATGAGAACCAGTGAGTATGAGTATGTTTGTGTATGACTAATAGTGAGTGGGAATAAGTATGAGTGAGAATGAGCAAGTGAGAGACTGTGAGTTAGAGTGAGTGAAGGAAAAGAGTCTAACACCCAGATTATCAAAACTTTCACACAACACAGCGCATTACCCAAGGTCAGTGTGTTGCGTGAGAGAGACGGAAAGTGCCATATCTACAAAGATATGGTTCTATCCTGCTATATCTGTGTTGCTGGTGCACAATTAGGCTGCAAAGCGCCACGCAGACACCGTTGCAACATAGTGCAAATATGTCTGAGTGAGTCTAGCATAGCTTTGTACTGGAAGGGTGCCCTTCCACTACAACATACTATACTTTCTCTAACTTTAAAACTTTTCCTACTTCAAGTGTGTGCTGTACTGTGTAGTATGCATGCAAAGTGGGAAAAGTTAGGAGAAATAAAAGCATTTCTCCTTTTTAATGCCTGTTTTCATGTGGCATTTATTTTTTGGTGCAAAAGCAGGACTGCTATTGTTAGTAGATAAAGTTTTGCATCAAAAACCATGGGTGGTTGGATGAGAACACCGATATACCACCCATGAACACCCCCTTCATACAGAATAAGCAGAATTATTTTCAGACAACTTTCCAGCGTAAAACAGATTTTGCGCTGGAAAATAAATTAAAAACACATTTTGCGCTGGTCTGCGTCATTTTTGTGATGAAAACCCAGCACAAACTGTTTGTTAACCTGAGACTACATGTGAAAGAGTGTGAGTATGTGTGACTCACATTTAAAAAAAATGGGGGGAAGTCCGGGACGGTATTATGCTCCACTACACTCATAGATCACTAGCAGCCACTGATGCCAATACTAACTGACGAGAGGTGGGCTAACAGCCTGAGCTGCTGACTTAGGAACTGGGGGACAAGGTTTGAATCCCAGTGTTAGCTCAGCATCCTGTGATCCTAGGCAAATCATTTGATCTTACCCGTTCCAAAAATAAAACGATTTTATGTAATGCAATCTGGTGCTCATATAAAGCACCCACCCCCTCATGAAAGATGCTATTGCTAGCAAAGTCTGGCCACTGTATTTTAAAAAACCACTTTCTTCCCTTTTTAGCATTTATTTAGTGCTTTTTACCCATCACACGGGTAGTAAGCACTATATAAATGCAATTGCAAATCAAGACAGTTTGCGATTTCTGCCTTGTTATATCTTGAAACCACAGTAAAATGGCAGAGATTGCCCTTGAAGTGCAGACACGAACTCTCATACCAGCTACCTGCACTAATGGCCAAGCATTAAACTATGGTGATCAGTAAAGCACACTGCCTTATGCAATTGGAACCCCCACTGTGAGTTTTTTTTTGTCCTTGATGTTGTGATTCATATGTGACTCACTTCCTTTGAGGACACTGCAAAAGGAAGATAACCTGAAGGTGCCTGTCGGGAAAAAGAGAATGTTCTGGCGCTCTCTTCTCCAGCCCTTCTTCGCCCAGGCTTTCCCTGGGACAGGCACCCACACAGCTGCAGGCCTACAGCCTGGGTTACGGAACATGACGGGGGGAGGCTGAAGCCCTTTCAGTCTAATGGGTGTTGCGCGCCTGGGTGGATGTGTAGGTGATAGCCAGCTTGATGAGTGTTGTGGTCCCCTCCCGCACAGGTAAACAGCCGTTCAGTGTACAGTCATTGTATGTGGGTCTTACAAGTCCATGGGAGTGTGCATAAGGGTAACTAGAACCCCTGCCACCCAATTATGTACATATTCCATAATGGTAGAGGCCTCTGTGTAGAGATATTCCATAGGCTTAAATAAGAATAGCCTTGTCCTTTATAAGAGACTTTGCATTCCCAAGGGATTACACCAGGAAAGCCATCACTTCTAAATGGGACTGCGTTACTTCAATGATGTACACGTCAGGTGGGTGGAGGGAGCTAGGCTTCTGTGCTAGACTGTGTAGAGACTGGCAGCTGGTGAAAGCTGAATTAAAGGGATGTGCACAGACCTTTTTCCAATAGCCCTCGTAGAGGTCTTTGGTGATGGAGTCCCCAAATGCCAGATTCAGAAATGACCACCAAGCTGGCGATCGTTTGTTAAGTTTTGACCAGGATCACAGCGGTTCCTGTCAATGCTTTTTTAAGTTTGACAAACAGCTCCATCAACATGATGGAGCCGTCCATCAAACTTATTTTTTTGGTTTTCAAAAAGAAAATTCCAAACTGGATTTTCTTTTCGAGAGTATAAAAAAAGTGCCCCCCCCCCCACTTGCCAAGGAAGTTATCTCTCATGACGAGGGTGGCATTAACAGTTGCCACTGCCCCTCACTGCCAGGGTTTTACTGAAAACTGACCTGTACGTCTTCCCATCTGAATTAGGTGGGCGGGCATAGAGGTCCATCTCCGAAGGCCCTTGCTCCATTGCACTGTCAGAGAGGTGTAACCATGGCTGAGATGGAGTAGTCTCAGAGGTTACACCAAAGGTCCGCCCGCAGTTAAATCATGCAGGTGGACCATTATGTTTGTGTTAAGGATACTCTATCACTATGGAGGAGCCTTAACACCATGATACAAATCGGGCCCAAAGTCTGCTGTGAGTATTTCTGAAGAGTTCAAGGTTGGGCTGGGCTTAAGATATTTACATTGTTTTGGTGCAGCATAGTCTCATTGTTCTGCAGCCTTATCAATGCACCTCTTTGCAATGTTCTCTACCACGTGGCAAGTATCACGATGTCGTGACTTATGTGTGACTCAGATACAGTTTGCAAAAAAAACACAAAAAAACTTGGTGATACCGAAAGGGTGAATCTTGACCCTTTTTCAATGTTTACTGCTTCGAGTTTCTTTACCTCATTCTCTACTTTGCAGCAAACTGAATCTGATGTAAAACAGAGGCACTAGTTGCGCTTCCACCCAGTGACATGGCTGTCAGTGAGGCACGTGCAGTGACATCTGGGTCCAGTATTGGGAGGCATTCTGTACCCAAGTTATGATTGTCTTTTACTTCTCAAGCACGGGGTATATGGACCATTTTTCTTGAGTATTCCAGGATCCATCTCCAATGCCTCTGGTTTCAAAGCCTTGCCTCGAGTTCACATATGTGCACTATCAGTGTGCAGTCCTTTCTAACAAGCTCACAACTAACACCCTCTCCCTTCCCAGAAGGCACACCATGAAATCAATGCAAATCACCTCAATCTGAGATTATATAAAAAGTGGCTGCACTTGCCACCCACAGTGATGTTCACAAGCATTACTGCAAATGGAGCCTAGCACAGAACACCAAAGCAGAAGGCAGCAGGCCTGCCACAATCTGTCTAATGCAAACGGGACATCTGAAAGACTATAGCCACTTTTGGTCATACCACTTACTGTTATCCAGCTAGGTACTCGCTTAAGGCTGACCTTTGTTCCTAGAAATGTTTGGTCTGATATCTTGGATTGGGCACTAAATTTTGAGTCTCCAACAAGAAGGCACAATTGTGGGAAGGTGTAGCATCTATGGAGGGGAAAACAGCTGTTACTGACCCAGACCCAGAGACATTAGTTTTGTGATGGGTACTGTTGAATGGGTTGATTATTATTTTTACTATATTACTTAATCAGAATCCAGCCTATTGGAATGTCACAGCAGTCCCTAGGCCTACTGAAGTCAAGAAACGTCTTTGCATCCCTCAAGCATGTAATGCTTGAAAACGCAGAGTGTGCCTTTTCAGAGACTGCAATGCTGATCTGAACGGCTGCAGTGCTTTTTGGGTCAAGCCTACCAGGCAGCAAAAGCTGCCTGAATACGAAAGAAACATGGGCTTACCAGGAACATAAACGGAATTGCAGCCCTTCACATTGCTTACTATTGGTTGGCTTTACTGTCACTCCAATTTGCTTTCTTTTTGTTGGGTGGCTTTCCTTGTTTCAGGCTGTCTACCTTGTGTTTGACCCTCCCATTAAGCATAGCCTTTTTATCATCTTTTTAATTGGGTGGCTTCTATGCTACGTCTGTTTGCTTTTAGAGACCCACTTTTTAAGCTTTACCTAAGACAGCGCATGCAAGATCTTTTGTTAACTTAAAAGGGGCTTAGAGTCTGCCCATAACTTACCATTGGTTGGCTTCATCATCAGTCTCATTTATTTGCTTTCATTGGTCAGCGTGTGCTGGTTTCACTTTCTCTTTGTTCACTCCCTTGAGTATAGATCAGGTACTGATTGATTTAAATGTATTTATTGGTGTTCTTCTGCTCCTTATGCTTGGATTGAGGTATTTGTTACAGTCGTTGCTTCCCTCATTGTCATTGCTTTTCCGTTGTTATTGCTGCTTTGCCGTGGTGGTTGCTTGCCCGTCCCCCCTCACCCCTCCGGCGCCATTGCTTGTCCGTTGTTACTGCCCCATCACCCGCCTCCCTCGTCATTGCGTGGCCATTGCTGTTGGTTGCCCTGTCCCCCTCCCACTCTCGAGTCTTTGCTTGTTTTTCTCTGCTTTCGGGTCTTTGTAAACTGCAAGTACCATGATGCAAAGGTACAAACATAAATGCTATCTATCCCCTTGCATGAGGCGTTGGATATCTTGAGTGCCCTGTACAGAATGACTTCTTACAGATAGTCTTCACCTGCTGGGCCAAGAGCAGACTGCTTCTACTTCAGATACCATTGTGTCTAACTGCAGGGCAACTGCTGCATTGTAAGGCTTAATCGGCCATTTGGCAGTGGTTTGTACCGCAATCATACGTATTATACGTCACCCTCTGACATCTCCCTCCTCTGCCTGCTGGATGTGCAGTTTTCTATCGTGCTGCAGCTGGACAGCAGAACATCTCTCTCATACCAATAGGGTATACTTTTGTGCAGAATGTCGAGTTCTTTACTTTAATAAATGTAATTTTGTTTTTTTGTATGTACACCTGCTACAGTTATAGTCGTGTTCCACATTGTCTGAAAAAATAAATGTTTTTGTGTACTCAGAAATCGATCCATTTTTGAAAGAAGAATCGCTTGGAGACAAAGCCGTCTCTCTGATTGATATTCCTGATAAGATTATTGGAAGAGTGCTATATAATAGAATACTGGAGTGGATTAATAAAGCAGTGTTTTAAACCCTTGCCAGTTTCAGTTCTGGAAGGGAGTAGGCAGGGTTAAGCAGTGCCTAAATCTCCATTTAATTATTGGGAAATACACTTCGGCGAAGCAATCTCCACTTCACTGAGCCCATATGGACCTGTTGATGGCTTTCCATTGAGTAAATTGCTCAAAGCTGCGTCTTATTAGGTTGGGTTTGGATCAGGCTTTGGTACACCTATTGTTTTGTTTGCACACTGGGACAAAGGCGCGGGTCAGGTTTGGGAGTAAGGGGGAAGTGTCTGAGATTATCAACATCGAGCGCGGGGTGCACCAAGGCTGTGTGTTGGCTCCTTGGCTATTTATTTATTTGATATATAAATGATCTAAGCTTGGAGCTCACTCGGCGCACATCAGATGCCCCAATAGTAAGGGGTGTTCCTATGCCTTCCTTACTGTATGCCGACGACGCTGTGTTGTTAGCACATACTCCAAAAGCATTACGCACTTTAGTTAATTCTTTTGATCAATTGATGGTAAATCTTGACCTGAAGACTAATTTTTCTAAGTCTTTTATAATGTCTTGTGGGGAGAAACGTGTCAGGGTGTCCTCAGTTAAGGTAAATTCGAACTTTTTATCCAGCACAAGCACTTTTCACTATTTAGGGATTACTTTTAGCTCTGTTTGTGCCCCCCCCCCCCCATCCCCCTATATTGCACAGAACAGAGTTAAGTTCTCAAGGGCACTAGGCACTCTGCTTAGTCTGCCGCAGTGCTTAATTTGTAAATAAGAACGTGCTGGTGCCCAAAGCCCCCTCTTAAACACGCGACTTCTGCAATTAAATGTGTGAACACGGAATACTGATGCGGCGTAATCCTGAAGGCATCTCGGGCCTCTTCAATCCATACAAAGCCACTTCCTGCCCCGTCAGCTCACTCTTGCAGCTTTCTACTTTCTGACTTTGTGACGCTTTTTCGTTTTTCTCTTCCTCCGTCTTTCCCATATGTGGCTTTTGCTGGCAGCAAATGCATTAGGCAGAAGAATAAGCCCCGGCCCTCAAAAATAAGTGCCGGTGCTCAGCACCGGAAACAACAAGCACAAATTAAGCACTGGTCTACCGTCCCTAAAGGGAGGGAGGGTACTTGCACCCTTGCTGCAGATATAGTCCACCCAGTGCATTCCTATTGTGACGTACAGGGCAAGAGTTTGGGGTACAGGTGACCCATTAACTCTACAGCAGGAAGAGAACTGCTTTCTGAGAAGAGTATGATCTGTGCCGGTATCAACTTCTCATTTTATATGTCACGAGGAAATGGGCTTAATGTATTCGAGTGCCTATATTCATACTCGTCCTCTCCTTTTGTGGTTGTCTTTTACACACGAAAGAGACATTTTTAACAAGTAGTATAGTGGCTGATAACCTGGCGTGTTACGGAGGACTTGTTATACCTCGGTTGGCTTTTGTGAAAAAATGCTTGGAAGAACTTGGCTTTATGGATAATTTTTCTGTTACGCCATCTGGTCCTCTTCTTGGCGAAAAGCAAGTACAGGCCCTACTGCTTGAGCAGTTCGAAAGATTGAGGGAAGAGGAAAAGAAAGAGCTATTTGCGACTCACTTCCGAGGCTCCTATTGCAAGTTACCTCTGGAATACTATTAGGAGTTGGGGCCGAGCGTTGCTATTCAGTTTTTGGGCAGGCATTTTACAGTATTGTTTAAGCTTCCCGTTGGGTTACCAGACTAGCTCGATTCCAAAATATGTCCTTGTGATAATTCCTTTCAACAATCTATGATCCACTTTCTTTTCTTTTGTGGTTACTACAAGTTCTACACAAAAAATACGTTTTAGTACCATTCCTGAGAACCAGAAATATTCGGTATTGTGCCCAGGCTCATCACTTTTTGTTGGAGTTAAAGGACAAGGAGACTTGTCATTGTGTAAGTCTGTTCCTGCGAGAGGTGGTCCACACGAGAATTACCATGAGCTCTGAGTAAATCAAAGTACTCGCTTAAGCTGTTTATCTGTACCGAGATGGCTTCATGTTTTAATAACAGTCCGTTGTTTTCGTGTTATTGGGTTTTAGCAAAGTATTTTGGCCTTAATGATGTGATGCTAATGTGTGTTTGTTTTCACCTTGCTTTTAATTTTCTTTCACTCTGTGAAATGGGTTACATATGTGTTTGTTGACAGTCTTGTATTTATTGTTTTCTTTTATAGCTGTATGGTGGCTGAATAAAGATGTTTTGTCTGTCTGTCTGTCACTGTTCAGTTTGTTGTTTCCTTTTCAGATGGTGCAGTTCACTCTCTGCTATAGTGGGCAATATTTATGAGTAAAGTGTTTTTCTGCTTCCTGCAACTTGGAGTGCTTTTCCAGTGGTTAACAACCTATTGGCTTTGCCAATGTTTGTTTCTTTCTGTTTAAGCACTCCATGAGAGCGCATGTGTTTTCAAGCTGTCTCCTATGTGCTTTCTCCCCTCCTTCCATATTGCTCCCTCTCTCTCTCTACCATTCTCTTTCTCGTCTATGTGCTTCTCTCCCCTCACTTGCACTGGTGTTACTCTCTTTCGTGCTTCTTCCCTGGCATTGCATGTTGCTCTTTCTCCTGTGGTCTCTCCCTCCCCTCTTTGTTGCTTCTCCCCCACCTTCCGTGTTTTTTCTTCCTGGCCTGCTGTTTTGTTTCACTCCCTCACCCCCTTCCCAACCTGCTCATCCTTTAATTTGTTTTTAAAATGTTCTGGCAATATGTTTTGAAAGTGCGCTTTTATGCTATTGTTTTATTTACTGATCCATCTCGGATTGGTAAAAAATAAAGGGTCATTTTGTTGGGGCGTGCATGCATGTTGAAGTGCCATGTCATTGTTTTTTTTTTTTTTTTAGCAATGCTGCAGAGTAGCCACAATGCTATACATCATGGTTGTAAGATTGGCAAAACCAGAAAGTGTGATAGGCGAGACCTATTGATTTTGCCAATGCTTGTTGAAAACTTGCTATGGTTGACTTTTCCAGATGCAGCTGGAGTTTTTTTCACATTTCAGTGCATGCCTTACTTCCTTAGTTGAACTAAAAAGCATAATAGCGCAATAAAGATCTTTTTAGAAGGTTTATGGCCAAAAACCACTACCGATAGGATAGACTGCAGTTTATTTAATGTTGCACTTTCACCCTTGAAGACCCCAAATTTTTCTTAAACTCAGCAAAGGACTGTTGACATCTTGGGGAACGTGGGGTCAAGCACTGAACTGGAGAAGTTTATGAATTCTGATTTCTGTGTCTCTGGCATGGTGACACCCTCTCCTTAGCAACAGCTCATCCTATATGGAAGGGGGCACATGATGTCACTTTGTGGCAAATTTCTGTCTGAGCAAAGCTGTGGACCAAGGGTGGGTATGACAAATAGGTGGAAAATAAAAGAGGATGTCTTTCTGCCATGTGGTATAGGGTATGGCGAGGGACAAACCAAGAGGTTTTAGACTTCTCTGGAGCATGAGGATTTTCCAAGGAGAAAACCCTTTTTCAGTCCCTTAACACATCACATGATGACCTGTAAGTAAAATCTTAGACAACTGCGGTGGTGTTCAAGGAAGAAAGAAAATGCGAAGGGAGTGCCCTATTGAATGCAGTAACAGCAAAGTAAGATCCCTAGAGAGCAAGATGGCTGAGGTCAAATGGGCAGTGAAGGCAATCTCCTCCTTCCAGCAGGTGTGATGAAATCTCAGTGCGGGTCCCAAATGATTAACTCACTAATAAAACAGAAACGGAGAAAATTTAGGAGGACCTAATGCAGTTGTCACCAGAACCAGTGAAATGATAGTACAAATGTTTTAATTCATCCCTGGTTGAACAATCACAATACCAAGGCGGGAGGAACTGTGATGGTGCTGCTAGGGTGATTGCAGAGACCTTGTCCTTAAAGCTGTGATTAGGAAATCATTGATTCGGGGGTGCAACAGGTGTATATTTCTCCCAATTTTAATCCCTGTATGATTGGCCACAAGAGGGAGCTGCTGGGTTCATCAAGAACATATTGGGACTTGGAGCGCATCCATTGCTTTTCGTTGATTGACTTGCCCCTCACTTTCATTTGCCTGCTTTCTTATTCATATACTGCCATTCCTGTGATTGCCCCTCCAGTGGAGCATAGCCTTTTTTGCTACCTTTTTTGACTGGCTGGCTTCTATGATCCCACTATGCGCTTTTCAAGCACTACTGCTTTCCTTTGGGTTAAGCACTCCACAACACTGCATGTGTTTTCCAGCTGTCTCCTTTTTGTAATTCTCTCCCGTTGCTCTCTGTAACCCATGTGCTTCTTCCCCACCTGCTTCATGTTGTGTTCTCCTCTTTTGCTTCTTCTCTTCACCCCATCTCTCCCTGTTGCATCCATCCTCTTGCTTTCCATAGTGCTTCCTCACCCATGTCTTTCTTCTCTGCCTCCCGTTGCTTTTCCTCCCCACCTAATATGTTGCTTCCTCTCACCCATGCCCTCCATTTGACCCGCCTGCTCCCTCATTGTAGGCCACCGCCTTCTGTGTTCCCCCACCGGTGCTTCAAAAAAATGCTTTCCCAGATTTTTTGGTTGCGTGATGATAGCACCTACAAAATCAGATAGGTTGCAATATAATAGACTTTTTTTATGAGCAGCATGGCTACAGTCCATTGGCAAAGCCAATAGTTCTGAAAGGCGAGACTTTTCATTTTGGATCCTTACTTTCAAACACTAAAAATTCACAGTTAATTCATGTTGTTCCGAGGAGAGACAATAATGTAACAAAATAAATAAAAGACATGCTAATGCGTCATTCAAACTCAGTCAGTCAAAATAACTTTTTTCGGCAATGATGCCATAAAGGTACACAAGAATTTATATCAAAGTCCACAGTGCATTTACCAATTATAAACAACAAATACAAATTAACATTGAGAAGCTAAGATGATAATACTTGTCAATAATGTATAATCAATTAAAACAGTCATAGATCAAATAAAACAGTCACGCTATTCTTCGACATATTCTGAATGTTGCTAAGGTAAGAAATAAAAACTGTCTCCAAGCCACCATCTGTTATAAATAAGAAACCAATATCTTTTCTTGTATTTCGAGAGCATCTAATAAAACCAATTACTTCACAGCAGACTGATGCCTAACTGCTGTAAATATAGCAATCCCTTCTTAAACTCTCTGATAGTGAAAGGGTGTAAAACTGGAGCGAAAAAGCGTTGGCACCATGCCCAACATAAGGAGCAGAAAAGCATAAAGTGTGCTGTGCGCTTTTGGGAGTAAACATTACAAGGACAATTTGGGAGGTTTGAGAACCTCGCTCCATGTTGAGGGAAAGCTAAAATAAAATATAGTGAACCAAGGCGAAGGTGGGTCAAATGCATTTGTACTGAGGGTTTTCTATAAAAGTTAAAGCAAATTCCACCTCATAATTGGGGATAGTGCGGAGTAAGTTACGCATAGAATAGAGTTGAAAAGCCTTAATTGGATGCTCATACTGGCACTAACAGAGCTATTACAGTTTCAGCAATTGCAGCTGGGTTATTAAAGTACTCTGGTACCCCCATACTTACTAACATAGGGTAACCAGGGGAATTCAAACTCAGAAACTGTAACTTTCAAGCACTTTTGGGGAAATTGTATAAGTTGTTAAACTATTGCACCAGTCTCTGCAAGATGGTGCATTAGTCATACATTGCCACACGTGTTAAGGGTTTCATAGTTCTAGATCTGTGTTTAATCATTACGCAGCTGTCTAGTGGTCATTTCAAGTAGTATGGCTACTCGGCACCCACCTTTTCTTTTACTTTCCCTTCATTTCCCTCCATTATATGTTGGGGTCAAAATAAGCATCAAAATACAAAGGCCCTCACTGTGAGTGGTCCAGTTAATTGGGATATGTTTGGTAACTTCAAACCAGCTGAAGTTTATTATGGAACAAATGCCTGAAATTCACCAGGACATTCAGATTTTGGACCCTCGAGCACCAAATTACGCATGCTAGCCCCCATTACTGGAAACTAAGGCGCTAATTTAGATATTGGCGGACAGGTTACTCTGTCACAACGGTGACCGGTGACGGTTATCCCGTCCGCCGAAATCTAATATGATAGAATATAATGGGATTTAGGTTTTGGCGGGCAGGATATCTGTTACCATTGCGATCGAGTAACCTGTTTGCCAATAAATCAGGCCCTAAGTAAAAAAAAAAGTCAAAGGAAATAAGAGGACTTTAGTATAATTGACTAACTGAAGCGAACCATCATGATATAGGGGCTCTGGGCAGTTATGGACTTATAATGCCCAGGCCTATCCAATAAAACATCAACGTCTGCCTATTCACTTCACTAATGGCATGCATTACGCACCCACATTCTTGCGTGACTCACGCAGTTACATGCTGTTTCTAACACCCTTACACGCTGCAATTCAAAGGTTCAGATCCCTTTCCAACATAGCAACCTTAGATGTGTTCCAGTGAGCATACATATGCTATAGATTAAAAAAAAATCATTGTTTTTCAAGCTAAAAACCCTAAAATTAGACCTTAGCTTGATTGGGCTGTTAGATTTTATGAGGAGACAGATGCAATAAAAAATATTGTATTGCTGATGCTGTTGTTCCTCTTAAAACACAAGCATTAGCAAAACCAGTATGTCGGGCTTACATTTTTTGGTTATATTCCAGACCTATTGGCTTTGCCAATACTTGTCTTACTGCTGCTCTTTTCCACTTTCTAGGGCTCTGGATTGGTGGCATGCAGATAGGAAAAAAGACATTAACAGTCTACCATAATAGAACAGGTGTAATGTCCTTTCTCTGATAGGTTCCACTCCGTGGGCCACTCTGTTCTACTCTCCACCACAGTGCTCTATGCCATTCTACTCCACTGCACTCTAAGCCACTCTACTATACACCACTGCACTGTATGGCTGTGTACTCTACTCTGCAACACTGCACTCTCTGCCACTGAACTCTACACCATTCCACCCCACTGCACTCTATGCCACTGCAGTCCACTCTGCACCACTCTTCTCTATGCCACTCTATACCAATGCATTCTATGCCACTCTTCCCTGCATCACTTCACTCTGCACCGCTCTACTCTACATCACTGCACTCTATGCCCATCCACTCTAAACCACTTTAACCTAGTCTGCACTTCTGCACTCTACTGTACTCTACTCTATGCAACTGCACTCTAAGCCGCTTCACTCTACTCTGTAACAATCTACTCTATGCCACTGCACTCTATGCCACTGTATTCTATTCTGCACTATTCCACTCTACGCCACTCCTCTCTACTCCACTGCAGCCTACACCATTGCACTGTACGCCAATGCACTCTTCCCCACTGCATTCTACGCCAATGCACTCTACACACTTTACACAAAACCAATACACTTTACACCACTGCACTGTATACCACTACACACTACTCACACTCCACACCACTGCACTCTATGCCACTACAATTGACACCACGCCTCTGAATTCTATCCTATACCACCATACTCTACCCTGTGCCACTCCACTCTACTCTTTTGCTGAACTCTACGCTGTGTCAATGCACTCAAAACCACTGCATTCTATGCCAATCTACTCTGCACCACTGTACTTTACGGCACTTCACTCTGGTCCACTCTACTCCACTGTACAACACTTCACTCTATGACGCTCTACTTCATAAAACTCTACACCACTCAATGCCACTTTACTCCACTCTATCCTACAACACAGTACTCCACTCTCCTCCTCTCCACTCTATGCATCTTCAGTATTTCACTCTATGCCACTCTATTCCATGCCACTCTATGCCACTCCTCTTTGACACTCTATGCCACTCGATTCTACGATACTCTGCTCCACTCTACACCACTCTGTCATTCCACTCTTCTACATTACTCCAGTCTATGCCACTTCACTCTACAACAATCTACTCCTCACAACACCACTCTTCTCTACAACACTTTACTGCACTCTACACAACACCCCCTATGCCACTCTCCTCTGCTCTACACCACTCCACAACACTCTATGCCATTCCACTATATGACACTCTACTCCACTCCACTCAACTCTACTCAACTCTACTCTATGCCCTTCCATTCTACAACACTCTAATCCCTCCACAACACTCCACAACTCTATGCCACTCCATAACACTCCACTCCACGCTCGTTCACCCCACTAACTTGTAACCATGCTGAAAAGCTGCCAAGCTGGTGTAAAATATGGCTAAAACATATTGACAAAGCCAATAGCTCATGCATTGGTGAGACTTATTGGCTTTCCCAAAACTTGTTTATTGGTGTCACTTGTATGAGCTTGTTCAGCCAGGTTTAGGTGTTGTTTGATAAGCTTTAGTCTGGTGATTGACCCACATGGGCTGTTCCTGTGTGTGTTGTATTGGATATTGGGTAATACTGACAAACTTTGAATACAATTCTTCTGGAATTTCTGATGGTAGATCCGATTCAAATAATAGTACCACCATCCGCTACACAAGCCACAGCAGCTTGCTTGTAACTTGGAGGGCAGAAGCCTGAATCCTGGTTGCGACTCATCTCTGGGAGGCCTGTAAAATTGAGTCCAATGGTTCTCAGGTCTATCACGAGTGCGGTGCAGCTCAGGTTACTTACCCTGAATCCCGTTGATCCAGCCCCCCCACTTCAGATGGCAAGATATGTGATAAATGGCTTATTTAGAAGGAAGATTACAAGGTTTAACAATGACAGTAATTACAGTTCCTGCAGTAGAGCTGCTTTGCAAAAATAAGCGTTCATTTTGGGGGTTGTAGCAGGTGGGGCAGTAGGAAGGGGGGGAATCACTCCTCCTACAAAAAGCATGTGCATTATGTACACACTATCTTGAGCGCGCCTCAATATAATCCGCTCCTGCCAATCTCCCCAAAACGTGTACCTGCCTGGATAGATTGGTTTGTCCAGGTCCTTGCATTTATCTAGGCCTGTCGTCCATTTGGCTGTGAGGGAGGGGGTGGGGGTCTCTTGTTTTCCATTGGCTGGTTACTGGTCTCTTTTTACTGCCGCAACACTCAGCCAGAGCAGCGCTCTCTTGTATCTATTGCTGTTTATATTGTTTGTAATATGCAGAAGGATGATTTTGGGATCACAGGGCAGGGACCACCCCAGAACCTTACCAAGATATGACAGGACTACCGTCCAGAGCGGGGTTGGGACCGGGCATCCCCAGGTTGCATTATGAAGTCTCCTTGTTGTGTGGAACAGCGTAGGTATAGTGGAGATGTGATTATCCCCATTCACCATAGCCTAGTGCATGTAAGGTAATCCCTAGGCAGGTATTTGGATTGTGTAAATCTGTACTAAGAGGCGATGGCTGAGTCTCTTGCAAAGTCTAGGTCCTCTCTCCAGTCGTTGTTATCCTACTGTCACAGGTCTTTTACCCATGCGTTCGACAGTGTCTAAAATCTATCCGCGTTGTGTAAACAGTGTTTTATATATGAATGATTGTCCATGTCTTATAGGTGATATTAGTAGTATTTTAGCTTCCAGAGGACTGAAGTCTGTGAGCTCAGTGAGATCGGTGACATAGGGTATCAGTTGCGGCTCGGGGGATACCTGCGGCCGGGCGATGCGTGGGGTGGGAGGGGGACGGGGTTGCATAATAATTAAAAATTCAATTCAATTAAAAAAAACTTAGCACGGCTCCCGCGCTGCGCTGCTCTGCTCCTTGCTCCTCTGAAGGCTGCAGGCACAGGCTCCCAGCCTGACCTGCGGCCAATCCTGACGCTGCTCATGGCAATGTCAGGATTGCCTGGGAGCACCCTAGCTTGGCACTCCCAGGCAGACTGGGAGCCTGTGCAGGCTCTCTCCAGCCCGGCAACAGTGTTGCCGGGCTGTTGCCAGGCTGGAGACAGCCTACTGCGCATGTATGTTTGACCAGCCTGAGACAGCCGGCCAAACACATGCGCAGTGAGGAGAGTGCACAGTGCACTCCCATCTGATCATCACCCGCGTGGCCACAGTTTATTATCCCTTCCTTGTGAAAGGATTTGCAGCGGTTGCTGCTGGCAGTGGGGGGGCGACGCTCCTCCGCCCATATGGAGGAGCCACCCCTGTAGGGTATGAGTGCGTGTCTGATCCACAGAAAGCAGTAAAACTGAAGCCTGTATTCCTCTTGGCAGTCTGCAAAGGATCTTAAGGTATGCCCCGTCATTATGTTCCCCACTGTGGAGATACCGATGAGATCCCATTTGTCATACCTCTCCAGTGCAGTCACTTGCAAGAGTCGGTTTTCAGTCCACAGTGGAGTCTCTTTTGTTAGCTGTCTGGCCCCACCCGTTGCTCGGAGGGAATTGCATCACACTTGGAATACTACATTTGTCGCTGAGGGAGTGCAGATTGGACTGGGCCTCCACACAAGCGTGCGCTATTGGGATTCCTTGCACTGCCTAGTGTTCTGAGGAGTATGCAGTGAAGTTCGCACCTCTGACCACCACTCATTAAGTTCCACCGTGTGTGATGCCCTATAGTTAGAGAGAATGTCAAACGTAGCTAGACTCCTTCATAGCTGGTCTTGAAGCATTTGGCTAGTGTGACCCTGGGCGGCTGCATTTTCCATTGGAAGTGGCGCAGCACCGTGTTAAGGTGATCCAAGAAGGATCTGGGTATATATAGGGCACTATTAGTTTTTCTGATGATAGTAATAATTCCACTGCAGCATAAACTGTGTTTTTTAACGTGCTAATGACGTTTTCTGCTTGGCCACTTTTAAGGTGCTGCAAATGAAAAGAAGAAACTAATACATAGTGCTACACGCTTGCGTCTCTAAGCATACTCTATATTCACATGTAAAACTGATATGAGCTAATGACACATGGGGCAGATTTATCATTGTTTTGTGTCGCCCGTGCTGCATGCAGGGCGACGCAAAACCTAGATTCAGATATAACAAGCCACGCAAGGCCACACTACCTGGCCCTTTGTGTAGCTAGGTAAATGTGGTGCAATGCAAGGCAGCGCATGTCACTGCCTTTACATAGCATGGTGGAGGTGCTACATGAGTGGAGTGTGGGTGTTCCCATGCATCCACCCATGTATTCTGAAGAATTCCCAGATTTGCCAACACTGGCAGACCTGGTAATGCATCACAATTGTGCACCTTTCTACCAGAAGTGCAACAAGGAAAAATATATTTATTTTCCCTTGTGTCCTCTTACTAATTGTGCTGCATTCTGCCGCACACATAGAAAGAGGAAATTCCTTCTAAGTACTGTTTTTGTGCAGGAAGGTTCCTGCACAAAAACGATTCTACCTGCAACACAGGCACACATGCACTATGACTCAAGGGTGCCTGTGTTGGCGCGAGGCTGAGTGCGCCAGTGCAAGGAGAGGACAGGAATGCACCACATAATGGTAAACATGTTACACTCCTGCCCTCTCCCTTTCACACAGTGCTGCAGATTGTCTTGCTGTGTTGCGTATAAAAATGATAAATATGGGCCCTAATATTTAAGTGACACACACTTCAGTGAGTGATGGGTGCTGCATAAATGACCACAAATGGTCGTTTTATAGATCTTTGGTGGGTTTATTTCCTACAGCTTGTTTGGTTTGTTTAATAATAACGTAAACGCTATCTAGAGTGACATCCTTCTGCGTGAGTGGGATTACAGCTGCCCATACACCCCTCCATGATGCAGATATAGGGCCTGATTCTAACCTTGGCGGACGGCGGAGGCCGTCCGCCAAGGTTCCGCCGCCAAATGACCGCACCGCGGTCACAAGACCGCGGCGGCCATTCTAACATTTCCTCTGGGCCGGCGGGCGCTCTCCAAAAGAGCGCCCGCCGGCCCAGAGGAAATGCCCCTGCAACGAGGACGCCGGCTCAGAATTGAGCCGGCGTAGTTGCAGGGGTGCGACGGGTGCAGTTGCACCCGTCGCGTATTTCAGTGTCTGCATGACAGACACTGAAATACTTTGCGGGGCCCTCTTACGGGGGCCCCTGCAGTGCCCATGCCATGGGCACTGCAGGGGCCCCCAGGGGCCCCGCGGCACCCCCTACCGCCATCCTGTTCCTGGCGGGAGACCCGCCAGGAACAGGATGGCGGTAGGGGGTGTCAGAATCCCCATGGCTGCGGGACACGCTCCGCAGCCATGGAGGATTCCCCCGAGCAGCGGAAAGTCGGCGGGAGACCGCTGACTTTCCGCTTCTGACTGCGGCTGAACCGCCGCGGTCAGAATGCTCGTGGGAGCACCGCCAGCCTGTTGGCGGTGCTCCCGTGGTCGGTGGCCCTGGCGGCCACCGGCCGCCAGGGTCAGAATGACCCCCATAGTTTTAACCTAATGGCTCTCCTCTGATCACCTCCAAACCCATGTTTGTGTTCTCTCTCATCCCTCCTTCCTCTTTGGCACTCTCTCCTGAGAGATTCCCGAAAATAGAAAACATCCTTCTGGTGCACACTCCAATATATCCAACTACATGCATAGGACCTCCAAGGAAAAGAGTAATTGTAACATGTTTTGTTTCTGTCAGAACGGTTTGGAGTGGGGGGGCGAGTTCTGGATAAATCTTGCCATTGGCCTTCTTTGGCATGTGCTAAGAGTGCCTGATGAAAATCCAGCATTGACACCAAGGGTTGTACATTGGAGCTGTGCTTCTATTCAGAGGCCTGAACACGGAGGAACTACTACAATCAGCATTCCCATACTTGTTCATGAATGCAAACCGATTACTTTCGATTTAGTGGTCTGGCAAGGGTCCTGTGGGTCCTAATGCAAGGAAGGAAATTATGCCCCCCATCAGCCACTAAGCGGGGTGAAGTGGGCTACTTACACGCAAGGGCCTGGGTCCACGTTATCTAGGGCCATATGTACGAACACTTTTTCCCATAGACACAGAATGGGCAAAAACCTTTGCTACATCTGGCCCCTACTGCACTCATGATAGCTACTCCCTTGCATACGCTGTGAAAAAGAAAACACGTTCCCAAACAGCAGCAGACTCCTGGTGGTGCGGCTTGAGAATTCCCTGCACAGCTGGAAGAAAGGCCACCATCACAGAGGATCATGCCTCTCCAGACACACTCTGCCTCTGCCACCGACATTATCACAGGAGGGATGGTGGTACAGGGGTTCTTTTCTCAAGAACTCAAGTCCCCGTTGAGATACCACCTATGCTTGTTTAGAGTGGCAGGTGGTAAATGGCAGCATTAAACTCCACAGAATTCTTGAAAAACTGTGTGAAAGAATCCTGCAATTCTGGATCCGACAGGTTTTTTCCCATGCCAACGAATTTAACTCATGCTCCCCATTAACCAACTGGGAGAAACCAATCACAATATTTAATGCATCTTCTCACTGAGTTAATGGGGAATCCACAATGAGGCTCTCAGTCAGGCTTATGGCTCTTTCTACCCACAGTGCCTACGCTGACCCCCGCCAGGCCCAGGCTCACATATTAACATACAACATACATTCTCGTTACAACAACAAAACAACTGCACACATATAAACACATGTCACACACTCACAACCAACACTGACCAGGGACTCGGCACACATACAACACAATGTACAACCATCTGTGATGGAACACACACAATAACACCATCATACAACCTAGCAATCTACACACACACATCATACACACACTCAGCACATCAAACCTATCATGCCATGCAGAATACTCACAGACTCAAATAGTCCAAACACACAAAGCCACACAGCACAACAACAAACACATATCACCACAAACACAACACAATACTATGGTAACAACATTTCAGCTACGTACACATACCCATCACAAACCCTATCCCTGAGGGACAACAGCACTGCACACAACCTCACATACTGCTCAAACAAAACATGAAGCACACACGCACAAGTACTGGCACACAACCAATGTCAGCCAGTAACAACTCAAACCTAGGAAAGGAAATGCAGGACAAAGATTTAACCAATAACTCCAACAACTGCTTAGCTTTAATTGGGGTAAAATAGGCAATGAATATGTATGTACAAGGCTATAGATCAGACCATAGTCCCAATTATTAGCACTAAAGGCACCAAATGGCCTGACTCCTGACTGCCATGTAACTTCCACAGGTAGTGGCATCAAGGGTGGCAAGCAGGCATCTCAGTGAGGGATTCTTGGGGGAAGATGTGGAAGGGGGTTTGGGCTTGGGCATGGGGGGCTTTAGGCTTAGCTCTGGGAGGGGGTTGGACCTTTTTGCGAGGGGTGGACTTTTTTTTGGTGGGGAAGGGGCATGGGTGCTGGTGGGGGAAGGGGAGGCCTTGGAGGTGGAAAGGATGGCCTTGGGAAGGGTAACAGACATTTTAGGGGTGTCACGGGGGAAGAGTAGGGAAAAGGTCAATCTCAAAAAGGAAAACTTTCTTAGACACATGGGGATGGTCATCAGAAGGGGGTTTGGGTGTAAATGGTGAGTGAGTGGTTGTTTGATTTGTATGTGTGGATGTCTTGGGTGCATGATTGTGGGCGGTGTGCTTGTGGGTGGTGGGTGTCTGTTGGGGGGTGAATGAGGGTGTTTATATGTCTTGGGCTGAAGGGGTGAATGTGCTGTGTGAAGACATGGTGGGTGGGTGGCTGTCAGGGTGGTGACTGCAGGTTTGGTAGATGTGCTGCATGTAGGCGTGTCACTGGCCACTGGTTGTGGTGTCTGTGGTGACTGGGGTGAATGTCTGAGAGTCTCCTGGGGGGCTGTCTGCAAGTAGGATAGGTGTGGTGGCTGGATCAGTGAATGTTGGTGTGGTGTCTGCAGGTATGTCAAGTGTTTTGTCTGTGATGCTAGGGGTGGAGGGGGTGTCAGGGTAGGTCGTGACTGTTGCTGTATCTGCAAGTAGATGTTGTTTGTGTGCATACTGGTAGTGTGTCCTGTGGTGCTTAAGTTTGTGTGTGCTGGGGTGGATGCATGCAAGTCTGTATGTGTGCTTTGGCTGCATCGGGGGGGATTCATACTGGGAAGAGGAAGGTGGAGGGGAGACGGTAGATAAGGGTGACTGGCTGCCGTCCGTGTGGAGGCCAGAGCCTGAAAAGCTCTCTGTATGCCAGCCAGTGCACTGTGAATGCTCTCCAGGATTGCATTGCTCTGTTGGATATGAGTTGTCAGTCACTGGATGGCATTCACGATGGTCAACTGACCCTCAGAGATCGACCTCAGGAGGTCAATAGCCTCACCACTGAGGGCAGCAGGGCTAACATGGGCTGGGGCAGAGGTGCCTGCAGCAACGGAGACGCCCACCCTCTTGGATGGGCTGGCACTACCAACTGGGAGGGTGGTGATAGAACGGGGGTGGCGGACATTGATGGTACTGGGGTGGTCTCAGATGGGTCCGCCACCACTAGGGAGTGGCCACTGGAGGAGGATTTGGAAGAATATGTAGTAGATCAGGTCTGCTCCATGGCACTTCCCTTGCCCTCCGGGCCACTGGGTCCCTCGGTGTCTGTGGTGTCATGACTAGAGGTCCTGTGCCAGAAGCTTCCCCACTCGGCTGTAACCCATCTCCTTCATCTGCCGGTGCTGATGCTGAAACCAAAAAAGTGAAGTAGAGATATCACATTCACAAGATAACACTTTCATCAAACATTACACATAAGTCCCTTAACATCCTGTTCACTAACACTTCCAGGAAGTGCCAGTAAAGAGCCAATATCATGTCACAACAAAATACAATGTACGCCACTCAAAATCAACATTGTAACACACCAGTAAAGCTATCTGACAGACACCTACAGTACCATGATCCAAGTTGATCAGTCACACTGACCATACCATGACAAGGGGACAATGCCACTTGTTACAGGTTCCCGATCCAGAACAACATAGTCAACCAGCAATCAAGCAATAGTTCATAAATCTCAAATAGCTTACCAAAAATCTAAAACACATACTTAACACAAATACTTGACCCTGATGTCATGTACCAGGCAATGACACATGTTGTAAAGGCAAGCAAGCCTTGTCCAAACAGACCATACTTTCTTCATTTCACATAGTTACTACCATACACTATGGACACATGCCGACATGTAACAGTGCAAATTGTCAAACCTGCCAAATTTTTGTCAAGGAGTTAGAACATATGTCACACACACATGCACTAATTGTGACTTACCAAGAAGTGACAATAAAATCTGGACCAAGGCATATAGGAAACTGGTATCCAGGAATCAAACAAAATCAGTCATGTGAGGACCAGGTAAGCACATACCAATATCCCACACACAATAACAAGCTGTCAATAAAGTGTACTATCATATAGACTACTGTACAGTGCAGGAAGGTGAGAACCAGACATAGCTAACTATGCAATTAGTCTATCAATAGGCCACTGACTGAGCAACAACAACACTACCTACACATAAGACATGGCATGCCTGACATCTGTCTGTGGAGGACTCCTAGAGCCAAAGCATATGTGATGCTAACATAATGGGTACGCCAACCATGATGCAAGCCAACAACATGGACACACTTACCAACCTACTCAGAGGTGTATGTGAACTAACACAACTGCACCAAATAGGTGTCATGGCAAACATGAGGTTACAAAATAGGCAGGCCTCATTTGACATATCCTTCATAGCAACAGCAACTACACATACCAAATACCAATGTTGAGTCATTACTTAACCTTTCCTTTGATACATGATGTTGACAAATTACTGTCTGGGCCATAGCTGTGAATAGGCTTTGATTGCCTATGTATCATGCCTACAATAGTATGCCTATGGCCAAAACTGTGTGGCCAGTTCCTACTATCAGAACATCAGCATGGTGGTAACATTCCTGCCTCTGATATCAATATATTTGTGCCTACATAAATGTTGCAGTGGTATCCAACATGCATGAGACTTCACAAATGTCTATGTACATCCCTCACTTACCAAGGGGGTTTACCTTGCAACAGGTATAAAGACGTTGCCCTTGTATGTCATGTGACATGTCAGATGGACGTCACAACCTCACATGATGCTGTCACTTATTAGAAACTATTAGAAAACTAGAGATGGCTTGATTATGCTTGACTCTATGTCACACATACACATGAATCTTGAGACACTGCAGAGGACAGAAAGCAAGGACTTACACACCTTACCATTTTGACATTGGGAGGATTGACCTGTTGGTGGGAATTGACAACCAACAGAATAGAAAAAGCAATATATCGCTACACATATGGCACAGTTTAGTAACATGTTTCAAAATACATTTGTGTGTGCACACCTGTGTCCTATAGATGGCTTCTGTGCATTGATGTGTTCACAGGAGATCTGTGATACTTTGCACTTACCATATTGTCAGCGCTAACCATCTGTTCCATCACTCATTCACCTGATAAAGGGGCAAACATGTGTTAGGTCTGTACTTACCCCCTTGTGGCTGTTGTGCTGCCTTCAAACACCCATCTAACTCATGGGAGTCCACCGCTAAAACGGGGGCTGTTAGGGGGGTCATGGTCTGACAGGCACCCCGTCCTCGTTGAGAGGAGATCCCCAGCAGGGCCCCTGCGGCCTTCCGGGCCCAGCATCTCAGGTCCTCCCACCTCTTCTGACAGTTGGCGCTCCGCCAGCTGTGGACCTCAGGGTCCACACTTTCTTGGCAATGCCACGCCAAATCCCATTCTTCTGATGGGTGTTGACCTGCATGGATGACAAAGACAAGAAAGAATGTCATGTCCACCTGTACCACACTAAACCAAGCAGAGTAATTTACAAGTCAGTTCAGCAAGCCAAACACAGACTGTCTTGAACATTCACCCCATTGATAGATAAGCATATACAGTGAGGGCATATGTGAGCTGGAAACAGGCATACAATCCAGAACCAGCTGTCATGTTATCACAAATGACCAGACACCCAACACATATGAAGATGAGTTTTTTCAGGCGAAGTCTGGCATAACACCTCTACTAACCATGTGTAAGAGTCACAAGGTAGCTCAGGGAACATCCATGGCACACTCTCCACAATGTCTCAGGACTCTAACTCTGTCACCAAACATTAGCACATGCCCAGGAAGTCAACCATTCTAGCACAACTATAGCACCCAAAGGACTTTAAGGAAACAATCCGAAACATTGCCCATCAGCCTTTAATTAGCACAACAAAGAATAGTCTAGCTAATGAGACATATGTGCACATGGTGCACTTACCTGCTCCTCAGGTGCAGCATGGAGCAGTCCATACAGTCCATTGCAAGCGGTCCTGTCGAGAGGTCGGTCTAGGCGCAGAGCGAGCGCCCACCTTTGATGCAAGTCTGACTATAAGGGGACGCTCCCTCTCCAGGACACCAGAGGCTAGTAGCCTCTAGTGATAGGGTCCCCCCAGGTATTCCCTTGGCAAGGTAGGCCCCCCGCCCGTTCGGGTGATACTTATTATATTTCTTGATTACTATTAATTACTTTGCATGTATAGCAGGGATCCTTCGCCCTGATGAACGCCCGAGACCCTCCAGCTCCTCGTTGTGGGCAGAAACATGTCAGCTTTTTCCATTTAGATAGGAGACCCAGTGAGTCATTGCTCTCACTTGGTGTCCCAGTCTTTTAATCACACCAGACAGAACCTTCTATTAAAATACACACACGGGTATCTGTTTAGGTGTTTTTATTTCCTAGTCTAGCTGGATCCCCTTTTCCAGAACCAGAATTGATTTACGCACTCCCTCCTGTTCCTTTAACAGTGAGGTTGAGTCCGCCCAGTTGGCATTGCCCTACCTGGGTGGGGCTAGGTGGTCATATGATGAAGCATGACACCATTGAGTGTGTGAGACCACCTAGTCCGTAAAGGAAATTCCCCTTTTTTCATCCCACACACCGGAATCCACTGTTGTCCCACCTCCAGTTGAGGTTTACGAGGGGCATAGTGCTACAAATGTGACACTACTGACCTGCCCCCGGTACAAGAACCCCGTACTCTCTTTTGTGTTTTTGTCCCTGCTTTTAACCCAGTGTTTTACGCATGGTGCTTACAGTGGGTATTACTCACTCCCTGGCCATCAATATAGGGTGGAAGCTGGTTGCCCCCAAATTGGAGGTTTATAAGAGAAAATGTCTGCCGGCTGTGACCTATGGCATGGGGTTGTGGGGGTATAAATATGTTGGGAACCTTCAGATAGAGGAAAATTGATTTTGTCGCCGGTTGTTGGGTGTCCTGCCCTCTACTCACCATTTTTCTGTCCACCAGGAAGTGGGTCTTGAATACTTACAGGATAGAATTAGCGTCATCCCGTGGGAGCGGTGGTGTGCAATTTGGCTTAGTAAAGAAGCTGCCCTCAACCAGCTGATAATTCAGGATTGCCTTCTTAGTGATCCTGCTTGTTCAATTCCATGGCGGAAATACATCAAATGACTTCTGAATCTGCATTAGATTACCAGAAAAGACAAAACGTGGATATGTGACCGCTTCCTTGAGTTAAGGCGGACGGCTCGTGAATCAAATGATTTGTTTGTAGGCGAGGACCTTGTTAGTGTTTTTAATATTATATGTGTTTTTACACTTCATATGATAGGTGTTTGTTTGAATTGTATATAGGGGAGGACCTGTAAGTGTTATTTATATTTTACATGCCTCTTTATCTCGCATGAATTTTAGTATCTTGAACTAATGTACTCGGTGATTTGCCTGTATGTTTTTATTGGTGTTTCTTTTGTGGATATTATTATATCCGAATAAAGATTTTACTACTACTACTACTACTACTACTACTACTACTACTACTACTACTACTACTACCATATCAAAATAACATGACAAAAAAATTACACATTACAAAATAATTGTTTTAATTAAAACAAATTTGTTAAACATTACAACTTTAAAACTAACTATAGTAAATATACAATAATACTGTAAACTATGTTTTAAACATCAATATTATTTACAAAGACAGAAAAAGACACAAACAGCAATGAACTAAAATGCTATTTATAAAAGTCCAATGGGAGTGTGACCCACTAGATTGTCAATGTTTGCAGAGCTGTGGAGGGACCCAGATCCCAGTTAGAAGGCACCAGTTTTTGCCGAATCATTGTCCAGGGTAAACTGGGTCTAGCTATGTTGGCTGGACTTTTTGTGTATTCCAGCCTGTCTCCCCCCAATAGAGAAAATCACCTCCTTTTAAGGGTATTGTTGTTTCCAGTCGTGGTTTGAGAAAAAAGAAAAAAAAGGATCACACACAAAGGATTTCGGGTTTATACTTGTGAGCGAGGAATGTAGTAGGCATGGATCTCTTTGGAAAGGCTCTCACTTGGTGGTAATTTATCTATCTATCTATCTATCTATCTATCTATCTATCTATCTATCTATCTATCTATCACGGTCTCACAGTTGTGCTCACCCATCACCCTGTCTAAAGGTGCAGGTCATCAAATTTGAAGAGGTGTATTTTTAGAGATTTCTAGAAAGCTGCATCAGTATAAGATGTTCACATAGGGAGTTCCACACCTTTGAATCCAGGATAGAGAAAGATTGACACTCTTTACAGAGAAAGAGTAACCCCATCTAGACATAAACATGATTTGAGTAACAGAGAGTGAATTTCCGGAAATACTGTGAAGGAGCCGGGTACAGGAAGAGATATGGTTGCAGAAGTATTCCGGGGACAGCTTGTTCTTAATTTGCCAGCTGACAATTTGAAATTAACCCTATGCTTCACTGGCAACCTGTGGCGTGATCTTCTGGCTGGCATGATGAGGTCTTTCTTCCTAAGGAGCTTGATTAGTTTTATTTTGGCACTTTGAGATGTCTGAAACCATTCAACCTGTGTAGCAGTAATACTCCTGTAGGGGTGGTTGCAGCTATCTAGCTGGGTCTTATTGCAGTCCTGTGAACCAGATGTCTGTGCAAAGGAGACAAGAGAGGAAATATTTATATCAGTTTTTAAGATGATGGTAACATCTTCTAACTACTATCCTAATCTGGGTGATAAGGGTCATCTCTGTGTCAAAAATGACATATTTGTTACCTAAGCAGCCAGAGTATATTTTGACCAAGAATATTTCAAATAGAAAACAAAGCTAGATTAATTCTGCTTTAAGCATTGATCAGAATCATTCCTGTTTTATCAAGTTTTGGTTGAGAAAGTTCTCACCCATGCATGTTTTGTCCTAGAATAATTGGTAGGGCATTGAAAAAGGCCTTGTTATCTGAGATCTTTGAGGTTGGCAGTTGCATACTCCATCACAAACGTTACAGATATCCTGTCGGCTTCATTGCAAGTGCATTTTATTCTAATGCACTTTTAATAAGGTGGACGGGCTATATGTCACATTTTGTGACTGAGCGGCCATCCGAAAAACTCTAAATTGGGCTCTCAATGTAGAGTTGGTTATAATTTCAATATTATTGTACACTGTCAGGGGGTCATTGAAGAAGGAAACCAGCAGGACCACTTGGATATTTAAAAGTACTGGGGAGACAGTGGAACCCTGATGATCCCCACAGAAATCTGTGTTGTAACCTCATGAGAGAGAAAGTGAACCAGGGCCACTCTAAGGAAATACAAGAAAGGGGATGGGAGGAATGCTTGCAATTTGTCTAACCACTGGCAAATGCTTGGCTAGCTTTCTGACCCATTGTTCTTTTGCTCACAATGCAATCTTAGTTTGGAGCCAGTCATATGCAAGACAGTCTTGATCCTCCTCCAACAGGGGCAGTCCAGCCCAAACTGCCAGGCCAGGTCCTCTCTGAATCAAAACACAAGCAACCCAAGGCTGGTTTCGCCCACTCTAAGCAGAGCAGTAGGCATGAACTTTCAAAAACTATGTAAGACTTCTACCAACAAGGAGTCTTGCTATATTTCATTGATGGAGGTTACTCAACCTAGCACAAATAGAAAGTGCACTTTTGAAAGATCCAAGTTAGTTTCCAAGTTGCTGTTGCACTGAGGAGATGGCTTTTGCTGTCTTGAGCTCTGATCATTGCCCCTGTGCCAGGGCCATTGGAATAATGAGACAGAGTAGATCAAATTATGCAGCAAGAAAAGGCAATTTATGTGACACAGGGCCCAATTTAATTATTGGTGGGCTGAGTAGTCACCATTGGTCTGGCAGAATATTTGTAACGCCAGGCTAAGGCTACTCCAGCCACCAAATTTATAAATGACCGCCTAACAGGCGGTCATTTATAAAGGCATTGGCAGGAACCACCCTCAATGCATTTTCCTGTTTGTAAAAGGGCTGCATTGGAAGTAATCTTTTTTTCCCCAAAAAGACAATCCTGAAATGGGATTTTTTTTTTTTTTGCGAAGAAAAAAAGTATTGCTCCCCTCTCCACTGGAGAAGCTTCTCCCATGGCGGGGGCATTAACATTTTGTTTACTGTTCCTTACACGTCCACCCATCAGACTCATTTTTTAAGGCCTGCGGGAATTGTTACACCAAAGAAAGTTTTAAAAAATTGTGTTTTAAGATGCATTTTATTGCACGATTTGTAGGCGTTTTTGGCCAAAAAAACTACAGCCTTTTCTTCTTTTTTCCTTCCTTACTCCTATAATTGATTATTCCCTTCCTGTTTTCCATCTTCTTTCTGATTATTTTTTGTTCATTCTTTCCTTCGTTCTTTTCTTCCTCTGTCATACATTTGCTAAAATATGTTCATCTTTCTTTCTTTCACATCTATATCATTCACTTTCCTTCTTTCCATGCTCTTTTCAATCCATTTCTCCTTCTTTCCTTCTGTGCATACTTTTTCACTGCATCTTTTCTTGTATCTGTGTTTCTCTATATTCTTGTTTCATTTTCTTTCCTTCTTTCAGTGTTTCCTTCCCTTTTCTCATTCTTCTCTTTCTTTTTTCCTTCCTTTCTTCTTATTAATCGCTTCCTTCTGTCACCCCTTCTTTACGCCGTTGTTCCATATTTTTTTTAACTTGTTTAATTATTTTAATATTTCTCATCTTTATTCCGTTCATTGCCCTTCCTTTCTTTCTTTCATTGCTCTTACTTCATTACATTTCTCTTTTATCTTTTAATATAATCAAACGTCTTGGCTAACGCCAGAACTAAAAATGAAAATGCAAGTCAACTTAAGTGCCAATTAAATTTTTTTAGGGGGAAAACATACAATGTGTTCTTAATTGTACAGGTAGTTGTGCTGCTTTGAATTACAGGAAGGTAGGGCGGTCTATCAAGCTGCACACGGAAATGTCCAAGAGCATATAACCCTTTGGCTGATTTACCCAGAGAGTATTTTCAAAACCATTTCGCTCGAGCCAGAGACGATGTTAGGATAATTTTTTCCAAGTATCGGTTTATCAAGAAATAATTCCATAGAGATACAACAACTGTGCAAACAAACAGGTTTATTTGTTGGCAAAATTTTCTTGTAACAAGTCACGAGCCAATCACACTAGTTTCACAAGTCCAAAACGTCATTAGTACTTCGGCCGCCATGTGTTTCACCCTGTATCAGTTGTGCGTGGAGCTTTCTCAAGTTTTGTGCTGGATGAAGTCATAGATATAGCCAAATATAGTCATCAGATAAAGCTATTGTGGTGTAAAGCAATGGTGGTGTAAATGCACCACTGGGACCAAACAGCACTGCACTCCAGTTTTATTAAAAGGAGTGCCATTCTAGACTTGCCCATAGTAATTTTTCATGGATTTTCTCAAATGAGTTCTTTGACTGTATCGACTACTAAATTCAACACAAGTCGAAACACCAAAGAAGAATTTAAGACCTTAACAATTTTGATTGGAATTGACAATGTATTATGCACACAATAGAACTTTATGCTGTGTCATAAATTCGATACGTGATTGATTAAAGTAGTCACATAATGATGAAGCCAATTTATAGTGTGCACAGCTGCAGTGTCCCGGCCTGAAACAGCAAACGTCACAGAGATGAAGAAAGCACAAGTTATTTCATCACAAAAGCCATGTTTTAAGTTTTTTCCTGAATGTCACTGTTCCCTCACTGCACGCAGCTCCATCGGTAGCTAATATCATGAGTGTGAGAAGGTAGCCTCTTTCTAGCCTTGTTACCCCCACTTTTGGCCTGTTTGTGAGTGTATGTCAGGGTGTTTGTCACTGTTTTCACTGTCTCACTGGGATCCTGATAGCCAGGCCTCAGTGCTCATAGTGAAAACACCATGTTTTCAGTATGGTTGTTATGTGTCACTGGGATCCTGCTGGTCAGGACCCCAGTGCTCATAGGTTTGTGGCCTATATGTATGTGTCACTGGGACCCTGTCACACAGGGCCCCAGTGCTCATAGGTGTGCATGTATATGTTCCCTGTGTGGTGCCTAACTGTCTCACTGAGGCTCTGCTAACCAGAACCTCAGTGGTTATGCTCTCTCATTACTTTCAAATTGTCACTGACAGGCTAGTGACCATTTTTACCAATTTACATTGGCTTACTGGAACACCCTTATAATTCCCTAGTATATGGTACTGAGGTACCCAGGGTATTGGGGTTCCAGGAGATCCCTATGGGCTGCAGCATTTCTTTTGCCACCCATAGGGAGCTCTGACAATTCTTACACAGGCCTGCCACTGCAGCCTGAGTGAAATAACGTCCACGTTATTTCACAGCCATTTTACACTGCACTTAAGTAACTTATAAGTCACCTATATGTCTAACCTTTACCTGGTAAAGGTTAGGTGCAAAGTTACTTAGTGTGAGGGCACCCTGGCACTAGCCAAGGTGCCCCCACATTGTTCAGAGCCAATTCACTGAACTTTGTGAGTGCGGGGACACCATTACACGCGTGCACTACATATAGGTCACTACCTATATGTAGCTTCACCATGGTAACTCCGAATATGGCCATGTAACATGTCTATGATCATGGAATTGCCCCCTCTATGCCATCCTGGCATTGTTGGTACAATTCCATGATCCCAGTGGTCTGTAGCACAGACCCTGGTACTGCCAGACTGCCCTTCCTGGGGTTTCTCTGCAGCTGCTGCTGCTGCCAACCCCTCAGACAGGCAGCTGCCCTCCTGGGGTCCAGCCAGGCCTGGCCCAGGATGGCAGAACAAAGAACTTCCTCTGAGAGAGGGTGTGACACCCTCTCCCTTTGGAAAATGGTGTGAAGGCAGGGGAGGAGTAGCCTCCCCCAGCCTCTGGAAATGCTTTGTTGGGCACAGATGTGCCCAATTCTGCATAAGCCAGTCTACACCGGTTCAGGGACCCCTTAGCCCCTGCTCTGGCGCGAAACTGGACAAAGGAAAGGGGAGTGACCACTCCCCTGACCTGCACCTCCCCTGGGAGGTGTCCAGAGCTCCTCCAGTGTGCTCCAGACCTCTGCCATCTTGGAAACAGAGGTGCTGCTGGCACACTGGACTGCTCTGAGTGGCCAGTGCCACCAGGTGACGTCAGAGACTCCTTGTGATAGGCTCCTTCAGGTGTTAGTAGCCTTTCCTCTCTCCTAAGTAGCCAAACCCTCTTTTCTGGCTATTTAGGGTCTCTGTCTCTGGGGAAACTTCAGATAACGAATGCATGAGCTCAGCCGAGTTCCTCTGCATCTCCCTCTTCACCTTCTGATAAGGAATCGACCGCTGACCGCGCTGGAAGCCTGCAAACCTGCAACATAGTAGCAAAGACGACTACTGCAACTCTGTAACGCTGATCCTGCCGCCTTCTCGACTGTTTTCCTGCTTGTGCATGCTGTGGGGGTAGTCTGCCTCCTCTCTGCACCAGAAGCTCCGAAGAAATCTCCCGTGGGTCGACGGAATCTTCCCCCTGCAACCGCAGGCACCAAAAAGCTGCATTACCGGTCCCTTGGGTCTCCTCTCAGCACGACGAGCGAGGTCCCTCGAATCCAGCGACACCGTCCAAGTGACCCGCACAGTCCAGTGACTCTTCAGCCCAAGTTTGGTGGAGGTAAGTCCTTGCCTCACCTCGTTGGGCTGCACTGCTGGGAACCGCGACTTTGCAAGCTACTCCGGCCCCTGTGCACTTCCGGCGGAAATCCTTTGTGCACAGCCAAGCCTGGGTCCACGGCACTCTAACCTGCATTGCACGACTTTCTAAGTTGGTCTCCGGCGACGTGGGACTCCTTTGTGCAACTTCGGCGAGCACCGTTTCACGCATCCTCGTAGTGCCTGTTTCCGGCACTTCTCCGGGTGCTACCTGCTTCAGTGAGGGCTCTTTGTCTTGCTCGACGTCCCCTCTCTCTGCAGGTCCAATTTGCGACCTTCTGGTCCCTCCTGGGCCCCAGCAGCGTCCAAAAACGCCAAACGCACGATTTGCGTGTAGCAAGGCTTGTTGGCGTCCATCCGGCGGGAAAACACTTCTGCTCGACTCTCCAAGGCGTGGGGGATCCATCCTCCAAAGGGGAAGTCTCTAGCCCTTGTCGTTCCTGCAGTATTCACAGTTCTTCAGCCTAGTAAGAGCTTCTTTGCACCAACCGCTGGCATTTCTTGGGCATCTGCCCATCTCCGAGCTGCTTGTCACTTTTGGACTTGGTCCCCTTGTTCCACAGGTACCCTCAGTCAGGAATCCATCGTTGTTGCATTGCTGATTTGTGTTTTCCTTGCATTTTCCCTCTAACACGACTATTTTGTCCTTAGGGGAACTTTGGTGCACTTTGCACTCACTTTTCAGGGTCTTGGGGAGGGTTATTTTTCTAACTCCCACTATTTTCTAATAGTCCCAGCGACCCTCTACAAGGTCACATAGGTTTGGGGTCCATTCGTGGTTCGCATTCCACTTCTGGAGTATATGGTTTGTGTTGCCCCTATCCCTATGTTTCCCCATTGCATCCTATTGTAACTATACATTGTTTGCACTGTTTTCTAAGACTATACTGCATATTTTTGCTATTGTGTATATATATCTTGTGTATATTTCCTATCCTCTCACTGAGGGTACACTCTAAGATACTTTGGCATATTGTCATAAAAATAAAGTACCTTTATTTTTAGTATAACTGTGTATTGTGTTTTCTTATGATATTGTGCATATGACACTAAGTGGTACTGTAGTAGCTTCACACGTCTCCTAGTTCAGCCTAAGCTGCTCTGCTAAGCTACCATTATCTATCAGCCTAAGCTGCTAGACACCCTATACACTGATAAGGGATAACTGGGCCTGGTGCAAGGTGCAAGTACCCCTTGGTACTCACTACAAGCCAGTCCAGCCTCCTACAATGAGGATGAGCTCATATAGATGAAAGACCATCCACTGCCTCTCGCACGCTGGACTCTAGGGTTACTGGCATACGTTTATTAACGGATCTCAAATTTTGAGTAAGATTGTAAAATTTAAATCTGGCTTTGAGATAAGGGGCACCCGTTTGGTACAAAGCATCATGGACCAAGACAAGAGCTTTGAATTTAATTTTCTTCCTAATGGGCAGCCAATGTAGCATCTGTAAATAAGGGGAAATGCACGTCCAGCTGGCACTTGTAACAGAAGGTGGGGTGCCGCATTTTGGACCACTTGGAGCCTCTCCAGCAGCTGCTCTGGTAGTCGCAGGTATAGGACTTTACCATAGTCTATTTCAGAGGGTATTCAGGCCTGCACCACCAATTTTTTTGACTGAAAGGACAGAAAGGGAAGGAATTTTGTAAAGACTTTATGATTCCAAAACAGAAGCCTACCAGAGCTTTAATTTGGGGTTGAAACAATAGATTGTTATCAAATTTGATTCCTAGATTTTTAACCAAACCCTTCTGACGTCCCAAAGGAGAGGCAGAGGCATTCTTCGGCCAAAAACGTTGTCAAAAGTCAGAAGGAATATTGCCAAAAAATAGGATTTCTGTTTTATCTTCATTACATTTCAATTGATGGAATGCTAGACAATAGAAGACTGCTTTTAAACCAGCTTTCATCTTAGTTCCATCTAGTTCTTCGCCCTTGCTCCATGAGAAGAGCAGTTGTATGTTATCCACATAGGATATCACTTTAGCTCCCAGATCTTCTGCTAGATGGGCCAGGGGGGTAAGGTAGATATTGATCAGGGTGAGACTCCCACTGTTAGTTTTCGTGGATTGGCACAGCAAGAAGGAATCCAGGCTTGTTGACCTCTATTTGTCAGAAAAGACGTTAGCCAGCTCGAGGCCAGTCCTGCTATCCCACTGTCTTGCAGGTGCTGCTGCCGCTTGTTATGGGGGACAGAATCAAATGCTGCTTAGAGATCTAACATAATCAGTGCAGCTCAACCTCCAGTATCCAGGGTACCTTTGATGTGCTGTGAGACCTCCAGCAATTCAGTCTCCGTGCTGTAGTGTGGCATGAAACTACACATATGTCTACCTTCAATTCCCTCAGAACTAAGGCCTACTGAGTACTATTTGAATGCATGCAACTGATTTATGGTCATATCCAAAAGGACATACTTAATGCCCCTAACTCTTTAGACTTGCATATATGGGCAGCATTGGAGAGGGCTCCATACACTCAAGCCCTTTATTCGTCATACGCGATTCTGCTAAAATGCTGCTCGAGGGCGCCACCAGGATGGAGCTTATTATTGCTCGCACAAGCAGTGAAGATTACCCCATGTCATATTTGGTATTTAAGAGGGAGATGTGGTCCAGCAAAGATCCTTGCACTGACCATGGCAAAGAGTATACTGGCCATGTGGTATTAGTATCACAGAATGCTGGCCTCTGGATAACCACCCACAGATTGTGGGGGTACACCATCTCAGTCTTTAAATAACAGCATCTTGGCCCTTGGTTAACAGCACTCTGGCTGGTGGGTAAAAGCATTCCAGGTGGTAGGTAACAACAGAATATGTATCAGTGGGTAACAAACACATCAGGCTGTAGGTAACATTAGTCCCACATTTGCCTAGCAGGACACCTGTGAGTGTCAGCAGTCTTACCTTTGTGTACCAGCAATCTCATGAGTAAAGGCATCATTGAGGAAGGGTAACAGCAGTTTTCCAAGTAGGTAGCAGCAGTTTCTCCCATTGGCGGCAGCAATAGTGCTCCTGGACAGCAGCATTTTTTTTGTATTATTGTTACTCTTGTTGCCAATGGATAGCAGAATGTTTGCTCCTTGTGGGTAGCAGCATTCCTGCCCAGGAGTAATAGCATTTTTTATTTGATCATGGGTATCAGTCTTGTGGCTGAACCACATACAGAACAGACCAATATGTTGATGGCACCTCACGTCTGTTTCATTTCTGTTTTGGTTTTTAGGTGTGGAAGGAGAGCCTTGCGAGGTGACCATCTTAGGACCAAATCCGCACTTTGTGGAGTTTGGATCAACCGTCTTCTTGAACTGTACCATGACATACAACACAACATGCAACACAACGGAGAAGCTGGTCTGGGAGACATCACTGCGTAAGCAAGAGAACAAGAACACTACATGGACTACTATGAGCAGCACCATGGACCAGTGGGCCAGCGAACCAAAGTGTTTGCTAGTCATCTCTGAGCACAATATTCCTACAAGTCAAATCTCAGTCGTTGCCTATGGTAAGTCAACCATTCCATTGTGTCGGGAGTATAACCTTATGATTAGACCTGCCTTATACGAGATTCCCAGTCACAATGAATGTGCTCTGTCTAAAACAAAGACCTTAGATGATAATTATAGTTTTGCCGAGTGGGTGAACTGCCATAAAATAGCCTCACCGTGGCAATGTTGCAGTTTGCCTCTGCCTGTGTAGGAGGTGGGAGAAGCGCAAGGTTTCTGCCAAAGGCATTGAACTGGCTTAACTGTCAGGAACCTTTGACATAGTGACAGATCTGCTGCAGTGTCTCCAGATATAAGTGATGGCTACCCTGCTCTATTCAGGGCAGAGGTAGGGCAGGGCAGCCGTCACTGGATTTCCCTGCCTGGAATGGGCAAACAATGATCAAAGAATGGTCCAATGCTGGGGCGAAAAGTCCCTGTGAGTCAAGGCCATTAATTTTTTGTTTTTTAAAAAAAATCTCCTGCTTTAAGAGTTTGTTTTCAAAAATCAAAAAACTTTTCCAAAAGGGACCAAAGCAACATGATACCATCTCAGCAAACTCTTCTATCTTCAGGGCAACTATGGCACCAGAGAATGCTCTAGAGGCTGGGAGATTCCCACCAGGCAGGCAATTGGCCCCACAATAGGATAGTTGTTCCTGTGCTGGCAGTGGAGGGCATAGCCTCTGCGGCCCTGTAAGGCTCTAAATGAGTCTTCATGTTTGACAAGAATGCATACTGTGTTTTTATGACAACTCGGTCCATGGTGAAAAAAAAAAATTCTGAACAGAAAGTGACAAGCCTTTAGGGGCTAAGCATCATCAAACCAGAGAAAATAAATAATTAAATAAAACCAATAATAAACTGCCTGTGCCATCTATAGCCATCTGTAATGTCACATAAATGGTAGAGTGGGACAGGGAGTACGAGCTGGGGCCAGAGGAAATAAATCAATGCTGGAGGGGACAGTTGTGTCCAGATGGATGTCCAAATTGTATTTATAGAGGTATGTGTTGGTAGCTTTATAGTGAAAGCCCAGGCAGGAAACAGAGAAGCACTGTGCAACAAGAAAGGATGCTCAAAGGCTGAGGGAGACAGTTCAAGATGGTGTACATCTGGAGTGAGCATTAGGGCCCATATTTATGTTTTTTTAGTGCCGCATTTGCGTCATTTTTTGACGAAAAACCGGCGCAAACTTACAAAATATAGGCCCATACTTATACTTTTTGACGCAAACCTGCATGGCCATCGGGCACAGTGGCATGTAGGTGGGCCAAAGTTAGGCCCCCCTATGCCACCTAAAAAAATTAAAAAATTACTTACCTCTACTTACCTCTGCTTACCGTAGATGGGTCCCCCCATCCATGGGTGTCCTCCAGGGGTGGGCGAGGGTGGCAGGGGGTGTCCCTGGGGGCAGGGAAGGGCACCTCTGGACTGCTTCCATGGTCACAGACCATGGAAATGAGCCCACAGGTCCCTTAACGCCTGCCCTGACCCAGGCATTAAAAAATGGCGCAAATCCGGCTGGGCGCCATTTTTTACGGCCCGTCTCCTCCTGTGCGTCAAAATGACATGGGAGGATAAATAAGGCGCACATGCCTTAGAGTCATTTTTTGCACGGGAACGCCTACCTTGCATTTCATTAGCGCAAGGTAGGTTTTCTCGTCCAAAAAATGACTCAAACTCAATAACTTTGGCGCTGGACGGGTCTAGCGCCAAAGTATAAATATGGAGTTAAGTTTGCGCTGAATTTGCGTTAAAAAAATGACGCAAATCGGGCGCAAACAGAGTTTAAATATGCCCCATAATTGTATTTTGTACGTTTGCGACGTTTTTGCATCAAACAATGACGCAAATACGGTGCTAAAAAAGTATAAATACGTCCCTAGGTGTCTTATAGTTGACCCCGGGTGCTGGACGGACAAGGAGTACAAGGTGCTTCTCTAAGAGACGGGTTGTGATTTCCATCCTGAAGTGAGCCTCTGTGGCCTGGTGTGGTTAGTTTAGCCAGTTATGTTGGGCTGCCAATTCTACTTACATCTTAGATAAGACAGCAGGGCGTCAGATGATGCTGATGGTAGAGGCCAGCCAGTGCAGGTCTATCAAGGAGGGGTGATGTGGTTGGATCTCGTTCTTTGAAGAGTTGCACAATGGGGATGTAATTTAGAAATGCCAGTCTTCCATTTGTTGGAACAGTTACATGTAGCAATTTTTTGGGGAGATGTGCTTCGGGACGTTATTTTGCAGGCTGTCAGTCAAGGAGAGTCAACTTCTGATTGGTTTGGTGACTGAATAGCGTGGACTCAAACTCGTCTGACACAAATATTATGTCCTAAATATTGCTTACAAAAATATGTAGTTAATGAAGGATATCTACACCAATTGGAGCCATATTTTTTCAAACAATGTTTAGGTTTTGATATTTATGTTAGAAGACATTATTGTTAGGAATATTCTGACTTGCAATTCTTCTGATCTCATCTGATTTCCCTGAATATTCTGATTGATCAAAAACAGATCAGATTGTTTTCAATCACAGTGGTAAGCTTGATATTAATAAACATTGGTAAAATCAATGTCTTTGTTTAATACGCTAACTCATGGACCTTTAGCAAACTTGAGCGAAACACACAGGCCGGAGTCCACAGGAGCCGAGATTGGGGGCTACTGTTATAAAGTAGTCTTTCATGTATTTCAACACAAGAACCCACATACGAGGAAGAATAAACCCAAACAGCCAAAAGCATTCGGTAAGAGAAGAACACTTCCCAAAGTACAGTCGAGACATTCCTGAAAAACCTCAAGCCACTGACTGAAAAAGTCTGGTCAGCGAAATCCAGTGGTTGAAAAGGTTGAACCCAAAGCCCTCTCCCTTCATATTGTTAACAGAAAATCCGTTTGAACGCTGCACCGTTCGAAGCCAGGCGTAAAACAGGGACACTTCAGAGGGAGATAATGCTTGAACCTTTTGGAAATGTTTGATATACATTGTATTTAAGACTTTGACATCTCTGCGCAGGTATGAAAAGAGCTACTTTTTCACTATTTCACTGTTGGCGGTCTGTTTATTTGTTGCTTGCACTGAGAATGTGTTTTACATTCCTATGATAAATTGGAATAAAAATAGATTTAAAAAATACAATTTTGTGCAATGGCACTTCATCTTGCTTGCAATGGTAAAATGTTTTTTTTTTTATTCCCTACGCCCTAGTGCCGCCTAAGGATGTAAGAATTAACATGGACCGGGATATGGAGGAGAGTCACTCCTATGAACTCACATGTGAAGTAAAAAACATCGCCCCGAAGAAACACCTCATCGTGCTCATCAAGCGAGGAAATGAAACGCTCCGTAGACAGTCGTATGCAGATGACCGATCCAACGGAAGCACCAGTGTCACCGTAACCTATGTCATCACGCCACGGAGAGAGGACCACGAGGCCGAGTTCACGTGCCTGGCTCAGCTCGACCTGAGACCCAACGGGAAGCTCTTTGAGAGGTCCTCAAACACAACCGTCCGTGTTATCAGTAAGTCAACAAAACCAATGTGACTGCACAAAAGGCCTTTTCCGGTCAATCTCGTAAACGATGTGCGTTAAAGGAGGCAGGTGCATACAGAGCTTTATGTAATATCGATTTAGATACGTGTACATCCAGAAAGAGCCAAACATCTTCTAATTAAGAAGTCAGGAACTGAAAAAAAACTGTAGACTGTAAGCTGTTCAAAATGTTTCGAGGTCATAATCTCCCCTTCAGAGATCTTAGTGTGCATGCAATATGCCACTAACTCTTTGTTGCACGTTTCTACCGTAGTTTAAAAACACATTTGTTAGTGCACGAGGTGAACCTGCGATTCTAACTCCAGCCCTAGAAATGTGAGCAGGTTCTTTTCTGTGGGCTTTGCCGGATGTTTACGGATCGCTAGTGTGTAGTCAGGATTTCTGTAGTGGAGGCGTTTTTGTATTAATATTGTGCATTGATACAGTTTAAAATTCCACTGAATCTGCCTTGTCTAAAACATATTCATTCAGCTGCTAGTTTTGATCCTTGCAGCACCGCCATGAATATGTGTGGGTTTTTTCGGATTGCTGATGTTCAGATGGTATGATGAGGGTTATTATTTTAGGCTTTTGTGTAGACTCTTGTGCTCCCAAAGCTAATTTAAATGACATTTATATTATCAAATTGTGTAGATTACAGAGGACATTCGCCTTTTAAATTGCATTTTCTGACATGAAAGTCTGACACAACCACCATCTTAGGCATTGAGACATTTTTAATTCAAAGAAATTGTAAATGACTTTAAAAGCTCTAAAGCTCGTTTTTTATCGCCTTTCCGCACAAAATATAAACAGATTCACGGGGAACATTTGCCTTGTTATTGCAGATCATTACTTAATTTGTAAAAAGAGTAAGTGCAGGGACCTAAAAAGGAGCACCAGCAGAGCCCCACCTTCAAACACCTGCTCAAACTAAGCACTAGTGTAGAATCATTGTGGCCTGTGCTGGGGATCATCTTGTTGCCGTGTGGCACCTTTAGCAGTGCATGTTGGGAGTTTTAAGATTGTGTGGAGGCCGTGTCTCTGTGTGTGGCCACGCCATGCAGTCCTTGCAGTACTCTTGTTTTTTCGTTGCATTCTGGGCCTTGTAGTCCTACATTTACAATAGTGCAAGTGCATCATGCACCGGTGGTACTATGCTTGCTCAGTCTTCACAGAAACAGCTTGGAAGTTCTGCTAGCATGGCATGACTTATGTCTTGTACAGGGCACAAGTCGTGGGTGGACAGTGTTCACCCACTTTTTTCACAGGGTTGACAACGTCCACCCTGCCAAGAAGAAGCTGGCTCCTACTGTAAAATGCTAACCGTGTTTTAGTGTAATTTTCTGGCACCAGACACATTCAGCAGCACCAGCACCTTGTCTGCTTAAGATCCGAGCAACAAAGTGCAGGCAGTGAGGGGCTCTTTCCTTGTTCCCAGTTTCTTTGTGGCAGAGTTTTTATAAAAATGTATAAGTTGAGGCGCAGGTTTTGGGTTAGAGTTCCACCCCTTTTCTGGTGCAACCCTGATGCAAAATCTATTTTGGGATTTATAGTGCCACACATACCCTGGTTGAGTTGATTTGTTGAAAAAAATCCTCACGAACGCAAGGCAGCACCTTTCCCTGCATTGCGTTACTTTGCATCAGGTAGGTGGTGTTAGATGCAAAAAGTGTCTGTATGTATACTCATAATGCACTCAAATGTACACATGATAGACCTACTAAAAATATGTGTGAGGTCTTTAGATCTGTCGCTTCTTATGATGTCACTTCCTGTAAAGTCATGGGATGGGATGCCACTTCCTGTGATGTCACTTCCTGTAATGCCATGTGCGATGTCACATACCGCAATGTCACTTGCATACTTCTTAACTTGTTACTTCTTTTTTTAGGACTTGTGCCCTGGTCTCGTAGATAGCGTATTTTCGCACAGGAAGTGTGCCTGCCTTCAGTGAGGCTAGTAAAGCTCCACACACCTGTCTCTGGTAGCTAACAACGAACTGCAGACATCAAACGAGGTACTCTTTCCTGTCCTGCAACTGCTATAGCTCAGCCTTGCAGCATGTGCTACTCAGTGGCTTAACGGAAAAGGATGCCACGGCCGTGCAGAAAGTGAAAAAGGGCCCCTGAGTCTCAGATATATCACAGATATTCATCGACCTTGGGCTCAATGAGGCCCCCTTGAAGGGTCCAGGGTCCCCTGGAGGGTTGGGGCCTTCCTATGCCACAGAGGCTTTAGCGGTCTGCGTTACGCCCCCAGTGCTGCTGCTACAGGTGGCTGCTAGTTAACTCCCTGTCTGGGATTACTTGAGTTTCCAGATAGAAGAGATTCTCCTAGCAGCTTGGGCAAAACGGTCCAGTTTGGAGCGGAGCCAAGACTGGTTTGCATGTGGTTGGCAGTTTGGGCTAGACTGTCTCCATTTTCAGGTGCACAGTACCCAGCAAAACCCCCAGAAGCTGTACCTTTATTCCGGTCTGCTACAGCAACAGCACTTGTTAGCCCCCGACCCCTCAGACAGCGCACGCCCACTGCCCCATCTGTCCCCAGGCAAACGACAATAGCTAGCCACCTCGGGAGCCTGTGACGTGGACAATATTGCTATCTTGAAGTCCCCGGAGTTCCCTCCTTCTGGACAGCACTGTAGGTTAAGCTCCCACTGCCGAAGGTCTGTGCGGTGCCAACTCCGAGTCCTGACAAGAGCCATTCCATATTTCATCCCACAGAGGTCAGCAAAATAGTATCATTTATACCTATTAGTTGCCTATCAATACCTATTATGTAAGGTTTGAAGACATTTGAACGTCTGCTGTGCACAGTATGTCTGTGGTACCTACAATAAAGTATATTTCACAATTGTGTCTCCGGCCCACTGCTGATATCTCAGCAGAGGAGCCTCACATTGTACAGATCAGCGACAGTATAGGAAAGGCAGCTGTGGCGCAATCCTGTTAGACATGGGGATTGCTACCTCAATTTTCGTCATTTCTATTTCTGTAAGGGTTTAAAGTTGTTAACATTGAACATTTACGTAGCAAACACCACAAACTGAATTCTCTCTAGTGATAAAATAAATACCCAATTCAAGTTACAGGCACTCATTTTATCGACCTTGGAAGGTTAAAAAGTGGAGTCTACCCTGTTTCCTAATACCCGGTTTAGACATTTTTATTTGCATTGCATCAGGCAGTTCGAGTGACTGCTAGTGTGCGAAACTATCAACGAAGCCTGGCTAAGTGTGGATTTGTTTAAGTCTGTTTATTAAAGCTGATGTCACAGTTATAAAAGCACCAAGGGAATCTGTGGTGTCAGGGAAGACATGAGCAGAGCCCTGCGTCAAGTGCTGTGCATTTGTGGATAAGCAACACTTGGAGCAAAATATTGTCTTAAGGAGGCATTGGAGTTAGTTTTCTGTTTGTTGTGCAAATATCATGCACCAATACCGAGCATCATTTATTTCATACTTGATGTAAAGTCATTGGCTGAGTTATCTTCAGCCATTTTCTTCATTTCCTCTGAAACTTTCAGTTATTGGTTCGAAATGTTATCAATCACATCGTGGACCAGCCCACAGAATTATTTTAGTCTCACCTTTTTCCTAATTACTGTGTGGATGTGTCTTTCCAACTCCATGGGAATGCACAAGCAACTACTTTACATTTTAAACCAGTTGGCGAATGGCCCAGAAGAACTAGGGGTAAATCACTGAAAAGCATCAGAGAAATGGATGCTAAAAAACAGAAAGCAACCTATGTCTCAAACATTCATTTTCTGATGCTTTTGTCTTTGCTCGCTCTACAGTATGTCTGGATAAGCAAACATTGGCAAAGCATCATATTTGATGTTCGTACTGTGTGAACAGCCTAATCTGCACCGAATCCTCATGTCAAGTTTAGGTTTTGCCAATGATTGTTTTCCCGTACATGTATTATTTTCCTCCAAACACTGCCACCTAGGGTTTATAGATTATTCAATAGGCTATGTGCTAACAATTAACCAGTGTGTAATGTCTGACAGGCACCGAAATTGTTAAATTGTTAGATGCACCTATGCAGTCTCCTTGCGAAAACATATATGAAAGAAAATAGTTAACTTCAGTGTAAATTACGCCCAGGTTTTCACACCTTTTATTGCAGCACAAGAAAATAAAATGTAAAAAAATCACATAAACCAGATGATATTTAAACAACATGCTTATCTTTTCCTGACCATTTACAGTGTATTTGTTGCAGCTTCATATAAGGTGAATTTGACAAGTGGGCGTAAGAGCTTTTTACAAACAAACCAGATTATGTTACACATTTCTTTTAAAGCAGAGATTAAGGGCCAGATTTACAAAGATTTTGGGTCGGATTGCGTTACTTTTTTAATGCCGACACAGCACAAAATCCAGGTTGTGATATACAAACTAATACAAATAATGATTTGTGTTGGGTTGTAGCTAAAAGTAACTAAATGCCGCACATTTGCGTTATTTTGCATCAGGGGGACATTCCATGGGTGGTACATGGGTTCTCCAATCGATCCACCTACGGTTTGTAAAGCGAATCCATATCTACAAAGAATTGTAGACATACATTTGTGCCAAAATCCTGGTCCTCCCTGAGGATGGTGTAATGAGGAGAGATATTTTATTTCTATTTATTTCTTTTCGTTTTTTACTCTTTGCATGTGACATGTATCCTGCAGCACACGCACAAAGAGGAAATTGCTATTAAGCGTAGTTTTGCGCAGGAAGACACACCTTCCTGCCCAAAAACCATGCTGACCACAATGCAGACAGCCTTGCACTGTGATGCAAGGGTGCCTGCGTTGATGCAAGGCTGCTGAAAGTGTGGCAGCACGGAGAGAGAGCAGAACTGCACCACTACTTTGGAGATATGGTGCTACCCTGCTCTCTCCAGTTCATGCAATACAGCACAGCAATTGTGCTTGCCGGCCGTGCGTTGTGTCAACTCTATGTAAATCTGAGCCTAAATGATTTGTCCAGAAGCCAGGATTTTGAGCAGAGATGCAAATTCAAGCCTGCTTTCACAGTCTTAGGGTCCGCAGCTCCCGCCGCTAGATCGCATTTCCTGCCCAAAAAACAATGCTTGCCTAGGAGATGTGACAATCTTCTTTCCTCTGCTTTCTTCCTGACATTGCAACCACTGTTTCTTGGTATAACTCCCTGGATTCCCGTCAATACTAAAAACTTTAAGGTTTATTGTAGTTAAAACATTTTTGCTAACTTTGTGTAACTCAGTTTCCTCGTGCCCACAAGTTCTTTGTTTCGATTATCGGATTTAAAAAAAGTGAAAACAAGTTGAGTACCTCTGTAAGTTATGTGTTTTTGGCATCTCTGGTAAGCCTGCGCCAGGCATAATGCATGCAAAGGGGGCGTTCCCCCGTTAGGGGAACCGGAAAAATGGCATAAGGAAAGCTATGAGATTTCCTAGCATTATTTTTTATGGCACTTTTAACACTGGCTCAAGAGCAGGCGTAAAAAGGGGGCTTCCATTCTTTAGAATGGGCCACTATGTACTCTGCAGGAGTAGCGCCAATATTTTGGCACTACTCCTGCAGAGTACATCAATAGCGTCATGAAAAAGGATGTATTACCCCCTACCCTGCACCATGGTACGCCCTATTTTAAATACGGTGCACACATGGTGGCGGTAGGGGGGTGCCAAGGGGTGCAGGGAAAGTGGCGCTGCACTCGGTGCAGTGCCACCTTCCATTAATCTGGCCCTAGGAGACCACGGGTAGAGAGTATTGTTCTAGGGCATGCAGGATGCTACAAAAGCGGTTTGAGATGAGACAGACCTGCATATTTTTTAACACCACCTCAGCCAGGGCTGGCTTTAGGGCAGTGCGACTGGTGCGGATGTACTGGGTGTTGACTTGAAGGAGGGGGCACTGACCTCAGGGGGGGGGGGGGCACTGTCTTTACCAATAACTTAAAGATTTAAAAGCACCGGCTGCAAAGTTCCTTGTGCGTTTAACTTTCAGGCAGCGACAAAAATGTCAAGATAGCTCTTGTAATGAATGTTCCTGCTAAAGAGAGAATGCTTTGTGGCAAATTTGACTCACCAGAAAGTAGTGCAGAGGGTAATATGCCTGCCGAAAAGAACAGATCTGCATTTTATGCTCATAGCTCAGTGGGTTAGTAAAGCCAGTGTTTATCAGCAATTTAAAACAAATGAAATGTATGTGAGAGAAGGGCTATGGAGATGAGTGGTACGTTTGCCAGGTGACAGTGAATCCGAGGAGGAGGCCATAGGGGGGCCGGGCACCAAAAAAGATTGTTGCACCGGGCCACCAGTGCTAAAGCCGACACTGACCCCAGCTATCACCGCTGTGCTCTGAGGAGGCTACTGTTTAGGGTTGGACTGTAGAGCCAAAAGCAGCCATGGCAAAATGCTCAAATCAGCCCCACTCCTTTAATCTCCGCTCGCAATCTCTCTCTCTTTCCATACATTCTCTCTCCTCTTCTTTTCCCTCTCCTCCTTATCTGATTGCTTTCTGTCTACCTACACTTCCTTCTCTTGAATTCTCCCCTGCCTGCTGCAATTGACCTGGGTGAGCTGAGGAAAGTGACAGAGGCACCAGGAGTGCCTGCCTGCCTTAAAAAGTGGTCTCCAGGGGCTCCAGCCCACCGGGAAAATGCCTGATGGAATAAAAGGTCTGTCCAGCCCTGCCAACCTTCATGAGATCCCCAAAGGAATCTAGGTGTTGCAAGAGAAACATTGACATTCTACTGCAGGATGATGGTATTCTCACGAAAGTCAGATTCAGAAAAGTAAGCTCAGCAAGTGCAGATTTGGTTAGAGGTTAACTTGACGAAAGGCAATTGTAAACAATAAATTAGAGAAATTATACACTTGACCATGTTTGACTTGAATCCCGAGTCAGAAGAGATGGAAAAATGCTTGGACATTTCTTACAATTTCTATAACAATAGGAATATAAAGAACAATTAATTTATACAATGAAGAAAGACATTTTAGGGGAGGAAGAACATTTTAGGGCACTAAAAGAAACAGTTTGCTGTGGTATGTCTACTATACCTAACGCAACCCAGGAAGCAAGAACAGTGGTCAAGTGATGAGGAAGAGATAGAGGACAACAGACAATAATGAAGGGATAAAAGGGAAATTGGTGCAGGGGAGTGCAGAAGTGAAGGAAGGGAAGATCAAGGGTATAAGGGAGTATAGGTTTAACAAAACACAAATAATGAGAGTTTGGAAATGTCGGGAAGTGTAAAACAGGAGAGTAGGACAGGCCAAGAGGACATGTGACGAAATTCCTCTGGAAATGAGAGGTAAATGGGAAATGGGAAACAGGGCATAAGTCCTCTACTATGTAAACCAATAGCAAACATAAAAAACCAACAATGCCAGCAGTGTATCTTTGAGATCGTGGCATTAGTCCAGGAAGACTTGACAAATCTGACCTGACTAATAAAAGCATTTTTTTCTGATCAGATTTGGTATGCAACAATTGTCAGTGTAGAAATTGGTGAGGCAGACATTTGTCTTCATAATGCTTGACTGTTTCAGCAGCTATAGCGATAGTAAAGAGCCTTCTTCAGTACATGAGCCATTAGGGAAACATATGTACTTTGAAGAAGATCATAAAGGGAATAGGTGCATATGTGTTTATGGAACCAAGGGAAGAGCTCTCATGGTGCTAAATTTGTGCATATGGGAATATAGATATATTTTCATCTAGACCTGACTCAGTATTTAGTGTTATATGTGGGCCTTTTGTTATCTAGAAGTGGTTTATGTATACCTTATCAAAAGGACAGCAAGGTGACAATAACATTTCAAAACAGATATTTGACCAAAACATGAAAAGCTCACATTGCTTAGGAGGGCTTGACTGTATATTTTCTGATCTGCTGCACAAACCCCTATTGCACTTACCATACCTAGTAATTGCCAGGTGCTTTAAATACCTCACCCTTGATTAATTTTCTGCAGGTTGAACCTGCCAGAGTTTAACAGGAAACTACTACAGTGCATTAAGCACTAAAACCTGCATGTTTTCCCCCAAACAGGAATCGATGATATTGCCCAGAATAGGACCTATTTATTTCACCCAATAAATTCTAAACCCTACAGTGCAGGATTTCATTGGGCTCGATACCTAAAACTTATTCCACTGACCTAATCAGGCCTAGTGATATAAGCAGCTTCCCCCTCCGATGTCTTGTTTTTGTAATTATGGGCCTGATTTAGAGTTTGGCAGAGGAGTTACTCTGTTACTACAGTGATGGATACCCTGTCACCTGAAATATAAATCCCATAGGATAAAATGGATTTATATTCCGGCCGACGGGATATCCGTCACTGTTGTGATTGTGTAACCCCTCCACAAACTCTAAATCAGGCCCTATTTTGCCTGGAATAGGCCCTATTTATCTCACCCAATAAATTCTAAACTCTACAGTGGAGGATTTTATCGGGCTAGATACCTAAAACTTACTCCATTGCCCTACTCAAAATCAGGTCCTAGCTATATAAGCAGCCCCCTCCCTGATGTCTTGTTTTTATAATTATGGGACTGATTTAGAGTTTGGAGGAGGGGTTACTCTGTCACTACAGTGACTGATATCCTGTCACCTGAAATATAAATCCCATAGGATATAATGGATTTATATTTTGGCGGACGGGATATCGGTCACTGTTGGATTGGAGTAACCCCTCCACAAAGTCTAAATCAGGCCCTAAGTTTGTTATAAAGTTGTATGATATTGTATGATAAGTAATGCCTGAATTACTAAACTGGTAATTGTATTACTAAACTGTTAAAAGTCCCTCGCGTCTATTAATTCTATTAATAACAACATGAAACAGTCCTGCCTCCATAGACACACCCTATTGCTTCCAATTAAACATATAAAAGCTCCTCTCTCCCACCACTCCTCCTGGGTAGTAGACAAGCTCAGCCCAAACCAGACCCGACTCTAAAGGCAGCGCAGGAGGAATGTGTAAAATGAAGCAAGGAAGTAGGACACAGAGCAATGCAATTACCAGGCAAATCACTGAAGCATTACCCCCTGTCCCTCGGTTAAACTCATATCAATATGAGATGTACCAAGCAATAATCAGGCAGACAATTGAGGATTTAACGTAACTCCAACACCATGCGTTCAATTATAGAGAAATAATCTGCACCAAATAAAGGATGATGTATTATTACTTCATAGAACATAGTCCCATATTTATACCTTTTTAGTGCCGCATTTGCGCCGCTTTGTGACGCAAAAGCGATGCAAACTTACAAAATACAATTGTATTTCGTAGGTTTGCGCCGCTTTTGTGTCAAAAAATGATGCAAATGCGCAGCTAAAAAAGTATAAATATGGGCCATAGTATCTTTGTCCCCAACACATCCTCCATCTCCACCCCTTTAGAAATCCTGTAATGATTTATAAAGGTAGACAGAGAAGCCCATATTGCTGCACAGCAAATATAAAAAATGGATGCTTCTTGTAGTTCAGCCATTGAGGAGGACATACTTTGGGTGGATTTACCCTGAACCCCTGGAAAGGGAGTTTGATTAACTACCCCATAGGCAACTGAGATAACAGTTCTCACCCATTGGCTTAGTTTGATTAACTACTTCATAGGCTACTGATTTACCAGTTCTCACCCAAGCACATTAGTGAAACCCCTTTTTGCAATTCCAAAATGAACAAAAAGAGACTCTGATACTATGAAGAGGGCATCTCTGTGATCCCCCCTAACATCTAGTAAATGTAGTTTCTGTTCTTCTGACATAGCCAAGGGAAAAAACGATGCTAAAATTAACTCTTGGTTTCTATGAAAGTGTGAGTTCATTTTTGGGGTAAAAGAAGGCAACAGTCTTAATATTCGCTGTCCTGGAAAATGTTACAGTATGGGTGTGTAGAAGAAAGGACCCTCCAGTTCACAAACCTCCTCGCTGATGTAATAGTGACTAAAAAGAACACTTTTAAAGTTAAATATTTGAAATCAACCTCATCGAGCGGTTCAAAGGGAGACTCAACCAAAACTCCTATAACCAGTTCTTAATCCTATGTTGGAAAGTGCTTATGGAGAGCAAGATGAATGTTAGAGAGAGCCTTAAAAAGACCCGTAACAAGACAAAGCACTAGATCGTCCGTCCTCGTCATTACATTTTCCTAATAACTTATGAATGCCTTAATTTCAGCCCATTGAAACCTCAATGAGGGTACCTTCAGCCCCATGGTTGCTCTATCTTACAAACATTGTAGACCCCGAACCATCCTCAGGCCTGTGGTTGCTCCATCGTGCAAAAATTGTAGAACATGAACCATACTAGCCCTTTTTGAGTTGAATACATTTTTCCTGCACCAGACTGAGATGAACCTACTATCTTAGCATAGGATCTAAGTGTTAAAGGCCTTCTTGACTCTGAATGCATGCCACCAGCTCATCTGACAAACCTTTTTTTCCTCAGCCCCCTCCTTTCTACCTGCAAACTGTGAAGTCGAGTTTCTGTAAAACCTGGAGCTTCAAAATTAGAAACAAAAGAGAGGATGGAACTTCAAGGGTTTTCGACTCATCTGACTTCCGCAAACTCATCAGAAGAGGATACCAGCTGGAACAGAGCTATGCTGGAGCTATCACTATCACATTGGCTAATACCCTTCTGAGCATCACCAGAAATGATCAAAATAGGGGAAATGGGGGAACTGCATAGTGGAGACGTGAAGGTCATCTGCACAACAGGGAGTTGCCCATGCTCCTTTCTCCCTTGTCCTGGAAGAGAATGTCAGAAACTTTGCTTTGCCCACTGCAGCGAAGAAGTCTACTACAAGCAACCTCTATTTATGAAAAATTTGATTGAAAATTCGGGATGTAGAAAAAGGTGAATTGATGAAGGGATCATCCGACTCAGGCCATCTGCTACAGAAGTTTTTAGCCATGTATATGAATCACTACTAAAGATATCACTGTTGTCTGAGCCCACTTGAACAGGCTGTCAGAGATCATGTCCAAGGAGTGACATTTTGTTTTTCCCGTTTGTTGATAAATGCTTTGTCTGTGATATTGTCCATCCATATGAGAACATTTTTACCCTGAACTAAACTAGACAATTTCCTTAAGACCTGTCTTATGACCACTAGTTCCTGCCAATTTGAGGAATTCTGACTTTGAGTTTGGGACCAACTGCCCTAAATTTGTCTCACTTTTAGCCAGGCTTCCCAACCAGACAGACTTGCATCTGCAGTGATAATCATTACTGGAGAGGGAGATAAAAGAACTGCCTTCTTTGCATTCTTATTGTTCAGCCACCAAGAAAGTTACTCCTTCGTCTGTTGAGTAATTTCTGCTTTCTTGTTCAGATTGAGAGTGATGGGGGACCATTTTTTCAGCAAGAACCTCATCAATTAGTGCAGATGGAATCTGGCCCAGGTGACAAGAAAGATTGCGAGGGGCTGGTCTCCCTGAACCTGCATCAAAGATGAGACTTTGTGTGACCTTTAAGCCATGAGACTTTTATGTGAGATTTGCTCATCAAGATGAGATTCTCTGGAAGAAAAACAATGCCATGAGCTGTTCGGAACATTGCTCTGATGAAACACAGCTCTTGTGTAGGAAACAATCATGAGTTTTACCAGTTGGCTAAACAGTTGTGACCCTGCAAGACTGAGAGAAGTCTTTCTGTATGAAGAAACAGTTCCTCTGACACCCCCTGGAACAGCCAGTTGTTCAAATACAGATGAACGTGGATTCCCTCCTTGTGAAGGAGAGAAACTAGTGGGGTTACATTTTCATAAAAACACTCGGGGAGGATTTTAACACAAAGGGTGGAACCCTGAAATGAAAATGTCGGTCTTCAAGGACGAATCTCAGAAATCTTTGACGAGACTCTCTTCTGGGGATGTGCAGCTAGGAGTCTTGTACATCTACTGAACAAAAAAAAAAACCTTTTATGACCATAGGAATTATAGCATGTAAAGTTACCAACTGAAAATGGGTAGTTTTCGCCCAGGCATTTAACCATTTCAAGTCTTATACCGGTGTAAAGGAAACTGAAACCTTTGGTGCAACAAACAAAATCAAATGGGTTATTTTGCCCATTTTCTCTTTCAGCACTATCGCTGCCTTGTCCAACAATGCTTGTATTCCTTTTTGAAGACCTTCTCTCTTCATTTGGTCCATCGGGATCCAAGTCGCTGTAGTTCCTGGGTCATAGTTTCGAGCTGTCCTGCCCTGCGCCACAGGGAAAAGGCAGGAATGTGCTGTATCTACAAGATACAGCAGATTTCTGTCCTCACCCTCCGTGCTGGCACACAATGTGCTGCCTAGCACTGACGCAAGCACCTTTGGACCATGGTGCAAGGATGCCTGTGTCACAGACAGGATTGTTTATGTGCAGGAAGCGACACCTTCCTGGGCAAAAAGAATCCATGAAGGCTTTTCCCCTTTCTATGTGTGCTGCAAAATTCAGCACACACAGAAAGAGGAAAAAACGAGGAGAAATCAAGATATTTCTCCTCTTTGTTCCTCCTCTGGGGATGGGTAATATTTTGACGCATTGTCAGGTTTACATATTCTTGCAAAATTGGAAATGCGCCAGCACCCATGGGTGTTGCATTGGAAAATCCACCGCAGTGCCCATGGAATGCCTCCCTGATGCACTGTAAGGCAACGCAGCTACTTGTGCTGCATTGCGTTACACCATATCTACAAGGCCAAGAAAAGCCACGCAAAGTGGCTTTGCGTGGCCTTGTAGATATGGGCCTGCACTATGCACTGCCGATGCATCACAAAAAGTGACGCACTGGCAGCACACAGGGCTTGTAAATAAGCCTCCTGGTATCAGGAGGCAACTGCACAAAATCTATGTGTAGCCATTTTTGACTAAGACTAGAAACCAGCAGTCTGAAACTGTTTTCTCCTAAACATGAAGAAAAAGTTGAATTCTTGCTCCTGCTGGGCTCTTGTGACTTCCACACTGCTAGGACGTTTTTTGCTTTTTGTTGGCTGTTTGTAAAAGTGAGTCTTTGCATAGGATTATCTTTGCTGGTATTTTCCTGTCACACCAAATTTTGTGATCTCTCTTTGGAGAAGACTTAAAAGAATAGTTCCCTCCTTTCTGTCAGATAATGAAGATTTTCCTTTATACAGAAGAGCATGTTCCCTGTTCTTAAAGGCCTTAGTAATCATGGTATCTAATTGTTCACCAGATAGCATCTTACCATTGAATGGAATTTTCAACAACGATTACTTTTCTGCATCGTCAGCTTTCCAATTCCTCATCCATAGGTTCCTGTGAGCAGAAACCACGGCATTCATTGTCATGGCAGTAGTCATGACTGTGTCTGAAGAGATGTCTGCTACCCACTTTGATTGTTGCTCCAAAGCAACCAACAGCTCTGCACAGTCAGTCCCTTTCTAGATTGCTGTATGTAAATTGTCAAAGTCTCTGATTAACGATTAGGTGACGTACACTGAATATATACTCATCTTCAAGGCTTGATTCTCTGCTGAGAATGCCTTCTTTGGGGCAGAATCCACCCTCTTCTCTGTGGCCTCAGATTGAGTGCAATCTGAGGAACTTATTTACTGTTCCCTATCAAAGTTCAAAGGATAGCATCCACTTTGATAGAATGTGGTAAAGCAACATCACTCTCTTCCATCATATATAATTTTTGAAGACATATGGGAATCAGTGCTATACTAATGTTGCTCTTTCCACTCAGACAAGACTCTTTTATCCTGACATGGAGAGGCATTACCATGAAAGAGGGTTTAACATATTGACGGAACAACCCTCCCTCGTCAGTCTCCCATTTAAAAGGAAGAACACCCAGAATCTGCATTAGATGAGACAAAACGCCCATCATCTCTTCCCTTCTCTCATTTTGTCCTGATGAAGTTGAAGGAGTTCCTGCATCAAAGGAGGAAGAAGAATGAAGCGATGGAGATCTTGGTCTTTTTCTTTCTTCTTTGACATAGCTTTTAAATTAGCTGCCAAGGCATTTGAGACAGCTTTGCCTATCATTCTCTGCACATCCTCTGAAGACATTAAGCCTGAAACATCATCAGGGGGAGATCTCAACTCTCTACCTGGGCCTCCTTGCTAGAATTGTCCCTCATCATCTGAAGAGGTAGAAATAACATGCCTCCTTTTGCAAGGTTGTGTACCCTCCATGGTAGGAATGCAAGTGACAGAAGAAAGGCAGATCAGAAAGCTAAAATGCTCTACTTCAGTACAAGCTTTAACCAATCAACACTTTAACCTTTCAACTTTCTGCCCAATTCATTGTGAGAGAAGACTCACCAAACAGCAAAGATCGCAAAACCAGTAAACCTAATAAATTAATTTGAAATTTGCCTTTCACGACTCTTAGCCATTGGGGGTCTCTGCACCCTATCAATAAATTCAGCCACACTGCTCTCCATGGTCCAGATCCAATCTGGTGGAAAGGTACGAAAAGCTATACCATCTTGAGAGCAAAAGGCCGCTTTATTAGGACAGGTATCCAAACTCAACTTAAAATTACAAACATTATGGAAAACCCCCGGCCTCACGAATACAACAGAATTCCTAACCTCCCCTACCCATAAACCTGCTCCCGACAACAACAGTTCTCCCAAATGTCAACCAAACATTCATTCCTCATTATCACCTTCCTTCTTACTCTGTCCTCAGAACTCCACCCAACCATATGTCTCTCGCATTCTCTCATCGGTGCCTACCCTGCAAAGCCTCCAACCCTTCTGTCCTGTCTTGAGGTTCCCCCTTTCTGCCACCCTCCCTTGTGAACCCCCTCATGAAAAGAAAAGTGCAAATGCTGAGTAGCACTAAGTAGTGGACTGTTGCCAAAACAGTCCTTTGTAAACTTGTACCAAAGAATGCCAAATTAACTGTAATGCGGGTGTTGCAAAACAGCCTGAACACCCAAACCCCTTGGCCAGTACATCAGCTAAACTATCATGCATCTTCATAAAAGAACTCACTTCAATGCAATGAGACGGTCGCCAAACAGCCATTAATACTAGCCTCTCTTGTCCATCAGACTAGCTAGAGTATTGTTAATCTCTAGGTGATATACTCATTTCCCAAGGAAAAATGGACACCGTCCTGTCAGAAAGTTTTAAATTATCCTTCTTGATATCTCTATGCTCGAGGCACCCTATTCTCCTCGCTTTGCAACATTTCTGAATGTCCCTATTATTTTTTCTCCACGCTTTCTCTGCAGCTGTATATTTGATATCACCTCGCCATACCTGCCTTGGGACAATGCGGTCCAAAAAAGATGAATCCCCGACCAAGACCTACCTATAATATCTAGATCCGTTCTCATGTATTTAAGCAACCCCAAATCAGACTCCTTGACTAAATCATTCTCCTCAAGATGAATTATTAAAATATCAGGACAAGCCCTGTTAACAATCAGATTGGACACACAAAGTGTCCCCACTTGTTTTATGCATATTGAACATACAAGGTACTAATCAGTGTTTGTGTTTTTGATCTAAGTTTAAAAAACAAGAGATGCACCTTTTACGTGTTGCTCCTCAGTTGAAACAGTGATTGTATTTCATGATTGAAATACACGGTTACTGAACTGACTGTAATTCCTCCAAACTATTTTCTACAATCGGCCTCCCGGGGCCAGGTTTCGACGCAGATTAGAGTTTAGACTAGAACTACATCCACTTTTATTAGCAGTTTCTTCTCATCTTAGGACAGCCAACCCATGGTTCCTCCTCTGTTTTGCTTAAACTCTGCTTTTGTGGTAGGTGACGGGTGGTGGAAGGCAATACCACATTGGGGCTATATCTCCACTATATTGCAAGCATAATATTGTATGACAAGAATTTAGAATCCACTTTATCGACCTAACCACTACATCGCAAGGTGAGTATAATCGATGAGCATAACAGTTAATAGGGTTAGGTAAAGAATATAATGTTAAAATAGTAATAACATACTTATTATGACGATGTATTAGCAGGCAATGTATTTAACACAATATTAATACATGTTAATATCCTTCACCTTGCTATATTGTCAAAGAAATGCATTGGTTGTGCGATTGGTCCTTGCATACGGGGCACGGGCCATTCTTTCTGCTTCCAATCGTCCCTCCTACTACCTATGTGTGAGCAAGAAGGAATCCAGTGGTGGGTGATCGAAGGGAGAGAAGATGTAACTTTTCTGATTAAAAATTAGTGTAAATTGCTGGCCAGAGTTTAATTATAGGGCTCAAGAAGCATTATTATTAGGCTTATTTTATTTAAAGCTACCCTCATTTAGAGCAAAAGTCTTCCATATTACACTCAACGAAATGCTTTACAGAAAAAGAGTAGTTTGGAGAGTCATGGCAAGAAAATATATACTTTTAATTTGAATGAAACAGTGTAAAATGTTGTCTTGACTCGACAGATGAGGGTCCCATTAAAATGGAGTATAAACTGTTGGTCAGATTTTGTTTTCTGTCCCAAAGAGAACACCAACAATAGTTATATACTAACTCTTAGAGTAAGTGATAAATTGTTCTGCTGGTTGGATACAATTTAATTAAAACTGGTGTACTTCAGAACATGGAGGGAGGGTGCAGCTATCGCAACTGCAGAATTCATAATGTGGTATTGATGTCAATCTTCCATGTTCTCTTATTTCTCTACATTTTCAGTTTTATGTTACAATGAGTTTCTCATCTGCGCAGGTTTACCGGAAGACCCCAAAATTGATGTCCTAAGTGTCATCGATAAAGGGTCGAATGTCACCACCAAGTGTGAAGTGGCCAATGCTTTCCCCATTGATAAGGCAGAGATAGAGCTGAAAATGGATGAAAAGGTGCTGAATATCACAACGGAACTCAGGAATGGTGATGTTATAAGTGCAGAAGCAGTGTTGCCGGCCGCTGAACCAGGAAAGTATTTGCTGATGTGCAATGCGAACATTGGTGATATCAACAAAACAGCAAAGAAACAACTCCTTATCTTCGGTAAGTGCACCTGGACCACTGTGTTCAAAGTAACTATAAACACTTTACATAAACATTAGGCCATAATACTCTAAACCTGAGACACTGAGTTCTCTTCACTGACCATGAGTAGACAATGCCAAGAGCTCAAACTTCAGCCCAAAAATAAAGAAGTGTAAAGGAGAACAGATCACAAGATGATAGGGGAACAAAGATCCAATCATGTTCATGGATACCAGGCAACCCAAAGGTAAAAGTGTACTTTATAAATAAAGTATCAATCAATCAGGGATTTATAAAGTGCGGCAAATCACCAGTGAAGGTCTCAAGGTGCTGAGTTGCTGCCTGCTTCGTCGTGCTATGTTTGTTCAAACAACCAGGTTTTGAGTCCTTTCCTGAATTCCCAGAGTGATGAGGTGGCCCTGAGATGCAGGGGGAGACCGTTCCAAGCTCTGGCTGCCAGGTGTAAGAAGGAGCATCCTCAGATGTTGCTTCTGCAGATCTGGGGGATGTCTGTGAGGTAGGGGGAGGTGGATCATAGGTGTCTGGTTGGTTGGTGGAAGATTTGTTGATATATTCTAGTCCCTCGTTGTGCAGGGCTTTGTACACGTGTCAACATCTTGAACTGGCATCTCTTCTGGATCGGGAGCCAGTGTTGCTTCTTGAGGTATGGTGTAATCGGGGTCCATATGGGGAGGTTGAGGATGAGTCTTGCTGCTGAGATTTGGATTGTGTGTTGTTTCTTCAGGAGGCGTGTGGTGATTCCTACGTAGAGTCTGTCCATGTAGTCTAGGCTGCTGATGATGGGAGCCTGCAAGACCATCCTTCGGGTGCTGACTGGGAGACACCTGAAGATCTTGCAGAGCATGCATAGGGTGTGAAAGCAGGTGGATGAGGATGTGTTTATCTGTTTCTTTATAGATAGCTTGCTGTCCAAGTTGTTGCGAGGTTATGGGCATGGTGTCGGGTTGGGGATAAGCTGAGTTCAGCAGGCCACCATGCTTCGTTCCATAACAAGGTATTGTTCATAAAGATGATGACTTACGTTTTGTCCATGTTGAACTTGAGACAGTTGTCCATCATCCATTTGGCGATATTCATCATACATCTTTGGAAATTGGCTCTGGTGCTGGAGGGTTCTTCTGACAGCGAGAAGATGACCTGGATGTCTTCAGTGTAGGAGATGATGTTGACTCTGGCAGTGTTGGCCGGGGGGGTCATGTACGTTTTGAAGAGGGTGGCGTGAGGGACGATCTTTGAGGGAAGCCGCACATGATCTTCTTGTGTTCTGAGGTGAACGTAGAGACAAGGATTCTCTGGGTTCTTCTGATGAGGTATGAGACGATCCATTGGAGGGCGTTTCGCTGGATTCCGATGGTGGAGTCTGTTGATCAGGATGTGATGAAAGATGGTATCAAAGGCGGCTCATAAGTAGAGGATAGGGGTGTGGCCTAGATGGTGCCAGGAACAGTCGCCTGCTAGCAAAGCTCTGCTCTATTCCTGCCCCCCGCAGTGCTTCCCTCTGAGTCTCTCCACACTGATGCCCGGTAATCCCCCCTCCGATGCTGCGGACTGCTGCAATAAGACTTTGGTGTTTAAAGGGCGGTGATCCAGGAACCACTGAGGACAGGTGCATGGTGCCCATTTGCGACGAGGCCTGATCAGCTCCCCCTGTGTGGCTCGTGTCTGAAGCATACGGTGCTGGGTGCCTTGGGGATGTGGGCCACATTGACTCAGGCCGAGACCTGCCAGCACTCTACACCCTCTGAGTCCTCTTCAGCAGGTCTTACTGTGAACTGGGACAAGTTGTGCATCTTCCCGCTGAGGAAGCCAGAGCAGGCAGAGGTGATGGAGTTGGACTTGGACTGCCTCCCATGGAGGTTGGTAATTTCCGCTATCTTTGAGTGTCTTTCATATGGATAGCAACCTTCTCGGTGGTAAGCATGGCAGAACCTTGACATCACTGAGACAGTCCATAGGCTTTTGGATGCATCTACCCCTATCACCTATGGGTCGAGCCTTGATAGGGAAGATGCTACTATTGCCACACCTCCTTTTCTTCTTTACCACTGTCCTAGTGGTCCCCAAAAGGGCTTTTTTCAAGGAACTAAAGAGCCTACTCTCTGACCTTATATGGGCGGGTGCGCAAATTAGTTTTTATCACTAAACTCCAATGCCCACTCTTGGAGGGAGGCCTGGGGGTACCAGACCTTGAGCTGTACTTCACTGACGCACAGCTACAGTGGCCCATGAAGTTGCTCATGGGGGACATGATGGGCAAAAGTCGCCTAATCAGAGATGAGCTTGGCAGGTTGGGAATACTCCACTGGCTCCTGAGGCTGGGAATACTCCACTGGCTCCTGAGGCTGGGACCTCCGGCTAGGATGGTGAGCAGACTTGTGCCAGTAGGGAACCTATACTGGAACAGATAAATTCAACTGCATCGGGAAGCAACCCCATACTGGCCACAACTACCACTATGGAGCATGTCTAAGATGCATGAGCTGCTGGCAATACATGACAGAGGACCCTGTTGGAAATCGGAGGTGACCCACCGCTGATGGAACGCTGCACCCCTTTCAAGACTTGCAGGAGAGCAATGGTCTTGGTGCTGGTCAGATTTTAGCCTATAATGCTCTTGTCCTGGCAGTTAGGGCCACTTAGGGGTTTAAGGGAGAGGCACCAGCCCTCCATCATGGCTTACAATGCATACTGACACATGGTATGGGCTGCAGGGTGATTACGGTCCTATATATGGCCCTGCACTGCTGGAGCGGACCTGACGCGGCCAGGTGGGACGAATGTCATGGGGCGGTATTGACGGACAAACAATGGGGGATGGCACTTGAACAAGTAAAGAAGGTATTGGGTAATGCCCAATTGAAATTTACTCAGTATAATTCCGTACACGACATCTACTTGACGCCTCATCACGCCCACAGAATGTTCCCAGGAGCGACCTTGGTGTGTCCTAGATGTGGTTATCACAATGCCACTTTCCTTCACATGGTTTGAGACTGCCCCCCGCTTGCCCAGATATGAGGACAAGTTACGGCACACATCTCAGCAATTGTGGATGTGCAGTTAGTGCCTGATCCCTTACTCTGCTTCCTAGGCATCACGAAAAGCACAAAACAAAACAAACACTAGCTAAGGCTTGCTGACTTAGCAGTGTTCCTCTTTAACTGCCTGATCGATATGGCCTGGAAGGCAGCGAGGTCACCCTTGATTAATTGCTGGCTTTGAGAGGTGCTTCGGTGGATGATGGCTGAGGTTGACACTAGGGTCCATGAATTATGCATGAGGGGTAGGGCTGGGGGGGTGCAGATAGCATGTGGTACATATAAGCATTTCATCTACAAGAAAAGGTGGAGGCCTTTGCTGGACTGATGAGGTGAAGCCAAGATGCTGTCAAAGATTGGGTGGTGCTGGTTCGTCATGAAGTGGCGGGCCCTGAGAGACTCATATCTGACTTACTACGGTGCCCCCATAGACGCAGAACAAGTGATTGCCCTCCTCCTAATAGTGGTGACATGATGTGATGAACTACAAATGATCATGCTCTAACGACCCCACATGAGTGACATGCTTGCTCTTACATCCCCACACTTGCTCTCTTCCCCCCAGGAATATATGTAAGTAACCTGCAAATCTGGTTTTATTTACTGTTATTTTCAATGTGTTTGGAGAATGTTTACGATCATGAGTACAACCTACATCTTTGGGGTGTCCTGTTGAAGATCATAGGTCACTAACCCAGTTCCCTTGCAGGGATGGCTCAGTCCTGCCTAATGTTGTCATACTCTGAAAAATGCCAATAAAGGCATAATAAAAAAATATATATATATATCGAGGAGGATGAGTGCAGCTGTTTTGCTGAGGTCAAGGAGGCCCTCATGTTGTTGGTTGCTGCAATCGGAGCTGTCTCAATGCTGTTGTTGACTCGGAATCTGGATTGAGATGAGTCTGGGAGGTTGTTGTGTTTGAGGTGTGCGATGAGTTGCTGGTTGATTTTCTTCCTGAGAACCTTCACTGGAAAGTGGAACAGGGAGATTAGCTGGTAGTTTTTCGGATCTGCTGGGACAGCAGATTGTTTCTTCAGGAGGGGCCTCACTTCAGCGTGTTTCCAGTCCTAAGGGAAGGAGGCCAAGGTGATGGAAGTGTTCAAGACTTTCTTGAGCTTGTTGCCAATGATCTTGCTCCCGAGTTGGAAAAAGTTGTGTGGGCAGGGGTCCATGGATGCTCCAAAGAGTACGGAGTTCATGATGGAGGTTGTGGCTTGAGTTGTGAAAGGGTCCCAATGGGTGAGCAGATGTTTGGGGTTTGTGTTCGTGGGTGTGAGGAGGCTGATGCAGTTGGTGGTAGGGGGATGGACTTTGAAGTTTTTGTGGATGGCTGAGATTTTATCATGGAAGAAGTCTGCCATAGTGTCACATGGTTCTTGCGAGGGCTTGATGTCATTCTCCGCGGCTGCGCGGTTGGAAACTCCTTCACGATGGCAAGAGATCCTTGCTGCGGTTAGTGCTGGCTTCTATGCGGTCTGCCAGAGCATTCTTCTTTCTTTCAGGAGGCAGTGGCACTGGTAAAGTGCTGTCTTGAAGGTGGCATGGTCCCCTGTCTCCTTGCTGGTTCGCCACTTCCTTTCGAGTTGCTGGCTGTTGCATTTGGTGGATTTCAGCTCCGCGGTGAACCAGCTGGCTCTTTTTGCATGATCTTTGGATTTGGCTGGCTTGGTGGGGGTGATTGTGTCAGCACATTCTGTGATCCACTGGATGAAGTTCTTCTCAATCAATCAATCAATCAAAGATTTGTAGAGCACGGCTAATCACCCATAGCGTCTTAAGGCACTGTTTGTGGGTGTGGTGCTCAGTCGAAGAGCTAGGTCTTGAGGTCCTTCTCAGTCTGTTCTGGGTTATATGTTGTGTCTGGGAGGTGGGAGGTGGGAGTTTAGAGCATTGTTCCAATGGTCTTCTGATATCTTTTTCCAGTTTCTGTGCAGAGCTGGGGGGCATGGGGCCAGTGTTGGTGGGTCCTGAGATGATGAAGGTGAGCTGTCAGACATGGATGTACTTGACTCTGCCAACGGACGTGAAAATTGGATCAATCGGGTGTCCTGCGATGTGGGTAGGGTCAGTGGCAAGTTGCTTGATGTTAATGTTGCTTATGCCTTTCAGAAGATTGGTTGTGTTGGTGCCGCTGGGATAATCGAGGTGGAAGTTGAGATCCCTAGTAAGACGTAGTGTTCTGAGTTGATCGGGGTGATGAGGTCAGGGATGGCTTTGCAAACCCTGGGGCGAGGACCTGGTGGTCTGTAGGCGAGGGAGCCTCTTATAGTGCTTTTTCCATCTGTGTGAAGTTGGAAGTTGAGATGCTCTGTAATCTGAGTTGAGTCACCTGAGGAGGTTGAGCAGAAGATGGTGTCCTTGTATTTGACGGCAATACTACCTCTGTGTTGTTGGTTCAGTCCCGGTGTGTTATCTTGTAGACTTCAAGGATGGCAATGGTGATGCCAGGCGTGGAGGCAGGGTTCAGCAAAATCCCTGTGAAGAAGATGACATCTGGTCTGAGGGATGAGATTGTGCCCCAGATCTAAAATCAACAGATATATCAAAATATAGCATACCATCAACGGTCATCCTCACCTACTCAGCAGTTCTTTGCAATTAACATTAGAAGTGGATGAGCCATGCAGGCTCTTAAGAAAACCTGTTTGCTAAACAGCAGTCTTGTACCTCATAAATGTATAGCCTGTAAGGAGATGATGAACCCCAATACACTGCAGCTGTGCTCTTTCCATCTCTGAAGTGTTCTACAAATCTTATTCCGCGTCAGCTGAGCTTCAAAACACATTAACCTGCACCTTTAACTAGGCTGTTTGTAGGAAGCCGCAGTAGCTTCCTGGCAAAACTACAATCATTCCTAGCCCAATACTCATGAGTGCCTGGCTCTAAAGTCCCTGGCTGCAAAATCTATGGTGGAACCGGAAGTCTTTGTCAGGGCTGCACTCTGAACCCAAAGCAGCCCTGGCAATTTTGTCAGACCAGCCCCCAGGATCTGGGGAGGGGATCGATGCAAGTGCGAAGCACTGATGCTTTTGTTACTGGGGGGCAATTTTGCAGCAGAGCTGCAAAACCGCCCCCCAGTAACAAAACTGGTCCCCACCATTGCAAAACAGGCCCCCACCCTTCCAGCCTCCCTGGAAAATGCCCAATGCCCGCTATGGCCAGTCCGGCCCGGGTCTTTGTCATTCATGATGCTTGATTGACGGTAAAAAATAGATTTTCATGCTGTATGTAGAACGAAACCAGCTTCTTTATTCCACTTCAAGGAGATCTGGCAATAACACTGCCCTCCATGAGCTGGCAGGCCCTGGCTCCACTTCCGCTGTTAAGTGTCACCCCTCAAAGGTCAGCAAAACCTTGTGGCCACCACATTCTGCAACATCATAGCCCAGAGTGCATTACTGGATGCAGCACACCACGCCCCTCTAGTTACGCAACACAGCAAAACCACTACTGCAGCAGCATAGCTCATCGCTTAATGAGTTAACACACCTTCCGCCTTAAATAGCTTAATGAAAGTGCAACTCCAGCACCGTAGCTCATGCATCATCATTCCGACAGCCACACAACGTACCTCTTTCCTTGTACAGCAAAACAAAAATGCTACAGTAGAATAGCCCATGGACACCTAATACACATCACACTACCCTCCATAAAGTACAATTGCAGTTTCTTAGTTCCTGGCACAAGCCCCTACTTTAATAACACCATAATAGTACAACTGCAGTTTCAAAGCTCACCACATAATTTGTCACCCATGCAGACACATCACATACTTCTTTCTTAAGGCAACACACAAATGCAGTATCAAAGCTCACCACATAATTTGTCGCCGATGCAGACACAACACATACTTCTTTCTTCGGAGAACACAGAAGAACACAGCAGCAACACCATAGCTCATGATACACAGAGGTACCCTTGCTCCTTTCCTACACAACACAGCCAAAAACACAACTGCAGAGTCATTGCTAATTGTAAACTGAAATACCACACACCCTCCTTATAACATATTACAGCAAAGGCATAACTGCAGTATTACCGCTCACAAAAGACCAAAATACCACACATTCAGCTTACACAACACAGTAAAAGCACAATGGCAGTAGCAAAGCTCACTGCAGCATCCTTCACCAAGATAGAGACATTAAGCTCCTCATGCAACACAAAAAATGCACACCTCCTGCACCATAGCCCACACATCATCACTCATTCAGACAGCTACACTAGGTGCTTCCCTTCTTTCCAACCCAGTGAAAGCACAACAGCAACATAGCTCATGACACACTGAGATCACACACACCTCGCTCCTTCCTTACATAACAGAGCACACAGAAAAAGTACATCTGCAAGAGCATAGGTCACAGTACACCTCCCTAGGTACACAATATAGTAAAACACAGGACTAAAGTAATAGCTCACAACACACCAAGAATTCACACATCACCCTCATTACACCACAAGGTAGAAACAAAACTCCATCCTCAACTCACTGCATCAACACTCACCCAACACATCAAGTGCACAATTGACTCACAGCACATTCCAAGACCACACACCTTCCTTTGCCTGGTTTGTTACACAACTTAATGAATGCGATAGCTCTTCACAAGATACAACAGAATGTTCTCTTCATCAGTCATTCCCTTGGTGAGCATGGTCAGGGATCCTTATCAGAGGGAAGGTTGTTATTACCCCTGAATATGCGGACTGGGATTTTTATTTTTAGGTCAGAGTTTTGACAAAACAGCTGTCAAAGAGAACTCTTGTTTCTGATGTCCACACAGCAGGCTTTGGGTCCTTTAAGTAAGTAGCAAAACTCCAAATAGATTGTAGAATGAAAAGATTTTTTACAACCTTAAACGCTCACAACACCTGACAACCAAATACATCTTCCTCTTCTAACATCCTGGCAGTAACTAACACACCGTCACTGCTAGAACCACAGGAACATTCCTATCCCCCTTTTACATTGTACTTTCCAACATTCTTATTGTGAAATACGTCATCTTACCACACCTTCCCCTTACAACAAAACAAATTAAAACTTTTAGTACAATACATAAGCTCCAAATTTGCTTGGTACCATTATCTCCCGTTATGAGAGGATACCCCTTTAACAGTAGTTGCTAGTAGTTACCGACTGTGAAGTATCAAAACCACATCTATTCATTTCTTCCTGAGTTCGCAACCAAGTTTGCCTGTCTCCTATTTTTGATAATATTAGCCTGACTGGGAGAAATTTTGACCAGTTGTCTTCTATTCGACCAACCTTTTCCTTCTAATAAAATGGATCTTTTAGTGACCTTTACAATTTGGATAGGTACAGAAAACTTAGAATCACCTTTCTTGACTTGTCTAGAATTGTTAACTACGACCCATTCTCCTGTATTGAAAATCTTGTCATGTGAATAATGTTTCTGGTCAAATTTCTCTTTCATCTCAGATTGTTTTAATGCAACTGAACGTGAAATGCTTTCACTAGCTTGTAATTCTTATTCAGTACCTGTTTTACTTTTTAACCAACTCAGATATAAGCCCATGTGAACTCTACGTCCTCTCAATAAATTGAAAGGTGTTTCATCTGTGGGCCCAGGGGAGTAATATTATAATTCCACACTTTGTTATTCAAACATTTACTGACATCCTGACCTGAGGTGAGTGCTGTTTGTATTCCTTCTTTCATAATTCTGTTGGCTCTCCCTACTAAACCATTAGAACTAAGTGAATATAAAGCAACTTTGTGATGTCTGATGTCTTGATATTTAAAAAATGTTTTTATATGCTCCGATACAAGCTGAGTCCCATTATCTGTTACAATTTCTTTTGGTGTCCCTCCTAACTGAAACACATTTTCCGAAAATGTAATAGCAGCATTAATACTAGGTGACTCAATAAATGATTGAGAAATCCACTTTCAATGATAGTCTATTAAGACAATTATATATTTCATGTTGGAAGGCAATAAAGTGAATGGACCTGAGAAGTCCAAACCAATTTCATCCCATGCACTTGAAGGAAATGGAAACAGTTGCAAAAGAGCCTCCTTCGTTTTCCAATGTTTGTCAGATACCAAACAATCAGGACATTTGTCAATCACATTTTTGGCATTACTCTCTAAGAATGGCCACCAATAGAATTGTTAATTCTTTTACATGTTTTAGAAATTCCTGGGTTCCTTGATGAGCTAAATGTATCAGCTCATATCTCTCATCATCTGGTGGAACGAATATCTACCAACGCATAACCATTCCATTGACCACTGACAGTTCGTCTGAAATTTTATAAAATGTTTTCAGATCAGTGGGTAAACATCTCATTTCAGACCATCCTTGCACAATGTACTGCACCACCTTTGATGAATTTGCATCAAACTGAATTGCCTCCATCCATTTCTCTTCTAACATCTTGCCACCACTCTCACAAATTGCATCCAAAACTGCAACTGTGCATTCCTTGTCCCTAAGTATTTCACTCTTGTTATCATCTAATGACATTCGTGATGAGCAATCGGCTGGGAAGTTCTTTCCTACTCCTGAAGTTTGTACTGTACTACCTCTCTGATTGTTTAAGTGTACTTGATGCAAATCCAGTTGTTTGCTCCTTACTGTTAACCAATTGGCTTAAAACTACTCCAAGACCACTTAAACTGGTGTCAATGGTGATTATACTGCTTTATAGGGTTTCAATGCAGGAGCCTCAATTATGATTCTTTTTACCTCACTAAATGCCTCCTCTAAATCTCTAGTCCATTTAAACTTTACTCCTTTCCTCAAAAGTGTTCTTAACGGCTCCGCTTTACGAAAGTACCCTTGCACAAATCTGGCATAATAATCAGCAAGGCCAAGGAGTGATCTAAGACTATCCCTGTCAATTGGTGCTTTACCTTCTTGTATAGATTTTACAACTGAAAACTTGGGTATTATTCCTGATGACGAAATGGTATGACCCAAATATTCTAACTTTTGCACGCCAAATGTACATTTGTTACGTCTGATTGTCATGCCAGTTTCTGATAATGTTTTCAAAACTTTATCCAAAATACAATTATAAGTTTGAATATCTTTTGTAATATCAGGATATCATCCAAATAGGCTTGTACTCCCTGCATATCACCAAATAAGACACTTGCCGCTGACGCTAACCTAAATGGAAGTCTACAATACACAAAGGCTCCGAAAGGTGTGATGAATGTAGTGAGTTTCCTTGAAGCTGGCATCAGAGCAGTTTGGTGATATGCCCAGCGCAAATGTATCAGGAAAACATTTCAGCCTCACCTACATTTGCTAATAAATCCTGAATTTTAGGTATGGGATGGCAATCTATCATAATGTTCTCATTTAGTGTGCATAAATCAGCACATAATCTCGACTTCCCTGATTTCTTCTTAGCAACAACTAAAGGAGAAACCCACTGGGAAGATTCAGTCAGTTTGATGACACCTTGTGAACACAAAACCTTAAGTGTTTTCTTCAAATATTCTCTTATGCTAAGATGCACATTGCGTACCTCATGAACGACTGGGTGAGCATCTGGTTTGAGCCTAATGTGGTGTTCAAACCCTGTGATAAAAAAAACTTTCTCTTGGGAAACATCTACATATTTCCCACAAGTAAATTCAATGTCTTGAGATATTGTCTCAACATTACTATCTGTTCATTAATGTGATCTTTAGTCCACATCCATTCACCCACTCTTACTGGATCTTCAGACCTGGGAACCGAATACAAGCCCATTCTAGCTAACTCTTTCCACCTAATGATATTCTTTCCTTTAACAACAACATAAACTTTGGTGAAACTAAATCTACCTAGGCATTCCACTTTGGTATGAAAGTAACCAATCATATCAATGGCTTTCTCACCAAATGCTTTTCGATTGATATTGGTGGGAATGAGCTTGATATTATCTCCCCAAACATCCAGGAATGTAGAATCTCTCAAAATAGTTATGGAAGAACCCGAGTCTGCTGTAACCTACAAGGTCAATAAACACAAAAAGGGTATGGGGTTCACTATTGATAGGGAGCTGTGTCCATGGGAAATTATCCAGGGGCTCCTAGACCTCAATGGGTGTATAAATGGAGTGTGAGTGCTGTGAGGTGGTGATGGGTAGGGGGAGGGGGTATTTCCTTTATGGACTAGGTGGTCTCACACACTATATAGTGTCATGCTTCATCATTTGACCACCTAGCCCCACCCAGGTAGGACAGTGCCACCTGGGCGGACTCAACCTCTTGAAATTATTATTTATCTGGAGCATGAGGGATCCAGCTAAGCTAGGGGAAGATATAAAAAAAACTAAGCAGTTACCGGTGTGCAATCTACACTTTTAATAGTGGTGTCTGCTGGTGTATTAAAAACAAGGATGGGACACCAGGGTGAGAGCAAGGACTCATTGGGTCACCTATCTAAAAAATGGCTGACATTTTTCTGCCCTCTACAATGAGCCAAGGAAGGTCTCGGGGCATTCTTCAGACCTAGGATCCCTCAACGTCATGCAATGCAAAAACAAACATCCAACACTCAATAAGAGAGTGGGAAAGGAAATATAATAAATGATGGGGCCTACCTGTGGCGAGGAACTACCTAGCAGAGGCCTGGAGGAACATAAGCATGATTAACATTATGTGAAAAACAACAACACAGCACAGCAAAACACACACAGAGGGGTGACACAGCAAGCCAAAGTCATGCAATGTTTGCGGTGAAACATATATCTACCGAGAATATAATACCTTACCCCACATCTAAAGGCTACTTGGCCCAGATTCCAGGAGGAGGAGTGTCTCTTTATAGTCACACTCTAAGGGAAGAGGAAAGAAAAAGAAATAGGCAGGGACGGCAGTCAATATAAGTAAAGGAATCATGATTCTGTGGAAGTGTCAGTAGGTATACTCCCTAGGGCACAGTTAGGGGAATACCTCTGTAAAATGACCAAAAGGACAACATCTAGTGTCAGAAAAGGTAATGGGAACCTACAGAGAGGCAAACTGCTGAAACAGGGGGAAAAATAGTAACCAAACAATCAGGAACCAACGTCATAGCATACTAGAGAACCTGACCATCTGAGCCCCAGATCGGGGACACAGACGGAGGGAAAGAGAGAAAGGGGGGAAAAAGGGAGTTGGAAGCAGAAGAAGTGGAAAGGGAAGGGGGAGGAGAGTAAAGGAAAAAAACGGAAATGAAAGTGAACGAAAGGGGAGAAGGGGGGAAGGGGGAAAAACAAGGGGAAGGGGAGGGGAAGTAAAAAGGGGAAAAAAATAGGAAGAAGGAGAGGGGGGAGGGGGAGGGGAAATGGGGTGAAAGAGGGGAAGGCGAGGGAAAAAAAGAGGGGAGGCGAGGGAAAAAAAGGAGGAGAGACGAGAAACAAAGAAGGAGAGACGGGAAAAAAGAGAGAGAGAGGGGAACAACAAGGAAGAGGGGAAAAGAAGGGGAGAAACAACAACAGGTACCTAGGCATGGAAAAATTGTACTCTTCCCACGGGTACCTAGAACTAACTGCTATATTGATAGTATAAGAAGTAAAGGCACGGTCATTTGTTGAGTGAAGACCATGGTATGCCGTCATTCAAACCGCTGGTGTCTGTGTGTAGTCTCCAGAGTGTAGGTGGCAGCTGCTCTAAAATAATCCATCTCATATCGTCTGGGGAATGATTTTGTGCGACATAATGGCTCGTCAGTTTTGTGACGTCCCGTTTACACCTTATAGTGTTCCTGTGTTCACAAATGCGAGTGCTAACCTTTCTTGTTGTCATACCGATATATTTAAGCTGGCAGGGGCACTTAATCATATAGATTACATTCTTGCTGTTACAGTTCGTGAGTGCCTTTAGCACCCACAGTGTTTTTAGACCGAGTTCCTCTGTGGTGGATTTCTGTGTGAATTTACACACACTACAGTGGCCACACGGGTGGTGGCCGACTGGGGAAGGTAGGTGCCAGAGGGTCAGCTGTTTGTTAGAGAGTTTGTTTGTAGGTCTAGTATGGACCACCATATCGCGTATGTTGGTGGCTCTTTTGAAGGTGTGTGATGGTTGCTGGAAAGGGAGACCGCCAGATGTTAAAATCTCCTAATTATCTCTGATGATCCTCTGGATCTTATTAGATAGTGGATTGAACGTGGTTACACACACTATCTGTTCCGTCTTGGGTTTGTTGGCCCGGGGTTGTAATAACTGGTCTCTGTTGTTATTCCGTGCTCTTTTATATGCTCTCCTGACAAGGTATGCAGGATAATCTCTTTCTTGTAGTTTGGTGGACAGATTATTAGCGTGTTTATTATAGTCTGAGAGATTTGAGCAGTTTCGTCGTAGACGTAGGAATTGCCCCACGGGGAGGTTCTCCTTCAGGGATCTCGGGTGGGAGCTCTTAAATTGTAGCAAATTGTTCCGGTCTGTGGGTTTGTGGTAGACCTCTGTTACCAGTGAACCATTACTTTCGCGAATTAAAAGGTCCAAGAACGGCAGTTGGTTATCGCCGATGATCATAGTGAATTTCAGAAACGGGTTTGCCGTATTGAGCCAGGCTGCAAATGCATGTGCCTCTTCTCTTGAGCCTGTCCAGATGAGCAGAATATCATCAATATACCGCTTCCAGAGTTTAATCTGCTCCAGGTAGGGATTTTCTTCATGGAGTACCACCTGTCTCATAAAGTTGTCTACATACAGACAGGCCAAACTAGGGGCGAAGGTACTACCCATGGATGTCCCCTGTATCTGTAGGTAGAACTGGTTCTCAAATTCAAAATAGTTCCTTGTCAATGCCAGGTGTGCTAGGTCTAGTATGAACTCTGGGGGTGTCCGTGAGTCACTCCTGTTAGCTTCCAGAAGCTCGCATATGACCCCTAGGGTTGCTTCCTGAGGGATGTTGGTGTAGGGTGATTCGACATCCAACGTAATCAGGAGTTCTAAGTTTTTGTCAAAAGGCACTGAGTCTAGAAGAACCAAGGCATCTGTAGTGTCTTGCAGATAAGTGGGGATCTGCTTCACTAATGGTTGAAGGAAGAAGTCGCAGAACTGGGACAGTGGTTCAAGAATAGAGCCAATCCCGGACACAATCGGCCTACCGGGAGGAGGGATCTTCCCTTTGTGTATTTTAGGAAGGATGTAGAAATAAGGTATCTTGGGATTAGATTGTGTCAGAAATGCTGCTTCATGTCTGGTCAGCCAGTCGTTATCGATTCCTCTGTTCACTAGGAAGGAAATTTCTTCTTGGATGTCTGGGGTAGGATCTCGGGATAGACGTTTGTAATATTGTGCGTTGTCTAGTAGGCGCTGGCACTCTTCTTTGTACATTGTCAGTGGTAAAATTACTGTTTCCCCACCTTTGTCAGCTGGTTTTATGAAAATGGAGGGGTCTGAAATTAGACGTTTCAATGCTGCCAGTTCGTCTGAGCTCATGTTGTGGAATGTGTCACTCGTAGTCCCTGCGAGACCATTGATTTTGCGGGACACCGATTTCTCGAAGGCTAATACTTCGGGACGCATTTGTCCAGTAGTTGGACAAAAGGTAGATTTAGGACGTAGGCCTGGGTTCCGGTCTGGTTCAACAAGATTTCTTTCTAGTAAAAAAGTTTTGAGGCAAATTTTGCTAAACAAATCAGCAATTTCCGTTTTGTTCTTGAAAAGGTCTATTTTGGGGGTAGGGACAAAATTGAGGCCTTTGTTTAGTGCCTTAGACTCAAGGTTGTCAATAGTTCTATTGCTTAAATTCACAATATTGTCACTCCCATTAGTCTTCTCAGAGGTTGCTACGTTTTGCTTGTTCCCGGGGTGCTCTCTCGTTGAGTCTTGAGTGGCTCGTCTCTTGGTCTCCAATGTACCCCTTTCCCCTCCCTTTCTCTCTTTCCCTTCCCCCCTTCCACCCTTTCCCTTCCCTCCCCCCTTCCACCCCCTCCCTTCCTCGCCTTCCTTCTTTGTTCTTTTTTCCCCCTTTTCCTATTTCACCCCCTCTTTTCGCTACACGCGACAGGAGGCTTACTTTAGAGACTGGGAACTACGTTCCCCAGCCTCCCTAGCGGCCCAACGCACCGCGTCACGCGCTAGCCTCGCTGGAGACTGGGAACTCCACTTCCCAGCCTCCCGAGTGCTGAGTCGCGTCACTCTGACATGCGCCTCTGTGTGCCAAGCACGGGAAACCGTCCGGAGCCGGCTCGACACAGGACGCGCAGGGGGTCCTCATTATTACTTTATTGCCCTGACTATTTAAGCTGCCCCCACTCTGGACCACGCACCTCAAGTGGTCCAGCGAGGGGTTGGACTAGGCGCATAGCGAGCGCCTCCTTTGATGTAGTAAGTGCAGGAGCACTTACTCCCCAGACGCTTCTGAGATCTTATGCTACGCTACAGATAAGATTCTGGTTGGCTGAGAGAGTGTGTGTTGGTTGCAGCAGTGGGTGCAGTTTACTTTACTTCACTTTACCCTCCGTCTGTGTCCCCGATCTGGGGCTCAGACGGTTGGGTTCTCTAGCATGCTATGACGTTGGTTCCTGATTGTTTGGTTACTGTTATTCCCCCTGTTTCAGCAGTTTGCCTCTCTGCAGGTTCCCATTACCTTTTTTGACACTAGATGTTGTCCTCTTGGTCATTTTACAGAGGTATAACCCTAACTGTGCCCTAGGGAGTATACCTACGGACACTTCCACAGAATCATGATTCCTTTACTTATATTGACTGCCGTCCCTGCCTATTTCTTTTTCTTTCCTCTTCCCCTAGAGTGTGACTATAAGGGGACACTCCCCCTCCTGCAATCTGGGGCAAGTAGCATTTAGATGTGGGGTAAGGTATTATATTCTCGGTAGATATATGTTTCACTGCATACATTGCATGACTTTGACTTGCTGTGTCACCCCTCTGTGTGTGTTTTGCTGTGCTGTGTTGTTGTTTTTCACAAAACGTTAATCACGCTTCTGTTCCTCCAGGCCTCCCCTAGGTAGTTCCTCGCCACAGGTAGGCCCCATCATTTATTATATTTCCTTTCCCACTCTCTTATTGAGTGTTGGATGTTTGTCTTTGCATTGCATGACGTCGAGGGATCCTTGGCCCTGAAGAATGCCCCCAGACCTTCCTTGGCTCAGTGTAGAGGGCAGAAACACGTCGGCCATTTTTTAGATAGGTGACCCAGTGAGTCCTTGCTCTCATCCTGGTGTCCCATCCTTGTTTTTAATACACCAGCAGACACCACTATTAAAAGTGTAGATTGCACACCTGTAACTGCTTAGGTTTTTTTATATCTTCCCCTAGCTTAGCTGGATCCCACTTACTCCAGATAAATAATAATTTACGCACTCCCTCCCGTTCCTTTAACGGTGAGGTTGAGTCCACCCAGGTGGCACTCCTCTACCTGTGTGGGGCTAGGTGGTCAAATGATGAAGCATGGCACTATATAGTGTGTGAGACCACGTAGTCCGTAAAGGAAATACCCCCTCCCCCTACCCATCACCACCTCACAGCACTCACACTCCATTTATACACACATTGAGGTCTATGAGCCCCTGGATAATCTCCCGTGGACACAGCTCCCTATCACTAGTGAACCCCATACCCTTTTTGTGTTGTGTTTATTGGCTTTATATGTAGGGAGTTAGTGTGGGTTGATTCCTTCTAATTGCTTTGTTCCAAACTCCCTATACTCTCCGTTTGTGTTACGGTAACCTGCAAGGTAACATCAGCAATTTTGGCTTCCACGAAGAGTCCTTTTACAACCTCAAAATTTGTAATTGAATTACATTCTACTGTTAAAAGTACATTACTTGTCTTTTCTAAAGCTGTTTCTTTGACAAATTCTATACTGTTCACTTTGACAGGAGTTTCGTTGCTTTTGCAAACTGCCTGGAAATTACCAACTTTTTTACAGGACATGCAACATTTCCGAAGTGCGGGACAATTAGGATTGTTACCAATATGACTTTTTGAGCCACATCTGTAACAATGAAATACTTGTTTCCTTACAAATTTTCTTTATCCTTTCCCAAGTATGCTAGCAGCATACACAGCCCCCGTACATTCTTCAGTATCTTCATTTCTATACTCATCTACATTCTGCTGTTGTTTTACAATTTTTTGTATCTCAAGTAAAATACTGGGTTCTTCACAATAATGCTTGCGTAGTCTATCAACTGCTCCTTCATATTGATCAGTCTCTCCATCACTATTGCCTGCCTAAGTTCGTATTGGTGTTGCTACTGGTGAATTTTCAAACACTTCTTAATCAGCGTGCCCCAGACTATGTTATAATAAAGCTAATTTCTTGCTGAAGAGTGTCTAGTAGGATCCACCGCAACGAAATAATTCTGAAATAATTTAAACAATTTTTTCCATTTAAGTGGTGGTTTGCCAGATTACTGTAGAAAACAGTGGTGCTTGGACAAAGAGGTGTGGCAACACATGCAAACTCATTATATCAAAAGTTGACTAAAAGCAATAATCAAAGGAATTTAACGGTAAATTACGCAATGTAATAAGTTTATAAAATGCTGCTCTTAAAGTATTTCAGGTGTACTCATCACTCTAATAGAGACAAACACTAGAGAAAATTTAGGGGGTGATTCCAACCTTGGCATGCGGCCAAATTTCGGCAGACCCCATTCCAACATTCCCGCTGGGCCGGCGGGCGCTAACCAAGTTAGCACCCGCCGGCCCAGCGGGAATGAGGCCGCAACACAGGAGCCGCCTCCGAATGGAGCCGGCGGTGTTGCGGCCGTGCGACGGGTGCAGTTGCACCCGTCGCGCTTTTCACTGTCTGCTAGGCAGACAGTGAAAAGCTGGCCGGGGCCCTGTTAGGGGACCCCTGCACTGCCCATGCCAGTGGCATGGGCAGTGCAGGGGCCCTCAGGGGCCCCAGGACACCCCTTACCGCCAGCCTCTTCTTGGCGGTGAAAACCGCCAGAAACAGGCTGGCGGTAAGGGGGTCAGAATCCCCAGGGCAGCGCTGCTTGCAGCGCTGCCCTGGCGGATTCTCCCAGCCGGGGCAAAAACGGCGGAAAACCACCAGCCCCGGCGGAAAACCACCGGCCCCAGCGGGGCGACCGCGGCTTTACCGCCGCGGTCAGAATGGGGATTGAAGCACCGCCAGCCTGTTGGCGGTGCTTCCGTCATTCTTGCCCTGGCGGTCCAAGACCGCCAGGGTCAGAATGACCCCCTTAATCTTACTTGCCAGCTTGCAATGTGCCTGCTGACGTGAAGAACGTCGTCTGAAAGATAATTTCAAATTTTAAAATGTGTGTGTGCAGGCTGATGACACCTGATGCCTACAAGTGGAAGATTCAGCCTGAAAAGTGAAATTCAACTGCACGCTTCAAAACTTGGTCCTACCATATGTCCAAAGCAAGATGGCCACCACACGTAGTATGGCTTGACAGTGGAAACGTCTGACATTGTCAAGGTAACATGTTAGTGACATCAATGCAATGTTGGGAAGCACACTTGCAATCCTCATTGTTAATGGTAGTGCACAAAAAACTAAAGGCCGACATGTGCAGGCAAACAGCCCATCAGATTAGCAATGTGATTTACTCACAAATGGCACAACCACTGGTGCCATATCCAATAGCTGTGCGCAGGCGAGTGGAAAGCTCAGCACGGGAAAGTCTCGACTCAGCTCCAAACAACGCTGATCGTTCAACGTTGCAAAGTGCCCACAGGGTCAGTGGGCACAGGAACTACTACTTCAAACTGTTGCCAATATGAAGTAAGTAACAAAACTCCAAATAGATTGTAGAATGAAAAGGTTTATTACAACCTTAAATGAACACGAAACGTGACAACCAAATACATCTTCTTCTCCTAATGTCCTGGCAGTAATTGGCACACCGGTCACTGCTAAAACCTTAGGAACATTCCTATCCCCCTCTCACGTTCTACTTTCCAACATTCTTATTGTGATGTACGTCATCTTGCCACAGTCTTCCCCTTGGAAACTAATGACTTTATTGGACCAGCCACTTTCAGACATTGGCTTGAAGATTTGTAAAACACGTTTGCCTCAGTCCAGTATTCATTCTCTCACCGAAAGTGATTGGCTGTTTGGCTATATCCTTCTGCCTCCATCTGCGTTTGTGCATTGCAATACACGAGGGACTGTATTACATCTAGTGGGCTACTTGCCTGTCTCTCTGTTCGCTCCTTGATGCTCTTTCACATCCCCTGCCCTTCCTCTCACATGTCCGCTCTTACTTCCCCTGTGTAGCCCATGCCCCCACTGTCCCTCTGTCTCCATTCTTTATCCCGCCCCCTTCTTTCCTCTGTGTGTTGCTCCCCGTAATCTGGACCCACTCCTCTCACTTACTGCTTCTTCTCACCCCTCCACCTTTGCCTTTTGTGTCGTCCCTTGTAACCCCTGACCACCTATGTGTTCTCCTTCAGTTACACCAGAAAGGGAACAACTCAGGATCACTGCAGACATGTTTGGTTTTACTTGTTGCCCGACGATGCAGCTTATACCAAACAACTTCCAAGAGAAGAGTGTAAAAATAAAAAGCAATTAAAATAGCAACGCTTTATCTTGGGCCCTAAGGAACTAAAAAGTCGGAGTCGAAGCATACCAACTTCTCCTGTTTATGCCATAATCCTGGATAGCTAGGCTTTCTTGGCAATTTATCCAGCTGAAAGGGTATGCTTTTCACTGATGTATTTTTTTATACTCGTCCTATGATTGAAGTGCAAACAAGCTAAAGCCAAATACTCTTGCCTTGTCTCACTGCTGGTGCCTTCAAAATGGCTGCCCCAACAGCTCGTCAGCCTGGTGATGTTGAAAAGGGGTTCACTGGGTAAACCTCGCTCAAATCCTCCTTTTTGCTCACTAGACTGTCTCCTTTTCTCATTGTACAGCTGTCTCACTTTCCCTCATAGTTGATCACCCCTCCCCCAACAACTTCCAGTTGCAAGTGCCCCTCTTCTAGGTAGTCATGCTATCCCTGGTCTCTCACTAGTCTTGCCCTCATTAAGTGTTTCCCATTTTTGCCCATCCCCCAATCACTAAGCACCTCCCCCACTACGCCCCAATCTCTGTCTTGGTGTCAGTGTTTTCTTTATATAGCAGTACATGCCCAAGCATTAAGGGATTTAAATCCCTACCAACCATCAGTAAGCCCTCTCTTAGTGGGGTCCCAAGGACCAGCCCTTTCACTAGCAGTGGGCTACTAAGCCCTAACGTCTCCCTTGCATGGGCTTCTAGGCCCCAGCTATCTTCCTCGCAGTGGCCTACTAAAGAACCAGGCGTCCCCTTTAAAGTTGGCTTCCAAACACCATCTGTCTCCCTCACTTTGGCTACCAACGCACCAGCAGCCACTCTGGGTTTCTAACTACCTTGGGCTTGTTGGCAGCTAAGCATATGGATATATAGGAGGGAGAAACCCATAAAGTTTCCCGTTATTATGTGGGTAATAATGACATGTTATCGCTTCTTCAATTTCTCTCAAACAAGTTCATTAGCCATTAGAGCACATGACGAGGAGAGATGTATTTAACCTTGCACATTAATTTTATATTGGCAAATCATGTTTCCACTCCCACGAGGTCTGCAATAATGATGTTTTGCGTGTTCAATGTGCCGTCTTCACTCACAATTTTGAAAAGATGCTGCAGTTTACATAAGGAAATACTTGCGCACAGTGTTTTAATCTTTTCGGTCTGCTGGGCTGTCTAAAAAGGTGTTTTCATTTCCTTGTAAAACAATGCGTTTTGTACTATATATCTACGTACAAACAGAGTGAATCTCTTTGTCATCAGGGCAAGCCTCTTAGAAGTGATTCGCTAGTCAGGTAAGGATTTTGCCTCTTATATAGTAGATGTCTCAGACTGAAGATGTTGCTTATTCTCTGCTGGATCTAATTCAAAGAAAGCTGCAAGGAACAATTTCCTTTTTGACGCGGTAGACCGTTTTCAGTTTTGCTGTCATGGGGATCTGGCATTCACAAAGCCAGCCCTAAAAAGTGAAAGGCTTCATAGTTGTGTCACCAATGAATTTGTAAACATTTTTGGTGTGTGTTGCCCGTCCTTACCTGTCTCTTATTTAAGCAAATACACATTATTAAAAAAAAAAAAAAAAAAGTTATTTTTCTTTCTCTTCTGTTCATGTCTCTAGACTTTCCTGATCCGGTCCTTGAAAATCTCACAAACAGCGAGGAGTTGTCAGTTGGTACAGAGGTGAATGTAACTTGTTCTATTGAAAAAACCTATCCACGCGAGGTTCGGGTGAGCCTCCGAATCGGCACCCATCTGAAAACCTGTGAGTTGGAATCTCCCGACTTTTGCACCCATGTTCTGAGGGTGCAAAAGCAACACAACGGAGTGACAGTTGCCTGTGAGGTGACCATGAGCGAGACAAACATGACGAAGAGCACCACCGCGACAATGAATGTTGTTTGTGAGTATTCGGGTTGGTGTCCTCCACGCCCTCAAACTCAGAGCTGTCCAGCCACGTTCTTTATTGCAATTAGATTGTTATTGTTAATTACCACTTGTGTAGCTCACAATCGACCAAGAGTATTGTTACAAATTGGGTTTCTGGTTGGCGGATGTTTGCACCCTGTCCAAACAGGAACCACAATCCTAGTAAGGGTAAGTCAGACACACATCATTAATTAACCCATGCTCCCCCTTAGGTAGCTTGGCACAGAGAAGTCAGAGTTAAATTAAGAGGCAAAGTATTTGTGCAACACTTAAAACAGTAAAACAGTGAAACCACCATGCAAAAAGATACCACACCTAGTTAGAAAAATAGGAATTAATTTAATGAACAAAACAAGACCAAAATTACAAAAATCCAATAAATAGAAGTCAAGATATGAATTTTTAAAGAGTAAATGTGCAGGTAGCACTTAGAAACAATAAGCACCAGGACAAAGAGTTCAACTGCCCGTGATGGAGTGCAGGCCGGATACGGGACCCATGCAGGACCGCTGAGCAACATCATTGCTGATCCCCGCGCAATGGTGGGGGGGGTGTCTGGGTTTCTCCACCCAGCAGCAGTGATGCGTTGGTTCAAAGTGTGGTGCACTAGTTCTGATTGTGGCAGCCCCCAGTTCGATGCGCCAGGTCAATCCACACTCAAGGGGCGTTGCGCTGATCTTTTCCATGCAGTGTTGGTGATGCATTTGTTTCCAAAGGTGATGCAGCGGTTCCGAGTGTGATGCACCCATCCGGTCCCTGCAACAGCAGTGATGCGTTGATTCTGATCTCACAGCAGGTGATGCATCATTTCCCAATCAGTGTAATAGTGTCAGTGCACAGGTTCTGGAAGATGCAGGGCTTTACACTCACTGCCAAGGGCCCAGGACTAAATTGGCAGAGCAAGACTTGCAGCAAGCAAGGTCCAGGTGCTGTGTGTAGATGGAAGAGAAGTTGTTGATGTCCCTGAGACTTCAAAACAGGAGGCAAGCCAGCAAACCCTTGGAGTCACTTTGGTTCTGGGGATGTCGAGATGCAGGTCCAGTCCTTCTCACTCTGAGGCAAGGAGGGTAGCAGGGCAGGCACAGCAGAGCAGGAGTCCAGCAGAGTCCTGCAGAGTGGCAGTCGATTCAGCAGCACAGCAGTCCTTCTTCCTGGGAGAGTGTCCTCAGGTCCAGAAGTGTACAGATTATTTGGGGTCCCAATTCCAGTTCTTATACCCAGTGGTGCCTTTGAAGAGGGGGAGACTTCAAAGATAGGACTTTGAAGTGCACATAGTCCCCTGCCCTTTCTGGGCAGGCACCAGACACACTGCAGGGGGTTATGCAGCCCTTTGTGAGGGCTCAGGACACAGCGTATTCAGCGTGTCAGCACCTCCCTCTCATCCTGCCCAGGATGGGCCATCAGGATGTTGATGGTCCATCACTCACACCTAAGCTCCCTTTGTGTGTAGCTCTCTGGAGGGAATGCACAAGAGCCCAGCTGTCACCCAACCAGATATGTATTCAGAGACAGGCAGAAGGTACTAGATGATTAAAAGGAAGAAAATGCCAACTTTCTGAAAGTGGCATTTTGAGAATTACAATTTAAAATCCGACTGCATCATAAGTTGGGATTTTATATTGTGATTCCAGAGATACCAAACATGGGGGTCCCATCTCAATTCGAAATTACATTTATGAAATGTAATAAGGCAATCCCATTGTTATCCTATGGGAGAGCTAAACCTTGCAGTATTGAAAAAAAACGAATTTAAGAGAATTTCTAACTACACTGGACCCTGCCCTTGGGTCTGTCGAGGGCCTACCTTAGGGATGGCTTATATGTATTGAAAAGGAGGGGTTGGACCTGGCAAGAGTGTTAATTTGCCAGGTCGACATGGAAATTTAAAACTGCATACACAGGCTCTGAAATTGCAGGCCTGAGTCATGTTTAAATGGCTACTGAAATAGGTGGCACAATCAGTGCTGCAGTCCCACCAGTAGCATTTAATTTACAAGCCATGGGCACATGTAGTACACTTTACTAGAGACTTATGAGTAAACTAAATAAGCCAATTGTAGATAAGCAATGTTGCCATGTTTTAAGCAGAGAGCACATGCACGTTAGCACGAATTAGCAGTGGTAAAGTGCCCAGAGCCCTAAAGCCAGCAAAATGAGGTCGGCAAATAGGAGGTCAGAAGGCAAAAACGTTAGGGGAGAAGATGCCAAGGATGCCAAGTCTAACAAGTATGGATTCACAATGCCTTTTAGAAGTGATGATTTTGATCCCTTTTCGTCCACTGTCCTCCTCTGCTCAGTACAGCACCTGGTAGCTTGTCAGCAAGCTTTGCACAAAGTAAAACCCAAAGCAGGTACTATATTTGCATGTACACGGGAGGTGCACTGACTGAGCATCAACATACCACTGCACCGAGAGGGGTTAATTTTACCTTAGGTTTAGGTTAAGGGTTAGGTTTAGGCTTTGGGTAAGGAATAAGCTTAGGTTTAAAGGGCTAGGGTACCAGTTGGGACAATGTGGCTTTAGGCTCAGAGCTGCTGACTTTGGAACTGGAGAGCCAATTTCAAGTCTGGGCATCGGGTTAACACCCTGTTATTCTGGGCAAATCATTTAATTTCCTTGTGCCAACGAAAAAATGAATTTGACCTTGTGTAATGGAACTGGTGCTCATGTAAAGTGCTGCAATGTCCTTAGGCTGAGTTTGTGCTATATAAAACAGCAAATAAGGTAGTGGCGTTGAAGCTAGTCAGACGGTTAGGTTTAAGAAAAGGGTTAGGGAGTGACATAGGTTTAGAGGACCGCTACAAAGAGACCTTGGTGGTTGAACAGTAGGGTTGTAGTCAGGGTAAGTCAGTACTGTCACAAGCTTGGGTGTGTCCCAGGTCAAAAGATTTTGGTTTGGCCTGATAACCAAAGAATGTTATTGACCTTGGAGGGATGAAACACTGTGTGTATCTGCCAAGATACAGCCCTGGCATTCACATATCGCACACAGAGGTGTACAGCAGGCACAATAACCCTTTTCCATTCCATGCACAAAGAAGTAGAGTGCTTCGAAAGAGATCGAACACCAGCATGAAGAACTAAATATATATTATTTTCATATTTTAATTTTATATTGTGACATCTTGAAAGCAGTCTAGTGGCTACTGCCATTTCTATATTCCTAATAAACAATGTGTAGTGCAGTGGCATTGTCCATGTCCTCCCTAAGCAAGCTCTTGCCTTCTGTGTCATCTCTCACTTTGTGCCTGCGTATGTTTGTGTGAACACTGAAACATCTTGTGCAGCAAACACCACTGGCTTTGTCAATACTTATTAAACTGAATGAGCAAAACACACATTGTAGTGTGCTCATACTGCAGTATGAGGAAGAGCAGAGCCACTGGAACTATGCAAAATTATCCGGCATGGTTGACTAAAGTATGCATCAGGAAAAAGCAAATTATGCAGTGTAATATGGTACATTTTCAAGAAGGTTGTTTAGGGTTGAGCGCACGAACGTGCTCTGGACCATGTTGTAATCTCTCTGTGGGGTTCTAACCATGCCCATGTCACGGCCGTCACTTTCATTAGTTCATGGGCTTGGCTTTTAAAAATCGATTGATTCCATTCGTGAAAGGCATGCATACATTATGCCTTTTCCGGTGTTCAGCCCTCCTCGTGCGCACCGGCCAACTACTGAAAACATACGAGGCTCTGTGTTTTCAGCTGGTTTCTAGACTACTTTATCTTTTCATTTCCTGAGCAGTGTGATCTTGCTGGGCAGGAGTCGAGCGCTTTGCATGACATCAACCCTGCTACATGGATAATTGCACTTTTGCTGGTTATATGGATAATTGCACTTTTGCCGGTAACAGGGATAGTTGCACTATTGCCAATAAATTTCACCTCAAGTGAACTTCTGTTTTCATTTTTGTGTCTCCTTCACGCTCATGGCGAAAATCAGCTCACATATGTGAAACTGTTTTACTTTTCATTATTAGTTTATGTGGCAAGAAAAGACCGGTTAGGAGTTTACAACACTAATAGCCTAATGCGAGCAAACGTGAGAACCATTGCATTCCAAGTGCTCGTTACACATGTGAACGCCATGTGGACAAATGTTTCACCTCATTAATATCACCTTAACACCTGCTTACAGCAGCCATCGTCTGAAAGGTGACCTGTTTCTGTGGGATAAATGCATTATCACTCACCTGCAGCACACTGGGGAACGTTTTAGTTTATTTTGAGCTGTTTTAGTTGGAAACTATTTGTAGGAGGCTGGCCTGGCTTGTAGTGGGTACCAGAGGTACTTACACCTTGTGCCAGGTCAAGTTATCCCTTTTTAGTGTAGAAGAGGTGTTTCTAGCAGCTTAGGCTGATAGAAGGTAGCTATGGCAAAGCAGCTTAGGCTGAACTAGGAGACATGTAAAGCTCCTACTATACCACTGGTGTCTTATACACAATATCATAAGAAAACACAATACACAGATATACTAAAAATAAATGTACTTTATTTTTATGACAATATGCCAAAAGTATCTCAGTGAGTACCCTCAGTATGAGGATGAGAAATATACACAAGATATATGTACACAAACCAAAATTATGCAGATAATAGCAAAAGGAAGTAATGCAAGCAATGTAAAGTTACAGTAGATTGCAATAGGAGCACATAGGTATAGGGGCAACACAAACCATATACTCCAAAAGTGGAATGCGAACCACGAATGGACCCCAAACCTATGTGAGCTTGTAGAGGGTCACTGGGACTGTAAGAAAACAGTGAGGGTTAGAAAAATAGCCCACCCCAAGACCCTGTAAGGTAGGTGTAAAGTGCACCTTCAACCCCCAGAGAGCACAGAAGTCGTGATAGAGGGATTCTGCAAGGAAACCCAACACCAGCAATGCAACAACAGTGGATTTCTGGACCTGAGTACCTGTAAGACAAGGGGACCAAGTCCAAGAGTCGCAACAGTGTCGAGAGTGGGCAGGAGCCCAGGAAATGCCAGCTGAGGGTGCAAGGAAGCTGCCACCGGGTGGAAGAAGCTTGGTGTTTCGCAAGAACGAAGAGGACTAGGAACTTCCCCTTTGGAGGATGGATGTCCCACGTCGTGAAGAAGCTTGCAGAGGTATTCCCACGCAGAAAGACCGCAAACAAGCCTTGCTAGCCGCAAGGGTCATGGTTAGTGTTTTTGGATGCTGCTGTGGCCCAGGAGGGACCAGGATGTTGCCACTTGGATGAGGAGACAGAGGGAGCCCTCACAGAAGCAGGCAGCACCTGCAGAAGTACCTGAACAGGCACTTAGAAGAAAAGCAAACCGAAGTCCACCCGAAGTCACAAAAGGGAGTCTCACAACATCGGAGGACAACTCAGAAGGTTGTGCACTGCAGGTTAGAGTGTCGGGGACCCAGGCTTGGCTGTGCATGAAGGAAATCCTGGAAGAGTGCACAGGAGCCAGAGCATCTGCAAATCATGCGGTACCCAACAATGCACTCTAGCGTGGGGAGGCAAGGACTTACCTCCACCAAACTTGGACTGAAGAGTCACTGGACTGTGGGAGTCACTTGGACAGAGTTGCTGAGTTCCAGGGACCACGCTCGTCGTGCTGAGAGGGGACCCAGAGGACCGGTGATGCAGTCTTTTGTTGCCTGCGGTTGCAGGGGGAAGATTCCGTCGACCCACAGGAGATTTCTTCAGAGCTCCTGGTGCAAGAAGGAGGCAGGCTACCCCCAGAGCATGCACCACCTGGATACAGTCGAGAAAGCCGGCAGGATGAAGCGATACAAGGTTGCTAGTAGTCATCTGGCTACTTTGTTGCGGTTTTGCAGGCGTCCTGAGCAGTCAGCGGTCGATCCTTTGGCAGAAGGTGAAGAGGGAGATGCAGAGGAACTCTGGTGAGCTCTTGCATTCGTTATCTGAAAAATTCCCCAAAGCAGAGACCCTAAATAGCCAGAAAAGAAGGTTTGGCTACCTAGGAAGGAGGATTGGCTACTAAGAGAGGTAAGAGCCTATCAGAGGGAGTCTCTGACGTCACCTGCTGGCACTGGCCACTCAGAGCAGTCCAGTGTGCCAGCAACACCTCTGGATCCAAGATGGCAGAGGTCTGGGGCACACTGGAGGAGCTCTGGGCACCTCCCCTGGGAGGTGCAGGTCAGGGGAGTGGTCTCTCCCCTTTCCTTTGTCCAGTTTCACACCAGAGTAGGGCTGGGGGATCCCTGAACCGGTGTGGACTGGCTTATGCAGAGATGGGCACATCTGTGCCCATCAACGCATTTCCAGAGGCTGGGGGAGGCTACTCCTCCCCAGCCTTCACACCTATTTCCAAAGGGAGAGGGTGTTACACCCTCTCTCAGAGTAAGTCCTTTGTTCTGCCTTCCTGGGCCAGGGCTGCCTGGACCCCAGGAGGGCAGAAACCTGTCTGAGGGGTTGGCAGCAGCTGCAGTGGAGACCCCGGAAAGGCAGTTTGGTAGTACCGGGGTTCTGTGCTAGAGACCCGGGGGATCATGGAATTGTCTCCCCAATGCCAGAATGGCATTGGGGTGACAATTCCATGATCTTAGACATGTTACATGGCCATGTTCGGAGTTACCATTGTGACGCTATACATAGGTAGTGACCTATGTATAGTGCACGCGTGTAATGGTGTCCCCGCACTCACAAAGTCAGGGGAATTTGCCCTGAACGATGTGGGGGCACCTTGGCTAGTGCCAGGTTGCCCACACACTAAGTAACTTTGCACCCAATCTTCACCAGGTGAAGGTTAGACATATAGGTGACTTATAAGTTACTTAAGTGCAGTGGTAAATGGCTGTGAAATAATGTGAATGTTATTTCACTCAGGCTGCACTGGCAGGCCTGTGTAAGAATTGTCAGATCTCCCTATGGGTGGCAAAAGAAATGCTGCAGCCCATAGGGATCTCCTGGAACCCCAATACCCTGGGTACCTCAGTGCCATATACTAGGGAATTATATGGGTGTACCAGTATGCCAATGTAAATTGGTGAAATTGGTCACTAGCCTGTTAGTGACAAATTTGGAAAGCAGAGAAAGCATAACCACTGAGGTTCTGGTTAGCAGAGTCTCCGTGAGACAGTTAGGCATCACACAGGGAACACATACATATAGGCCACAAACTTATGAGCACTGGGGTCCTGGCTAGCAGAATCCCAGTGACACATAACAACCACACTTACAACATAGGGTTTTCACTATGAGCACTGGGCCCTGGCTAGCAGGATCCCAGTGAGACAGTGAAAACACCCTGACATATACTCACAAACAGGCCAAAAGTGGGGTAACAAGGGTGGAAAGAGGCTACTTTCTCATACTATTTTTGCTAAAATCTGCAGATTATGCAGAAGATGATGGGCCATGTAGTAAGTGCGAACAAATCTGTAATTATGTGGACAATGCTGCGGCCGCTGACTCGCATGATACCAGTCGCCCTGAGGAGGAGCCATCCTCTCTCCCTGAACCATCACATAAAATCATAGTTCTCTACAGGTGCAGAACGTCGGGAAATTGACGTAATATAAAAAAGTGTAAAAAAATATTTGCGATGATTTTCCTTTTAAAGTTTTAATTAAGTAAAAGCTCATCATTATTTTGCTCAACCACAGTTTACCGTTCATACCCACTAGACAAAGTGCTTTGAAGCAGTTTGGCGGCAAGATTAGCGCTACAAATAAACAAGTTATAAACGGTAAGAGTGATGGACACCTAACTATTTCCGTATGTTAATTTAAGTGATAGAAACAATTAATTCAGCGTAAACATCCTCTCGGTGGAAGCTTTTTTATTGATTGTGATTTCTCAAAAATGACATTAATCACAGCTGAGGTGTTTCAGCAATAATCGGTCTTTTTCAAGTCTGCCTATGGTAATGCATAACGTTCCATACTTTGACTTCATTGTTTCTACCACCTGAATTAACATGCTGGCCTTGTTATGGTGCCAAGAATCGTATACTATTTTTAAATGAAAACTTGCAAAATCTTGTGAAAATTACACAAAATGTAGTTTGGCTGTATCACAAGTGATAATTTCATGCGTGGAAATATCTCACATCCAAAAAAACAATGAGAGATACAAGGGGACTAGCTCAAGCAGAAAACGTCTCCCGTGGCTGAAAAGAGAGTGCAAGATTTCAGGACATTTGGCCCAAATTTATACTTTTTAGCGCCACATTTGCATTGTTTTTTGACGCAAAAGTAGAGCAAACTTACAAAATACAATTATATTTTGACAGTTTGCTCCGCATTTACGTCAGGAAATGACGCAAATGCAGCACTAGAAAAGTATAAATATAGGCCTATATTTATGCTCTGTTTGCGCCAAATTTGCGTCAAATTTTTTGCCGCAAATTCAGTGCAAACCTAACACCATATTTATATTTTGACGCTCGACTCCTTGAACGTCAAAATTCAGCAGTGTGCGTCATTTTCTGGATGCGTGAAACCGCCTTGCGTTAATGACATGCAAGGTAGGCGTTCCCATCCAAAAAATGACTTTAAGGCATGTGCGCCTTATTTATACTTCCGCATCATTTTGACGCACAGGAGGGGGCAGGCCTTAAAAATGGCACGCAGCCTGATTTGAGCCGTTTTATAACGCCTGGGTGAGGGCAGGCGTTAAGGGACCTGTGGGCTCATTTCCATGGTATCTGACCATGGAAGCAGTCCACAGGTGTCCTTCCCTGCCCCCAGGGACACCCCCTGGCACCCACCGCCCTCCCCTGGATTGGCGGACCCATCCCAGGTAAGTAGAGGTAAGTACATTTTTTTTTTGTGGCATAGGGTGGCCTAACTTGGGCCCCCCTACATGCCACTGTGCCCAATGACCATGCCCAGGGGACAGAAGTCCCCTGGGCATGGCCACTGGGGAGGGGGGCATGACTCCTGTCTTTCCCTAAGACAGGAGTCATTTTAATGGGGGTTGTGCGTCAAAAAATGGCGCAAGTCCAGTTAGAGCCATGATTTTTTACTGTAACCAGGCCGCAGCGCCGGCTAACGTCAATCCATAAATAAGGCGCCTGCCTCGTGCGTTGGAATGGCATTAGCCGCGGTAAATTTTTTAAAGCAAACCGGCGCTGGTTTGCGTAAAAAAGTATAAATATGGGCCATAGGTCCTAATTGTATTTTGTAAGATTGCGCCACTTTTGCGTCACAAAATGACGCAAATGCGGCACAAAAAAAGTATAAATATGGGCCTTGGTCTTCTAATTACACTGACCAAAGATGAAAAACTTGCGAATTTTGCACTACATGAAAATCATGTGGGGCCTGATTTATACTTTTTTAGCGCTGCATTTGGGTCATTTTTTGACGTAAAAGCGGCACAAATTTCTATTATGTTTTGTAAGTTTGTGCCGCCTTTGCGTCAAAACATTACGCTAATGCGGTGCTAAAAAAGTATAAATATGGGCCTTGGTGTGTGTAAAACTGAGAGGCAGACACGCCTGCCTGCGCCTCCTGGCACTTCACTGGCCTCTTGGTGGAATTCCCTTTAGCATCCCGGGAATGGGCTGGATTCTGCAGCGGGACGGTGGCGATGGGCTGTGTGTGGGGCAGGCTGTTAATGATGGACAGGACCAAAAGGGTGCTGTAAATTGATATGGTAGTTCTGTGGATTTAGGTATCTACCTCAGAAGTATGTGGGGGTAAACTGTAAGTCACAGATTCCATCATGTCCGGTGGCACACTTCAGGTTTATGCAGCCACTATCTGCTGTGTGCGGACGTCATACCACAGATTGAGTTGTGGCAAATCGGCTCAGTGGATAACGGCATCCGATACTGAGCTCGTTGTGTAACCTAGATGTCACAAATTCGAATTCTGGTAAGAAAGATCTGTAAATTACTGAATCTGCTACAGAGATTAGCATGTAATCGTAATCTACCTGTCACCGGTTGGAGTTCCAGAGAGATTACTAGCCGCCCTCTGTCTGGTCTCCAGTAATTTAGCTTCGTACGTTAAGACACAACCAATGTTTATTGTGAAGCAACTATTACTCATTTTATCGCCCTCGCGGGGCTTAAAGGCTGAGAGGACCTGCCCGAATTCGAACCTGTGAACATGGCACCCAACAGAGGTCCCTGTAGTGAGCACATTAGTACCCCGAGTAACCCACTTGTTACCGTGGTTGTGTGTCAGTGACCTACTTGCTTAGTAGGCTTAGTGTTTTACAAGCAACCAGAATCAAAACATAATACCCACTGCTCAAGCGCCAAGAGTTCAGTTCACTTTGTGTTGTGCGCTTCAGGGACAGTGAAGGTTAATATTATTTTCTGCTTTTCTGAATTATTTCAGATGCCCCGGAATTCAGTAACATCCTCTGCCCAAGCACACAGACTGTTGTCGAGGGGCGTAACTCCACTTTCTCTTGCAAAGCCGATGGAAGCCCCGCCCCCTCCATTAGATGCTCGAAAGATGCGAGTGTGGACACGTGGCAGCAGATCGGAAGGAAAGACTCTGGGTCCTTCAAATGTACGGCCAAAAATTCTGTCGGCGACAGAGTCCAGGTGGTGAAAGTCACCGTAGAATGTAAGTAAGGTGGTCAACCTGACATATTTACTACCTTCTTTGCAACACCCGTCTCTCTCTACCTGACACATTCACTGCTGACCAAAGCACATTTGTAACGTGCCTTCACACATTTATTACTGACCAAAACACACTTATAACTTGCCCGGACGCATGTATTACCAGCCCTATAACGTGTATCACAAGCCGATTACGTTCATTAGTCGTCCCACAGGCAGTCTCATTACCAGACTTTGATTAGATTCCCAGCTACATTGATTTAGGGGCTGGCGTCATTTATTTGCGACCCCATAGCGATTCAGGGCACTCACGGGGATGGTGGCCTGCTGGAGACAGCAGACCACCATGTCCATGACTGCTTTTAAATAAAGCAGTTTTTTATTTCAAAGTGTAGCCCGTTTTCCTTAAAGGAAAACGAGCTGCACTTTGAAAAATAACCGAAACCTTTAGTTTCGGTATTTTTCAGGGCAGGTAGTGGTCCCTTGGACCACTGCCTGCTCTGAATTTTTTTTTTTTTTTCCAGACACAGAGGGGAAGGGGTCCCATAGGGACCCCTTCCCGTTTGCGCCTGGGTTACCATCCTCTTCAAGTGGATGGTAACTGCACTTTCATTTGCGACCGCAATCGCGGTCGCAAATGAAAATGAATAGCATTGCGAGTCGCAAATAGGAAGGGAACACCCCTTCCTATTTGCGAGTCGGAAATGCATTTTGCGAGTTGGATCCGATGCATTTCTACATTGCAAGGAGGCTTTTGCGACTCGCAAGCGGCGATTTTTGCCGTTTGCGACTCGCAAAACCCTTGCTACATCTGGCCCCAAGTTCTTTATTTCATGATAGCCCTTAGGTTGCACCCACAGAAAAGTTTCGGGGTGATGGGGGGCAGGCAGGGCTAAAAAGCATTTTTTTAAACATTTTCACCGCAATTCACTGTGGATCCAGCAAAAATGTAAAAGAATAAATGAAGCAAGGGCTCACATGGTTTGTATTTTTGAATCCCCCAGGTGGACCAAGTCCCTGGGGCATTCTCCATATGAGTGTGGCCTGACCATGCTCCGGAGACCACCACCTTCCTGGGTTGACTTTAAATATATATGCAGGAGGGCCCACGGCATGCCCACGCCCCTGAATCACCACCTCCCGAGGGCAAATTACGTTAAGTGTGTGTGGGGAGGCCCATCGGCCTCCTCCCCAGCTCCAGGAATCACCACCTCCCCGGGGCTATAATAAAAAATAAAGCGGGTCTGTTTCATCCCCCTTTTAGCTCTGGGATCACCACCTCCCCAGGGTTATGATTGTTGAAGGGGGGGCCGCGTGGCTCCCGTCAAGGAGCCACTGATGGCTCTGAGGACCGCCACCCCCCAGGGCCAGTTCCTGCTATGTTCCGGGGTGCTCACCCCAGGGACATAGATGTTTGCTGTGGCTTGGCTGCAGCTCTGTCAAGCAGGTCCCACTGTCTGAAAGCGGACCTTTCATCTCTGTCTAGTGTATCTGTGCAAGGAACAGAGATAAAAGGTTTGCTTCAGCAACCACGGAGCTGCTGTTAAAAGCAGTTCCTTGGTTGCTGAAGCAATGGGACTGCAGGAGAGACTTTGAAGCTTCTCTCTGGGTCCCAGATAGCCCATAAAGGGCTAAAAAAAACTAATAGCTCTGTGTGAAGGTGACAGACCTTTGCATTGAGGGTTCGAGTCCAGCCGGACTTGTTTACCCTGTTTATTTTATTTTTTTTAATTATAAATGTTTAAAGGTCATATGAAAGGGGATTTTACTTTTAAAAAATAACAAATACATGTTTCTTTTTAAATTGTGCAGAAATATGTCATTCTAACTCTATCATACATCAAAGCCTAAAAAACTCTCTCTCTCTCTCCCTTTCGCTTTCTTTCTCTCTCTCTCTCCTTCAGTCTCTTTCTCCCACTCACACAACCACTCAGACACTTACGTACACACTCACAGACCCACTCAGATACTCACGCCCCCACTCACAGTCCCACTCAGACCCTCGTCTCTGATGTACCCTCTCAGATCCTTGTCACTGATGTATGCACTCTCCCACCCAGACAGACACTCTGACAGCCACTCTCACTTCCAGGTACACCCTTTCACACCTGTTCTCACACCTAGAGAGGCCGCAGCCAACTCCCGCCATGCACCGCCAAAGGGCCGTGCACAGTATGGGTTTGGATGGTTGGCCGCGTGGTCTGGCTGCAGGCCAGGTCTTGCGGACAACCTCTGCTGCGCATGGCTGGAGGCAACGCACAGTGCAAGGTTGGGTGCTTATAGGGGGTTGGAATCTGGCCAGGCCCTGTGGCCAACCGCTGCAATGCACAGCCAGAGGTTGTGCGCGGCGCTAGTTGGATTAATGTATAATAATGAAAATTACAATACGTTAAAAAACAAACATAGAAATTCACTGAAAAAAATTAAGGTTACAGGAACTTTATAGTTAGGAAATAGAATAAAAAAAACATAGAAATTCACTTAAAAAACCCAAAGGTTTCAGAGACGTTATAATTAGGCTCACATTTTAAACGTACCAAACCATTGAATTTCACCAGCTATAATTAGAGTTATCTCAAGTAACTATAACTCATGCCCTAAGATAACTATAACTTGCGCCCTAGCCATGCACTGCTAATTACCCCACAAATTACGGCACTCATGACATCTTTGATGACATTATTGATAATATCAATGTAATATTTGCAGTAAAAGTTTTGATTAAAAAACTGCATGGTGGTGGCGTGAGCTATAGTTACCTTAGGGCTCAAGTTATAATTACTTGAGAAAACTCTAACTATAACTGGGGAATTTCTACGGTTTGGTATGTTTAAAATGTGAGCCTAACTATAACATCCTCCTAACCTTTAATTTTATTAGGTATACATATATATATATTCACACACACACATATATATATATAAATGTGTGTGTGTGTGTGCAGTGGATCATGTGCCGACAGGGTCTAGGTGTAAAACCTAAAGTCACCAGTAGTCCATACCTCACATCTAATGGCTGCATGATGAACTACTAGTATCCCTCTGGTGATTTTGAAGTTCCCACTATATCCCTTTAGAGTACACCTTCCATATGCCATCCAAGTCAGTCCTCTTTTCTTAGTCAACACCGGTAAGCAGGCTGGGACTTGTAGGATTATACTGATAATGGGAACAGAAAAAACCTAAGTCCCAGAAAGCAAAGTCGTGTTGGCTAGAAAAGCCAAGCCTGGCTGAAGACAGCCTTTGTGACATGAGGAAGTTATCAGGGAGGAATGTTTGCCTAGGTTTGCTGGCCTTTTAGGCACAAGCCCAATTTGGAAAACCCATATTTTACCTACAGGCCCGCCTGTTGCAGGTCATCCATTCAGATTTGCAAACCAGTTTTCAGTTTATTGTGTATGGCAGGACCATACCAAATAAGACAACTTAGTTCAGCAGAAGCAATTACCATCAGTAGCACCTACAGTTCACCATTCATCCTTTTTCAGATAAACCCAACGTCACGCTTGTCTTCCGAGGACCTGAGAACATCGGGAAGGGGCAGAACCTGACGCTGGAGTGCCTAGCTGATGGACTCCCTGCCCCCGAGTACATTTGGACAACTCCGAAGGGTGCAGACGTCATATACTCTTCAGACAACAGGATCCTGACTATCACAAGTGCTACAAGTGACCACTCCGGGAGCTACACGTGCGAGGCCAGAAACCAACACGGGTCCGACACACAGCAGAAGGAAATCCAGGTGGCAGGTGAGGTGGATTTAGACTGGGAAATGAGAGATCAACTGCAGGGAGCCTTATGTGACCACATGGTCGCAGCTTAAAATCCCAGCAGCTCCGCTCTGCCTTTCATTGTTTCTGGTCAATAAATAGCTGTTGTGTGTCAATAGCACCAAGAGATTCCTTGGGTTGAAAGTGCTCTCTCCAAATACGCTTCTGGTGGTGGTATGTTTATTTCAGATTAATGCTTATATTGGGACATTAGGACCATGATGCTCCTCTCCAAAGATTGGTAATAGTATTGATATCTTCAAACCACAAAAGGTAAGATTTTTTTTCTACTAGACACAGTAGGTTTATTAGTTAATAAAAACCATAAACATTAAAAAAGAGGCATACATCAATCCATTGCACATAACCATTCGATCAAAATGCAAAAACATGATACATGACCTCAGGTTAAAATAACAGAAGTCTAAGGCTACTCCTGAAGACGCCTCTGCTGGGAGCTCCCCTTGCCTTCCCCCTTATAAAAACAGCAATAGCCTGGACGAAAAAGGGAAAGGAATCAGAGCATGACCATTAACCTAAAAGGTGCGCAAGCAAAGATAACATAGTCCTCTGAGGGAGCCTCCCCTGACCTACCTGAGATAACAATAAGTTGTGGAGACCCCCCCCCCCCCCCACAGTAGCAGCTAACGTTAAAAAGTCCTGGGTCATAAACACCTTACTAACATTTTTACAAGCTGCATAATACCTGGCAAAATACGCGAAGCATGCTAAAGTGCAAAGAGTGGCATCAACCCTTCCAGGCCCAGACTCTATCCAACAAAGACGCCCATGATTTGACCATTGTTTTGATGGACACCCATGACAGGGTTTTAACGGGTTAAGCTAACCATTCACCTCAGATTTAAAAAAAAATGACGTTTAGCTAAAAAAAGAACAACCAATTGGTGACGGATAGCAGCCAGTGTACTTATCCCTCAACATATTGGAGGCACCACCTAAAACCCTCTCCCTGTCATCATGACAAACTTAAACTGTAAAGTGCCTAATGGACGTAGGAGCCAGACAACCAGCAGTAACCTGCAAAGTGCATAGTGCCTAACATACGTAGGAGCCAGAGAGAGCCCTCCTGTGGGGCTCCGGCTCGTCTTGGCATGGAAGGGGGCATGAGCCGTATTGATCTTACTTCACACCTGAGGTACCCCCGTCAGCCCACCTTCTCAGTGCCACCATCTTAAGCCTTCTCCCCACCATAAAGAGGAACTTAAAACTGTGAAGTGTGTAATGCATAATGGGCATAATACCACAAGCCGTTACTTTTAGAGTGCCTTCTGCCTAATGGACATAGGAGACAAACAAATCACTCCTGCGGGACTCCGGCTAGTCTGCGGGATAGGGGGTTTGAACATTGTTGTTCTTACTTCACACATAAGTACCCCCTAGCAGCCCACCTTCCAGATGCCTTCTATGCGCACTCAGAGACTCCCGTTAGTGCCTTCCAAATACAGTATAGCTGGCACAAAACCACAAGCAGAAACCTATAAAGTGCCTAGTGGCTAACAGACGTGTGACAAACAATACCCTCCTACGAGGCTCCGACTAGGCTTGGTGGGATAGGGGGTATGTTCTCACATCACACTTAGTGTACCCCCTAGCAGCCCACGTACCAGCGTCATCTGTGCACACCCACAGCCTACCATTGGTGTCTTCCTAGCACGGGGGGGGAGGGTAAGGCTCTACTTAGGGGAGACTTTGACCTTGACCACTCTTTGTAAATGGCAAGAAACTACACCAGCTGGATATTCAACTTGATGTTTCGAGAATTTAAGGACCCCGTTGCAGCTGACCTGCAAGTTCTTACTCCTAGATCTATAAATTCATTCCGCAGCAGGGCCCTCTGGTACCAGATTGGTCAGGGCCAGAGGCAGAGGACATTCAACAATGTTTCCTTTAACCAGTGGTACAAAGGACACCTCGTGTTCTCCAAGTTCCCTTCCTCCTGTCACTTGCGCTTGAAGTCTAGGGTGGGGAACACCCCCAGTCTCATCGCCATCAGTTTCCTCTTAAAATTCACAGAATAGGCGACTTCAAAGTAGGAGTGAGCATATTGCTCATCAAACGATTTTAACACCAGCTACCCATGTACTCGCTTGGCTAGTGCTATTTTTTCTTCCTGCTGACTTTTCAGCCTGATGCTTTCATTCATGATTTTCTTTAAGACTTGCTCACAAATGTCCAGGTGCCATATTTCACTGAGGCCGAAGGTCTTTGTGCTGTAGATCATGTTTGAAACCATCTTTCATTCTTTGTAAGTTGACTTCATTCCACACATAGTGCGCCAACGACTCCTTTGCAGTGTTTTCCAGCATTTAACAAAGGCCCCTGACCTGGCAAGAGATTTCCTTACCAGTAAGAATTTAGGTCTAATTTGTGTGGGCAAGACTGAACTCGGAAGCTGAAAAATTCACTTCTAGGTCTGTACTGTAAGCTTATTAAATAGATTTGCATCTAGACAAAGCTTTATTTCATCTCTGTATCATAACGTTGGGATCAATTTCGACATAATTACTGTGACTAGGAGCTTAAGGAAAGATGTGCCTGCAGAGCTTAGCACGTCCTTTAAAAACAGAACACTGGAAAACAGTTTTTGAGGCTGGGTATTCAACCAAACTTGTTAAAAATAGAACCTAAAGATTACCCTTCGCATACTATGCTTCTCCCATTTTATGATGTCATCAAGAGGACTACACCTCCAGCCTACGGAGTACAAGTATAAGCAACAGGCTGGGGCCAAGGTCATACTACAGGGCCCAATCCGGGCGCACTACAGTTTTCCTTGTCACAAATTTGAGCCAGCGATACCAGAATACCGCACAGCAGCAGTAAATTTGAGAAGCTTACAATGAGAAATACTTTTTTATAAATGCAGCAACAACATAAAACAATTGTAAAGTGCAGAAAAACAAATGCTTAGTTACATCTCTAATAGAATAGATGAAGGGTGGAATGCTGAACAATGCTAAACACTCACCCCAGTCAGAGATCTGGGCCTAAATTCATAATTTTTTGCCCACCATGCCACCCCAGTTTGGACTCAGCTGTATGCAAGTCACTTTTGGGACCGGTTTTGGGGTCTCACCCCTCATCAGCCAGGCTAGCTTGAGTCCAGTGGCAAAGTGAGCCTGGGCATACCTGGAGCTTTTACGGCGACAAATGCAAAAAGAACAGATGATGGACGGAATGCTGAACAATATCAAATATTTATCCCCAGAGGTCTGGGCCTAAATCCTTCTTTTTTTGCCCTCCATGCCACCCCAATTTGTACCCAGCCATATGAAAATCAGCCTTGACCCTGCTCTCCATGGGAACAGCCCGGCCCGAAATACCAGGCCAGGTTCTCCCTGGACCAAATAAAAGTATCCTGGGACCGGTTTCGGGGTATCACCCCTCATCAGGCAGGCCATCTTGAATCCAGTGGCCCAGTGAGCCTGGGACCCACGTCTGGGCATACCGGGAGCACTTAGAGCGACAAATGCAAAAAGAACAGATGAAGGATGGAATGCTGAACAATGTCAAACATTCCCCCTGTCAGAGATCTGGACCTAAATCCACTTGGCCTTTCTACACCATGCCACGACAGTTTGTACCTAGCCATATAAAAATCAGTCTTGACCTTGCTCCCCATCCCAGGATGCCTGTTTCCGGTCCAGGAAGGAAGTGGCCTGGCAGTTTGGGCTGGACTTTAAGTCCGAACTGCCTGGCCAGTTTCTCCCTGGAACGGAAACAACCATCCTGGGACCGGTTTCGGAGGATCACCTCTTATCAGCCAGGCTAGCTTGTATCCAGTGGCACAGTGAGCCTGTGACCCATGTCCTGGGATCCTGGGACTGCTTCGAATCCAGGGAGGACCTGGCTTGGCATTTGGAGTATGGATGGTAATGAAATTTAGACGGAATTATACTAAACTACCACAAGGTGGCGAAAGCTGCTAGGAAATGAAACTCATATAGAGGAAGAGCTACATTGGCGCCGTCACTGATAACGCTGATGGAGACCGGCCACAGAGCACCACAGATCATTTCTCTCTTGCAGATCCTACATAATACGCATTAATTAAAAAAAACGTATTGAGAAACCATTACTCACTAATTTATTCATTTTGGGCCTTGCAAGACTCAGTTATTGATGTTCAAATTAGAACCTTTGACGTAGCGGTGACAAGTACTTCTTCTATTCAGTGAGTGCATTAGCTCACTGAGCTAGCTTACCAAAATAAGGAACTGTCACCCGCATGTGGGACAGTTATGGGCATTGATCAGGCGATTTTTTCACCTCAATTCTCACCCGTGAGAAAAAGATCTGTGATAGAAGCGAGGTGTACAAATGAAGTATCACGCAATGAAAGGTATCACCGGTTTATTTTTATCTCCAGTTCCACCCATGTTTTCAAACCTGTCCTGGAGGCAAGGATTAGATATAGTTTACATTTACACTGTCAAGCTGCTGCTAATTTCTTAAGAAACAACCCCTTAGTCTGAGGCAGTCAAGTATTAATTATGTCAATATTGTTCCACCGGGAACACTTCAAAGTTAGTCAGTGATACAAAATCGATCAGAATATTGTTGTGCAAAAAAATTGCCATGAAGAAAAATGTAACTCAAAAATGAATTCTTAGAAGTCAGTGTAATTCTGTTCACTCATACAGAATATTACCAACAATACTGTGATATTATCCATGTGTATGTCCTGCTACAGGGGCACAGAGCAGCCAGCCCTGGAAAGTTTGTGAACAAACACCTACAAACTCTTGAGTTTCTTCATATTCACAAACCTTTTCAGACCCTGACCCGCCCAAGGTGGGATGGGAAAGAAATTGTTGGGATTCGAGGAAAAGGATTCTCCTCATGCAAAACTATATTGCCGTGGACTAAAAAAAAAAAAAAAGTTATGTTGTAAATTGCAGTGGCATTTCGTCGTGCACAGTTGTACAACTCCACATGTGGAAATATCTTTCCGTGGTCGCAAGTGTGAATTCCAGGTGTGACTGAAAACTTGCTGTTACTGCACTTCCAACTGTAATCTTGGGAATCTTTGTGGATTCTTAAAAGAGATCAATCGTCAATGATACACAGGAGTAAACCCACAGGTGTAGATGTATGCATTATCTCAGTAATCGGGCTATTTGCCTTCGCCTTATCAGCCTTACTCGTACAGATCTGCAATTATTACTCAGATACGTGTGTAAATGCTTGATCGCACATTTAGTAAAGTTTGTACGGTTTAGCTGTTACGGTAGAAATGTATGAGATTTAAAAAAACAAAACAAAAAAAACACCTACTGAAGTCTAAATCCAAACAGCGCTTAATACAAACTACCAGGCATCCATACAAAAAGTATCAAAGAGAATTGTCATTTCAACAGGCCAGGGCTCAAGGTAGAAAGTATTCAGTTAGAGAAGTGCGCTAAAACAATCCTATTTTTGTCTAATTTATACACAGTTTCACCTTTTGCAAGGCACTGTGAGGAGATCGCACAACAGCAAATAATTGGTTTCAGCAAAACTTACCTACCATGCAGGTGTTCAGAGCTTTTTCTCCAGGGAAGCACCGGACAGTCCCCGAAGAAGGATTGCATTCGTATTGACAAATACTATTTTTTTCTTCTAACAGAACACTGATTTCCTTTGCCAGGTTGGAAAACAAGGTTGCTCTTACTAAAATGTGCAATGTACAACATGAAGTATCATAGTTCCTGGGGCTACCAGCACCATGGCTGAATTAAGGTTTCAGCAAACCCAGTACTGAGTAAAGCTTTACAATAGGAGGCCATTTTTCTAGCTGGCACACAGTCAATACATCAATAAACGCATATTGATGGTTTTATACATTTCTCTTTATGTATTGAGTATAATATAACACACCAGAGTATGTTTTCACAGCTCACTTTTTGTCGAGAGGAAATACTTCAATCTACACATACTCCACAGAACACAAATCCATTATTTCTTTGGTATTTCATTCTGCTCGCCCCCATTCAGCCACAGACATAGCAAGAGCAAAAGTGCTTGCAGTGCCTTTATTTTTGCATGAGTGGTAGATGATGTACAATACCAGTTTAATAGCAACACAAAGGATGCTCGCAATCAAAAGAATGCTGACGAGGGATTTAAACACCTTCACTCCCCAAGAGCTGGTTGCGCTGTTACAACAGCCACTGACCTTCCTGCCATTTCCCTATAAGAAAAAAGACCATGGTAACCTTATTCAATGTACATAGCCGAACATTGTGACATAGATAGCATAAATGGCTCAGATAGAATAGTTATTTTCTACAACATGATCTTTATTGGATGTTACAAATTATATCTCAACAGTATCTATTGGTATGTAAACATTATCACATTCTAAATTAAAAACCATGTAGTAGCTGCCACAACATTCACTTACACATACTGTCTTACATCCCACACTCTTACTCTTCACAGATGTTCCCTCTACACACTTACACATACATCACTTCGAAATGCCGCCGTTTTTAGGGAACGGCTTCTGGCCACTTCACCTGAGTTTCTGGTCCAATCTCACCCACCTTAGTCTTCAGGGCCCTGTTATTTCTTTCTACTTTTCCCTCTATTCCCCCCCAAACCCGCCCTCCGATTCGAATGATAGACCCAATGAAAGTGCTGATTTGTTGCTAGTGCTTTGCAGACTGCCTGTACAACTATGGACAAAAAGTCATATTCCAAACCTAGGCATCAAGCCCCTAGGCAGCTTCTTAGCGACGCCTGGTCCCAGCGGGCACAGGGGCACGCCTTCACCCACACTGAGAACATGCAAACCACCAGTAACACATAAACGAAATGTGCACATTTAGATAATTGTAAGGAATCCACTCGAATTTGCCCAAAGCGCCCCGAAGGGAGAGGGTGAGCAGAGGGGGCTGCTTGATTTCTTTTCCTCCATGAAATGACAGGCAGATGGCACCGGACTGGTAATACCTTTAGGCTACAGAGGATAAGAAGGGTGCAGCGGAATGGATCATGCCATCCCTGCCAACATGAATCAATCTGGCAAACTTGGAAAATAGAGAGTTCGGTGTGACCGCACGCCTAGTGCTGTCTATGACCCCCCAGGCCTCTTTTACATTGGTTCTTCAACCATGCTTGTTTGTCACTTTCAGGGGTTTCCTTTGCTCCATTAATCTGGACAAGTCTGTTAATGTAGGTACATGGAATAAATAGGTCAGTTTTTACAACATACATACCAATATCAGCTGTTTTAGACAGTGCAAATGATAGCAGAAGAATCAGCCAAAGCATTTCTTTTTTAAATATTGTGGGGTGCACACTTCACTATTGCTATATTTTCTGGCAATTGTAAAGCCTTTAAAAGGTTTTTAACATATTAACAATTTTCATTGGGGGGAGGAGGCGGGAAGGGGACATCCTGCTGACGTAAAGAAGCCCCTTTGCATTCCCAGGAGCATGAAGTCATGCGTAACCCCAAAGGAATATTTCAAGTCCATATTTGCAGTAACAGGTTTCTCCTTTGCTAGAATACAAGCTCTTGTGGGCCTAATAAACACTGCACTGCAACATTTGTGGATTTAACTGTGAGGAGATTACAGCTCTCTACAATGGGACATACGGTGCAAACAGAGTACCCAGCAACTACATTGCCTTCTTCATTTCTGAGGAATGAGCCATCCACAACATTAGTTAATTCACAATCAGTTAAATCAACATATTGCTTAGTAACCTCAGCAAAAGTTAAAATGCAATAATGTGGTTCCCCCTCCTTACTAGTAGGTATCAAGGAAGAAGGGTTCACCGCAAGACAGTGAATCTGAGTTTTATACAATGCAGATAACAACAACATCTCAGAACACAACAAATGGACTGTGAACAAGTGCTGGTTTTCGACATGACAAGTGCAACAAGAGTGGCGGGCCCAGCAACTATTAGTGGGGAGCTTAACACAATTGTTAAGAAATCTGATTATTATTTGTGGTGGTTGACTACCCATCATCTTGAAAAATCACCATCCTTGATAGAATGATTCCCCAAAGTCACTAAATTAATCTGAGCTCAACCCCCTGGTAGCTGTGGCACAAAGCAGAGACTTATTTTAGGACAATGTGCAAATTATTTACACATGTGTAAAATATTAATAAGCTCAAAATGTAAAACAATTCCAAAACAAATTACAAAAATACAGTAAAATTTAATAAACAAAATGACACCAAAATCCAATAAGGAGAACTAAGATAATGATTTTTAAAGTTTCAAGTAGAAATAGCTCCAAAAGGCAGAAAGTCTGTTGACTGCTTTTAGCTAGCTTTATTGCAAACATTCATCACATCGCATTTTGAGTGTTTGATGTCATGCTCTAAGCAGCCAGTGGAAGCCAAATGAGTGGGTCCCATGCTGTGTGCGCCAGGGAAACCAATCTACACCCAACTAAAGAGCCCCAATCAGGGGAAAGCTGGTCTGGGGTTCCTGTGTTCCAGTTCAGGGAAGAACTGGCTTGGCAGTTTGGGCTGGACTGTTCGTATTAGGCTCAGGAACAAAATAGATTTGCATATTGTTGGGTCCAAACTGAATGACATTGTGGGGACAAAGAACAATGGGTTTGAATGCTAACTTGCACGATTGCCAGTGGTCAGAGTTATTGAAAGCATTCCTCCCATCACTTTTTGTGTGTTTTACGTACTGCCCTCAGTGGCTATATGTATGCAGGTCACATGCTCACTGTGGCACTGGAACCAAGCCACACCCAACTGAAGATCCCTAATTAGAGTGCAACCAGTCTTGGGTTGCTTGTGTTTCAGTTCAAGGGGGATCTGCCTTGGCAGTTTTGACTGGACTGTTCCCACTGGAGCAGAGAAAAGACTGATTTGCATATGGTTGGGTCCAAGCTGAGGTAGAATGGTGTGAAAAATAATGATTGTCTGGGATGCAGCCCCAAGTAATTATCAGAAACTAAGATTAATTTAAGAATTCCATCAAGCACCTTTTCCATACTTGGGTAAAGGAGGGAGCAGGTCCAGTATGTCAAGGGCCCTCTCAAGTCACATACAGCAGGTCCAGAGCTCTTCCTCAGGTCCATAATGTGTCCTGGAGGTGGGTGCCTGCGGGCACCATATTTATGTTAGGCCAACTAAATGACAAAATCCAGTAAGGGGAACATGAGATATGACTTCTGAAAGGTTTGAGTAGCAATAGAGCCAAGAAGCACAAAGTGCGAATGATAATCAATGGTTCAGTATACTAGGACCCATGCACAATTTAACTCTAACTGCGATGGATAGTTGGTTAAATACACTAATCAGGTTCATGCAGGTCAATGTTTTTATCTTCTGACTTTTCGTCTTAAAGTTCCAATTTATCACATGAGTACACTTCTAAAGTCCCCCTTCAGAAATTTAGGGGAGGCACATAGAGGCTCATAAGGTAGCAGGCAGAGTACAATCCAGGACGAGAGGCCACTGATCAGTTGCAGGAAAGGGCTGTTGTAGCTCTAACCAATGGGGTAAGGTTCTCAGAGCTAACCCTACACACTGGGAGTTTTTAAGATGGCTGTAGTCTTCAGCCACACTAAACTCAGGCTCTCAGGGCTGGGAGTGTCTGAGTGGGGAGTACACTGTGGTACTGGTAGTATTCTATCAGGGCAGACCTCTTTGAAGTTAATCAAGCTCTGGGGACCAGCCTACAGACCATAATGTCAAGGGCACAACAATACCTCCCCACAGCCAAGGCCTTTTGCCCCTGTCTTGTGAGCAAGTTCCTACCTCATGCGCACCCATTGGAATGCTAATTACTGGCTGGCAGAAGCTAGAGAGCAAAATGCAGATTTAACTTTTAAAAACTTCAGGCTCGGCAAAGGAAATTTCCTAAAAGTGACTTTTTTGTAACATCTGGAACAAAACAGACTTCACCACTGAAATGGATTTTTAATATCTATTTAAAATAGTTTACACATTTTTCTAGCTAGTCCCATTTCCAAAATACAGTGTTAGCATTTAATGTTACATACCAGTGCTTTCCTATGGAACAGCCAACCCTTCTATGGTGAAAATAGATTTCAGGGGTGAATCACTGTAAGGACACGTGGAACATTAACCTTTACATGTCCTGCTTTTAAATACCATGTACCCTGCCTTAATGGGTAGTACAGCTTTCTTACGGGTGGCTTATAAATATTTAAAAGGAGAGTATTAGATCTGTCGAAAGTGGTTATTTTGACAGATCAAATCTTCAGTCTAAACCTTCACAGTCAGACTACCAGTGGAAAGCCTGCAGTCATGTTTGCATTGTCATTACAGTGAGTGGCACAATGAGTACTGCAGCCCACTGGTGAAATTTAAATTACAAGCCCTGGGTACACTTTGGGCAACATATACTAGGGCTTTTGAGGTAAGTTAAATATGCAAAATAAGGGTATGCCAATTTTACCATTTTGAGAGGAGGAGCACAAGCATTTTACCACCAGTTAGCAGGGGTAAAGTGCACAGCGTTCTATATCCAGCAAAAGGCAAAAAGAAATCTGGAGTGACCCGCCAGAAAAGAACATTTACAACAACATACTTGGAAATTATAGGCAAGTTCAATATGTCAATTAGGCTTATGCCAATTCAACCAGGTTTAAAGGGAGAAAACAAGAACTTTACTATTAGTTAAAAAGAACAAAGTGCACAGAGTTCTGAAGCCAGCAAAACAGATATCGCAAAAATCTAGGGGGCATGATGCCAAGGATGGTTATTTTCTACAATAAATATTTTCAGAAGCTTGAGCAAGGCTGGTAGCTGCCCCCAGTGCAAATAAGGTGGGAAACCAATATCAAATAATGAACATACTGAATTAAAGTAGGCCCCTGGGGGAAAAACATCATGTCTAAAGCCTTCCCTAGGGCCTGGGAGAAGATTGAGTGGGACTCCGTAAACCACTGGTTATTGGCTGGTATGCAGTAGAGGATAGTCCCAGGGTTGGGGAACTACGTGAAAGCTTGTGGTCACTACACTGTTAATCTCTCAAAGATCATGCACAAACCTATATACGTTGATCTTCCACACTTTCATCTCGGAAGACTCAAACTGTTACACCTACTAACAATTGGAACTAATGGTCTGCTTAATTAAATCGGCTGTCACACAGCTGATCCCTTCCTCTGTCTCAGATTTTAAAGGGTATTGAGGAATTTTCAGAAACTTTTTTGAGAGCCTACCTTCATTTTTACCAGTTTCATTGAGGAAATGAACCCCACATCATTAGCTCCAGTAGACTGCAGAATGAATGGTACCTGTGATAGCAGTGGTAGCATGACAGTCGGGTGTGCTTCCCCAACACAATGCAAACTCCCAGACAAGGTAAGCACCTGCTTTTCCTGTTTCTGAGGAATATTTAGGAACACTCCATAAGGGAACACTGCAGTTAAGCTTGCAAAGTACATCTCTGCCTAGTAAGTTTGTTGGGGAGGTGTGGCTGAGCAGGAAGGAGTGTTTGTCGCTAGTAGGTCCCACAGACATGGTCATGGGATCAGTGATATGGTGGGTGACTCACTGATAAGATATACTAACTGCATCTTTAGGACATGGCCGAGAAAGTTAAAGTGTGTAATTCAGAGGTTTTAAGGTCAGAGCAACTAGTGCCTGTGTAAATGAGGCAAGCATAACATTTTTACCATAAATGACACAATTGACACGAGGGCCCTTTTGGCACACAGGTATTAATGTATTCATTTTGCTGCCAGGACCTGTTGTGTTGTCATAGAACTCAAGGTAGGGATTCAGGACAGCTTGGGGGTACCCTGATTGGTCTAGTGGTCCTGGCAGGATGAAAGAGGTCCGGTACAATCACACTTTTAGTGCCTCAGCTGCCCATATGTGACGCAAGAGCGCCCCACTCCATAACCTCTCTTCTGTTTCCCCTTGCATCCATCTGCACCTCTGGCTTCCTAGGCCTCCTCCCCTCTGAGGTGAACTCTGTCCTTTTCCGTTAACCACTCTCTGCATATTCTGCAAGTTTAAGGAAACTAGTCTCAAGTCCACATTTCCTTCTTTATCTCCTGTGATGTGACATAGTGGTTCGCAACTGTCAATAATCCTGCCAACTTTTTTATTTGCCACCAAATGCATACAGTTGTCAATTGATTCTTAACATTCAACAACAACCAGCACAAAAGCAGCCCACCAGCTTCTTGAGACACCTCTGTTGGACGGGCTATGCCAGAAGACCTTTCAATCATATACCTGAGTCTGTTTCAACCAGTGCCTTACCATTATTTTGGTTACAATTAGAGATCTTAATCAAATCTGTTTTCATCAAGCATATTTCCAGTAGTGCATTCAGCAGCGCATCCTTCACTGCACTCAACTCTTCCTCATTTCCCAGTTCTGTTGTTGTCCATGAGGCCTTCTCCACCAATCTCTCACTTCACTTGGCACTGCCAATTACAACAACTGACTCACTTCCGCCAAGTTGGGTCTGTACACTTCAAACACACTTTGCAACCATAACTCCATGCCGGCTGCTGGATAGTCTCTCCTGGCGAAGGATGGCTGATTGTAATGAACCCTTGTTGTTTACGTCGCTCTAATGAGTTGAAGTGGGAGGGCTGTCTCAACAGTTGCCCTGTGGTTTGACCTAAACTCTCAACAATAGTAGTTGGGCTTCTGTCTCTCGCCAGTCCCTATGTCCCAGGGCAGACATGCTCTTGAATGGTCCATGGCAGTGGAATAAGTGGAATGACCTAGTTGCTCTGCCACCTGCTGTTTGCATTGCAGAGCTCGCTTGCACATTACCTTCTTATTCTCTATTCACTGGCAGACCCTGCTCTGTGTGATGTGCAATTCTGCTACAACTGCTGCCCCATCACCAGGCATTGAGAATATGTTCAGTAAATCCCCTTTGCTTGTGTTCTTATTTTCTTTCTTCTGTTCCCTGTTCAGTGATCTGGGGAAATAGGTAGGAGGTAGGTGGAGCAGAGGTCCTTACAATGTCTTTAATATGGCTTAGTTGGTACTCTACCTTTTCTGAGTAGACAAAGCCTATTGTAAAAAAATCTGTGAGAAAAGCCAAACGTCTGTTGACAATACATTATCTCATTATCTAACAGTGGATGTCTGGTTATGTGCCCATATTAAATAGTTGTCATACGGTGCTATAGGCAAATTCTCTGTAATAATGATGTTCATAAAGTGTGGATGGTTAATTCAAGAACTGAAGATTTTCTGTCGTATTTTGATTGTATTCAAAGTTAACCCAATACTGTACAATGGTTTCAGATGTGTGCTGCAGGGTATTGACAGCAGGGCCTGGCCCTGGTCAGTCAGGCCCTGCACCCAACCATCTTGCTGCTGAATTTAACTTCAGTAGTGCCACTTTGGTGCCACCCCATGGCCTTGGAGCTTAGGGTGTACCCACCCTGCCACCTTATGTGGCCTTTACAACATTTCCTCAGGGCTTGTGAATCCATTCCTCATGTCTGTAATAGCACCTGCAACATTTTTTCAAAGTTGCGGCTAGTCAATCAGATAATTCAGTGATGTGATCCCAGCATCAGTACCATAGTACTGAAATGAACAACTTGAGAAAAATCTCCCTCAGCCAATCAGAATTACCTATTTTTTATTTTTCAGTACTGTGAAAGAGTGGCAGGACTCGAACAGGACCAACCATAAAGCTATACTTAACTTTTTGTAAGGGTTAATGCCTTCATGCCCAAATGTGACCCTCTTTAAATGCCAACTTATCAAAAATGACTGATAGATTTACGCCAGATCACAAAATGCATACTTGCTGAATAAAGTCTTAATTTTTTTGTCATATTTGGTGCATTCCATTCAGCTGTTTTTTCTGTATCAGAGTGCAACTTTTCCTATGGGAATAAACATGGAAAATCACACTTTTGGGACCACCCTTGTGGCTGGCTCCAGCTTGGTAGATTGGTTCGAAACATTCTATAAAGGAGCCAAGGTGGATGAACTTTGTATTTTGGAATGCTTTGTGTAGATTTGCCAAATGGTGCTAAAGTTGTTACGAAAACCAAAGAAATACTCTTCTTAAGAAACCTTTGACCTAACTATAAATGCACAGTGTTTAAAAGTAAATTACAAGTAATTTTATTCAGTACTTCATGTGTCCAAAATTCCTTTATAGTGGGACAGTCTGCATGAGAATAACACTTTTGTCAAATATAAATTTAACTTTAAGGGAAGGCAGGCAATGATATCTTTATTGTTTGCGGCCATATTGTTTCAAAAGGTAAAGAGAAATGGAAAACCCCAAGTGTGTGGATTGGTATCCAAAAAGTTCCGGAACAGCTACGAGGAAAAAATGATGAACAGAACACAAACACCCAATGTAAATTGGGCAAGAAATTGTCAGATGTCCAAGTTAAACATGCACACAAATAATGAAGAGACCCGAGTGATACTCTCACACCAAGTATTACAATGTGATGTTAAGAGATAAAACATCCTTCGCAGTAGTTTATCCATGCTGTGTAGAACATTACATTTATTTGTCCCCAGTAATTCATTTAAGAGACAAAGGGCCATATGTATGAACACATTTTCCCATAGACACAGAATGGGTAAAACCCTTTGATATATCTGGCCCAAAATTTGTAAGATGAATACCTCAGCACAAGTCATCATGTAGAAAAAAGGTATTGAGATGTGCCTACGTTTCGGTAAGTATTGCGAAAAGGGCTAAACATCTAATAGTAAATGATCCAAGAAATCTAAAGCTGAACAAAGTAATGGATGTGGGCATAATAAAAAATGAGAATATAACTAGTAGAAAAATATCTAAAAGTAAGAAAACTTACTAGAAACTATTACTTCAATCAAATGTACCCAAATGGTGCAGGTGGACAGGTAGCCGGCACAGTAGATAGTGGCTGATCAGTAGTACAATGGGATGTGGGCGGAGATGTAAACAAAAATTGGTGCTGTGATAAGCCTCCAGCTATAACATTAAAAACATAATGTTTAGACATACGTATTCTAAATAAAAGTAGAATGGAAAACAAGGCCATGCATTTTGTTGTGTGCTTATGATAAGGATATTGCAAGTCACCTTGGAGTTCCATTATCTTGTAAAGGAACTCAGCCTTCAGCTTTCTTCATCTCTATGATCATGGAACTCCTCAACCTGCAAAATCCTTACAGTGTTTGAAATTAGGTACTTTGTTGCTTATAATACATGTTGACACCATCACCTTTCTCACAAACCACTTACATCCCTGGTGCTTACCCTTTTCATATGACAGGACATATATACATATTCAAGCCAGACCGTTGCAAACTCCAGAAATTACCCAGCACACTAGAATCCAAATTGAAAACAATCTTTATATTCAGTTGTTAACATATTTTGGCGAGTTTGCCTTCGGAAAAATATAGATTGCCTCATCTCCCACAACACATAAACAAATTGAATAGACTTAAATAACATACTATGTGATCCCAGGGTGGGTTCAAAAAATAATTGGTATAGACAATCACAACAAAATAGTGTAGAATTCTTGTTGGAACTAAATGTTCAATATGCAAAGGACTTCCAAAACAAAGCAATGAAGCAATGTACACTACATATCCTACAATTCATAGCAACATACTACAAAATACATGGACATAGCAAAAGGAGTTTATATGTCCCTTTCATACATCATGTCCCCAACTTTAAATCACATGTGCATGTCAAATAATAATAAATAACAAGTGACTATTGTGCATGTCAAGAATATCTCCAAGCTGCGACTAATGGGTCGATTGCCCTTTTTTTGTAGCATTGACAGGTAAACAACATGTCTTAGCTGATATGCATAAAGAATTTAAACAAGGAGGAAACCTGGTTCTCATATGTCTTTATTTAGAAGGATTGCCCATGGCGGTACTGCTAAGTAGGCATATATCTCTCCATTATATATCACTTTCCTTAACCAATCATTTGAGAGCAAATTCAAATAACTCATGTCAGGTTCTTGATTATGGTTAATTTAAAATAATCTTGCTTCACAATAAATAACATTATCAGCTATACATACGGATAACTGGACAAACTGACTCCTTTTGGGCAACATCATCGGAGCATGGGGGTATTCTTGATTATTTCATATTTTATAATATTAATGCTTTCAATAAATGGCACTGAAGGCAGCGATTTAATTGTGTCTAGGTGAGGCACTCATAAAGATTGAAAAACATTATTTTCATTTTAAAGAGTCTTTATCACATTTCTTTCTGAGAGTTGTTATCTGATTTACATGCTGAATCTTCTAATGGCTTGGCTGTGCTTTGGCTCTTAGGCCCATGCTAGACGTCTAACTAGTTTCTGGCTCAGCTCTCTCCTTGAATTTGATGATGTGCCCACCCCTAGTTATGGCCGCCTGATAGCTCCTGAATGTTGTGAGAACCTTAAGTAGGTAGCCGTGGCATGCTGAAGACAGTGTCTTCCTGCCCACAGCTCACTGAAGTAACCTTGCAGCTGTAAGTTCTTCTACGTGCGTGGGTCAGCAGGGGCAAATCTGTAAAGGGGAAAGGGAAGGTACATATGAAATGAATGCTTAATTTGATAAAACACAACAGTGAGAAGTTTAAATCTAAAATTCTTGCATTTATCCTTTGTGGTATTTATGAGAACAGAATATATTTCTGTACTAAGGGTTAACTCTCTATGTTAGTTTAATTATACAGTACATGCCAACTAAAATGTTACACAAAACATTAGCTATTAAGATACAGATTTTAGAAAAAAAAGCTACACTTCTTTATTAAATAATATTCATACCAATTTCAATATAATGGACACGCATTTGGTAACAGCATAGACATCATCATGCTTCTCAAATGTAGTTGATTTCAAATCTCAAAATAGACCGGAGGTGAAATGGCTGCTTGAGTAATAATATCCCTAGAGTCTGAAAATATCAGCTGTTTATTGAACCAATGCAGAAAATGAATTTGTATACATTGCATTCTCGCCTCCCTCAGTTGTTAATTCAATGTTTCAGGACTGTCTTTGAGTTATTAGCCTTCTTCATCAGGACTATACATGGATTACACACATCATGCTCAATATGTTGATGCCCGATCAAATACAGAGATCTCTGTATAAGAGATCACTCCTTCCTGATGTTTTTCCTAGGACCACTGCCATTATGAGTGGCGAATCTTGGTGCCATTTGAATACTCACTAAAATACCCAAACACAAGCAATTGAATAATTGTGGGATTATTATGTTTATCATTATTTAATTTAAAAACATATTTTTCTCTAATATCTGTTTCTATAAAGTGATAGTTTTGTGTGAGATTTTGGAATGCAATGTATAACCAAAGGTGAGAGGGGAAATCACGAGAGGCAAAGTCTAGAACTAATAAATGTTAAAGAGTTCATCAAAGTATTAAGGCATTTTTATGGCTTTTCGTGAGAATCATTGGCACGTTTAGACTTGAGTTTGAGGAGCTGCAATTCTCCCGTTTGTAACTGTTTCCTTTGCTATGTCCCTTCTTTTGCAGACACATTGCCTTTAATCCTTGGCGTGGTCCTTGGATCTGTGGGATTGGTGGCTGCTGTAGCCGGCGGAGTGGCTTATTATCTGTGGAACAGGGCTAGGAAAATCCGAAAGTATGAACTGCAGAAATCAAAACAAAAGACAAAGAAACCTGCAAACAAAGACAATCTCCTGCCCCAAGAGAATAAAGTTCTTCCGTTCGAAATGTGATTTTACTGCCCCGGAAGTGATTCCTTTCCAACAGCCTATGTTTAGGACTGGGGGCCTGGAGAAGGCATGTGTCAGAAGAGATTAAGTTAATTGACGAGATCTTGGCAATTGCCACTGGAACAACAAATTGTGGCGCAACAGGTTGCCTGAATTGCTGGACATATGTAGTATTTGAAACCCCATCTAGCAGACTGCAACGAGCCTGCCAAAGTTCTCTGTATTCTTGGATAAGAACTAAAATATCAGAGTTTCATCACCTCAAGCATGGTGGGATTAAAAAAAGAATCACTAGCCCTTTCAACCAGGCTGTTAAAATGGCGTGCAGACACTTTCAATTACTGAAAGCCGCATCTCCACTGGATAGTGAGTTGGTTTTAATGGCGTTCACTGCAAACTGAAATCACCTCAAGATGCTGGACATAATGTAGGGGCGGATATAGTAGAGGGGTGAGCAGTCAGACTGGAGGCTACCTACTCCTTGGAGTACACAACCCTGCAGAATTTGCATCAGAGATATAGTCACTTACACATGGATACGCTTGGGGTCGCGTGAAGTGGCTCTTGTATGCAAAAGCAATTCTACAGCTGCAGATCAGTAGAGAGGAGTCCAGGCCACATGTGTCAAGAGCCCGCCCTACACTCTACATTTGCTGCATTGAAAACCAGCAGCCCCGCTGACATAGTGTGTGATCTTGAAGATGTATTTTATTCCCTTTGACTTTGTTCTTTTGACGCCATTGTTTATGCTTAAATGTGGGACTGTCTAAATGAATTACTGTAGTGACAATTTGCTTTGTTGCTCCAACTGTGCAGCAGACTGCTGGGTTTGGTGGTGGTTTAAAAATGGAAAATGTCTATTGAGTGTCAGGTGTTGCACATAGATTCCTAAAACAGTTATGTTTTGAGAAAATGTATTAAGGTCAACCCAGTATCCAAGGAAACCTGGTTTCTTTGGGAGAAGCATTTTCTCCTACGCTTCTATGGCAAAAACAACTGATACACTTCAGTATTCTAGAACAGGTTTTTAATGACTGGACGTTTATCTCCAATATGCAAAAGATGATGTAGTATGTGCTCCAAAATAGCATAAGTGACAAGTTTAAGAAGGCAAGCAACCCTTCCACTCACCCTCGGTGCCTGAAAGCTTTGGCTGATCTGAGCATCGGCTGTTCCAGTGTGGCAGATTTATGCAAACCAACTTCTGTTATCACCAAATGGCTTCCATTGTATGATTGTGAGTGGAAGGGACATTGCTTCTGCTTTAGTCCTGATGAAAACCCCCATTTGAGTTACTGGAGCGGTCGAAACTTTGACGAATGAACTTGTTGACTAAACTTTACTGTAGTGTCATAAAAGTGAACTCGAATCACAAGTCCTTTGTGTTGAATCATTGTACTACTATGTCAACGTCTTTTTAAGTTTTGTGAGCACCAGGAAACAGGTTGAGATCACAAATCTCATCTGACGTTTCAAAGTTAGGTCACTGTCTATGTCTGAGCTCTTTGCAAATATTTGGGAGTTCTCAGAAGGCCAAGCAGCCCATCAGCTTTATCTCACCTCTGAAGGCTGAAGCCGATGGAAGCTGACAGAAGCTGATTGTTCACATCCAGAAAGGATGAAGGGGAGGAGAATGCTGCTGACACCACGTCAGCCTGAACCTGAGCTCCAAGACTCACTTAGCCTCGTTGAGGTGCTTCAGGCCCACAGGAGCAACAAGATCCGCAAGTATCCAGAAGAAGATTATTATTCTGTGGAAGGGCCAAAGGAAGAAGAAAACCTAGCTTAGTCTGTGTGCACAGACCAGTGTGCATAGGAGTGTTGCCTGATAGTGCACAAGGACCAAGAGCGTGGCAGAGCTCAGTTGCAGAAGAGCAAGCCAGCGGGCTTGCTGACCGGTGAGAGGTGTGGCTCGCCCAGGAAGTCAGGAGGCTGAGGAGTCTAGGCAACCCATTTGGGCAGTCTGGGTAATCTATCTTTCCGGCTCAAGGTGGCACTAGGAGGCATAGAGGGAACAATGGGCGAGGGACTCTGTAAGAAGATGTAGGCGACAGAGACGGTTAGGGGTAGGAGCGAGTGCAGTGCAATATGATCCTGCTGTGTTGTGTTCTGAGCAGCGTGGCACGGAGATGGCTGGATTAGAGACCAGTGCAGCTTTCTTTTGCTTAACTCCCTTACTTCACCCCTTCGTTTCACTTCTTTTCCGCCATTTTGCCCAATCACTCCTTTGCCCTCAATCGACTCCGTATGCAACTGCTCTCGCTCTTTTTTCGGCCTATTCCATGACCTGCTATCCACACAAAATTGATAGAGTGGTGGAACCCATCATATAACTTCTATCAGTTATAACCCATTGTTACTGTCAACAATTAAATGTTCTTTTTAGGAAACACTAGTGCACTTTTGCATTCTTCTCACATGTCACTTTCGCTGTGCCTTTTTTTGGAGTACCTACTGCATTGCATTTTGCATTGTAGGCAGTAATTAAAAACATGATCTAAGATGCTAGTTTATCAGTGGTTTTGCCCTAGAAACGTATTCAGAAAACGTTTCTCCCAAGGGAGCTATTGCTACTCCATGTTTACAGTAATACAAACATAAGATTTAAATCCAGTCGTACAGAGTAGGCCTCAGCATAAAGACTGACGGAAGATGGAATTCAAACATGTAAGGCGTACACCTTGATGATACTACTGACGTGAGATGTACACCCAGCATACAAGATGCCTGTCTTGAGGAAACTATTAATAGTACATGCAAATCCAATTTGGGCAAAACTGAAAAGGTGCATGCCTTTGTGACATGAGAGATTTAAGATTTAAACACGATGTATCTTCACAGTATTACTGAAAGAACAATTCAAGCCAGCTCATAAGACATACACATTTACAGCACTACGTACGTAAGATCAAAGCCAAACCTCTACAGACGTAAGTTAAAAAACATTTGCTCTGACAGTACTCCAGACATCCCATTTGTGGAAAAAGTTGCCCAAACCTGCGGGGAAAACTGGGAAGTTTTTATAATCTTCCATAAAAAATAACTGCACCTTTCTTTAGCAGCTGTGCAAAATACTAAACAACCTACATTTAAATGAACTCCATGTACACAGACGGATTAATTTTATTTCCTTTCCTTTAATCTGGAAGTTTATGCGCAAGAAGACAAGCTAAATTAAACAAATACATACTAAAATCTATTCGGGTCTGGGAAATGCCAGTAGGAACGAGCAAGGTTGACTTTTACATGTTTCTGGGTTTAAAACACGGCTGCAGGAAAGAGCTTTGCCGTTCTAGGCAAAGAGACACTTGTGTCCCGGACCCATGCTGCGGTATCATTTTCCAAAGAGCTAGTAAAAGCATTTTCTTCAGAAAATGGCACCTTAGTAAAATGACAATCATTGAGGAAAAAGCTTTAAAAATCTTTGAAAAGCGGAGATGAAATCGTGTTCAATAAAACAGTCAAATAATCATGTCTGACTTCTTTTTGCAACGAAATCATACTACCCCAGAAGTGAAAAATAAATTGCCGGTTATTACAGAGTGCTGTTTATAGCCCTGATGGGTTCAACAGTTTAAACAGTTTACAGACTGCTAAATCGGTTCAGTTTATGTTTATCGTTCTAAAGGTTCTGGCCCTACTATGACGTCAAACTGACAGCAGAGACTTTCTTCCTTGACAGAGGATGCAGAGTGGCTGAATTGTGAACAAGTAAGCATGGCCATTTTCATGGCCCTTTTTTTTCTTTGATCTGTACACGTGTATAAAAAAGGGACACTGTCCAGTTTATAGTTCACAGGGCCCACATGGCCACAGGGCAAAGTCCAAGGCCCCACTTGAATCCTGCACCAATCCGGAGAGAACACGGCAGGGGTATCAGTTGGAAAATAGGCAGGCACCTCGGGGGGGGCTCCTCAGCCGGATGCAGAAACAAGCCCACTGGTTCTGGAGAGGGTAACATGCACTGTGCTTGGTCCTGGGGAGTGCAATGCTACACTCTCTCAAGTGGGTGTCTTGCCCACTTATTCTGGAGGGGGAAACATGCCCTGCGTTTGGTCCTAGGGAGTGCAAGGCCACACTCACTCAAGTGGGTGTCTTGCTCATTGGTTCTGGAGGGGGCAACATGCCCTGTGCTTGGTCCTGGGGAGTGCAAGGCCACAGTCTCTGGAGGGGGCAACATGCCCATTGCTCTGTCCTGGGGAGGGCAAGGCCACAGTCTCTCTCAAGTGGTTGTCTTGCCCACTGGTTCTGGAGGGGGCAACACGCCCTGTGTTTGGTCCTGGGGAGTGCAAGGCCACAGTCTCTCAAGTGGATGTCTTACCCACTAGGTCTGGGGGAGCAACATGCCCTGTGCTTGGTGCTGGGGAGTGGGGAGTGCAAGGCCACAGTCTCTCAAGTGGGGTCATGCCCACTGGTTCTGGAGGGGGCAACATGCTGTGTGCTTGGGCCTGGGGAGTGCAAGGCCACAGTCTCTGGAGTGGGAGTCTTGCCCACTGGTTCTGTAGGGGGCAACATGCCCTGTGCTTGGTCCTGGGGAGTGCAAGGCCACAGTCTCTCAAGTGGGTGTCTTGCCCACTGGTTCTGGAGGGGGCAACATGCCCTGTGCTTGGTACTGGGGAGTGCAAGGCCACAGTCTCTGAAGTGGGTGTCTTGCCCACTGGTTCTGTAGGGGGCAACATGCCCTGTGCTTGGTCCTGGGGAGTGCAAGGCCACAGTCTCTGGAGTGGGTGTCTTGCCCACTGGTTCTGGAGGGGGAAACATGCCCTGTGGTTGGTCCTGGGGAGTGCAAGGCCACAGTCTCTCAAGTGGCTGACTTGCCCACTGGTTCAGGAGGGGGCAGGCTGCACAGCAGCCCTTGGAGGCTGAACTATATGGCGTCTGCCAGCAGTGATGGCTGCACTGTGGTGGTGGTTGTGGGAGGCTCCTGCTCAGCCCCTGCACCCTCCGATGACTTCACTGTGTTGGTGGTTGTGGGAGGCTCCTGCTTAGCCCCTGCACTCTCTGTGGCGGTGTTTGGCTGTCAGCTTCCGCTGGCGCAGATTGCCTCCTCTCCTCCTGCTCATGGGTTGGGGGTCCCTTCCCCTTCCTGGCACTGCTGGATGGGCTCTTCCCCCCTCTGCCTGTTGGTGCAGGCTCCTTCTCCTTCTTTGCAGGTGGTGCAGGCATCTTCCCCTTCTCTGCAGCTGGTGCAGGCTCCTTCCCCTTCTTTGCAGCTGGTGCAGGCTCCTTCCCCTTCTTTGCAGCTGGTGCAGGCTCCTTCCCCTTCTTTCCAGCTGGTGCAGGCTCCTACCCCTTCTTTGCAGCTGGTGCAGGCTCCTTCCCCTTCTTCGCAGCTGCTGCAGGTTCCTTCCCCTTCAGTATTGTTGGCCTGGAATCCTTTACACCACGAGTAGGTGCTGCTACCACTGGGCCGGTGGAATGTTTGGCTGAGGTGCTTGGCTGGGTCCTTGCTACCCGGCCTATACATGAAGGGCAAGGGGGTAGAGGGATAGGGAGGAGGTCAATCTGGGAAAGGAAAAGCTTTTTCGGGACGTTGGGGCAGGAAGAGGGAGGAGTAATGGGAGTGGAGGATGAGGGAGTGGTTGTTGGAGGTGTTTGTCAGCTGGATTTGGGTGAAGGTGCATGGGCTGTATGCTGTTGTGAGGTGAATGGCTGTTGGGTGTCTGAGTGCTTGCGTTTGTGTACTTTAGGGGGGGACAGACATGGTGGGAGAGGATACAGGGGACGTGTGCATGGATGTTGTGGAGGTTTCTGTCAGTGAGGAGTATGTTCTGCTTGGTGTGGCGATGCTGGTAGTAGATATTGATGTAGTGCATGCAGGTGTGAGTGTGGACGTCACTGGGTGGGCGGTGGAGGAGGCGGAGGAGGAGACAGTGGAGATAGTGGATGTTGTTGTGTCTGCAACTGAATGGTGTTTGTGTGAGTGCCTGTGGGATGAAGTGTGGTGCTTGTGTTTGCCTGTGACACTCTTCAGTGTTGTCTTGTGTGCATGCTCGTCTGGCTGTGTGCTTGGGATGGGTTGGGGTTGAGGAGAATGGGACTGGGAAGTGCAAGTTGGACGGGGGACGGTTGAAACAGAGACAATGGCTACCATCAGAGAGGAGGCCAGAGCCTGAATCGATCTCTGTTGGGCCGCCAATCCACCATGAATGCCCTCCAGGAATATATTAGATTGCTGCAACTGGGCTACCAGCCCCTGGATGGCATTCACAATTGTTGTTTGCCCTACAGTGGCAATAGCCTCCTTACTCAGGGCAGCAGGGCTCACTGGGGCAGGGCCTGAGGTGCCTGGGGCGAAGGAGATGCCCACCCTCCTGGGTGAGCGGGCAACTCACTGAGGGGCTACTGGGAAGGCTGTGCTGGTATTGGGATGGCAGATGTACCCACAGCTGGGGTGGTCACAGAGGTGTCCACCACCACCAGGGAGCTCCCATCGGAGGAGGTATCAGAGTCTGTATTGTCCCCTTCAGTCTCTGCCATGATGCTCCCCTCACTCTCCGTCCCACTGGTGCCCTCAGCGTTGGTGGACTCTGCCTCCAGGGTCCTGTGGGATGCAGTTCCCTCTGTCGCCAGTGCCTCTGCTCCTCCGCCAGATGATGCTAATGCACATAAGGACAGGATGACAAAACAAGAAAGGGGGGAGATAGACAAAGGATACACTGGGTCAATGATTGCACCAACACCACCGTTGGCGTACACAGCACCCTCACACACAGGAAACAGGCCTACGCACAATGCATGGCACTACCATTGAAATGGCTACTCAACAAGGAGCAACTGGGACTGCAGCACACCTGCGACTCACGCAGCCCTGACCAGTAGTGAATAATACTAAGCTGGTAAGCAGTCTTTCACAATCAAACCCTTAGCCACCAGAAGACCGATGCTGCTATGTCTGGCCTGGCCTAGGGGCACCCACTGAAACACAACCACCACCTGGATACCACCCCTCCAGTCATGAGTTTCAATGATAGCCACTGTACTCACCCCCTTGTGGCTGCTGTGATACCCTCAAGCGCCCATCGAGCTCATGGTAGGCCACCACCAGTATGTGGGCCATCAGGGGGTCAGGGTCCGACGGGCACCCCGTCCTCATTGGGAGGCCATCCCCAGCTGGGCCTCCACGGTCTTTCATGCCCAGCGTCTCAGGTCCTCCCATCGTTTGTGACAGTGGGTGCTCCGCTTACCATAGACCCCAGTGGTCTGCACGTCCTTGGCGATGGCATGCCATATTCCCTTCTTTTGATGGGCGCTGACTTACAGAAGCAATACAGACAGGAGATCACCATTAGACAAACAGTCCAGCCAGTCACACAAATGGCCCACCATACCTGTTTCCATCACCATTGGCACACACATAGCACAGCACACAACATGTACACCACCAAGAGGACATCCACCCACCCCCTGACATGAGGCCTTCACACACAACTCCATGCATTCATGCCACACGCATCGTGTCCACAGTGTACTCACCTGTTGCTCTGGAGGCCCATACAGCAGTCCGTACTGGGGTAGAACCCCATCCACCAGTCACTCTAACTCCTCCGAAGTGAAGGCTGGGGCCCTTTCCTCGGTCACACGCGCCATGGTAGGTTCCAGACACAGGTCACAGCAGCACATACAGTGTAGGTTCTCTCCTATGGAAGGTCAGGAAACAAGTGAGGAATCTGATAGAAAATGGCGGTCACATCCATGGCGGTGCATACCGTCACTGCCGGCGTAGATCACCATTGGCCACTGTACCCCAATGGGCCCAATTATAACCAAAGAGGAATTGCACTGCAGTTCACGACCGCCTACCTCCATGATGCACAACGTCAGCGGCATTACCTCACTTCCACCTGTCCCTCCACACAGGGCAGGCAGACACCATTTCAGGGGTGGTGAACAGGCCTATGGATTAATGCTGTGTAACAGGGTAAATAGGCACAAATTACACTGTCCCATAACATGTTTGCACACTGTGGGCTGCTGTTGTGGCTCCGTTGTTCAGTTTGTGACAGCCTCCTCACTCTTGTGTCCCTTAGATACCTACTGCTGTGGATGAATAGGAGATGTAGACATACCCAGAGTACTTGGCTACACTGGAGAACAGGCAGATAATACTCACCTCTAGACTGAACAGGGCCACAATCACAGAGCTGTGTGCCCAATTGGAACGTGACCTGATATCTGCTATCCGTCCCCCCACTGGGATCCCCCCTCTTGTGCAAGTGCTATCAGTTCTCCATTTTCTGGCAACTGGTTCTTTCCAAGTGGCAGTGGGCTTGGCAGCAGGAATGTCACAGCCAATGTTCTCAAATGTGCTAACAAGAGTGTTGTCTGCCCTGATAAAACACATGTGCAGCTACATTGCATTCCCCCAGGCTGAGGATTCTGCCACTGGAAAGGCCGGATTCTATGCAGTGGGACATATCCTCAATATAATTGGTGCAATTGACGGAACACATATTGCATTTGTGCCCCCGCCAGAATGAACAGGTGTTCAGGAATCGTGAGAGTTTCCACTCCATGAATGTGCAGATGGTGGGCTTGGCGGACCAGTGCATCTCCCACGTCAATGCTGAGTATCCAAGGTTGGTGCAGGATGCCCTTGTCCTGAGGAACAGCAGCATCCCAAAATGTGATATCCCAACTACAGAGTCACAGGGTGTGGCTAATAGCTTCCCACCCAGTATATGTTGGTGTATGCCTATGGTGTGGGCCATAGAGGGTAGTGTGTGGCTAAATGTTGTCCCTCAATATCTGCAGGTGACTCTGGTTACCCAAACCTATCATGGCTGCTGACCCCTGTGAGGAATGCCAGGACAAGGGTAGAAGAACTTTATAATGAGACACATGGGTGAACCAGAAGGATCATTGAAAGGACCTTTGACCTCCTGAAGGCCACGTTCCGGTGCCTCTATCTAACAGGTGGATCCCTGTGATACTCACCCAAGAAGGTCTGCCAAATAGTAGTGGCATGCTGCATGTTGCACAACCTGGCCCTCAGGTGCCATGTGCCTTTTCTGCAGGAGGAGGAGACAGGAGATGCCCCAGTGGCAGCAGTGGGCCCTGAGAACATTGAGGATGAGGAGGCAGAGGATGAGAATGTAGACAACAGAACATCTGTGATACGTCAGTACTTCCAATGACACACAGGTGAGACAGTGAAAATTCAAATTTCTATGACTTGGTTGTATTCTGTGTGGCATTGGCATGCTGGCATTTCCCACTTCTTTGCCCACTTACTGTTACCTCTGGTTATTCTTTTTGCAGATGTTGGTGATTTGACAAATTCTCCTGGTGTGATCACAACAGCCAGCTAAAGGTCATTAATTCTATGCTCATTGTTTGTACAGTTCATTTGCAATGGTTGTAGCTGTTTTAATCAATACATATTTGAAATACATAAAATACTAGTAGTAAATTTTTATCCAAGGGTATTTACTGTGTTGCTAAAATATAAAGGGGAAAGTGCAATGGAATGGGGTAATGATGGAGGAAAGTCCAGGGGTTTGCTCCAGTCTGTTTGTAGCACAGGTGCATTGTCCATGGGGACACAGGAAGGGGAGCAATGGCAGTTCAAGGTGGACAAGGTGACTGATTGGGACACAAGGGGGACAATTAGGAGAGTCTCATTCCTGGCGGTGGTCTTGCCAAGTGTCTCTGGCTTCTGTCTGGTTTGCAGGGAACATTTGAGGGGTGGTTCTCCTTTTGCAGGGAGAGGAGTGCTGGTGGCCTGTTGGTCCTGTGGCGGGGCCTCCTGGCCACTAGCGGCAGCAGAGTGGAGGGCTGTTTAGATGACTGGCTAGTGGCAAGGGCCCGCTGGTGTGACACTGCCTCCCTTATAATGTTGGCCATGTCTGCCAGCACCCCTGCAATGGATATCAGGGTGTTGTTGATGGCCTGTAAGTCCTTCCTGATGCTGTCCCTCCTGCAGCTGCCTGTTCTCCTGCACATTGTCTAGAATCTGTCCCATCATGTCCTGGGAATGTTGGTAGACTCCCAGGATCTCGGAGAGTGCCTCCTGGAGAGTCGGTTCCCTGGTCCTGTCCTCCCCCTGGTGCACAGCAGTCCTCCCAGTGTCCCTGTTGGCCTGTGCTTCTGTCCCCTGAACAGTGAGCTCACTGTCACTGACCTCAGTTCCTTGATTGTCTTGTGTGCGAGGTGTGGCCTGGGGTCCCTGTACAGGTGGGCACACTACTGATTGACATGTCCTGGGGACAGAGATTTGGGGATGCTGGGTGGGTGCTGTGGTGTTGGTTCCTGATGGGGGAGTGTAGGAGGCTGGACTGGCTTGTAGTGAGTACCAAGGGGTACTTGCACCTTGCACCAGGCCCAGTTATCCCTTATTAGTGTATAGGGTGTCTAGCAGCTTAGGCTGATAGATAATGGTAGCTTAGCAGAGCAGCTTAGGCTGAACTAGGAGACGTGTGAAGCTACTACAGTACCACAAGTGTCACTTGCACAATATCATAAGAAAACACAATACACAGTTATACTAAAAATAAAGGTACTTTATTTTTATGACAATATGCCAAAGTATCTTAGAGTGTACCCTCAGTGAGAGGATAGGAAATATACACAAGATATATATACACAATAGCAAAAATATGCAGTATAGTCTTAGAAAACAGTGCAAACAATGTATAGTTACAATAGTATGCAATGGGGACACATAGGGATAGGGTCAACACAAACCATATACTCCAAAAGTGGAATGCGAACCACGAATGGACCCCAAACCTATGTGACCTTGTAGAGGGTCGCTGGGACTATTAGAAAATAGTGAGAGTTAGAAAAATAACCCTCCCCAAGACCCTGAAAAGTGAGTGCAAAGTGCACTAAAGTTCCCCTAAGGTTAAAGAAGTCGTGTTAGAGGAATAATGCAGGAAAGACACAAACCAACAATGCAACAACGCTGGATTTCCAATCTGGGGTACCTGTGGAACAAGGGGACCAAGTCCAAAAGTCACAAGCAAGTCGGAGATGGGCAGATGCCCAGGAAATGCCAGTTGCGGGTGCAAAGAAGCTTCTACTGGACAGAAGAAGCTGCGGTTTCTGCAGGAACGCAAAGGGCTAGAGACTTCTCCTTTGGAGGACGGATCCATCTTGCCTTGTAGAGTTGTGCAGAAGTGTTTTCCCGCCGAAAGAACGCCAACAAGCCTTGCTAGCTGCAAATCTTGCGTTTAGCGTTTTTGGATGCTGCTGTGGCCCAGGAGGGACCAGGAGGTGGCAAATTGGACCAGAATAGAGAGGGGACGTCGAGCAAGACAAGAAGCCCTCTCAGCAGCAGGTAGCACCCAGAGAAGTGCCAGAAACAGGCACTACAAGGATGCATGAAACAGTACTCACCCGAAGTCGCACAAAGAAGTCCCACGTCGCCGGAGAACAACTTAGGAGGTCGTGCAATGCAGGTTAGAGTGCCGTGGACCCAGGCTTGGCTGTGCACAAAGGATTTCTGCCGGAAGTGCACAGGGGCCGGAGTAGATGCAAAAGTCGCGGTTCCCAGCAATGCAGTCTAGCGAGGTGAGGCAAGGACTTACCTCCACCAAACTTGGACTGAAGAGTCACTGGACTGTGGGAGTCACTTGGACAGAGTTGGTGGATTCAAGGGACCTCGCTCGTCGTGCTGAGAGGAGACCCAAGGGACCGGTAATGCAACTTTTTGGTGCCTGCGGTTGCAGGGGGAAGATTCCGTCGACCCACGGGAGATTTCTTCAGAGCTTCTAGGGCAGAGAGGAGGCAGACTACCCCCACAGCATGCACCACCAGGAAAACAGTCGAGAAGGCGGCAGGATCAGCGTTACAGAGTTGCAGTAGTCGTCTTTTCTTCTATGTTGCAGGTTTGCATGCTTCCAGCGCGGTCAGCAGTCGATTCCTTGGCAGAAGGTGAAGAGAGAGATGCAGAGGAACTCGGATGAGCTCTTGCATTCGTTATCTAAAGTTTCCCCAGAGACAGAGACCCTAAATAGCCAGAAAAGAGGGTTTGGCTACTTAGGAGAGAGGATAGGCTAGCAACACCTGAAGGAGCCTATCACAAGGAGTCTCTGACGTCACCTGGTGGCACTGGCCACTCAGAGCAGTCCAGTGTGCCAGCAGCACCTCTGTTTCCAAGATGGCAGAGGTCTGGAGCACACTGGAGGAGCTCTGGACACCTCCCAGGGGAGGTGCTGGTCAGGGGGGTGGTCACTCCCCTTTCCTTTGTCCAGTTTCGCGCCAGAGCAGGGCTAAGGGGTCCCTGAACCGGTGTAGACTGGCTTATGCAGAATTGGGCACATCTGTGCCCAAGAAAGCATTTCCAGAGGCTGGGGGAGGCTACTCCTCCCCTGCCTTCACACCATTTTCCAAAGGGAGAGGGTGTAACACCCTCTCTCAGAGGAAGTCCTTTGTTCTGCCATCCTGGGACAAGCCTGGCTTGACCCCAGGGGGGCAGAAACCTGTCTGAGGGGTTGGCAGCAGCAGCAGCTGCAGTGAAACCCCAGGAAAGGCAGTTTGGCAGTACCAGGGTCTGTGCTACAGACCACTGGGATCATGGGATTGTGCCAACAATGCCAGGATGGCATAGAGGGGGCAATTCCATGATCATAGACATGTTACATGGCCATATTCGGAGTTACCATTGTGAAGCTACATATAGGTAGTGACCTATATGTAGTGCATGCGTGTAATGGTGTCCCCGCACTCACAAAGTTCAGGGAATTGGCCCTGAACAATGTGGGGGCACCTTGGCTAGTGCCAGGGTGCCCTCACACTAAGTAACTTTGCACCTAACCTTTACCAGGTAAAGGTTAGACATATAGGTGACTTATAAGTTACTTAAGTGCAGTGTAAAATGGCTGTGAAATAACGTGGACGTTATTTCATTCAGGCTGCAGTGGCAGGCCTGTGTAAGAATTGTCAGAGCTCCCTATGGGTGGCAAAAGAAATGCTGCAGCCCATAGGGATCTCCTGGAACCCCAATACCCTGGGTACCTCAGTACCATATACTAGGGAATTATAAGGGTGTTCCAGTAAGCCAATGTAAATTGGTAAAATTGGTCACTAGCCTGTTAGTGACAATTTTGAAAGAAATGAGAGAGCATAACCACTGAGGTTCTGATTAGCAGAGCCTCAGTGAGACAGTTAGGCACTACACAGGGAACACACACATATAGGCCACAACCTTATGAGCACTGGGGTCCTGACTAGCAGGGTCCCAGTGACACATAACACATATACTGAAAACATAGGGTTTTCACTATGAGCACTGGGCCCTGGCTAGCAGGATCCCAGTGAGACAGTGAAAACACCCTGGCATACACTCACAAACAGGCCAAAAGTGGGGGCAACAAGGCTGGAAAGAGGCTACTTTCTCACACAACCCCCCCCCCCCCCCAAACGATGGACAATAAGGCTAACCTTGGCCAGTTGAGACTTTATTGTCTAAGTGGTGATAAGTAGAGAGTAGCTCTGCAATAGACTGGTTACTCCCTTTATCATCCACTATATGGTTACTTCCCTGTGGGGATGTAAACCACCCTGTTTGAAGTTTTTTAGCTAAGCAACAATGTGAAGATGTATTTTCAGAGGTTCTATCAGTAAGTTTTAGTTTAGAGCAGTGGGAATTGTCCACTGAACCTATTTGTAGTGATGGAAATGCCAGACAGGGATGCTGTCTCAGAAAAGCCATAGCTGGGCAAAAACTTTGTCCATATGGCTGGAAGAGAGAACAGGGATGCTGTTTCTCTTGAGTTGGAGCAGGGCAGGGATGCTGTCCTGTGAGCTCCACACTAGGGCAGGGATGCTGTCCTAAGTGTTGTGAGGTAGTGCAGGGTTTCTGCACTAAAGTTTCTCTGGGAGGGTTGGAGGGATGCTCCATGTTAACTAAAATGGTGCTCTTTTTCTCACCAATGTTAGTTATCCCACAGACAGGTACTTCTACCTCAGGGAGTTCAGCTTTGCCAGCTGATGATTCCCTTGGAACAGGTGCCACCCCAGGAGAGGTTTCTCCCACCACAGGAGTGGTATCCTGAATGGTAGGGTGGTTAGGGGATACTGTGATACCCTTTTTACCTGTTGATGGAGAGGGATCCTGAGTTTTCAGGCCTTCTTCTCTCCTTTGCTTTGTGTGAAAACACCCTGGCATACACTCACAAACAGGCCAAAAGTGGGGGCAACAAGGCTGGAAAGAGGCTACTTTCTCACACAACCCCCCCCCCCCCCCAAACGATGGACAATAAGGCTAACCTTGGCCAGTTGAGACTTTATTGTCTAAGTGGTGATAAGTAGAGAGTAGCTCTGCAATAGACTGGTTACTCCCTTTATCATCCACTATATGGTTACTTCCCTGTGGGGATGTAAACCACCCTGTTTGAAGTTTTTTAGCTAAGCAACAATGTGAAGATGTATTTTCAGAGGTTCTATCAGTAAGTTTTAGTTTAGAGCAGTGGGAATTGTCCACTGAACCTATTTGTAGTGATGGAAATGCCAGACAGGGATGCTGTCTCAGAAAAGCCATAGCTGGGCAAAAACTTTGTCCATATGGCTGGAAGAGAGAACAGGGATGCTGTTTCTCTTGAGTTGGAGCAGGGCAGGGATGCTGTCCTGTGAGCTCCACACTAGGGCAGGGATGCTGTCCTAAGTGTTGTGAGGTAGTGCAGGGTTTCTGCACTAAAGTTTCTCTGGGAGGGTGATGGAGAGGGATCCTGAGTTTTCAGGCCTTCTTCTCTCCTTTGCTTTTTCATTTCAGTAGAAATGAGAGGGAACAATTCCTCAGGGATGCCCAGCATGGCTGCATGGGCATAAAACTCTACATCAGCCCAACCTGAGGCCTCTAGGTCATTACCTAAGAGACAGTCTACAGGTAAGCTAGGTGATACCACCACCTGCTTAGGGCCAGTAACTCCACCCCAACTAAACTGAATTATAGCTAAGGGAAGAAACTTACTGGAGTTATGGACATCAATAATCTTATACTGTTGTCCAATGATGTGTGGATCAGGGTGCACTAGGTTTTCAGTCACCAAAGTGATACTGGCACCTGTGTCCCTGTAGGCCAAGGCCTCAACACCATTTATTGAAACTGTCTGCCTGTACTTATCCATTGTAAGGGGACAAGCAGCCAGTGTGGCAAGGCCAATGCCACTAGGTGTGACAGAAACTGTCTTGGGACTGACTACCCCAGTTTCTACTATGGACCCATAAGTGAATCCAACTACACCCTTAACTTGACTGTTGCCAGCAGTCCCACCACTAGTACCACTACTGCTAGGGGCACTAGAGCTTGATGTATTAGTGGTGGTAGGCTCAGGGGGTTTACCTGGACAGGACTTATCCCCTGGCCTATGGCCTCTATTTTTACACACAAAGCACCAAGGCTTTTTAAATTGTGTAGGTTGAGAAGAAGAGGAAGAATTTGTTTTATCCCCACCCCCTGAAGAGTGTTTAAGATTTGAAGTGGGATCTTTGGTTTTACCCTTATCCCCATGCTTATCTTGAGATTTTTCACCATCTTTCTTCTTAGTGTTCTCTTTGTCACCCCCTGTATGAACTTTTCTGTTCACCCTTGTTCTGACCCATTTGTCTGCCTTCTTTCCCAATTCTTGGGGAGAGGTCAGATCAGAGTCCACCAAGTACTGGTGCAACAAATCAGACACACAATTATTAAGAATATGCTCTCTCAGGATCAAGTTATACAGGCTGTCATAATCAGTAACTTTACTGCCATATAACCACCCCTCCAAGGCCTTCACTGAATGGTCAATGAAATCAACCCAGTCTTGTGAAGACTCCTTTTTGGTCTCTCTGAACTTTATCCTGTATTGTTCAGTGGTTAAGCCATAACCATCCAGGAGTGCATTCTTAAGTACTGTAAAATTATTGGCATCACTTTCTTTCACAGTAAGGAGCCTATCCCTACCTTTTCCACTAAATGATAGCCATAGGATAGCAGCCCACTGCCTTTGAGGGACATCCTGTACAACACAGGCCCTCTCAAGTGCAGCAAACCACTTGTTAATGTCATCCCCCTCCTTATAAGGGGGAACTATCTTGTGCAGATTCCTGGAATCATGCTCTTTTGCAGGATGACTATGGGGAATACTGCTGCTGCCACCATGGGTTTCTAAACCCAACTTCTGTCTTTCCTTCTCTAATTCTAAAGACTGTCTATCCAAATCCAGCTGTTGCTTTTTAAGCTTCAGTCTGGTTTGTTCCACCCTCAACTTATTGAGTTCCCTTTCTAACAATCTGTCATCAGGGTTGGTGGGAGGGACATTCCTAGATACAGAGGTATGATGGGAATGAACAGAAGGAGACCTGTCCCTTACAGAGGGCACCCTAACAGCTTGGCTGACAGTGTAATGTGAGAGCACATCATCTGTATGATGTGACTCCACCTCAGTACCAACTATGCTAGACTGTCTTGTAATGGGAAGGCTAAGAAGTTTCTTTCCTGAACCTTTACCTGGGGGAGTCCCTGGATCAGATTGAGAACCATTAGCTACTTTTTCAACAGATGGGGCACTTTTAGCCTTATCCTGTTCTCTAAGCATATTAAGTAACAGTTCCAAGGAAGGATTCTTCCCTACACTCAAACCTCTCTCTATGCAGAGACTCCTTGCTCCTTTCCAGCTAAGGTGATCATATGCAATCTTAGACAGGTCAACATTTTGGCCTGTGCCAGACATTTTTAGAGAGAGTTAAAGTGATAGAAAAAGAGAAAAAAGTTTGTCAGAGCTTTTAGAAAGACAGAGAAAAAAAAACTTTTTAAACTTTTAAGAACTTTTTAGAAAGTTTAGAAGTACTTTTCAGCACTTAGAAAAGAGTGAAAAGAGGAAATGTAAAACTTTTTGGCTATGTGTATATACACTGACCTTGTTTTGTATATTTTTCTCTTATGAAAAGTACAATGACAAGAGTGGTAAGTAGTCTCAAAGCACTTATCCCACCGCTGCACAACCAATGTAGGAGGCTGGACTGGCTTGTAGTGAGTACCAAGGGGTACTTGCACCTTGCTCCAGGCCCAGTTATCCCTTATTAGTGTATAGGGTGTCTAGCAGCTTAGGCTGATAGATAATGGTAGCTTAGCAGAGCAGCTTAGGCTGAACTAGGAGACGTGTGAAGCTACTACAGTACCACAAGTGTCACTTGTACAATATCATAAGAAAACACAATACACAGTTATACTAAAAATAAAGGTACTTTATTTTTATGACAATATGCCAAAGTATCTTAGAGTGTACCCTCAGTGAGAGGATAGGAAATATACACAAGATATATATACACAATAGCAAAAATATGCAGTATAGTCTTAGAAAACAGTGCAAACAATGTATAGTTACAATAGGATGCAATGGGGACACATAGGGATAGTGGCAACACAAACCATATACTCCAAAAGTGGAATGCGAACCATGAATGGACCCCAAACCTATGTGACCTTGTAGAGGGTCGCTGGGACTATTAGAAAATAGTGAGAGTTAGAAAAATAACCTTCCCCAAGACCCTGAAAAGTGAGTGCAAAGTGCACTAAAGTTCCCCTAAGGATAAAGAAGTCGTGTTAGAGGAATAATGCAGGAAAGACACAAACCAACAATGCAACAACGCTGGATTTCCAATCTGGGGTACCTGTGGAACAAGGGGACCAAGTCCAAAAGTCACAAGCAAGTCGGAGATGGGCAGATGCCCAGGAAATGCCAGCTACGGGTGCAAAGAAGCTTCTACTGGACAGAAGAAGCTGCGGTTTCTGCAGGAACACAAAGGGCTAGAGACTTCCCCTTTGGAGGACGGATCCTTCTCGCCTTGTAGAGTTGTGCAGAAGTGTTTTCCCGCCGAAAGAACGCCAACAAGCCTTGCTAGCTGCAAATCATGCGGTTAGCATTTTTGGACACTGCTGTGGCCCAGGAGGGACCAGGAGGTCGCAAATTGGACCAGGAGAGAGAGGGGACATCGAGCAAGACAAGAAGCCCTCTCAGCAGCAGGTAGCACCCGGAGAAGGGCCAGAAACAGGCACTACAAGGATGCATGAAACGGTGCTCACCCGAAGTCGCACAAAGAAGTCCCACGTCGCCGGAGAACAACTTAGGAGGTTGTGCAATGCAGGTTAGAGTGCCGTGGACCCAGGCTTGGCTGTGCACAAATGATTTCCGCTGGAAGTGCACAGGGGCCGGAGTAGCTGCAAAAGTCGCGGTTCCCAGCAATGCAGTCTAGCGAGGTGAGGCAAGGACTTACCTCCACCAAACTTGGACTGAAGAGTCACTGGACTGTGGGAGTCACTTGGACAGAGTTGCTGGATTCGAGGGACCTCGCTCGTCATGCTGAGAGGAGACCCAAGGGACCGGTAATGCAGCTTTTTGGTGCCTGCGGTTGCAGGGGGAAGATTCCGTCGACCCACGGGAGATTTCTTCGGAGCTTCTAGTGCAGAGAGAAGGCAGACTACCCCCACAGCATGCACCACCAGGAAAACAGTCGAGAAGGCGGCAGGATCAGCGTTACAGAGTTGCAGTAGTCGTCTTTGCTACTATGTTGCAGGTTTGCAGGCTTCCAGCGCGGTCAGCAGTCGATTCCTTGGCAGAAGGTGAAGAGAGAGATGCAGAGGAACTCGGATGAGCTCTTGCATTCGTTATCTAAAGTTTCCCCAGAGACAGAGACCCTAAATAGCCAGAAAATAGGGTTTGGCTACTTAGGAGAGAGGATAGGCTAGCAACACCTGAAGGAGCCTATCACAAGGAGTCTCTGACGTCACCTGGTGGCACTGGCCACTCAGAGCTGTCCAGTGTGCCAGCAGCACCTCTGTTTCCAAGATGGCAGAGGTCTGGAGCACACTGGAGGGGCTCTGGACACCTCCCAGGGGAGGTGCAGGTCAGGGGAGTGGTCACTCCCCTTTCCTTTGTCCAGTTTCGCGCCAGAGCAGGGCTAAGGGGTCCCTGAACCGGTGTAGACTGGCTTATGCAGAATTGGGCACATCTGTGCCCAAGAAAGCATTTCCAGAGGCTGGGGGAGGCTACTCCTCCCCTGCCTTCACACCATTTTCCAAAGGGAGAGGGTGTAACACCCTCTCTCAGAGGAAGTCCTTTCTTCTGCCATCCTGGGACAAGCCTGGCTTGACCCCAGGGGGGCAGAAACCTGTCTGAGGGGTTGGCAGCAGCAGCAGCTGCAGTGAAACCCCAGGAAAGGCAGTTTGGCAGTACCAGGGTCTGTACTACAGACCACTTGGATCATGGGATTGTGCCAACAATGCCAGGATGGCATAGAGGGGGCAATTCCATGATCATAGACATGTTACATGGCCATATTCGGAGTTACCATTGTGAAGCTACATATAGGTAGTGACCTATATGTAGTGCACGCGTGTAATGGTGTCCCCGCACTCACAAAGTTCAGGGAATTGGCCCTGAACAATGTGGGGGCACCTTGGCTAGTGCCAGGGTGCCCTCACACTAAGTAACTTTGCACCTAACCTTTACCAGGTAAAGGTTAGACATATAGGTGACTTATAAGTTACTTAAGTGCAGTGTAAAATGGCTGTGAAATAACGTGGACGTTATTTCACTCAGGCTGCAGTGGCAGGCCTGTGTAAGAATTGTCAGAGCTCCCTATGGGTGGCAAAAGAAATGCTGCAGCCCATAGGGATCTCCTGGAACCCCAATACCCTGGGTACCTCTGTACCATATACTAGGGAATTATAAGGGTGTTACAGTAAGCCAATGTAAATTGGTAAAATTGGTCACTAGCCTGTTAGTGACAATTTTGAAAGAAATGAGAGAGCATAACCACTGAGGTTCTGATTAGCAGAGCCTCAGTGAGACAGTTAGGCACTACACAGGGAACACACACATATAGGCCACAACCTTATGAGCACTGGGGTCCTGACTAGCAGGGTCCCAGTGACACATAACACACATACTGAAAACATAGGGTTTTCACTATGAGCACTGGGCCCTGGCTAGCATGATCCCAGTGAGACAGTGAAAACACCCTGGCATACACTCACAAACAGGCCAAAAGTGGGGGTAACAAGGCTAGAAAGAGGCTACTTTCTCACAGGGAGGCTCTGTGGTGGTCTGTGACTGTACTTGGGTGACCGACTGTCCAGTGGTCCCTGATGGGCCAGGTAGATCGTAGAGTTGCTGTCATCACTGTGGGCCTCTTCTGTTGGGGGACTGGTTGCGGACTCCTCTCCAGTGACTTTGGTTGGGGTACCTGTGGGGATGTAAATGAAGTATTATGCTTCAGGTGTCTAACATTTGTACTTCCCCTCTATGGGTGGTGTTGCCCTGCCAGCTTTTGCTTGTGTATGTTGGTGTATTGAGGAATTGTTAGTTTCCCTATGCTGTGCATGCTTTAGTGATGAGTGTCCATGCAAGGCTGTGAGGGGTGTCCATGCATTGGTACACCATGCAGGGCTTGGCACTGGGATTAGTGTGATGTGATGGTCGAGTCTGTGAGATGGAGTGGAGTGATGGGGGTGAGGGTGTGTGATGGCATGCAGGTACGGGGGCTGCTAATTGTTGAAAGTTGACTTACCAGAGTGCAGTCCTCCTCCAACTCCGGCCAGGCCCTCAGGATGTAGTATTGCCAAAACTTGCTCCTCCCATGCTGTGAGTTGTGGGGGAGGAGAGAGGAGTCCACCGCCAGTCCTCGGTATAGCGAGCTGGGGGCATATTTATACTCCGTTTGCGCCGATTGTGCGGCAAAATTTTTGACGCACAATCAGCGCAAATGTTGCCCCATATTTAAACTTTGACGCCCGAGCCCGCGGACGACAGAATTCCGCCGTGTGCGTCATTTTTTGGATGCGGCAACCCACCCTGCGTTAATGATATGCAAGGTAGGCGTTCCCGTTCAAAAAATGGCTTAAACGGGCGTGCGTCGTATTTATGCTTTCGGGCAAAAATGACGCACGGCCGGGAGGCGGAGCCAGAAAATGACGCACAGCCCAATTTGCATAAAAAATTAACGCCTGGGTCAGGGCAGGCGTTAAAATGGGGCAAACACACCTGTATTTAATCAGAACACACAGAACAAACAGCAGAGCAGCAGAGCAGCAACAGGGAGACATGGAGGTGATTCTAATCCAGCGTGCACGCAGACGCAGAGCCCAGCAACAACAACAGCAGCTACAACAACACCAGCAGGGACCCCAAGGGCAGCGCAGAAGGCAGGAGAAGATATTCTGCCCAAGAACAACCCTTCAGGGCCTCAGGGAACACAACATCATACAGACGTACCGGTTGAACTGGCAGGCCGTTCAGCAGCTGCTGCGAAATATCGAACAGCAGTGGGCCCCCACTTTGGTGACACCCCACACCATACCAACAGAAACAAAGCTGCTTGCCGTACTTCACATGCTAGCAAGTGGCTCTTTTCAAACAACTGGTGCCCTGGTTGGTGGAATATCACAACCATCATTCTCTGCATTTCTGCCCAAAGTACTGGATGCCATCATTGGACTGACACTCCGCCACATCTGCTTCCCTAACACACTGCAGAAGCAGCAGGAGACAAAACAGGGGTTCTACGCAATCAGTGGCTTCCCACACGTCCTTGGTGCAATCAACTGCACACATGTACGCCTTGTGCCACCTGCTGCAACTGAACACCTCTACAGGAAGCACACACATTCCATCAACGTGCAGGACATTGTCGATCACCAAGGAATGTTCACCAACATCGTGGCTAAATATCCTGGGAGTGTCCATGACTCATACATCTTCCGTCACTGCACCATCAACCAACACTTCCAGGATGGACGGTATGGCAATGGACTTCTTTTTGGTAAGTACAATTACCTACATATATACACACTGCAAAGCAACCCTCTAGGACACACAACACATACACCACAACAGCAACATGTCAACAGGAACACACTGAGGTCCTGACATCACTAGCCATGTTTCTTAAGTCACCATTGAACCTGTCACACATTGGAAATTACTGTACAGCCTAATGTGAAGACATTAACGAGTGTGGTTGCCGAAATGTCACCTTGCAAATTGTAAGTGTCCCAATGACCTTTACATGAATACATTGCAGAAGACTAAAGGTATGGGATGTCCAGGGTACTTACATATGAACGTGTGAACAACACTTTCTATTTTAACTGTACATGGAACTATCATCTCACCCCAAGTGAAGACACACGGACACCTGTATCACAAGTCACAATGCTAGGGAGGGCACACTGTACTGAAAATCCCAAAACATACTGATGACAAACGGTTAGCAGACAAACACATGCACAGCCAAGGAAACAACACAATGCAGATGGTATAGCCTACAAGTATAGGATGTCACATCAGGACACAAAAGAGTCACAGACAACACAAGACAACTACTGCCATTAAAGGTCTATTCAATAGTGCCAGCTACATCAACATGATCCCATTCTTTTTCTCTTGCAGCTGATCAGGAGTATGGCATCCAGCCATGGATAATGACACCATTTGGCAACCCGAGTACAGCTGCAGAGCGTGCATACAACAACGCCCATAAGAGGACATGCAGCATTGTCGAGCGGACCTTCGGCATCCTCAAGATAAGGTTCCGCTGCCTCGACATCACTGGTGGTAGCCTACTATATTCCCCCGAGATGGTCTGTAAGATCATAATAACATGTTCCATCCTGCACAACATTTGCATCAAAAGGAACGTTCCCCTCCTGGAACCAGACCCATACATGCCTGAAGACGAGGAAGAGGAGGATGCTGCCCTGCAACATGAGGGGGAACAACCAAACACGGCTGCTGGAGTGCGTAGGCGGCAACACATTGTGAACAATTATTTTAAAATATTATCACCATCACCACTTAATGAACTATTGTAAATAAACACTGATAAGAAACACCACATCATGGTCTGGCTAATCATTTCTGCACACCTTTAGCTCTAAATATCAGGAGAAGAGTGTCGCCTCATGGAGCATTGATGATATAACAATCAGGACACAGAAAATACCACTACAAATGTGATGCCTATCATACAACGGTCACATACACACACAATGTAAATGAGCGACATCCTGTACAGTTCACCTTTGAAGGGCAATAGCTGAGGACCACACCTATTACACACATACATGTTGGAAACATGGTTCATCGTGGCATATGGCCCACAACTAAAACACCATCACTCAACTAGGGGAAAACAGGCCTCATACATCAGGCAGTTGACATGCTTTTGCATCAGGAACAGGAATGTATGACCAGACCCTTGGCAGCAGTAAATCCAAATACATACAATCTTTGCAAAGACTATCAGTCACTAGAGTTACACATAAGCAGAACATACACAGCACAAGTGCCACACATATGACAAGCATCCAGCACATCACATCCCATCTACATGTCAGCCCTTTTCTAAAAACATGACACACCCAAGCGCCTGGTCACACCCCACCTTCTGAAGAGGTCCCTGGAATACAAATATGTGTACCCTGATATTCCCTCATCTAAACACACACACTAACAAGAGTCATCCAGTGTGCCACACCCTTTCCTATGGTTTACCATTGTCATTGTACTATCTGACTGCATGGAAGTCAGCTCAAATAATACACTGGCTTGGAGTTTTTAAGGCCTGGTATCACCTGTAGTTTGCTTCCCGTGTGAAAGGTACTGTAGGCCATTTGAAAGCAATTCTCATCCAACAGGACTTGTGAGACACTGATGGAGGCCACACCAGTGATCACCTCCATGCACACCACCCAAATTTACATGCACTGTCCCTGCTGATGCGTCCTACAGCATAGATGTAGTTATTTTGACAATTACATCGTTAAGCATTGCTACTAATGTTGCCGAGTAACACTGTATCTGGGTTCATGTGTCAACTTCAGAACAACACAGGACATACAAAGTTTGACATGTCAACTGTCTACTGCTCCCTCTGACCAGTCTTAGTCAGACCACTGATCATGTCAATTCTGAAAGAGCTGGATCCTGATTGACCCTGCATCCTGTCAGCCTGACTGGCACCTGTCCGTGGGTCACCCTAAAGATACCCGGTGGCCACATATGGACCACACTTGCTGTTCAAAACCTCTCTTTCCTCAGACGCTAATTTGTCATTTATCTCATCAATGTATACTCAAATACATTGTGTTGCATCATCTGACTTTTATTGGTATCATATTTGTTACAGTGCCCTTGAATAGCTAAATCATGGCCCATCCGTTGTCTGGGCCTCATTAATGCCTAAAATACAAAGTGTGACAGTGTACCTGGCCCATTGCCTTTGATGGTGTACGTGGCCTCCAGCAGAACCAGCAACCTCAGATAATGTCCATGAAAAGTCGACACATTTGAGGACCCTGACAGTTCACACACTGAGTAACATTGTCCAAATAATAGAGATGGCTCGTGTGTGGTGAATACCAGCCATATTATTCTGCACAGAGGCTATGATGTTCCCAGATGCATTTCCATCCACAGAGGCCAACTTGAGTACAAATGTTGCAATGACACATGCCGGATCCTGACACCTGAGACATTCTCTCACTCAGCACACCAAGGCTGCCTAGTTGAAAGTCTCATTACACGTCTTCAGTGACAGGGTGGGACCATCCACATGTAGGTTACCATGTCCTCAATGACTTTACTCACATTTATCTCCAAAGGATACTCATTAGATACTCGATTAGCTGCCACTAATTCATGATGAGACCTGGACGTAACAGTGACAACATACACCTTAAAAGTTGATACAGGATCAAAATTGGACCACACACATGTACATGTACCATCCAATCAACAAAGTGTTTGCAAGCAGCTTATCACAGTAGTGTCCCAATTGTAACCTAGCATGAAGATTGAAACATGCCACTAAACCAGGTGATGCATAAAGGGCCACATACATCAAAAACCTATTTGCAATTATGACATAAGGAACTTTGAGAATTTCCTAATAAATCAATGCTAAATGGTATGTCACAATTCTCTAAAGAAGTAATAGGGCAAACTTCAAATGGGCTAATGATATTACAGATTTGCAAAATGAGAATCATACTCAATTTGCATCTATGGGCCTGCTGCCAATGGTTTAGCATTACTGAGATTGGTAAAACCGTTGATTTATTTGCAAGTCAGGAACAGCAAATCCCAGGGTGCTGGGGGCCTAAGTCCCCCTCTGCTGCACCCCAATTAAAAACTTTTTACGGACACGTGAAGCACACACATGCTTAAGGGGCATGTGTGCGCTACATGTCTATAGTGAAACATATTTTAGCTACATTAACTCGTAGTTAGCACATGGTTACCCCCCCAAAAATCGTTTAGGCGTCAATTGCATTACCTAAATGGCCATTTTGCAAATAGGAATAGCTTGATACATGTGCTCACAAATTAGCTAATAAAGACATCCTGTCAGCTCTTTCATATTTGGAAAGTCGCAAACAGCATTTACCTACATGTGTGCGCAATTATGAGTAATCTCCATTTTGGCCAATCATTACTATTGCACTGTGAATACCTTCCATACATCCTGTAAGGCACATTTGCTTTCGCTAACCACAGTATTTATCATTTAGCACCGTTTGGTAAAGGAAAATGTCATGACTCATTTGGACATATAAAATACATATTTGTCATTATGTGTCATATTTTCACGCATACAGCTTGTGCGTCATATTTTTTGACGCACAGGAGTGCAAATAATGCTGAGTCAAAATATTTTTAATAATTGGTAAATAATATTTGGATGCAGCTTAATTTTCACCTCTGGAAGTGTAAATTATGCCGCAAACAAAAAATGTGACACACAAGCTGTATGCGTGAAAATATGACGCATAATGGAAAAAAACGGTGGCCATGTTATGCAGGATGTGATGTAATAGGATATCCTGTTTACAGATTCTGTACAGTGGGTGTACTTTCACTTTCACTTTGCAGTCTGTGATTATTCTAGATTGTGTGGCTGTGTGCAGAGTGTTGTCCTGTGATTTTGTGCTTTTGTGTCCAGAGTGCCATCTTACTTGTTGTTTTGTCATTAATATATTGTTGTAGAATACTGTCTGAGTCTGTGTTGTCTACATTTGTCCAGTCCAGTGTTGTATTTATTGTCTGTGGGAGTCTGTTGTGGGTACTGTAATATAGGGGATAGTTGGGTTCTTCTATTTGTTAAGTTTACTTTGTATTTCCTTACTCCAACTTTCCCCATTTTCCCCTTTCTTCTTTTTTTACCACTACATTTTCCCCTTTTCTGTGCCTAAATGTCTGGTAGGCCACGTCTTTCCAGGATGGGTGAGGAGGAATTGGGGGGGTTCATATGGCTGGTGTGCCATTTCCTCCCACTGATGCTGGAGGCCGGGGGTAGGGTGATACAGGGGTACCTCACTGAGGCCCGAAAAGTCCGGTGGGGGAAGGTGCGCCATCACTTGGTGCGTCTGTATGGGAGCCAACGCAATGAGCATCAACTGAAGCACCGCTGGGCTGACCTGATCTCCAGGGAGCAAGATCTGCTGGACCACCTGGGAATCATGATTGGTGGCCATGTTGGTGAGTACAGATCATGTAAATGTGCACAATTAAAAGCTGTGTAGTGACATGAGATGATTGGTACACAATCTGCCAGATAAGTAGCTGGCTGTGTGTAATGCTGAGGAAACATACAGGGTAATTGATGCACTATGTGAAGGATGACAAATACTAGCAGTCAGCCAGCTCATGTTTTGCACACTTACAGGTTGCTTGTTGCTGAATGTAATTTAGTGCCGCCTTTGTGTCAGACAAGCGAAACATTAATGAGGCAATCAGGACTCTGCAGGTCACAATTGCCAGTGAAGTATGGATGTACTAACATCATAGCTACATATGTTGACGCTATAGCTAGACTGAAATTGGAAACCCTACATGATGCAGAAAATGAGTGCTGCCTTCACGTCATTTGATGATATCAATGTGGCCCAGACATATGTCTCATGTGTGTCTGGTGAGTGTGTAAGGAAAGTGTTCACGGAAGTGCTATGCCTGTTAGGGATTAATGTGCTCCTTCATATTTTATTGATACATGCCAGATCTGAACATGAACCATATTTGGAAAGGAGTCAGGTGCCCTCAGCTAACATCTTAGACAGGTATTTTTTGTTTCTTGTGCCAAAATCCGATTAGGGATGGTAGTCCAAAGGTATGGACTAGGGTACAAACATCTATGTTTGGTGGCAGGCACCATTGTTGGGACACATCAATTTATTAAACTTTTACAACATGAGGTATTGCCAAAGTCCCTGCCCCTCTGTACCATGTACCTATCTTTCACAAATGTGTCATGACCACATAGGCTGTTTGACAGGTCATGCAGTCCTCAAGTAACCAGTCTATGGATATCTCTCTTGGATGCACATGAATAGACGAATACACACCAATATTCTTGCTGCTCACTAATGGAGGTGCATGTTTGCCACCACATGACAGTCAGGGCCACTGCATGTGTGTAGAAGTGTGTGTAACTGTAGCAGGAGACCCATCCTATGTAAATGTTGTCCATTAAAGATTCCATGCAGCATGATCATGTCTGAAAGTGTTTCATTACCCATGTCAGCTTACAAATTTAAATTTTTATTTGAAATTGTTTGTCACTGCACTGATTCTGAGCATATTCTTCCTTCCATGCTTTACAGGTGGACCTGCACCATACACAGTGGGAGAGGTGGCTCGTTTTGAGGACCCGACACCTACAGTGAGTGTTGACATGTGTGTTCTGTTTTGTGTTTGCTGGTGATGTGTGATGGACTCCAGTGTGTTTAACACATTGCAAGGTGTGATGCGCTGCCCAATCCTTAGTCTTGTTCCATTAGTGGGATTTCAGTTCTTAGAATATTTTGAGTTGACCAATGCTTATCCATTTGTCTGATCTTGGCTTTGTAGGCCATTCCTGTAGGGCCCGCTATGAGAACTGGGGTGAGTCATGTGGAAGACACTAGTTACAATAAGAGTTGCACTGGGACTCGTCTCGGACTGAGTCTGCATGTCAGACTGACATTCTCCCAGATAGCTTCTGCAAATGGCTTTTCTGAAGACTGCTGCTTCCCTATTAACCGATGTACTGAGTACACTGTAGGTTGGACCTTCTGGGAGCATGTACTTCTACAAGTTGTACTACAAGTGTGTGGAACTAGAGTGCAAAGGCCTAGGTGTGCATGCTATTCATGATCATGGGTGTTCTTGCTCCTCTGTGTCTGTTGAAAATAATGCCTCGCTGGAAGTATGTGATGTTGACCTAGCTCTGTACATTCTGACATGTGTGGTCCTTGGATAGGACAAGGTTTAGCTGACTCCAATTTGTTGATAGCCCTTACTGGTGGTGTGTGTGTAGAGCCAAAAACATGTTGAGCTTTCTATACACTCCTGGGTGTGCATGTATTTTGGAATTGTTTGTTGCTCTCCCCCCCCCTCAAACACAGGCATGGGTTTGTGAATAGGGTACCTAGGACTGAAGCAACCAGTATGTTACACATACTTGTGACTATTTGAAAAATTGTTTTGAACCTAGTGTACACACTGAGGTGTGGCACATGAGTACTGTACTAGCAAATCCCATTACAAATCGCAGACCTTGAGGTTTGTGATTATCATCACATACACTGACATATGTAGTCAAGGCAATAGGCGGAGGAGGTGCAGCATGATTGTTATCTGCAACTGTCAGTACTTTGATGACAAGTTATTGCCAGTTGTTACCCATCATGTAGATTTTGTATGTGCTATGTGTGGGATGACCTTTGTAGGCAGGGTTTCCATTTACTTCCTCTGAGACTTTCAATGATCTGTATGGTGATATGAGCTGTTACAAGTTGGTTACAGGGTGGTTTGTGCTATTGGGACATGTGTAAGGAGTAGGAGTGATGGGGTGAGGACGATGGTGGGGGTATGTGATGGCATGCAGGTAGGGTGGGGGATGTCATAGTAAAGATTTGACTTACCAGAGTCCATTCCTCCAGCTACTCCTGCGAGGCCCTCAGGATGCAGAATAGCCAAGACCTGCTCTTCCCATGTTGTTAGTTGTGGGGGAGGAGGTGGGGGCCCGCGGCCAGTCCTCTGTACCGTGATGTGGTGTCCTGAGACCACGGAACGCACCTTCCCTCGTAGGTCGTTACACCTCTTCCTGATGTCATCCCTGTGCTGTCCCACTGCGTTGGCCCTGTCCATGATTCTTCGCCATTGCTCCATCTTCCCAGCTACGGAGGTGTGCTGCACCTGTGATCCGAATAGCTGTGGCTCTACCCAGATGATTTCCTCCACCGTGACCCTGAGCTCCTCCTCAGAGAACCTGGGGTGTCTTTGCTGTGCCATGGGGTGGTGTGGGTGATGTGTGGTGTGGTGTGTGTTGTGATGTGTGGGGTGATTTTAGAGATGTGTTGTGTGAGGTGCGTGGATGCTATGTGGGTGATGGTGTTGAGTGCCTGTGGATGTTCGTTTTGTAGATGGCGGTGTCTCTCTGTGGCCTTCAGTCGCAATTGTTGTCGTAAGGGTTTGTGGGTGATGTGGGTGTGTGTTTCATATTGTAATGGGTGACCACTAGACCACAAGATTGACCACTTGTGCTATTCCACACAATGCAGTTCTTATGGTAAATAGTTGCCCTTTGTCTTCACAGCTGCAAACATGACACCTGCCCAGAAGCATGAATTTGAGAGGCGGCCCATGAGGTACAGACACATCCTGCAGGTGCAGTCGGGGTTCCGAAGGATGGCCCGTACCTCCCAGTTTGATCGGGCCTCCGGAGCATGGTGGGCTTCACCGCAGGGTGGCCCAAGGTTGCCCACTACAGCCACCACCACCACAACCACCGGTTCTCCCCAGGTGGCCCCAGCCACAGCGGGGACAGTTGTCCCTACATCTGCAGCACACCCAGGCCCCAGCAGTGTGACAGCTGCAGGACAGTCCAGTGGGCTAGGCTCCACACGGCCACAGAGCACCTCGGCCGGGACACAAACGGCACCAGCACCAACAATCGACCCTGCGGCATTCCTGGCTTTGGAACGTAAGATGGACAGAGTTCTAAGGAAGGTGAACAATCTTAGCCAGGATGTCAGCTACATCAAGAAGCGGGTCATATCGATCAGGCGGACCCTCCGGAGGGCCAAACTCTAGGAATAACTTTTTTCTATGGACATAATTCCCTCCCCTCCCTCCTCTTTCCTTGTTATCATGATTAGTGGGCTTGGGGGATTAGTGTTAGGTTAGTATAGGTTGTTAGTTTAGTTAGTGTTAGGGAGGTGGGTGGGAGGTCCTGATTCTTTCTACTTTTCCTTATTAAGTGTGTGGGTGGTTCAATGTTGGGGTTCCTGTGTGTTTGAAAACAAACTATATAAACATTATTTAAAAAAATAATATATATATATATATGATTGTTTAGGATAGTATAGTATGTGTGTAGGTTAGTATGTGTTGTCCTCCATGTGTCCTGTCTCATAATGGTGGGTGGGGGGTTGATGTTTGGAACGATTCGTTATATATGTGTAGAGTAAGTTTAGCTTAGGTTAGTTAGGGACAGTTGTGGGTAATGAGTAGTCAGGTTGGATTAGGGTAGGTATGACTTTTCCCTTAGTTGCCTCTGGTGTGATTAGTTTTGAATAAATATATAGATAACCCTTTACATTATGGGCCTCATTACGACCCTGGCGGTCATAGACCGCCAGGGTGGAGGCCGGAGGTAGCACCGCCAACAGGCTGGCGGTGCTACATCAGGTACACAGCCGCGGTCGCCCAGCCGGGTCCGGCGGTTTCCCGCCGGATTTCCCCCGGCTGGGGGAATCCTCCATGGGGGTGCTGCATGCAGCGCCGCCATGGGGATTCCGACCCCCTTCCCGCCAGCCTGTTCCTGGCGGTGTAGGCTGGCGGGAACGGGTGTCGTGGGGCCCCTGGGGGCCCCTGCACTGCCCATGCCACTGGCATGGGCAGTGCAGGGGCCCCCTAACAGGGCCCCATTAAGATTTTCAGTGTCTGCTTGGCAGACACTGAAAATCGCGACGGGTGCAACTGCACCCGTCGCACCCCAGCAAATCCGCTGGCTCCATTCGGAGCCGGCTTCATCTTTGCTGGGGCTTTCCCGCTGGGCCGGCGGGCGATCTTTTGAAGATTGCCCGCCGGCCCAGCGGGAAAGTTAGAATGGTCCCCGCGGTCATTTGACCGCGGGGTGGTGTTTGGGCGGTTTCCGCGCGGCGGGCGATGCCCGCCGCCCGCCGGGGTCGGAATGGCCCCCTATGTGTTAACTGCTACTTGATCATGGCCTTGGCATCAGTGTAGATGATTGTTGTTCTATGACATTTGTGTCCTATGCTACAAACAAATACAAACTGAGGTGTAGAATGGCAGCTACCCCAGTGCTACCTTGGTAAGAATCCACCATTTGTTCGAACCACCAATCGGAGTTGACATGGATCACAAAGGATTTTTGTTGATGAGTATGTTTTCTACGTCACAAAGGGGGTCATTCTGAACCGCCAGAAGACCGTACCGCGGTCAAAAGACCGCGGCGGTCATTCTGACTTTCCCGCTGGGCTGGCGGGCGACTGCCAAAAGGCCGCCCGCCCGCCCAGCGGGAAAGCACCAGCAACGAGGAAGCCGGCTCCAAATGGAGCCGGCGGAGTTGCTGGTGTGCGACGGGTGCAGTTGCACCCGTCGCGATTTTCAGTGTCTGCTAGGCAGACACTGAAAATCAATGTGGGGCCCTGTTAGGGGGCCCCTGCAATGCCCATGCCATTGGCATGGGCACTGCAGGGGCCCACAGGGGCCCCACGACACCCGTTCCCGCCAGCCTGGTTCTGGCGGTGAAAACCACCAGAACCAGGCTGGCGGGAAGGGGGTCGGAATCCCCATGGCGGCGCTGCTTGCAGCGCCGCCGTGGAGGATTCACAGGGGCAGGGGAAACCCGGCGGGAAACCAGCGGTTTCCCTTTTCTGACCGCGGCTTTACCGCCGCGGTCAGAATTGCCCTTGATGCACCGCCAGCCCGTTGGCGGTGCATCCTCCAACCCCGGCCCTGGTGGTCCATGACCGCCAGGGTCGGAATGACCCCCAAAGTGTGCTTCCAGACTTTGGCGGTCATTCTGACCGTGGCGGGCGGCGGTAGCCATGCGGTCACCGCCATTTGGCCGTTCCGCGGTCAAAAGACCGCGGAGGCCATTCTGGCTTTCCCGCTGGGCCGGCTGGCGCCCGCCAAAGGAGCACCCGCCGGCCCAGCGGGAAAGGCCCTGCAACATGGAAGCCGGCTCCGAATGGAGCCGGCGGTGTTGCAGGGGTGCGACGGGTGCAGTTGCACCCGTCGCGATTTTCACTGTCTGCTATGCAGACAGTGAAAATAATGCTGGGGCCCTGTTAGGGGGCCCCTGCACTGCCCATGCCAGTGGCATGGGCAGTGCAGGGGCCCCCAGGGGCCCCACAACACCCGTTCCCGCCATCCTGTTCCTGGTGGTAAAAACCGCCAGAAACAGGGTGGCGGGAAGGGGGTTGGAAAGCGCCGCCATGGAGATTCAGCCCAGACAGGGGAAATCCGGCAGGAAACCGCCGGATCCCCTTTTCTGACCGCGGCTTTACTGCCGCGGTCAGAATGGGCAGGGAAGCACCGCCAGCCTGCTGGCGGTGCTTCCGTGGTCATCCACCCTGGCGGTCGATGACCGCCAGGGTTGGAATGACCCCCTTTGTATTGTGGGGACAGTGTTAGGTCGGACTGCAGTGTGATGTTCAGGGACACCTTCGAAGATGAGGTCTTGTTAACACTCTTGTCTTCTTGTCTTCATAACTGACATAGATCATTTGTGTCAATATTCAGCATCATTACCTATTTGGGTGTTAACTCAGAAAGATTGATTCATGCTGTGTTTTGTAGTGTTTGCTTAGATTAGACTGCACAGTTCAATCTGTTAGTATTGCATGGTGATAACATTTAACAGCCACTAATAGTTGAATTTGATATCTCTTGAGGAACCATTATTCTGTCCAACACAGCATGATGGTGTGTGGTTTCTCACTTCATCAGTTATTCTCCTCAGGATGGGCAGGCTATGATGCAATCCTGGCCACTGTGCAGATGGTTCTGACTACATAATGTCAGGACAGTTGTATTGACAAGCTACATGATTGGAACACAGGCACATTTGTGTTATCTACTGCACAGTTGATGTGTCAAATTACACAGAGACATATTTGTTGTTCAAGTGCTATTTATTGATAGGTGCTGTAGTCCAATATGTACATTGTCCATGTTTGCTGAGTCCATTCTAGTGAAATCTTACATGGTGATCCTACAGAAGGGGTGTAGGTAATCTACTGACATGCTGGGGTGATGTTACAGACAGTGCAGAGGGACAGGATTTGCTGATTAGTAGGAGAGAGACATTAACTGGGCATGCTGACAAGTTATACAGTGGTTAGCAGAACAGTCATTGAGTATAGTTGTTGTAAGACTGGCATTTGACAAAACGTCGGACCTTGGTCAAAGTAGGCATTGGTGCAGGAACTAGTGCTTCCGGGTACTCTTCCGTGTGAATGTGGTCTGTTCCATGTCTTCTTCTTCTGATGTGTGTGTTGCCTGCTTCGTCCTTGTTGTTGTTGGTTGTGAAGGGGCAACACACACCTCAGTGTTAGAAGACGTGGAGTCAGACATACCGGTCGCTGCTCCCTGTGAAGGTCTTAAGGGCAGTACTGCAGCAAGGAGGGTCGGCTGTTTTTTGAGAATAGCAGCCACATCACGATGGTAGGCAGCCAGGTCGGCCCTGAGGGAGTCATGATTGCATTCGTGCATGCAGTGGAAGGTTTGGGGTGCGAGGTGTTGTGGCAACTCCCTTACTGCAGCGGTGAATTCCTTGACAGTTTCTTGTAGTCCTTGCAGTATGGATGTTAGGGCTTGCATAGCTGCTCCCTGATCTGCAGATGACATCATGCACGAACGCACCCCCTCTAGGCTGGCTGCCATAGTTTGCATCCCCACACGCACCTTCGTGGCCAGCTCCCGCTGTACTCCAACTACAGTTCGCTCAAAGCTGGTGCCTGTGTCGTCTGAGTCCTCAGCTGTATTGGAGCTGGCAGGTCTTGCATTTGGGGTGGTGGGTGGGTCCTCTGCGATGGCTGCTTGTTCTGTGCTCCTCCTTGTGACTGAAGGTGGGGTCTGGAGGGTTTCAAGGACCTTTTGGATAGTCTCCTGGGGAATGTTTATGGGCTCATCATCCATGTCATCAGGGAAATCTGGGACAGGCATATCGGCAGGAGATCCATCTTCCTCTGCAATGAAACAGGGTACAATTAGTGTGTCTGTGTTGTGACATTTTTGACGTGACGTGCCTGCCTTTTGATGAATTCACTTTGTGATCTTGTTTTGTGTTAATATCTGCAATCCTTCAGATGGGCATTGTTTCAGGCCTATGGCCCACCTGTGTGTCACATGTATGTTATTGAGTTATCCGACTTGTCAGCCTCATCGCCTCTAGGTGTAGATTTATGCCAACTAGAGAATTGCCACCTTCTTGTCCTACTCGACCCTCCGTGTATATCCATTCTCATGGTGAGACCTTTCAGTGGCTGTAGGTATTGTGATGGACCTGGCACCACACTTAACTATCAGGACCTGCCCCAATCCCTGATCGTTCACATCAACTTAATTTTACTTGACATGTAGCATATCCTATGCATGGCAATGTTATGTTGTGATATGGATGTTGACATTGTTGATGTGTCCTGCTGATGTTGGGTAATGTGTGTTACATTGGATTGCCCTGATAGTCTTATCAGTGTCTTATTTTGTTCTCTGACTGTGCAGGTGTATTTCAGTGACCAGTTCCATGTGTCCCCTCCTCAATGCTGTTGTCTGAGCAGTATGACATTTGTGATGTTGCCTTGTTAGCCAGGCACGGGATAGTGACACCTATGGGCATTGACATATGAGTGTACTGGGGCCTTTGTCTTGTTTCAGGAGATTGTTGCAGATGTCATCCTCACCCCCTAATTTAGGTATGTATGTTCCATGGGGAGGTTACTGCCATTGGCTACTTGAGCTGCACACACATCAGAGGTGGTAGTGGCAACTGTTGTTGCAGTTACATTGCAGTTGTCAGTTTGGCTAGAGGATTGCTAAAAGGGCCCTAGTTAATGTAGGAGATATGTTGGCTGACGAGTGCCAGGATGTAAGTTTGACGTAGTGGCTTTCCCTCCTGTCGTGGCTTTCCCTTTGCTCCATCGTTGGCATGACAGCATGCCCCCATGGGACTGTTGTTGGTGTAGTGTAATGGTGTGCCCCAGCTTCTGTTTGTGAAGGCCATGCCCCCCTGTGGTACCCCTTTACCCATGCAACTCCATGTATATGATGACTTACATGCAATGTGTAGTAGGTATTTCCCCCCCTGCTCACAGTTGACATTATTGCATTATAATTCCCCATGCAACTTACCCTGCATGTGCGTTGTCTCGTGGTAGTCTGCGCTGTCCTGTCCTTGAATCCCTGTGACGATCTCCTCAGGGATGACGGCTGCAACCATCTCCTCCATGTGGTCCAGGGCCACCTCTGGTGCTGGACTCCCCCCTCCAGTCTGCAGTGCTGCCTTCCTGTTCCTGGCCATCTTTTCCTTGGTCCTGCGTTTGCAGTCATGCCAGCGTTTCTTACACTCGGTGACTGTTCTGCGTACTTCAGCCACACTGTTAATCTTGTCAACAATTTGTTGCCATATGGCCTCTCTCCTACTGATTGGCAACTTTGAGGTGATAAACAGTTGGTGCTGGTGTTCCGTCACCTCTTTAACCAGAATTTCCTGCTCCTCTGCACTGAAGCGACACTTTCTTTTCTTTCTATAAGTGTCCTGGCTCTTGTGTGGATCATCCTGGTTGGTTCCTGGTCTGCTGTCATCTTCCTGGGGTCTGTAGTGGCATCTGGGATCCATTTTGGCTCTCCTCTGGTGCACTTGTAGTGTTCGCGGGTTTTTTTGACGCTATTGCGTCAAAAAACGGCGCATATCCGGGTTGCGGTGTCGTAAATCGACCCACAGTCATTTCCGCCGCGTTAACATCGTTTTCCTTTACGACATGACGCCGCGGTGTGCGTCAAAAATGATGACTCCCACCTGTTGATTGCGCCACCGAGCGTCAAAGTGTAAATATGACGCCCGCACGGTGCAACGAAATGACGTTAGCCAGCGGTAAATTTTTTGAACGGAACGTACCTTCCCCCGTAGGTCGTTCCACCTCTTCCTGATGTCGTCCCTTGTTCTTGGGTGCTGTCTCACGGCGTTCACCCTGTCCACGATTCTCAGCAATAGCTCCATCTTCCTTGCTATCGATATCTGCTGCACCTGTGCTCAATATAGCTGTGGCTCTACCCTGACAATTTCCTTCACCATGACCCTTAACTCCTCCTCAGTGAAACGGGGGTGCCTTTGTGGTGCCATTGGTGTTATGTGATGTGTGTTGGTGAAGGTGTGTTGGGTAATGTGTTAGGGTGTGTGATGTGGAGTGCGTGAGGGGTGTATGGGTGTGAGTGGTGTGTGGTTCTAGTTGTTGCAGTGGTCTTGGGGTCTGTCTAGTGGCAATGATTTGTATTCGTGAAGGGTTGTGGGTAATGTGGGGGTGTGTTTTATAGTGGTGTGGGTGTGGTGTGTGTATGATTGTCAGGTGTGTGTTGTTTGAATTGTCCAATGTGGTGTTGTTTTGTGTGTGGGTGTCCATTGTGAGCGCATCGGTATGTACCGCCAATGGTTCACCGCCGTTGAATGTCCGCTGTGGTTATTTGTGGGTCATAAGGTGATGGGCGTTGTTCTGCTGGCATAACGGTGTGGGTTTTGAGACCGCCAGTTTATCACTGACCTTTGATCTGGCGGATTTGTGTATGTGGCTGTATTCTGATGGATTGGTGTGTGTGTGTCATAATATGGTGACCGGATACCCGTAACCGCTGCGGTAAGTTGGCGGCTATCAGCGTGGTGGTAAGCAGGATTTACCGCTAGTGTCATAATGAGAACCTACAGTATGTCTCAAACCTGCCATTGCAGTGTCTGTGCGCTCAGTTTTAAACTGCCATATTGACCTGCAACTGCACCCACTTGCCAGGCCTAACCCTTCCCTTTTATTCCATGTAAGCCACCCCTGAGGTAGACCCAGGCAGCCCCACGGGCAAGACGTAGTGTATTTAGAAGGAAGGACATGTAATGGTGTGTTTTCACATTTCCTGATAGTGAAATACTGTGCATTTCATTTTCCACTATTGAAAGACTATTTCTTCCATAGCTTATCATGGGGTCTGCCTTGAAACACCTTTCAAGGGCAGATTTCCAGGGGAAGATGATAGAAAGTTGGTGTTTGGGATCTCTGAACTCACAAGTTAAAAATACATATTTTAGTGAAGATGGTTTTTAAACTGCAGGCTTGAAAACGCCACTTTTAGAAAGCGGGCATTTTCTTGCTTAACCATTCTGTGCCTGCCTATGGAAGCCACGTCTGTGTGGCTGACAGATGGGGCTTCCTGCATACATTCTAGACAGCCACACAAAAGAAGCTTAGGTGTGCCTTGCATATCCTGGTGGGTCTTCCTGGGCTAGAGTGGATGGGGGAGATGACACTTGCACCTGAATAGGGCTGGACCTGTCCTGCACAAAGACGTCTCCCTCTCCTGGACAGTGACTGGGACAGAGCTGGAAAGAACTGGGTCTTGTGAGGAGGGAGGACTTGCCTTTGACGTTTGCCTACTTCAAAGGCCAGAACTAGTATAAGTTGTGGAGGCCTAACCCCAGAACTTAAGAACTGTTTTGGACTAAGGAACCTGCCAAGAAAAAGAGCTGGAGAAGCTATCTGGAGGGAATTCCAATTTGCTGCGTGCATTGCTGTGTTGGCCTGCTGCTTGCTGCTTCTGTCTTGGGCAGAGAAAGGACTGGACTGAACTTTCTGCCACTTATTTCTTGAGTTTGTTCAAGGGCTTGAAGTAGAGCTTGCCTCCTGTTGGAAGTCTCAGGAACATCAAAGACTTCAAGTTCACCTGTCAACAGCACTGAGACCTGTGTGTTTTGTGCTGCAACAGAAGAAAAACAACTTCGACACTGCCAATGACACCGCTGCCTGCACTGTGACCTGATGGCACCGCACAGAGCATCGCCCCTCTTTATAATGTAAGCCTGGTCTCACCGACGATGATGCCTGATGCCGTCACCAAGCCCCTGCTTCCACCGTGATCTGTGGGCACCCCACGTCACATCGCCTCGCATCACACCACAGCCCTGGTATCACCAACGACAATGCTCCACCACACCTCCACTGCCTGCACCGTTGTCTGTGGAGGTACAAGAAGCATTACCCAAGCCCACACCGCAACCCAGGGCCACAATGTAACGGACTTCCACTCCAGCCTCGTCAACTGATACCACTGCTTGCACCGCGACCTGTGGGCACCACACAAAGCATCGCCAGCTTCGCATCGCAACCTTGGGTCAACCCACGACAGCGATTCAGTAATGACGATGCTGTTGCCTCCACTGCAACCTGTAGATACCACATGTCGCATCGCCCCACTCCACATCACAGCCCTGTTTTCACCAAAAATGCAGGACACTGTTACCGAGCCGCTGCCTGCACCGTGACCTGTGGGCACCGCATGTCACATCGTCCCGCTTTGCATCGCAGCCCCAACCCATGACACCAGCATTCCTGACTTCACCCTCACGGAGTTCGATCTGCAATGCGTGGGACTTTAAGGGCCTGACGACTCCTGCACGGATCTCCAGAACAGACACCATGCAACGCCGCAACTTCGGATCTCATTGCATGGTCCACAGCACCCTGCATTTCCATGGTACTGTTTGGGATTCTTCCCGATGCCGTAACTGGCCTGCAACCTCGCCGTCAGCCTGAACTATTGGATTTGTCATTCACGACACCGTGAGCTATATGCTTCAAGGAACTGTATTTTAAGCTGATTTCTATAACATGTCTATCTTTATTACTGTATGTTGGATTGTTTTCGTTTTGGTCTTGTTTTACACAGATAATCACTGCCTTTGAGACAGGCCTGTCTGCTGGTGCCAAGCTACCAATGGGGTGAGCAGGGGTTATCTTAGGTGTGTAACTACTTTATCATGACTAGAAGGAAGGGTCCCTACTTGGACAGGGCAGAAGCCACTGCCAACTAGACTCCCATTTCTAACAATGCCATTTGAGTCCATCATGATTCTGCATAAATTAAATTTAAATAATGTTATTGTTAATTAGCACATTTTTATATTAATGTGGCATTGCAGCGCCTTTAAGTTCAATCACTGTCATCGCTGGTTTTAGTCTGATTCGGTTTGTGGTGGTGAGTGGTCAGTAGCAGACTACTGAGGTACCTCAGAAGTAAGATGTAAACCCAGCATGAGACTTATAAAAGAGGCCTCCATACCAGTGACATAAGATTACATTTTACATGTATATATTCATAGCCTTTCTGATCTTAACCCTAGAAAAAACATATGCCTTTCTGAAACTACAGATTCTAGATAAAAAAACTAACATTAACCACTGAAGATAGTTGTCTATAATGTTCATAGACTCCTATAGACCAGGCATCATTTGAAAATATTATTTTGCGTTTGAAAAAATGTATCCTATCTTTAACCTTAAGAATGACTAATACTATTGAACAGTACAATTTAAAACACCCTCTCCTATCCTTTTGCTATTTTTCTGTTTGAAAAAAAAATCATAAAATTAAGAAATTGTCAATCCAGTAAAAGCAAGCACAATTTAAAGCTGTATAGTTTTTTTATTGCGTTTGAAGGAAATCGTCATTGCGTAGAATTGTCATTTAACTAATCTAGTCAAACAAATCACTGAATACATAAATAGTTATGACAGCAATGTGGGGCGTTATTTTTTTTAAAGTACGAGGTACCCACTGTCTTCAAAACTGTGAAACACACCTATATGCTATGGCCACATCTATTTACATTGGTAAATATGTCATACTCTGCATTCCCACATAAGTCTGGTTACGTTTGGAGTCTTACATTTGTTTGAAAATATGGTCCTCACGCACCTGCTACTGAGCGTATGGATAGCCTCACGGGTGATTAGCAAGCTATAAAAACACAGACAGACATATAGGCCCAGATGTATCAAAGGGTTTTACCCATTCTGTGTCTATGGGAAAATGCGTTGGTACATATGGCCCATAGTACCTTAAAGATTAAAGTTGAAACTCAAATGGCACACAACTGTATTTCTTGATGTCATACATGAAGTGCATCATTAGCATCTGTTAATACATTTTTTTCCAACAATCTTACATATAAACGAAAAAATAATAGTTTTAATTGTCATATGCACATAAACGTACACACAAAAATCTGTCTATACTGTAAACAAAGAGGATAGTTATCAAAAACGAAAGTCTCTCATGGGCTTTCTTAGAGTTCGGTGGACAGATTACTCCATCATAAATGTGACGGCCATATCATCTGCCTTATTACAAATGCATTATAAAAGAAATGGCACTTGTAATATGGCGGATGGGATATCTGTTATGTTTGTGACAGAGTAACCCGTCTGCCGAACTTTAAATCATATCCTTGGTCACTTTGCATGCACCAGAGTTTTGTACATTTGGAAACTGAAGAACAATTTGTTTAAACTATCCTTTAGCCTCGTTTTGATTTCAATACTTAATTCAGCTTTCCACAAATAAACTTTTACACGAGAGCTCTCTTCATAAATCTTTGCATTTTCATATATTTGACCTACAAATCTATTAATGATAAATTCCTTCTTTGTTTCTTAAAGATATATCTATCTTCAAAGTTCATAGATGTGGAGCTAAGAAAAGTAAATCTACAGTTACCTATAAATTTACTTACCATGACGACATAAGAGTAAGAGTAGGTGGTATCTGGCACATGACATTTGTTGAGGGCAATACACTGTCACACAATATTGTGTCATGCATCCCTTTTCAAAACCATCTGCCCGCATCATCCTTCAACACAGAAGTAACCAGCTCTAAAGTTTTTTGAAGATAAACAAAAATGTACATCGCAACAAATTATACTCTAATTGTGTATCTGAAAAGAACGGACAACCGCTTTGACCTAATAAATACAGACTCTAAGTAATATAAATTTACTACCACACTAACCCACCTCTTTCTGAAATGAAATGGCCCAGTGATGGGTTCACTCATAATAAACAAACTCATTGCGATCATTAACATTAGAAAATAAATATTCATATCAAAATCTGAGAAGAATCTTCTTACAGCATTGGGGACAATAGAGTTTGAAAAAACATTCAAATAGTAGGGAGGAGTTAATCAGCTTCAATATAATATTGTCTGATAAATCCATGTCTACTGACTATAATAGTATTCATAAATATAACAACGAAACAGGGAAACACACAGGTTAGTAACTTTCTGATTAAAATTCCAGAGTGCTGTTACCCAGCAGCAAAGTATCATGGGACTGGAAATTTGTGCAGAGACTGGGGGTTACTGATGCTCAGATTGGGACAGGAGATTAAATCAAGAATGCATTGTGAGTTTTCAGAAAGCAGAGCTTGTTTCCTGCCTTCTTTTAGTAAAAGGAAGTCCATTCCATGACTGAGCAGAGAGAGAGAGACAAGAGAATGCAGGCTGCCATAATGTGCCTGTAGAAACAAGGGCTAGCAAAGAGATTGACTGTAAAGGGTGGATGAGTCCGCAGGGAAGAATGCTACCACTGATAATACTAAGTACTTTTTGCCCTAAGATCGGTTGCTGATACTATGAGCTTTGTGGGTAAAGCATGTGGCGACCGAAAGCCAATGTAGGGAAGCCAGATAAAAATAAACTTGAGATTGACGGCTGATGCCACAAATTATGGCTGCAGCAAAGGTTTACACTCTTTGTAGCCACAGAATAAGATAGAATGGCATACCAAGGAGAAAAAAAGAGGTGTAGTTGTCCTGTTCACATAAAATAATGAACTAGAGACATGATTTTCTAAAGGAAGTAGGAAGTAAAGGTTGATTGTTTCCTGACTGTTTAGAATGGAAAAAAGCATGTGGTTGCCAGCTCATGTAAATTCCTTAAAGGTGACGTGGTGACCAAAAATAACCTGTAGTTTGTGAGTCATTTTTGAGGTATTGGCAGGTAATAGAGATCATCCAGCCACAACTCATATGGAGGCAGCATTACTCTTGAAAACAAGTGTCTCTTTTTAACTCTCATTCTGTTGAAAAGACTAAGGGGGTTATTTACAAAGGTAAGCTTACACTTCAGTAAATCTACACGTGTAAGTTTACTCTTACACTTTATAGCAAATGCAGTACTTTGGGGTATTCACCATACATGAGTATAAAATCACTACAAAGAGTAGGCTTACATGCTTCATCCCCTGAAACCAGGTTTTGTAGCTTAATCTGCAACTGTAATGGTACTACATGTAACTTTTCACGCATAAGTAGCAATCTTCATTACTGGCTCGGAGATCTCCCTATTGATAAAGTACAGGGAACAGTTTCAATATTTATTATGGTTTAAAAACAAAATAGTAATAACATCTTAGGATAACTATTAATGTAAACTTTCTATGTTTATTTTAAATGTAGAAACAAATGCTGCAGTCCAATGAACGTTATTCTAAAATAAATATTTAGGTATTTTAAATATATTAAATACAATTTTAATGTATACATACATTTAAATGAATGTAATTAATGTTTACATACATTAAAGTTACATATATATAAACAATTCTTTTTTAAAATAATTTAAATTAAACAAGTAATTATGTTTAAGTTATATGTTTTTAACATTAAATCATATATATTTTAAGAAGTATAAATAAATGTGTTTATTTTACCAATATTTCTTATGGGGTTTTTCAAGTCACTGTCTCCACTATTTTCTATGGAATCGTGTTGCAGTACTAGTGATTGGTCATGTGTGGAGTTGGATTTACTCCAGGTCTGAGGTTGAATACCTCTACTAGTGTTTTGGGTTATTTTTGTGAGCTCTACTAACTTTGAAAAGTGGTTTGTGATACTCTTTTGTGGGTGGATGCATGTCCCTCCCTAGACACCCCCAAGCTCTCTCCTAACTTGTCCTTACTCCTCCCAAAACCCTTCCATATTTTCTAGCCACTCCTCCCTATTCCCACATTTACTACTGAAACGTAGGCATATGTGTGCAGAGATTGCCACTGTCAGGGTGGAGAACTCTGCACAGAAAAGATAAGAAAGCTGTAGGGAGAGTCCGCTGCAGGTAGGTTATAGAATATAATTTTTCAGTATGTAAGTAGGTCATTGTTGTACTACTAAAAATATTACAAATTGTTTGTGAATAGGCCCCAGTGTGTTTCTATAGGTGGCAAAAGACCCACAGCCGTCTTTGAACAGGCCTGTTGTTATGCAAGTTCCCATGAAATCAAATCATTAGATGGGTGTGCTCGGCATATGGAAAAAAAGTTGGGCCTAAAGTACTGATCAGTTTAGCCAGCAGTGTCATATAGATATTAACCAGGATTGGGCCAAGATCAGTACCAGGAAGTACCATACAAAAAGAGTTTTGCTTTCTGAGGTGAAAGGAGAAAAGACTAAGAGAGGCAACATAGGAGCAATCCGAAAGATATTAACTGGACCCTTCTAAGACATAATCCCTCACCCTGGAGAAGCTCGAGGAGAATGGAGTTAAAGACCATGTCCAATGCAAAAAAAAGGCTAAGAGTTTTGGGGCGACAGAACCACAGTTCTACAAAATCAATGTGAGGTCATTAGAAGAAGACACCAGAACAGGCTCAGTCCCGCACACAGGCCTACAATCTATTGTCATACTAAACGTTATTAGAAAACAAAACTTGTGAATAATGATAACTGTATATTCACTAACTCAGACCTCTTTTTCCCTGATTACACCAACCCCCAACCAGCGATAGTTACACAAATTCCCACTCTTTTATGAGGAGGTTGCTTTGCCTCAGTGAAATAACCCTCTAAAATTTGGTCCCATGATTTTGTTCCTATGTGACTCTGGTCCCTATTTATGGATTACAACACATGTTTAACAAAACGTGTCTTGTTTAAAATAAAATCCTGTTTAAGAAAAATAATTTGTTGATTGGCGAAAGTCCTATTGGAAAATACTTAATTTCTATTTCTTTAAGTATTTTGACCACTGTATTTTCTTAGGATTTTTAGCTTGGGTTTTGAAACAATGAGAGCTCACACACATTCAGATTTAAATTCTCACCTCCAATGCTTCAGATTTTGCCTGCACAATGAGGTACCGTAGTGCATATCACTGAAATAATCGTAGGGAGAATGCATTTTTTCCTTGCACTCGTTATAGTTCAATCTAGTTCCAGAATACGCTGTTATAGACAATAATCCAAAGGTTTCCTAATACCATTCTTAGTTGTGCTACCGGATTAGGAGATGAACTAAACTCTGTGCTCTTGCATTAGGGACGCTCTGTTCATCTGTAAACGCTGTTACTTTCATTAGTTAACTCCAATCTTCATTTTTAATTCTGTTTTTCATTTTCAGAATTCTCCACTGAGCACAACTTTAATGTTCTTGAGCGATATTACAGGTCCTCCATATTTTCTCTATTTTTTCTTGCTAACTTTTTCTTTTAAACATTAAACCAGTTTTCTTACAGCATGTTTTGATTTATTATCAGTTCCAGCTCCTGCTTCGACCTATCCCTTCAAACATTGCCTATTTATTTCCAGGTCCGCTCCATAACGCTCACAAAAGTCAAATTAGATTACCGATAAGCTTGTTGTCCATCATCTTAATTATCTATTTCTCCAACTTGCACACTAATCAAGCCACTTCTCACCCTGATTAATCTTGTGATCATCAATAGAGGGAACCAATCCAACTAATTCTCTGCATATTCCTCATAAACTATTGCATGGCAAAGCACTAACATATCTCCAGAATAGAACCTGGAGATCCTCCCTAGGAAGAAACTTTCATCTATTCTGTTCCTCTATAGTGGTTCTATTTCTAACAAAATGCAAACAGTGACCTCCCCGTTCAACCATTGGCTATCTTCCACCAACCTCTTTGAGCCAGTGGCTTGAAACTTCGTCAATCACGTCTTGCCTCAGCACAGGGAGTACTCATCTGTCACCAAATATGATTGGCTGGTAGGGTATATCCTTCATTCTCCACTCGAGTGCTTGCATTGAGCAGCTGGAGATACTACTTTACAACTACATAACTCTGTCTGCTCTTGCAGCCTCCCTCCTGCCTGTGGCTCTAGTGTACTAATGCAACGCGCGCTATCATGTTGAACTCAGACCTGTTGGCTTTGCCAACTCTCAGTTCTCTGTTTGTCCAATTAAGCCCAGCCAGATTGATGACCTCAGATCCCCTCTACTTGAACCTCTTTCTGCTGACATTTAATGTCTGCTTCTAGCTCTTTCACTCCTCCTCCTAGGTACCAGTCTCAGTCTAAGTTTACCCCCCATCACTCCATGACTAGTCCCTTTGGTTGATTGCTCTAGCCACATTCAATATGCACTTTGAAAGCAAGAGATCAAACGGAAAGGCTTAATGAACAACTGTTGCACAAATCAAAGTGTAGAAAGTTAAATGACAGCTCTTCACACAACTCTGTGGTTTAAACTATCTATCATTCAAGCGCCACCACTGAGGGAGTGTTTTCCAATTGTTGAACTCTCTTTCCCACTTTCCTATAAAGCAATTTCTGCAACATGCTCCAACTCAACCTGCAAAAGGCCGTAGGCGAGCGTTTCAAGTACAAATTCAAACCCAACCATCTTACTGTTCTACCTACTGTTAGTTAAGTCCCGTTTCAGTTATCGGAGGGATGTCTGCAATACAAATACAACAACTGGGCTGTAAAAAGAGCCTGTGCCACTAAGCTTTGAGGGGAAGGACCATGGCAGTGATCTTTTGCTTACCTGGCCAATTTGTAAACTGCAATGACAATGGTGTGTCATGCAGCAAGGCAATGTGGAACCAGCCAGGGAATGCGTTGGTGCTTTAGATACCGAGTCAATGTAGAAACACGTGGCAATGTGTGTTTTGTGTTCGCGCTTCACGTACTGAAGCAATGTGGAAACGTGACAATGTGTCCTTTATGTACTGGAGTACACCCTGCGAATGTGCTGTTGCTTCACGTACTGAGGCAACGTGGACACATGTGGCAATGTGTCTTTTATGTACTTGGGCACATCCTAGGAATGAGTTGGTGCTTCACGTGCAGAAGTTATGTGGAAACACACGTTGCAATGTGTCCTTTATGTACTTTAACAGAGAATGTGCTCAGAATACATGGTCATATACATTCATCCCACTTATGTATGACTTTTACACATAAATTAAGAAATATGGTTGTGGCCTAACAGCCAGAGCTTGTGTCTTTGGATCTGGGGAACCAGGCTTAAGTCTAAGGTTTGGCTCGGGCAATTCACTTAATCTCCAATGCTTAAAATGAAATGAATCTGACCTTATGTAATGTAATCTGGACCTTATGTAATGTAACCTGGTGCTTACGTAAAGCACTCAAATGCCCATGGCCAGGGGTTATGCTATATAAAACACACACACATATACACACAAACAGATAGATAGATAGATAGATAGATAGATAGATAGATAGATAGATAGATAGATAGATAGATAGATAGATAGATAGATAGATGTGTGTGTGTGTGTGTGTGTGTGTATATATATATATATATATATATATATATATATATATAAGTGTGTGTCGATATATGTGTTGTGCTGCTTAATTCCTGGTGAAGGCAGTAGCCTTCCACCACGATGAGGGCAGAATTTGGGTGCCCATCTTGGTTCAACAAGACTGCAGTCCGTGAGACAGGCCAATGTCATGGCACACACACACATAATCCATGTTCGCCCATGACAAAAAATCAGCATTAAGGATCTAGAAAACAGTGCAGTTGGGTACTCAGGGCAGGGATACACATCTCTTACCATTAAGAAGACGTTTCTGTCCCAACACCCTATATTGAATTGTGTGTATGCCTGCAGTGTGCTACCCATAGAAATGCAACTAAGTCTAAATAGAGAGGTCAGTCCCAGGGGAAATCTGAAGATTTTTTAATAAATGCCTCACCCACTAGGTCTTGGGGTATGCTTCCTCTTCGTGCCTCTCCACACCATGGCAGGGTAGTACCACCATGGTGGACTCAACCAAAATTGGGAGTTAACACATAAATTAACACTGGATATGTAGCAGGGGTCCATGAGAATAAACAACATAAACAACATTGTAGTGGGTGAGGTGTCTATTACAAAATCTTCAGATGTACCTTAGGAATAACCACCCTATTTACACTTAGTTGCATTTGTGTGAGTAATGTATTATCTAGGGAGGACACAACTAGGCTTCCCCTTCCTCTCACTCTCTCATAGTGTACTGTGTGCTTGTGGTAGCTTAAAAAATGAAGGAAACTGTGCTGTGAAGTAAGTGTGCTGTGGATGTACACAGATTGCAAGTGTGTCTGTACTGGTACAATGAATGGAGGATCTTGGGTTCAATTTTGGGAAGCCCAGGCCTGTCTGGTGAAAACATGAGTAGTAGAGGAATCCTCCCAGATAGATTTGTGTAGTATTGGTTATATTCCTGTAAGCTGGGAGGGACATGCACGGGAGGAATGGAGAGCCAGGCTCTCAATGTGCATTTCAAATGACTCTTTGATTCAGTGATAGATCACAAGGAGGAGGCCTTGGCACTTCTCAGGAAGAGAGAGATGGGCGTGATAAGGGAATCATAAAGAGCAGGTCTGGGAGCCCAGGGTTAACCTTTTGATGCATCCAGGTATGATATATATATGTATATATATATATATATATATATATATATATATATATATATATATATAAAATAATATATGTATATTATATATATATGGTCTCAACCACTACGGCTGGGCCTAGTAATTCCTGCATGCCCTTTTAAAGGGTTTCTTATATATAGCTCTATATATATATATATATATATATATATATATATATATATATATATATATATATATATATAAACACACACACATATATATTCACTTAAAAAAACAAAGTTTACAGGGAAGTTATAGTTAGGCTCACATTTTAAACATAGCAAACCATAGAAATAAATTCACGTTATAGTTATCTCATGTAACTATAACTCATGCCTAGTGTAACTATAACGTGCGCCTTCGTCATGCACAGTTTTTTCCTCAAAGACTATACTGCAAATATTACATTTATATTATTAGTGATGTTATCAAAGATGTCATGGGTGCCGTAACTTGTGGGATAATTAGCAGTGCATGGCGAGGAAGCGAGTTATAGCTACCTTACTGCACAAGTTATAGTTACTTGGGATAACTCTAACTATAACAGGTGAATTTATCTCACTTCAAACATTTAAAATGTGAGCCTAACTATAACGTCTCTGTAACCCTTGTTTTTTAAAGTGAATTTCTCTGTTTTTGTAATTCTATTTCCTAACTATTACGCCCCTGTAACCTTTGTTTTTTCATTTAATTTCTATGTTTTTTTTAAACGTAAAGTAATTTTCATTGCTATACGTTAATCCAACCACCACTGCACATGCCCTTCAGCCGTGCGCCACAGCAGTGTCGTGTATGTTCCCATTAGGGTAATGAGGCTACTGGATTTGGGCGGTAGGATCGCCTGGACTGTGGGTACCGAGTACAATTCCACACCAGGTGACACCTTTCGGCCGAATCCGGGGTTTCCGGCTAACGAGCAGCGTCCCATGTCTGACCAAGTTGACTGTGACAACAGGGCTCAAGGTGAGATAGACTCCCCGGGGAATCATGGTACATCAGATCGCATCCCTTTCTCTCAGTTACAAAGATCTCACTCAGGCAAAGACAACCGGAGGCAGAATATATTTAAATAAGCATTTATTAAAATACCTGCATGTTAGATAAAAGCAGATGCATAGCAATAACGAGGATAATAAAAAATATTAGGAGCAGGCATGTGACTAAAAGTGCAAAACACAAAAACAGTCCTACCATGCTGTCTAAACAGGAGAGTGGATCTATAGCCCCTCACCTACGCTAAGTATGAGCACAGCAGGTGCTTGGCCGTCTAAGCAAGTAGCTGTAGCGACGCTTGCAGCAATCAACATGCAGTCGTGGTCCTCTGGCTGGAATCTCCCTCTGACGTGTCTGGGACTAAAGGGTGTTTTTATAATAAAACAGCTGACATTCTAAGAAATGGTCCCCACGTATGAGTGCGTTTCTGTGAATGCTAGATACACAGCATACCATGTTTGTCAGCAACCCTATCTGACTGTAGTCTTAGAGAAAGCACAAAGTGAACTACATGTCCTACTAAGAACGTGATGCTTTCCTAGGCAAAAGAACAATGAGATAGAGAAAATAAAACAGCGCCACAAACGTAGCTATTGCTAGAAAAATAAAGCAATGCTGAATAAAATGTAATCGGGGTAAAGTGCACAGATGCAGGCCTAATTAGCTAAAACAACATGTGTAGAACATGGCTAAAATATCCACACAACAGCGGGTGGCTGCAGGGCCTGTCCTGCGGAAAGACCCTGCGGCCAACCCCCCTAACCACCCAACCCTGTGCTGTGCAAAGCCCTTTGGCCATGCGTGGCAGCAGTTTTTTCGTGGCCTGTCTATATGGGTATGAGAATAGGTGTGAGAGGGTGTATCTGGGTGTGAGAGTGGTTGTGAGAGGGTGTGTCTGGGTGTGAAAGTAGGTGCACCAGTGTCTTGATGGGTGCATCAGTGTCTGTGTGGGTCCCTGAGTGGGTGCATGAGGGTTTTAAGGGGTCTGTGAGTGGGTGTGAGTGGGTCTGTGAGTAGGTGCATGAGTGTCTGTCTGGGTGTGAGAGTGGGTGCATCAGTGTCTTAGTGGGTGTGTCAGTGTCTGTGTGGGTGTGTGAGTGGGTGCATGAGTATTTCAGTGAGTCTGTGAGTGGGTGTGTGAGGGTGTGAGCGGGTTTGTGAGTATATGCATGAGTGTCTGCATAAGTCTGTGAATGGGCACATAAGGGCTTGAGAGGAGCTGTGAGTGGGTGCCCAAGGTTCTGAGTGGCTCTGTGAGTGTGTGCTTGAGTGTCTGAGTGGCTCTGTGAGTGGGTGCGTAAGGGTCTTAGTGAGTGTGTGAGTGGGAGAAAGAGACTGAAAAAGAGAAATTGAGAGAGAGAAAGAGAGTGAGAGAGACAGAGTGTTTAGTCTTTGATGAATGATTTACTTAGAATGAGATATTTCTGGACAAATTGAAAAGAAAAATGTATTTGTCAATTAAAAGGAGTGAGATCACCTTTTAGAATGAACCTTAAAATGTGGAAGAAATAAAACTACGGAAATGACCACAGACACAACTGGACTAGAGCCCTCAATTTTCAGTGTGAGGGTCTGTGATCTTAACCATTATGCCACCGATGATTACCTAGTGTAGTCATTGCATGGAGAGACCATTGCAATGACTATCTCTCTCTCTTTTCCATCCCATCCCATTATGGGAAGGAAGAGAGAGAGAGAATGACAGGACCACAGGGGCAGCCTGAAGGCCCTGCTGTCCTAGCCGGCTCCCCAAGTCCTGTGGGAGCCAGTATTGCTTCCCCAAGCAGGGAGCTGCTCTTAATAACAGCTCCCTGCTTGTGGGAGCAATGTTTTTATCTGTCTTCCCCGCACACATTTTTGTGTGCAGGGAAGACAAATGAAAATTCAGCTTTCTGCAAGAGAGAGCTGTTTGACATCTTTCTCTTGAAGAAAGCAGACTTTGTTTGCTTTTGGTTGGTGGGAGCTGTCAGTTCCCTCCAAACAAAGGCAAACAGCTATGTCCTGGGGTGGGCACCCTGGGACATAGAAGGAGCTGGCATCAAATTAGTATAAACACTGGGGAGGTGGAGGTCCCCGGGGCTGCAAGGGGTTGGGAGGCCTCCCACACACAAAATTATTTTTGCCCCGGGGAGGTGGTGGTCCCCGGAGCAGCGGTGGGAGGCCAGCAGACCCCCCGCATTAAAACGGGAATGCCCCTGGGACTTGGCCCAACTGGGGGCTTCAGAATCAGCAAGCGCTTTTTAGCTTTGGGGGGGTCCCTCTGGGACCCCAGCACCAGAGCTAAGGGGTCAGGGTGACTCTTCCCTGGCTCCTTTTGTTTTTTTTTAACACTTTTTTCTGGGACTCAGCTGAAGCCGAGTCCTAACATGACTGCCAACACTTCATTGTTGAAATATTGACAGTCAATCACATCTCAGCACAGGATTGGGAGGGTTTGCGAACCCTTCGCGTCCATATATGTACACATTTTGATTTCCTTTAATTTCTCTAAAACTAGTGAATGGATTTACACCAAACAAAAGTCCCTAGGGTTGGAGAGTCCATGTGGCTCCCTGTCATCTTTTGATATTTGTGTATCCCTGGCAAGGTGATGGTCATTTTTAATGTTGTAGCCCCAGGGAGGTGGTGGTCCCCAGGGCCCGAGGGGTCCACACGGTCCTCCCACATCTTTTAATTGTTGTTGCCCCAGGGATGTGGTAGTCTCTGGGGCCCGGATGGGTCCACGTGGCCTCCTGCATCATTTTAATGTTGTAGCTCCAGAGGGGTGGTGGTACCCGGGCAGTGGTAGTCCCCAGGGCTTTTGAAAGCCATAAGAGGGGTTCCCGTGTGCCCTCCTCCATATTTATTACACTAGGGATACCCCCGGGAACTGGCCCACCCGGAGGCAAAATTCAAAGCCAGCACGGGAGACTGCTTTTTTTCACTGCAAAATTCACAAATATTAGGAAATTTTGCAGTGAATTAAAAAAAAATGCTTCCAACACTTCCTGGTTGAAGTGTTGGCAGCCAATCAAATCTCTACATGACTCATGACTATTCGCAAACTCTTTTTGCTTCTAGATTTCCTTTAATATCTGAAAAACTACTGAACGGATTTACACCAAATAGCAAAAAGCACGATCTGTGTACTGAAAGCTACCTTTCTGCCAAATTTGCTAGAATACTGTCCAGCGGTTCAGTCTGCATGTGTGTCTAAACAGTTTAAGGGAATTAACATAGGAAACACACTTTTTTGACACCCCCCCTTTTTCTCGGCCCCTGCTTGACGGACAACCCCGAAACTTTCCATGTGAAACAAGACCCATCTTGACACCTTTTGTTTGGAAAAATTTTAGGAAGATTCATCAAACGGCGCCAAAGATATAGCCAAGTCAAAAAACGCTTTTTCCATGGAAACTAGGTCCTAACTATAACGACCTACTGGAGACCACCAGTTGGTAATAAATATTTTTATAAAAATATACCAGGAAGCATTGGCAGACAATTTGGGGCTCTGCTTTAGTTTAGTCTCAAAAGAAAAGGGCAAAAAAAAGAAAAAGGGGCAGGGTATGGCTATCCTAACCCCCTAGCTATGGTCCATGGGTCCCCACCAGGGCAAATAAGTATTTTATTTTTTTACTGTTAAATTTGTGAATATTTGTGAATTTTGCTGTGAATTAAAAAAAAACCAGCAAGTACAGTCTCCCGCACTTGATTTTAATTATACCCCTGGGTGGGCCAGGTTCCAGGGTCATATTTCGTTTCAATAATTGAGGAGGGGGGCTCATGTGGTCCCCTCCTAGGGAAGATAAAAGCCACAGGGACTGCCACTTCCCAGGGGCAATGATTTATAAATGTGCAGGGAGGTCCGCACGTACCCCCCCCGCAGCCTGGGAACCCCCACCACTTTGGGGCAACAAACAAAAAATCAATAGGTTGGCTCAACAGATCCCCAAAAGACCTGGGGACCACAACCCTCCCGGGCTACAATATTTCAATATGCGGGGGCCTTGCTGATCCCTTCGCACCCTGTGGACATCCACCTCCCCTGGGCAACAAACAAAAAATCAATAGGGGGCCCTGCAGATCCCCCAGACCCTGTTGACCACCACCTCCCCGGGGCTACAATATTGAAATATGAGGGAGCACATAGACCCCCTCTGGACCCCAGGGACCACAACCTCCCTGGGACCAAATATAAAAATTTTGTTGGGAAGCCGTGCGGATCCCCAAGCCCAGGGGACTGCCCCCTCCCCTGGGCTACAACACCGAATAACGAAGGGGCCCGTGAGGCCCACGACCCCGTGGACCACTACTTCTCGAGGCCAAATGGAAGTTAAAAAAGAAGGAGGGGGCCATCTAGCCCCCTCTTCTGGAACCATATATGGGCCTGGGAACCACCACTCCCGCCTCCAAATCTGTTTGCTTTTGTTTGGCGGGACCTATGTCTATGGGAAATAACATGTTAAGCTCTCATTTTTTGACCCCTTTCCTTTTTCTCAGCTGTCGCCTGATGAATCACCCCAAAACTTTCCTGCAGAAGTAGACAAAGTAAGGCACTTTTGTTGGAAGCTTTCGTGAAGATTCATCAAATGGCGCCAAAATTATAAGCAAACGAAAAAACACTTTTCCAAAGGAAACTAGGTCCTACTCTACTATGTATATATATATATATTTTTTTTTTCTCCAAAATTCACCACTGGTCCTCTTTTTAACAAAAAATTGATATGAGGCCTTACCCTATGCTGTGTTGAAGAAGGGTTATTTCATCTTTGCTATAATCACTGATATCAACACCAATATCTTCCAGAATCCTTGCGATTTTACAGAACAGATACCACCCCCAGCACCTCACTCTGAACAGTGTTCTAGCTCCTATGCAGTCCCGCATCTTACACTCTTGTAGGCAGATCAATCTCTTGGCCACAGTCCGATAAAGGCATTTGGAAGGGTGTGTCACGTTTGTGATATTTACAAATCAATTGCTGTTAGGAAGGCATACATTTTGAAAGAGTATGTTATTTTGGTAAAATCGCAACATTTTGAAATAATGTCTACTTGAGTTGCAACAGTTTGTCTCTATAAAAATTGGATTGTGGTTGTAAAAATCTAGGGAATCCCTACTCTAGGGGGTTTGAAGGATTGTCTAGCTCTATGGGGATAATGCACATCTGCTAGAAACCGTGCAAACGTCACAGCTTTGCCAAGTCATACAAAGGACGTTCCCCACTGGCACTGGATGATATGTGTTTTATTTTGTTTGTTTCACTTTGCATTCCTTGCTGCTGTAACGTAAAACTGAAGAATAAATGCATGCAATTGTTCTCTCCAAGTCTTTGAAATGGTTTGTTTCTATGAAGCCCTGTTAATAACACACTGGGGTTCTGGTCGATTCTTGTGTGTGCTATTTTTCACTCAAGGCATCTTGTCTCAACAAGACTAATCCTCCCTAGTCCTTAAATAATTGGGCTGTCACATTTATCTGTGAGCTTTAATGCTTTGGAATCCACCCTCTTTCCCAATATTTACCTCATTAGGATCGTAATGTAACGTTGGCATCCTTCATGCCCATGCGGCATGAGCCAAAGACGTCCTGTGACCTGCATCTTCTGTCTTGGAAACAAACCCTTTCTGGTCACATAAGTTGAGCCAGCAGAAGAGTTACGAATTTCAGTATAAATCAGCCAGTGAACCTTGCATTACCACCCACAGAGGCCAGGTTCCATTACATGCTGTTCTTTAATTGTATCTAGAGGTGCAATCAGATTTCTACTTCAACCTAAATGTATTTTTAGCAAAGATCATTTATTCCGTCTGATAAAACTGCACTGCGTGGTTGTTTATGGGGCTCAGGTTATATCTTATAATGGCAGTGGAGACCTTACCCTAGCAACAATTCTTTCAAGTTAACACCTAGCTGAAGGTTTGTCTCCTACATCTCAGGCAGGTGATAGGTTTATGGAATTACATTTCTGTGCAACTAAAGAAAGTGAACCTTAGCCATCATTAGCATGGAACTCGCCTCCGCCACAACCATCCCACAAACGGTATGATGACCGAATTTTGAAAAACAAAACTGTGAAACACCACAGAAATCAGGTTTGGATGGGCAAAGGGGACAGCTGGCCCCTTGGTGATGGGCCAGTGCTGGGTGCCAGCCGAGGGCTATTTTCTAAGCCTGCTTCATGATCGGCCTCGCTCACCCACTCCCCCTTGCCAGTGACTGACAGTGGCCTACTGTCCACCCTGGCCTCCACGGGCCAGCATCTACAGGCAGGGCCGGTGCTAGGAGTTGGGGGGCCCCGGGCAGAATATATTATATTGGTCACAGTGAATGGAAAAGCTTGGCCCAGGTATTTCCAAAACTTTTAGCTTTACTCATTTTCAAGATTAGTATGTTATTATATATACCTGGTGTTTAAATAGCCCAAACCTAACCAAAATGTACTTGAGAGCTGTAAAGGGTCAAAAGCAAAGACGCAATCAACAATTGTTAGTCGGGGTAGCTTGTGCCCTGCTACTGCTTCTTCATGTAGTGTTCCTTAAAGAAATGAGCATTTAGCTGCTTCCTAATTTGGAGCCGTGTTAGGAGTGTCTGGATGGATATGGCAATATTGTTCCAGATTCTCATTGCACAGATGAAGCCCTTTTGCCTTGCTTGTTTTTAATCATTTTTGCACTTCGTCTCCTATAAGGGGCAAACTGCGTAACTAAGATAAGCCCCAGTCCACTGCCTTCACTGTAAAATAGTTCATGATCTGTGTGCATTGGGCACCATCCCCTGGTGGGGTCACAGCACTTTCTGGACTATTGATGTCTATGCTGCTGACATGGGCCCATGCACATAGCCAAGGAACAGCAGGTGCAGTAGCACCAGGACCATGGGATATTAGGTCTCTAGCGCACTCACATTTTGGCTGTATTTTACTGCGCAGTCAGTGGATGAGGGTGGGGGGGGCTCTTTTACTCTGCACCCTTGTCCACTGGCTGCAGAGTAAAATACAGCCAGACTTTTTGTGCATTAAGCACCTAATACCCCTCGAACCTGGTGCCACTGCACTTGCTGCATTAAGAATAGCAATGGCTTTGACATGGGCCCATGCTGTGGCAGAGTGCTTTGAGGCTCAGGGGAGGAACCCGCACTCGCCTAAGATTCATACCCATGGTCTGTTGCCGCGAGGTCCACGGAGGAGAAACCACTTCCCTCAGGCTCACAGTAATGATCTAGAACTGCAAAGGCCAAGGGAAGGGGAGCCCTTTATCCTTGGGCCACGGTCTAATACTGCGAGGCCCATGGGAAAAGGAACCCAATTCCTTGGGCCTTGTTGCTATGGCCCAGAGCTGCGAGGGCCAGCGCAAGGAACTCACAGCCATGGTCAAGTGCTGTGAGGCCCGGTGGAGGATGGTCCAACTCCCTGGGCCTTACAGTCATCATCTAGTGCTACGAGGCCAAGGAGATGGGCCCCACTGCCATGGGCCTCCTAGGCCTAGCCTAGTGTTGCAAGGACCGAGGGGGGCCTGGTCCTCACAGCCATAGGCTAGCACTATGAGGCTCCAGAATGAATGTTCTGGGGCAGATGCTGGAAACAATCCCAGGTTTGTGATCGATGCCAGGTCACCTTTTCAAGTGCAGGTAGATTGAAAATAATTAGTATTACATCTCACTATTTGTTCCCACCGTGGCAATTACCTCTATGTTTTAGTAATCACTTACAACAAATTAGATACCTCTCAAATGGTTTCACAGTAATTTCTTCATGTGTTTTTGTAGTCTAGGTTTATATTTCAAAAAGAAAAACATACAGAATTTCCCTGCTCTGGCCAGTTAGTTTTTGTACTCGTGTAGGCATAAGTAGATAGGCCAAGGTGAAGTCTGGGTAAAGAATGTCAGAGTACAGTGCAAAACCAGCGACGGCCGCCACAAATCACAATGGGGGCTGAAGACACGAGGGGAGAAAATAAGAAAATGAAAAGAAAAGAAATTAAACTTACCTTCAGGGTGCTGCTGCCTCACTTGACACTCCTCTTTCGCCCCAGCGCCATAGCGAAGGAGCTGCCCCTGTGCAAAACTCAAATGTGTATATTGTGTTCGTATCTTTTCTGCAACTATCTTCTAAGCCTGTAACGGGGAACTTGTTTTGTGGTTCGTTAGAAATGGGGTCTCTCGCTGGCAGTTGGTTTGCACCCTGTCCAATTAGGGACCCTCACTCTAGTCAGGATAAGGGAGATACCCGCTCAGATAACCGCTGCTCACCCCCTTGGTAGCTTGGCATGAGCAGTCAGGCTTATCTCAGAAGCAATGTGTAAAGCATTTGCACATAACACACAGTAATAAGTGAAAACACTACAAAAGGACACCACACCAGTTTTAGAAAAATAGCCAATATTTATCTGTGTAAAACAAGACCAAAATGATAAAAATCCAACGTACAGTGCTAAAAATATGAATTTTGTAAGATTTATCTTAAAAATACAGTTCCTTAAAGTCGATAGCTCCACCTAGGGGCTATCATGGTGTCGTGATCAACAAAATCAACAGTTCAGGCCGGCCGCGGTGTCGCAGACCATCTACGGTGTTGAGAAGACCCGGAAACAGTACCTTGGATTTGCAGGGCATCGTGATCCTTGCGGTGAGCTCCGGAGAGCGGCGTTGCTGGCATCGCGGTGTCGGTTCCGGAGTCGGTCCGGGAGTTGTCAGACCCTTGAAATCACATGTGTTCGGATCGAACTCCAGGCTGTTGAAGTCAGGAACGCTGGCATGGATGGCATTGGGGCTGCGGTGCGAAGCGGGACGATGCAACGTGCGGTGCCCACAGGTCACAGTGCAGGCAGTGGTGCGGTGATGACATCCAGGGCCGTCGGTTAAACCCGGACTGTGGCGTGAAGTGGAGCAGTACGATGTGCGTTGTCACTGTGCAGGCAGTGTCGTTGCTGAAGGGGTGTCGTCGGTAGGCCCAAGCCATCGCTGCGGGATGGGATGGTGCTGTGTGACACTCACAAGCAGTGTCCACAGGGGAAACAACCTGAACAACTACGTTGGAACAACTACTTGCCTTAACAATGAATCCTGAACAACTACTAGGTCTTAACAACGAAGTTCAGAACAACTACTGCCTTAGCAACGATTTTGCCTTAACAACGAATGCCAGAACAACAAAATTTAAGGTAAGTGCTTTTTTAATAACAAATTTTAAGGTACGTTTTGTGTTTTGTATTTTATTTGTTTAGATTTTAATTATTATGTGTTTAAATTTATATACATGTATATTTAATATTTATATTATTGGATATGTTGTATTTATTAATGTTTGTGTTTGTATATATTAATGTATATATGTATAAATATTGTATTTTTATGTATAAATGTATATATGTATATATATTTTTATCCAAAAACAGGTCCCGAAATACTGAGGCTCTGAAAATAGTGGCGGTCCGACCATGGATTCGGGAATACCCATAAAAATTTAAAAAACACAGATTCTTATAACCACAAGAAAAGGTCAGGACACTTCCAGATGAATGTAAAGAGTTTTACTGACACACAGATTCTTCCTCCCAACGCGTTTCAGCCGTAGCCTTGTTCACAGATGGGGGAAGTGAGCACACTAACATACAAATACCCAAATCTAACAATACTAATGACAGACAAAAAGTGCAAATACAAAACAGTTGCTCAGCAAACGTAGTGGCCATATTGGACTGGTAAACACTATAAAGAATAACTCTAGAGGATATAGACAACATTAATAAATTCATCAAAAGGTATTACATCATACATTCATATATTATACTTAGTAATAATATTCTACCATTGTTGGACCCAAACAAATATAATCCAATACTATGCCTATACGTCTGCATATACACCATATTTGCTAGGTATAGTAGGTTTGTATCATTACTACGCTCTAACATTTTATTCCTACCACATACCCTAAATCTATGCAAGCCCAATTTCACTACACTACAGTCTGTCATACTGTGTACCCACTACAACCCACACCATGTAGTCAAAATCCAGGTGCACAAATACAGTATTATTAATATCATTAAATACACAATCCTAAAAATTAAAAAGCACACCAATATTACTTCAAAATTATACCCAGCAATGTCTATCCAAGGTGACTACTCATTTCCTCACTGGAATTTAAGCCCCCAGGAAAGAGAGTCATGAATCTAATAATATACTTCAATTTCAGAATTCGTAAGGTTTTTTGTCTGTCGCCACCCCGGATATTGGGTTTAACCTGATCACACACCAAGTAACTTAGTAATTTCTCATCTCTTTGATGTGCCTCGTGGAAATGCCTTGCTACTGGATAATTGCGGTCATTGTTCCGAATGGCTCTTATATGCTCAAGGATTCATTTCTTGGCCTTATGGATAGTGCTTCCCACATGTGGTTTGTTGCATGGACATTTTACACAATACACATAAAATTCGGTATTGAAGTTATAATGGCCCAGGATCCTATATTTATTCTGTCCATTGCCCCAGATAACATCCGTGCAATTAGCACTGTATCTACAAGCCTTACATTGTTGACAGCAAAAAAAAACTGTAATTGGCACCCCAGTCGGCATAACACTGTCTGAACTAATCACCATATTGTGACTCAAATCATCCTATATAGATCTCCCTCTACGGAAAGTAATAGATGGTTGATCCTGAACACAATTCATCAAATGAAAGTCAGTGTGTAAAATATGCTAACTTCTTCTCAGAATATGTCTTAGCTTAAATGCTTGATTTGAAAACGTAGTGATAAACCTTATATTTTGTTGTTCTTTCTCATTTAATTCATATGAAGGATAGAGGAGATCCAATCTAGTTTTACACTCTACCTTCTCCACTGCTATCCTAATTATTTTATCACTGTAACCACTTTCTGCAAGACTTTTGCATATTACACTACATTCCTGTTGATAACTCTCATCAGTGCTACAAATTCTCTTAGCACGTAATAGCTCGCCATACGGAATACCCCTGATGGGATTGGGAGGATGAGCGCTATTAGCATTTAGCAGGCTGTTGCCCGCTGTTGCCTTTCTATATAACCTGGTTTGTACCCGATCAATATCAATGCTCACTTCAACATCCAAAAACTGAATTGCAGTTTTGCTGTGTTGTTCACTTAGTTGTAAATTATACTCATTTGTATTCAATAACGCTACAAATCCCATAGCTGACTTTTCATCTCCTTTCCATATTACAAAGATGTCGTCAATATACTGACACCACAGTACCACCTTGTCTTCAAAATCCATAATATCAAGGGACACTTGTTCCTCCCACCAGCCCATGAACAAATTTGCATAGCTGGGAGCGAAACAAGTACCCATTGCTGTCCCTTGGAGTTGTTTGTATATTTCATTGTCGAAAAGAAAGAAGTTGTTCGTAAGACAGTTCCAGATCATGTCACAAATCATCTCCGTATGCCTCAAATATGAGATAGGTCTGGCTCTCATATAATGTCTAAAAGCCTTAAGACCCAACTCATGTTGAATACACGTATACAAGCTGGTAACATCCATAGTTAATAACAGGAAATCATCTTCCCAGTGTAAACCATCCATCAATTTGAGAAACTGTGTGGTGTCCTCAACGTAAGAAGGCAAACTCTCTACAAACGGTCGTAGGAAATAATAAATATATCTAGAAGTGTTCTCTAATAGCGAACCCATAGCTGACACAATTGGTCTACCTGGGGGATTAAGGCTATCCTTATGATATCATGGTATTTCGCAATAGACAGCTTCCAATCAGATTGCTTAGCTTTAACATGGCAATCTAGCACATTTAATTGTCTAACTCCTTGTAGGTAGCGATTCTTTTTCTAGCACCACTACATTACGACCTTTGTCTGATTCACGTATATATTTATATATATATATTTTTATATATTTATATATCTGGGTAGTGATATTGAAGTATTTATTTTAAACTGCGTTGTTTTTGTCTTTTTTGGAGAAATGTAGCGCAAATATGAATTGGAATGATTGAGTATTTTTTACATTTTTTAGGTATTAGGTATTAGGTAATAATGTAAATACTTGGGTATTTTTTTTTTTTAAATCATTCTGTGGATTTAGGGGTGGGATATGTGGGATGGAGGGGTTATGAGTAGGGATGGGTATTATTACTCAGGTATTAAAATATGTCTGTGAGTATTTTTTTGGGGGGGTGGTATGCTGTGGGTTCAGGGACGGGATCTGTGGGATGTAGGGGTTATGGGTGGGGAAGTGTATACTTGGGTATTTTATTAGGACTTTGAGTATTTTTAAAATATTTTTTAAGGATCTGCTGTGGATTAAGGGATGGAATGTGTGGGTTGTGGACGTTATGGGTGGGGAACTGTATTAATACTCAGGTATTAATTTATAGACCTGTTTTTTTTAAATTTTGGAATTTATGTTGTGGATTTAGGGGGGGATATATGGGACGTAGGGGTTATGGGTGGGGAAGTGTATTAGTAATTGAGTATTAATTTAAATATTTGGGTATTTTTTTATTTTGTGAAATCTGGGTGGGGGAGTGTATTAATACTTGGGTATTTTGTTAGGAGTTTGAGTATTTTTTTATATTTTTTTTAAGGATATGTTGTGGATTAAGGGATGGAATGTATAAATTGTGGACGTTATGGGTGGGGAAGTGTATGAATACTCAGTTATTAATTTTTTTTTTTTTTTTTTGAATTTATGTTGTGGATTTAGGGGCGGGATATATGGGATGTAGGGGTTATGGGTGGGGAAGTGTATTAGTAATTGGGTATTCATTTATATGCTTGGGTATTTTTTTTATTTTGTGAAATCTGGGTGGGGGAGTGTATTAATTCTTGGGTATTTATTAAGGAGTGAGTATTTAAAAAAAATATTTAAGGATATGGTGTGGATTAAGGGATGGAATGTATGCGTTGTGGACGTTAAGGGTGGGTAAGTGTCTTAATACTCAGGTATTAATTTATACACTTGTTTTTTGATAATTTTGGAATTTATGTTGTGGATTTAGGGGTGGGATATAGCGGATGTAGGGGTTATGAGTGGGGGAGTGTATTAATACCCAGGTATTAATTTATACTTTGGGATAATTTATTATTGTAATTTTAAGAATTTATGTGGGTAATGGGTGGGATATATGGGTTGCAGCTTTTTATGGGTGTTGAAGTGTATTAGTACTTAGGTATTAATTTATACTGTTGGTTAATTTTTAATTTGTTTTTTAAAAACAAATTGTGGGATAAGGGACGGAATAGATGGGATGGAGGGTTTATCGGTGGGATAGTTTATTAATACTTAGATATTATTTTAAATAGTTTGGTAAATTTTTACTCATTTTTTAAAATTATTGTACGTGGTAAGGTATGGGATATATCGGTTGTAGGGGTTATGGGTAGGAAAGTTTATTAATACTGAGGTATTAATTTATAGAATTGGGCTTTTTTTTAATTTGTGGAAAACTTGCTGTGGAGTTAGGTGCGGGATATATGGGATATAGGGGTTATGGGTGGGTAAGTGTATTAATACTGAAGTATTAATTGATATAGTTGAGTAATTTTTTATATAATTGTAATAATATGCTGAAGGATTAGGGGCGGGATATATGGGATGTAGGGGCTATGGGTGGGGAAGTGTATTAGTACTTTGGGTATTAATTTGTACACTTGGGTAATATATTATTTGTTTTTAAAAAAATAAGCTTTGGGATAAAAGATGGGATATATGGGATGTAGGCGTTATGGGTGGGAAGTATATTAGTACTCAGGTTTTTTTTATACATTTGGGTAATTTTTTTTTTTTTTTTTTTAAATAAACTGCGGGATAAGGGATGGGATAGATTGAATGGAGAGGTTATGGGTGGGGAAGTGTTTTAGTACTTGGCTATTAATTTGTACACTTGGGTTATTTTGTATTTGTTTTTTTACAAACAAGCTGTGGTATAATGGATGGGATATTTGGGATCTAGGGGTTACGAGTGGGAAGTATATTAATACTCAGATATTATTTAATATATTTGGGCAATTTTTTATTATTTTATTAAAAATATGAGTAGGATTAGGGGAGTAATATAGGGGGTGTAGGGGTTATGGGTGGGTAAGCGTATTAATACTCAGGTATTTATTTATACTTCTGGGCATTTTTTATATTGGTGTTATTTTTTTTAGAGATGGGATATTGTTTATTGAGGGATAATGATTTGGGAGTGTATTGATACTGATATTTTTTCTTTAATAAAGGTGATTTTATTTTATTTTAAAAAATGTTCTTTTTTTAAAACTTTTTGGTGTTAAAAATGTATTTTTTAGTTTCAAAATAATTATGTAATAAAATGTATAATTAAATGTTTATTATAGTAGTATTTTGTAGAGTAGAATATTGATTGTAAATTTGTAAAACTTTATTATTTAAAATAATTTTTATTTTTGATTTATTGTAATTTGTTTTTATCCTTTTTAAAAATTGATAAAATATATGTTTGAATTTATTTGGAAAATGTTAAAAAAAAATCTGGTGATATAAAATTAATATGTTTTTTTTTAAGAACAATTATTATTTTTGGATGTATAATTTTTAATATATATGAAATGTAATCATTATAATTTTCATTTAATGTATTATTTAATTACAAAATTTCATAAAATACATAGAATTTTTTTTAATGTTTTAGGTGTTAGAATTTTTTTCATCCCCAAAAACAAATTTGTATATGCAAATTTAATTTTTATATAATAAAAACACTATTTTTTTAAAACAATTTTTATTTGCAACATAATAGAGTTTAAAAAATGCAAAATAATTTTTTGAGTTATCATTTAATATTTATAGATTTTTGAATTTGTTTTACAAATTTATTTACATTTATTTAACCATTTTTTGTGCTATTTTCTTCTTTTTCCTATTATACTCTATGAGTGAAATAGTCAGTTTTCTATTTTTAGTGCTCTTCCCTGTTTACGTTGTTTGGTGTTTTCTGTTTTCAGTCGGAGGAGCGTTGCGGTCAAGATAGAACAGAAGCTGAGACCTCGTTCGGGTAAGTGGAATTATAATTTTTTTTACAGTATATTTTAGAGTATTTTGCTTACAGAAATAGTTGTCGGAGGTAGTTCTAAGGTAGGCAGTAGATTTTCGATGTTTGGAATGTTTTTGATGTTTCATGTTTTCTTTCCATACAGTTTTGTATACGATAGTGGTATCGTATTAACCCCTTCGCTGCCAGACCTTTTCCCCCGCAGGTGCCAAGCCTTTTTTTGGCTATTTGGGGCAGTTTGCGCTTAGGCCCTCATAGCTTTTTGTCAACATAAGCTACCCACGCCAAATTTGCGTCCTTTTTTTCCAACATCCTCGGGATTCTAGAGGTACCTAGACTTTGTGGGTTCCCCAGAAGGAGGCCAAGAAATTAGCCAAAATACAGTGAAAATTTAGTTTTTTTCAAAAAAATGGGAAAAGGGGCTGCAGAAGAAGGCTTGTGGTTTTTCCCCTGAAATGGGCATCAACAAAGGGTTTGCGGTGCTAAAATCACCAGCTTTCCAGCTTTCAGGAACAGGCAGACTTGAATCAGAAAACCCAATTTTTCAACACAATTTTGGCATTTTACTGGGACATACCCCATTTTTACGATTTTTTGTGCTTTCAGCCTCCTTCCATTCAGTGACAGAAATGGGCGTGAAACCAATGCTAGATCCCAGAAACCGAAACATTTCTGAAAAGTAGACAAAATTCTGCATTCAGCAAGGGGTAATTTGTGTAGATCCTACAAGGGTTTCCTACAGAAAATAACAACTGAAAAAAAAATATTGAAATTGAGGTGAAACAATCTGCAATTTTTCTCTACATTTTAATCTGTAACTTTTTCCTGCAATGTCAGATTTTTTAAAGCAATATACCGTTACGTCTGCTGGACTCTTCTGGTGGCGGGGATATATAGGGCTTGTAGGTTCATCAAGAACTCTAGGTACCCAATGCCAATAAATGACCTGCACCCTGCAGTGGGTTTTGATTCTATACCGGGTATACAGCAATTCATTTGCTGAAATATAAAGACTAAAAAATAGCTATCAAGAAAACCTTTGTATTTCCAAAATGGGCACAAGATAAGGTGTTGAGGAGCAGTGGTTATTTGCACATCTCTGAATTCTGGGGTGCCCATACTAGCATGTGAATTACAGGGCATTTCTCAAATAGACGTCTTTTTTACACACTCTCTTATATTTGGAAGGAAAGAATGTAGAGAAAGACAAGGGGCAATAACACTTGTTTTGCTATTCTATGGTCCCCCAAGTCTCCCGATAAAAAGGATACCTCACTTGTGAGGGTAGGCCTAGTGCCCCACGACAGGAAATGCCCCAAAACACAACGTGGACACATCCCATTTTTTGACAGAAAACAGAGGTGTTTTTTGCAAAGTGCCTACCTGTAGATCAAGCCTCTAGCTCAGCCGGCACCTGGGGAAACCTACCAAACCTGCGCATTTTTGAAAACTAGAGACCTAGGGGAATCCAAGATGGGGTGACTTGTGGGGCTCTGACCAGGTTCCGTTACCCAGAATCCTTTGCAAACCTCAAAAATTGGCTAAAAAAACACATTTTCCTCACATTTCGGTGACAGAAAGTTCTGGAATCTGAGAAGAGCCACAAATTCCCTTCCACCCAGCGTTCCCCCAAGTCTCTCGATACAAATGGTACCTCACTTGTGTGGGTAGGCCTAGCGCCCACGAAAGGAAATGTCCCAAAACACAACGTGGCCACAACCCATTTTTTTTACAGAAAACAGAGGTGTTTTTTTGCAAAGTGCCTACCTGTAGATTTTGGCCCCTAGCTCAGCCAGCACCTAGGGAAACCTACCAACCCTGTACATTTTTTAAAACTAGAGACCTAGGGGATTCCAAGATGTGGTGTCTTGTGGGGCTCTGACCAGGTTCTGTTACCCAGAATCCTTTGCAAACCTCAAAATTGGCTAAAAAACACATTTTCCTCACATTTCGGTGACAGAAAGTTCTGGAATCTGAGAGGAGCAACAAATTTCCCTCCACCCGGCGTTCCCCCAAGTCTCCAGATAAAAATGATACCTCACTTGTGTGGGTAGGCCTAGCGCCCGCGACAGGAAATGTCCCAAATCACAACATGGACACATCCCATTTTTTGACAGAAAACAGAGGTGTTCTTTGCAAAGTGTCTACCTGTAGGTTTTAGACTCTAGCTCAGCCGGCACCTAGGGAAACCTACCAAACCTGTGCATTTTTTAAAACTAGAGACCTAGGGGAATCCAAGATGGGGTGACTTATGGGGCTCTGACCAGGTCTGTTACCCAGAATCCTTTGCAAACCTCAAAATTTGGCTAAAAAAATACATTTTCCTCACATTTCGGTGACAGAAAGTTCTGGAATCTGAGAGGAGCCACACATTTCCCTCCACCCAGCGTTCCCCCAAGTCTCCAGATAAAAATGATACCTCACTTGTGTGGGTAGGCCTAGCGCCCGCGACAGGAAATGTCCCAAATCACAACATGGACACATCCCATTTTTTGACAGAAAACAGAGGTGTTCTTTGCAAAGTGTTTACCTGTAGATTTTGGCCTCTAGCTCAGCCGGCACCTAGGGAAACCTACCAACCCTGTACATTTTTTAAAACTAGAGACCTAGGGGATTCCAAGATGTGGTGTCTTGTGGGGCTCTGACCAGGTTCTGTTACCCAGAATCCTTTGCAAACCTCAAAATTGGCTAAAAAACACATTTTCCTCACATTTCGGTGACAGAAAGTTCTGGAATCTGAGAGGAGCAACAAATTTCCTTCCACCCAGGATTCCCCCAAGTCTCCCGATAAAAATGGTACCTCACTTGTGTGGGTAGGCCTAGTGCCCACAAAAGGAAATGGCCCAGAACACAATGTGGACACACCCCTTTTTTTTTTGCAGAAAACAGAGGTGTTTTTTGCAAAGTGCCTACCTGTAGATTTTGGCCTCTAGCTCAGCCGGCACCTAGGGAAACCTACCAACCCTGTGCATTTTTGAAAACTAGAGACCCAGGGGAATCCAAGATGGGGTGACTTGTGGGGCTCTGACCAGGTTCTGTTACCCAGAATCCTTTGCAAACCTCAAAATCTGGCTAAAAAAACACATTTTCCTCACATTTCGGTGACAGAAAGTTCTGGAATCTGAGAGGAGCCACAAATTTCCTTCCACCCAGCGTTCCCCCAAGTCTCCCGATAAAAATGATACCTCACTTGTGTGGGTAGGCCTATCGCCCGCGACAGGAAATGCCCCAAATCACAACATGGACACATCCCATTTTTTGACAGAAAACAGAGGTGTTCTTTGCAAAGTGTCTACCTGTAGGTTTTAGACTCTAGCTCAGCCGGCACCTAGGGAAACCTACCAAACCTGTGCATTTTTTAAAACTAGAGACCTAGGGGAATCCAAGATGGGGTGACTTATGGGGCTCTGACCAGGTCTGTTACCCAGAATCCTTTGCAAACCTCAAAATTTGGCTAAAAAAATACATTTTCCTCACATTTCGGTGACAGAAAGTTCTGGAATCTGAGAGGAGCCACACATTTCCCTCCACCCAGCGTTCCCCCAAGTCTCCAGATAAAAATGATACCTCACTTGTGTGGGTAGGCCTAGCGCCCGCGACAGGAAATGTCCCAAATCACAACATGGACACATCCCATTTTTTGACAGAAAACAGAGGTGTTCTTTGCAAAGTGTTTACCTGTAGATTTTGGCCTCTAGCTCAGCCGGCACCTAGGGAAACCTACCAACCCTGTACATTTTTTAAAACTAGAGACCTAGGGGATTCCAAGATGTGGTGTCTTGTGGGGCTCTGACCAGGTTCTGTTACCCAGAATCCTTTGCAAACCTCAAAATTGGCTAAAAAACACATTTTCCTCACATTTCGGTGACAGAAAGTTCTGGAATCTGAGAGGAGCAACAAATTTCCTTCCACCCAGGATTCCCCCAAGTCTCCCGATAAAAATGGTGCCTCACTTGTGTGGGTAGGCCTAGTGCCCACGAAAGGAAATGGCCCAAAACACAATGTGGACACACCCCTTTTTTTTGTTGCAGAAAACAGAGGTGTTTTTTGCAAAGTGCCTACCTGTAGATTTTGGCCTCTAGCTCAGCCGGCACATTGGGAAACCTACCAACCCTGTGCATTTCTGAAAACTAGAGACCCAGGGGAATCCAAGATGGGGTGACTTGTGGGGCTCTGACCAGGTTCTGTTACCCAGAATCCTTTGCAAACCTCAAAATCTGGCTAAAAAAACACATTTTCCTCACATTTCGGTGACAGAAAGTTCTGGAATCTGAGAGGAGCCACAAATTTCCTTCCACCCAGCATTCCCCCAAGTCTCCCGATAAAAATGATACCTCACTTGTGTGGGTAGGCCTATCGCCCGCGACAGGAAATGCCCCAAATCACAACATGGACACATCCCATTTTTTGACAGAAAACAGAGGTGTTCTTTGCAAAGTGTCTACCTGTAGGTTTTAGACTCTAGCTCAGCCGGCACCTAGGGAAACCTACCAAACCTGTGCATTTTTTAAAACTAGAGACCTAGGGGAATCCAAGATGGGGTGACTTATGGGGCTCTGACCAGGTCTGTTACCCAGAATCCTTTGCAAACCTCAAAATTTGGCTAAAAAAATGCATTTTCCTCACATTTCGGTGACAGAAAGTTCTGGAATCTGAGAGGAGCCACAAATTTCCTTCCACCCAGCGTTCCCCCAAGTCTCCCGATAAAAATGATACCTCACTTGTGTGGGTAGGCCTATCGCCCGCGACAGGAAATGCCCCAAATCACAACATGGACACATCCCATTTTTTGACAGAAAACAGAGGTGTTTTTTGCAAAGTGCCTACCTGTAGATTTTGGCCTCTAGCTCAGCCGGCACCTAGGAAAACCTACCAACCCTGTGCATTTCTGAAAACTAGAGACCCAGGGGAATCCAAGATGGGGTGACTTGTGGGGCTCTGACCAGGTTCTGTTACCCAGAATCCTTTGCAAACCTCAAAATCTGGCTAAAAAAACACATTTTCCTCACATTTCGGTGACAGAAAGTTCTGGAATCTGAGAGGAGCCACAAATTTCCTTCCACCCAGCATTCCCCCAAGTCTCCAGATAAAAATGATACCTCACTTGTGTGGGTAGGCCTATCGCCCGCGACAGGAAATGCCCCAAATCACAACATGGACACATCCCATTTTTTGACAGAAAACAGAGGTGTTCTTTGCAAAGTGTCTACCTGTAGGTTTTAGACTCTAGCTCAGCCGGCACCTAGGGAAACCTACCAAACCTGTGCATTGTTTAAAACTAGAGACCTAGGGGAATCCAAGATGGGGTGACTTATGGGGCTCTGACCAGGTCTGTTACCCAGAATCCTTTGCAAACCTCAAAATTTGGCTAAAAAAATACATTTTCCTCACATTTCGGTGACAGAAAGTTCTGGAATCTGAGAGGAGCCACACATTTCCCTCCACCCAGCGTTCCCCCAAGTCTCCAGATAAAAATGATACCTCACTTGTGTGGGTAGGCCTAGCGCCCGCGACAGGAAATGTCCCAAATCACAACATGGACACATCCCATTTTTTGACAGAAAACAGAGGTGTTCTTTGCAAAGTGTTTACCTGTAGATTTTGGCCTCTAGCTCAGCCGGCACCTAGGGAAACCTACCAAACCTGTGCATTTTTGAAAACTAGAGACCTAGGGGAATCCAAGATGGGGTGACTTGTGGGGCTCTGACCAGGTTCTGTTACCCAGAATCCTTTGCAAACCTCAAACTTTTGGCTAAAAAAACACATTTTCCTCATATTTCGGTGACAGAAAGTTCTGGAATCGAAGAGGAGCCACAAATTTCCTTCCACCCAGCGCTCCCCCAAATCTCCCGATAAAAATTGTACCTCACTTGTGTGGGTAGGCATAGTGCCCACAAAAGGAAATGGCCCAAAACACAATGTGGACACATCCCATTTTTTTTACACAAAACAGAGGTGTTTTTTGCAAAGTGCCTACCTGTAGATTTTGACCCCTAGCTCAGCAGGCACCTAGGGAAACCTACCAAACCTGTACATTTCTGAAAACTAGAGACCTAGGGGAATCCAAGATAGGTCGACTTGTGGGGCTCTGACCAGGTTCTGTTACCCAGAATCCTTTGCAAACCTCAAAATTTGGCTAAATTCCTCACATTTTGGTGACAGAAAGTTCTGGAATCTGAGAAGAGCCACAAATTCCCTTCCACCCAGCGTTCCCCCAAGTCTCTCGATACAAATGGTACCTCACTTGTGTGGGTAGGCCTAGCGCCCACGAAAGGAAATGGCCCAAAACACAACGTGGCCACATCCCATTTTTTTACAGAAAACAGAGGTGTTTTTTGCAAAGTGCCTACCTCTAGATTTTGGCCCCTAGCTCAGCCGGCACCTAGGGAAACCTACCAAACCTGTGCATTTTTTAAAACTAGAGACCTAGGGGAATCCAAGAGGGGGTGACTTATGGGGCTCTGACCAGGTCTGTTACCCAGAATCCTTTGCAAACCTCAAAATCTGGCTAAAAAAACACATTTTCCTCACATTTCGGTGACAGAAAGTTCTGGAATCTGAGAGGAGCCACAAATTTCCTTCCACCCAGCATTCCCCCAAGTCTCCAGATAAAAATGATACCTCACTTGTGTGGGTAGGCCTATCGCCCGCGACAGGAAATGCCCCAAATCACAACATGGACACATCCCATTTTTTGACAGAAAACAGAGGTGTTCTTTGCAAAGTGTCTACCTGTAGGTTTTAGACTCTAGCTCAGCCGGCACCTAGGGAAACCTACCAAACCTGTGCATTGTTTAAAACTAGAGACCTAGGGGAATCCAAGATGGGGTGACTTATGGGGCTCTGACCAGGTCTGTTACCCAGAAACCTTTGCAAACCTCAAAATTTGGCTAAAAAAATACATTTTCCTCACATTTCGGTGACAGAAAGTTCTGGAATCTGAGAGGAGCCACACATTTCCCTCCACCCAGCGTTCCCCCAAGTCTCCAGATAAAAATGATACCTCACTTGTGTGGGTAGGCCTAGCGCCCGCGACAGGAAATGTCCCAAATCACAACATGGACACATCCCATTTTTTGACAGAAAACAGAGGTGTTCTTTGCAAAGTGTTTACCTGTAGATTTTGGCCTCTAGCTCAGCCGGCACCTAGGGAAACCTACCAAACCTGTGCATTTTTGAAAACTAGAGACCTAGGGGAATCCAAGATGGGGTGACTTGTGGGGCTCTGACCAGGTTCTGTTACCCAGAATCCTTTGCAAACCTCAAACTTTTGGCTAAAAAAACACATTTTCCTCATATTTCGGTGACAGAAAGTTCTGGAATCGAAGAGGAGCCACAAATTTCCTTCCACCCAGCGCTCCCCCAAGTCTCCCGATAAAAATGGTACCTCACTTGTGTGGGTAGGCATAGTGCCCACAAAAGGAAATGGCCCAAAACACAATGTGGACACATCCCATTTTTTTTACACAAAACAGAGGTGTTTTTTGCAAAGTGCCTACCTGTAGATTTTGACCCCTAGCTCAGCAGGCACCTAGGGAAACCTACCAAACCTGTACATTTCTGAAAACTAGAGACCTAGGGGAATCCAAGATAGGTCGACTTGTGGGGCTCTGACCAGGTTCTGTTACCCAGAATCCCTTGCAAACCTCAAAATTTGGCTAAATTCCTCACATTTTGGTGACAGAAAGTTCTGGAATCTGAGAAGAGCCACAAATTCCCTTCCACCCAGCGTTCCCCCAAGTCTCTCGATACAAATGGTACCTCACTTGTGTGGGTAGGCCTAGCGCCCACGAAAGGAAATGGCCCAAAACACAACGTGGCCACATCCCATTTTTTTACAGAAAACAGAGGTGTTTTTTGCAAAGTGCCTACCTCTAGATTTTGGCCCCTAGCTCAGCCGGCACCTAGGGAAACCTACCAAACCTGTGCATTTTTTAAAACTAGAGACCCAGGGGAATCCAAGATGGGGTGACTTGTGGGGCTCTGACCAGGTTCCGTTACCCAGAATCCTTTGCAAACCTCAAAAATTGGCTAAAAAAACACATTTTCCTCACATTTCGGTGACAGAAAGTTCTGGAATCTGAGAAGAGCGACAAATTTCCTTCCACGCAGCGTTCCCCCAAGTCTCCCGATAAAAATGGTACCTCACTTGTGTGGGTAGGCCTAGCGCCCACGAAAGGAAATGGCCCAAAACACAACGTGGACACAACCCATTTTTTTTACAGAAAACAGAGGTGTTTTTTTGCAAAGTGCCTACCTGTAGATTTTGGCCCCTAGCTCAGCCAGCACCTAGGGAAACCTACCAAACCTGTACATTTTTTAAAACTAGAGACCTAGGGGATTCCAAGATGTGGTGTCTTGTGGGGCTCTGACCAGGTTCTGTTACCCAGAATCCTTTGCAAACCTCAAAATTGGCTAAAAAACACATTTTCCTCACATTTCGGTGACAGAAAGTTCTGGAATCTGAGAGGAGCAACAAATTTCCTTCCACCCAGGATTCCCCCAAGTCTCCCGATAAAAATGGTACCTCACTTGTGTGGGTAGGCCTAGTGCCCACAAAAGGAAATGGCCCAGAACACAATGTGGACACCCCCCTTTTTTGTTGTTGCAGAAAACAGAGGTGTTTTTTGCAAAGTGCCTACCTGTAGATTTTGGCCTCTAGCTCAGCCGGCACCTAGGGAAACCTACCAACCCTGTGCATTTTTGAAAACTAGAGACCCAGGGGAATCCAAGATGGGGTGACTTGTGGGGCTCTGACCAGGTTCTGTTACCCAGAATCCTTTGCAAACCTCAAAATCTGGCTAAAAAAACACATTTTCCTCACATTTCGGTGACAGAAAGTTCTGGAATCTGAGAGGAGCCACAAATTTCCTTCCACCCAGCGTTCCCCCAAGTCTCCCGATAAAAATGATACCTCACTTGTGTGGATAGGCCTATCGCCCGCGACAGGAAATGCCCCAAATCACAACATGGACACATCCCATTTTTTGACAGAAAACAGAGGTGTTCTTTGCAAAGTGTCTACCTGTAGGTTTTAGACTCTAGCTCAGCCGGCACCTAGGGAAACCTACCAAACCTGTGCATTTTTTAAAACTAGAGACCTAGGGGAATCCAAGAGGGGGTGACTTATGGGGCTCTGACCAGGTCTGTTACCCAGAATCCTTTGCAAACCTCAAAATTTGGCTAAAAAAATACATTTTCCTCACATTTCGGTGACAGAAAGTTCTGGAATCTGAGAGGAGCCACACATTTCCCTCCACCCAGCGTTCCCCCAAGTCTCCAGATAAAAATGATACCTCACTTGTGTGGGTAGGCCTAGCGCCCGCGACAGGAAATGTCCCAAATCACAACATGGACACATCCCATTTTTTGACAGAAAACAGAGGTGTTCTTTGCAAAGTGTTTACCTGTAGATTTTGGCCTCTAGCTCAGCCGGCACCTAGGGAAACCTACCAAACCTGTGCATTTTTGAAAACTAGAGACCTAGGGGAATCCAAGATGGGGTGACTTGTGGGGCTCTGACCAGGTTCTGTTACCCAGAATCCTTTGCAAACCTCAAAATTTGGCTAAAAAAACACATTTTCCTCATATTTCGGTGACAGAAAGTTCTGGAATCTGAGAGGAGCCACACATTTCCCTCCACCCAGCGTTCCCCCAAGTCTCCAGATAAAAATGATACCTCACTTGTGTGGGTAGGCCTAGCGCCCGCGACAGGAAATGTCCCAAATCACAACATGGACACATCCCATTTTTTGACAGAAAACAGAGGTGTTCTTTGCAAAGTGTTTACCTCTAGATTTTGGCCTCTAGCTCAGCCGGCACCTAGGGAAACCTAACAAACTTGTGCATTTCTGAAAACTAGAGACCCAGGGGAATCCAAGATGGGGTGACTTGTGGGGCTCTGACCAGGTTCCGTTACCCAGAATCCTTTGCAAACCTCAAAAATTGGCTAAAAAAACACATTTTCCTCACATTTCGGTGACAGAAAGTTCTGGAATCTGAGAAGAGCGACAAATTTCCTTCCACCCAGCGTTCCCCCAAGTCTCCCGATAAAAATGGTACCTCACTTGTGTGGGTAGGCCAAGCGCCCACGAAAGGAAATGGCCCAAAACACAACATGGACACAACCCATTTTTTTTTACAGAAAACAGAGGTGTTTTTTTGCAAAGTGCCTACCTGTAGATTTTGGCCCCTAGCTCAGCCAGCACCTAGGGAAACCTACCAAACCTGTACATTTTTTAAAACTAGAGACCTAGGGGATTCCAAGATGTGGTGTCTTGTGGGGCTCTGACCAGGTTCTGTTACCCAGAATCCTTTGCAAACCTCAAAATTGGCTAAAAAACACATTTTCCTCACATTTCGGTGACAGAAAGTTCTGGAATCTGAGAGGAGCAACAAATTTCCTTCCACCCAGGATTCCCCCAAGTCTGCCGATAAAAAAGGTACCTCACTTGTGTGGGTAGGCCTAGTGCCCACGAAAGGAAATGGCCCAAAACACAATGTGGACACACCCCTTTTTTTTTTGCAGAAAACAGAGGTGTTTTTTGCAAAGTGCCTACCTGTAGATTTTGGCCTCTAGCTCAGCCGGCACCTAGGGAAACCTACCAACCCTGTGCATTTTTGAAAACTAGAGACCCAGGGGAATCCAAGATGGGGTGACTTGTGGGACTCTGACCATGTTCTGTTACCCAGAATCCTTTGCAAACCTCAAAATCTGGCTAAAAAAACACATTTTCCTCACATTTCGGTGACAGAAAGTTCTGGAATCTGAGAGGAGCCACAAATTTCCTTCCACCCAGCGTTCCCCCAAGTCTCCCGATAAAAATGATACCTCACTTGTGTAGGTAGGCCTATCGCCCGTGACAGGAAATGCCCCAAATCACAACATGGACACATCCCATTTTTTGACAGAAAACAGAGGTGTTCTTTGCAAAGTGTCTACCTGTAGGTTTTAGACTCTAGCTCAGCCGGCACCTAGGGAAACCTACCAAACCTGTGCATTTTTTAAAACTAGAGACCTAGGGGAATCCAAGATGGGGTGACTTATGGGGCTCTGACCAGGTCTGTTACCCAGAATCCTTTGCAAACCTCAAAATTTGGCTAAAAAAATACATTTTCCTCACATTTCGGTGACAGAAAGTTCTGGAATCTGAGAGGAGCCACACATTTCCCTCCACCCAGCGTTCCCCCAAGTCTCCAGATAAAAATGATACCTCACTTGTGTGGGTAGGCCTAGCGCCCGCGACAGGAAATGTCCCAAATCACAACATGGACACATCCCATTTTTTGACAGAAAACAGAGGTGTTCTTTGCAAAGTGTTTACCTGTAGATTTTGGCCTCTAGCTCAGCCGGCACCTAGGGAAACCTACCAAACCTGTGCATTTTTGAAAACTAGAGACCCAGGGGAATCCAAGATGGGGTGACTTGTGGGGCTCTGACCAGGTTCCGTTACCCAGAATCCTTTGCAAACCTCAAAAATTGGCTAAAAAAACACATTTTCCTCACATTTCGGTGAGAGAAAGTTCTGGAATCTGAGAAGAGCGACAAATTTCCTTCCACCCAGCGTTCCCCCAAGTCTCCCGATAAAAATGGTACCTCACTTGTGTGGGTAGGCCAAGCGCCCACGAAAGGAAATGGCCCAAAACACAACGTGGACACAACCCATTTTTTTTACAGAAAACAGAGGTGTTTTTTTGCAAAGTGCCTACCTGTAGATTTTGGCCCCTAGCTCAGCCAGCACCTAGGGAAACCTACCAAACCTGTACATTTTTTAAAACTAGACACCTAGGGGATTCCAAGATGTGGTGTCTTGTGGGGCTCTGACCAGGTTCTGTTACCCAGAATCCTTTGCAAACCTCGAAATTGGCTAAAAAACACATTTTCCTCACATTTCGGTGACAGAAAGTTCTGGAATCTGAGAGGAGCAACAAATTTCCTTCCACCCAGGATTCCCCCAAGTCTCCCGATAAAAATGGTACCTCACTTGTGTGGGTAGGCCTAGTGCCCACGAAAGGAAATGGCCCAAAACACAATGTGGACACACCCCTTTTTTTTGTTGCAGAAAACAGAGGTGTTTTTTGCAAAGTGCCTACATGTAGATTTTGGCCTCTAGCTCAGCCGGCACCTAGGGAAACCTACCAACCCTGTGCATTTTTGAAAACTAGAGACCCAGGGGAATCCAAGATGGGGTGACTTGTGGGGCTCTGACCAGGTTCTGTTACCCAGAATCCTTTGCAAACCTCAAAATCTGGCTAAAAAAACACATTTTCCTCACATTTCGGTGACAGAAAGTTCTGGAATCTGAGAGGAGCCACAAATTTCCTTCCACCCAGCGTTCCCCCAAGTCTCCCGATAAAAATGATACCTCACTTGTGTGGGTAGGCCTATCGCCCGTGACAGGAAATGCCCCAAATCACACCATGGACACATCCCATTTTTTGACAGAAAACAGAGGTGTTCTTTGCAAAGTGTCTACCTGTAGGTTTTAGACTCTAGCTCAGCCGGCACCTAGGGAAACCTACCAAACCTGTGCATTTTTTAAAACTAGAGACCTAGGGGAATCCAAGATGGGGTGACTTATGGGGCTCTGACCAGGTCTGTTACCCAGAATCCTTTGCAAACCTCAAAATTTGGCTAAAAAAAATCATTTTCCTCACATTTCGGTGACAGAAAGTTCTGGAATCTGAGAGGAGCCACACATTTCCCTCCACCCAGCGTTCCCCCAAGTCTCCAGATAAAAATGATACCTCACTTGTGTGGGTAGGCCTAGCGCCCCCAACAGGAAATGTCCCAAATCACAACATGGACACATCCCATTTTTTGACAGAAAACAGAGGTGTTCTTTGCAAAGTGTTTACCTGTAGATTTTGGCCTCTAGCTCAGCCGGCACCTAGGGAAACCTACCAAACCTGTGCATTTTTTAAAACTAGAGACCTAGGGGAATCCAAGATGGGGTGACTTGTGGGGCTCTGACCAGGTTCTGTTACCCAGAATCCTTTGCAAACCTCAAAATTTGGCTAAAAAAAACACATTTTCCTCATATTTCGGTGACAGAAAGTTCTGGAATCTAAGAGGAGCCACAAATTTCCTTCCACCCAGCGCTCCCCCAAGTCTCCCGATAAAAATGGTACCTCACTTGTGTGGGTAGGCATAGTGCCCACAAAAGGAAATGGCCCAAAACACAATGTGGACACATCCCATTTTTTTTACACAAAACATAGGTGTTTTTTGCTAAGTGCCTACCTGTAGATTTTGACCCCTAGCTCAGCAGGCACCTAGGGAAACCTACCAAACCTGTAGATTTCTGAAAACTAGAGAGCTAGGGGAATCCAAGATAGGTCGACTTGTGGGGCTCTGACCACGTTCTGTTACCCAGAATCCTTTGCAAACCTCAAAATTTGGCTAAAAAAACACATTTTCCTCACATTTTGGTCACAGAAAGTTCTGGAATCTGAGAAGAGCCACAAAATTCCTCTCACCCAGCGTTCCCCCAAGTCTCCCGATAAAAATTATACCTCACTTGTGTGGGTAGGCCTAGCGGCCGCGACAGGAAAGGCCCCAAAACACAACGTGGACACATCCCATTTTTTGACAGAAAACAGAGGTGTTTTTTGCAAAGTGCCTACCTGTAGATCTTGACCCCTAGCTCAGCCGGCACCTAGGGAAACCTACCATACCTGTGCATTTCTGAAAACTAGAGACCTAGGGGAATCCAAGATAGGTTGACTTGTGGGGCTCTGACCAGGTTCTGTTACCCAGAATCCTCTGCAAACCTCAAAATTTGGCTAAAAAAACAAATTTTCCTCACATTTCGGTGACAGAAAGTTCTGGAATCTGAGAGGAGCCACAAATTTGTTTCCACCCAGCGTTCCCCCAAGTCTCCCGATAAAAATGTTACCTCACTTGTGTGGGTAGGCCTAGCGCCCACGAAAGGAAATGGCCCAAAACACAACATGGACACATCACATTTTTTCACAGAAAACAGTGCCTACCTGTGGATTTTGGCCTCTAGCTCAGCCGGCACCTGGGGAAACCTAGCAAACCAGCACATTTATGAAAACTGGACACCTAGGGGAATCTAAGATGGGGTGACTTGTGGGGCTCTGACCAGGTTCTGTTACCCAGAATCCTTTGCAAACCTCAAAATTTGGCCAAAAAAACACATTTTCCTCATATTTCGGTGACAGAAAGTTCTGGAATCTGAGAGGAGCCACAAATTTCCTTCCACCCAGCGCTCCCCCAAGTCTCCCGATACAAATGGTACCTCACTTGTGTGGGTAGGCATAGTGCCCACAAAATGAAATGGCCCAAAACACAATGTGGACACATCCCATTTTTTTTTACACAAAACAGAGGTGTTTATTGCAAAGTGCCTACCTGTAGATTTTGACCCCTAGCTCAGCCGGCACCTAGGGAAACCTACCAAACCTGTACATTTCTGAAAACTAGAGACCTAGGGGAATCCAAGATAGGTCGACTTGTGGGGCTCTGACCAGGTTCTGTTACCCATAATCCTTTGCAAACCTCAAAATTTGGCTAAAAAACACATTTTCCTCACATTTTGGTGACAGAAAGTTCTGAAATCTGAGAAGAGCCACACATTTCCTCCCACCCAGCGTTCCCCCAAGTCTCCCGATAAAAATTATACCTCACTTGTGTGGGTAGGCCTAGCGGCCGCAACAGGAAAGGCCCCAAAACACAACGTGGACACATCCCATTTTTTGACAGAAAACAGAGGTGTTTTTTGCAAAGTGCCTACCTGTAGATTTTGACCCCTAGCTCAGCCGGCACCCAGGGAACCCTACCATACCTGTGCATTTCTGAAAACTAGAGACCTAGGGGAATCCAAGATAGGTTGACTTGTGGGGCTCTGACCAGGTTCTGTTACCCAGAATCCTTTGCAAACCTCAAAATTTGGCTAAAAAAACACATTTTCCTCACATTTCGGTGACAGAAAGTTCTGGAATCTGAGAGGAGCCACAAATTTGTTTCCACCCAGCGTTCCCCCAAGTCTCCCGATAAAAATGGTACCTCACTTGTGTGGGTAGGCCTAGCGCCCACAAAAGGAAATGGCCCAAAACACAACATGGACACATCACATTTTTTCACAGAAAACAGTGCCTACCTGTGGATTTTGGCCTCTAGCTCAGCCGGCACCTGGGGAAACCTAGCAAACCAGCACATTTATGAAAAGTAGACACCTAGGGGAATCTAAGATGGGGTGACTTGTGGGGCTCTGACCAGGTTCTGTTACCCAGAATCCTTTGCAAACCTCAAAATTTGGCCCAAAAAACACGTTTTCCTCTCATTTCGGTGACAGAAAGTTCTGAAATCTGAGAGGAGCCACAAATGTCCTTCCACCCAGCATTCCCCCCAAGTCTCCCGATAAAAATGGTACCTCACTTGTGTGGGTGGGCCTAGCGCCCACGAAAGACAATGGCCCAAAACACAACGTGGACACATCACATTTTTTCACAGAAGTGCCTACCTGTGGACTTTGGCCTCTAGCTCAGCCGGCCCCCGGGGGGGCAGAAATGGCCTAAAATAAATGTGACCCCCACACCACCGGGGAGCGACCCTTGCCTACGGAGTCGCTCCCCTTGCATGACGGCTCAGAAAAAAAAGATCCCTGGTGCCTAGTGGTTTCTGCCCCCATTGGGGGCAGATTGACCTAAAATCAGCCGATCTGCCCCCAAAGCAGGCAGAAATGGCCTAAATACAATTTGCCCCGCCAAGGGAGCGACCCTTGCCTAAGGGGTCGCTCCCCATCTCTAAAAAAACAAAGAAACAAAAAAAAAACCACACAAAAATATTTAGCCCTTGCGCCTAGAGGTTTCTGCCCCCAGGGGGGGCATAAATGGCCTAAAATAAATGTGCCCCCACCCCCCCTGGGGAGCGACCCTTGCCTACGGGGTCACTCCCCTTGCGTGACGGCGCAAAAAAAAAGATCCCTGGTGCCTAGTGGTTTCTGCCCCCCTTGGGGGCAGATCAGCCTAATTAAAATAGGCTGATCTGATCTCCCCTCCTGGGGGACAGAAATGGCCTAAAATAAATTTGCCCCCCAGGGGAACGACCCTTGCCTAAGGGGTCGCTCCCCTTACGTGAAATTCACAAACAAAACAAAAAAACTCCCTGGTGTCTAGTGGTTTCTGTCCCCCTTGGGGGCAGATAGGCCTCATAAAAATAGGCCAATCTGCCCCCAAAGGGGGCAGAAATGGCCTAAATATAATTTGCCCCCTATGGGAGCGACCCTTGCCTAAGGGGTCGCTCCCCGCCTCTAAAACAAAAAACTAAACAAAAACAAAAAAAACAAAAAAATTTTTATCCCTGGTGCCTAGAGGTTTCTGCCCCCCTAATAATAGGCCGATCTGCCCCCAGAGGAGGCAGAAAAGGCCTTAAAAAAAATGCCCCCCCTGGGAGTGACCCTTGCCCAAGGGGTCGCTCCCCACATCTAAAACAAAAAACTAAACAAAAACAAAACAAAACAAACAAAAAAATTATCGCTGGTGCCTAGAGGTTTCTGCCCCCCGGGGTCAGAAAAGGCCTTAAAAAAATTGCCCCCCCTGGGAGCGACCCTTGCCCAAGGGGTCGCTCCCTTATGTCAGTTTCATACAAAAAATAAAATCCCTGGTGTCTAGTGGGCGTTTTGACAGCCGGATTGCTTTCAATCCGGCTGCCAAAACGCAGAGAGAGACTTCAAAGGAAAGGAAATAACTTTCCTTCCCTTTGAAGCCTCTCTCGGCCTCCCCCACGTGATCGGAAGAGAAATGCAAAGCATTTCTCTTCCGATCGCACTGGAAGCTGAGCTTCCAGCGCGATGGGAGGAGGCCCTGTGACAAACAGCGCGCATTTGCGCGCTGACGTCACGGGGGGGTGGGGGGGTTCAGGGTGGAAGGGGGCCGGTCCGAGGGCCGGTCCCAGGACGTAATGGTTACGTCCATGGCGCCACACGTGCGCAGCCATGGACGTAACCATTACGTCCGTGGCGACGAAGGGGTTAAAAAAAACAAATGTTTATCAGTGTTTTATATTTACAATAATTGTACTGCTTTTCTAATAAATACGAGCAATTGGCTTTTTGAATGTGATTATTTTGTTTTAGGGCTTTATAAGGAAGGCAATTGTTTGGTTTTTGAAAATAATATTTTGTTAATTGTAACAGCCTTCGTAATTAAAAATTTGTTTGTATTAGTAGTGTCATTTATTTAGTTTTCATGTCTTTTTGTTGATTATTAATATTTTATTTAATGCTGTTGCTTTGGTAAGTATCTGAATATTTTTTTTTCTTTTTTTGGGTAAAAATTGTTTTTGGGGTGTTTTTAATATTTGTTATTTTTTTCAATTTGGGGCTTGGTAAGATGTATATATATTTTTTAAAACGTTTTATTGTATACAGAGTTGTTTTTTTATCATCCATCTTGTATCACCAATTTTTTTTTTTGGATGATTAATGTTTTTTTTTATAATTTCTGCAGTATAAAATGCTTCTACTATATTAATGAAGAAGAATTCTTCAGCAACACATAATTGGATAAAGACATGAAAACTTCAAAGGTAGGAATAGTTTTGGTTGGATTAATTTAGTGTAGAAATAATTTCAAAAATGCCAATTTAATTAATGGTGTTTTTTAAAAACTGGCAAGTAATTTTTGAGTAGGTTAGTGGTTGTTAGTACTGTAGAATGTATTCTAGACTGTCGAGGTAGTCTGATGCCGTTATTGTATCAAATTCTTGTATTTTTGCCAAAATTCTTTGTGTAATTTCTTTGCTTTTTTGACTTGTGCGTGGGTTCAGGCTACCTGAGAGTAACTGAGCAAGTCTCATTTCTTGGAAACTTTGCTCCTTCTTCAGAATTTCCATGAAATGATACAGGTTTGGGTGGGGTTTCCCTATTGCTTTATTGAAGGAGTTGTGCCATCCCTCTATGGCATTATTAGTCTTTGCACCACCTTCTAAGCAGGTCTGGTATCAGTTCCACCATTCTATTGGAATTCTTGGTTTTCTTCTGCGACCAGATCTGTTTAGGTGTCAAATCCAGGTTTCTTTGAAATAATTTGGTAAGGGTGCCAATTTGTCTTCATTTACTGTATAATAGTTAGAATCTGTTATTGTTGTGTAATACTCATCTACTTTTTCAGGTGGTACAAAGCATAATGCTGTGAGTTTCCTTAATTCAAATTGTAGTATGCAGTCTGAGAAATATTCTATACTTAAGGATGATTTTTTAATTTTACGCCAATATGCTTGTGAAAAGTGAAAAAGCATCCTTGAATTTGGGTTTCTTGATATATTTTCAGTATTGTGTTTATCATTGATAATTCAAAATCCAGTATCACTTTTCTAGGTGTTTTATTTAGTGTTTTGTTTTTGATTGTTGATAAAAATTCACTGTAAGTAGAGGAATGTTTATCAGGCAATAATGCATACACTAGGGGGACAGTAGTGTTTTTGTGGCATGTATGGTGTAAATTTGAGTGAATGGATGGGGTGTAGATTTAAATTTTCCATCCATCATCCAAATTGCACTATTTTGTAGGATTAGTAAGTTGCGGGGTCTGCTAAATATTCAAATTCTTTTTTGAGGGTTTTCGTTGTCATGCATGAGAAAAGTTTCTTTCGAGAAGGTAATTTTTAGTTCTGGGGGATGTTAATGTCTTCATAGGATCGTGGTGTTACATGTTGGGGGTTACTTGCCAGTTTTTCTCATTGAAACATTTGCCGAAGGATTGGTATAGAAGGCATGCTACCTGCAATCTGTACAGGAATACTTTGTACTACTTCCCTATTAACCTGTCTGCAGGAGTCATTGGAGGAGTGTGCAATATGGGTTTTTTTTTGTACGTTTTCTCTAATCTCTATTTCCATTGCAGAGGCAGAGTGGTTGTGCTCTATTGTCCTAACAACAGTGTCTTCCAGAGTAACAGCTCTGCCTCTGCAATGTGAAGAGTAGAATTGTACACACCTCCAATGAATCCTGAGGTCGATAACCTTGCTCTGCTATAAAAATACCCTTCATACTTTAGTAGCTGGCATCCTGTTCTTTAGGTCACGTAACTTGCTTTTCCTTGCGATGCCATTTGTGAAATATCTGTAAATAAGATAAAAAATATATATTATAAGAACTTTTTAGTTTTTAATTTTAGATATGTGGTGGAATTCCTTTATAAAATAGTAAGTTAGTTAACATATACTGCATGCTCTTTGTAAGTGTTTGGTGTAGCTGGAATATTAACTTTTATATTTGGTGATTGTGTATTATCTGTACTGAGGTAAGTAATTTGTGGATTTAGATTTGTAAATGTGTGTCTACTCTGTGGGTAGTGTCTGTTCTGAGGTAAGTACTTGGTGGAGTTGTAATAGTACATTTTCTTATAGTCACTGTTCAGCACCTACCTTCACGTAAGTATGTAGTGAAGTTGGTATGGTTATTTTGGAATGTACTGAACATTTGTCATCTGCTATGAGGTAAGTACTTGGTGGAGTTGGAATAGTAATTTTAGTGCTATTTACTGTTCAGCACCTGCTGTGAGGTAAGTACTCTGTGGAGTTGTAATAGTATTTTTTTTATAGTCACTGTCCAGCAGATACCCTAATGTAAGTATGTGGGGAACATTTAATGATTAATTTGCAATGTGCTCAATGTGTGCCATCTGCCCTGAGGTAAGTAGTTGGTGGAGTTGAAATAGTAATTTTAGTTATGTATAGTGTCCAGCACGTGCTTTGAGTTAAGTATTTGGTGGAGTTGTAACAGTACTTTTTTTTTTATAGTCACTATCCTGCACATACTCTCATGTAAGTATGTGCGGAACTTGCAATGGTTAATTTGCAATGTGCAGAATATTTGCTATCTGCTCTGAGGTAAGTATTTGGTGGAGTTGCTATAGTAATTTTAGTTCTATTTAGTGTCCAGCATGTGCCCTGAGGTAAGTATTTGGTGGAGTTGCAATAGTAATTTTAGGTCTGTTTAGTGTCCAGCGCCTGCTTTGAGGTTAGTGGTTGATGGAGTTGTAATAGTAAAAAAATATATATAGTCACTATGCAGCACATACCCTCACATAAGTATGTGGGGAATTTGTAGTGGTTAATTTGTAATGAGCTGAATGTCTGCCATCTGCTCTGAGGTAAGTAGTTGGTGGAATTGGAATAATAATTATAGTTCTATTTAGTGTCCAGCATCTGCCCTGAGGTAAGTACTTGGTGGAGTCGTCATAGTAAATTTGTTTTTAAGTTACTGTCCAGTAACTACCTTCATGTAAGTATGTGGGGAATTTGCAATGGTAAAATTAGATTTTATTGAATGTCTGTCATCTGTCCTGAGGTAAGTCCTTGGTGGAGTTGGAATACAAATTTTAGTTCTATTTAGTTTACAGCCCTTGCTATGAGGTAAGTACTTGGTGGAGTTGGAATAGTAATTTTAGTGCTACTTACTGTCCAGCACCTGCTATGAGGTAAGTACTTGGTGGAGTTGTAATAGTAAAACAATGTTATAGTCACTGTCCAGCACATACTCTAATGTAAGTATGTGGGGAACTTGCAATGATTAATTTGTAATGTGCTCAATGTGTGCCATCTGTCCTCAGGTAAGTAGTTGGTGGAGTTGGAATAATAATTTTAGTTTTATATAGTGTCCAGCACCTGCTTTGAGTTAAGTATTTGGTGGATTTGTAATAGTAAATATTTTTTATAGTAACTATCCTGCACATACCCTCATGTAAGTATGTGGGGAACTTGCAAAGCTAAGTTTAAGAAAAAGTATTGGCAAAGCCAGTTGGTCTCCCATTTTTAGATCTCTTGTAGACAGTGCATGTACTGTCTGTTAGAGATAATTTGTTTAGTGTTGGTGGATTTAAAGCGTTACATTACTTCCTATTACTGGGTCTCAAAGTCAGTCCTCATTGTTTGTTTCCTGCTGGAGAACTCTGCACTTAGCACATTTATTTTTTTGCATGTGACCATGCCCTAGAGCATTTGTGAAGTACTTGTGTGGTACTGTTTGCACTTTTGGGACATATTTTTTTTTTTTATTGCACCACTCTACAGACTGCATGTTTTATAGCTTTGTTCTCTGTGTTTGGTTGTTTCCCATCATTCTCTCTGACTTTTGTGCCGTACCCTTCTTTATTCAGCTTTCACCTCTTTTTTAACTGCATCTTGGCACTATACATAATGTGTTTTCTAAGTATTTTTCATTTGCCTGACTTTATGTGTGTTTGGAATGAGTGTAAGGGGTCTTTGCACATGACTGTTTGTTTAGTGTTATCACATTAGAATAACTGCGTGCATGTTATACACATAATGTTATACTTACTTTAAATTTTTATTTTTTTGCTGAGCTTCTTTTTTTCAAGTTTAATTTTTTCAATTTTTTACGTCTCCTGGTGGTTTTATTTGTTCCTTGGAGTCTAAAAGAAATAATAAAGAGTGTATTAATTAGGTTTTTATTTTGTATTATTAATGATTTACTTGGCTTAGTTTAGAAAGTAATATTTTTCGCCTTGAATTTTGAGGTGAGTAATGTCTTGACTTTCGATTAAATTTAGTAGGTGAAGTCATTTTGTTTTTACTATTTTGCACTTGAATTCTTTTATAGATATATTTTATGTGTATAATTTTTTTTTTTAGTAGTCTTCTCATACTTATTTGTTAAAAGTTTTTTTTAATACAATTGGTAATGGTTTAATCAAATGGTTTTTGAAAAATGGAAATCGTTTACCTTTGATAACACAGGTGTTGGTTTATTTTTTGGTGGCTTTCCTGAAATATACGCCTGTAATACAAAAGTAAAAAATTACCTTAATTATTTTTTTTTTCCGCTGTGTTATAGGTTTGTATATTTATTTATATTTATTTTAAGTATATTTTACCTTGCAATGTCAGTAGATGGCGCTGTTGGATAAAATATAGATTATTTTCTCTTCGTAGTGGTTTACACATCCTCTCTGTAAGCTGTTCGGTGTAATAATGAATACAAAATGGAGGTCGTTGGTATATATATATATGTGTTTTTGTCAGTAATGTTATAATTGTAAATGAAATATGTTTTGGACGTGTTTTTTTATTCTGTAGTCGTTTGTGACAGAACATATATATAATTTTCAAGTATATTTATAGTGTAGTTTGTATGTTTTTTCTCTGTTAGTCATCGTTTGTTGAGGAGAAGAAATACTTCCTGGGTGATGTAGAAACTGTTGTAGGACTATCGTTTTATACAGTGTTTTTTTCTTCAGTGTTCTACCCTTTTTATGTTTGTTTTAAAACGATTTATTTCAAATTAAAATTGTGTTTATATGTTTTCCATTTGTGATGATGTTTTCTTTGTTTTATGTAGGAAAAATATTGTTGTTGTCGATTTCGCTGGTTTTTTCACGTAGTACTGTATGTAGTGGTTCCCATATTTGTTATATAGGTAGTCGTTGTTTAGGCATAATGCAGATTAAGCATTTTTTTCGTTGTTTAGATTTCGTTGTAAATTTTTTTTTTGTTTAGCCGTTTTCGGTGTTGGGCAGTCTTTGTTTGGGTAGTCGTTGTTTAGGTAGTCGTTGTTTAAGCAGTAGTGGTTCAGTGGAATATTCGTACTGGAGTGGTTCCCATATTCGTTATACAGGAGGTCATTGTTTAGGCATAATTCAGTTTATGCATTTTTTTGTTGTTTAGACTACGTTGTAAAAAAATTAGTTGTTTAGGCATTTTCGGTGTTGAGCACTCGTTGTTTAGGCAGTCGTTGTTTAGGCAGTAGTGGTTCAGTGGCATATTTGTCCACAGGCCACGGTGCAGGCAGGATGTCTGGTGATGACACTGGAGTCGATGATTCTGGCGTCGGTGGACCGAGGCTCTGGTGTGGGACGGGGCGTTGCTTCATGTACCTCACGAGTGGTGTCCACAGGCCACCGTGCAATCAGCTGTGTCGGTGTCAGCAGGAGCGGCGTTGTTGGGGTGCCCCAGGCTACGGTGTGAGCAGGCGATGCCGGAGTGCAGGGCCCACAGGTCGTGGTGAGAGCAGTGGCTCGGTGAGGGGCGTCGTCTGATGATGATGTCAGTGAGGCCAGGGTCACGGTGCGAAGCGGGGCAATGTGACTCCGTGCGCATCAGCTGGTCACGGTGCAAGCCAGGTACATCGTTGGTGGTGTCACAGTGGTTTCTTCTTTTGAACAGCACAAAACACACAGTTCCCAGTAATGTAGGGCGAGGAAGCTGAAGTCTTTGGTGTCCCTGAGTCTTCCAACAGGAGGCAAGCTTTACTCCAAGCCCTTGGACAACGTTCCGAAGCAGGACACAGCAAAGTTCACCCTTTGCACTCAATTCAGGCAGAAGCAGCAACTGCAGACCAGTCCAGCAAAGCAGCACAGCAAAGGGACAGTACTCCCCCTCCAGCTCTTCAGCTCTTCTTCTTGGCAGAGGTTCCTTTTGATTCCAGAAAGATTCTAAAAGTCTGGGGTTTTGGATCTTCCTCTTATACCCCTTTCTGCCTTTGAAGTTGGCAAACTTCACAGCAAAGTCTCAAGTGTTTGACAGATCCTTCCTTGTCCAGGCCAGGACCCAGAGGCACCCCAGGGGCTCAGAGACTGCATTGAGTGAGGGCAGACACAGTCCTTTCAGGTGTGAATGACAACTCCTTCCTACCCTCTAGCTCAGATGGCTCATCAGGATATGCAGGCTACACTCCGCCCCCTTTGTGTCACTGTCTAGAGAGGTGCAAAACAGCCTAACTGTCAAACTGACCCAGACAGACAACCCACAAAGAGGCAGAGTCACAGAATTGTTTAAGCAAGAAAATGCCTACTTTGTAAAAGTGGCATTTTCAAACAGGCAATTTAAAAAACAACTCCAGTAAAAGATGTATTTTTAAATTGTGAGTTCAGAGACCCTAAACTCCACATTTTATCTGCTCTCAAGGGGAATCTGCGCTTTAAAGATATTTAAAGGCAGCTCCCATGTTAACCTATGAGAGAGATAGGCCTTGCACATTGAAACCCGAATTTGGCAGTATTTCACTGTTAGGACATATAAACTACACTAGTATATGTCCTACCTTAAACATACACTGCACCCGGCCCCTGGAGCTACTTAGGGCCTACCTTAGGGGTGCCTGACATGTAGTAAAAGGGAAGGTTTAGGCCTGGCAAGTGGGTACACTTGCCAAGTCGAATTGGCAGTTTAAAATTGCACACAGACACTGCAGTGGCAGGTCTGAGACATGTTTACAGGGATACTAATGTGGGTGGCACAACCAGTGCTGCAGGCCCACTGGTAGCCTTTGATTTACAGCCCTTGGCACCTCTGGGGCACTTTACCAGGGAGTTACTGATAAATCAAATATGCCAATTATAGATAAACCAATCAGGAATACAATTGACACAGAGAGCATATGCACTTTAGCACTGTTTAGCAGTGCTAAAGTGCCCAGAGTCCTAAAGCCAACAAAAACTGGTCAGAAAAATTAGGAGAAAGGAGGAAAAAGATTGGGAATGACCCTGCTACAGGTTCAGGTGCAACATGGTTGTTTATCCTTTTCCCTTCCCTCCTAAGCAGGAAGGGGCATCCAAACTTTCCGCTTCACCTCATATGGTCACACCCCACCTCCCTTCTTACTCTTCTGCTTTCAAAAGTAGGAATAGAGCGGGTCTAGGGGCTTCACCCTTGAGTCTCTGACCATACCCTCTTTCTCAGTCAGCCACTGAGGCACACTTTATGAACAGATTTCCTTTACGATTCCTGATTTCCATGCCCATGTTCGCTGGGAGACAGGGATAAAAACAGCTGGTCTGCAGACTGATGAGACTGCTTCAAGTTGGACTCTACAGCACTCACCACCTCAGGACCTTATCCAGAGGTAGCAACAAGAGGACAAAGCAAAGCGCTAACCAGCCCAGCCTATGGGCACACAGGAGACCTGCTTCAATAGACTGTTGCTTCAACCCACGTTGTCATCTTTTAAGGCTTCAGCCTTTTCCTGCACTTCCCAGGAGAAAGGAATCCCAGTATAGGCATTCACTGTCCCAGTCCAACTCCTAAGTGTAGGAGGCTGGCCTGGCTTGTAGTGGGTACCAGAGGTACTTACACCTTGTGCCAGGTCCAGTTATCCCTTATTAGTGTAGAAGAGGTGTTTCTAGCAGCTAAGGCTGATAGAAGGTAGCTATAGCAAAGCAGCTTAGGCTGAACTAGGAGACATGCAAAGCTCCTAGTATACCACTGGTGTCATATGCACAATATCATAAGAAAACACAATACACAGATATACTAAAAATAAAGGTACTTTATTTTTATGACAATATGCCAAAAGTATCTCAGTGAGTACCCTCAGTATAAGGATGACAAAAATACACAAGATATATGTACACAATACCAAAAATATGCAGTAATAGCAAAAGGACGTAATGCAAGCAGTGTAAAGTTACAATAGATTGCAATAGGAGCACATAGGTGTTAACGCGTCCTTCTATGTCAATTTATACACATTAGGACTCGTTTTAGGCCGATTAATCTTTTGACCCAGTGGTGAGACACCGTAAGACGAGGTAACTGATCAATATATCAAGCAATATATCAATAATATTATCAACATCTATCACCACAATATATCTCAATTTAGACATTGGTTAAAACTGTTGGCGCAACCATGACCTTTTAGTCATCAATAACCACACCTTATTGAAGTTTTGTGAATTTGATTCCCTATTGATTACAATCTAATAGCAGATGTATTAATCTCAAAACCAAGAAGCAAAAGAGCATAGTCACGATACAGCAACTGTGACGATATTTTTATAATGCAAAGATCACAAACATAAAATACCAATGTGAGATATACACATATCAGAGTGCATAGAACATCATATACGTCTTAGTTCAGCATAGTACAATGTCAGTCACTTCTATTTGCGTCAGTCAAGTGATTACCTAACCTAACCACTAATTAGCATCAGCATGTTGGGCTTCATGCAAAACAATTTAGAACATCAATTTGGAAAACATCTAACTAAGGTCTCTAATCAAAAATACACAGCAGTTTAGTACCTAGAAAGGAAAAGCAAATAGACAAATTACAAGAGCAACTGTCATAATTACCCTCCTCAGCAATGGGTCAGCATACAGGATCAGTCTTCGTCTTCAGGACATCAGTTGAATCACCGTCAGTCTATCTAGTCTAAGGGCAGGGGACACTTCCCTCGTAAGGAGGAAAAGTGTAATGGGGCGACTAAGGGTGAGGATGGTTAGTAAGTCTCAAATCACCAAACAGAGTGACAGAGTTTCTGGATGCAATCAATATCATTCCCTACCTAGTTCTCTTGAGTCTTGTGTGTCATGGGTTTTTATCCCCTTTTGGCAATACCTTCCCCCAAAATTCTATTGGATAATCATTTCACCCCACTATCTGTAACCTATCAAATTATACATTAAGTAATGCACTTGTCATTTCGCGATCATTATTAACATTTTGATTGGTCTTCATAATTGACGTTTTTCGTAGGTGGCACATCCGGGGTTACTTCATTCTCTGGCACACTCTTCGGGTCAAAAGTTATCTTTTCCATGGTAGAACGTCCTTGAAAGTTTCCATATTTTGTTGCAAAGCGTATAAACTTTATACTAAAGCAGCTAGCATGCGGATGAGAAAAACTAGAATTGTTGCAAAAACGAAGAAGAGAACAAATGCTGGGTCATGGCCCTTTTGCAAGTCAGCACACTGGAGAAACAGAAAAATATGCTTTAATATGAGAGCTACACAGCTAATTCTTCGGCTCACGCTAACTTAAGGCTTATGGATTCTAATAAATGCAATCTTCGTACGTGTTAACATATTCAATTAATCAAAATACAAGTAATCTTTTCTTCTTATTAATATTAGTATATGCGTACAATAATTCTTCACGTTTAGAATACGTTTCAATTAATAATATTATTAATGCAGCATTGTTAAATATAAGCATTCCACATCTAAAATAGATAATGTTTAAACTACACTCTCTCAGTACCTCCTCTGATGACGCTCGTCATCACAAATCTTTTCTTCGAACTAATTTTTCACCTTGCGCATGATGCGCATTTCAACATCTTGCCCTTTATGAGAACTTTCCCATATTTCATTGAATATTTTCTCTCTTTCAGTTTCTTCATTTCGTCTAGCTCTTTTAGTCCAATTTCTTTTTTACTTTGTCATTGATTTTATATGCCCCCCATAATCCTAATAGACAAACCAAAACAATTAATAGACCCATCATAATTTTTGCAAGTACCCCATTCCAAATGTTGGTAAACCAGCTTCCCACCCGGGCAATTTCTTTCCCAAATTTCTCCCAAACACCAAGTTCTTTTAGTTCCTTCAAATCTGTACTATTTCTACTAAGGTTAGTAAGCATGCTTCTAATTTTCTTACTGTTATCTGGAATAAATGAGCAACAATGACGCTCATTAAGCATTTTGCAGACCCCTCCACTCTTTGCTAAAATAATGTCTAAAGCAAGCCGATTTTGAAGAGTCATAGCTCTTTCTGCAGCAAGTTCAGTATCCATCAGGAGTATGGCTCCTGTAAAGTTTGTCAGCATGTTATCCACAATAGTAGACAACTTTTGAATTTTCATAGAATTCAAGATAACCCCTACTGATGGGATTATGGCTCCAAATATATCACCAAGGACAGCCGCCACTGATTCTCGTTTTTGTCTAGAATGTTGTAATTCAGACGTCTTAGGTATTTGTTTTAGGTCATCTATCTGGTATATCTTTGGGAACACTATTCCCAAATAACATGTTCCATACCATCCCTTAGGGAGACCGTAATAAGCATTTAGCCCACAAATGTAATAGATTCCAGGAATCGCTGGATCTTGTCCATTCAACATAAGGGTCCATTTACTCTGAAACAAAAACACATGCCTACACTCACTCGTACCCACAAACAAATTGTCTTGATCTGATTTTGGCCTATATACACGGAGCCTACCTACGTGTAATGCATCTATAGCTAGTTTGCCTTGCGTTTTGATTGCAGTATAAGCATAATCATTTGCACAGGTATGTTTTTCTAATCCTTTCTCTAACCTTTCTTTTAGTACTTTGCGTCTATCATCTGTGTGATCTAGGAAGCTCTTTTCTACAGGCGACAGTAAGCAAGTCAAATTGTTGCGATGTGCATAAGCAGTTCCAAATGTAAGTGTTGGCTCAAAGAATCCTCTAACTATTTTTATATCATGCTCTTTAGCTAGTTTATTTAAGAATTCAATCACAGGCACAAAGGAAAACACAACATCCAAATTTGAATAAAAGTATTGCACATGCTCTTGATTATAGAATCTTGTTAGTAGCAAGCTGCAACTAATTCCATAAGTAAGAGTGAGGCTATGATAGGTAACTCCCTCCTGCACAGACGAAGGAATTTTAGTACATACATAACAATCCTTTGCATCCATTGTTTCCACATACTCATTTAGTAAGCGATAGAAGACATTAATAGAAAGCTCCCCTTTGCATTAGTTCCCTCATGCATATGTCTTGCATCCTGCTCAAATCTCTCCCACAGTGTTAGTTTAGTAGTAGTTTCAGGTTTTGAAGTTGCGTTAATAGTTTCTTTCTCTCTCCATGGCATTCCCACAATCACTCCTACAACCATTATTGCACACACAACACCTATTAAAAGACCTAACCAACCACACACCTTACTTCCCTTGCTACTATTTCTATCGTAAGTCATGTTTGTATAGAATCAGAATAGCAGATCAACAATCAGCTTGAGGAAAAAACTTCTCTCCTTTTTTGTTTTTCTGCGTATATTACAGTGTTTTCGCTCACTCCAGGACCCTTTTCGTCAATTCAGGTTAGCAGCTTGTCGTAATCAGGTTTCTTTTCAAGTCAAGTCCGGTTTTAGTGTCACTTCCAGTAATTTTCTAGAGTTTCTTTCTTTTAGTTTACCAAATTTTCAAAGTTAGCCAAGTCTTCCTTGAGTTTTGTTCAGGTACCGTATTACTGGCCTGGTACTTCTCGATCAAAACAGAATGCTAGGAATTCTTGTTGCCATTCAGATGTTGTAGCATATGCCCATTCAGGACCTGTATATCTTCTATTCGCAATTCTTTTCCTCTTCACTTGTCGTTCTCCTTGTTGTTCTCCTTCACTCAGATCATCAGCTTGCGTGGTATCACTCTCTTCTATTATGGTGTCATTCGATACCTCTCTTATTTTAAGATGCGATTTGTCTGGCCAATTATCACCTCTATGTGTCTTTTCTTGACGTTTCCCTTCAGGACATTTGACAGCGCCCTCCTCTTGTGATATGGTGTTTTCTCTTGGACCTGCAACTGGTTCAGGAGATTCTGACACGTTTTGATTTGTATCTACAGTTTCTCCTTCTCTTTCTCCTTCTAGTTCTGTGTTGGGTTCAGATTCTAACCCGTATTCGTCTACTTCTGGGAGAACCTCTCCTTGGCTTAGTTCTCCTGCTCCCTCTACTGAGATAGGCACTCTGTCACCTCTCTCGAACTCATTGACAGCTTGGGGGACAAGGCTGTTCTCAGTGAGCTCTCCAGTAGTCTCAGTTCCTTCTTGACTGATCTCTGACTCTGAGACTTCTCTTCCTGAAGTTGCTGTACCGGAAACTTCAAGTTCCTCTTCAACAGGACACGTTAACTTTTTCGTGTGACTGGCATGTATCCAGTTGGGAACCCCGGCACACTTCACAGCAGTGGTAGTTGTCAATATTACTTGATACGGTCCTTTCCAACGTGGCTCTAAACACAATTTTCTCACGTGCTTCTTGACAACCACCCAATCTCCAGCTTGCAGGGAGTGGCCTGGATCGCCAATTGGTGGCAACGTGTTAGCTTCCACCTGGTGAGAAAAAGAGCGAATCACGTCAGCCAAACCTTTGCAGTAATCCAACACCATATCATCTGTAATATTCACTAGTGCATTTGCAGGTACTACTGGTAATCTCATTGCTCTGCCCATGAGGATTTCATGGGGGGACAGTCCCTTTTTCTTGTCTGGGGTGTTTTTCATAGACATCAGTACTAGAGGTAAGGCATCTGGCCATTTCATGTTTGTTGAGGCACACATTTTTGCCATTCTTGATTTCAGAGTACCATTCATCTGCTCAACTAGTCCTGATGCTTCAGGGCGATAGCTACAATGCAGCTTTTGTTCAATGTTGAGTGCAGCGCACAGGAGTTTAATCACCTCATTGTCAAAGTGTCTTCCCCTATCTGATTCTATAGAAACCGGAAACCCGAATCTTGGTATCAGTTCCCTGAGTAGTAGTTTTGCAACTGTAAGACTGTCATTCCTACGTGTGGGATATGCCTCAATCCAATGACTGAAAACACACACAATCACCAACACGTACTTCAATCCTCCACAAACAGGCATCTCGATAAAATCCATTTGCATTTTGTTGAATGGACCTCCAGCTCTCCCAATGTGGCTCAAAGTTACCACAGTTCCTTTTCCAGCGTTCATCTGTTGACAGATGACGCACCTGTGGCAAGTAATTTCTGCAGCATGTCTGAATTTTGGATTGAACCAATCAATCTTAAAGGACCTAATCATGGCATCTCTTCCTAGATGTGCCTGCCCATGGTATAGCCGGGCAAACTGTGACAAAAGGCTATTTGGCAAGACCAATTTTCCCTCTTCTGAAACCCATTGGTCATCAGCTCTTTGTACACATTTCATTCTTTGCCAAGAGCGTTTCTCTTCTTTGCTCGCACGACCTTGTAATGTTTTCAGTTCATCTAAGGTGTCAACCACTCGTAATGCCATATTTAAGAGTGTGTCGTTTTCAGATTGTGGTAACAATTCCCATTGTTCCTTAAACGATATACAGTTCAATTCACAAAATCTTGCGACTTGATCTGCATAGCCGTTTCCCATAGACACAAAATCTTGTGACCTGATGTGAGCACTGCACTTCACCACGGCAATTTCTTGAGGTAACAGAATCGCATGCAACAAATCTCTTATTTGTTCACCGTTTTTCACAGGAGAACCAGAGGATGTCATGAAACCCCTCTGTGACCAAAGTTGGCCGAAATCATGCACAATTCCAAATCCGTATCTGCTATCAGTATAGATAGTGACTTTCATTTTACAGCTGCGTGGCATGCTTTAGTAAGGGCAATTAATTCTGCCACTTGTGCAGAGAACACTCTCTCGAGCCAGGAGGCTTCGACAATGCCAGTTATGGTACATACTGCGTAACCGGCTCTCAGTGTTCCGGCAGAGTCTCTAAGACAGGACCCATCAACAAACATGATGCAGTCATTTTCTTTCAATTGAGTGTCCTGAATATCTGGACGAGGTTTGGTGCACAACTCCGTCACCTCAAGAAAATCATGTTCAAATTCTTCCCCGTCTTTGATTTCAGAGTTTTCATTAGGAAGCAAGGTTGCCGGGTTCAGCACAGTGCATCTTTTAAGAGTGACATTCGGTGACCCCAGTATGATCGTCTCATACCTAGTGAGAAGTGCATTTGTCATGTGTTGAGTCTTAGTTCGTGTCAAGAGAATTTCAACTGAATGTGGAACCATTACTGTCAGAGGGTATCCCATGACTATGCCTTCACATTGTAAAAGTCTCTGACCAACTGCTGCGACTGCCCGCAAACAACCCGGTAAGGCTGCTGCGACAGGGTCCAAAGTAGCTGAAAAATATGCTACAGGGCGATTTGCATCTCCATGGACCTGTGTTAAGACAGACAAAGAACAAGCATCACGTTCATGACAAAACAACAGAAAAGGCTTTTCATAGTCTGGCATTCCCAATGCTGGTGCCCTGCACATGCATTCTTTGAATTCTACGAATGACTCAAGCTCCTCTTTTGACAAAGTTATAGTGTATGGCTCATCCTTGACTTCCTTTCATGTCAGTTTTATTAACGGTTTTGAGATGATTGAGAAGTTGGGTATCCACTGACGACAGTAGCCCACCATTCCCAAAAACATCCTGACATCTCTTTTTGTTGTTGGAGGATTCATTTGCAAAACTGCTGTTATTCTTTCCATTGATATTCTTCTGGACCCTTTCTCAATTAAATGTCCCAAGTATTTCACTTCTTTCTGACAATATTGTAACTTTCTGGGCGACACCTTGTGTCCATTCTTTCCCAGATGATTCAGTAATGCAATGGTGTCGTATTTACATCTGTCTCTGGTTTTGGATGCAATTAGCAAATCGTCAATGTACTGCACAAGAGTTGAATTAAAAGGCAGCACAAGAGGTTCCAAATCCTTTTTCAGTATCTGATTGAAGATGGATGGTGACTCTGAGAACCCCTGAGGAATTCTGCACCAACTGTACACTTTATCCAGGAATTTGAAACTGAACAAAAATTGGCTATCCTCATGAAGAGGTATCGAAAAGAAAGCTTGCGATAGGTCTACTACAGTAAACCATTCAGCATCACAGGGAACTTGAAACATTATTACCGCTGGGTTAGGTACCACAGGGCAGCATTTTATCACAATTTCATTTATTTTTCGCAAGTCTTGCACAATTCGAACTTTCCCACAGGGCTTCTTTAAACCCATGATGGGTGAGTTGCATGGACTGCTCAAGACTTCTTTCAGAACTCCTTGTCTGAGAAAATCTGCAATTATTTGTGACACCTCAATGAGGACATCTTGGGCCATGTGATACTGTGACACTTGTGGGAACACTGCATTTGGTTTGATCTGAACTTTGACTGCTTCTACTCCTTTTATTAATCCCACTTCCTTTCCGGTCAAATCCCACACTTTCTCTGTCACTGTTCCCTGTAATTCAACAGGTAAGTCAATCAATGTATGCATTGGGAACAAAGTAATCAAAGGGTAATCTTCATTTGTTCCTGTTTCTTCCTCTATGAAATGACTCTCATCTCCCTCATCGTCACTGTTTGTCTGTACCTCAATTCCATCATTGGAACAGGTAATCGAACATTTTGTCTTACACAGTAAGTCCCTTCCTAGTAAGGATATTGGACTTGAATCACATACAACAAATCTATGCAGCCCTTGGAAGTTGCCAATTTCAACTTGCACCGGATCAGTAATTGGGTTAGTCAGGTACTGATTTGCTACTCCAACCACTCGTATAGTACGCCCTGAGAGAGGTAATCTTGGGACTTCTGCACTTCAAACTGTAGAGCGTGTAGCCCCTGTGTCGACCAAAAAGGAAAACCTTATAGCCCATCACTTTTCCCTCTACAGATGGGCCTCTCTGATCCACCTCTAGGGATGCTGCAAGCCTGCACTCTTCACTGTCTGAGCTGTCATCTGACCAAGCCTCATTCATGCCATTTTCACCTCGTAATGGGAACTGTTGTACAGTGTTATTTTGATTTGTTACCTGACCTGTGACCTGCTGAGGAAGCATCACCTGTTGCTGTACCATTGGAGCCATTGGTAATTGCATTTGCTGTCTAGGCACCATAGGAATCTGCTGTTGCACTGGTTGCATTTGTATTGACTGAAAACGCAGCATTTGTATTTGCTGCATGGGCTGTACCCCTTGCATTTGTACCAAATTATTCTGAAAATTCGGGTTTTGATGTCTCATCTTTGGACCTCGTAAATTTTGTAATGTACCGACATTAGTGCTCTGCTGAACTGCACCATCCTGCACCACATTCGGACACTCCCGTTTCCAGTTCCCCACGCCCCCGCACGCGTGACATGGTAACATCTTTTTCACTCCTTGAACGTCATTTTGAATAACAACATTATTCATGTCCGAACCGCGGTTCACAAACCCTCGACCTCTGCCTCTCGGTTGTGCCTGAAACACACCATTCATTTGCGGTTGTTGTTGTATCATTTGCTGAACTCCATTTCCCTGTATTCCAGCCTGTGCAGCCCTTATCTGCATCACCATCACCTTTTCCTTTAGCTTTTTCTGCTTCAACTCGATCTCATCGCTACAGTACTTTGCATACTGCAATACCTCATCAATAGATTTAGCTTGCCAACAAATCAAATGATTCTTAATCATTTGACTAACTTCTGGTCTCAATCCTTCGACGAATCTAAACACAAGGTGATTCATGTCTTTTGGTTCAATTGTCTCAGTACCACTGTAATGCTTAAATGCTTTCAACAATCTCTCATAATAAGCATGTATTGATTCTTTAACCTCTTGAGAGGTCCGGTCGATTTTCTGCCAATCAGTCACCTTCGGCGACACCTTTTGTTTTAAAAACTCAATCACTTTATGATAATATTTCATCACCTCTTCTAAAGGTGCTCCGGTCACCTTATCTCTTGCCGGCTCCTTTGTCGGCCAATCTACCCCTCTCTTGCACTCGAGCCACAAATCAGGCGGAACAATGATCTCAAACAAAGTATTCAAATCTTCCCAGAGACATTTTGCAAGTTTCACAAACCTGTCTGTTTGTTGATACCACTCGATCGGCTTCTCTCCTAGCCTGGGATAATCATTCGTAGAGGATAAAATGTCTCCTCTAGTCCATGGCACATGTACTAAAACACCACCAGCTGTTTCTCTCATAGGCAATATTTTTACCGAATCCAAATCAGGTGAGGTCTTAGCTTGATTAGACCCTGGACTATCACTCTTTCCCTTATCTCTTTTCTTTGCCCATCTGCCTTCCCACTTTTCCAATGCACCCCAAATTTGTGCACTCTGCAACAATTCTCTCAAATGTGCTTTCATGCCTGCAGATCTCATGTGTTCAAAATCTTTTGAATCAAAATCTAATCTGTAACTCCTTTTCAAATGTTTAGTGTTCCCGATATCGATATTGTATTTATCTGCTAGGTTAGCCAATCTCTGATGTACGTTGCCTACCTCCTTAGTAATTTTGGAACACAAATATCTCAATTCTGCCTCTGTGTATGATTCCAATCTATTTACTCCCTTTGTCCCTTCTACTAATTCGGCAGCTTCTGCCCCTAGTCGTACAAGGTTCAGGTATTCGTCTTGTTTCTCTTTCTCGGGTTCAACTGTGGTCACTGTAGTCTTTTGTGAAGTATAGGTTTTCTCTAACCATTCGTTTAACTGTTGTACCATAAATCCCTGCAGTGAAATGTTCCCTGCATGTATCATTGGAGAATGCGAAGTATTCGTACTCAGGGTTTGGGGAGTTAAAACCCCTAATCCTGCTTGACGCATTGCTTCGAGAGGTGCCCCCACTGGACTAAGGTCCATTAAGGATCTCGGTGTCTCACTTACTTGCTGTCCAGGGGCCATTATCTGTGGAGTTCCCATAGGCCCTCCTCTTATCGCTTCCTGAGTCATCACTCCCTGATCGCACACCCCTGTTTTACCTTGTGCATACAACGGCACTGGGGGACCAACAGTAATAGGTAGTGATATAGCAGCAGGTGTCTGACCCGGACCCAGACTTCTTGGAGCCTCCACTCCATAGGTCTGTTCCAATGTACCTGGAACCGGTACTAATGGCGGTTCCGCTACAGGATTATACCCTGGTATCAACTGTGGGGGTTGGGACATTAACTTCGGCGTCGATTCAATCTGTATTAACTTTGGCTTTGTGTATATCGGTTCTGGCGGCACAATCAAATTCGTGGTAGTTTCAAGCACTGGGACATCAGGATAGATTCTCTTTATCTGTGGTGGTGGTTGCAATTGTATCGGCATGTCGGGTGCAGTGGGTACACTGACACCATTTTGTGTCAAAGCTGTATCGTTAGTCTGTACCATATTAGTAACTCCCTTTTCCTGTGTCTGGTTCCCAGGATCTAAGCTAGTACTTGGAGCAGTGTCGCTCACCGCATATGGTGGCGGACGATCATGTAACAATCTATCCATAAATTCCTCATCGTCTGAATCATCGTCTTCTTCCCAGGATCTTTTATTTTCTTTAGATTTGCCTGAGTCTTTATCAGTTTTACAGGAGGCTTTCTTTCCCTGTGTTTCTTCCCCCTGAGTTATTGCTGGGAATAACTTCAACCCATCTACGATGCCCCTTCTCCACATTTTGCTCTTGTTGTCCCACCTAGCCTCTGCATAGGATTTTTCTGCCCTTCTCAGTCTTCTCTGAAACCTTTCTTGTCTATGTTTAAGAGCCATTAACTCCCAAATTGCTAAAGCCTCATATTGCGCCGGTCTTGGAGGTGGCTTTTGTGTACTTAACATCCACCTCAGATTTTCTAGTACCTTTGGATTGAACGTCCCATGTTCTGGGAACGCTAAACACCCTTCTTTCTCTGTTAATTTGCGCCACTGTTTCATCCATAAACAAGGCGCAACACCTTTCTCTTCCATGACCGTATAAGCTGGCGTACCCTCAGGTGGTGTAGGTTCCCCATCAGTTGCTACAATATATACATCTCCCTTTAGAGCGCTCTTGAATGCTTTGACAAAATTCATTTTTGCAATTCTCTTATTTTATATTTGATCAGAAATGGCTTAGTTCCCAGGACACTCTTCACCTGCCCTTTCTCAACCTATTGCCTCTCACGGACGGCAGCCAATCCGTGCGCGACCCTTCTTGACATCCGACCTATCTCAGCGCGGCACCACTGACGTCACACTCACACACACAGCAGCTGACAAAGTCTTGCAGCTTGTCCGCTCCTCACTGACCCTTACAACTCACACAAACTAATGCAAATTATTGCGAGCACCTTAAAATGACAACACAAATCTGTCGGTTTACTACAGGAAGGGTAACACATTTGCTTCAGAACTTTACAGAGATTTCACTTGAAGCCTCAGCCGCTACTCTCTCCTTATCAGTTCCCGCATACGCAAACAGAATTCGACCCGCAAATTCTACTCTCGACTTGTCAATGACTCCTTCTAGTGCACTTTAGAATTTGTCAAATCTCCATTGAAGGTTTCATACATTCATTATAACTCGAATCGACTTGTCAACCACGCCCAATTGACCTAATAAACCACACAGATTACAACATAGACCACATTTATCTTCATACTCTGGAGTCTTAGACCTCAAGAGGTCCGTACACAACAACCAACCACGTGGATAATTTTGAGCAACAAGCGCTACATTCACATGAAGTACGCCGACTTCCCTACTCTCATACTGTGGAGTACGCCTACCCCTTCTAAACAACACTTAATTTGGCCTAATTCACACAGATTTTCACAAACACCTGCAAATTGCATAAGCTTAGGCAAGCGCAAAAGACCCTAAACACACATATTATGGCGCCGAGAACATTCCCAACTCATTTAGGCAGGCTCCGAGATCCCAGGAAAGCAATGGCGAGCTTAGCAACCCATCATACCTCCGAATTGCATTATCACAGAAAAACTAATTAAACAATGAATCTCCGTCTTAGGGCCCCCAAGGGCCAAACCGTCGCTCTGCTACCAGAACTGTTAACGCGTCCTTCTATGTCAATTTAGACACATTAGGACTCGTTTTAGGCCGATGAATCTTTTGGCCCAGTGGTGAGACACCGTAAGACGAGGTAACTGATCAATATATCAAGCAATATATGAATAATATTATCAACATATATCACCACAATATATCTCAATTTAGAAATTGGTTAAAACTGTCGGCGCAACCATGACATTTCAGTCATGAATAACCACACCTTATTGAAGTTTTGTGAATTTTATTCCCTATTGATTACAATCTAATAGCAGATGTATTAATCTCAAAACCAAGAACCAAAAGAGCATAGTCACGATACAGCAACTGTGACGATATTTTGATAATGCAAAGATCACAAACATAAAATACCAATGTGAGATATACACAGATCAGAGTGCATAGGACATCATATAGGTCTTAGTTCAGCATAGTACAATGTCAGTCACTTCTATTTGCGTCAGTCAAGTGATTACCTAACCTAACCACTGATTAGCATCAGCATGTTGGGGTTCATGCAAAACAATTTAGAACATCAATTTGGAAAACATCTAACTAAGGTCTCTAATCAAAAATACACAGCAGTTGGTACCTAGAAAGGAAAAGCAAATAGACAAATTACAAGAGCAACTGTCATAATTACCCTCCTCAGCAAAGAGTCAGCATACAGGATCAGTCTTCGTCTTCAGGACATCAGTTGAATCACCGTCAGTCTATCTAGTCTAAGGGCGGGGGACACTTCCCTCATAAGGAGGAAAAGTGTAATGGGGCGACTAAGGGTGAGGATGGTTAGTAAGTCTCAAATCACCAAACAGAGTGACAGAGTTTCTGGATGCAATCAATATCATTCCCTACCTAGTTCTCTTGAGTCTTGTGTGTCATGGGTTTTTATCCCCTTTTGGCAATACCTTCCCCCAAAATTCTATTGGATAATCATTTCACCCCACTATCTGTAACCTATCAAATTATACATTAAGTAATGCACTTGTCATTTCGCGATAATTATTAACATTTTGATTGGTCTTCATAATTGACGTTTTTCGTAGGTGGCACATCCGGGGTTACTTCATTCTCTGGCACACTCTTCGGGTCAAAAGTTATCTTTTCCATGGTAGAACGTCCTTGAAAGTTTCCATATTTTGTTGCAAAGCGTATAAACTTTATACTAAAGCAGCTAGCATGCGGATGAGAAAAACTAGCATTGTTGCAAAAACGAAGAAGAGAACAAATGCTGGGTCATGGCCCTTTTGCAAGTCAGCACACTGGAGAAACAGAAAAATATGCTTTAATATGAGAGCTACACAGCTAATTCTTCGGCTCACGCTAACTTAAGGCTTATGGATTCTAATAAATGCAATCTTCGTACGTGTTAACATATTCAATTAATCAAAATACAAGTAATCTTTTCTTCTTATTAATATTAGTATATGCGTACAATAATTCTTCATTTTTAGAATACGTTTCAATGAATAATATTATTAATGCAGCATTGTTAAATATAAGCATTTCACATCTAAAATAGATAATGTTTAAACTACGCTCTCTCAGTACCTCCTCTGATGACGCTCGTCATCACAAATCTTTTCTTCGAACTAATTTTTCACCTTGCGCATGATGCGCATTTCAACATCTTGCCCTTTATGAGAACTTTCCCATATTTCATTTAATATTTTCTCTCTTTCAGTTTCTTCATTTCGTCTGGCTCTTTTAGTCCAATTTCTTTTTACTTTGTCATTGATTTTACATGCCCCCCATAATCCTAATAGACAAACCAAAACAATTAATAGACCCATCATAATTTTTGCAAGTACCCCATTCCAAATGTTGGTAAACCAGCTTCCCACCCGGGCAAATTCTTTCCCAAATTTCTCCCAAACACCAAGTTCTTTTAGTTCCTTCAAATCTGTACTATTTCTAGTAAGGTTAGTAAGCATGCTTCTAATTTTCTTACTGTTATCTGGAATAAATGAGCAACAATGACGCTCATTAAGCATTTTGCAGACCCCTCCACTCTTTGCTAAAATAATGTCTAAAGCAAGCCGATTTTGAAGAGTCATAGCTCTTTCTGCAGCAAGTTCAGTGTCCATCAGGAGTATGGCTCCTGTAAAGTTTGTCAGCATGTTATCCACAATAGTAGACAACCTTTGAATTTTCATAGAATTCAGGATAACCCCTACTGATGGGAATATGGCTCCAAATATATCACCAAGGACAGCCGCCACTGATTCTCGTTTTTGTCTAAAATGTTGTAATTCAGACGTCTTAGGTATTTGTTTTAGGTCATCTATCTGGTATATCTTTGGGAACACTATTCCCAAATAACATGTTCCATACCATCCCTTAGGGAGACCGTAATAAGCATTTAGCCCACAAATGTAATAGATTCCAGGAATCGCTGGATCTTGTCCATTCAACATAAGGGTCCATTTACTCTGAAACAAAAACACATGCCTACACTCACTCGTACCCACAAACAAATTGTATTGATCTGATTTTGGCCTATATACACAGAGCCTACCTACGTGTAATGCATCTATAGCTAGTTTGCCTTGCGTTTTGATTGCAGTATAAGCATAATCATTTGCATAGGTATGTTTTTCTAATCCTTTCTCTAACCTTTCTTTTAGTACTTTGCGTCTATCATCTGTGTGATCTAGGAAGCTCTTTTCTACAGGCGACAGTAAGCAAGTCAAATTGTTGCGATGTGCATAAGCAGTTCCAAATGTAAGTGTTGGCTCAAAGAATCTTCTAACTATTTTTATATCATGCTCTTTAGCTAGTTTATTTAAGAATTCAATCACAGGCACAAAGGAAAACACAACATCCAAATTCGAATAAAAGTATTGCACATGCTCTTGATTATAGAATCTTGTTAGTAGCAAGCTGCAACTAATTCCATAAGTAAGAGGGAGGCTATGATAGGTAACTCCCTCCTGCACAGACAAAGGAATTTTAGTACATACATAACAATCCTTTGCATCCATTGTTTCCACATACTCATTTAGTAAGCGATAGAAGACATTCGTAGAAAGCTCCCCTTTGCATTAGTTCCCTCATGCATATGTCTTGCATCCTGCTCAAATCTCTCCCACGGTGCTAGTTTAGTAGTAGTTTCAGGTTTTGAAGTTGCGTTAATAGTTTCTTTCTCTCTCCATGGCATTCCCACAATCACTCCTACAACCATTATTGCACACACAACACCTATTAAAAGACCTAACCAACCACACACCTTACTTCCCTTGCTACTATTTCTATTGTAAGCCATGTTTGTATAGAATCAGAATAGCAGATCAACAATCAGCTTGAGGAAAAAACTTCTCTCCTTTTTTGTTTTTCTGCGTATATTACAGCGTTTTCGCTCACTCCAGGACCCTTTTCGTCAATTCAGGTTAGCAGCTTGTCGTAATCAGGTTTCTTTTCAAGTCAAGTCCGGTTTTAGTGTCACTTCCAGTAATTTTCTAGAGTTTCTTTCTTTTAGTTTACCAAATTTTCAAAGTTAGCCAAGTCTTCCTTGAGTTTTGTTCAGGTACCGTAATACTGGCCTGGTACTTCTCGATCAAAACAGAATGCTAGGAATTCTTGTTGCCATTCAGATGTTGTAGCATGTGCCCATTCAGGACCTGTATATCTTCTGTTCGCAATTCTTTTCCTCTTCACTCGTCGTTCTCCTTGTTGTTCTCCTTCACTCAGATCATCAGCTTGCGTGGTATTACTCTCTTCTATTATGGTGTCATTCGATACCTCTCCTATTTTAAGATGCGATTTGTCTGGCCAATTATCACCTCTTTGTGTCTTTTCTTGACGTTTCCCTTCAGGACATTGGACAGCGCCCTCCTCTTGTGATATGGTGTTTTCTCTTGGACCTGCAACTGGTTCCGGAGATTCTGACACGTTTTGATTTGTATCTACAGTTTCTCTTTCTCTTTCTCTTTCTCCTTCTAGTTCTGTGTTGGGTTCAGATTCTAACCCGTATTCGTCTACTTCTGGGAGAACCTCTCCTTGGCTTAGTTCTCCTGCTCCCTCTACTGAGATAGGCACTCTGTCACCTCTCTCGAACTCATTGACAGCTTGGGGGACAAGGCTGTTCTCAGTGAGCTCTCCAGTAGTCTCAGTTCCTTCTTGACTGATCTCTGACTCTGAGACTTCTCTTCCTGAAGTTGCTGTACCGGAAACTTCAAGTTCCTCTTCAACAGGACACGTTAACTTTTTCGTGTGACTGGCATGTATCCAGTTGGGAACCCCGGCACACTTCACAGCAGTGGTAGTCGTCAATATTACTTGATACGGTCCTTTCCAACGTGGCTCTAAACACAATTTTCTCACGTGCTTCTTGACAACCACCCAATCTCCAGCTTGCAGAGAGTGGCCTGGATCGCCAATTGGTGGCAACGTGTTAGCTTCCACCTGGTGAGAAAAAGAGCGAATCACGTCAGCCAAACCTTTGCAGTAATCCAACACCATATCATCTGTAATATTCACTAGTGCATTTGCAGGTACTGCTGGTAATCTCATTGCTCTGCCCATGAGGATTTCATGGGGGGACAGTCCCGTTTTCTTGTCTGGGGTGTTTCTCATAGACATCAGTACTAGAGGTAAGGCATCTGGCCATTTCATGTTTGTTGCTGCACACATTTTTGCCATTCTTGATTTCAGAGTACCATTCATCTGCTCAACTAGTCCTGATGCTTCAGGGCGATAGCTACAATGCAGCTTTTGTTCAATGTTGAGTGCAGCGCACAGGAGTTTAATCACCTCATTGTCAAAGTGTCTTCCCCTATCTGATTCTATAGAAACCGGAAACCCGAATCTTGGTATCAGTTCCCTGAGTAGTAGTTTTGCAACTGTAAGACTGTCATTCCTACGTGTGGGATATGCCTCAATCCAATGACTGAAAACACACACAATCACCAACACGTACTTCAATCCTCCACAAACAGGCCTCTCGATAAAATCCATTTGCATTTTGTTGAATGGACCTCCAGCTCTCCCAATGTGGCTCAAAGTTACCACAGTTCCTTTTCCAGCATTCATCTGTTGACAGATGACGCACCTGTGGCAAGTAAGTTCTGCAGCATGTCTGAATTTTGGATTGAACCAATCAATCTTAAAGGACCTAATCATGGCATCTCTTCCTAGATGTGCCTGCCCATGGTATAGCCGGGCAAACTGTGACAAAAGGCTATTTGGCAAGACCAATTTTCCCTCTTCTGAAACCCATTCGTCATCAGCTCTTTGTACACATTGCATTCTTTGCCAAGAGCGTTTCTCTTCTTTGCTCGCACGACCTTGTAATGTTTTCAGTTCATCTAAGGTGTCAACCACTCGTAATGCCATATTTAAGTGTGTGTCGTTTTCAGATTGTGGTAACAATTCCCATTGTTCCTTAAACGATATACAGTTCAATGCACAAAATCTTGCGACTTGATCTGCATAGCCGCTTCCCATAGACACAAAATCTTGTGACCTGATGTGAGCACTGCACTTCACCACGGCAATTTCTTGAGGTAACTGAATCGCATGCAACAAATCTCTTATTTGTTCACCGTTTTTCACAGGAGAACCAGAGGATGTCATGAAACCCATCTGTGACCAAAGTTGGCCGAAATCATGCACAATTCCAAATCCGTATCTGCTATCAGTATAGATAGTGACTTTCAAATTTACAGCTGCGTGGCATGCTTTAGTAAGGGCAATTAATTCTGCCACTTGTGCAGAGAACACTCTCTTGAGCCAGGAGGCTTCGACAATGCCAGTTATGGTACATACTGCGTAACCGGCTCTCAGTGTTCCGGCAGAGTCTCTAAGACAGGACCCATCAACAAACATGATGCAGTAATTTTCTTTCAATTGAGTGTCCTGAATATCTGGACGAGGTTTGGTGCACAACTCCGTCACCTCAAGAAAATCATGTTCAAATTCTTCCCCGTCTTTGATTTCAGTGTTTTCATTAGGAAGCAAGGTTGCCGGGTTCAGCACAGTGCATCTTTTAAGAGTGACATTCGGTGACCCCAGTATGATCGTCTCATACCTAGTGAGAAGTGCATTTGTCATGTGTTGAGTCTTAGTTCGTGTCAAGAGAATTTCAACTGAATGTGGAACCATTACTGTCAGAGGGTATCCCATGACTATGCCTTCACATTGTAAAAGGCTCTGACCAACTGCTGCGACTGCCCGCAAACAACCCGGTAAGGCTGCTGCGACAGGGTCCAAAGTAGCTGAAAAATATGCTACAGGGCGATTTGCATCTCCATGGACCTATGTTAAGACAGACAAAGAACAAGCATCACGTTCATGGCAAAACAACAGAAAAGGCTTTTCATAGTCTGGCATTCCCAATGCTGGTGCCCTGCACATGCATTCTTTTAATTCTACGAATGACTCAAGCTCCTCTTTTGACAAAGTTATAGTGTATGGCTCATCCTTGACTTCCTTTCCTGTCAGTTTTATTAACGGTTTTGAGATGATTGAGAAGGTGGGTATCCACTGACGACAGTAGCCCACCATTCCCAAAAACATCCTGACATCTCTTTTTGTTGTTGGAGGATTCATTTGCAAAACTGCTGTTATTCTTTCCATTGATATTCTTCTGGACCCTTTCTCAATTAAATGTCCCAAGTATTTCACTTCTTTCTGACAATATTGTAACTTTCTGGGCGACACCTTGTGTCCATTCTTTCCCAGATGTTTCAGTAATGCAATGGTGTCGTATTTACATCTGTCTCTGGTTTTGGATGCAATTAGCAAATCGTCGATGTACTGCACAAGAGTTGAATTAAAAGGCAGCACAAGAGGTTCCAAATCCTTTTTCAGTATCTGATTGAAGATGGATGGTGACTCTGAGAACCCCTGAGGAATTCTGCACCGACTGTACACTTTATCCAGGAATTTGAAACTGAACAAAAATTGGCTATCCTCATGAAGAGGTATCGAAAAGAAAGCTTGCGATAGGTCTACTACGGTAAACCATTCAGCATCACAGGGAACTTGAAACATTATTACCGCTGGGTTAGGTACCACAGGGCAGCATTTTATCACAATTTCATTTATTTTTCGCAAGTCTTGCACAATTCGAACTTTCCCACAGGGCTTCTTTAAACCCATGATGGGTGAGTTGCATGGACTGCTCAAGACTTCTTTCAGAACTCCTTGTCTGAGAAAATCTGCAATTATTTGTGACACCTCAATGAGGACATCTTGGGTCATGTGATACTGTGACACTTGTGGGAACACTGCATTTGGTTTGATCTGAACTTTGATTGCTTCTACTCCTTTTATTAATCCCACTTCCTTTCCGGTCAAATCCCACACTTTCTCTGTCACTGTTCCCTGTAATTCAACAGGTAAGTCAATCAATGTATGCATTGGGAATAAAGTAATCAAAGGGTAATCTTCATTTGTTCCTGTTTTTTCCTCTATGAAATGACTCTCATCTCCCTCATCGTCACTGTTTGTCTGTACCTCAATTCCATCATTGGAACAGGTAATCGAACATTTTGTCTTACACAGTAAGTCCCTTCCTAGTAAGGATATTGGACTTGAATCACATACAACAAATCTATGCAGCCCTTGGAAGTTGCCAATTTCAACTTGCACCGGATCAGTAATTGGGTTAGTCAGGTACTGATTTGCTACTCCAACCACTCGTATAGTACGCCCTGAGAGAGGTAATCTTGGGACTTCTGCACTTCGAACTGTAGAGCGTGTAGCCCCTGTGTCGACCAAAAATGAAACCTTATAGCCCATCACTTTTCCCTCTACATATGGGCCTCTCTGATCCACCTCTAGGGATGCTGCAAGCCTGTACTCTTCACTGTCTGAGCTGTCATCTGACCAAGCCTCATTCATGCCATTTTCACCTCGTAATGGGAACTGTTGTACAGTGTTATTTTGATTTGTTACCTGACCTGTGACCTGCTGAGGAAGCATCACCTGTTGCTGTACCATTGGAGCCATTGGTAATTGCATTTGCTGTCTAGGCACCATAGGAATCTGCTGTTGCACTGGTTGCATTTGTATTGACTGAAAACGCAGCATTTGTATTTGCTGCATGGGCTGTACCCCTTGCATTTGTACCAAATTATTCTGAAAATTCGGGTTTTGATGTCTCATCTTTGGACCTCGTAAATTTTGTAATGTACCGACATTAGTGCTCTGCTGAACTGCACCATCCTGCACCACATTCGGACACTCCCGTTTCCAGTTCCCCACGCCCCCGGACGCGTGACATGGTAACATCTTTTTCACTCCTTGAACGTCATTTTGAATAACAACATTATTCATGTCCGAACCACGGTTCACAAACCCTCGACCTCTGCCTCTAGGTTGTGCCTGAAACACACCATTCATTTGCGGTTGTTGTTGTATCATTTGCTGAACTCCATTTCCCTGCATTCCAGCCTGTGCAGCCCTTATCTGCATCACCATCACCTTTTCCTTTAGCTTTTTCTGCTTCAACTCGATCTCATCGCTACAGTACTTTGCATACTGCAATACCTCATCAATCGGTTTAGCTTGCCAACAAATCAAATGATTCTTAATCATTTGACTAACTTCTGGTCTCAATCCTTCAACGAATCTAAACACAAGGTGATTCATGTCTTTTGGTTCAATTGTCTCAGTACCACTGTAATGCTTAAATGCTTTCAACAATCTCTCATAATAAGCATGTATTGATTCTTTAACCTCTTGAGAGGTCCGGTCGATTTTCTGCCAATCAGTCACCTTCGGCGACACCTTTTGTTTTAAAAACTCAATCACTTTATGATAATATTTCATCACCTCTTCTGAAGGTGCTCCGGTCACCTTATCTCTTGCCGGCTCCTTTGTCGGCCAATCTACCCCTCTCTTGCACTCGAGCCACAAATCAGGCGGAACAATGATCTCAAACAAAGTATTCAAATCTTCCCAGAGACATTTTGCAAGTTTCACAAACCTGTCTGTTTGTTGATACCACTCGATCGGCTTCTCTCCTAGCCTGGGATAATCATTCGTAAAGGATAAAATGTCTCCTCTAGTCCATGGCACATGTACTAAAACACCACCAGCTGTTTCTCTCATAGGCAATATTTTTACCGAATCCAAATCAGGTGAGGTCCTAGCTTGATTAGACCCTGGACTATCACTCTTTCCCTTATCTCTTTTCTTTGCCCATCTGCCTTCCCACTTTTCCAATGCACCCCAAATTTGTGCACTCTGCAACAATTCTCTCAAATGTGCTTTCATGCCTGCAGATCTCATGTGTTCAAAACCTTTAAATCAAAATCTAATCTGTAACTCCTTTTCAAATGTTTAGTGTTCCTGATATCTATATTGTATTTATCTGCTAGTTTTGCCAATCTCTGATGTACGTTGCCTACCTCCTTAGTAATTTTGGGACACAAATATCTAAATTCTGCCTCTGTGTATGATTCCAATCTATTTACTCCCTTTGTCCCTTCTACTAATTCGGCAGCTTCTGCCCCTAGTCGTACAAGGTTCAGGTATTCGTCTTGTTTCTCTTTCTCGGGTTCAACTGTGGTCACTGTAGTCTTTTGTGAAGTATAGGTTTTCTCTAACCATTAGTTTAACTGTTGTACCGTAAATCCCTGCAGTGAAATGTTCCCTGCATGTATCATTGGAGAATGCGAAGTATTCGTACTCAGGGTTTGGGGAGTTAAAACTCCTAATCCTGCTTGACGCATTGCTTCGAGAGGTGCCCCCACTGGACTAAGGTCCATTAAGGGTCTCGGTGTCTCTCTTACTTGCTCTCCAGGGGCTATTATCTGTGGAGTTCCCATAGGCCCTCCTCTTATCGCTTCCTGAGTCATCACTCCCTGATCGCACACCCCTGTTTTACCTTGTGCATTCAACGGCACTGGGGGACCAACAGTAATAGGTAGTGATATAGCAGCAGGTGTCTGACCCGGACCCAGACTTCTTGGAGCCTCCACTCCATAGGTCTGTTCCAATGTACCTGGAACCGGTACTAATGGCGGTTCCGCTACAGGATTATACCCTGGTATCAACTGTGGGGGTTGGGACATTAACTTCGGAGTCGATTCAATCTGTATTAACTTTGGCTTTGTGTATATCGGTTCTGGCGGCACAATCAAATTCATGGTAGTTTCAAGCACTGGGACATCAGGATAGATTCTCTTTATCTGTGGTGGTGGTTGCAATTGTATCGGCATGTCGGGTGCAGTGGGTACACTGACACCATTTTGTGTCAAAGCTGTATCGTTAGTCTGTACCGTATTAGTAACTCCCTTTTCCTGTGTCTGGTTCCCAGGATCTAAGCTAGTACTTGGAGCAGTGTCGCTCACCGCATATGGTGGCGGACGATCATGTAACAATCTATCCATAAATTCCTCATCGTCTGAATCATCGTCTTCTTCCCAGGATCTTTTATTTTCTTTAGATTTGCCTGAGTCTTTATCAGTTTTACAGGAGGCTTTCTTTCCCTGTGTTTCTTCCCCCTGAGTTATTGCTGGGAATAACTTCAACCCATCTACGATGCCCCTTCTCCACATTTTGCTCTCGTTGTCCCACCTAGCCTCTGCATAGGATTTTTCTGCCCTTCTCAGTCTTCTCTGAAACCTTTCTTGTCTATGTTTAAGAGCCATTAACTCCCAAATTGCTAAAGCCTCATATTGCGCCGGTCTTGGAGGTGGCTTTTGTGTACTTAACATCCACCTCAGATTTTCTAGTACCTTTGGATTGAACGTCCCATGTTCTGGGAACGCTAAACACCCTTCTTTCTCTGTTAATTTGCGCCACTGTTTCATCCATAAACAAGGCGCAACACCTTTCTCTTCCATGACCGTATAAGCTGGCGTACCCTCAGGTGGTGTAGGTTCCCCATCAGTTGCTACAATATATACATCTCCCTTTAGAGCGCTCTTGAATGCTTTGACAAAATTCATTTTTGCAATTCTCTTATTTTATATTTGATCAGAAATGGCTTAGTTCCCAGCACACTCTTCACCCGCCCTTTCCCAACCTATTGCCTCTCACGGACGGCAGCCAATCCGTGCGCGACCCTTCTTGACATCCGACCTATCTCAGCGCGGCACCACTGACGTCACACTCACACACACAGCAGCTGACAAAGTCTTGCAGCTTGTCCGCTCCTCACTGACCCTTACAACTCACACAAACTAATGCAAATTATTGCGAGCACCTTAAAATGACAACACAAATCTGTCGGTTTACTACAGGAAGGGTAACACATTCGCTTCAGAACTTTACAGAGATTTCACTTGAAGCCTCAGCCGCTACTCTCTCCTTATCAGTTCCCGCATACGCAAACAGAATTCGACCCGCAAATTCTACTCTCGACTTGTCAATGACTCCTTCTAGTGCACTTTAGAATTTGTCAAATTTCTATCGAAGGTTTCATACATTCATTATAACTCGAATCGACTTGTCAACCACGCCCAATTGACCTAATAAACCGCACAGATTACAACATAGACCACATTTATCTTCATACTCCGGAGTCTTAGACCTCAACAGGTCCATACACAACAACCAACCACGTGGATAATTTTGAGCAACAAGCGCTACATTCACATGAAGTACGCCGACTTCCCTACTCTCATACTGTGGAGTACGCCTACCCCTTCTAAACAACACTTAATTTGGCCTAATTCACACAGATTTTCACAAACACCTGCAAATTGCATAAGCTTAGGCAAGCGCAAAAGACCCTAACCACACATATTATGGCGCCAAGAACATTCCCAACTCATTTAGGCAGGCTCCGAGATCCCAGGAAAGCCATGGTGAGCTTAGCAACCCATCATACCTCCGAATTGCATTATCACAGAAAAACAAATTAAACAATAAATCTCCGTCTTAGGGCCCCCAAGGGCCAAACCGTCGCTCTGCTACCAGAACTGTTAATGCGTCCTTCTATGTCAATTTATACACATTAGGACTCGTTTTAGGCCGATCAATCTTTTGACACAGTGGTGAGACACCGTTAGACGAGGTAACTGATCAATATATCAAGCAATATATGAATAATATTATCAACATATATCACCACAATATATCTCAATTTAGAAATTGGTTAAAACTGTCGGCGCAACCATGACCTTTCAGTCATGAATAACCACACCTTATTGAAGTTTTGTGAATTTTATTCCCTATTGATTACAATCTAATAGCAGATGTATTAATCTCAAAACCAAGAAGCAAAAGAGCATAGTCACGATACAGCAACTGTGACGATATTTTGATAATGCAAAGATCACAAACATAAAATACCAATGTGAGATATACACAGATCAGAGTACATAGGACATCATATACGTCTTAGTTCAGCATAGTACAATGTCAGTCACTTCCATTTGCGTCAGTCAACTGATTACCTAACCTAACCACTAATTAGCATCAGCATGTTGGTCTTCATGCAAAACAATTTAGAACATCAATTTGGAAAACATCTAACTAAGGTCTCTAATCAAAAATACACAGCAGTTGGTACCTAGAAAGGAAAAGCAAATAGACAAATTACAAGAGCAACTGTCATAATTACCCTCCTCAGCAATGAGTCAGCATACAGGATCAGTCTTCGTCTTCAGGACATCAGTTGAATCACCGTCAGTCTATCTAGTCTAAGGGCGGGGGACACTTACCTCATAAGGAGGAAAAGTGTAATGGGGCGACTAAGGTTGAGGATGGTTAGTAAGTCTCAAATCACCAAACAGAGTGACAGAGTTTCTGGATGCAATCAATATCATTCCCTACCTAGTTCTCTCGAGTCTTCTGTGTCATGGGTTTTCATCCCCTTTTGGCAATACCTTCCCCCAAAATTCTATTGGATAATCATTTCACCCCACTATCTGTAACCTATCAAATTATACATTAAGTAATGCACTTGTCATTTCGCGATAATTATTAACATTTTGATTGGTCTTCATAATTGACGTTTTTCGTAGGTGGCACATCCGGGGTTACTTCATTCTCTGGCACACTCTTCGGGTCAAAAGTTATCTTTTTCATGGTAGAACGTCCTTGAAAGTTTCCAAAGCGTATAAACTTTATACTAAAGCAGCTAGCATGCGGATGAGAAAAACTAGCATTGTTGCAAAAACGAAGAAGAGAACAAATGCTGGGTCATGGCCCTTTTGCAAGTCAGCACACTGGAGAAACAGAAAAATATGCTTTAATATGAGAGCTACACAGCTAATTCTTCGGCTCACGCTAACTTAAGGCTTATGGATTCTAATAAATGCAATCTTCGTACGTGTTAACATATTCAATTAATCAAAATACAAGTAATCTTTTCTTCTTATTAATATTAGTATATGCGTACAATAATTCTTCATTTTTAGAATACGTTTCAATGAATAATATCATTAATGCAGCATTGTTAAATATAAGCATTTCACATCTAAAATAGATAATGTTTAAACTACGCTCTCTCATAGGTATAGGGGCAACACAAACCATATACTCCAAAAGTGGAATGCGAACCACGAATGGACCCCAAACCTATGTGAGCTTGTAGAGGGTCGCTGGGACTGTAAACAAAACAGTGAGGGTTAGAAAAATAGCCCTCCCCAAGATCCTGTAAGGTAGGTGTAAAGTGCACCTACAACCCCCAGAGAGCACAGAGGTCGTGATAGGGGGATTCTGTAAGGAAAACCAACACCAGCAATGCAACAACAGTGGATTTCTGGACCTGAGTACCTGTAAGACAAAGGGACCAAGTTCAAGAGTCGCGACAGTGTCGAGAGTGGGCAGGAGCCCAGGAAATGCCAGCTGAGGGTGCAAGGAAGCTGCCACCAGATGGAAGAAGCTTGGTGTTTTGCAAGAACGAAGAGGACTAGGAACTTCCCCTTTGGAGGATGGATGTCCCACGTCGTGAAGAAGCTTGCAGAGGTGTTCCCACGCAGAAAGACTGCAAACAAGGCTTGCTAGCTGCAAGGGTCACGGTTAGGGTTTTTGGATGCTGCTGTGGCCCAGGAGGGACCAGGATGTCGCCACTTCGATGAGGAGACAGAGTGGGCGCCCAGCAAGTCAGGGAGCTCTCACAGAAGCAGGGAGCACCTGCAGAAGTACCGGATCAGGCACTTAGAAGAGGAGTGAACCGGAGTCCACCGGAAGTCAGAAAAGGGAACCCACGACGCCGGAGGACAACTCAGAAGGTTGTGCACTGCAGGTTAGAGTGTCGGGACCCAGGCTTGGCTGTGCACGAAGGAAATCCTGGAAGAGTGCACAGGAGCCAGAGCAGGTGCAAATCATGCGCTACCCAGCAATGCAGTCTAGAGTGGGGAGGCAAGGACTTACCTCCATCAAACTTGGACTGAAGAGTCACTGGACTGTGGGAGTTACTTGGACAGAGTTGCTGAGTTCCAGGGACTACGCTCGTTGTGCTGAGAGGGGACCCAGAGGACCGGTGATGCAGTCTTTTGTTGCCTGCGGTTGCAGGGGGAAGATTCCATCGACCCACGGGAGATTTCTTCAGAGCTCCTGGTGCAAGAAGGAGGCAGGCTACCCCCAGAGCATGCAGCACCAGGAAACAGTCGAGAAAGCCAGCAGGATGAAGCGATACAAGGTTGCAGTAGTCGTCTTTGCTACTTTGTTGCGGTTTTGCAGGCATCCTGAGCAGTCAGCGGTCGATCCTTTGGCAGAAGGTGAAGAGTGAGATGCAGAGGAACTCTGGTGAGCTCTTGCATTCGGTATCTGAAGAATTCCCCAAAGCAGAGACCCTAAATAGCCAGAAAAGGAGGCTTGGCTACCTAGGAAGGAGGATTGGCTACTAAGAGAGGTAAGAGCCTATCAGAAGGAGTTTCTGATGTCACCTGCTGGCACTGGCCACTCAGAGCAGTCCAGTGTGCCAGCAACACCTCTGTTTCCAAGATGGCAGAGGTCTGGGGCACACTGGAGGAGCTCTGGGCACCTCCCCTGGGAGGTGCATGTCAGGGGAGTGGTCACTCCCCTTTCCTTTGTCCAGTTTCACGCCAGAGCAGGGCTGGGGGATCCCTAAACTGGTGTAGACTGGCTTATGCCGAGATGGGCAGCATCTGTGCCCATCAAAGCATTTCCAGAGGCTGGGGGAGGCTACTCCTCCCCAGCCATCACACCTGTTTCCAAAGGGAGAGGGTGTCACACCCTCTCTCAGAGGAAATCCTTTGTTCTGCCTTCCTGGGCCAGGGCTGCCTGGACCCCAGGAGGGCAGAAACCTGTCTGAGGGGTTGGCAGCAGCAGAAGCTGCAGTGGAGACCCCAGAAAGGCAGTTTGGCAGTACCCTGGTTATGTGCTAGAGACCCGGGGGATCATGGAATTGTCTCCCCAATGCCAGAATGGCATTGGGGTGACAATTCCATGATCTTAGACATGTTACATGGCCATGTTCGGAGTTACCATTGTGACACTATACATAGGTAGTGACCTATGTATAGTGCACGCGTGAAATGGTGTCCCCACACTCACAAAGTCCGGGGAATTTGCCCTGAACAATGTGGGGCACCTTGGCTAGTGCCAGGGTGCCCACACACTAAGTAACTTTGCACCCAACCTTCACCAGGTGAAGGTTAGACATATAGGTGACTTATAAGTTACTTAAGTGCAGTGGTAAATGGCTGTGAAATAATGTGGACGTTATTTCGCTCAGGCTGCACTGGTAGGCCTGTGTAAGAATAGTCAGATCTCCCTATGGGTGGCAAAAGAAATGCTGCAGCCCATAGGGATCTCCTGGACCCCAATACCCTGGGTACCTTAGTACCATATACTAGGGAATTATAAGGGTGTTCCAGTATGCCAATGTGAATTGGTGAAATTTGTCACTAGCCTGTTAGTGACAATTTGGAAAGCAGAGAGAGCATAACCACTGAGGTTCTGGTTAGCAGAGCCTCAGTGAGACAGTTAGTCATCACACAGGGAACACATGCAGGGCACATACTTATGAGCACTGGGGCCCTGCCTGGCAGGGTCCCAGTGACACATAGACTAAAACAACATATATACAGTGAAATATGGGGGTAACATGGCAGGCAAGATGATACTTTCCTACTCTAAGGCCCAGGCAGAAGGCAAACATCAACCCTACCATCCAGAACTACCGAGTAACTGTCCATCCTTTTCTTTTCCTCTCCCAAGCCAGGAGCACTACAGGACAACAGCATCAAATCCAGAGGACCACGTAATCCCCTTGGCATCCCTACCCCCCCCCCCCCTCAGAACTGACAGGCACGCTTCCATCAACCCATGCTGAGTAAAGCAGTACTTCAGGCCCCATTTAGGCCTCAGCCTCTGAAGTTCCAGTTGCGTTAGGCCCAGTGCAGTAGGTCATCCCCCAAAGCTTCACTAAGATCTTGCAACCTTACCACTCCAAAGTGCTTAATTTAATCAGATGTTGACCACGAGCAACAGAGAGAAAAACATGCAAATGGGAAACAAGAGGGAAAGAAAGAAAAAAGAAATAGGGCGCAAAGGGAGAAAGCACTAGTGTCTAGTAGTGGATTAAAGAATCCTGAGGGGAACTGAACAATAGAGAGCCTTGGTATTTGGCGTGCTGATTTTTAGAAGCACCACCTGAGCAGAGCTTTGGGCACCAGCACCCATTCCTTTACAAATTGAGCACTGCCACTCCAGTACCAAAGTACCCACTGTTTCAGAAATTCACCAGCCTATCCTTTCCTATGAAGCAAAGGAACAGACAGATGCCATTTTTTTGTACATTTACGGATTCTTTGTACAACTAAAGTGAGAAGTGTGTGCCATTGCAATTCTAACTAAATTTCTAGGGTCTGGTCCGAAATGCGGACAAGAGACTGATTTCTCCATATGCCAGAAACAATGGGCCTGATTTATGAGAAGTTAGCACCGCCTTTATGTCATTGAAAAAAGGACGTAAAGGCGGAGCTAACTTTTCGTAAATCAAGCCCAATGATAAGTAATTTTTTTTTACTTTTTGCCTGCATTTTATGTTATTTTCTATCCCATTCTGACTATGCTCTGTTTTAGGCCCTTGCCCAAAATGAGTCAACAATGTTCATTTGTAGATGTTGATTCCAGGATGTTGTTTTATACCTTTGTTTATGTCATTGCGCATGCTCATTAGAAAGCAGTTTCTGGCTCATTCTGGAGTAACCCTCTTTGAAGGACTATGCCAAATTTACAAACCTGAGCCTTTTTTTCCCCTGTAAAGCGGGATTGCCTCTGCTAGTATTTAAAATGCAAGATTATGGGGGTCATTCTGACCCTGGCGGTCATGGACCGCCAGGGCCAACGACCGCGGAAGCACCGCCAACAGGCTGGCGGTGCTTCCTGGCCAATTCTGACCGCGGCGGTAAAGCCGCGGTCAGAAAAGGGAAACCAGCGGTTTCCTGCCGGTTTTCCCCTGGCCATAGGAATCCTCCATGGCGGCGCTGCAAGCAGCGCTGCCATGTGGATTCCGACCCCCTTCCCGCCATCCTGTTCCTGGCGGTTCTTACCGCCAGGAACAGGATGATGGGAACGGGTGTCGTGGGGCCCCTGGGGGCCCCTGCACTGCCCATGCCACTGGCATGGGCAGTGCAGGGGCCCCCTAACAGGGCCCCATAAAGATTTTCAGTGTCTGCTTTGCAGACACTGAAAATCGCGACGGGTGCCACTGCACCCGTCGCACCCCTTCAACTCCGCCGCCTCCATTCGGAGGCGGCTTCATTGTTGAAGGGGCTTTCCCGCTGGGCCGGCGGGCGGCCTTCTGGCGGTCGCCCGCCGGCCCAGCGGGAAAGTCAGAATGACCGCCGCGGTCATTTGGCCGCGGTACGGTCTTCTGGCGGTTCCCGCCAGGCGGGCGGCTTCCTATATGTCCTTTTCATCGATTTGGTATATTTTTTATGACCTTGGCCACACAGAAAGGAACATTTTTGCAACGTTCTTGCCTAGGATCTGTTTTAGGGCTCAGGCTGTCTTAGGGCAAACATGTAGTTGTATTCTGCCTGCAAGAAAAGGGCCGTTTGGTACGTGCTAACTTTTTCTGGTTGGCTTCTTTTTGGCGCACATGCACGTGTTAACAGACTATGCTCCAGATTTTGTGCTACGGCATGTAGCAGTGTCTTACACATGGAGAGACAAGCGAAGATCATGTGAGGGATAGTTACAGAAATGGAATATATAAACCAATAAAACTAGTAGCCTTGGATCTACTCTGACAAGGATTCTGAGAAAAGGAAAGGTTTTCTCGGTGTCTTGATGATCACTATTCTGTTTGCGAAAGTGAAGAAGGTAAACTTTAAAGGTTTGCATGTGTTTTCCTAAAGTCATTTTGGTCTTATTTTTTGTTTCAGGGCCATATATTGGGCCCTAGGCCAAAATACGCAAACACTATGGGGCAAATTTGTTAATCTTTTACGCACACAGCAGCTAGCAAAGTTGCTGCATTGCTTCGCGTGAAAGGAAGGGAGCAGAAATGCACCATATGGCATAGATATGGAACAGTTCTGCTTTATACTTGTGCTGGAGCACTTTGTGCTGCCTAACATCAATGCAGACATCCTTGCACCATAGCACAAGGGAGGGGGGGGGGCTGCTTTACAGGAATGATTGTTTTTGTGCCTGAAGGGACACCTTGCTGTACATAAGCAATCCTTAGAAGCATTTTATTTGCAGAATGTGGAAAGAGGAAATAACAAGAAAAAATAAAGATATTTCTCATTACACCTCCCTGGAGAATGTGTATCATTTTGACACATTCCTAGGTTAACTAGCTTTGGAAAATTAAGGAATGCAACAAAATCCATAGGTAGATGCATGGGAATGCCTTCAAGCTTGAAATGTAACATAACGCAGTGCAAGCAGCTGCATTGCGTCACACTTCTTTACAAAGCCACGCGGGGTGATGCAACTCACCCTTCCAAGACTTTGTTAATATTACTGAAGCCCCTAGGTTGTCCTTGTGTCACCTTGCATAAAGCAAGAACAATGTCACTTGGAAACAAATAACAGAACAAAGTAACTACATGGAAGCAGAAGACATGTCTACGGAAACAACAAAAAATGTCCCTCCAGAGGAGGCATCAGAAATCAGTTAATCTTCACCACTTGGAACATCCTTGTAGGAGGAACAGAATCCAGTATAAAGACCGTACTCTACAGGAAGTAACTAAATCCTTTGTGTCAAATATAGATCTGCCAATGTTACCAGACCCTGGGATCGAAGACAAGGAAACACTGGGAATGGACAAAGCACAGAAAGTTGACATTTCTTTTCAACTGCCAAATTATGATCAACTTTCTGAGTTCTTTCAGTATCACCTGATCAAATCTTTCAAAAGGCCACAGTGAAAGGGGCATCTGGCATTCATGAGAAAAGATGGTAATATGCAACAGCGGTTAAGCTTTTTTGACCCATAGGCTTGGCATTCATGAATTGTGATAAAAAGGGTCCTTTTATCTCTTGGATGAAAACTTTTAGGCACATGCCATTACAGAGCACCAGGCATCCTAATTCCACAAAAGAAGCACTGATTTTTTATGTGCATTGCTTAATTGGACCCAGTGGTTGCAGATGGAATCTACCAGCCTTCATTTAACAGGACTATCACATATTTTTCCTCAACAGCCTTTGACCCAGAGCAAGAGAGAGAAAAAAGAGGGGGGAAAAAAAGAGACAGATGGAAACATAGTGATAAATGCATAAAGCAAGGATTAAAAAAGAACCCGCAAGAGTGACATAATGGGGTTGGAACATACAATCGTAGAAGAAAATGAGATGAAATCAAGACTACGCAGTTTTAGCATCTGGCAGTCCCAATATTCGTTAATACCAGCTGTGAGCTTCTGAGAAAAACTTTGGGAACTGAAATTATTATTTTACAAATCGAGCACTGCGTACATGATGTGGAATACTAGTGTTGACATAACCAGTCTTTTCGTCCCTTAGTTGACATCAACTGTTGCAATACAAGTCAGAAGAAGGCAAGAAATATTAGAACACATAGGCCCTCATTACAACCCTGGCAGTCGGTCTTAAAGCGGCGGTAATACCGCCAACAGGCCGGCGGAAAAAAAATGGTATTCCGGCCATGGCGAAAACCGCCAACATAGACAGACACTTTAACACTCCGACCGCCACGGCGGTAGAAACAAAGAGCGCGGCGGACACCGCCAACAGACAGGTGGGAGACAAAGTATCGCCCACTGTATTACAAGAGGCCTATCCGCCACCTTTTTTGGGGTGGAACCTACGACATCAAAAGCACGGCGGAAACAGTGTACAGAAGGGAAAACACTCACCTCTCCACACCCAACGAGGAACCAGGACGCCATGGAGCCCGAACTACACGTACTGCCCATGTTGGTTTACCTCCTCTTCTACCAGGAGTATGAACGGCGGCGACCACAGTAAGTACTGCACCTACAACACAGCGGACCCTCACCCTCCCACACAACAACATACACACAAATACATGCAGAAACATAACATATACGCCCCCCCACCCCCTGGAAGAATGCAAGGACAAAAGGAAATGATTGTAATCTAGAAAAATACATTAGTCAAAAGTCAAAATTCAGTATATACAAATATGTTCACCAACTACACAAGTCCGGATAGTTTCCTAATCATTGTCCTTGGACCACTGGGCCCAAAATGCATGGGTGAGACCCACACATGATACCTGAATCGAAACGTAGAGAACACTGCTGGGGCATCAGATCGAAAATAAACAGGCACCTCAGCCAGATGAACGCACAACGCCACTGCTGCACGAGGGGGCTCCATGCCAATTGATGTATCCTGGGGAGTGCAAAGCCACAGTCTCTCAAGTCTCTCCAGTGGGTGGTTTGCCCACTGCTTTATCCTGGGGAGTGCAAAGCCACAGTCTCTCAAGTATCTCCAGTGGGTGGTTTGCCCCCTGCTTTATCCTGGGGAGTGCAAAGCCACAGTCTCTCAAGTGGATAACAGTCTCCACTGGTTCTGGAGGGGGCCTGGTGCCCAGAGTGCTTCATCGAGCCAAGGAATGAGGTAGTGGATGTGAATCTCCACTAGTTCTGGAGGGGGCTTGGTGTCCAGAGTGCTTCATCCTGCCAAGGACTGAGGTAGTGGATGTGATACTCCACTGGTTCTGGAGGGGGCTTGGTGACCAGAGTGCTTCATCCTGCCAAAGACTGAGGTAGTGGATGCCTTTCTCCACTGGTTCTGGAGGGGGCTTGGTGACCAGAGTGCTTCATCCTGCCAAAGACTGAGGTAGTGGATGCCTTTCTCCACTGGTTCTGAAGGGGGCTTGGTGCCCAGAGTGCTTCATCCTGCCAAAGACTGAGGTAGTGGATGCCTTTCTCCACTGGTTATGGAGGGGGCTTGGTGCCCAAAGTGCTTCATCCTGCCAAGGACTGAGGTAGTGGATGTGAATCTCCACTGGTTCTGGAGGGGGCTTGGTGCCCAGAGTGCTTCATACTGCCAAGGACTGAGGTAGTGGATGCCTTACTCCACTGGTTCTGGAGGGGGCTTGGTGCCCAGAGTGCTCCACGTGCAGTGTGACCAGTACAATTCCCTCACCTGGGTGTGCGTGCCACGAGATTTGCGAGGTTCAGGTAGAATGATACGCCATGGAGGCAGCAACATACCCCACACTGCTGCGGCTGCGCCTTCCATCGGCAGGTGCAAACAGTGATGGAAGAAATGCCTCATGGAAGCTGCCCAGGGTCCAGGAATTCTCCTCCAGCCTCAGATAACTGACCACTGGGGATGGTAGCCATGTCAGCGGTGGTGCCTGTGTCCGAGGTCGCCTGCGCGGTGTCTGTTGCAGCGGTGCTGGCGGCGGTGCATGGCTCAGCACCTGCTGAGGGACACAGCAGGACATCTCCTGCAGCCTCGGACGGCTGCCCACTGGGGAAGAGGCTGGGGACTGTCGCTGAGGCTGTAGACGTGCCGGGGCAGTGCAGGTGGTGGTGCTTGCGGCGGTGTCTGTTGCGTGGTTCTAGCGGCGGGGCATGGCTCAGCACCTGCTGAGGGACACAGCAGGCCGTCTCCTGCAGCCTCGGATGGCTGCCCACTGGGGAAGAGGCTGGGGACTGTCGTTGAGGCTGTAGACTTGCCGGGGGCAGTGCAGGTGGCGGTGCATGTGGCAGTGCAGGTGGCTGTTGTGGTGGCAGGGCAGCTAGCGGTGTTCGACGCCGTTTAGGTTCGCGTGGTCGTGGACAGAAAGTGTGACACTGGTCCCTCATTAGGTGCCACCATGCCCTCTCCTGACCTGCTCTTCATCTTTTGGCCCTTCCCCAGCTTTGATGGTGCCTCAGTTGTCTTGCCACTATCCCCTTTGTTTTTTGCTGAGCCCTTGGTGGCTGGTACTTTCGGCTTCTCGCTCTGGGATGTGGGCACCTTTTTCACATTGGCAGGTGGCGGAATGTCCTTGCCCTCGCTACGTGGCACACTCGCAGCCCTGATGGGTGGCGCACTCGATGACCCTGTAATTGCTGGCACCACTGTGCCTGGGGATTTGGTGGCTGAGATGCTGGGCTGGGACCTGGAAAGCCTGGCCCTAGGGGAAGGATGGGGGGGAGGTGAAGGGAAGAGGTCAAGGTTTGCCAGGAAAAGTTTTTTTGACACACTGGGACGGGAAGATGGAGGGGGTTTGGGAGTGGAGGTAGAGGTAGTGGTTGTAGGAGGTCTACGTCTGCTGAATTTGGGTGAAGGTGCATGGGCCAGAGGCTGTAGTGAGGTGGATGGCTGTTGGGTGGGTGTGTGACTGCGTTTGTGTACTTTGGGAGGAGAGCTCACTGACACACTGGGAGAGGACACTGGGGATGTGTGAATGGTAGTGGGGGTGGTGAGTGCACGTGAACGGTGTGTGGTGATGGGCGTGCTGGTGATGGAGGCAGTGGGCGAGGATGTAGTGCATGCAGGTGTGAGTGGAGACGAGACAGGGAGGGAGGAGGAGGACGTGGAGAAGGTGGATGCAGTGGATGTTGCTGTGTCTGCATGGTGATGGTGCGTGTGTGACCGCCTTTAGGATGTGTGGTGCTTATGTTTGCCTGAGCCACTCTTGTGTGTTGATGAGTGTGCATGCTGGTCTGATAGGGTGCTTGGGATAAGCTGAGGTACAGGGGATTGGGTCTGGGTGGAGGAAGTTGGAGGGGGGAGGCTGGACACAGGGACAATGGCTGCCATCAGTGCTGAGGCCAGAGCCTGAAATGCTCTCTGTTGGGCTGCCTGCCCAGACTGAATGCCCTCCAGTTATGCATTTGCTTGTTGCAAATGCCTCTCAACACCCTGGATGGCATTCACAATGGTAGATTGCCCAACAGTGAGGGAATAGCCTCCTCACTGAGGGCAGCTGGGCTGACTGGGGCAGGGCCTGAGGTGCCTGGGGCGAACGAGATGCTCACCCTCCTGGGTGAGTGGGCACGGGACACACGCTGAGGGGCTGCTGGGAGGGCGGTGCTGGTAGGGGGGTGGTGGCTGTACTTGTTGATGCGGTGGGCACAGAGGTGCCCGCCCCCGCAAGGGAGCTCCCGTCAGAGGAGGAGTCGCTGTCACTGCTGTCTGTTCCTGTCCCCGCAGTGGAGCTCCCCTTACCCTCCGTCCCACTGGTGGCTTCAGACTCCGTTGTTCTGCCCTCCAGGGCCATATGGGTTGCAGCTCCCTCCTGCTCCGGTGCCAATGCTCCACCTCCTGATGATGCTATTGCACACAAGAACAGGGAGACCACAAAAAGGGGGGGAAAGACAGAAGAAAGACATGTTCAGTGCATGCAACACCACTACTGTTGGCGGACACAACACACAGGGAGTAGCCCTCTGCACTACGCCATGCACTCACAGTTCCTAGAAATTTCAGCTGAACATGGGGTACGAGGCCTAAGACCAATTGCTGCACACCTGGAAGTCACAGGGGTCAGACTAGGTGTTGATGGCTATTACCACTGGTGGGTTTCGGGTGCAACTTGGCCTGCCTCACAAGGGACCTTGCCTACCAAGTTCAACCTGGCCTGGGGGAACCCACTGCCCACCTCCCCCACCCAGACACCTCGTAATGTGTGCAGAGTCAGCTGAATGAGAGTGTACTCACCCCCTTGTGGCTGCTGTGATGCCCTCAAGCGCCCATCCAACTCCGGATACACCACCGCCAGGATCCGGAACATCAGGGGGGTCATGGTGCGACAGGTGCCCCTCCCACGTTGGGAGGCCATCCCCAGCTGGGCCTCCGCCATCTTCTTGCTCCAGCAGCGCAGGTCCTCCCATCTTTTACGGCAGTGGGTGCTCAATGGTACATGGGGAAAGGAAATTACTTACCCATCCGGACCGTCATACTCATTGCCCCCCAGTTCCCACCCTTGCCCTGACGCACATACACTCCCCATCCGCACATGCAGGCCTCAGCCCCCTATGTATCTTCCATCCACACCACTCCAAACAGGCATTGCCCATGCAGCATGCTCACAGTGAACTCACCTGTTTATCTGGAGGACTATACAGTTGCGTGTACTGGGGGAGGACCACATCCACTAGTTTCTCCAACTCCTCCAAAGTGAAGGCAGGGGCCCTTTCCCCAGGCACATGAGCCATCGTCGCTTCCAGACACAGGTCACAGCAGCACTTGCAGTGTAGGTCCTCTCCTGTTGAAGGTCAGGTATCAAGTGAGGGAACAGACAGAATATGGCGGTCACATCCGTGGCGGTGCGTACCGTCACTGCCGGCGTACATCGTCATTAGCTCCTGAGACCCATAAGGCCCAATGTTAACCAAAGCAGAATTGCGCTGCGGTCTTTGACAGCCCACCGCGATGGTGTAGAACGCCTGAGCAGTTACCTCATATCCCCTTGTCCCACCTTACAGGTCAGGCAGCCGCCATTTCAGGAGGCCACATGGGATGGATGTTAACTGCGTCACACCCATCTAGGCCGGGAACATACACAGATACCGGCACATTGCGGATTAATAACGTTTCTGCAAATAATAGATTGTGATACCTCAGTGTTGCATGACTCTCTGCTCGCTGTTCTCCTCCATAGGGCACGTCCGCTGGGGCAGGTGATGAGATGGCAGCATCCTCCGGTGTACAAAACCCTGGTGGACCTGTCGACAATGGAAGAGAGACACATCCTAGTCACCTACAGACTTGACCGTGCAACAATCCAGGAACTGTGTGCCCAGTTGGAGCCGGACCTAATGTCAGCTACCTGCCATTCAAGGAATCCCCCCCCCTAGTGCAGGTCCTGTCTGTACTCCATTTCTGGCCAGTAGGTCTTTTCAAACAACAGTGACCATGGCATCAGGGATATCCCAGCCAATGTTCTCTAACGTGTTGTCCAGAGTGTTGTCTGCCCTGCTGAAACACATGCGCAGCTACATCGTGTTCCCTCAGGTGGAGGATTTGTCCAGAGTGAAAGGTGACTTTTATGCCCTGGGACATATCCCCAACATCATTGGTGCCATTGATGGTACACATGTGGCATTTGTACCCCCCCGCAGGAATGAACAGGTGTACAGAAACCGGAAGAGCTACCATTCTATGAATGTGCAGATGGTGTGTTTGGCAGACCAGTACATCTCCCATATCAATGCCAAGTATCCTGGCTCAGTCCATGACGCTTACATTTTGAGGAATAGCAGCATCCCTTATGTGATGGGGCAACTCCCGAGGCACCTTGTGTGGCTAATAGGTGAGCCTAAAGTCCCCACACAGTTTCATTTGCTGTCTGGTATAGGGCTGTCCCTAAGGGTTAGTGTGTGTCTAACAGTTGTCCCTCGACATTTGCAGGTGACTCTGGTTACCATAACCTGTCATGGCTACTGACCCCAGTGAGGAATCCCAGGACAAGGGCAGAGGAACGCTACAATGAGGCACATGGGCGAACTAGGGGGGTGATCGAACACACCTTTGGCCTCCTGAAGGCCAGGTTCCGGTGCCTCCATCTGACAGGTGGCTGCCTATACTACTCACAGAAGAAGGTGTGCCAGATAATCGTGGCCTGCTGTATGCTGCACAACCTGGCTTTGTGATGCCAGGTGCCTTTTCTGCAGGAGGATGGGCCAGATGGTGGTCTTGTGGCAGCTGTGGAGCCTGTGGACAGTGAAGAAGAGGAGGCAGAAGAAGAGGATATCGACAACCGAAACAACATTATCATGCAATACTTCCAGTGAGACACAGGTAAGAAGATGCCAATGCTTCCCACATCTCATTCTATTGTTGGCACTAGCATAAGTCTGTCATTTTCATTTAGTGTATGGATCCTGACTTGTCACTTTGACTTTCCATTTCACAGATCTGGGTCCCACGTTGGGCCCTCTGCTACGTTTACTGCTGGCCTACAACTGTGTTACATTGATATGGGAACAAGTAAATCGACATTGCTATTTTCCATAGTTATTGCAATTACACATTTGTGAAAGCACAGACTGACTCCAGATTGTTTTGTGATTGAAGTGTGTTTATTCCTGTGCTAATAAGTGGAGGGGGTTGTAAAATTGTCTGAGGTGATGGTGGAGGAATGTCCATGGCAGAGTCCAGTCTATTTGTTTCACAGGTGCATTGTCCAAAGGGGCATAGGAAGTGGAGCAATGGTAGTTTAAGGATGGACAGAGTGACATAGTGGGACAGAAGGGTGACATTCAGGGGGGTCTCATTTCCTGGCGGGGGTCTTGGCAATGTTCTCTGTCTTGTTCCTGGATCTCAGGGACCGTTTGTGGGGTGGTTTTCCATCTGCAGGTGGTGGAGTGCTGGTGTCCTGTTGTTCCTGTGGCGGTGCCTCCTGTCCACTAGCACCGGCGGAGCTGGAGGGCTGTTCATCGTCCAGGCTAGTGTCAGGGGCCCCTTGTTGTATCACTGTGTCTCTCCTGGTGTTGAGAAGGTCTGCCAGCACCCCTGTAATGGTGACCAGGGAGGTGTTAATGGACTTCAAGTCCTCCTTGATCCCAAGGTAGAGCTCCTCCTGCAGCCGCTGGGTCTCCTGAAACTTGGGCAGTACCACTGCCATCGTCTCCTGGAAATGATGGTAAGCTCCCATGATGTTGGAGAGTGCCTCGTGGAGAGTGGGTTCCCTAGGCCTGTCCTACCCCTTTCGCACAGCAGTCCTCCCAGTTTCCCTGTTATCCTGTGCCTCTGTCCCCTGAACTCTGTGCCCACTGCCACTGCCCCCAGGTCCCTGATTTTCTTGGGTTGGTGGGTTTGCCTGGGTTCCCTGTAGTGGTGGACACACTGCTAATTGACGTGTCCTAGGGACAGAAGGATGGGTCTGCTGGGTGGGTGCTGTGCTGGTGTTTCCTGAGGGGGGAGGCTCTGTGGTGGCTTGTGACAGTGTCAGGGAAACCGACTGTCCCGAGGTCCCTGATGGGCCGGGCTGGTCATCTTGATCCAGTTGTGCAGAGCTGCTGTCATCACTATGGGCCTCTTCTGTGGGGGGACTGGATATGTCTGGCACCTCCTGTCCGGTGACGTTGGGTAGGGGTCCTGTTGAGGTGTAAATGCATATTTATTGTATCTGTGTGTGCCATCTTGTGCAATGGGTGGTTGACCCTCTACTCCAGTGCTTGCATTATTGGCTTGGTCCTTGTGTGAATGGTGATTTTGGGGCATGAATGTGTCTCTGTAGTGGACATGGTTGGGTGATGGGTGTCCATGCATTGGTGTTACATGCAGGGCTTGGTTTTGGGATGTGTGGGTTGTGTTGGTGGGGTATCTGTGGGTTGTTGGGGTGATGGGTGTGAGGGTAAGGGTGGGAGTATGTGATGGCATGCAGATGGGGTGGGGGGATAAGGTAGTAAAGATTTGCCTTACCAGTGTCCAATCCTCCTGCTACTCCTGCGAGGCCTTCAGGATGCAGTATTGGCAAGACTTGCTCCTCCCATGTTGTTAGTTGTTGGGGAGGAGGTGGGGGTCCACCTCCAGTGCTCTGTACAGCAATCTGGTGTCTGGAGACCATGGAACGCACCTTCCCCGTAGGTCGTTCCACCTCTTTCTGATGTCATCCCATGTTCTTGGATGCTGTCCCACTGCGTTGACCCTGAAGACAATTCTGCGCCACAGCTCCATCTTCCTAGCAATGGATGTCTGCTGCACCTGTGATCTGAATAGCTGTGGCTCTACCCGGACGATTTCCTCCACCATGACCCTGAGCTCCTCCTCAGAGAACATGGGGTGTCGTTGAGGTGCCATGATGTGGTGTAGGTGATGTGTGAGGTGGTGTCTGTTGTGATGTGTGAGGGTGTGTGTTGGTGTGTGTTGTTTGAGGTGCGTGGATGTTGTATAAGTGATGGTGTTGTGTGTCTGTGGATGCTGGTGTTGTTTTAGGTTGTGTCTCTCTGTGGCCTGCTTTCAAATTTCTGGTAGTAAGGGTTTGTGGGTAATGTGGGTGTGTGCTTTATATTGGATTGGGTGTGTGGTAGTGGTGTGTGTGTATATCAGGTGTGTGAATTTCGAATTGTCCAATGTGGCTGTGTTTTGTAAGTGTGTGTGTATTTTGAACGCGGCGGTGTGTACCGCCAATGGATTACCGAGGTTGAAAGACGGCTGCGTTGATTCGTGGGTCGTGATAGTGTGGACGTATTCTTGTTGGCGTGACGGTATTGGTTTTGTTATCGGCAGTTTATCACTGACCTTTGGTGTGGCGGACGTGTGTGGGTGTCTGTATTGTGTGTGTATTGTGGCGGATTCCAAGCTGTGGGTCGTAATACCTGTAGCGGAATTCCGCGGCCGCAGCGGTATGTTGGCGGTCTTCTGCACGGCGGTAAGCGGGATTTACCGCCAGGGTTGTAATGAGGTCCATAGTTTACATTATTAAACCAGTTGAGAAAAGGGAATTCAGCTGTTGTGAAAAGTCAGAATATTGTTTTGGCTTGGATAATGGCCTTCTTGTCCAAGGGGATGTTTCTGAAATCTCAGCTTTAGCATGACCAACCTCCTAAATAACACACTAAGGGCCATATGTACGAACACTTTTTCCCATAGACACAGAATGGGAAAAAGTCTTTGCTACATCTGGCCCTAAGGCCCATATATAAGAAAGAGTGATGCATCAGCTATGATGCACCACTTTTTGTGCGCCCCCATCCGGCACCTAACAACACTATGGTTGTGTTGTATTTATAATATGGTGCACCATGGCAGTCGTTAGTACAATAGCATCAACATTTTTTATGCTATTGTGGCGCTTTTCTACACTAGCGTCAAAAATGTTGACGCTAGTGCAGCAAAGTGCAAGGAGGCCCGTGGGTTACTATGGGAGTGTCAGTTTAATGCCTGCTCTGAGAAGACGTTAAAAATTATGCCAAGTGAAATCTTTTAAATTTCACTGCCATTTTTGCAGGCCTCCTAGCGCTGGACCGCCCCCTTGCATACATTATGCCTAGCGAGGGAATATGTGGCACAAGGGGTTACAAAATGGCTCAATGCATGCAGAAATGCCACTTTAGCGCCACCTCTGCCTAAAAACAATTACGCTAAGGTGGTGCTAGGGGCTCTTAAATATGCCTCTACATCTCTAACTTCTAAAGCGAAACAGAAAAATGGATGTGGTGCGTCTGTGGCCTTAATTTCAAAGGACACTATTGCCTCTGTAATAGAAGCAGTTTCTAGACTGATAAAGAGACTTATTATTATTAAAGAAATACAGGACACAGGTATATATTCAATCTAGATAGACTGAGCTTGAGATGTAAACGTTACTGACCAGTGTTGTGGATGTCACAAACACCGTAAGAGAATAGCTATTATCATTCAAAATTGCACCTTGTCATCAGGAAAATAATTGTTTGGTTTGGTGCAAATTGCAATCTGGCAAAATGGTCTTGACATATCTAAGTGCACTGGGAATTTGATTGACGGTGCTTTCAATATCCAAGACCACACTATGCACTGAATGCTTGGCTAAGGAAAGAATCCATAGGTCCATACACATGTGTGGTGCTATGCTTATATGTTAAGCCTTACATTTCTTGATGAGACACAAAGAACTACCTCTCTGTTTGGACTGCTACTCCCTCATACAGTCTTTCTCCGGAGTCGTGCAAAAGGATGGATGTGTGATGTGAGCTGGGACATGATGACTGAGAAGTTTAGATCATTCGGAAACAAGGTGGTAAGCAAAACATGCTGCACTCAAGAACGTTTTTGGCTCTTTCAATAACCCTGCTAATGTTATGTTCATTGATTTGATCAAAGTTCTTCTTAATATTTCCTCTGACTAGCATAGATTTATTTTTTTATTTCAAACGTACAGCCCCAACCGTTAAAGCTTGCCCACGAAAATTTCAAACAGTGTTAACAACTTAGTTGTATCTTTGCATTTTTGCTGCAACCACTCCATTGTCTAAGTATCTCCAGGAAAGTGGAGTGGGTATTCTGCAAGGGCCCAGAGAATTTTTATCAGACATTATAATACTCCTTACATCAGATTCCCAGAATTGTGATAGTGTGTATTCTTTAATCTCTGAACCTATTTGGCCCAGATATGCTAATAGTAGTCTTTACTAGGAACGGGGGTGAAGGGAATTACAGGCCCTCACCCACATAAAGGTGGCATGCTTCATCAGTGGGCATTCCCATGCAGAAACTTAACCGAATCCACTTAGACTATAACTACCATTAGTGGGAGCGAGTGTTTTTCTTTTTTCTATGAGAGAAAATATCTCTTGGTGACCGTGAAAATAAAGGTGAAATTAAAAACGTCTTTGGTAATACAAATGGTAATTTGTGACTGGTTACCTCAATAGTGAATTAGGGCTATTTGTACCCTTCCATTTGGACTGTTTTTCATTTTTCCGCTTTCTGTGATGACAACAGTGAGTTTACAGCTTTCTTCATGCTCTATATAAATCTCTGGCCTTTTAAAAGCACCTAATACCTATGTGTCAAGCCCATTTGGCATTGGTTAATGCAATGTGCATGCTTAGTTTTCTAATAATGAGGACATCAAATTGCCAGAAATTACAGAATACTCTTCTCAGTTATTTTATGTCGATGAGAGAAAATCAAGTAAGCCACAGTGTTCCAAAAATGTTTTAAAAGTGTACAATAAAATATCATATAAAGGGTATGAAAAAAACACGGACACATCACTCAGAAGTGACATGCTATACTATTGCATACAGAGTGTAATTCATAGTATGTGCTACGCTGCATGATTCACAATTGCATCATCTTTATGTTTATTGCTCTAAACTCGGGAAAGAGAAGGGAGTGCATTCCCCTACCACAAAATTTGCAGAATAAGCCAAAAAAGACTTAGAACAGAGCCCGAATGGAGTCAGTCCCATTAAAAGATTTCCTTGGATGAGCACAAGGGACGAACCTACCCCATGGATAATGATTGATTTCTTTTTGGGGTGCATAATGAACTACAGGACATGGTTACTCCAGGTCAGACTAACCATTTCACAACCCACTTAACTCTGGCCTGCGGGTACAGCATGCCTGAACACAAGGAATGGCAGACAGAGTCTCCCAGAGAATGCCCATATGAATATATTTACATAGCTACCAAGCATTGCTCCATAACTGTGCAGACCTTGCAACAAAAACATTTTCTTGCCAAATGGGCACACTTTAAAAGGACACTAGCTGAAGAGTATGACAAAGAAAACCGGAGAAGTCAAGACAAAGTACTGTAAGTAGAAGAATTCCACCAAGAACTTGATGCTGGACCTGAAAGGGCAATATTCATTGTAATAGTGCTGTCTGATAATAACATATCCTGAAACGGTACCACAGCATTGCTAACTTGTAATGGGGCCCGCAGGAAAGGGACCGCACTGGCGGTAACCTGACTTAGGGAGTTTGGCAGATTGGCCTTTTCCGTCCGCCAAACTCGCAATGACCCCCTATGTGTGTTGTATATGGGCATCAACTATTGACCATGAAACAAATTGACCCCTAAATTGCATAAATATGTTTTTCAGCATCCTTTACATCCCATACTGCCTTTTCCTTCTTTGTGAATTTATTTATAAGAATCCCAAGAACAACTCATAAGAGAAGCCACAAGGATTTCAAAGTTTGGCCAAAGCTGCCGATTTTCAGGCAAAAGAACATATATGTTGCAGGCATCAGTTTGTATCTATGTTGCTGGTGATGGGTTTTGTATGTTTCTTTTCTTTGGTGACATATTAATATTATTTCTTTTTTTCTGTTGGCACAGCTTATATTTGCTTGAATCCCCTCTAATGATTGTAACAAAATAATAGTTTACATGAATGTTAAAGCTGATAATTTAGATTCACTCCAGTCCTGTGCAGATAGACCAGTGAGAACTTTGGACAAATGGCGTATTTTTTCAAGTGAAGGATCACAAATTCTGATGTATTGAGTTATCTTTCATTGTGTTTTGTGTTTTTGGGTATCCTTTGGTAGGTTCTAATGAAGTAGTATTTCTTTTCTCTGTCATTACTTGTCCTTTTCTCTAATCCACTCCCTTGTGAATTAGGACATGACACGGATCTGTATAAATGTAGTATCCACACTAGCCCTTCAGAGATAATCAGCAGAATTAGTCTAAAGAACAACTGTATACTTTCAGGTAAAGATCATGGTTTGTGAGCAAACTAGGTAGTATGTATTTAGATATTTTATACGTTTATTTTCTGCAGATGAAATATAGAGATTATTTGTTTTCTTTCTATATTACAACAGGTTCTGTTCTCTGGACTCTTCTCCTTTAAAGCTGGAAAGGGGAATTATTCACAGGTATGCCATAGCCTACAAAGAGAGCACAGTTAAGACCTCAGACAAAAGCTACATACATTCAAGCAAAAGATCACAAGCTGTGATGGATGTAGACTTCCTGCTTTTGTATTTATGCACTATCTGCTTATGGACCCTAACTGAATAATATCTATTATTATCAATGCCCTTATAGGTTTTGTTTTCTACAACTTCTCTTCTATCAACCAAGGAAAGAAAAGGATGCACAGAAATTTCAAATACACTCTGGCTTTATGAAAATTATCCAGGAAATTGTATTGGGCTATATATATATATATATATACTCTTAGGTAAAATACAATGTTTTGGGAGTGAGCATAACTATATATTTTTGTGTATTTGGTATGGTTATTTGACTTAGGTGTCATTCATTTTTCTGTCTATATTACAGGTCCTCTTATCTCCCAATGAACTGGGAGAAAGAACACAAACTATACTTGCTGGTAAAATGCCAGATGGTATCTGCTTTTTGCATTTTGTAAGATTTGTTTTGTATAAAGGTAAAAAAGTAAACCTACTTTCTTTAGTCTGTAGTTTAAGTTTCTGTTTTCTGAAACCCTTCACTGTGAACTGTCTCAAGAAAAACACATCAAAATTTAAGACTTATTATTTCTCTTTTTTGCTATAGTTTCTGTTCCAAGAGACCCTGCCCTAACCTTTCCTTATTTGACTTTGTACAGGGTTTGTGATTTATTGAATAATCAGCGTCTAACACAAAGTTGTGCGTGAGCAGGTATCTTTTTTTTAGTAATGATATTTTACATGTTTTTATGCATGTACGAAAACGTATCCAGAATGCACCTTACATGCAGCTTATTTCTAGTGAAGCCCTTTTTGTCATGTAATCTGTATACTCCGTTCAAGGCTAGGAACATAGAACAAGATATTCCAGTGCTTGTGTTGTCTACTGGTGACAGCTTGTAAAACCTAGACGTATCATTGCATCAAAACTGCGCCTATAACACAGTGTGATTTGAGTATATAAATGGTGTACTGTCCTGCATGGTCAGAGAAGCATTTTGTCCGAGCTTGTCCTGGAACAAGCACTGTGTACGAGATGCAGCCCTGCTGACTCTGACTTTTCACGTTGCAGAAGACAATATCCTGCTCTGCATCAATCCAGATCCCTGTCACATCCCTCCAGGTATGGGGGATTGGGCTATCCTTCTAGATCTTGCAGAGGGTACTCCCTCTCTACTCTCAGAATACATGTAGTGATAGATTGGAACACATAGAAATATAACCAAATAACGATGTCATGGTTGTATTCTTCATCTTGTTCACCATGTTGGTAATGCTGGTTGCATTTTTTTGTTTCATTTGCTTAATAATCAGAGCCCATTCTCTCTATGCAAGGATACAACTGTTTCAATAAATGTTTGAAACCCTTTATTCATATAATTCTTGTGTCTACCTTGGTTATGCATAAGTAAGCAGCGAAAGATTAGATCTGCTTCCACAATATACTTAGGAATCAGAGTGATCATGTTCGAGGTTGACAATAGCAACTGCTAGCCTGGGAAGGTCAGGGGTTCAGGTGAGGCACTGTGAGCTTGCTAGGAATTGGGCTGACATTTCCTGATGGTGTAGACAAACTCAGCCCGTACATTCTGAAGTTTCTGTTGTGCTAATATGCAGTCCTACGTTTTTGTGAGAACTGTATAACATCTACTCCAAGATTTTTGGTCAGCAGGTGTTCAAAGGTATTCATTTTCAGCCCTAGACATAGTCAAATGGTACATACTTTCAGGTAAAAGAACAGACATGTTAGGGAATTAGGGACCTCAAGAATCTAACGCATCAGCTTGATGCATCAGACTTCTTGCAGGTTTCTTGCACTGCCCTGCGACCCCCTAGCGGCACAATGGATTACAATACAGAGCTCCATGGTGCACATTTTCACAGATGCGTCTGAAAATCTGATGCTTCTTTGGAACTAAATTCATGCATTGCTGGGCTAGCATAAAAAAAGTCACTATTCCAGCAATGCCAGGAGACCCCCATTGAGAAAAACCTTGCATCAGTTTTATGCCTGCTTTGAGCAGGCAGTAAAATTCTGATGCAGTGAAGTCACATAATGACACAGTGAAATATTGTACATTTCACTGTCAGTTCTGCGTGGCTTTTCCTGTGGGAACGCCTGTCTTGCATAAATCATACCTGGCACATGTATAATGTGAAGCAAGGCTTTACAAACTGATGCATTGGGCCCAATGCGTCAGTTCGTAAATGTGGAGCAGTGTAGAGAACTGCTTGCACCACAGTTGTGTAAAAACAAATAATGTAAAGGTGGTGCAAAGGCCTCGTAAATGAGGCCCTAAATTTTATTAATTTTGGAAAGCTTAAGATTGAGCATAGCTGATATTTAGGCATTTTTCTCTCTCTCTTTGTTATTACAGGTTTGATCATTAGTGACCCTCCTTGGTAGATTGTGGTGGAGGTTGCACAGACATACTTCGGGTAAATAGGTCAAATGTATGGGGTATATTTAAGAGAGGCTTGCACCTGCCTTGTGTCACATAGTGTGATGCAAGGCCGGTGCAAGCAATAAGGCATATTTTAAAAAAACAGCACATCTTCAAAAATAAGTTGTTTTTTAAGATTTGTGTGGGACAAAAGCTGCACTGCATTCCTCTGAGTCACGCGTCATTTAATATATGCAATGTAGGCGTTCCCTTGCAAATTCAAAGTCAAATGTAATGCAGTAGTATTTATGGGTGTAGCACTGTGTCAAGAATTGTGTGGAAGTGCAATGCAGAGCTAGAAATGCACCAAAAGTGCTGCACATTGTTAAACCAGGCATAGGAAATGAAGCAATAGTTGTGGTATGAAAACATCAGGATCACAAAACACTTTGGCAAGCTCAACTACACCATGGAGGTTGCCATGATACAACTCTGAGTAGCTAATAGATACCACCACAATCACCACTACCACCACTACCACGTAGGCAACAAAGGAGGAGGGAAAGGAGAAGAGGACCTGTGGAGAGAGGGGAACAAGTTCAAGAGTCACAGTGGATGCCAGGAGGAGTGGGCGGTACTACCCACGCAGCTGTACTTGCAGGAGTTGGTCGACGGTGATCAAGAACAGGTCAGCGCTGCAGCCCTGGAGCCGGAGGAGAGCTTTTGATGGATGCAGAAGATGTCCCATGCTGGTGTGAAGATTGCAGATGGGTGTCAGTGCAGGAATTCCACTAACAAGCCTTGTCAAAGGCAATTTTGCGGTTAGTAGAAAAAGTGTTGCTGCTAGGGACCAGTAAGGCCCAGAAGGACTCAACACAAGAGGGAGAGTCAGAGGGGAGCCTCAGCAACACAGAGACCCCACAGGAGCAAAGGCAACACCCAAAGGAGTCCCACAGGACGGGGACACAGAGGTGGCAGAAGGAGCCCACGCAGCACTGCAGAACCCCACGCCGCCGGAGAACAACACAAAGGGCTGTGCATCACAGGAAGGAGTGCTGAGGGCTGGAGCTGCAGGTAGAATGAAGATCCCATAAAGGAGATACAAACAAGCCTTGGCATCTGCAAGAGATGCTATGCAAGGGGGTACTGTCCTGTGTGAGAAGGCAAGGGCTTACCTCCGCCAATGCTTGACAGTTGGCAGAGAGGAACAAGAGGATTACTTTGGACCATCACCCATGATGCAGGATCTATGCAGCTCAAGATGAGTTAAGATCCGCGCAGCTTGTTGCCATTGCAGTAGGTGCCAGCGGATACAGGGGAGTGACTCCTTCACTCCAACTGAGATTTCTTCTTCCTTCTTGTACAGACTGAGGACTTAATACCCTCAGAGAATGCACAGCTGGGGAAATATTGCAGAAGCTGGAAGGAGCTGTGGAAACAATGTTGCAAGAAGAGTCTTCTTTGTGGATGCAGATTGTCAGTTCCTGTAGGGTCCAGTCACTGTTCCAGTGGCTAGAAGTCAAGGTGGAGGTTGCAGAGGAGTCCTGCTGGAATTTTGCAAGCCAAATCTGAGAACCCACCCCAGAGGAAGACCCTAAATAGCCCTAAGAGTATGCTTGGTCACCTGGCCAGGTGACCGTCTATCAGGAGGTGCCTCTGATGTCACCTGCCTGGCCTGGCCACTCAGATGCTCCCAGAGTTCCCTGCCAACCTTGGAAACAAGATGGCAGAACCAAGGGACCCTCTAGAGGAGCTTTGAGCACCACCCCTTGGGTGGTGATGGACAGGGGAGTGGTCATTCCCCTTTCCATTGCCCAGTTTTGTGCCAGAGCAGGGGCTGGTGGTCCCTGAACCGGTGTGGGCTTGTTGATGCATGGAGGGCACCAAATGTGCCCATTAAAGCATACAAGTGGCTTGTGGAGGCTACCCCTCCTAAGCCAGTCACACCTATTTCCAAAGTGAGAGGGTGTTACCTCCTTCTCCCAACGGAAATCCTTTGTTCTGCCTTCCTGGGCTTGATCAGATCAAGCAGCAGGAGGGCAGAAACCTGTCCGAGGGGTGGCAGCACCAGAGTGCATGGAATCATACTTCCAATACTTGCAACAGTATTGGGGTATGATTCTGATATGTTTGATACCAAACATGCCCAGATTCAGAGTTACCATTATGTAGCTGGACAAAGGTAGGGACCTATGTCCAGTACACTCGTAAAATGGCATCCCCGCACTCACAACGTCTATGCACCCGTTTCACGCATACTGCAATGGCAGGCCTGCAGAACCCTTTGCATGGGTTCCCTATCGGTGGCAGAATAACTGCTGCAGCCAATAGGGATCCCCTGGTACCCCAATGCTTTGGGTACCTGGGTACCATATACTAGGATCTTACCTGGGGGAACAGTATGCCAAATGTGGGATAAAAAAGATACAGTTATGAACATTTACAGGAGAGAGCAAAACCACTGAGGTCTTGGTTAGCAGGATCCGAGAGGACACAGTCAAACACACTTACAACAGGCAGAAAATGAGGGTCACCATGCCAAGAAAGAGGGCACTTTCCTACAGAGTGTTAGTAAATTCTGATATGTATGAATAAATCATCATTTTGCTAAATTAACCTGAGGTATGGCTGTTGTAATTCGGCCTCAGGGGTGCCTGAGCCTCCGTCACAGAAGTCCATATCATACCTATGTGAAATGGAGTGACAGAGGAAAAACTGCACAGATGCTCTGGAGGCTGCAGGGATGTAAGCCTGCTACCCTGTTGATCCATGGTATTGTACAAATCATTACCAGCCTGCCTGACTGTGGGACATTGTGTGTGTAGATGTCTACATGGCAGGGTTCTGGTCATTTGGCCTAGCAGCTATAAACTAGTTGTCAGTCTGCACATCTCAGTGCAATGTGTATTTTTGGAGCACAGTGTGCAAATCACATTGTTGTCAGGCTTATAGTGCACCAGTAGGCCTCAATGCATGAATACAGTGTGCTTGGTATGAATGTGGCCAGCTGGACAAACACAGTAGTCTGCAAATGGATTGGCATTGAAATGCCAGACTCATGTTTGTATATCCCCTATGTGCCATTTCTATAAGTCGTTCAAACAATGCAAGCTATAAAGTCATGTTGCAGCACTGTGTAAAAGTTCACATACAATAATGCACAGTTTTAGCAGCATATGGAGCATTACAGTGCAAATGTACTGGTATTACTTGCATGCTGGTAAATTCAGGTTAGGGAAAATGACTATACAGAAAAGTAAATATATAAAGGTTATCAAGGTTTTGGTACACCTGTATACCGCATGCTTAATGTCAGATTTTAATGTATTTGATTGAGGCTAAATTGGTGAAGTGTTCACCATTAAAGTTTTGCAGAAGGGAACCACCCACCGGCCAACTATGGAGTGGCTATTTGATGCAGACTAAGGTCCTCATTATGAACCTGGCGGGAAAGACCGCACCACCGGCGGTGGCAGTTATTACCGCCAGCAGGTTGGCAGTCCAGACCTCCATATAATGATGAACAGTAGAAACAGCCAGCGGAGCAGCCACTCAGGGCCATTTCCCACCCTGTACAGCTGCTGGTATAATGATGCATGGACCGCCATGTCTACCGCGGCGGTCATCATTGTCAGGTAATACATGCCGGTCCCCATTGTAAGTATGGGGGGACTGGGAGACAACACTATAGGCACTTCCTAGTCACACCTTCAACACAACCATGACACATATATTGGCCCCCAACACCAGCCGCATGCCCCCAACCACTCACACAGCAAAAAAAACTATTTTTTTTATGGCATTGTGTCCCAAAAGCAACCCAGCCCCCCCTCCCCCCATGTGACCTCCCAGGCACCCCAGACACACATGGCACACAGAGGGTCACCCACACTCAACCATGCCCCACAATCTTCAGGTCCCCGTTCACAGCTGCTGGGGCCCATGGAGTGTATGGGCCTTTGCACATCGTCGACGTGTTTCCACTGACGACAAAACAGCCCAGCTAAAATCTGCATCATTATATGGCGGGGTGCCTACCACCGCCACTGGCGTTCTTCCGTCAACCATCAGCATGGTTGTCAGTGGTGTTTCCTGCCATGTTCATAATGAGGGCCTAAGTCACATCAACAATGTGTGCTGCCTTGTGTAACTCCAGATGAGTGATGCAATGCAGCAGCACAGTAGATGTACTTGCTTATTTTAGCATCACTCAGTATGTTTCTGACCAACTTTGCCCTCCCCCTTGCAAGCTGCTAGACTAACACCAAAAGTATTCATATCTGGACCATGTCTACAATTTCGTATTGATGTATTGTTATGATTAAGCATCACTGTGATTAGTGATATGCTTGTCATCATATAGTGACTAACTTTACATATTGTACACCTACACTGACCTCATTTGGGTCACTTTCACATGTAGTATTAGGAGAAGTCTTTGTACTAATGGTGCATTGTCCATATCTCTAACTCAATATTTAGTGTAGGTCTGACCATGTCAGCTTTTGGAAACATCATGTACATTTGCAACTTGACTTAATACTTATTTACTTTTACTCCCTTGATAACATGACAGAGGACATGGCAAGGACGTTTGAGGGCAGACAAGACTGGTACAGACACATCAGAAAATTGCAAAGACCTATAGGCAGATGGCCACCATATACCAAAGGGCAAAGGCCAGTGGAATATGGAAACGTGGGACCAGGTCACAACCAAAAACATCAGCAGCACAACCACAATCTGAGGGTGTCATACAGCAGCAACACACAGTCCACAGCGGGACCCTCAAGTGTACCACACATGCCACACACAGCACATGATGCCCAGCCGCACACCATCTTCTGCATTCAATTAGCGATTGTTCAGACAGATGCGGATCTTGAACAGGAGGATGGCTCGAATTGAAAGGAAGCAGGCCAGCATTCAAGAAAATCTGTAAACATGCCAGGAGGCCCTGGAATGGATATCAAGCCAAATATGGCTCTCTCCCTCTTATCATACACTTTCCCAGTTGTTTTATTTACTGTTTTTATAGTTAGTAAGGATAGTGTTAGGATTTAGTATAGGTGTAGGTTTAGTGTAGCTAAGTGTTGGATAATCAATGTTTTTGTAGGTTGTAGTTTTAAGTCTGTTTTTATAATGTAATGTTTTTATGTGGGTGGGAGGTTAATGTTTAGTGTGTATAAAAAATATAAAAGAAACAATACAGAAAAAGATATATTTGCTCAGGATTACATGTATAGTTAGTATATGTCAGGGATTTAGTTGCTTTTTGTATTGTCCTGTGTGTGTATTAAGGGGCTATGGGGCTGATGGTTACCTTGTGGTGTGTGTATAGTGCTTAAGCTAAGTTTAGATTAGTTAAGTTAAAGTTAGTACAGGATAGTGTTAAGGTAAGTTAGTGTGGGATAGGTAGTCTTAGGTGGTTTTCATAGGTAATAGTTATTTAAGATTAAAATAGTTTTCACTGTTCTCTAGTTGGTTGTCATTTATTTTAGAAGAGTTGGTACCACTGTTTTATGGGATTTGGGTACATGATGTACCAGTTGACCTGATGTATTTGTAGGTATGTGTTGCTTTCTCAGAGGCCTATGGACAAGTATAGTTTCTCCTCAGATTTGATTTCTGTGGGGAACCATTTTCACACTTGTGACACAATAATTGTGACTCAGAAATTTACCTGACACACAGCACAACATTTGAGAAAGTGAGTGGTTATGTAAGCGTTTAATTAGATTTTCTGACACAGAATGTGGTTTACTGCCTGCATAGTGACATGAACTGCTGTATGGAACTAACAGTTACGCAAGGATGGATGCATTGTAGTGTGGAATTTACTTGGTCATAAAGTGACATATGCCTGGACAACTTCCAATCTCAATTCAATTTCCATGTGTGCTTTATGTTCCACATCATGCACGTTACATATCAAAAGACAACCCTAATTTATTTATTAGCATATGTCACACTTTACCGTCCCATGAGGAGGTGCATCATTTGGGTAGGCTCACTGGTGTCCTACCAGTGGAAATATTGTGTGACATATGATCAGATATCTAGAGGCACTTATACACAAGACATGTGAGTAATCTCTGTGGCAGAGTGACAGCAGACGCATATTTGAGCTGTGGTTCTATTACTCAACTCTTAAGAGTATATAATCAGGAGAAGGAAGGCACACTTGCTTGTCTAGCGCACCCCCATCGTCAGTATTGCCTTGCCCGTGTGTTTCCTCCCGTGTACATGCACAATGCAAAGACATGCCAACAATGGGCATAACAATCTGGCTCATGTAGGTACAACAATCAAGACTTTGGGGCTGTTTAGTATCATTTTGTGGACAAGTGATATTTACTAGTTAGTAAATAATGTAGTACTGTTGACATTGCTACTTTATTGTTGACATTAGTTACACTGTTTTATTAACCTCACATGCCTCATACATCCCTTGTATATGTGGACATATTGTGTGTACCTTGTCAGTAGGTTCTCACTGTGTGTCTATCAAGAGATTTCATCTATTGATACATTCTGACATGACATTGATGAAGTACACATTGCTAATCAGGACATTGCAGTGAGTGGAATTGGTGTATGTGCACACACCAAGGCACCATGTCTGAATAAGTTTAGCTCAATCTTCTTTACATCCACAAATATTTCCAATATGTTTGTAGAAATCTGGGGCACAACCATACAAAACTTGATATGATACTGAGAAATCATCAGATTTATTATCTTGTACAGGTTCCTAAACTGACATAACATCATGTGAGTAGGTTTGACCATATACACATAGTTAAAAAAGACAAATATTGGGTCTAGTTACAATTAGTTTTACCCATGGGATAAAAGCATTACATATGACATTGACTGAGGCATAACTCCTAAGATGGAGAGATACGGGAACTGAAAAACGTGTAGGTAAGATCACCATAAACTCCAGAGACCCATAAGAGCAGCTACAGGATTACACCACGCCTCCTCCAAACCCCGGATACAAAAAGTGGCCAGGGGGAAAAAGATCACACTGGGGGCCAGGAGGCAAATTCAGCATAAGCAAACTGTGGTACGATCTAATGCCCCTGGCTCAGACAGTAATATTCTCTAACCCCTTAGTCAATGCCGACCAAATCCTTTCCCTCAGCCATTAAGCCTATATAGGCTCAATTCCATATTATAGATGGCCAACAATCTCGCCTTCTAAATTATCAAATGTCAGGGGCTCAATTTTTAACTAATTTGAGCTAATACAAAGCCGAATTGTCGCCATGGAAATAAATAGAAATTACCTTTCCTTTTTTATACGCCCATTTTCTTCCGCAGGATCCACTACCCCCAGTCACACTAATGCGGGTGTAAGACAAACCCGCCCCTTGATAATAATACTGAGAAACTGCTCCATTGCCTGAAACAGAGGCTTCAAATTGGAGCAGACAAAAAGCATGTGTGTAATATCAGCCTCCGCACCCCCACAGCGATTACATTTCCCATTAGAGCCACCCCATTTAGAGACCTTGGCAGGCGTATAATACAAGTCAAAAAGCATTTTATAATGTTGTGTTTTTCAACTAGCTGTCAGAAAAAGTATTTTCCGCCATCTAAAGTGACTCTTCCAGCCATACCCCTTCTTTACAAAGACGCATACCTCATTTTTTATTCTGGGGAGCGAGATCATCCTTCTGAATAACTACTAATAAGTTGTAGTGTACACCTATCGTAACCCTACGCCTGATTGCTCTATTAACGGTATCTTATCCATAGGGGCAGTTCCTTTTTGCACAATAGAGAATATTCTGGACTTGCAAAAACTTAAAGAAATTATTCTGAGGCACATCATGCTGAGCCTGTAATTCCGTAAATGATTTAAGTAGGGTGTGGGCATAGATCGCCAATCATGGTTATCCCTCTCTGGCTCCAGTTATCCAACACGGGGCCTTGAAAAATGGAAGGAAGGAGTGGCAAGGCGAACAAAGGGGTATAAAAGTTAATTCTTCCCATGGACAACTGCCATTTTAGCTGCGCCCATATTGTGTATGCGGCCTGTAAAACTTTAAATCTTGTTTTTTTAACATAGCTAGGTTCTATATGTTTTGAAAAACAAGCTTTAATCTCAGAACGGAGGGTGATACATCTTGGTCAACCTGCCTCTAGTAAACTCTAAAGGAATGGAATGGAAAAGATATAGGTGGTCATTACAACCCTGGCGGACGGTGTTAAAGCGGCGGTAAGACCGCCACCAGGCCAGCGGTAAAAAAATTGGAATTACGACCGTGGTGGAAAGCACCAACAAAGACAGCCACTTTACCACTCAAACCGCCTCGGCGGTACAAACAAATAGCTTGGCAGTCACCACCAACAGACAGGCGGAAGACAAAGTACAGCCCACAGTATCACAACCTACCAATCCGCCACCTTTTTCGGCGCGGATTCACCGTGGACAAAAACACAGTGAAAACAGGATCTCTAAGGGAAAACGCTCACCTCTACACACCCCACGAGGAATCCGGATGCCATGGAACCAGCGCTGCACATCCTGCCAGCCCTCATCTTCTTGCTCCTCTACCAGGAGCACGAACGCCGGTGGCGAAGACAACGGTGAGTACTGCATCTATGACACAGGGGAGGGAAAAAACAGGGACACACACACGCAACACGCAACACCCCCACCCCCTCCCACGACAACACACACACTAATACATATTTATACATTATTGCTACACCCCCCAACCCCCTCCGGAAGAATGCAAAGACAAAAGGAAATGAGTGTAACCATTGTAATATATTAAAATCAAGTACGCAAAAATATATATATACACCATAAACAAAATATACACCAAGCTTAGTAGTCCAGGTAGTGCTCCAGTGAAGTCAGTGGAACACTGGGCCCACAAGGTATGGGCGAGGCCCACACAAGATCCCCGACCATGACGGAGAGAACACTGCAGGGGCATCAGAGAGCAAGAAAACAGGCACCTCAGGTGGAGGCAAAGGGGGGGCACCTCAGCCGGTTGAGTGCACGACGCCAAATCCACGAGAGGGCCACATGCCCACTGTTCAATCCTGGGGAGTGCAAAGCCACAGTCTCTCAAGTCTCTACAGTGGGTGGATTGCCCACTGTTCCATCCTGGGGAGTGCAAAGCCACAGTCTCTCAAGTCCCTACAGTGGGTGGATTGGCCACTGTTCCATCCTGGGGAGTGCAAAGCCACAGTCTCTCAAGTCTCTACAGTGGGTGGGTTGCCCACTGTTCAATCCTGGGGAGTGCAAAGCCACAGTCTCTCAAGTCTCTACAGTGGGTGGGTTGTCCACTGTTCAATCCTGGGGAGTGCAAAGCCACAGTCTCTCAAGTCTCAACAGTGGGTGGATTGCCCACTGTTCAATCCTGGGGAGTGCAAAGCCACAGTCTCTCAAGTCTCTACAGTTTGTGGATTGCCCACTGTTCCATCCTGGGGAGTGCAAAGCCAGAGTCTCTCAAGTGGATGACAGTCTCCACTGGTTCTGGAGGGGGCATGGTGCCTAGAGTGCTTCATCCTGCTAAGGACAGAGGTAGTGGATGACAGTCTCCACTGGTTCTGGCGGGGGCATGGTGCCTAGAGTGCTTCATCCTGCTAAGAACAGAGGTAGTGGATGACAGTCTCCACTGGTTCTGGAGGGGGCTCAGTGCCCAGAGTGCTTCATCCTGCTTGTCACAGACTCAGTAGCGTCAGTGCCCTTTGCGCTCATGGGCCAGCGGTGCTTGTGGTGGCGGTGCCCTGTTCAACGGTGCTTGAGGTAGCGGTGCCCTGTTCAGCGGTGCTTGTAGCGGCGGTGCCCTTTTCAGCAGTGCTTGAGGCGGCGGAGCCCTGTTCAGCGGTGCTTGAGGCGGCGGTGCCCTGTTCAGCGGTGCTTGTAGCAGCAGTGCCCTGTTCAGCGGTGCTTGAGGCGGTGGCCTCCTGGGCAGCGGGGATGATGGCGGTGGCCTCTTGGGCACTGGGCAGCGGGGGTGATGGTGGTCTTCTCCGCCGTGCTGCTCTTCCCAGATTTGCTGGGTTTCTTGTGGCCCTTCCCCACCTCGGAAGGTGTCGCAGCTGACTCCACACTCCCACCGGGACCCCTGGGAGCGGCTTTGGTGGCTGGAGTCTTCCCCCTCTCCCGCCGGGCACTGGCCAACTTTTGATGCTTGACAGGTGGGGGACTGTCCGTGCTGTGGCTCCGTGCCACACTGGCTGCCCTGGTGGCCGGTGCACTACAGATTCCGGTGACTACAGGCACCACTGGTCCCGGAGATGTTGTGGCTGAGGTGCTAGGTTAGGACCTGGAGAGTCGGGCCCTAGGAGACGGACGGGGTGGGGGAGGGTGTGGGAAAGAGGTCAAGGTTGGACAGGAAATGTTTTTTGGAGACACTGGGACGGGTAGCTGGAGGGGGTTTGGGAGTGGAGGAAGAGGTTGTGGTTGTAGGAGGTGTATGTTTGGTGACTTTGGGTGAAGGTGCATGCGCTGGAGGCTGTCGTGAGGTGGATGGCTGTTGGGTGGGTGTGTGCCTGCATTTGTGTATCTTGGGAGGTGGCATCACAGACACACTGGGAGAGGACAGAGGGGACGTGTGAATGGTAGTGGGGGTGGTGACTGCACGTGAGCGGGGTGTGGTGGTGTGTGTGCTGGTGATGGCAGTAGTGGCTGTAGATGTAGTGCATGCAGGTGTGAGTGGAGGCGAGACTGGGGGGGAGGAGGAAGATGAGTAGGAGGGGGACAGAATGGAGGCAGTGTATGTTGGTGTGTCTGCATGTGTGTGATGCTTGCGTGAGTGCCTGTCGGATGTGTGGTGGTTATGTTTGCCTGAGCTTCCCTTGTGTGTTGACATGTGTGCATGCTGGTCTGAAGGTGTGCTTGGGATAGGCTGGGGTACAGGGGATTGGGTCTGGGTGGAGGAAGTTGGAGGGGGGAGGCTAGAGACGGGGACAATGGCTGCCATCAGTGCTGAGGCCAGAGTCTGAAAAGCTCACTGAAGGGCCGCCTGACCAGAATGAATGCCCTCCAGGAATGAATATTTGTTGCAACTGCCTTTCTACACCCTGGATGGCATTCAAAATGGTAGACTGCCCAACTGTGAGGGACCTGAGGAGGTCAATGGCCTCCTCACTGAGGGCAGCAGGGGTGACTGGGGCAGGGCCTGAAGTGCCTGGGGCGAAGGTGATGCCCACCCTCCTGGGTGAGCGGGCACGGGGCAAAGGCTGAGGGGCAAAGGCTGAGGGGCTGCTGGAAGGGCGGTTCTGGTAGGGGGGTGGCGGCTGTACCTGTAGATACGGGGGGCACAGATGTTGCCGCCACCACAAGGTGAGCTCCCATCAGAGGACGAGTCTGTGTCGCTGGTGTCAGCTCCGAGGAGCTCCCCTCGCCCTCCGTCCCACTGGTGAACTCCGAGTCCGTAGTCTCGCCCTCCAGGGCCATGTGAGATGCAGCTCCCTCGTGCTCCGGTGCCACTGCTCCTCCGCCTGATGATCCTAATGCACACAAGAACAGGGAGACCACAAAAAGGGGGACGACGACAGAAGAAAGACATGTTGAGTGCATGCATTACCGCTACCGTTGGTGGACACGACAGACATAGAAGCCCCCTGCACTACGCTGCACTCTTGGGCTCCACTGTTCAAACCCTGGGAAATGGCCTACAAGGCTATGGACAACATCTGCACACATGGATGACACAGGGGCATGACTAGGTGTACTTGGCACATTACAGAGGTGGGGTGGGGTGCCACATGCCCTGCCTTACGGAGGGACCTTGCCTACTAAACTTGCCCTGGCCTAGGGAAACCCACAGCCCACCTCCCCCACCCAGACACATCCACTGCGCGCAAAATCAGCAGGATAAGAGTGTACTCACCCCCTTGTGGCTGCTGTGATGCCCTCATGCACCCATCCAACTCCGGGTACGCCACCGCCAGGATCCTGAACATCAGGGGGGTCATGGTGCGACAGGCACCCCTCCCACTTTGGGAGACCATCCCCAGCTGAGCCTCCGCCGTCTTCTTGCTCCAGCGGCAAATGTCCTCCCATCTTTTCCGGCAGTGGGTGCTCCGTCTGTGGTAGACCCCCAGGGTACGGACGTCCTTGGCGATGGCATGCCAAATATCTTTTTTCTGGTGGGCGCTGACCTACATAAATTGTACAAGGGGAAGAGAAACTTATTACCAACTGCACTGTCACAGTCATTGACTGTCCCTACCCTTGCCATGTGGCACATGCACTCACCGTTGTTTCATGCACGCCTCAATCTCCCCCCCTCATCTTACATCCACCCTACTCCACACAGGCATATCCCATACAGCATGCTCCCAGTGTACTTACCTGTTTGTCTGGAGGACCGTAGAGTAGCGTGTACTGGGGGAGGACCCCATCCACGAGTTTCTCCAACTCCTCCGATGTGAAGGCAGGGGCCCTTTCCTCAGATGCTCGAGCCATTGTCTCTTCCAGACTGAGGTCACAGCAGCACTTGCAGTGTAGGTCCTCTCCTGTCGAAGATCAGGTATCGAGCGATTGAACAGATAGAAAATGGTGGTCACGACCGTGGCGGTGCGTACCGTCACCGCCGGCGTACATCGTCATCGGCTCATGGTACCCATAGGGTCCAATGTTAACCAATGCAACATTGCGCCGCGGTCTTCGACCGCCTACCGCAACGTTGTACAACGCCAGCGCAGTCACCTCACATCCCATTGTGCCACTTTAGAGGTCAGGCAGCCGCCATTTCAGGGGCCCACATGGCTTAATTTTTAACTGCGTCACACATACCTAGGCCTAGACTCAACACACATACAGGCCACTTTTCGGATTAGGATTCATGTTCTGTGTAAGCTGTGGGTACGTACCTCTGAGTTGGTTGACTCTGTGCTCGCTTTTTTCCTTCATAGGCAACATCCGCTGGGACATGTGAGGAGATGGCGGCATCCTCCAGTGTACAGACCACTGGTGGACCTGTCGACAATGGAGGAAAGACATGTGATCATCACATACAGGCTTGACCGTGCCACAATCCATGAACTGTGTACCCAGCTGGAGCCAGACCTGATGTCAGCTATCCGCCATCCCACAGGAATCCCCCCTCAAGTGCAGGTGCTGTCAGTGCTCCAATTCCTTGCAAGTGGGTCATTTCAAACAAAAGTGGCCATAGCATCAGGGATGTCCCAGCCTATGTTTTCCAACGTGTTGTCCAGAGTGTTGTCTGCCCTGCTGAAACACATGCGGAGCTACATCGTTTTCCCTCAGGTGGAGGATTTGCCTACAGTGAAAGGTGATTTATATGCCCTGGGACATATCCCCAACATCATAGGTGCCATTGATGGGACACGTGGCTTTGGTTCCCCCTGCAGGAGTAAACAGGTGTACAGAAACCGGAAGAGTTATCATTCCATGAATGTGCAGATGGTGTGTTTGGCAGACCAGTCCATCTCCCTTGTGAATGCCAAGTTCCCTGGTTCAGTGCATGACGCCTACATCCTGTGGAATAGCAGCATCCCTTATGTGATGGGGCAACTCCAGAGGCACCGTGTGTGGCTATTAGGTGAGCACCTGGAAACAAGACAGTGGGAATGGTTGTCTGGGTCTGGGGTTATCCCTACAGGTTAGTGTGTGTCTAACAGTTGTCCCTCGCCATTTGCAGGTGACTCTGGTTACCCCAACCTGTCATGGCTACTGACCCCAGTGAGGAATCTCAGGACAAGGGCAGAGGAACGCTACAATGAGGCCCATGGGCGAACTCGGTGGATTATCGAACGGACCTTTGGCCTCCTGAAGGCCAGGTTCAGGTGCCTCCATATGACAGGTGGATCCCTATTCTACTCACCAAAGAAGGTGTGCCAGATCATCGTGGCCTGCTGTATGCTTCACAACTTAGCTTTGCAACAACAGGTGCCTTTTCTGCAGGAGGATGGTCCAGATGGTGGTGTTGTTGCAGCTGTGGAGCCTGTGGACAGTGAAGACGAGGAAGCTGAAGAAGAGGACATGGACAACAGGAACTCAGAGTTCCTGCAATATTTCCAGTGAGACCCAGGTAAGGGTACAGACCTGCCTACTACATGTACTTTGACACTACTACCTCTCTACTGTCTGTCGTTTTCACCCAGTATATGGTCACTGAGTTGTCACTTTCCCTTACGATTTCACAGATGTGGGTCCTACTGTGTGACATCTGCTTTGTTTCCTCATGGACTAGAGCTGTGTGACATAGGTATGTTGACATTACAATTGAAAGAGCATTTTGTCACTGTAATTGCTAATACACAATTTCGAAATCACAGACTGACTCCAGATTGTTTTGTGCTTCAAGGGTGTTTATTTAAGTGCTCAATATTGGAGGGTGTTGTAAAATGGTGAGGGTTTATGGTGGAGGAATATCCATGTCTATTAGTTTCACAGGTGCATTGCCCAAATGGGCATAGGAAGTGGAGCTGGGACAGTTTGAGGATGGACAGGTTGACAAGGTGGGACAAAAGGATGACATTCAGGGCGGTCTCATTTCTTGGCTGGGGTCTTGGCATCATTCTCTGTCATTGTCCTGGATCTCAGGGACCGTTTGTGGGGTGGTTCTCCCTCTGCAGGGGGTGGGGTGCTGGTGTGGTGGTCCTGTGGCGGTGCCTCCTGTCCACTATAGCTGACGGAGGTGGTGGGCAGTTCATCGTCCATGTTAGTGTCAGGGGCCCCTTGTTGTGCCACAGTGTCCCTCCTGGTGTTGAGTACTTCCTTCAGCACCCCTACGATGGTGCCCAGGGTGGAATTGATGGTTCTGAGTTCCTCCCTGAAGCCCAAATACTGTTCCTCCTGCAGGCGCTTGGTCTCCCGAAACTTGGCCAGTACCGTTGCCATCGTCTCCTGGGAGTGGTGGTAGGCTCCCATGATGGAGGAGAGGGCCTCGTGGAGAGTGGGTTCCCTTGGCCTGTCCTCCCCCTGTCTCAAAGCAGCCCTCCCAGTTCCCCTGTGTTCCTGGGCCTCCGTCCCCTGGACCTTGTGCCCACTTTCACTGCCCCCAGGTCCCTGTTGTTGTTGGGGTGGTGGGTTAGCCTGGGTTCCCTGTAGTGGTGGACACACTGCTGATTGACGTGTCCTGGGGACAGAGGTATGGGCCCACTGGGTGGGTGCTGTGCTGGTGTTTCCAGAGGGGGGAAGCTCTGTAGTGGCCTGTGACTGTGTGATGGGAACCGACTGTCCTGAGGTCCCAGATGGGCCGGGCTGGTCATCTAGATCCAGTTCGACAGAGCTGCTGTCATCACTGTGGGCCTCCTCTGTTGGTGGTGTGGACCCTGCTGTGCGGTGACGTTGGGTAGGGGTCCTGCAGGGGTATAAAAGGATGTTTATTACATCTGTTTGTGCCATGGTGTGCAATGGGTAGGTGACCGTGTACCCCAGTGCTTGCATTCCTGTGTGGGACCTTGTGTGATGATGGTTTAGGGGGGTGTACGGGTATGTGCAGTGGGCATGCTTTGGTGATGGGTGTCCATGCTTTGGTGTTGCATGCAGGGTTTGGTGTTGGGATGTGTGGTTTGTGATGTTGGGACATTTGTGAGGAGTTGGAGTGATGGGGGTGAGGGTGAGGGTGGGGGTATGTGATGGCATGCAAGTAGGGTGGGGGATGTAATAGTTAAGATTTGACTTACCAGAGTCAATTCCGCCATCTACTTCTGCGAGGCCCTCAGGAAGCAGAATCGCCAAGACCTGCTCCTCCCATGTTGTTAGTTGTGGGGAAGGAGGTGGGGGTCCGCCGCCAGTCCGCTGAACCGCAAGGTGGTGTCTTGAGACCACGGAACGCACCTTCCCCCGTAGGTCGTTCCACCTCTTCCTGGTGTCATCCTGATTTCTTGGGTGCTCTCCCACTGCGTTGACCCTGTCCACTATTCTTCGCCATAGCTCCATCTTCCTTGCAATGGAAGTGTGCTGCATCTGTGATCCGAATAGCTGTGGCTCTACCCGGACGATTTCCTCCACCATGACCCTGAGCTCCTCCTCCGAGAACCTGGGGTGTCTTTGCCGTGCCATGGGATGGTGTGGGTGGTGTGTGGGGTGGTGTGTGTGGTGATAAGTGTGCTGATATGTAGTGGTGTGTTGTGTGAGGTGCGTGTAAGTTATGTGGGTGATGGTATTGTGTGCCTGTGGATGCTTGGTAGTAGTTTATAGTGTCTCTCTCTGTGCTTCTTTCTCAATTTTGGTCGTAGGGGTTTGTGGGTGATGTGGGTGGGTGTTTTATATTGTATTGGGTGTGTGGGAGTGGTGTGTGTATGTGTATCAGGTGTGTGTATTTTGAATTGTCCAATGTGACTGTGCTTTGTAAATGTGTGTGTATTGTGAGCGCGGCGGTGTGTACCACCAATTGAATACCGCAGTTGAAAGACCGCCACGTGGATTCGTGGGTCGTGATAGTGTGGGCGTATTTCTGTTGGTGTGACGGTGGAGGATTTGTTTTCGTCAGTTTATCACTGACCTTTGGTGTGGCGGACTTGTGTGGGTGTCTGAATTTTGGCGGATTCCGTGCTGTGGGTCATAATAGCTGTGGCAGATTTCGGCAGCGGTGTGTTGGCGGTTTTCTGCACGGCGGTAGGCGGCTTTTACCGCCAATGTTGTAATGAGGGCCATAACACCTTAGGCAAGATATTCATTTTTAATACATTGCAATGGCCTAGCAGGGAAAGATTCAAGTGATAAATTCTATCTGAATACCTTTTGGTTTTAGCTAACAACAGGGCCATGGTTTGCTCCACTAGTTGATCTAAAGCGGCAGTGACTCTAATCCCCAAATATACGACATCAGATAAGGCCTACCTGTCCTTAAATGTTGTCTGGTCCCAAAAAATGACCTGAGTCTTATCCTTGTTTAATTTGTAGCCAGATTATATCTCAACAACAGGGCCAGCATTTTAATTTCAGAAACAGCTCCCCCTGGGTCAGTTGTGGTCACTGCTACGTTATCGGCATAGGCAAATACCTTATAGCTCTGCACAAAATGAAAAATTGGCCTAATACCTGAGCACTCCTCCAGTTGATTAGAAAGGGATCTTTATACAGTGCGAACATTAATGGTGAGCTGGGTCAACCCTGCCTAGTTCCTCTAGAGATAGATATTACATCAGATTCTAAGCCTGCTAAATGTACCCGGGCAGAGGGGGCCTTGTACATAGCTCTGATAGCTGTTAAAAAACATTCTCCAATCCCTTTCTACTTCAAAACGTCTCATAGAAAAGCCCAAGAAATATGATCAAATGCCTTCTCAGCATCTAGTAAAATCAAACCAAGTGATATTTGGTGTACTTTTGCAAGATCGAACAGAGAGATAACTCTTCTAACATGGTCAACTGTCCCTCTGCCTGGAATAAACGCATTCTGCCTTTTGAATACTAAGGGAGAAATAACCCTTGCCAATCTGTTTGCTAGAACCTTGGCATATATTTTCCTGTTGCAGTTCAGCAACGTTATTGGTCTGTATGACCCAGGAGAAAGTGGATGCCTATCCTTTTTCTTTAAAACTACTATACTGGCTGCTTCGCAGGACAGTGGTATATGACCTTGTTGAGCCGCTAAGAAGGTTAATAACATGTCATTCCGCAATTCTTGGAAGAATGCCTTAAAAAACTCCAGTAGAAGGGCATCCAGACCAGATGCCTTTCCTGAAGCCAAGGAGATTGTGACTTCATATATTTCTTCCAACGATATTGGGAATTCCAATAGGTCTCTCTCCTCCCGGGTAAGCCTACCTGATTTTAGCCCTTCTAAAAACTCTGCTGCTTCTCTGTGACCACCAGCTGCTTGTTCTAAATTGTCGGAGTCCAACTCATCATAGAAATCTCTGAAGACTTTCAAGATCCACTTTGGATATTCCAGCCTGCGTCCATGAGAATCCTTAATAGCTTCTATGTCCCTGCCTGGCACTCTTTGCCTTATTCGCCTTGCTAAGACTTTCCCAGTGGTCTCCCCATATTCATAACCTCTAACCCTAAACATCTGATATTTAATTGTAATAGTTTTTTGTGCAGGGAGGAGTAATCAGTATAACCAGGGTCTGGGGCCTTTGAGTTTTTACCAGACATCAATAAGAGCATGGTCCTTTATCTGCCTTCTTGCAGCCCTGAATACCTTGGGGTTACATCCCTGATAGCTGTCAGCCCCTGTTAATCCCTTGTTTACTTCAAGGTGGATGTTAAGATCTCCACACATTACTAAAGGAAGTGGTCATGAAGCTACTTCTAGATTTAAAGCATCTAGTACTTCGCCCTTGTTGAAATGTGATCCGTAAATAGTGCAAAGAGTGAACCTGGCCACACACACATTACATTCTAGGATAACCCACCGACCACCTTTATCCACCAAGGAACGGCCTGGCTTACAAATAGAACTCATAGCCAGAACTGCTACACCCCTGGTTGTCAATGTCTACTGTGTACAGGCTAAAAGTTGTTATCCATAGATGCTTCAGCACTTTCCACCTTTCCCAAGGGATATGAGTCTTTTATAGACAAACAAATTTGGCTTGCATTGATTTTAAACCCATTGCCACCTTCCTTCTCTTTTGGGAGTTATTCAGACCACAGATATTAATGGAACAAATTTGTACCTTATAGCTCATACGTTTGCGTCTGAATATCCATTAATCCCCCTACCTTATCTCTGATTGCGTGTCCCAAAAGGCTTATTGTCAACTGTCTTTTGCTGAACACTGTACCTAAGATCACAATTAAACTAACTTGCCTGTGCTCCAGAACTTGACTGTTATCCTTGCCCTGCCTTAACCCATACCTTCCGCTTGAACCTCCCATTCGCCCCTTCCAAACCTCTACTCCCACTCTACCCCCCACCCTCCGCCCTAGTTTTAAACAACACTACCCCATAGAGGACACAGGACCCACCAGGTCTCTTTCACAATGGATTTGGGCTCCCTTCTCCCCCCGTCCCCATGCCTCATACCTCTTATTCTAAATATTTGATATCAAACAGTGCGCCTCACATCAAACAATACATTCACCCTCATTAAATGCTACATACTAACAAAGTAGGTCAATCTATTCAAAGTAAGAGGTTTGCATGTCCCAAAGTTCCACTGAGCCTAACAGATATCAGAGTGAATCCAGAAACTCCTTGATCTTTACTTCAGACAAATAAAATAGTACATCCTGCCATTAGCAACCACCTTCAGCTTATCTGGGTTAATCAAAAAGACCTGAGCCCCCTTATTCTGTAGCGGTGAAATTAGTTGACAAAGTCTCAATTTTTTCTCCACAGTGTTGTGACAAAATTCAGGTCTAACAAAAAAATAAAACCCTTTGGCAGTGTGTTTACGGTCTGGGTGAGCAACATCATACAGGGCCTGTTTTGCATGTAAGTTGTGCAAGCAAATCAACATTGTCCTGGGCTTTGCTCCCTCCACATCTGGTTTGTTCTTCGTTTTGAATGACAATCTATGGGCCCTCTGAATTTATCTTTTCCAATCCCACTGAACAAGCTCTGGGAAGGCTTCCTTGAAAAGATGTACCATAAACCTCAGGGTCTGCATCTTCACCCCCTCTGGACAGCTAGCACTCTAAGATTGTTTCGCCTGAGTCTATCCTCGAGATCAACTAACTTCCAGTGGGTATCGTCCACCTGAGCTTTCAGTAAATCGCTGGTCTCCCTTTGTGCAGCAGCATCATCCTCCAGTTTTGAGATCCGGGTCTCAGCTTCACCCATATGTACAGCAAATCTGAAGCACGTTTTTGCCACTCGGCGAATAGCCCCTTCCATTTTGTGGCAGGCTGTGTTCTACCCTTTGTGTTTGCCCTTTGTCTCCTCCCAATGCTCCATGATGCTCTGGTGTATTGTTCCAAAGAGATTGCCCCTATAAGTGCTATGGAATCAGCAGGAGCTATTGGGCCCCGATGCCAGCAGTGGAGGAGTGGTCCCAGTGCAAATCTTTAGGTGCCATAGATGTTTGCTGAAGGCCAGGTGAGCATAAACGCCAGCTTCTCCTTCACTTCAATGAGGAGGAGAACATTGCCATTAGGGGGTATTGCTTTGGATTTAGGGCCCCAAATGGACAAAAAACACTGCTGAAGAAACAGAGAGTACTGTCCTGGATTCACAAGAGGGTGGAATAATGTCAGATACCGGACAAAATTTGAAAACTAGCCAGGGAGCAGTCACAAATGTTCATTGACGCAGTCTCATTTTAAAACTGGGGAAATCAGCATCTTCCTCCTCTGATGCATGCTCGGTCTCTCCTGGATGTTGTACGGTTTGGTCAATGGGAGCCACACACACATCAGAGGCAGAAGATGAAACTCACATTTTCCCAACAACATTTGTGAGTGCCAGTAAGACAGAATGGTAGTCCCTCAAAAGGGTTTGTTGGTTTGCAACAAAGCAACTACGTTGATGTTGAGGTTCACACATTGTTGCTATGAAGGGATCTAACTTGGTCTTCAGGGACTGGGTGGAGGTATTAATGCCCCTAGCTCCCTGACAACTTCACTGGTGTCAGATGTAGAAGGTTGGTGTACTTGTTCCTTCTGCATCATAATACTAGGGATTTCAGTTAGGACTTTTCAATCCCATGGAGCCAAGTGTAGATGTCTGTAATGGCCTTTGACAACCCCTTATTGAGGTTCTGGCAACTACAGACTCCCTCAAGAGTGCTATGGTCTCCATCCCCACCTGCCCCTAATCAGCCATCTGCTGCTGGACTGCTCCCAGTAGCCATAGAGAAGCAACTTGGGAGGTCAGCATTAATACCATTGGTTGATGGTCTATGTTCTGTGTGTGTGTGTGTTGGTTCACCTGGAGACCAAACAATGTCACCTACCCTTGTCATTTCTGGAGGAGAATTGTCAAAAGAGTCCAGGAGCTGTTGGAAGGTGTCATCATCCATAGGGGGCATGGCTGTGTCCTCAACAAGTTGGCCATCATGGACAGGCTGATCTTCAGGAGGTGGTGTCAGTTCCTCTGGAAAGATATATTTAGAGGATTTCATGAATGATTATGACAGAAGTGATTTCTATAACATTCACACAATACTTTACTTCACTTTCAAGTACACAGGGATATGTGGAACTAATGTCTCTACAAGTGTACATGACCGTGTTGTACTATGGTTGCTTTTCACATGGAAAGACATGTACATTCTTCACATAATCTCAGTATTCACTAGCGGCCTACTTGTGTAAATTTCACACAATCCAACACACCAGCTTCCTGACTGCCCTGCCTGAATGAGTGAGTGCAAGCTGGGGCACATCTTACATGTTTATGCGTGCACTGTAGTACAATTGGTTTCTTGGCACCACTTCAGATACCATTGCAAAGTGTGGCAAGGATGCCTGCATTTGCTCTAGCGATCTGTTTGCAGGGCAGCACTGACCAACACAAGTTAATTGCTATTTCAACTCACACTATCCTGCACTCTACCATTCACACAACTCTACGCACCAAGATACCTTGCTGTACTGTCTTGCATGCAATGTGTGCAGCATAGGACCCTAAGGTTAATATTTCATCCAACCACCTTGCTGCACTGTGTGTAAGGGGAAAGTCATGTGTAAGCCCTTAATCCAAATTTGACTGAAGAATCCTGTAGTTGTACAACACAAACAGTTTTCTCCTGACCCCAGAAAACTAAGAACTAGCTAACATCTCTGAAGTGGATAGCCTCCTTCATATTTGGTAGTATGCAACAGATTATGCTCAATCCATTCCCTCAGCACCCAACAGATTATTATCCAGAGTCCTTTGAATTGCTTCACTCAGTCCCACTCTCTTGGTCATGTAGATGACACCTCTGGCAATTATTATTCAGACGCAGGGACTGTACTTCATCTCTTATACTGATAACACCCAGATCACACACTAACACTCAGGTGGCACCAACTCCACCAACAGTAGTTAATGTATGCCGTTGATCAACACAGTTACCTGTATGTGAAATGAGTTGCTGATACTTACAATACAAGATAGAAGTGTTGAAATTCACGACATGTAATTACCGTGGTTGTCCACATGACTAGGCTCAAAATTCTCACCTTCCTACCACAACAGACTCATGTCCATCATCCTGTACACCTAACTCACCATGCACAATTGCATGGTTGCACAAGGTTTTGTACCCTGAATACTGTAACTAGTAGTCCTGTTTCTGTGAAGGAATAAATGATAGTACAAGTCCCTGTATTGAGAGGTAATCCCTTGACTGGGGCAGCACATCGCTCATGGGCCTGGGAAACTTGGCAGGGTTGGACTGGGCTGGTAACATAGCTACTGCCATGAAAAGGAGAGTGATGTGCAGGATGATTTGACATGTGGGGCATTCCTGCCCATTCCCTTTCAAGCAGCACAGCACAGTGCAGCAAAGTTAGTTGCTGTCTTGGCCTGCATGCCAGTATGGTAATATATGGTATGTTGTTTAGACTCACCCTGTAGTTGTTCCTGGTCCTCCACTTCAGCACTGTCCTGTCATCCCCCTCCACCAACCAACTCTGTTGGGATGAGAGATGCCACCTGCTCCTCCGATGGATTAAACTCCTCCTGAACATCAGCTTCTCCTCCGGTCCTCCTGGCTGCCTTAAGATTCATGTTTCATACCATCTAGGCAAGCCCTTATAACCCCGCTGTATCAGGGCCAATTTACAGTACAATAAATAGGTTTACACAGAGGGGATAAATGCCCTTGTTATCTCGCCAATGAAAATATTAATTAGTCATTGGATGTAGTTTTACTTCATTTAGATTTTTTACTTTCCTTTTAGTTAGATGTTTCTTTCTGTATTACTCCCATATGCATACAACATGAAAAACACAACCACTACCCTTATTTTACACACCATAACAAACCACTTACATACATATACTACAAAATATAATTAGTGAAATCATTAAAAAACAACAACTTGTTGCACCACACTTTTCCATTTACAGTTCATAATCAAATCCGATGCTAAGCCCGTTCTTCAGGTGAGCAGTCTTTGGAAAGAGGTAGTCATTATTTTTAGTATCAACTTCAGTAGGATATTACTTCATGTTGTTAATTGGCTGGTACTCTCGTATTCTTTGTTTAACCACTACCTCCCACGCCCGTACGACTTATTAAGGGCTGCTCTATAGATGATATGGTGGGCATGTTTTTTTTTTCTCAATTGCTTCTTCTCCTGCTTTATTGGGTTATTACTTTTGGCTTCTTCCTTATCTGGGCTGGGGAAAGCACCTCCCTGACTTTTACAGACCTCATAAGGGAGTTTCAGAAGTGAGGTTACAAGGAAGCCCAGAAGCCCAGAGTTGCTCCTAGGGTAATTTTGAATAGGCCTTTTAAAGTGCCCTTATGTGGATGCCTTATGCAGTCGCCAATATTCCAGTGTTCTGATGATCCGGCGCACTCCAATGCTGCTCACTGGTTTCCCAGCGCGCAACCACAGCCCCTCTGCACCCACTTCTCAGGTGTGATGAGGGGGTGGGGGGGGGGGGGGGGCAGAAGCACACCAGAAGTCCACTTACAGACGAGTAAAGACCAAATCAGGAATAAGAGCTATCATGTGCCTAAATAGCGCCGCCATGTCCATTCTGTAATTTGGAAGGGGGCAAAAGCACGCTAATGGCAGGGCCAGGCGATGGCAGCTATCTCCCCACTCCCTCCCCGCCCCCCGCACATCTCGACAGCAACTTCTTGCAGTTAGCAGCGACAGCGCACCAAGAACGCCCAAGCTCCTGCACACAGCAAGCCAAAAGCAACAGCAAGTGGGGGTTGGGAGGCACCAGGAACAAGAACAGACAGGAGAAGAATGTAACTAACAGTTAAAAAGTAGATGTTGGACATGGCAAAGATTATCTGCTCGAGTCTCACGAGGTTCCTTTTATTGGGCATTTTGTCCATCGCCCTCATCTGCTTTTTGAGCATAGCTAGGCGTGGGGGCAGCAAAGGCACAGGTCTCAAGCAGCATAGATAGCGGGCAGCGCACCACAAGCAGGTGGCGCGCCACAACCTGTCCGTCTGCGGCAGCCCTTCTGAGCCCCCCTGAGCTCCATGGGCCAGGCTCTGTGCACGCCTTGCGCCGTGTGTACCCCGCGCCCTCCGGCTCCGTGGCCAAATCTCCACTCCGATCCACTCTGCACTGCCATTACTGCTAGGGTCACACCTTGGCATTGAGGGATATTCTGGACAGGACTGTAAAAAATTCAGGACAAAGGGTCAAAATTCAGGACAAAGGGTCAAAATTCAGGACAAAAATTCAAGAACAAATGTAAGTTTTACAGACACACCCAAGAGAGGCCATGCCTCACTATGTTGTGGGTACATTTATTTACTCTTTTTTTAACATAGCACTATTTATTCACTGTGGTCTTTTTGTGATTGCCTCATAGTATGCTACATTCAGGTGCCACATTACCTCCCTGTTCAGTAGTAAATTAATGCCCTTCAGCACTGTGTCAAGGCCATCACCCCTACCCAAATCTAACCAATTTTCTTGAAGAGAAAGAAACAGCAACATTTTGATTATGTTTCTTAACATTTTAAAACCCCTGGCAAACAGTTTGGGAAACACTAAGGTAATTAACCTTATGCTACTTCAAACAAATTGAACAAAAATATCTGGCTCACCCCAACTGCCCATGGACTTTCAAACTAAATTGTTTTTAATGATACAGGGCAGATGGTGTGGGCGACTGTCTCACACCTAATGTCAGGATTTGAGGGACTCTCAACTTATCTGTAGTCTCACAGCACTAGATTGTATGTCTGGGACTCTACATTAATCTTAGAAATGGGAGCCTGGGCTACCAATCAAAGATAATAAAAGGGGACACGAAGAAACCCTGTGCTCCTACACTATCTTTGCTAAGCCTTCCCACTCGCACAGGACGGCTGTGCTCAGAGCAACTCCATCAGTGGCATGCTGCAAGTGTCTTAAAATTGGGGGATGTGTTTCTGGACAGGTTGCTACTAAATTTCCAAACCCTTGTGGCAGACTACCATCTTCACCCCGGTCAACTCCTTACTTACAACCACATTAAATAATCAGTAAAAGCCCTATTTCATGTCTGCCACCTGGCACTAACCCTACAAGAGGTGTGCCAGAAGCTCTACACCATAGGAACTGGTGGCAAACTGATAGAATGGGTGTACAGACCTTTCCTGCAACATGGGAACCACTCCAGGTCTTCTCGTCATACTCACTGGCCGCTACTATACTCTACACTACTCTACTATGTACTACTACATTTTGCACAAATACACTCTATTCCACTGCACTCTATGCCACTCTTCTCTGCCCCATGCCACTCTACGCCAGTGCACTCTAAACAACTGCACTGTATGCCACTGCACTTTACTCTGTACCACTGTTCTCTATGCCACTGTTTTCCGTACCATTCTACACTCTACACCACTGCACTGACAGTCTACTCTGCAAAACTGCATTCTACACCACTCTACTCTGTACTACTGCATTCTATACCACTGCACTCCATGCCAATGCACTCTATGCCTTTGCACCGTGCATCCCTGCACTCTATGCCACTGCACTCTAGGCACTATACTCTACTCTGCACTGCACCACTCTACAACACTCCACTCTGCACCACTCTATGCCACATGTCTACTCTATGACACTGCACCACTCTGCATTACTGCACTCTCTGCCACTCTATTATATGCCACTTTACTCCACTGCACTCTATGCTACTCTACCCCATGCCACTCTATGCCACTGCATTCTGTGCAAATGCACTCTAAACAATTGCCCTGTACGCCACTGCCCTCTACTCTGCACCACTATACTGTATGCCACTGCTATCTGTGCCACCCTACTCCACTGCACTGACACTCTACTCTGCAACATTGCACTCTCTGCCACTGTACTGTACTACTGCATTCTACGCCTCTGCATTCTATGCTACTCTAATCTGCATCACTCCACTCTACACAACTGCACTCTACAGAACTATACTGCACTCTGCACTACACCACTCTACTTTACTCCACACCACTCCACTGTCTGCCACATGAGTCTACTCTGCACTCCATGCCACTGCACCACTCTACACTACTGCACTCTATGCCACTCTATTGTATGCCACTCTATTCCACTGCATTCTATGCCCCTCTACTCTGCCCCACATCACTCCATGCCACTGCACTCTAAACCACTGTATTCTATGCCAATGGACTCTAAACAACTGCACTGTACCCCACTGCAATGTACTCTGAACCACTATGCCACTGCTTGTATGCCAATCTCCTCCAATCCACACCACTATACCACTAACTTTTAGCCAGGAGCAGCAGCCACTCTGGTGTATAACATGGCTAAAATACATTGGCAAAGCCAATAATTCTTGCGTAGACAAGACCTATTGGCTTTGCCAATGTTTGTTAGTACTATGAGATACCGATGTCCCTGAGAGAACTGTGATTGTGTAAGTCCCTATTTTAAACATGCATTTGACGCCTCGTCAGGAGTAGTACGGGCTATATAAATACAATTACATCATATAGAGGCTGCTACAAAATGCGCAAATACATTTCGGTTAAATAAAAAAAAGTGTGTCTCAAATACAGATTTGAATGGTATACAGTTTATATCTAGTACTCATTTTTTTTATAACAGTCCATTAAAACCACACACTCCACAGCTCACCTTGGAACACCATTACAGTACCTCTCTAAAAGAAAATATCTTTGCCATCAGAAAGCTTCAAGTGACTCCTGTGATTAAAGTCCATGCAGGTTTTCAAGCCCCTTTGCATTTGCAGACTTACCAGTTGTGCACATTTGCATTTCTTCACCCTGGCAAGAAAGCCTTTTTGTTATCTGTCTGCCCCTCCCACTCTCAGAACACAGGCGACTCCCTGCCTTTCAGTCCAGCTGGGAAAACTGATCTGCCTGTAATTTCGCCCTCAGTCCCTTGTCCTTTTGGTGAAAGGCTAAAATTATGGACAAATGCTGTCCGTTAAGCCTTTCTTCACGGACAACGGACGGCAGGGCGATATTACGGGCAGTCCATGAAATTTACGGATGGGTGGTCATCCTAATTAATTACTGCCCGGTCACACTCATGCTACACCAATTCCGCTTTCCAGTTACAGTGAACAATTGTTAATTGTGCTACCATGCACTGGGAAAAAACGAACACCGAAATTCAGGAATAGATCCTTAGAGATTCACAAGCATTTGAGAACAGCAAAAAATGTGAAAAAAATGCATTCTTTGATGGTCACAACTATAATGGCCTGCCTACAGTTCAATTTTCCCTGATCTCATGACGTTTAGTGGAAGCGATGAAAAAAGGGGTCCTGCCGCAGAGAAGGGGAAAACAGATGCACTCTTACAGAGTGCCAGATCATAAATAAAACAAGCATTGGCAAAGCCAATAGCTTGCCTATGGGCGAGCTATTGGCTTTGGCGATTGGGTGGGAGTGAGTGAGGGTGGGGGTGGATAAAAAGATGATTAAAAAGAGTGATGCAAGATTGCATCCTTTTTTGGTCTTTTCAGTGAATACATCCATATTCTGAACAATTTTGCTGATTCAAAACACCCAGTATAGGATAACATGATTATACTGGGACAAAAAGTGTGTAAAACTCACTGGCCAGAGCCATGAGAATACACTAAAAACTGTATGCAATGTTTGTTTAGCATTACAGTTTTTGGTGCAGCCATTTCCGGTAACTCCTGTGCTGTAAAAACATGGAAATCAGCTTACAGTCTGCAAATATCTACCAAAATAACAAATACTGTGACATTGTGTCATTATCTTGTATGAATCCTGTCTAACACACTCTGGCCCCTGCAAAGGAAAATAAAAAATATATCCGATTTCCCTTCTCTTTACATTGTTAACATGCCTTATCAAATTTGCAATATAACCCCGGATATTCCTTTATTGTATTGCTGTAGACAAGATTATGAGCAGATGAGTAGCTGAGAGACATAAAGTTCAATGAGTAACACTTCAAACTTAAAGCGAATATCTAAAAAAAGCCTGGTGTCAGCTGAGCAAACAAACACCACATTTAGAGACCAATTATAAAAGGCCACCTGAATACCTCAGGCGCTCAGGGATTTGTAGATAATAACACATTAAGTAGCAGTTAAATAAGAAAAACAAGTCTGACCCTCCTTGCTCAGTGCTGTGTACTTAGCTCCTTTACAGTTTTTTGGAAAGCACTACCTCTAATGAACCATTCACCCTCCACCACCGTCCACTCCCACACAGAAACACACACCAAGGGGCATGGAGACAGAGCGTGGTTTATAGACAAAATGCAGAGTGTGAGCAAATGTCGGAAATTAGACCACTTTCTGCCACAAAACTATCAAACAGACAGGAAAATGGATGGGAATGGAGGGAGTGGGGTTGAGGAAGACTGAAGAGGGGGGAAGAGACAAGGTAACAGAGGGCAAGGAAGCGATAAGGAGAGGGGAAAAGGCGGAGAGATGGAGGCAGAGAGAAAGATGGAGGGAGGAAGGACGATGAGAGTGGGAGGGACAAGAAAAAGGCAAGACTGGAAGAAGACGGAAGAGGCACCCTCGGAAAACAGCAAATGAGACGAGAAGAGCACATGGAATGCTTTACACCCTTTTTGAAGGCCAGTTTGGCTATAGTTTTATCGGTGTGGCAGACACAAGGTGCTTTGAGAACAATGAGCTGAAAGGATGGTTAATAGTGAGACATGTCAGAAAACATGAGTCAGGCTAAAACTCTCCTGTATCATTTACAGCTTGCATTGCATTTTGCAAGAGGCAGCTCACTGTATTTGGGCATGCACTCCATTTCTCACTGCCATCCCTCCAGGTAGTCAGGAACTTGGCCAAAAAAATCCTCAAAATCTGCACCAGGAACCCACTCTGCCTACGTCAGATTAGTCCCCTTTGCAGTCTTGAACTGGCATTTAACCCGCTATAACAAAATACTGAAGAGCAAGCATCATCTGACATGTTTCCCATCAAGGTGGGGTAAGCATAGTCAGCACTTTCTACAGATTTGACTGTGTGTGTGTGCAAGTTTACCCCAGAGAGTCCAGATGGGTGTACTGCAGGGAAGCTGTTTGCCTGGATGTTGGTGCCAGAACTAGCACCAGTCTCTACCCCTGGGAAGGGCAGTGGAGAGTAGGCTGTCTCAAAGGAGATATACAAGATTCACAGACCTGTTTTTAATCTCTTGCACACTCAACATCAAAAGACAGGGGGATCAGCTGTGTATATTTTGCCCATGCAACTGTAGACACCTCGCAAAAGCAGGACAGAGGAAGAAAACGTACCTTCCTGAAACACATGAAGACCCAAAAGAAAAAGTAGTGCGCAGAAACAAGCCTAAATGCACAGAAGTGCAAGGGTACCAGTATTGCGGCACTGCTCTTTGGGAATGTACAACCAATGAAAAGGAGGGAGAAATAAGACAGATTAACCAGTTAGAAGCAGGCAGCCATTTTTAAAAGATACTGAAACAAAAACATGAAAAGCAATGGGCAAACTTGGTGCCCACAAAGTATATACAACAGGTCCCTAAGAAGAAGCACTAGTGCTGTCTAGAGTTGACCCAAAACGTACCACAGTGAAATAACTAATTACTAACCCTCTAGCCAAAGTATGTATCTCTTATTTACCCCACTGATTGGGGAACATTTTAACAAAGTGATCTGGCAATATTATATCTAGCTAACCAAAAGAGAAATTCATGCCGTGTGTGCCTTTTCATGCTCTATAGATGACTGATAAGCATTGGCAGGCTTTTTATTCACAATTCTGGGAGCACAATACATCATTTAGTTAATAATGACATTTAAATTAGGCATTATGTATGTAGAGTACAACAAAGTTCTCCCAGATAATGTGTGTCTATTCTTCTTAAGCATTCATTGAGAATTAACAACAGTTTATAGGAACTGGAGGGGCCAACCTGCTTCATCCTAAAAGATTTTGGGATAGATTTAAATTTCGGCCAACGGGTTACTCCCTCCCAAAGGTGTCGGTTATCCCGGCAGTTGAAATATAAATCCCATAGGAAATATGGAGGGGCCCTGAGGAGGACAGAATATTGATGGAGGAAAGATAGTGGCATTCCATCATCGGCTCTAGCGACCAGGGACCTGTTGCATGGATGAGAGAACCAATCTGGAGTGCTGAGGATGGTGAGGACACTGGGTATAGCTGGGTCTGCATCTCCCTGGCTGCGACTTTGGATAAGGGGCTGAGGACTACAGCCCAGAGATGGGCACAGAAATATGAAGGGAATTGTGCAGGGACGTACTGACATAAGCCTACAGACACACTGGATGAGGAGGCGGGCCTTACTTATCCTGGGGAGGGGGAGTTGATGGAGTCCTTATGGATATTTGTTGGGAACAGCATACTGTGGTACATCCATAAAAGACATATGTTCTATTATGTGGCTAAAGGGGCAGGCAGCAGCAAGATTAGGCATAAGAGGTGCCTGAATACACATCACTTCCATAACATGACAGCATGACACCCCCTGTAACCTACAAAGTTATAACCTGGGATACATGAGGGCTGTGCTCTATAACCAAAAGATATAAGGTACACTCATGATTGAAGGGCAGGGTAGTGCCTAAAGTCCTCCTCCCAGAAACACACTACTGCAGAGGGGTTAGCATTGCAGTGCAGGACGGCTCTTTTTTAGACAACATACTCAGCATATGTGTGAGGTGTCCTTTATGTGGGTCAGAGCAGGAGTTCCCTTCCAGCATACCAAGCAGGTAATGAATTCCAATGGCCGATTTGTCATGGTGTTGGGAGGGCTTGATGGGCGCAACATAGCCCTGGGCAGCATTTATGGCCTTAATGTTGGCAAGCAGGAGTTTTTTGGTAAACTCTCACATAAGCTGGCCCCGTATTTAATGGGCATGGTCCTTTTGGGTGGAGATTAAAACTGTGTTTCGCATATAGAGATGGACCACTTTCACCCCCCCCCCCTTTACGGGAAATGCCTGCCACACACATATCCCAGGCGTTTGTTAGATGGCAGCAGGACTGGGAACTTCTTGACTCCTGGAGGTTGCAGCACCCACAGGAGAGAAACTACTCATTTTTCACTAACCCTCACGATTTGCATGTCCTCTTGGATGCCTTCCTTTGCACTTCTTATGTGCATACATTAGTGGAGAATATGGAGTACCTGTCCCACACAATATCTGATCATAACCCCTTATTGATGGGGGTAAAATGAGAGAGGAGCTAACCCGTAATGCCGACTTGGAGATTGCGTCCGGACTCCTTGGATGATCTGGTCTTTAGAGACTACACTGGGACAAGACGACAGCAATACTTTGAAGAAAATGCAGGAACAGCGGAATCACCCCTGTCAGAGTGGGTGTCCTCAGGGAGTGCTGTATCTCAGAAACAGTTGGATTCAGGCAAATGCTACTGAGAGAGACCTTGGAAGCAGAGGAGGCCATCAGGTCATTTGAAAGACATTGCCCAGAGCACCCATAGATCCAAACAGAGCTCCTTGAGGCACAAGAGGCAGTGTGGATGGCAGCTGAGCGGTTGCGTTGCCTCCACTACCATTATATGGAACATGCCCATGCAGAACATGACCACACAAGTACACTCCTTGCATTGTTGGCCAACCCAGATAAGCAGGATCGCTTATAGTGGAGCTGACCACTGATGATAGTAGTCGCTAAACCGGAAGGATGACATTAACAAGGAATTTCATGATTTCTATGCTACATTATATGGCAAGGCTGTGGACCCCACTGTTATTAGAGTGACCTAATCTTAGATCCGCTGGACCGCCCAGCTCTTTCGCAAGAAGTTGCGGACGTCTTGGGAGGAGCAATTACTCTACTGGAAGTAAAGGCAGCTATAAAAACTATGGCCGGATGGGCTGCCCATAGAACTCTATGCTGCATATTGAGTGAAATTGGCTTCTAAACTAGTAACCATGTTTAATGCAGCCAAAGGTGAAGGGCTCCTGCCGCTGTCCTATTTCTGAAGTCAGGAAAAGACCCGCACAACAAAAGAGCCTATAAACTGATGTCTATGTAGAACACCAATTATAAAATACTTAGTAGCATTTCAGCAAAGCGTCTCTTGCCCCATCTGCCAAACCTGGTGCATCGGGATCAGGCCGGATTCATCCTGGGGTGTAATACAGCCCTTAACATCAGATGACTATGCGTGGTCCTAGGAGCCTTAAAGAGAGCAGCAGGGAGGCCGTTGATCCTAGCAATTGACATTGAAAAGGCCTTTGATAGTCTGGAGTGGCACTTCCTATATAGTGTCCTGGAGAAGATGAGCTTGGGGTGCTTCTTGGCTTGGACGCACCTACTGTATACTAACCTGATGGCTAGAGTTCGCACAGGGCACTCAATATTGGAATGGTGGAGAAGGGAACACTCCTTTCCTCTTTGGATTAGCATCGGAACCCCTAGCTAACTGGGCATGCACTGGTGATAACTTCCAAGGCTTTACAGTAGGAGACCAAGTACACCATATAGCGCTATACACGGACGACCTACTCCTGTTCCTACGGGATGGCCAGGAGGCCCTAAGAGGAGCCCATGCGATGCTGGATTGCAATGGATCCCTATCAGGGCTCAGAGTAAACTGGAGCAAATCTTGTCTGTTCCCAATACATGATTCGGAGCGGCCCCCAGGGAACATGGGTACCCTGACTCATGGGAGCCTGACTCATTTCAGTATTTAGGAGTCTGCATATATAAGAACCCGGAAGACTTGCAGGAATATAGGCAGACAGATTGGATCCCTCAGGGCCAGCGTTACTTTTTGGGTGCTGCTGCCACTGTCAGTTGCAGGCCGCATGGCCTTATTAATAATGGTACCACTACTCGGAGGCTCTACCTCTTCACAACACTCCGGGTATGGACACCTGCCTACTACTTTTGAGATATTAGTAAGATCATTACCGGCTTTATATGGGATCTGAGCAGACCTAGAGTTGCAATAACTACCATGCAGCATCCAGTGACAAAGGAAGGACTAGCGGTTCCAGATTATGAGGCCTATTACCTGGTGGCGCAGCTGCAATGGCTCACACAGTGGGTGGCCAGCAGACAAAGACTTGATTGAGAAGTTTTGCCGCACACCACAGAGGCACCTCGATTAACTCGGAATTCTGCTGGGCCCACCTCTGCTGAATGCCGAGAATACCATGTAATTCAGAGTAATACAATGGTGCTGGACCTGCAACCTCAAAAAGGCATGGATTCGGCTTCCGTACTCCCCGGACCTAACCCTCCAATACCTGGAGGAATTGCTTCATGGGGGGAAGTTGCAGGGACTGGCAGCCTGGAAAGAAGCTGGGATAACTACAGTAGGTGCCCTCTTTGAGGAGGGAGTGCTCTTTACCTTTGACTAATTACACCTAAGATACAAACTACCTCAGGGAAGCTTCCAGTTACACAGCGTGGTCATTGCTGCTGTTCGTAAGCATTGGGGATCTGGGGCGACTGACCCACAGAAAGCTGCTTACCTTCAATATATACTCACAGCAGCAAGCACATACAGGGCAGTCACCTGCCTTTATAGGCGATACCCAGGGGAACTCCAGCTGCAGCTCTTAGTCCTGAAGGATAAATGGGAGGAGGACCTGAGGGTGGCAATACACGAGAGGGCATGGGAGACTATCCTGTATAACACAGCCAAGATGATTAGAAATGCCAGATTAAAGCTAATTAATTTTTATGTAGTACATAAGGCATACCTCAGCCCTGGAAACTCAACAGATATTTTCCACAAATAGAACACGCATGTCCGTGCTGCAGTGAGGTGGGAGCAGAATTCCACCAGATGTTCTGGAGGTGTCCTGTACTTGCTACATGCTGGGGGGTATCACAGAGACACCAGCTGACAGCATAGAGCGCTAGGTCCCCTGCAAGGCCCATCACTGCTTATTGGGATGGTTCCCCTACACAGTGAAGCCGAAGGTCACTAGCTGCTTTCAGGATCTGGTGCTCGTCCTTGCCAAGAGGAAGATCGCAAGGCACTGGAAAGTCCACGGGGCCCTAGTTTACACACACTGAAGTGGGAGTGTTAGAAATTGGGTCTTTGGTTGGCAGTCAGGTTACCCCCTGTCCAAGCAAGGACCCTCACTCTAGTCAGGGTAAGTCACACACAATCCAAATTATCCTATGCCCACCCTCTGGTAGCTTGGCACTGAGCAGCCAGGCCTAACTTAGAAGGCAATGTGTAAAGTATTTGTGCAATAAATCATGCAATAACACAGTAGAACACCACAAAAATACACCACACAATGTTTAGAAAAATATATTTTTATCTGGTAAAATGCAGGTCAAAACGATTAGGATGCAATAAGTATATGTTGAGATATCACTGTAAAAATGCTATAAAGTGTCTTTAGTCTGTTAAAAACAAAAAAATGTCTCTTGAAAGCACAAAGTACCCAGTTTGCGTTCGAAATCTCTGCAAAGAACCGCAGAGGAGGAGATGCGTGGAAGACAGGGAGGTGTGTGTCGATTTCTCGGGCTGCACACAGAGATGCGTTGTTTATTTTTCACGCAGGGTAGGCTTTGTGCTGATTTCCAGCGCTCAGTCTCTGATCCTCTTTTGGTTGCAGGGTTTTCGGACGCCCCAGGGACGATGCGTTGAAATCCGGCGCTGACAGGATGAAGTCACAGAGTCTGCATCGATCTGGTGGGCGTTGTGTGGAAATTTCAACCACACAGCAGGTGCTGCGTCTATTCCTCTCAGGAAGTCAGGCTGCGTCGTTCCGGCTCAGGTGTGCATCGATCCAGTGGGCCGTGCGTAGAATTTCTGGCCGCTATGCTGGCGCTGCATCAATCTTCTCCTTGCGAAGTTGGGCTGTGTCGTTCCGGTTTGGCGTGCAGTGAATTTTTCACCGCAATGAAGGCTGTGTGTCGTTTTCTGCCGGCTGAGCGGCGATTTCTGCCGCACAGGGAGTTCTTCTTGCAGGAATGAAGTATTTTTGGTCCTGTGTCTTCAGGGAACAGGAGGCAAGCTCTAACCAAGCCCTTGGAGAGCACTTCTCAGCACAGCCAGAGAACAGCAAGGCAGCAGGGCAATAGCAAGGCAGCAGTCTTTCACAGAAAGCAGTCGGGTGAGTCCTTTGGGCAGCCAGGCAGTCCTTCTTGGCAGGTTGCAGGTTCTAGTTCAGGGTTTCTTCTCCAGGAAGTGTCTGTGAGGTAAAGTGTCTACCCTAGAAGTGTCTAAGTTGGTATGGTCAGAGACCATGCGTAAATACCCAAATGTGCCTTTGAAGTGAGGGAGACTTCAAAGAGTGGTTTAGAAGTGCACAAGGTCCCCTTTCAGTTCCATCCTGTCTGCCAGGGTCCCAGTAGGGGGTGTGGCAGTCCTTTGTGTGAGGGCAGGCTACTGTCCTTTGACATGTAAGTGCCAAGCCCTTCACCCTCCCAGCCCAGGAAGACCCATTAAATATGCAGATGTGTGCAAGTGTGACTGAGCATCCTGTGTTTGGGGTTGTCTGAGTGACTGCACAAGGGAGCTGTCAACTAAACCTAGCCAGACGTGGATTGGAAGACGCAGAAGGATCTGAGTGTAGAGAAATGCTCACTTTCTAACAGCAGCATTTCTAAAATAGTAATACAAAATCCAACTTCATCACCAAGCAGGATTTTGTATCACTATTCTGGCCATACTACATATGACCTGGCTATTCCTTTCAGATCAGGATCTACCACTCAAACAGTATATGAGGGTAGCCCTAATGCTATCCTATGAAAGGAGCAGGCCTCACAGCAGTGTAAAACGAATAGCGGAGTTTTGCACTACCATGACATGTAGAACACACATGTTCATGTCCTGCCTTTTACCTACATAGCACCCTGTCCTATGGGTTACCTAGGGCCTACCTTAGGGGTAACTTATATGTAGAAAAAGTGGAGTTTAAGGCTTGGCAAGTACTTTTAAATGCTAAGTCGAAGTGGCAGTGAAACTGCACACACAGGCACTGCAGTGGCAGGCCTGAGACATGGTTAGGGGGCTACTTATGTGGGTGGCACAACCAGTGCTGCAGCCTACTAGTAGCATTTAATTTACAGGACCTGGCCACATGTAGTGCACTTGACTAGAGACTAACAAGTAAATTAAATAAGCCAATTGGATATGAGCCAATGTCACCATGTTTTAAGGAGAGAGCATGGTTAGCAGTGGTAAAGTGCGCAGAGTCCTAAAGCCAGCAAAACTTAGGGCAGAAAAAAAAGATAAGGAGGAAGGCAAAACGTTTGGGGGTGACCTTCCAGAAAGGCCATTTCCAACAGGGAGCTTAAGAAATGGGCAGACCTAAAAACAGAAGGTAGGCTCTGAGAAGCAAAAAGATGAAAAGGATCCATGGAAGCGGCACAAGCCTGGGCGGTATTAGTAGACTCTCTGACAAACCAAGAGGGACACCTACAAGACGAGAACTGAGGGCTCCCACTGATGACTTGGACAGGATACACGCATGAAGACCCAGGGTGGATGCGGTTCCTTGGGGCCTTGCGCATTACCATTCAGCAACATTTAGCACCCGTGATAGAGGACATAGCGCTGGATCACCTTACAGGATGTCAGGATGCACCATGGGGAGGGAGAGTAAAGGGGTGTTGAGGGATTGTTAATTGCGACTTTTGGGACAGACTCACAGGGCAAGTTAAAACTGATAACTATGGCACTCCTGAACTGGTTGATGATGGACTGCGCTATGCTCATTGAAAGACAACTCGAACAAATGAGAAACAACCACTGATTATTATAACGATATACATGAAAAGGCATGGAAATGTATATAAATGTACCTGCAATGCCAATTAAATTCTGTAATGTCTGTCCTGAAAAAGCAATACAATTTTCTTTTAAAAAAAACAAGAGTGGAGTAACGTAGAGTGTCATGGATTGGTGTGGATCAGAGTGGAAGGGCCCAAAAGGTATTATGTAGAGTGGTAGAATGTTGTAGAGTAGAGTGGCATAGAGTGGAGTAGATTGCCGTAGAGTGGAGTGGCATAGAGTGAAGTAGTGTAGGACAGTGGAATGGTATAGAGCAGAGTGTTGTAGAATCAAGTGGCATAGAGTGGAGCGGCATAGAGTGGAGAAGTGTGTCGTAGAATAGAGTAGAGTAGAGTGACCTGGAGTGGCATAGAAAAAGTGTTGTAGAGTGGAGTAGTGTTGTAGAGTGGCATAGAGTCGAGTAGAATGTTGTAGAGTGCAGTGGCATAGAGCGTAGTAGATGCTATACAGTAGAGTAGAGTTTAATGGAGTAGAGCATCATAGAGTGGAGTATCATGGAGTGTAGTGTCATAGAGTGGAGTACAGTGACCTAGAGTGAAGTGGCATAAAGTACAGTGGTGCAGAGTACATTGGCTTATGTTACAGGGACACAGGGGGTCATTATGACCCTCGTGGTCACCAGGTGGTCACCATACCGCCAGGGTCATGGTCAGACCGCCGTTCAAGTGGCTGCCCGACCACAACATTAGGACTGTGGCAGAGCCACCACAGTCCAATCTCCGACACAGCCAGGCTGCCACCAGCCTGCAGCCTGGCGGTCCCGGCAGTTGTAATCCGCCAGGGCAGCGCTTCCCTGGGGATTGCGAGTCCCCATCTGCCAGCCACCGCCATGGAAAGGCTGGTTGAATGGGGGAATCAGGGGGGCCCTGCAATACCCATGCACTTGGCATGGGCATTGCACGGGCCCCATGCACAGCCCCATCGTGCATTCCAGTGCCCGTAGTACGGGCAGTGTATTGCGCGACAGGTGCTGCTGCACCTGCTGCACTGCCACATTGCAGCAGGCTCCATTAGGAACTGGCTGCAATGTTAAGGCTCGGATGTGTGGCCTGATGGCGGAAAGACATTGCTGGGCTAATGAGGGCCATAGACTGCATTGGTTTTGAATACAGTGGTGTGGAGTGTATTGACTTAGAAAGCAGTGACATAGAGTAGAGCAGTGGGGAGTGCAGTGGCGTAAAGTAGAGTGTTGCAGAGTACATTGCAGTGGTGTCGAGTAGATTATTTCAGAGAAGAGTGAAGTGACATAGAGTGGAGTGGTGCAGAGTAGAGCAGGGTAGAGTGCAGAGATGTAAATTAGAGTGACTTAGAGTTGAGTGGTATAGAATGCTGTGGCATGGAGTACTGTTGTGCAGAATAGATTAGAGTAGCGTGGAGTGATGCAGAGTGTAGTGGCATAGAGTGCATTGGTGTAGAGTGCAGTAGAGATAAGTGGTGCAGAGTAGAGTGCAGTGGCGTGAAGTGTATTGGTGCAGAGTAGAGTAGTGCAGAGTAGAGTGGTGCAAAGTAGAGTAGTGCAGAAAGCAGTGGTGTTGAGTAAAGTGGTGCAGAGCAGAATAGAGTGGCATAGAGTGCAGTGATAGAGAGTGCAATGGTGTAGACTTGTGTAGTGTGCAGTGGTGTAGAGTGCAGTGGTGCAGAGTAGAGTTGTGTTGAGTTGAGTTGAGTAGTGGAGAGTGCAGTCTTGCAGAGTAAAGTGTTGTAGAGTGCAGTGGCATAGAGTAGAATGGTGCAGAGAGCAGTGGCATGGAAGACAGTGGTGCAGAGTAGAATAGAGTGGTGTAGAGTGCAGTGACGGAGCGCAATGGTGTAGAGTGCAGTGGTACACAATAGAATGGCGGTGAGTTCGGTGGCAGTCTTGCAGAGTAGAGTGTCATAGAGTACAGTGATGTAGAGTCCAGTAGTGTGGGGTGTTGTGGCATAGAGTACAGAGGCACGGAGTAGAGTGGCACAGAGTAGAGTTGCTCTGAGTAGAGTGGTGCAGAGAGCAGTTGCATAGAGTACAGTGGTGCAGAGTAGACTAGAGTAGCTTAGCAGGCAGTGGTGTAGTGTTCAGCTGCACAGGGTGTTGCAGAGTACAGCACAGTGGCAGAGGGTGCAGTGGTGCAAAGTAGTTGGCATAAAGTGCAGTGACAGAGTGCATTGGTTTGCAGTAAAGTATTGTTTAGTGCATTAGTGTAGAGTGCAGTGGTTTAGAGTACAGTGGCCGAGAGGGTAGTCACACAGAGTAGAGTGGTGCAGAGTACAGTAGAGTAGTGTGGCATAGAGTGGCGTACCAAAGTGCAGTGGTGTAAAGTTCAGTGGCAGAGAGTGCAGTATTGCAGAGAAGACTGTCAGAGGGCAGTAGTGTATAGTAGACTGGCGTATAGCACATTAGCATGGTGTGCAGTGGGATAGAGTGCAGTGGTGCAGTAGTGGTGTAGAGAGCAGTGACATAGAATGCAGAGGAACACAGAGTAGACTAGAGTGGCAAAGAGTGCATTTACGCATAGTACAATGAGGTAGAGTGCAGTGGGGTAAGGTGTTGCAGAGTAGAGTATAGTGGCAGAGAGTACAGTAGTGCAGAGTAGAATGCAGTAGCACCGAGTGGAGTGACTCTGAGTGCAAAGGTGCTTAGTGCTGTGGCGAGGAGTGCTTCAGAGTAGGGTGGCATAGAGTACAGGGGTGCAGAGTGGCATAGAGTGCAGGGACATAGAGTACAACGGTGTAGGGTGCAGTGGCATAAAGTATTGTAGAGTACAGTAGAGTAGAATGCAGTGGTGCAGAGGCACAGAGTGCATTAGTATTGAGTAAAATGGTATAAATTGCATTGGCATCGAGTGCAGGGATACAGATTAAAGTACAGTGGTACAGAGTAGAGTCTAGTGGCACATAGTAGAGTGGAGTGACACTGAGTGCAGTGGCGCTGAGTGCAATGGCTCTGAGTGAAATGTAATCGAGTGCAGTGGTTCTGAGTGCAGTGGCATAGAGTAGATTGCTTCAGAGAAGAGTGGAGTGGTGCATGGTAGAGTAAAGTGGCATAGAGTAGAGTGGTGTAGTGTGTAGAGTAGATTAGAGTGACGTAGAGTGGATTGGCTTAGAACACACGGGTACAGAGTGGGATGGTATGGTACAGAGTAGAGAGCAATGGCATAGAGTAAAGTGTCGCAGAGTAGACTGGCATAGAGTGGAGTGGCACAGAGTAGAGTGGAGTAGAGTGGAATGTCAAGAGTGCAGGGGTGCATAGTAGAGCAGTGTGGGGTAGAGTTCATTGGCATACAGTAGAGTGGTGCAGAGTAGAGAGTCATAGATTGAAGTGGCGGAGAGCGGAGTGGTGTAGAGTAGAGTTCAGTGACGCAATATGGAGTGGCGTGAAGTGGAGTGGAGTAGTGTAGAACTGTGCAGTGTGGAGTGGCATAGAGTGGAATATGCATTGTGTGGTAGCACACTGCCATTGCGAACAACATATCTTCATTTAAAATTACCATTATATTTGCATACATAACAACAACATGCAACAATAATGCTGGAAATGCCATGACCTAGTGTATTGATTTGTTTTGAGCAAATTAACATATTTGTTTCCGACACATTTCAAAATCACCAGTGTGCTTCATTTATGCTTTTCTAATGCTGAAATATCTTCACAGTTCATTTACGGACATATCAATTTTTACATGTGCTAGAACAAAAATAACATCGTACAGCCTTCCTCAAGCAGATCCCCGTACTGTAGCCAGCATGATTGTCACATAAATTCTCTCACTTTGAAGTCAGAGAAAGAAAAGAAACACCAAGCTCCCTGGAAGGTAGAGCCTGACCTTTGACCTCTGTCTTTGAAGGCACAGCAAATGTGGCAAGACAAGAACAAGATTTAAAGGCCTGTTTACAGAAATCCAGTATTGGTGGAAGAATACAGTAAATAGGGTTTGGCCAAGGTAAGGGACAAACTCAAGCTGGACAGCCTAAAACAAATGGAGCCAGCAAATAGAAAGCAAGAAAATGTGAGTTACAAGCAACAGAGCCAATGATAAGCAATGAGTGAAACACATTCCCAGGGAAGCTTTCTGAATGTCCCCAAGATGTTGTCAGCAAACAAGCTGTGCTGTCTGATAGGTTGCAGCCGAAAAATAAAAAAGCCCTGTTCACGGCAGCACCAAAGAGGTCATTTATCAAGGGGTCTTTATAGATTGTTGTTCAGAAAGCGAGCCTCTTGGAGCAGTCATTAAAGCTTGGTAGTTCTGCTGAGCTTGATGGTAATGCTGTGGATTAATGTCCACTCTAGACTGGTAGTGCCATTTGCCAGTGGTTAAGAAGCTCAGTGGTAGTGCTGAATGCTGTAGGGCTGGATAATGACTCTGTCTGCTGCAGGTCTCGGGCTGGAAGATAGGACAATGTGCTACAGTTTACTGCAGGTCTCCGGGTCTGGTTTGAAAGTTGTGTGTTGCAGGACTCTGGGCCTGATTTTCCTGACCTTCTGCAACCTCTATTTTACTGGCTGTGCTGCTGCAAGCCTCAGGGTTCATTGGCAGTGTGGTGTGCCTCTGACCATGGTATGTTTTGATAGTAACAGTGTGGTGAAGGCCCTGGTGCATGAAGGTAGGAGAGGGAGATTCCAGCAAGGGAACCACGACTGTATGCTGATTGCTGAATGCTTTGCTGCAGATGCTAACGCAGACTACAGGCCTTTGCTCAGGTATGAGGGTTGATGTCCTCCCGGGGGAACCTGAAAGGCAGAATTAGAGCTTAACTTGCTGTGCTCAGATTATGACTTAGATAGGAAATAGTCCATAAATCTTAGTGACAAAATGATAGACTTATTCTTATGCTTCACTCTCCTCGTCACCATTTTAATCTTGTCATGTTGTGTCGTCTTGGTTATAGCAGCTCATGCTTTGCTATCTAAAATGCAGTCGTTTTATTAAACCAGTCATTAAAACTTATACTGCTTCTTATTGTCATTTATATATGAGACCGAAGTATGAATGAGAGAACCGGATGAGACCTGCGTGACCACGACTTCCCCGAGAAGCTTAATATGTTATGCGTTCGGCTGCCCAATCATCCCTATCTTCTGGTAGAGATGAGGCACTGCTAGTTAGCCGGAGCAAAACCTGGATTTAGGGCGACAGGTGTCACCCACAGTGGGTCAGACTCAGTCTCCCACACCGTGGACGACCTTGCTACCCAAAATCCAGTAGTCTCATTAGATTAATGAGAGCCTACATGACATAGCGCCGCCAACGTTTGGTCAGGCTCTAATTTGCGGGTCCTTCGGAGTATCTCTGTCTCATTATATATAATGACAATTCAGTGCCGTGTGCGGAGACGTCCGTGGTGCTGAGGATTTCCACCACAGCTGTGTAGGTAATTCTACTACAACTGGCGGTTGTTCAAGCTTGAACTTTAAAAGGAAACCCCCATTTTGGTGTGCCTTCTCTGAACTCATAGTGTTAGTATCATGGCGAATCCCCAATAGGTACAAATAGCTGTTAATATGAGACAACCTCTAACAGCACACTTACTAGCAAATGGCCTAACGAACCAGGGTGGCCCAGTCACATTTGTGGTGGACACCCATGCAGCTTATAGAACAGAACTTTTTTACTCTTGGGTCACATTTCCAGCAGTTGATGGGAACACGAATACATTTCACCAATATATACCTGCGAATGCGCCTGGACAATACAGAGCATACGCATATTTAGAGATACCTCTATCTTATCAAGAACATAATAATTGGCTTGATGGCGCCCTACCCCACACAATCTTACCAGTAAGGTTAGGTCCACTAAGTAATGACGGTCCTACCTGGCCTTTCTGGCCACCTATACACCACATCCTGCAGTTGCAAATTTAGCAGTAGCTGAGGTTCATCGCTTATATATTGAATTAATAGCAATATATAGACGATTAGTACAATTTGTGATGCAAACACTAAATTCAAACCCAACACGTGCTGCTCCAGCACATCCACATGCAGTAACACCAGGTATAAATCCTGCAACTGTACATTCGATTAGGGGTAAAGTACATGCCAAATGAGAGGAAACTCCATTTTGGTTAGCACAGAAAATTAATACGGTGGAGGCAGTGTTTCCCATACGGGACCTCAGGATAAACATAGAATATTAACGATGTACTTGTCCTTTGGGATGGTCCCTACAGTAGAAAACTGTAATACTTGGAGCACGGTATTTGCCGCACTCTACACAACCGCACACGGTACACCGACACTTGCCAATTTACCGGAAGTGCTGAAACAAATTCAAGATGAATATGGGGCTGCCCCGGCCCTAGATTTGGGGATGCAATTGATGGGCAATCTTGTCACAGTGTCCTCAATCATTTTAAGTAACATTAAAGGGGAAGCAGTGGCACTTGCAGTGAGCATGCGGCTTCGTGACGTTCCACACCAGGATCAAGAACTAGAGCTGCCTAAAATAATAGTGGAGACCTATTCAAGTATTGCTCGAGATAGCTTAGGGGCCAGACCACAAAAAACTCAATTTCAGGGTAAATCAAACAAAAATACCCCCAAGCAAGCACCTGAGGGTAATAAGAAACGCTCGGATAAAAAGCAACAAACTCCTAAGAAAGAGAGGGGAGAATCTCCGCGTGTGGAGAACCCACAAAATAGGTATAATCTCAGAAACAGAGATAACATAAAAACGCCTGATAGATATTAATATACTGATACACGCAATCTTGATGCTTTCAGGACTCATCGGAAAAAAAAAATGAGAAAGGTGGGCAATCAGAGCGAAGAACAGAGTTTCTGAAACCGAGACAGGAATCACAACGCTCTTCTGAGGTTTCTGTTAAAAAGGAAGAGAGACCTGCCCAACAAAAACAACAATTTAAAAAGAAAAAAGTGGCAGCAGTCGCAGTCCGACATGCCACACAGGAAGAGGGTCCTCTTGAAGAACAAGAATTGGGCTCTGGCCTTGCTAGACAGCGCGGCAGAGGTCACAATAGTTCGCCGGAATCTTCTAGAGCATCTGGAGGTGAAAGCAACTGATGACTTTATACAAGTAGAAACTGCGGACATGCGTGTCTCCACACCTGATGGGTGTACAAAGTAACATTACAGTTAGAAGGAGACATTGAACTCACAATAGACGCAATCTTTTGGGATCGCATAGTAAAAGTATATGATGTCTTGTTGGCCGAACAAGATTGGCCGCCTGACTTTGTCCGTACCTGCCCATATGGAGAAGATGTCATTAAGCCTTCTTTCTCACCCCTTGTTCCAGAGGAACTCGCTGAATCCTATTCCATTGAATGGGCTTTGGCACAAGCACCTGCATTATACAGAAATCACGTGGGATGGGATAAAGAATCTCCCTACCAAATAATCCCAATTAAAAATGAACCTCAACTGCAGTATTCTGTAAAACATGAAGCAAAAGCACAGTGAGAGAAATACTAACGCAATTAGAGTACCAGGGTGTGATTGAACCCTGTGCCTCACCAATGTATAACCCATTATTCCAGGTAGCTAAACCAGACCATTCATACAGAATAGTCTTGGACTACAGACATTTAAACAGTCATACACGCACCTCTGCTATCCAAAATTCGCATAGCACAGCACTAATGAGCAACATAGTTTGTAAAAATATACAAGACAACACTAGACTTTCCAATGGGTTTTAATGCCAGTATATAGCACCTGAGAGTAGTGACTTAACAAGTTTCAGCGCACTAGGCTCCCAGTAAATTCTGTCGTTTGCCTCAGGGATATAAGAACAGCCCAGGACTGTTTGCAACTCGTGTCACTGCTATATTGCACAAGATTGACCCTGAAGCATTGTCCTATGTAGATTATATATACCTCACGGATGATGAACTACTACAACATTTAAGACGGGTAGCCCGCATTTTTGTAGAATTTGCCGCTTTTGGCTACAAATTTAACTAAAAAAAACAAAAATAGCCTTCCTCAGCGTCCTGTTTATTGGATATGAGCTGTCAAGTGAAGGGAAGAGCATAGCGCCACAATTCTTAGAGAAGTGCGCACAGTTGCAACCACAGAATACAATCAAAAAACTCCAATCATTATTGGGTTTCTTAAATTTTGGCAGAACCTACATTCCAGATTATGCTACACGCATAAAACCTTTATGTGACTTAATATGTCCCGATTTTTCAAGTACATTTTGGACCATCAAACATACACGCATTCGTCGAGAGTTGCAGACAGACATGCTTGCAGCTCAACATTTACACACAAGGGGCAACAAAACACGTTTGGTCATCAGAGTAATTGCTGGGGCCATTGGTTTCACCTATGTGACATTTAATGAAGGAGACAGTCCCGATTGCATATAAATCGCATTTGTACTCAGCAGCAGAACAACGCTTTGCTCCCACAGAGAAAATTCTCACTGCTGTACAGATGGCTGTCATTAAAGAAAGACCTCTTGCCCAAGGAAAACGCATTGTTGTCATTTCTCCAATCCCAGCTCTAGAGGCTGTTACAAAAGCTAGCGTTCCAAACGCAAAAGCATTACATCCATGTTGGTTACAATGAGGCTACGTCTTTGACAGCCACTGATGTAGACTACAGTTTTGACCCAAAGCTACAAACTCAGGAATTTCTCCAATATGAAATAGAATATCCAGTTCCAGCAAATACTTTGCCTATTGATCAGTATCACAGTGTCATGTACACAGATGGCTCTGCACAACCTGCAATTGGCACTAAACATCAATATTCTGCTGCTTGCCCAGTCATAAGTGGCTATATGGAGAGCGATAAATTTTGCCCTCCACATACCTTTACACAGACCATAGGGGATTGTACAGCACAATTGGCTGAGCTAAAAGCTCTGCTGATGGCACTGGAACACATGGATCCGGCACAGCCTACGCTGATTGTTTGTGATTCATATTACTGTGTCCAGTCCTTTAAACCCTTTGCTGCCAGGCCTTTTCCCCCTCCTGTGCCGAGCCTTTTTTTTGGCTATTTGGGGCAGTTCATGCTTAGGCCCTCATAACTTTTTGTACACATAAGCTACCCACGCCAAATTTGCGTCCTTTTTTTCCAACATCCTAGGGATTCTAGAGGTACCCAGACTTTGTGGGTTCCCCTGAAGGAGACCAAGAAATTAGCCAAAATACAGTGAAATTTTAGTTTTTTTCAAAACAATGGGAAAAAAGGGCTGCACAAGGCAGCTCATGGTTTTTCCCTTAAAATGGCATCAACAAAGGATTTGCGGTGGCAAGATCACCATCTTCCCAGCTTTTAGGAACAGGCAGACTTGAATTGGAAAACCCAATTTTTCAATGCAATTTTGACATTTTACTGGGACATTCCCATTTTCACTATTTTTTGTGCTTTCAGCTTAATTCCAGTTAGTGACCAAAATGGGTAAGAAACCAATGCTGGATCCAAGAAAGCTAAACTTCTGAAAAGTAGACAAAATTCTGAATTCAGCAAGGGGTCATTTGTGGAGATCCTACAAGTGTTTCCTACAGAAAATAACAGCTGAAATAAAAGAATATTGAAATTGAGGTGAAAAAAACAGCCATTTTTCTCCACATTTTACTCTGTAACTTTTTACTGTGATGTCAGATTTTTTAAAGCAATATACCGTTACGTCAGCTGGACTCTTCTGGTTGCAGGGATATATAGGGCTTGTAGGTTCATCAAGAGCTCTAGGTACCCAGAGCAAATAAATGAGCTGCACCTTGAAATGGGCTTTTATTCTATACCGGGCATACAGCAATTCATTTGCTGAAATATAAAAAGAGAAAAATAGGTATCAAGAAAACCTTTGTATTTCCAAAATGGCCACAAGATAAGGTGTTGAGAAGCAGTGGTTATTTGCACATCTCTCAATTCCGAGGTGCCCATACTAGCATGTGAATTACAGGGCATTTCTCAAATAGACGTCTTTTTTACACACTGCCTTACATTTGGAAGGAAAAAATGTAGAGAAAGGCAAGAGGCAATAACACTTGTTTTGCTATTCTGTGTTTCCCCAAGTCTCCCGATAAAAATGGTACCTCACTTGTGTGGGTAGGCCTAGCGCCCACGAAAGGAAATGGCATAAAACACAACGTGGACACATCCCATTTTTTCACAGAAAACAGAGGTGTTTTTTGCAAAGTGCCTACCTGTGTATTTTGGCCTCTAGCTCAGTCGGCACCAGGGGAAACCTAGCAAACCAGCACATTTGTGAAAACTAGACACCTAGGGGAATCCAAGAGGGGGTGACTTGTGGGGATCTGACCAGGTTCTGTTACCCAGAATCCTTTGCAAACCTCACAATTGGACCAAAAAAACACTTGTTCCTCTCATTTCGGTGACAGAAAGTTCTGGAATCGGACAGGAGCCACAAAGCTCCTTCCACCCAGCGTTCCCCCAAGTCTCCCGATAAAAATGGTACCTCACTTGTGTGGGTAGGCCTAGCGCCCATGAAAGGAAATGGGCCAAAACACAACGTGGACACATCACATTATTTTACAGAAAACAGAGGTATTTTTTTACAAAGTACCTACCTGTGGATTTTGGCCTCTAGATCAGCCGGCACCTGGGGAAACCTAGCAAACCAGCACATTTTTGAAAACTAGACACCTAGGGAAATCCAAGATGGGGTGACTTGTGGGGCTCTGACCACGTTCTGTTACCCAGAATCCTTTGCAAACCTCAAAATTTGACCAAAAAACACTTTTTCCTCTCATTTCGGTAACAAAAGTTCTGGAATCTAAGAGGAGCCACAAATTTCCTTCCACCCACTGTTCCCCCAAGTCTCCCGATAAAAATGGTACCTCACTTGTGTGAGTAGGCCTAGCGCCCACGAAAGGAAAGGCCCCAAAACACTATCTGGACACATTAAAAATTATCAAATACAAAACTACCTGTTTTTGCAGGGGGGCACCTGCCTTTTTGGTCCTAGGCTCAGAAGCCTTCTAGGGAAACCTACCCAACCCAGACATTTCTGAAAACTAGACACCTGAGGGAGTCCAGTGAGGTGTGACTTGCGTGGATCCCCCAATGTTTTCTTACCCAAGATCCTCAGAAAACCTCAAATTTTGCTAAAAAATCGAATTTTTCCCACATTTCTGTGTGGGATCACCGCACTGGGACACATTTCATACCACCCAATGTTCCCCTCAGTCTCCCGGTAAAAATGATACCTTATTTGTGTAGGTGGGCCAAGTGCTTGTGAAAGGGAAGAGCCAAAAACATGTTGATATTGAGGGGGAACAAAGGGGGTCCAAAAGGGCAGTTTGCAAAAAAACATTTTTAGGCTGACAAGTGCAGCAGAATTTTTATCGGTATAGATGAGACAATGCTGGGTGGTAGGAATTTTGTGGATTCCTGCAGATTCCGGAAGGTTCCATCACATAAAACGTGGGAAAATTGTGATTTTCAGCAAAGTTGGAGGTTTGCAGGGGATTGTGGGTGCAAAAATGGTGCGGGGTGCATGTGAAACACACCACCCTGGAATCACCCAGATGTTTAGTTTTCAGATGTGTTAAGGTCTTGTGGATTTTTCTACATGGCAGCGTCCCAAAGTCCATAAAGTGCAGCCCTCACCATTCCAAGTGGGACGATTTTGAGAGTAAGCCAAGTTCTCATGGTCCAAATGTAAAACTAAAACCCAAAATAATCAAATGTCTTCTTGCTTGCTTTGGGATAAGATGTTTTAGAGTGCAGGGGAGAGCTGAAAGACTGTTACCCTCTTCATTTGAGGTGGGGGTGTAACCAGGCCCATACTGGCTGGTAGCCACCACCCCAATATTTTTAGTTTTTTTTAAATTCCCTGGCATCTAGTTACTCTCAGCCCCCCGGGGTGTGGATCAGGGGTAATTGCCCCATCTGCCCACTGGTGGGCAGAACAACTTTGGCCCCATTTATTTGGGGTGGGTGTATGGCCATACCCCACCCTCCTATTTTTTTAAAAAAAACTTCCCTGGCGTCTGGTGGGCTTTCTGCCCCCCCCCTTGGGGGCAGATGGGCCTTCCAAAAATAGGGCATTGGGGGCAGATGTGGCCAACAGTAATGTGCCCCCATGGGGAGCGACCCTTACCCAAGGGGCTGCCCCCCTAAAGAAAACACACGCATACACAAACACCAATCACTGGTGCCTAAGTGGTTTCTGCCCCCATGGGGGCAGATTGGCCTAACAAAAATCGGCCGGGCAGAAATGGTCTAAATACAATTTGCCCCCCAGGGGAGCGACCCTTGCCTAATGGGTCGCTCCCCATCTCTAGTAAAACAAACAAAAAAAAAAAAACACAAACAAAAAATTAGCCCTGGCGTCTAGAGGTTTCTGCCCCCCCTCGGGGGCAGAAATGGCCTAAAATAAATTTGCTCCTCCTCCATCCCCCCGGGGAGCGACCCTTGCCTATGGGGTCGCTCCCCTTGCGTGACATTGGTGCAAAAAAAAAGATCCCCGGAGCGTAGTGGTTTCTGCCCCCCTTTTAATTAAAATAGGCTGATCTGCCCTCCAGGGGGGCAGAAATGGCCTAAAATAAATTTGCCCACCAGGGGAACGACCCTTGCCTAAGGGATCGCTCCCCACCTCTAAAAAAAAAAAAAAAAGGATCCCTGGTGCCTAGAGGTTTCTGCCCCCCCCCCTGGGGGCAGATCAGCCTAATAATAGGCCAATCTGCCCCCAGGGGGTGCAGAAAAGGCCTTTAAAAAAAATGCTCCCCCTGGGAGCGACCCTTGCTCAAGGGGTTGCTCCCTCATGCCAATTTCCTAAAAAAAAAAAAATCCATGGTGTCTAGTGGGCGTTTTAGCAGCCGGATTGTTGCAATCCGGCTGCTAAAACGCTCAGAGAGACTTCAAAGGGAAGGAAATTAATTTCCTTCCCTTTGAAGCCTCTCCGGCCTCCTACACGTGATCGGAAGAGAAATGCTTTCATTTCTCTTCCGATCGCGCTGGAGGCCGAGTGTCCAGCGCAATGGGAGGAGGCCTCTGTGATAGTCAGCGTGCGATCGCGCGCTGACGTCACGGGTGGGTTGGGGGGGGGTCGGGTGGAAGGGGAAGGGCTTCCCCTTTCACCCCTGCCTTTGGGGGGAACCCTAAAGAGGGAGCGCTAGCGCTCCCTCTGGGCTCTGTGCCAAGGACGTAATGGTTACGTCCTGGGCACACAAGCACTGTACCTCAGGACGTAACCATTACGTTCTGGGCACAGAAGGGGTTAATGAATACCTGCATTATTGGTGCCAGAATGGGTTCAGAGATTCCAAAGGCAACACCATTAAACACAGACTACTGTGGGGGAAAGTAGCTGACCTGAAAGAGACGCTACCGAATGTCCATGTTGTACACACACTTGGACACCAGCGCGCTGGAATACACGTTGCTGGAAATACACTGGCTGATGAAGCTGCAAAGTCAGCAGTGGCTGTGGCCCTGTAGCTGCAGTGACTCACTTGAGTTCAAAACCGGACGCAGACATCTGGGCTGCCGTGACAGCTACGGCTGATGGTATGCCCTATCCTAAAGGATTTCCTAACAAATATCACTATCGTATGGGAGGTATGCTGAACGCTGAGGTTAAGATACCAGGCGTGGGTGTACTAGACATCCCAAACAAAGACATAAGATCACAATTGATTAAAGCAACGCCTGAGGGGGTGGCGTCTGCCCATGCTGGTGTGGCGGCTACAATTTCGATCTTGCAGGCCCATTATTGGTGGCCAGCCTTCTACAAAGAGACTAAGCAGTATGTCCTTTGTTGTGACGTCTGTCAACAAATTAAAGTTTCCACTGCCAAGCGCCCGCCGCAGACACCCCTCTTAATTTCAAACAAACCATTACAATGCGTGTACTTGGACCACTGTGGTCCCTTAACACCTGATAGTGCATACAAATATATTTTAGTTGCTGTTGATTCATGCTCCAGATTTGTATGGGTGTGGTCACAACGCTCAGCTGACGCTCGGACTGTTATTAAATATTTGCGAATCTTATCGGTACATATGCAGTTGCGACCTTACATTCGGACCAGGGCCCTGCTTTCACCTCAAGGGCATTCAGGGACGCCATGGCTTAGTTGGGGGTCCAGCTCCAGTACTCGTCTCCATTTCATCCTGAGGGAAATAGTGTTGTGAAGCAATTAAACCGTGATTTAAAGCAATCCTTAACAGCCAGTGTCTTAGGTACAGGTTGTAGTTGGCTTAATCACCTCTATGGAGTCCAGAGAGCACTAAATAACCTGCCTAGAAGGACCCTGGGGGTGTCATACTTAATATGAGTGCCTGTTCAGAACTCAAATGTATGTTCCGGATCTTGATGGTCCTGACGTGGAGGCAGCAGAAACACCTTTTGACATAAATGAACGTGTTGCTGTCTTACAGGAATTGCAACAGTTCCGTGATAATAATTCTTCCAAAAGTGCCGCCTCAACAGGAATTAAGAATGTGCCTGTAACATCTACTGGCTGGATTCCCAGAGTTGGGGATCTTGTACGTGAAAAAGTCACAGTGAAAAATAAATTTGGCCCTTCTTATCGAGCACCAGTCCCTGTACTATGGATACACGGTATCAGAACTATTATTCTACCACCGTGGGCAGGTGCCAAAGAAAATAGTTTTGTCTCTACTGACAATGTCAAACTATACCATAAGGCCGATCCTGCACAGCCAACCAAGAGGAACATCCAGTAGTTCCTGAATCCCTCTCACTACCGGCGAAGAAGTTCCTCTACAAGTTGTTTACACCAACACTGACACCTCTCCGAGCATGGGGATGGTGGAAGATGATCTTGCATTAGTTCCATTAACTTCAACTAATTTAGAAATATTTGACCAAGTCAACTCGACTTCAAGCCAAACGGATGGTGCTCTCTATAGTGTGCCACCACAGGAAACACCAACTCCACCACTGACAACAGCTCCGCCATTTGCACGAACTGCCTCTGGTTACTTTGTCGACTTCAACAATGATTTCTCAGACTCATTCGCCTCTTCGACAGCTAATTTGTCAAGTTCACGTAAGCTAATATACTGGCTTAAAAAAACGTATTTTATTTTTCCATGGAATTATCTATGGCTCCCTTTGACTGTCCTAGCCTTTCTACTATGGATTGGTTTTGTCATTACCTTTTTCTTGTTAATACATGGTCATTTTTTACCTGAAAGATCGACAGTTGAACTGGTGGAAGAGATTTTGAAACCACATTTTTCTTCACATAAAGTCCAAAGAGACTTATCTTTTGTGAACATTTCCGCAGTGCCAATTCCTGATGGGATTGTTTGGGACAAAGTAATGTTTGATATATATGGTCCCACGGAAGTTATTCAAATACTGTATGTGTTCAAATTACCAATGAATGATATAGTGATACCAGGCATTGATTCTGATGATTGGGATGTGAAAACAGTTGATCCTGTGATAACTGAATTGCAATATTATTCTGTCTTTGAAAACAAAGCTGTTTACCAATTTAAAGAAAATTATGGCGATATGTTTTGCTATAATTACTATGGGCACCATTTCATACATAGAGCGAGCAGTCCCAAAACTGTATTTAATTACATGCAATAGGAACATTGCCCAACTCCACCGCAAGGGAATTCCAAAACATATTCTGAAAAGTTTGCATATTTTACTGGGCACAATCAAAAGAATGCTGAGTCATATTATTTTAAGGTACCATCTACTAAGGATATACACATGTTATTGACCAATTCGAAATTTATATATTCGGAACCCTTTGTTTCCCGGTTATCGATAGAAGGCTATGAATATTGGTCCAAATTATTTGATCTGAAAAGTGTCTGGGGAACAAAAAATTGGCAAGTTGAGTTGTTTAGGCTCAGGGATTTAAACATGCCCAGTATACCCCCCGCAAAATTTCACTAATGGCAAAAATATACGAATGCCACTGAAGATGAGCTCGATGAGTGGGTGCAGAATAGTATGTTTAATGCTTCACTCACACGTCCAGGCGGGTGGTTAGTGTGGCCAATAGATACCAATGGGTGTCATCAACTTTTTATTAACTCCTCAGGGGTTTTTAGGACGAGCGGGCCAGACCCTCGCTATATATCACCAGAACATGCAGATATAATTACAACATATAGTGTGAGAAAATTATGCCAACAGTGGCTAAAATCATACTCACTGAACGCGGTTAGAGAACACCTCAATCTCCTGTCTAACACCAATGACTTGCAAGATTTCTTGTCAGGCCCTAGGACACCACGTAAGAAGCATTTTTTATATGCAGTATACAATGAGATTTGGAAACTTTCCCAACAAGATGCTGCTGCCAGGCTAAGGCAAATAGACCAGGACATTTTTTAAAAGGCATTAGCTGTTGTGGATAATGGGATTAACACTTTGTCCGACCGGATATATACCGGATATATACCATTAATAATATTGTCTCATCTGCATAGACATTATACAATCCGATATGTCTTCCTTACACCATGGACAGAGTCTGATCAGCTCCATTATGCAGTTGGGTTGGACGCTTCAAACATTAAAGGCGGGTTGCGTTCCATGGCAGCACGTCAGTGCAAAGGAGATACTGTCTTCTTTTAATCTAACGCGACAACAACAACTAATGGCTAAAAGGGAAGTGACTTATGTCATGCTTAACATCGAGAAATTAGAAAAGTTGCCTTTTACCGTGGCCGAAATACCATCAGCTGAGTGGTTAATACATGGGGTTATTAATCTGCCTATTTCCACACTACAATTCACCTCCTGTTTAAAACACATTCCAGTAGGCAGATATGAAAAGCTGGGAGATAGTTACATCCATGAGGTGTGGGAGCTTCCCTTCTCGTACAAATGCTTCAATGGCATGAAAGAGGTTTTTCTTAGCGGTAGTGAATGCGAGACTTCAGTCAGCCATTCGATGATTTGTAAACAGCTGTCTTCACATGGGGCGTGTAACGCCTCAGCTGCAAACTTGGCTTTTTATCTTAAGGGAGTCCCAGTCCCTTTGTTTAGACCCACGTTCCAGGTGCTTTCAAACAGCAGCTACGTTCTTCTCAATAGTGAAGGCTGTTGTGGCATGCGGGCTGGAAGAGTTTACGTTGTTTCATTATCTAAGGTCGTTACATGCTGCGGGAACGTGCAGTTTCCCCCCAACTAAATTTAAGGAGGTAGCTGATATTTGGCCTTACATTGCTACTTCAAACGTGAATTTTGACAAGTTGAGTAGACTCAAGGCTTTACTGTTTCAAAAGCATGTGGCCCTTACATCTGGGTGCAAGACCTACGCACTTCAAGTGGCAAGGTCATCAGCAGAAATACAGTCCCTGTTAAATACGAACTTTCCAAGACACTTTGGTGAACTCGTGGGATGAATATTTAATGTGTCTAGCATGACTGGAATCGCGCATTTTTTCAAAGCTGTTGGTTCTGGTTTCGTTCACACCTTCTCCTCCATATTCGGTTTGATACCTTCAGCTATCCACTCAATTTTCAGTAGCATTTGTGGGGGGTTTTCCGATAACTTTGGCTTTATTAGCTGGCATCCTGCTGTTACTGTTGTTTATGCGCAATGGCTGTCCCGCCGCAACGAGGAGAAATTACGGTGCTCCCATCAGCGCAGCTGTGTCGTGAGCGTATGATTCAGCATTTTGGAGCAACACTCCTGGAGCAATTGGAGTGTGACCGGTCTTTGTCATTCAGACCGGTTCTGTATTGTGTGCAGCCTATGTTTCGGTGCCTCTGGTTCTCTTTCAAACATGTACTGGCCGTTTGTCTTTCACAGCAGCATCCCCCAGCAATAGATGCTGATCTGTTGATGTTCTTGTTGAGGGTTCATTACCAGACATGCGCACTGAGGTTGCGTTTGCTATGTGAAGCTAATTATGAGTTACCCTTCCTGGAGGAAGTTGTTGACAACTCATCAAGGGGCACTCCACGGGATGCCGCTTTGGTTGACACTGGGGCTATGGAACACACTTGCTCCTTGATCATTTTTGGCACGGACACCTGCAGAAGTGGAAGATCTCCTGTTCTCCATGGCTCGTACTTAGTTTGGAACTTTTCTAAATTGACATGTCCTTTGAATTCGGTTATAAGTCACATGCTCATGTTTTAAATTGCCACGTAGTATGCTTGTGTGTCCATTTAACTTGTCAAAATTGACCTGGTTTTTATATATATCTTAGGTTGAGCTTTTAGCAATGACATTTTTAGTTTTGGCTTTGAACCACTTTTAACCGACAAGGGGAGGGTGTTATGTAGCCATTTTAGTTATAGCTCCATGCACGTTAGTTTAACACACTAGGCCGCTGTGCACTTTGACCTAGATATATTTTATTCAGCTTTGCATTGTTATTTTTACAATAACCAGTTTTACGGTCTTTTTTTATTTTCATCTATCTAACTGTTTTTGCTTAGCCCAGAACTGTGTTCTCAAACAAGACATTCTTGATCACTTTGTGCTTCAGTCAAGGCTACAGTTTGGTACATTGTCGGTGAACGTGGTAGAAGTTTAGTCTCCAACATTCATAGAAAATACACAGCCTTACGTAGGGACATTTTCTTAGAACATCAGCTGTGTTATTATAAAAACACTTCCTAGTCCCATTACACGTTAAGAGGGAGATTCCAGCCAGGGAACCATGACTGTATGCTGATTGCTGAATGCTTCGCTATAGATGCTAATGCAGACTACAGGCCTTTGCTCAGGTATGAGGGTTGATGTCCTCCTGGGGGAACCTGAAGGCAGAATTAGAGCTTAACATGCTGTACTCAGATTATGACTTAGATAGGAAACAGTCCATAAATCTTAGTGATAATTTGATAGCGTTATTCTTATGCTTCACTCTCCTCGTCACCATTTTAATATTATCATGTTGTGTCATCCTGGTTATAGCATCTCACGCTTTGCTATCTAAAATGCAGTTGTTTTATTAAACCAGTCATTAAAACTTATACTGCTTCTTAGTGTCATTTATATATGAAACCGAAGTATGAATGAGAGAACCGGATGAGACCTGAGTGACCACGACTTTCCTGAGAATCCTAATATGTCATGCCCTCTGCTGCCCAATCATCCCTATCTTCTGGTAGAGATGAGGCACTGCTAGTTAGCCGGAGCAAAACCCGGATTTAGGGTGACAGGTGTCACCCAGTGGGTCAGACTCAGTCTCCCACTCCGTGGACGATCTTGCTGCCCAAAATCCAGTAGTCTCATTGGAATAATGAGAGCCTACGCGACAGTACCGTGTGGTGGAGTGACGCCCCAGGGCTCGCAAGTAGAGCTCTTGAACCAGTGCTCACTGAGCTGAATGGAGCTCACAAGGAAATTCAAGCAACTTAACACGCTGTGTATAGGACAGTGAAATTTTGTATAAATGGGCATGGATATCTGTCCATGAAAGAAATAAATTATCTGTAGGGAATGGGTGAATGGCTGGCTGGAAAGGCTACTTGAAAAGAATAATTTTGTGACAGTTGTCCAGGTATTTATCCAACAGCATGCCACTCCCAGTTGCCTGCATTTAAAAACACAATTAAAGCTCCCTGAAACTGGAGCAAGATGAGGGCTTTGTCATGATGAAGGCCCACAAAGCAGTGATGAAGAGAATGGTCTCCTCAGAACGGCACAATCCCCCACATTCTGCAGCATAAATAGAAAGAGCAAATCGCCACTGAAGATTGTTTTTGTGTAGGAAAGAATCCCTTCCTGCACAAAACAATCTCCCTTGCAACGCAGCCATTTTTGCACCATGGCACAAGGGTGTCTGCGTTGGGGCTCGGCAGCTAATTTAGTGCCGGAGCAAGAGGAAACACAGGGATGCGCTGTAAATACGGCACGACCCTGAGTTTTAGAAGTGACGCAGTGCAGTGCGGCCAATTCTAGCGCAGCAGCTGTGGTGCGCCACTTCTTGTAAATATGCCCCAATATCTACAGGCAAATGTTGCTGTAGACACAAGCATTTAGCAGTACTAGACGAAATTCCAAGTGTGTACCGACAACATCATCAAGCTTTCTCGAGGTTGATGAACACACCAGGGAAGCCGGCCAGCATCACCTTGTGCCTGAACTTCGTGTCTCATTGAATGAAAGAGGGCATTGTGTTCATGAAGGCAACTAAGACAGAGATCCTTATGCTTAGAAGCACAAATCAGATGCTTTTGTTAGGCCTCCAAGTTTAGCAACGGCTTCCTTCTATCTTGCTTAGAGAAAGGAGTCTGGGTGCTCTACTGGACTCTGGCCATTCGTTTGCTTCACTATTTAAAAAAGTGGTTAACTGTCCTGAATCTGAAATATCACACACTGCTCTATATCAACATGTGACTGGAGCATATGACAGCTCAGATATGGTACGCTTAGACTTACAGACAGAATTGATCATACCCCCACCATGCAAAGTTTTCTCATCAATAATTCTATTGTAAATGTTGCAGTGATATTATCAATGATATCATAGAAGATTACATGAGTGATATAATATATGGGGTAACTAGCAGTGCATGGCAAAGGCGCAAGTTATAGTTTCCTTAGGGCACAAGTTATAGTTACTTGTAATAACTATAACTGATGAATATCTGTGTTGTTTTAAGTTTAAAATGTTACATTGTTTCTGAACATTTCACCTAACTAAAACATTACCTTTGTCTGTGAATTGCTAGTTTTTTTTAACATAAAGTAATATTTTATTACCACACATAAAGTCAACCCCCTCGCTGTGGAAGGGCAATGGCCAGGCCTGGCTTTCAGAACCCTTCAGGCAGCTAACCCCACCCCGTGACAGTCAGCCAACCCCACACTACACATGGCCTGGCCTCTGGCAAGGCCCTGGGCCCAGCCAAGCCGAAGGCAGCCAATCACCAGCAGACTCCCAACCCCATCTCGTGCACAGCCTTTGTCATGCTTGCATTACTTTTGGCCTTCAGGGCCCAGGGGCCCTCACTTTTAGTTTTCACAAGAGTGAATACCACAAAGTTTTACATAATTTTGCATAATTTCTACAGAATTTCCTGAAATTTCAATAAATACAATTGTGATTTTGCACATACCCATACGAAACGAGAAGATCAAGAAACCGTGAAATCTTCACCACTTGAAACCAACCATGAAAAATGTTCTACTGCTTCCTAGTGAATATAACAATCAAATTTAGCATTCTCTGCACAGTGCATAAAGCCAGCTGGAACAGACACAGACACACACACATTAAAGTGGCGTTGTAGTAAGGTGTTGAAATAAGATTAAAACTAATGTTTAAAAAACGGAAATCCTCTGAAATTCACCAGTTGTAGTTTATTGAGCTAACCATAACTTGCACCCCTCCATGTACTGCCTATGACCCCAAATATAACATTGTTCATAGCATGATAAATTATGTCATTGATGACATCACTGATGATATCATACAAGTATTGTAACACTGTCCTACGGGGTTTGAGGACTTTAAGTAACTGAACATGCTTCACCTGTGTACAATTTTCTGTTCACCTTAAAAGGATTACCCTCCTGAAGACTTTACATGACCCAATATTTTAATTCTAGAGGTTGATATTTGATTTGATATTGGTATTTGATAGGTTATATATTTGCTACTGCAAACACACCTTCTATCAGGTCCTATGGGCGATGCTCCATAGGTTAGTAAAATACACTACACATGTTCCTCAGATAAGCTTGATGATATACAACTTTAGAGCAATGCTTCCAACATCAGTGTGATATAAACCGCCTCAAAGTGGGAAACCCTAAAATCTATTTATTCAGTAATCTGCAAGGCTTCAAAATATTTAATGAAGTTCTGGAAAGATATATGCACAATCTATGAAATTTGACTATGCCATTGTATTACAGTTATTTACCATGGGTATGTGCCTACATATCTACTGCAGGTTTGGCCTTTCTCACAGATTTTTTATAACAGACTTTGGCCTCAAGTTACAACCTACTTTCAAATATAACTATGCAATCCAAACCTGGTGTGCTCAGCATTTACTTTTTTTTTTAGCATGGAGTACATCTTTCACCCCAAACTTTAATGATTTGTAAAAGGACACCATATAACTTTTAAAATGCACAATTACACTTATTGCCAGGGCTTACGATACTTTGATGCTATCAACTCACATGTTTATCCCCAAGAACTCTATGTTTTATATGATTATGGTGTTTTCACTGATGTCATCAGTGATGTCATCAATTATGTTATTTATTGTCATGAGTGATGTAATATGTGAGGTCATAAGCAACGCATGGTGGGGGCGCAAACCATAATTATTGCAGAAAATAATAACTTGTGAAATTCAGAATTTGTTTGGTGCTTAAATGTTTTTCTATACCTTATTTCAACACTTAAGTATAAAGTCATTTTAGCCTTTGTTTTTTAGTGCTATATTTATATATGTGTGTATGTATATATATATATATATGTATCTATATATATACATATATATATATATATACATACATAGGTGGTCATTCTGACCCTGGCGGTCTTTGACCGCCAGGGCGGAGGACCGCGGGAGCACCGCCGACAGGCCGGCGGTGCTCCAATGGGGATTCCGACCGCGGCGGTAAAGCCGCGGTCGGACCGGCACCACTGGCGGGGTCCCGCCAGTGTACCGCGGCCCCATTGAATCCTCCGCGGCGGCGCAGCTTGCTGCACCGCCGCGGGGATTCCGACCCCCCCTACCGCCATCCAGATCCCGGCGGTCGGACCGCCGAGATCCGGATGGCGGTAGGGGGGGTCGCGGGGCCCCTGGGGCCCCTGCAGTGCCCATGCCACTGGCATGGGCATTGCAGGGGCCCCCGTAAGAGGGCCCCTACAAGTATTTCACTGTCTGCTGTGCAGACAGTGAAATACGCGACGGGTGCAACTGCACCCGTCGCACAGCTTCCACTCCGCCGGCTCGATTCCGAGCCGGCTTCCTCGTGGAAGCCTCTTTCCCGCTGGGCTGGCTGGCGGTCTGAAGGCGACCGCCCGCCAGCCCAGCGGGAAAGTCAGAATTACCGCCGCGGTCTTTCGACCGCGGAACGGTAACCTGACGGCGGGACTTTGGCGGGCGGCCTCCGCCGCCCGCCAAGGTCAGAATGAGGGCCATAGACATCAGTATAAATATACACATATACACACACAAAAATATATATGCATCTGTGTATATATATATATATATGTGTATATATATGTTTACATGTATATATATGTGTATCTCACTCTCTCTCTCCATATATATATATATATATATATATATATATATATATATATATATATAAATAAATATATATATTTTAAATTTCGTGTAAGTTGGCATCCAGCACAGCAGGCTGCGACAGGGTCATGAACCCCTATAAATCATCCAAAGTACTTCTTAAGAAGAAGACAATGTCGCAGCCACTTACTTGCTACAGTCCCAGTGTTCTTTATTCAAGCAGACAAGCACTGTGAAAGAACAAAACTTGATTTCTCTGACGCGTTTCAGGAGACTCTGCTCCCTTGATCACAGAGATATCCAGAAACCCTTTTCTCTTTCCATTATAACTAATATGATAAACATAAAAAGTGGACTACAGTTCCTATCTGAAAACAGTGGCGGCCATCTTGACATCTTATCTTTCAGTGACCAATGTAACTGAAAATATAATTAAAATTACAAAAATTACAAAAATAATTCAAAATAAATGTACCTAACTTAAATCCACAATTACTACATGTTATTTACTCCACTTTATGCTATGAAATTAATAAAATCTACCTAAATACATATGCACGCATGACATAATATTTTAAATAAAAATTTCTCAATGCTTATTCATTTCCCAATATTATAAACCTATTGTTACTTTTACCCGTAATCATGCCTCATATGAGAATACTTATCTTGTTTATATCCATGTATTTGTGGGTAATCCAACAGTACCCTGGAGATATAATAGCTTGTTTGCTTCTTACTTAGTGTACATCCTCTGGAAAGAAAAAAGGTGTAAAATGAGTTAATAAACAGCAAAACTTCGACATATAATTCCAATCTATTGAATTCTAAATACATCTGTAGTCCACAGTCACTCAATATAAATGCACCGATAATTCTTCATCCTTATTCAGACCCATAGGTTCCATTGTATTACAACTGATAATCAACCTTGATTCCAATTTCCTTAAGTCCAACGTCCTATTTCCACCTCTTGCCTTCAATACGACCCTATCCAGGACCATAAATTGTAAGTTCTTTTCATTCTTATTGTGGAATTCTTTAAAATGTCTCGCCACAGGGTAAGATTTATCCTCATTTCTAATTGCTCTTATGTGTTCCAAAATGCGCTTCTTTGCTATATGTATGGTACTGCCAATATAGAATTTGTTACAAGGACATTTTAGAGCATAAACACAATAGTCTGATGTACATGAATCATGCTTTCTTATTTTTAAACAATTTGTTAGTCCCAGGGAATAGTACCTCCTTGCAATTGGAACTAGATTTACACGCCTTGCATTTACCGCATATTTAGAAACCTTGAATAATTGTATTTTTTCATTCTTAGATATTAAGCTGTGGCTTAGTATATCTGTCAAAGACCTTCTTCTTCTGAATGTGAAAGCCGGGTATTCGTCCAACAATTTACCTATATGTTCATCAGTCCTGAGAGCTGGCCAGAATTTTACAAATGCTTTCTTAATTTCATTTACTTTGTCGTGGTATGTAGTTATAAATCTGATCTTAATATTTTCTTTCTTCACATCTTCCACCTTTTCTATCAGTAAGTCCTCCCTTTTAATCTGTCTAACCCTCATCACAGCTTTATCTATTACAGCCTGTGAGTAGCCTCTTTCAGTGAATCTTTTGGTCATCACTTTGACCTCATTCTCAAATGCAATATCCAAACTGCAATTTCTTCTAGCCCTTAATAGTTCCCCATAGGGGATACTATAAATCAAGTTCTTCGGGTGACTACTCCTAGCATGTAATAGACTGTTACCCGCAGTATTTTTCCTATATAATGCACATTCCAATTTATCCTTAACAACCTTAATTCTTACATCCAAAAATTCCAGTTCAGCTGGATCAATTGTACAGCTGAACCTAAGGTTCAAGTTGTTACTATTTAGTTCCTCCACAAACCTCAATGCTGATTCTTTGCTTCCTTTCCAAATACGGAAAATGTCGTCAATATACCTCATCCACAGGACTGCTTGGTTTTCAAAACCTGAGATGTTCCAGACAACCTGCTCTTCCCACCAGCCCAGGTATAAGCCTGCATAGCTAGGGGCAAAGCAGGTTCCCATTGCAGTCCCCTGGTCCTGACGGTATAGGGTATTGTTGAAGGTAAAAAAATTGTAAGTCAGACACATCCGCACCATATCTAATAACATTTCCGTATGCAGAAGGTAGGACAATGACCTCGCCCTCAAAAAATATCTAACTGCCTCAATACCCTTTTCATGGGGAATACACGTGTATAAACTATTCACATCTAAACTTAATAAAAGGAAATCCTTTTCCCATCCAATTCCATTGATTATACGTAGAAAATCTCTTGTATCTTTGATATAGGAGGGTAAGGCCTCCACGAAGGGACGCAAAAAGTAGTCTACATACTTAGAAACATTTTCCAACAAACTCCCCATAGATGACACAATAGGCCTCCCAGGCGGATTTTTTGCGTTCTTATGTAGTTTGGGTAAAAAATAAATAGCTGCTGTTATAGGAAATTCTACCTTTAGAAATAGATATTCCTCCCATTCAATCAGTCCTAATTCCTTCCATTCATCTAATTTCTCAAAGACTTTCCTCTTAGCCAATAATATTTCATTTCTATCAACCACTGAATAATTATCTTTATCTTGCAGTTGTCTTAAGCCTTCCTTTATATAGTCATCCCTGGATAGAATTACAATATTTCCACCCTTATCGGATTTTTTTAATTACAATATCTTCATCTTTTTGTAGGGACTCTATAGCTTCCCGTTGCTTTCTTGATAAATTATCAAACTTAGATCTCCTTATGTACCTCAGAGTTTTTAAACAGCCAATTACTCCCTTCTGAAAGACATTGATTGCATCACAATTGATTTGTGGTAAGAATGTTGATTTGGGTTTGAAATTACTTGGACATCTCCTATCAACATCAATACCCATTTGTGATAGATTTAAAATTGGATCCTATCAACATCAATACCCATTTGTGATAGATTTAAAATTGGATCCTGTTCAGCCACAGTATTTTCATCTAATTCACATAACGTATGTAATAATCCAATATCACCAATTACCAGATTTGATACCCTATTGGTACAACTTACAACTGAATCTTTAGCTTTCATATCAAACTATTTTTTCAATTTTAACTTTCTCACAAAGTGAATAAAATCAATACTACTCTGTGTGTAATTGAAGGGCATAACTGGACAGAACGATAGTCTTAATGATAATACTTCTCGTTCAATTTCCGAGATATTTCTACTAGAAAGGTTAACGACTGTCATTTTTTGCATTACTTCATTGACAGTTGACCTCTCGTCTGTACTCCTTGTGAACCATCCCTTGGTTCTCTGAAGCCTCTTCTTGATCTTACTCCTCTTCCTCGACCTTGCTGAGCTCCTCTTCCTCTTACCGTTTGGCCCATTGATCTCCCTTGGGCTATCAGGTCGAACTCCTTTAAAATACCATCTTTTACTCCACCACAATCCGATTGTGAGGAAATGTCGCTTTCACTTTCCTCACTATCGTGTGTTACTTGGGTCCCTTCCGATTGTTCTTTTGCTCCTACTTCTCCTGATGTTAAGTTTTTATCCTTTCCAGTTTTAATCTTGAAGAGATCCTCTTTTGACCTATTTCTAATTACTTCATATTTTCTGCCAAAGGTGAGAATCTGCCCTCTTTCATAGTCTTTAAGATCTCGTACAAACTTTTGTTGTTTCTTTGCCTTTAGTGCATCTTCAGCTTTACGTAATTTCTCATTACATTTTTCCATTTCTTTTTCAAAAACTTCTGCAGTACAGAGTTCTTTCAAATCCTTAGTTATTATTTTAATCTCGTCACTCAGTCTTGATTGATCTTTCCATGCATATTTGACTAATATTTTTAACATATTGATACTACATTGGTGGTTGTTTTCCATCCATTCCACCATCATTTCTGGATCAGGATTTTCATGAGTTGGTGTTATGAAAATCCTTAAACCTCTAGGGATTCTTCCACAGTCTATGTATTTCGGCAGAGTGACAGCTTCCCACCATTTTGACTGTTCTTTTTTAGAGTTTTTCATTAATTTGTTCCATAATGTCCACTGATTTTTTGATCCTCCTTCTTTATTCATAGTTTCCAAATCACTTTTATCGACTGCATTAAATAATGCCTCAGCTGCTGCTAATCGTGTAACATTTTTGTCCAATACCATAGTGCTTTCTGCCTGAATGTCCATAATTGTATGTATTGTAGCAAACACTGTGAATACTCACAGTTTATTCCGTTACATTAAACCCAACTTGTTATAAAAAATATAGTATATGTAGCATTAATGCTAACATAACTTTCTATAGTGTGGCTATATATTCTTATATCTTTTTATCTCTTTACAGAGGGCAGCCTTGTCTGAAAATCACCAATTCATTAATCTGAACACAGTAACTTCATATGTTTTATACCAGTCTCAAGCGCACTGCGGGAACCGCCATATGGCCGCTCTGCGGTCGAAAGACCGCGGAGGCCATTCTGGCTTTCCCGCTGGGCTGGCGGGCGACCGCCAGAAGGCCGCCCGCCAGCCCAGCGGGAAACCCCCTTCCCACGAGGAAGCCAGCTCCGAATGGAGCCGGCGGAGTGGGAAGGTGCGACGGGTGCAGTTGCACCCGTCGCGAATTTCAGTGTCTGCTAAGCAGACACTGAAATTCTTTGTGGGGCCCTCTTACGGGGGCCCCTGCAGTGCCCATGCCATTGGCATGGGCACTGCAGGGGCCCCCAGGGGCCCCACGACACCCCATACCGCCATCCTGTTCCTGGCGGGCAAACCGCCAGGAACAGGATGGCGGTATGGGGTGTTGGAATCCCCATGGCGGCGCAGCAAGCTGCGCCGCCATGGAGGATTCATGAGGGCAGCGGAAAACCGGCGGGAGACCGCCGGTTTTCCTGTTCTGACCGAGGCCAAACCGCAGCGGTCAGAATGCCCTGAGGGGCACCGCCAGCCTGTTGGCGGTGCTCCCACCGACCCTGGCCCCGGTGGTCCTTGACCGCCGGGGTCAGAATCACCCCCTGTGTGTCTTGAATTTCAAAAAACACACGCGCGTTGAAAGCCTTCCCCGGCTTTCACTGTTCCGAACAAAGAGACGGAGAGACGGGTTTCCGAAGTATGCGCGTATATTCTTAGGTGCATATATCTTAAATGTTTGTTATAGCGCGTGTTTATTGGTTTCAAACAAATGTCTATCTTGACCGGTAACAGTTAACTCCGTCTACTCACCCCTACTTCAAAAAAGGGGAAAGAGAAACTGACGTTTTAATGATGCACGCATAACACCAAACGCGCATTTGTCTGAATATTTACTTTGCCGCGTTCTTTATTTACTCAAGCAGACGCGTGTACCCGATACCAAATGTTTCAAAAAACACACGCGCATTGAAAGCTTTCCACCGGCTTTTACAGTTCCAGACAGGAGAGGACGGATTTCCGTAGTACGTGCTTATATTCTTAAATGCGTTGAATGTTTGTTAAACGTATATTCGTTAATTGAGGTAAATGATACCAAATCTCACGCTGAACCTTACACAAAGCGTGCTTCAGCTCACAGTTTTTCATTACCGTCCTAACCGTCGGCTGTCCTCATTCGTCTTATCAAAAATTGAGACACTGATGTTTAAATAAACAAGCCACACTAGAATTCTATAATTATATGTTGGGAAAGCGGTAGCCAACCAATCCAATGAAAAAATACTTTAAATTTCGTGTAAGTTGGCATCCAGCACGGCAGGCTGCGACAGGGTCACAAACCCCTATAAATCATCCAAAGTACTTCTTAAGAACAAGACAATGTCGCAGCCACTTACTTGCTACAGTCCCAGTGTTCTTTATTCAAGCAGACAAGCACTGTGAAAGAACAAAACTTGATTTCTCTGAAATTCTTTTGTCTTCTCAAGTCTTTGAGAAATTAGATGAATGGAAGGAATTAGGACTGATTGAATGGGAGGAATATCTATTTATAAAGGTAGAATTTCCTATAACAGCAGCTATTTATTTTTTACCCAAACTACATAAGAACGCAAAACATCCGCCTGGGAGGCCTATTTTGTCATCTATGGGGAGTTTGTTGGAAAATGTTTCTAAGTATGTAGACTACTTTTTGTGTCCCTTCGTGGAGGCCTTACCCTCCTATATCAAAGATACGAGAGATTTTCTACGTACAATCAATGGAATTGGATGGGAAAAGGATTTCCTTTTATTAAGTTTAGATGTGAATAGTTTATACACGTGTATTCCCCATAAAAAGGGTATCGAGGCAGTTCGATATTTTTTGAGGGCAAAGTCATTGTCCTACCTTCTGCATACGGAAATGTTATTTGATATGGTGCGGATGTGTCTGACTTACAATTTTTTTACCTTCAACAATACCCTATACCGTCAGGACCAGGGGACTGCAATGGGAACCTGCTTTGCCCCCAGCTATGTGGGCTTATACCTGGGCTGGTGGGAAGAGCAGGTTGTCTGGAACATCTCAGGTTTTGAAAACCAAGCAGTCCTGTGGGTGAGGTATATTGATGACATTTTCTGTATCTGGAAAGGAAGCAAAGAATCAGCATTGAGGTTTGTGGAGGAACTAAATAGTAACAACTTGAACCTTAGGTTCAGCTGTACAATTGATCCAGCTGAACTGGAATTTTTGGATGTAAGAATTAAGGTTGTTAAGGATAAATTGGAATGTGAATTATATAGGAAAAATACTGCGGGTAACAGTCTATTATATGCTAGGAGTAGTCACCCGAAGAACTTGATTTATAGTATCCCCTATGGGGAACTATTAAGGGCTAGAAGAAATTGTAGTTTGGATATTGCATTTGAGAATGAGGTCAAAGTGATGACCAAAAGATTCACTGAAAGAGGCTGCTCACAGGCTGTAATAGATAAAGCTGTGATGAGGGTTAGACAGATTAAAAGGGAGGACTTACTGATAGAAAGGGTGGAAGATGTGAAGAAAGAAAATATTAAGATCAGATTTATAACTACATACCACGACAAAGTAAATTAAATTAAGAAAGCATTTGTAAAATTCTGGCCAGCTCTTAGGACTGATGAACATATAGGTAAATTGTTGGACGAATACCCGGCTTTCACATTCAGAAGAAGAAGGTCTCTGAAAGATATACTAAGCCACAGCTTAATATCTAAGAATGAGAAAATACAACCTATTCAAGGTTTCTATATATACGGTAAATGCAAGGCGTGTAAATCTAGTTCCAATTGCAAGGAGGAACAATTCCCTGAGACTAACAAATTGTTTAAAATAAGAAAGCATGTTTCATGTACATCAGACTATTGTGTTTATGCTCTAAAATGTCCCTGTAACAAATTCTATATTGGCAGAACCATACATATAGCAAAGAAGCGCATTTTGGAACACATAAGAGCAATTAGAAATGAGGATAAATCTTACCTTGTGGCGAGACATTTTAAAGAATTCCACAATAAGAATGAAAAGAACTTACAATTTATGGTCCTGGATAGGGTCGTATTGAAGGCAAGAGGTGGAAATAGGACGTTGGACTTAAGGAAATTGGAATCAAGGTTGATTATCAGTTGTAATACAATGGAACCTATGGGTCTGAATAAGGATGAAGAATTATCGGTGCATTTATATTGAGTGACTGTGGAATACAGATGTATTTAGAATTCAAGAGGTTGGAATTATATGTCGAAGTTTTGCTGTTTATTAACTAATTTTACCCCTTTTTTCTTTCCAGAGGATGTACACTAAGTAAGAAGCAAAAGAGCTATTATATCTCCAGGGTACTGTTGGATTACCCACAAATACATGGATATAAACAAGATGAGTATTCTCATATTAGGCATGATTACGGGTAAAAGTAACAATAGGTTTATAATATTGGGAAATTAATAAGCATTGAGAAATTTTTATTTAAAATATTATGTCATGCGTGCATATGTATTTAGGTAAATTGTATTAATTTCATAGCATAAAGAGGAGTAAATAACATGTAGTAATTGTGGATTTAAGTTAGGTACATTTATTTTGAATTATTTTTGTAATTTTTTGAATTTCAATTGTATTTTCAGTTACATTGGTCACTGAAAGATAAGATGTCAAGATGGCCGCCATTGTTTTCAGATAGGAACTGTAGTCCACTATTTATGTTTATCATATTAGTTATAATGGAAAGGGAAAAGGGCTTCTGGATATCTCTGTGATCAAGGGAGCAGAGTCTCCTGAAACGCGTCGGAGAAATCAAGTTTTGTTCTTTCACAGTGCTTGTCTGCTTGAATAAAGAACACTGGGACTGTAGCAAGTAAGTGGCTGCGAGATTGTCTTCTTCTTAAGAAGTACTTTGGATGATATATAAATATATCTATATATTTAGCAACCAAACAGGCTCCACTTCAGAGCCACATAGGAGCACTCCTCTACTGATTCTCAGCCACATTCATTTCACCCAGCATCACGCGTTTCAGCTAATTGCCTTTCTCAAATGCTGGTAAAAAATGGCGGTGCTGCTAGTTGTGTGATTTATGGAGACCTTTGAGTCCTTTATAATTACGATTATAATGAAACAAACAATGAAGGAAAACTATTTTAAGCACCTGTGAGTAAATGGCTATTTTTGGCTTTGAAGTGGAGCATGTTTGGTTGCTATATTTCACATGCATGCCACTTGCACGAAGGAAGCACCTATCCCAAAGTGTTGGGCAATGTTGGTGGCATTTGTGAAAGGATTGAATTGTTATTGCCAGAACTGCAGCCCTGGAAACTCTAAAATGCCTGCAGTTTGTTCAGGACATGACTACATGTAATTGCGCCAGTCACAAGACTATTGCTTTCAGGTATGGAGATATGAAATGTGGGCAAAGGACGTATGGATGAAAAGGCTCAGCTTAATTATGGTGCAAAGAGACATTTGCTTACTTTAATAACAACATGAAAAGTGAAGGATTACAGCTAAAAGCGCGAGTTATAATGTGAACAGCAAGGTGCCCAGAACCATTTGGGTATTTAAATCTACTATTGAAAAGTTATAACTGGGACTAAGCAACATCTGAAAGTACATGTGGTCATGGCAGCACTGCTATCTGTGTGATTTATGGAGACATTTGAGTCCTTTTTTACTTACGAGTATAATGAAACAACATTGAAGGAAAACTATTTAAAGCACCTGTGAGTAAATGTCTATTTTTTATAGGCATTTGAGAAAGGCAATCAGCCGAAATGCGTGATGCTGGGTGAAATGAATGTGGCTGAGAATCCGGAGAGTGCTCCTTTTTGGCATTGAAGTAGAGCATGTTTGGTTGCTATATTTCACGTGCATGCCACTTGCACGAAGGAAGCACCCATCCCAAAGTGTTCGGCAATATTGGTGGCATTTGTCAAAGGATATGTGTGTATATATATATATATATATATATATATATATATATATATATATATATATATATATATTACAGTGATGTTATAGTTAGGTTGAAGTTTTACCTTTCCAAAACCATAGAAATTCAGCAGTTATAGTTATACTTATAGTTATACTTATGTTAAGAAACTATAACTTGTTGCCCAAAAGTTACTTTCGGGCACGAGTTATAGTTTCTTCAGATAAGTATAACGATAAGTATAACTATAACTGCTGAATTTCAATGGTTTTGTATGGGTAAAATGTCAACCTAACTATAACATCCCTGTAACCTTTGCTTTTGTCAGTGAATTTCTATGTTTTTTTACCTCACTCGTTAATATTTGTGTCAGGTTGAGCAAGCCAATCAGGGTCTAGCTTTTCCCCAGGATCCGAAGAGGACCCTCGAATCCGTGGATCGGCTGAAAAAAAAAGGGTAATTTTTTGCAGGGTCCCGTCATGTGTCCTATGGGAGTCAGGATATCCTCACCCCTTATATGTTTTTACACTGTTTTTTCCCACCCCTTTGAGTTATCTTAAGTAACTATAACTCGTACCCTCGCCATGCACTGCTAATTACCCTACAAATTACAACACTCATGACATCTGTGATAACATCACTGATAATATCAATGTACTTTGTAGTAAAAAAATTCATGAAAAAACTGTGCTTGACTGGGCCGCGAGTTATAGTTACCTTAGGGCAGAGTTATAGTTACTTGAGATGACTGTAACTGTAATAGGAGAATTTCTTTGGTTGTGCATGTTTAAAATGTGAGCCTCACTATGATGTTCCTTGTAACCTTTGTTTTTTCCCAATGAATATTACATATATATATAAATATATATATATATGTATATATATATTAAGTGACTCAGAAGATGGGCAGGTTGAGTAAACAGTTGAGGTACACATGACGACCTCTCTAATTATGTTTACCCCCTTATTACATTATACCTCAAACTACTAAAGTTTATTCTGCTTCAGTAGGTGTGTTCATTCTACAGTTGCGAGTTCAGCGCTGAATTCACTATGATAGGGTGACCATCCGTTTGTAATTTTCACGGACTGCTTGTAATTGCGCCCTGCCATCCGTTGTCCGTGATGAAAAGCTTAAAAGACAGCATTTGTCCATAATTTTAGCCTTTCACCTAAAGGACAAAATCTAATTAGGACAGTTCAGTTTCCACAGCTGGATTGAAAGGCAGAAAGTCTCCTGTGCTCTGAGGGAGGGAGTGGCAGACAGATAAGAAACAGGCCTTGCCAGGGTGTCTCCTTCCCTAAAGAAATGCAAATGTGCACAACTGGTAAATCTGCAAATGCAAATTGGCTTGCAAACCTGCATTGACTTTAATCAAAGGAGTCACTTGAAGCTATCTGATGACAAAGATATTTTCTTTTAGAGAGGTACTGTAAGGGTGTTCCAAGGTGAATTGTGGAGTGTGTGGTTTTATTGGACTGTTGTAAAAAAAACCTTAGGCCCATATTTATACATTTTTAGTGCCGCATTTGCGCCGCTTTTTGACGCAAAAGTGGCGCAAACTTACAAAGTCCAATTGTATTTTGCATCAAAAAACGGCGCAAATGCGGCGCTAAAAAAGTATAAATATGGGCCTTAGAACCAGGTGTAAACTGTATATTAATCAAACCTGTATTTTAGAAGGACTTTTTTTTATTTAACCAAATTGTATTTGCGCATTCTGTAGCAGCCTATATTATGATGTGTCTAATGCATGTTTAAAATAAGGACTTACGCATTCACAGTTCTTTCAGGGACCTTGGTACCTCATAGTACTAACAAACAAAACATTGGCAAAGCCAATAGGTCTTGCCTATGCAAGTTATTGGCTTTGCCAATGTGTTTTAGTCATGTTATACACCAGAGTGGCTGCTGTTCAGCATGTCTAAAAATTAGTGGCATAGTGGGGTAGAGTGGCATAGGAGCAGTGGCATAGAGCACAGTGGTGAAGAGTAGTGTGCGGTGGGGTACAGTGCAGTTGTTTAGAGTGCATTGGCATAGAGTGCAGTGGTTTAGAGTGCAGTAGCATGGAGTGGCGTGGGGCAGAGAAGACTGGCATAGAGTGCAGTGGAGGGGAGTGGCATACAATAGATTGGCAGAGACTGCAGTTTTGTGGAGTGGTACAGTGGCATAGATTGCAGAGGAGACTTTTGTGTCATAGAGTGCAGTGGTGCAGAGTGGAGTAGTGTAGAGTGGTGCAGTGGCATAGAGTGGAGTGGTGCAGAGTGCAGTGGCATAGAGTTCAGTGGCATAGAGTGCAGTGGTACAGAGTGGAGTGGTGGAGAGTACAGTGTTGGAGAGTGCAATGTTGCAGAGCAGAGTGTCAGTGCAGTGGTGCAGAGTGGCACAGAGAGCAGTGGCAAAGAGTACAGTGGTGAGGGCGGTGGTGTACAGTGCAGTTTAGAGTGCATTGGCATAGAGTGCATGGGGAAGATTAGAGTGGCATGGAGTGCAGTGGAGTAGAGTGGCAGAGAGTGCAGAATTGCAGAGTGGTGCAGTGGCATAGAGTGCAGAGTAGATGTGCATGACAGAGTGCAGTGGCATAGAGTGGTGAAGAGTGGAGTAGTGTAGAGTGGTGCAGAGTAAAGTATAATGCTGTAGAGTGCAGTGGCATAGAGTGAAGTGGCATAGAGTGCAGTGGCATAGAATACAGCAGTACAGAGTAAAGTAGTGTAGAGTACAGTAGCAGAGAGTGCAATGTTGCAGAGTAGAGTGTCGGTGCAGTGGTGTAGAGTGGCGTAGAGTGATACAGAAAGCAATAGCCTAGAGTAAAGTGGTGCAGAGTAAGGGACAATGGCATACAGTGCAGTTGTTTAGAGTGCATTGACATAGAGTGCAGTGGCATAGAGTCGCATGGGGCAGAGTAGAGTGGCATAGAGTGCAGTGGAGTAGAGTGGCATACAATAGAGTGGCAGAGAGTACAGTAGTGTAGAGTGGTGAAGTGGCATACAGTGCAGAGTAGACTTGCATGGCATAGAGTCCAGTGGTATAGAGTGGTGCAGAGTGGAGTAGTGTACCTTGGTGCAGAGCAGAGTATAATGCTGTAAAGTGCACTGATGTAGAGTGGAGTTATGCAGAGTAGAGTGGCATAGAATGAAGTGGAATAGAGTGTATTGGTGTAGAATTCAATAGTACAGAGTAGAGTGGTGTAGAGTATAGTGGTGGCCAGTGCAGTGTTGCAGAGTAGAGTGTCAGAGTGCAGTGGCATACACTGCAGTTGTTTAGAGTGCATTGGCGTAGAGTGCATTGAAGTAGAGTGCTGGGGTTTAGAGTGCAGTGGGGCAGAGTGACTTAGAGTGCAGTGGCATAGAATAGATTGTTTCAGAGTAGAGTGCAGTGGCATAGAGTGGAGAGGTGTAGGGTAGAGTGCAGTGGCATAGAATGCAGTGGTGCAGAGTGCAGTGGCAAAAAGTAGATTGTTTCACAGTAGAGTGAAGTGGCGTAGAGAGGAGATGTGCAGGGTAGAGTGGAGTTGCAGAGAGTGGCATAGAGTGTGATGGCATAGAGTAAACTGGTGTAGAGTGCCAAGGCATAGAGTTCAGTGGTGCAGACTAGATTATAGTGACGTACAATGTACTGATGTAGAGTGCAGGGGCATAGAGTTGAGTGTTACAGAGTAAAGTGCACTAGCATAGAGTGTATTAGCATAGAGTGCAGTGGTGTACAGTGCAGTGTTGCAGAGTGGCATAGAGTGGAGTTGTGCGGACTAGATTGGTGTTCCTAGACTGGAGTGGTATAGCATGCAGAGGCGCAGAGTGCAATGGTGTAGAAAGGCGTAAAGTGCAGTGGCACAGAGTAGAGTGGTTCAGAGCAGAGTAGAGAGGCGTAGTGTGAAGTAGCGAAGAGTGCAGTGGCATAGAGTGAAGTGGAGAAGAGTGGAGAAGAGTGCAGTGTCCCACAGTCCAGTGGCATGGAGTGGTGTAAAGTGGAGTGATGCAGAGTAGGGTGCAATGGTGTGGAATTGAGCAGAGCAGAGTGGTGTGGAGAATGCATGGTGTGGTAACACACTGCCATTGCAGACAACATGTTTTTGATTGAAATGAGCATTACATTGCACAAACATACAATTTTTCAAATAAAACTATACAGTGCACAGACGATGATGTGTGGAAATTGCATCACCTAATGCAATGATTTGTTTTACTCATATAAAGATATTTGCTTCCAGCACAGTTCAGAATTAGCAGAAATGTGCTTCATTTGTACTCCTAATTCTGATATATTCTGAAGTGTATTTAAATGTTGTCATGTTATAGAAAAACTCTTTCCTAATCCCAGTATCCAGCAAGATTGTCACATAAATCCTCTCACTTTGAAGACAGAGAAAGAAAAGTAAACACTATGGGCCAGATGTATCATGCATGTTTGCTATCGCAAATGGCCGATCAGGCTGTTTGCGATCGCAAAAATGCATTTTGGTATGTATGAATTCCAATTTGTGATTCGGTAACTTGTTACCAAATCGCAAATTGGAATTGCGACTGCATATCGATTAAGTATTAGGAAATTTCATGTCAATGGCATCTTACTAATACTGGATCGCAGTAGTATGTAGGAATGTTCTGTGACCAAAATACGGTCACAAAACATTACCATTTTAGTACCTACTTCAAGTAGGTGGTAACCCATTCACAAAGGGGAATTGTGAATGCATGCAAAAAATATTTTTTTGAAATCATAAAAAGTGAAAAGAAAACTTTTCATTTCTCTTTTTTAAATGCATCCTGTTCTCCTTAAAAAAAAAAAAAAAGATTGCTTTATTTAAAAGCAATCACGGACATGGTGGTCTTCTGAGCCCAGGAGGCCACCATTCCTGTGATTATAGCCATTCACAATGGGTTGCAAATTGCAACCTATGTCATGAATATTAATGAGGTAGGTCAATTTGCAAGCCATTGGGAATTGCTAAACGAAACTCCTGGAGTTTCATACATTCAAATAGTGATTACGTAATTGAGATTCACAGATAATCACAATTAGGTAATCGCCCTTTGGAAATGATACATCTGGCCCTAAGTTCCCATCGAAGACAGAGCCTGACATTTGACCTTGTTCTTTGAATGCACAGCAAATGTGATGAGATAAGAACATGATTTACAGGCCTGTTTACAGAAAGGGTGCACTCGGAAGGATACTGTAAATAAGGTTTGGGCAAGGGAAGAGACAAACTCAAGCTGCATAGCCTAAAGCAAATGAAGCCAGCAAATGGAAAGCAATGAAATATGAGTTACAAACCACGAAGCCAATGGCAAGCAACAGGCAGAATGCATTCCCAAGAAAGCTCCATGAATGTACCTAAAGTGACAGCCATCGGATACTTTGTGGGGAAAGTCCAGTATTTTAGTCCAGTCGGTATCTTGCAGATGTTTGGCAACATCAATCACCAGGTAGTATGACGACAAGACCTGGAGTGGTCTCAATGTTGCAGGAAAGGTCTGTACACCCATTCTATCAGTTTGCCACCAGACTGTCAGAGTCACCAGATCCTCGGGGTCTCTGCACGTTCCCAACACTTCCACCACAAGACAGCTCCAATACTCTCATTAGAATTGTCACAGAGTCTAAGAGAGTCCAAGTGGGGAAAAGGGGATTAGGAAGGGAACAGCTGGGAAAGAGACCTGTAGGAAGCAAAAAGGTTAAAACACACAACATCAAAATTATATCATATTAATCAGTACTAGGCTATGACTCTAAGCCAGAGGTCTTCAAACTGGGGGGCGGGCCCCACTAAGCGGGCCTCAAATGATCTCAAGGGGGGTGCCAGACTCTGGCCAAAAGAAGCATTATACAGATAACAGGCCTTTGTTTTAAGCAGAAGCATTTTATTGCATTAAAAAAATATAACAATACTTAACTGCAATGTTTAAATAGGTCTAGACATATTTAAACATTGCCATCTTTATCAAATAATTGTGAAAAATTCTGAAGGGGGCCCAATGACTTCTATTTTTCAACTGGGGAGGCGTGGCATTAAAATGTTTGGAGACCACTGCTCTAAGCATTGTCATTCTGAAAAAACATGGACAACATAAGCATAGACTTAAATAACTAGGCTTCAAGATGCCTGGATACCTGTGAGGGAATCAAGAAAGGTTAAATGCAACTTTCAAATTCAGGCATTATCTTTTGCATGAGGATCATGAGATAATCTGAATGATTTCTAAACCATCATATGAATCGTGTTTGAGAAACTTATTATGTACATACAACATTACATCTGTTTTCTCAAAATTGCCGGAACAATGAATTGCGCACATTGCAAATTTTCACAAAGTTTGTAAATACCATGGAATGATTGTGCACCATGAATAACATAAATTAGACTCCAGAAATAAATCAAGCGTCTTGCCAACTCGAAAGCCACCAAGTAAATGCCATGAAGTGGTAGCGCATAATGAACACCGTGATTTTAAACATAAGAAATAAATTGCGCGTATTGCCGATTCGAGCACCCCCAAGTAAATGCTATGAAATGGTAACGCTCGCTGAATAACATGAATTCAACACAAATAATGAATCGCGCGTTCTGCCGATTCGAATGTCAGCCAATAAATGTCATGAAATGGTAACACACAATGAATATCATGAATTAGGCACAAGAAAAGGAATCGCGCGACTCGCCGATTCGAATGTCATCAAATGAATGTCAGGAAATGAATAACATGAAATACACACAAGAAATGAATCGTGCGTCTTGCCAAATCGAATGCCACCATGTAACTGCCAAGAAATGGTAGCGCACAATGAATAACATCAATACACACAAGAAATGAATTGCTTGTCTTGCCGATTCAAATGCCACCATGTAACTGCCAAGAAATGGTAGCGCACAATGAATATCAATGGTTAAAGTACGAGAAATGAATCGCGCGTCTTGACGATTCGAATGCCACCATGTAACTGCCAAGAAATGGTAGCGCACAATGAATATCAAGGGTTAAAGCACGAGAAATTAATCGCGCGTCTTGCCGATTCGAATGCCACCATGTAACTGCCAAGAAATGGTAGCGCACAATGAATATCAAGGGTTAAAGCACGAGAAATGAATTGCGCGTCTTGCCGATTCGAATGCCACCATGTAACTGCCAAAAAATGGTAGCGCACAATGAATATCAAGGGTTAAAGCACGAGAAATGAATCGCGCGTCTTGCCGATTCGAATGCCACCATGTAACTGCCAGAAAGAACCCAGAGCACATTCACACACACAAGGTAAAATCTCTCGACATGAAAAGTAGGCCCAAGAACTCGGATGACTTCGAAAACAGGATTGGGGCCCAGCCCGACCTCCGCCTTACCGCCCTGATCAAGGATCACCAATGTAAATGAAGGGCAAAGGCCTGGAAGATCAAAATAGGCCACCGGAACAGGAGTTCAGGAAGTTGCTGCTGCTCTGCACCAGGACCTCTGAATAGTGAGCACGTGGAGCTGGGCTGGCTCCCTTTTATAGGGCCTTAGCCCAGCCCACCAACCACACCCAGGCATGCTGCAGGGAAAGCTTCTAGAAGGCCCTGGAAGGGGACCACACCCTGACACAGTCTGAAAGCCTGCAGCAGTACATTACATGTGAACAGTATTTATATGCATGCTGAACATAAGTCTTCAGGATTACACTCTGCAATACAAAAGGTTAAACAACATCATATCAGCACAATACATAAATTATGTTAGCTTGAAATTGCTAGGTTTTTGCATTCTAGTCGCCGGTAGAGTGTGCACTGCCCTGATGTTGACACAGACCCTATGGTGTAGAGCTTCTGGCACACCTCATGTAGGGTTAGTGCTAGGTGGCAGACATGAAATAGGGCATTTAATGATTGTTTAAGGTGGATGCAAGTAAGGAGTTGGCCGGAGTGAAGATGGAAGTCTGACTCAAGGGTTTGGAAATATAGTAGCTCGCCATCCACAAAGAAATCCCCCAATTTTAAGACACCTGCAGCATGCCACTGATGGAGCTGCTTTGAGCACAGCCGTCCTGTGCGAGTGGGAAGGCATAGCAAAGGTAGTGCAGGAGCACAGGGTTTCTTTGTGTCAGTGAGTTTATAAGTTCTAGCAAGGCAAGAGAAAGCTGTGCATGAAAACCCTGGATGGTGATCCATAGAATGGTCAGTAGGAAACAATGATCAGTGCAGTAAGCCCTCCTTAAAGGTTTTTACTGATAAACCCCATCTCATGCAGGGGGTGGGCAGAAAACCAGCGAGCCACCCATTGGACCTGTGCAGATGAATCTAAAGCCTTCTAAATCCAGAAGGCCTAATCCACCCACAGTCATGGGTAGTTTTAGAGTGGAAAGAGCTACCCGACAGCCACCCAGCGACCAAATCAGATGTGTGGCGTGTCTGAAGAAGGAATGAAGGATGAGCAGAGGGTGGTTTGCAAAATAATACTATTATCGGGGTAGCACACCATCTTCACTAGTGCCACATGGCCCACTACAGAATGCAGAAGAGAGGACCAAAAAGCAAACTGGGCTCGGAGGGGCCATGACGGTCTGCAGAGATTTGCATTCAGAGAATGGTAGATATTAATCACTAGGTATCGAAAGGTAACTGGTTCCCAGTTCTATCTGAGGTCTAATTGCATATAAAGGGGAAAACAGTGCTATATGTTAAAGAAACATTAATAACATTTTAAAATGTTTAGATTTTGTTTTTTGAAGATTCTATGTGTACTTGACACTTAGGGATAACCCAGATCACTAGTTTGGCTTTTGCTCAATTTCAAAACCATTTTAAGATATGGATAAAGTGGGCAAATGCATTGCACAACCTTGCAAGGGGTCTTGCCCCTGCTCATCCTTCACAAGTGCGAAAAGCGGACCATTGCACCAGAAGAGTTTGCCAAGGTGAGTGAGCTGCTTGTTCAAACCACTTGACAGTGCCTCTTCTGTTTCTCTCCTGTCTGCAGAGAAAAGTCCCCAGGTACCCAATACCTTCTGATAGTCTTGGTGGACCCATCTTGTCTGATTTTAGGAATTGTCCCACCTTGTTCTTCTCTTCCTTATTTATCCAGTTCTTAGCAACAACCTCCCATTTGATCTCTATTTCATCCTCCTCTTTTATTATCTTTGATTGGTTGTCCAGGCTCCCAGTTCCGAGATAAATGTAGAGTCCCAGACTTACACTCTAATGCTGTGAGACTACAGACAAGTTGTGGGTACCTCACATCCTGACATTAGGTGTGAGACTGTTGCCTACACTGTCTGCCCTGCCTCATTAATGGGTTTTTTTAGGTTGAAAGTCAATGGTTGGTTGGGGTGAGCCAGATGTTTTTGGTCAATTTGTTTAAACTAGCATAAAGTTGATTACCTTAATGTTTCCCAAACTGTTTGCCAGGTGTTTTAAAATGTTCAGGAACATAATCAAAATGTTGTTACTTTCTCTTTAAGAAAGATTGGGTATATTTAGGTAAGAGTGATGGCCTTGCTGCAGTAATGAAAGGGCATTAATTTACTACTGAACAAGGACGTAATGTGACAGCTGAATGTCGCATACCAGGAAGCAAACACAAAAAGAGCACAGTGAATAAATAGTGTTATGTTAAAAAAAAGAGTAAATAAATACACTGATAACATAGTGAGGCATGGCTTCTCTTGGGTGTGTCTGTAAAACTGATGTTCTTGAATTTTTGTCCTGCATTTTGACCCTTCGTCCTGAATTTTTGTCCTAAATTTTGACCCTTTGTCCTGAATTGTCCTCGGTGCATGGTGGTCACTCTAACACTGAGTCGTACATTTACTGCGACAATCCGTGAGTTCATCGTGAGAGAGTCATGATGTCAGATCGTAGCACTTAGGGAGTTCTTCCTTCTTCAGTCAATGATTCACTGCAATAGTCAATGACTCATCTGCAGCAGTAAATTCATTCTGAGTAGGGAGTTCATTGTAAGCAATAAGGGCCTGATTTATGAAAAGTTAGCGCCGCCTTTATGTCATGTTTTGATGCAAAAGCGGCGCAAACTTAGAAAAAGTAATTATGGCCCATATTTATACTTTTTAGCACCGCATTTGCGCCGCTTTTTGATGTAAAAACGGCGCAAACTTACAAAATACAATTGAATTTTGTACGTTTGCACCGCTTTGGTGTCAAAAAGCGGCACAAATGGGGCGCTAAAAAAGTATACATATATATAGGCCTATATTTTGTAAGTTTGTGACGCTTTTGCGTCAAAAGATGACGAAAAGGCGGCGCTAACTTTTTTATAAATCAGGCCCTAAATTCAATCTGTGGCGGTCTGTGAGATTCATGTGCAGTAGTAAGTTTATTATGAATAGTGAGCGCATTCTGCTTCAGACAGCGAACTTATTCAGCAGGATCTAATGAGTTTCTTCTGAGACGCTCCCTTAGTATTTTCCAGCTGACAAGTATCCCAGGTCTAAGTGCTGTGTGAGGCTCCAGCCCAGGTGTTTTTTCCTTTGAATTCTGGCACTTGTAGTCCTGTTTTATAATGGAATAAATAAAACTACAATAACAAGGAATTCCAAGGGAAGACCTGGGCTGGCGCAGCGCATCATGCATGGACCTGGAAAGCTTGTCAGGGCCGTAGGTCGGCAGTACGTTCATTCTGAGCAACGGTTCCTTCTGCGCAGTGGCGGCATCTGGCAGTCAGTTGGTATACTACGCTGCAGGGAGTTCATTCTGCAATAGTAAATTCAAAATTTCGTTCATTCAGTGGGTTTGTCCACCGAGTTCTCCTCAGTTGCAGACGTCTCCTGCTAGCTCCCCCTCTGTCTCCCCAAACCACCACCCTTTACCCCTGGCTCCTTGGGGGTAAAACTCGGCCGGCCTCACTCAGCTTCCAGCCGAGTTCGTCACCTTTGCCCCCTGACTGAAAACGGACGCATGCCCGGTGCCGTGCAGGCGCCAGGAGCCCCGAGGGCATCCGAAGAGCCCACCCAGGACATGTTTTCGTTTGAGTGCCAGCAAAGCCGAGGTCATGCGTGCTCCGGTGCCAGCCCCGGACGCCAGGGCATGCGTGCACCAGTGCCAGCTCCTGTTTAGCTCACTCGCTTCAAGTCTGTGAGGCTTGCACCCTGTGGCCTGCGCTGCAATCTCACTGCCCAGGCGGGCTCCTTCCTTCCTTCCTCCAGAGTCTAGCAGAGAAAATCACAACGCTGTAGACGCAACTCAGGGAGGGGGGCCCCCGCACGAGTGACTGGTCACCGCTCCTTTCCTTCTCAGAAGAGCCTCGCTCGTCCCGGTGACCACCACCCGGCCATCGCCATGAAGACACCGGGGCTGCCTCGAGCGCTTCTCCTGCTGGCTGTCATTGGCACAGGCGTATCGGGTGAGTGCGCGAAAGAGACAGATCAGCTGGGTGAATGAGTGGATGGATGTGTCGATTTCTGTGAGTGGGTAGTGCTGAGTATCTTACTAAGTGGGCGGACGAATGATTGAGTGGTGGTTGAATGGGTGGATGGTTGCTTCAGTAGGTGGATGGGGGAGAGGGCGATTGCTCAGATGAAGGGGTGACTGAGTGAATGTGTGTTTGGATGTGTCCGCAAGTGGCTGGATGGGTGACTCAGTTGGTGTGTGAATGGATCAAGGAGTTTGTGAATAATTGGTTGGATGAGTGGTTGTGTGGGTGACTGTTTTAAATAGTTAAGTGCTGGTTAAGCTAAGTGAGTTAGATGAGTGGATGGTTAGTTGGATGAGAGTAGTGATTTATTTTACAATACTTGGTATGGTCAAAAAGTGAGTTTGTAGATGAGTGAGGTGATGGGAAACACGTGTTGGTATTTGGATGAATATATGGATGAATTTAGTGAATTTATGAGAACGTTGGGTCTGTAGGTAGGTTTTTAGCACGGCTACAAAAAGCCACTACGTTTTAAATGTAATTATAGATGTAGAGCACCTGTCCCAGTCTGCACTTTGGTCTTTCTCATTTACAGATGCCAACAAAAAATGTTTCTGGGTCAAAAGTTACAATAACTTGAGTTACAGGCGTCAGTGTATTTGGAGAAATTTTTGCAAAGGTGAAGTGGTCATCTTTCTCTTGTTGATTTCTATTGTCCTTGAATTTAACTGCTACTAAAGTGGTGACACCTTTCTGTAGATAGAATTCGTGTCTTCTAATGATGAACTGAGGACTAGCTTTTATCAGCATGAAACCGCCCTGCCCTATGTAATCAACCAAACAAGGTGGAATCAACTGAGTTGTATTTTTTACATGAAAAGGTTTAGTGTTAAAAAATATTAAAATCATTTATCACGATAAAAAAAAGCCATTGCATAAAATACATAAGTATTAAATCAGTCTCTTTAATGCATTTCATAATGATATCGCTAAATCATCTTTCATGAAAACGATAAGATAGATCTAAACGTTTTGTCAATTTCCCAATAGATTCGGCGTCTGTGGCAGAGAAACAGTAAACAATAGCATCCTGGATAGTTCAACAGTTAGAAAAATAAATATAGGCTTCAAGTAGTTCCTCCTTAAATCAAGTAGAACCGGACATATACAAATAAGGTGTTCTGTTGTCTTTTTTCGTATAACCACATAAACAACAGTGCTTTGATGACAGACACTTTGGATTACAAGAGACTTCAAATTGACACAGTAGTACAAACATAAGACGGAATCTTAAATACTTTAGTTTACAGCTGGTCATCAAATTATAAGTAAGATATTTAAATTTTTTACTAAAATATAAGTCGATTTTATAATGTTTATATTATGTTGCTGTTGGCAGATCGGTAGCTCAGTTCAAGGTGAGGCAAATTGTGGAGATGTGTTAGCAAAGGCAATTTGTTTTCTGTAATTACCATGCTGATTTTAGCAACATTAAGGCATGGGGAGGAATCACCCTTTGTTGTCACCTCTTTGAATATCAAGGATCACAGAAAGTTCATCATGATGGAGAGATGTTAAGAAATGAATGAAATCAATGGTAGGTCCAGTCATGCTCTACACTGTGGAATCGAGGAGCTTAAGTTTAGCAGAAATCGAATCTTTTTTATATATGTACTATTTAAAATTCTAATAATATTGTCTGGAAAAACTATGGAGCCACACAATAAGGAAGGTGCTACTTTCACACCTACCATCTAATTGCGTACCCTAAAATATCTTTGAGAATCTTTAGATTGCTTGTGTGGTTTTATTGGCCTTTGAATTTTGGACTGATGACGTGAGTCATCCAATTTAACCTATTATCCATCATTACTCACAGATAATTGTATTCGGTAACGTCCTCAAGAACGCAGCCATCAATTTTTACTCTTAGTTGATACTTGGATTTACGAATAACATTAGTTTTGTTTTTACTAAATTGACTTTTAGATCATTTGCTGAATTAAATTTATGTAATCATGTTAACTGTGCTTGTGCCTGCTTGAATCAAGGAGAAAATGATTATGTAATCTGCGGAGGCCAGGTAGCTGATGGCTCTTCCTCCCAAACTAGGGGACAGAGCCTCACTACGGTTTAAATATGAAGACAGATCAGCTATGTATAATGAAAAGAGCAGCAGAGCTATCACACAACCCTGTTTAAACTTGTTGGCAGTAGGAATCTTTGCTATTAGAGGTTTGTTTGTTAACTTGACATATAGCCAGGTGTTACAAAGTGTTATTAAAAATCTAATAAATTTCAGTTAATTCCCCACATTTTAACTTCTCCCATAGTTTGTTCCGATTTACTTTATCAAATGCAGAAGAATAATCTACATAGCAAACATACAAGCAAAGATTTTTTCTTCAAGTGTTGTTAATTAATAATTTAGAATCAATGATATTATCTGCTGTTGAGCATCCTGATCTTAAACCAGATTGATTAAAAGTTATTCAATTTAGACTTGATGCATACATGTACAATTCTTCCGCTATGAATGTTGAGAAGAGTTTACCCTTGGTTTCAAGAAGAGCAATGTGACAGTAATTGTTCGGGTCCTTCTTTGAGTCTTTCTTGCGGAAAGGATAAATAGAAGCTCCTTCCAAGCAGGCAAGATCATGTCAGATCCCAAAACCTGTGTAAATAAGGCACCCAGCATCTCACATCGCAAAGGAATGTCTGGTTTAATCACATCTATTGGAATATTATTTGGGGCTGGGGCACTAGAAGAGAACAACTTTTAGTTACAGCCACTATGTCTTCACTGGTGATTCCCAGCTCAGAGTTTCAGCCCTAAGGGAAATTCAATAGACCCAGTACTGCGGCCAGCATAAAGACTGTCAATATGTGCTTTCCAAGCCTTGAATGAAATAAAATGATTATGGGCAACTCAATGTGATCCAATGCCACTCCCTACTAAGGTCCAAAATAATTGAACATTGCCTGTTTTGATGGGGTAAAGTAATTTGGACCACGTGACATCTTGGGTTCTTCTGTGAATTTGTTGACTTTCAGTGCTATAACGTGTTTGCCTAAATATATTTTGGTTCCTTAGTGGTTCACACACATTTTACAAAAATCCACTGTCCTTAAAGTAGCAGTTATTTCACGAGGGTACAAAATGTACAGAAAGGTACCAGGCATTTCACTTTTCTTAGGGTATCATGTTTTGACTCCTACAATGTCTCCCAGTGAGACACCTGTACTATATATATGGAAAATAAAACACTTTTTCTGCAAGACTGTTTCTTAAGGGACTAGATAGAGGCCTATGATGTGGACAGATAGTAACACCAGGCCTGAAGCCCACTTTTAAAACATACCTGGGATATGTAGAACACAGGAGACACACCTTTTAACTCATAGAGTGTGCACATAGGGACTTGTTTTATGCTGAGATGAATAATGTATGCAGGGGTGTAGCTTCATGGGGGTGTTTGGGTTGTTACACCCCACTAACAAATGTATTTTCTGATAAATGCTAGTGTAAATGTGCTTTCAGTCCGGTATGTGGATGTGTCTGCCGGAATTCACCAGGAATTTTTACATGAACACAGACAAAAATGTACACACACTCTCTCTCGCTCTGTTTTTGAAAGTCCTCAAAAATGTTGGTTATTTTACAAAATATTGTCCTTTCTCTTTCTTAGTACTCTTACCAATCCGCATACCTCTCCCTTTCCACTGCTTTTAAGGCCTTCACAGGCACCCTGCTTGACGTATATTGTTATTTTAACATTATATGATTGTTGGAAAATCTGAAGTCTCCACCGCCCCCCTCCCACTCAATGTTACTGACCAAACTATCTCCCTGGTTGTATGTTTTATACAAACTATTTTACTGTGGGAGTTAGATGGGACAGCGCTAGTAAAATGTTTTCTATGCTTCTATTCTTGACAAAGTCATTATTTGTCTGTAAATAAAATTTTCAATAGGGTATGGTGAAGGTTTCTTCTTAAAAAATGTTTGTGTTTTGCTGTGTTGGAAGCCCTTTCTGTCAGCATGCGTTAAAATGACAAAATCGCGAGCTAACACTGGCGCAGCACGTGCCGCATAATGCCGCATTATTTGCCTCTCCTTTTTGCATGCGCGAGTCAAGCCTGCTGCATAACTTGGTCCGGAAACACTGATGGGGCAGATAAAGGGAGTTACTGTGCCTGGGGATTACAAGGTTATTGGAACCACACACTTCAGCTGCTGAATGGGAAACACTGTGGCGCGCATGCTATTCCCAAAAACGTCAGGGATGAGCACTCTGGAGACTGATGAGCTGGCAGCTTTTCCTACTGAGGGCCCCCAGTGAATGCAGTACCTGGGAACATTCAATCCCAGGCCTGTGAGTAGAGATTGAAAACTGTAAAACCTGATGACTTGTGCAGGGTTTAACATATCCCAGTTCAGGCTGTTTGCTGGCACTTGCATATTGACATCTGAGGAGAGCATGTTGGAAGGAAATCTGCTAATAAATAAGACAGATCAATTTGACAATGTAATATAGGTTTAATCGATTTTCAGCTGGGAACGACAGGCAGTCTCAACATAGAGGCCATGACTGAAGTTCAAAGTTCTAGTTCACGAGCAGTGGTATTTATACTGTAAAAACCACCAAAAACTACGGTTATAAGTGTCGCCTCATGGGTGGGTAAGTAACATTGATGTCATTCAACATCCCTACCTTTCTGCACGACAAGTGAATATATGTCACATGATGGTCATGGTAGCGCTGCCTTGTGCAAATGCTTATTGGACCCTTACACAGTTCGCCTCACCAAGATATGAATGTCTTGTGATTTTTAGGACCCTTGCGCTAAGGCAAGATACACCCATTTTGTTCCACCCTGTGCGTGCTAAGTGAAGATTTTGAAAGGACAGTTGGTGCAGCTCCAAAGAGAAACTTTCATTCTAATGTGGCTTTGGCCTCTTGTGTGTTTCAGCACAGCTAACTTAACAATGCTGCATGTGTATAAGTTTCCTAAGTAATAAGTGTTTGTTTGTCCTAAATATGACCTGCCTTTTCTATTGAACCCACAGTCTGTCTATTTTAGCATATCATGTATTAAGCCTTTCACTACTTACATTGGTTTACAACTCTCCCTGGCCTAAAATGTTTGTACTGGGGTTTGTGAACTTATGTTTGTATGTATGTGATGTATATGATGTGTTCCTATTCTTCCTACATCAAGCAAGGCACAGGGACAGTGCAGAGTGTGTCCAGGATCACATCATTTGTTGAAGTGAGGGAGCCAGGACTGACTCTGGCGTCATCCTTCACTGCTGGCAGTTCAGTCACAGTAGTGCAATGCTTTGCCACTTATTCTGGGATGTTGCTGGAAGCAGTATGTGCTTGGCAGTGACGAATGGATAGCAGGGGCCAGGGCAGTGCCATAAACATATTTACTTTGCTCTGATGTTCGGTTTTGGTGCAGTGCTCTCAGGGGCATGCCGTGGCATCAGATGTCTTTATTTCCCTTCTGCTCCCATTGCCTCATTCTCTGCTCTCCTCTGTCCCCACCTCTTGTTCACATCTACCCCACACTTCGAACCCAGGTTTAGTAAGGATGGAATAAGAAGCAAGTTGATCTTTTGAAGTGTTCACTTCTATAAAGCTTGCATACTTACCTTGTCCCTCCTGTGTGATCTGTTGCTTTTAAATAGGGTTAAACTAACTGTTTATTCACCGATTCATACTCTAAGTACATTCTTGCATTGCTGAGTATTCATCGGTTTCTCTACACTGGGGACTAATAATACCCCCGACAACGCCCTGCAGTCACACATTTGTCAAGAATCCTGCCCATGATTCAGTCTGCAGCCCTTCCGGCCCTGCAGGCTCTGGCTACAGGATGTTGCCCTTCCTCCCTTACCCTCTGGGGTATCATTAGTGGCTATATTTGTGAGGGAGTACACATCTGCCAATCTCTAACCCAGACACAGGATCTTAAGGTGCCCTGGAGAGGTTTACACACAGGGCTATTAATGGACGAGGATCAAGTTTATAAGGAGGGGACTCATAGACAATTTTATAGACCCTATGGAAATAATTATAGACACAGTAATTTACAGCTTCATAGAGTGACAGGCACCGTTTTAAATTCAGCTTCACAGAAACATTTATAGGCAGCTGTAAAGAGCCTTGTAATCTTGACCACTAGAAATAAGCGAACCTGTGGCCCCAGCAGTTTCCCTGTCATTCTGGGTTTAGCGTATTCGCCACATAATTCACCATACACTGTATGATTTGGAGAATTCCACAAAAAAATGATATCTAGTTCAAGGCTTTCAAAGTGCAGCCCTGAAGCTTCATGAAACCGTTGTTCCCCTGCCCTGTTTAGTGTCAGAGAAACAGCTGGATTACCACCGGGATAGCCACTGCTGGTTGCATTGGTGGTAATCCCTGGGGCAGTGGTCAATGGCCACAACAGGACAGCTGGGTCACAAGGATGGGTGTCCTATGCTCCTGAGGTCAGAGGCTACCAGCGCTTATACTCCACACCTGTGTCTGTTATGCAAGGAAAAGTGAACGCGGATTAAAAATGTTAAATCTCCCCAGTATGCATCCAAAAAAAACCCTACATGTCGGGACGGTAGGGTAATGAAAATGGAGGGGGGCCCCCAGCAGAGAACATGGAGGGGCCCCCCTCTCCGGAGTCACTTAGTCCAGGTGCTGTGCTGATAGGGCCCCCAGCAGAGATCGTGGAGTGGGCCCCCTCTCCGGACTCACTCAGGGCAGGTGCTGTGCTGATAGGACTCCCAGGAGCTCAGAGGCTCCCCCTACACCGCGGGGTCTGCGGGGGCCTTTGTTACACCACTGTGTCGGGAATATTCACTTTTTGTTCAAAGAAATCAAACTCGTGCTTTTGAAGTTTGTTTCCTATGAACAAAGACGCCTGTCTTGACTGCTGTCAAGGGAGCTGCCATGGCAGCAGCAACACAGCAGAGAGACCCCCCCACTAGGCAGTTGGCAATATAGAAATTCGGAAGGGGGTCCTTCACTGATGGAAAGGAATGCGTCCCTTCCTGCCTTAATAAGGCCCAGACTTATAAAGAGATTTCAAGAGACTTCCAGACAGATTTTAATTCTGTGTTGTAGACAAATTTAATGAAAACTACAGGGAGAATTAGAATTCATTTATAGAAAGAGTGATTGATTGGCAAAGTTATTAACAGGTTCGTTTCTTGCTTAGTGCAACTCAACAGTGATTGCTCCACTGTATCTATTAGTTACCCTATGGATCCTGCAAACTCTCTGCCTAGTTCACTACTCAATGGGACCTTTAAACTGTATGCTAAGGTCCTACTTGACACAATTAGGTTTTGGCTGTCCAACCAAATAGCATCATGCCACCAAGTCTGGTTTCAGAGAGGATCAGAGCACTAGAGACTGATACTTTCATTCATTTATTATAATGCAAAATGTGTACAACTGAGAGTCGGTGTACTGTACATTGTGGATCAACATGCTATTTGTGATCGAGTAAATAGTCTATGGGAGATATTCTCAAATCAAAAACTAGGTTTGGTGACCAGTGAGTTACATGCTTATCACTCACATCTTCCTGCGCAGTAAACTCAACCTTTCACCATTTTGAGATTGTTTCCTTGGCTATCATTGACTTGGGTAATAGTGACAGTATTTAGAAATTGCAAAAACTGTGGTAGGAAGTGCTATATGAAACATATTGGGCCTGATTTTCAAAAGTGGTCACCGTGCAATTTTTTTGTACTTTGTTGCAAACAGACTTATCCTTTGTGGTGCAAGAGACATTAAAAGCACTCACATTGCAAAATACATTTTGCTAAGAGTGGTAGACCTTATGCTTCATGAGTATTATTGAGTTTGCAACTTCTAGTGAAAAGTTTAGGATGTTGAGGTGGAGGCCTGCACGGCACAGCAGGCCTCCATTGCAGAATTCAAAATTGCAACGTGCTGGTGATGTAAACATTTAAATCAAGGGTCACAATCACACAACACGTGGGATTCAGGGATCAGGGAGCGCATGTAGTCATCAATGGGACGATTGTCTGCCCAAGATTTGCCCAATCTGCACACTCTGAGTGCAAGCCAGAGGCGTCTCATTTGCTATGGCAGAAAGGGTCACCCCATTGACTGAGCCAGAAGCAGAAAAACAAAACAATTGCTTTCTATCGTTTTATTTGTCTGCTTCTGGCACAGCAGTGCAGGCGGGGGATGGGCTGGGCCACAGGAGGTGGGTGGGGGAGGAGGGGAGAGTGCACCTACGTGCGCATGTGCGTTTGGCTGACCGTCTGAGGCCGGCCAAATACACATGCACACTTAGGTTTCTCCAGCCCGGCTCTATACACAGCTGGGATAGAGAAACAGCACAGACCCCAGGCTTGTGTCTGACCAATCCTGATGCTGCTTACATGAAATCTTTAGCATGTAAAGAGCGCCAGGATTGCTGGGGAGCCTGTGCTGGTGTCGCAGCGAATGCTGGTACAACACATTGACGAAAAAGGAGCGATGAACGAGGCTGCGGTGTCCCTGATGGTAAGTTTAATTTCTTTTGTTTTATTTTTGTATTTTCTCCCCTCGTGTCTGCCCCCTGCATCCCTCCCCTTGTGATTTACAGCCACCGCCGCTGGTGTAAGCTCTCAAATACAGCAGTTTTTACTTTGCCAAGGCTTACAACCTGCCTACGAATAGCAAAACACTTTTGTGCAACTTATACATTATAATTTCTTTGCGGACGCAAATTTCCTTTATACATCATATATGATTATGATTATTATTATTATTATTATTACCTTGTTAAGGATAGAAGCAAACTGCTTTTTTTAATCTGTCCCAACTGCAGCATATGGTGGAGAAATATGGGCTTCCACTAACGGATCCAGAATCTACAGTTTCAGAGTCTATCACAACTTCTTCTACCAATGTCCCCAATCCTTATTTGTGAGGATTCGACGTTAATAGTTTATTTGAAATCTACAGAATGCCCCAGACGGATGTTCTACCAAATCACCAAGCCCTTTCCCTGCCCAAACTACGTTATATAAAAAGTAACGGTTTCACATCAAGGCAGGGGCGCAAGAGACCCCTGAGGCCAGATTTACTCATTTTTCGCACAACGGGATGATCAAATTTGCTGGCCCTCGGTGTGCAAGGGGGGGGAGACACAGCACAGGGACATGACTATAAAGATTGGCCTGCTGCTGCTGTCATACTCTGCGCAGGCGCACAAACAGGCTGCCTTGTGTGAGACACAGACTTGCACTAGGTGAATGTGTCCTGTTCAGCATATGATTTGTATTGGGGGCATACCGTTCCAGCACAAAACCCTGTGTGTAGACAAACTCAGAAGAATCCCACACATTCACTATGAATTGTCTAGCATGCATGCAATATATATAGAAGAAATACAACACATTTCCCCTCGTTAATGTTCGCTTCAAGGACTCGATAGTTTTTGAGGCAAAGTCTGATCTGGCTTTCTTAGAAGTTTGGGCGTTGCGCTGATCCACCCCAGTAATACCCCCATGACAACCTCTGAATGCTAATGGTCTCAAAGCAGTGGACAGGGGTTATTGCACTGAGGAACTGGCACTTTTCCAGTGCAAACCACATTTTGTGCTAGATAGTTTATATCCTGACCAGACTTTGTTTCATTTTTGCCACCTAAAAGCTTTAGTAAATCTAGGCCTTGGAGTTTCCAATCAACACAATAATCCCTTCTCTCAAAGTGAGGAACTGGATCAAGGAGAGTAATTTTTCTTTAGCCCTTATCCAGTCCTCAGCAATTTCATATTTTTACTAAGCCTACTAGTTTTCGGTTTTTAACAGAATAATACAGACAAAAACATTTATTAGCGCTCCTGTGTGGCATGTGTAAAAAACATTGACAAAACCAATAGATTGTGGGAAGTGAAACAGCAGCCATGGTGTAAAAACTTCGCACTTGTATAGCGCACTACTCACCCGTTAGGGGATCAAGGTGCTGTACACGTACTGCTGTGGAACCCCTCCTGGCTTTTCCCTGTGAGGCGCCCACTCCTGGACAGCCCCAGGGTGAAGCCAGGCATCCAAGCGCTGTGAGGGCCATTGTGGAGATTAAGCAAGCTATTACCCAGAGTTACAGAGTGGGACCCATCAATTAGATTAGGCACCGAGGCGAGAATTATCTAGTCCAAGGGAATTGAGCCCAAGACCCGCCGAGGTGGGAATTGAGCCCTGGTCCCGGGCCAGATCTCTGCATCAGGGTCTGCCGCTCTAACTATTGTGCCACACTTCTCCACTAGTTTCCACAGAGCACTGTGTGTGTGAGACGCTGGGCTATGGCGCGAAATGTGGACAGAGCAGTTGCATGAATTGAGGTGTGTGGTTCATTTCAAGGGTAACATGGCCCTAATATAAGGAAGGAAAATGTTTGTTGAGATGTAAAGAAAACTATATTTGTAATACATTGCCTTCCCCAGGCCCTAAAGCTATGGTGTCACTGCACCTGCTGCACTAATAATACCTATGCCCCTTTCCCGGAAAGACGAATAATATGCAGCTTCTAAAGTGATTTGTGTAGTGTATGATGCCTATGGGGTGACCTGTGAGCTATGGGATGTGGAATAAGTTGTGCCAAAGTCAATGGGGTGAGCTGGGAGTTGATGTGGTTTGAATTGATGTTTGGGATGGGCATTGGGATGCAAAAGAGCTGTTGATGAGATGTGATCTGTGGGTTTGGCGAGATGAGAATGGACAGACTGATCTCCCGGTTTCGAAGTGTAAGGTGAGCTTTGAGTTTGATGGGTGATCTATAGGTGGGTGAGCTTGGGTTATTAAATCTATGAGATGTAGGATGAGTTTTGTCAGTGAGGATGGATTGATGAGCTGGGGTAAGCTTCCGCGTGAGTACTGGGGCGAGAAGTTGGGCGAAGTAACATGAGGTAGGCTAATATGTCCAGTTAATTGTGGGAAATCTGTAGGGTGTAAGATGAGCCGTAGCGTGAGCAGTGGTGTTAGATGTAGGTTTGTCTGCAGAATGCATGGTGTAGATTTTGTTGTTAATTTGGGTGGGTCAATCTGTGGTGTATGAGGTAAATCAGATTAGCTTGATCTTTGGGGTGTAATGAGGGCTGTGGGTGAGCGCATAACTTTGCTGAATGTGCCCGGCCCCTCACGACCTGTCCCAGGATGAACTCCCCATGCTCTGTCTAGCAAGGCGCTTGATCGACGGTTGGGATAAGGTTACTGATGGCTGCAGATCTCTAATCTCCTACAAACACAGAGGCTCACGCAGTCATTTAAGGGTACTTATCCAAGAGGGCAGGGCAGCGATATGCTGACGCTTAATCTGGGCCAGTTGTTGAACCTGTATTGTGCCATTCAAGACATAGAAATTAATTAATGGAGTAAGAACTTTAGATGCTATTTTATTTATTTGTGATTTTTATATCGCACGGGCTTCACTCACGCAAAGAGAGAGAGCGCAGACAAAGAAAGAGGAGGATGTTTTAGTCAGTGACTGCCCTGCTCGAATAAAAGTTACCTGCTGATGGCTGTGGGTGTTTTGTGTGAGGCCAAAACTTGCACACAGCAGGCCCTTGTGTAGCCTTTCCCCCCGTTTGAAACCAAAACCATGCATACGCACTGCCAGCAAAAAAGAAAGTTAATCGAAAGCGCAAGGCCAGTGGAAGAACACTGGTGCCAGCCATTAGCCACAGCCAGAAACAGTACTTTGTCCAAGCTCCACGGAACAGCCAAAGCAGAGGAAAAAAGGCAAGAAATGGTGCAGGAAGCTGCTGCTGACCAGTGACAAGCAAGAAAACGAGAGTGAGTCCCCACCGCTGTGCTTCCTCACCCTTCCTCTTTCCCATCACAGCCTTCCTCTCTTGCTGGCATTCTTTTCTCCTCACCTAGGACACTGGCACACCTTAAAAGTCTATGCCTCACCTTTTTTCGCAGTACAGGCAGCTTTTATAAAAAGCACTTACAAGTTCTGTAAAGTATTTCAGTGCTTTATAAAAGCACCAGTTAGATTGCAAAAATACCCTTTTTTATGGCACATAGAATGTTGTTCACAGGATGTTGAACCAACACCAAGATTCAAACCTGGTTCCCCAAGTCGGCAGCTCTTTCCTTTACTTTACATTTTTATTATAGCCATCTGTAAAATGTAAAAAAAAAATCGACAAAGACCATAAATTTAGCATAGACAAAACCTAATGGCTTTGCCAATGCTTGTTCTTTATTGTTACATATAATACAATCTTGAAATACATACTTTCATGATGTGCTCTGTATGAAAACTTCTCCAACACTTGATTTTACAAAAATGTTGTCCATGTAGAACAGCAACCCGGGCCGCCCAAAGGGTGCATATAACTGCAATGCTTCTTAGTCCACTATTGGCATTGTCCGGGTGAGTGGAAGCATGAACGTTTCAAAATTCATGTTTGAAAACTATTCTTTAAAAAAATACTTGCACTGATTTAGTCTGATGTAATACTACTACTAAGATGCAATTGTTCTGCCTGTGAATAAAATACATTTTTGGAATATTTTAAGAAACGTTTTTATATTTTGCACGTTGGTTGCAGAATGTCTTTAAAAGTGAAGATGGCCCAAAAGTTAACTGTTCAGGACATCCTAGTTACTTGCTTTCTTTCACACTGATTAACTTTCAAATAAAAGCTTGCCCTTTTTGAACAGGGATCCACATGCAAATCATCAGGTCAGGAGTGCACTTGCGGCCCCCAGATTATAGAGCTACCGGGACAGTATAGTATAGATGATTCGGCAGTGCTGACTTCAGTGCAGCATAGCTGCAAGTTAAAAAAGCACACTAACGCAGCCAATGCTGGTAGTGTCATAAAGCTAGTTTATCTTTACTTTCAATCTTTTGCAACATAACTAAAAAGACATTGGCTAAGTCAATAGATCTTGCATAGGCAAGACCTATTGGCTTAGTCAATGCTTGTTTCTTGTTTGCTTAAACACTCCACTAGAGTGCATGTATTTTTCAGCCCCATCTCTTGTGTGCTTCTCCCCTCAGCAAATATTCCTCCGGCTAGGTTCCATGTTGCTGTTCTTTCCTCGCCCTTCTTTTTTTTCTCTATTTGTTATTTATCTCAAACCGCCTGCTGTTTTATATTTGCTGACTGTGCCTGGGGCTCTCCCGCTCTTTTCACTAGCAGCATATGGTATCTAGTCTCATGTGTCTGCTTGACCTGCTCACCCAACATGAGAAAATCCTAAACAAACCCTAATGCTGTACAGTTATTTCCTGTCTTAATGGCTTTAGCGCTTGGATTTGAATCATGAAATCAGCATTAGATCGCAATTGCTTTTGTATGGTCCTCACTACCAGATCAGGATTTGTGTTTTTAAAGAATGTGCTGTATTTTAGCTTTTAGTGAGATTCAATGCTATATCTTCTAGGTTCTTTAAATGTAATTTTCGTAAAAAACAAAACATGGCTAATCTTCAATCTGTTATCAGCCCAGTTGATGATAATTAATTGAAGGGCCCTCGAAAAGCTAGGGAACCACGGAAGATAAAGTTAATTTTTAAAATTCAAATTGATACTTAATAAGTGTGAGTGTGACCTCCAAACATTTTCAGTAATCTTTCGTTCTCCATGTGAAAGGCTTATCGTAATTGGCTCTGATATACAGCAGTTAAGGCCATGTGATAATCTGTTCCCAAGATTCTTCAAAACATATTTGTGAGTCCAAACAGGTTGTTGTATATTCCAAGATTCATTTTTAATTGTGGTATGACTTCTTTGCTTTGATCCACACAAAGCTATTTTCTTGTATTTCCAAACGTAGCCTATTTTCCAGCATTTCTGAACAAAATTCAAACGACCGGATCACATTTGCGTTTGTGCTGTGGCAGGGATCTCTTTAATCGGATTTTCGGGCTTTTAGTTGATGCAGAGGGGCACGCTCAGAACGTGGGCTGACACAGTATTTCCTTAAGTGTCAACTCTCACTGTAATCATTATTGTACCAGAATCTAGTCCTGAGGTCAGAGGAGTCTGTGTGTGTTTGGAGGGAGTTGGCCTGACAGGGCGTCACGCTTAAGTGAGGGTTTTCAACAAACTTGTAAAACTTATGAAAGTTCTTTCTCACACAAAAAGTCAAATCATTTATAGTCCCAATGGATGATGCATTTAATGAAAAAGTGACATTGCAGCTGTTCAAACTCTCCTTTACTTATGTTGACATACATAATATGCAATAGTCTTTGCTCAGTCCCAGCTCAATCCCCAACTTCCAACGAACTCAAACATTGTAGAATGTGATTTGGTTATGTACAAATGATAAATGTTTGTTAAAACCTGATTTCCACACATTATCATTTACACACTATTTTTTTTACCAGTAAAACTGTATGTCACTGCGGATTTTATGGCCATTTCAATGGAAAATTTGTTATCTGTCAATCACAGTACCACACCATGCTTTGGGAATATATTTACAACACTGTGCTCCAAAATGCACCATCGGGTACATACCACACTCCTACTACTCTCCTGCTGAATGGGCGTGGCTCGTGTGCTACACTTGTTCTTTGTGTGACTCTTGGATGTAACATTGATGGCAGCCATTACAACTCTAAAACTTAGTCCAGCACCACTGTCCAGAATCATCAATTCTGACAAGCAATTTTCAGCAATCTCCAAGGTAAATTTAAAACCCAGGCTAACAGTTAGTCGTCTGTCTCGATAAGAAAAAATCCACACATGCCAAATCTTTAGTAGCCTTTGCTCTCACAGTATTGAATGAAATATCAACACATGTTTACTTTTATATTTAGTACAAATAGAGCGGACAAGGTGGAGTTGAGGAGAGGTCACAGCAAAAATATGCACATCATCCGCTTTGCGAGTATTTGAATGTTCCTCATATAGGAGTCATATTTTAAAACAGTACAATCTATCAGAGTATCTAGCTTCCTCGCTAATGTTTATGGATTATTCTAAAGTTAGAAAAGCCAGCAGAATGGCTCCGTGAGCTAAAAGGTAGCCTTTGAGATTTGGGACCAGTAGATCACTAGTTCTTATCTTGATAAGAACAACTCGGGGATACTTGTCGGTCATCTCATCAGAATCCTCGTGAGATCGGACGCTGGTCGCTGGTGTGCGAGCTGCTGGGAGGCGGCACGGTGGCAGCGTGGACCAGGGACTGTGGGCTGCTCTGAGCCTGGACTGTGGTGGCTCGGAGTAGCCAGGTAGCAGCTCAGAGGCTTTGCCCATGGTCCTCTGCTGGGCCCTCCCAGAAAGCGAGAGCTGCAAGGAAGCAGGGCGGAAGCAGCGCGGACCGTGGGCCACTCCTGAGCTCAGTCTGTGGCAGCTCAGAGCTGCTCAGAGCCCGTGGTCTGCTGCTGGACCCCCCCCGGATAGCCCCCGAACAGGGCAGACACCTACCCCCTAACACCCGTGTGCCGCCCCGTTAGCCACTCAGGTCTGATCCCCCCCCCCCCCCCCCCCCCCCCCCCCTCTTCCCCGCGAGTGGGGCTGAGAGGGGCCGAGGGGCCACCTACTCCCAGTGCTTGATCTCTCCACCGGCACTGGGAGCGTGCGTCATCGGGGGCCTGTACGTGGGGTGTGGACCCTGGATTGCCTGGGGTGAACCTGGAGCACACCAATGACAGCGGTGGAGGTGGCGGACCACACATACTAAAGGCATCAAATGGAGGCAGCAAGCCCAGGTAGGAGCAGCGGCGGAGAGGAGTCAGATGTAATTGCATCTTGCACTAGAGTGGTGCTGGCGCGCATATTGCTTTCACCAGAGGGCCGGCCCAACATCAGTCATAGACACAACCACACCCACCAACTAGTTCAGAGCAGCTGGAGAAGTGTGGAATAAGCGTGCTCGTGCCCCCCCTTGGCATAATTGAAGTAGGGATAAAGCAAGGTGAAGTAGAGCAAGAGCAGCAAGAGCAGAAAGTGGCAGGGAGGGTGGGGGCACTTAGTACCATTTTCTCTTGTTGTTTTTGGACATTGTTTTTGGTCATTATTGGTCATTGCAACCAGCATCCAACAAGGGCTCAAACCCAATCAGCATTTTCTTCCAATTTGCAACTAGTATCTGAGGCTTTATGACATCCTTAGACCGGGCCCAGCCGCAAGGTCAGGACGCGGAGCAGGGGTCAGAGCGGCTCAATGTACAAATGATCTCTCAACCATTTATACAAGCATCCACAATAGGGGCAACAATAACACCAACTAGGTCGTGGTCTGCGCTAATCCCTCCAGGCACCCTGAGCCCCCCTAGTCTCTCAAGTCCCCCAGGACATCAGAGGACAAGAACCGTGACACAAAAGGTACAAAGGTTACAAAGGGAGCAAAGGCCGCAGGCGATGCTGGTAAAGCATTTAAAGGAGGCTAAGCATACGAGACTGAAAGAGCAGAGGGCCCGCAGGATATTTGGCGATAACTGGAAGTTGGCACATAGAATCTTCTCTGCATACAGGGAAGTTAGCAAACCAAGAAGGGCGCCTAAGGCAGCAGATAAGCTACAACCAGGTCTCAAGGCGTCGGGCCGTGCAGTAAACCTAACATGTCTAAAACTGGAATCAAAAAGTACTATGTCATACGAGCCCCTCAAGCCTGACCGTACCGGCATGCCCCTTGAGTCTGATGATACGGGTGAAGGAGTCTTCAGAATCTGTGAAACCCATAGAATCCAGAGCTCCCATAGATCTGATTAGTTGTCTTGGCTATGTTAACCAATCGACCTCAGAGAAAAAAATCTAAGTCCCAGGACCCAGATCGGAGCCTGAAGCGAAAGGTCCCAAATATTCACCAACCATATATACACAACTATTTTACAAGAACTAGGAATGGTCTATGCATCGTGGGGGAAACAATTGAATCCCTTATTCCCAAGGGGAATCAAGGTCTGCTATTGCCTCACCGAATCGGCAGTTCGACCCAGCAATCAATTCAACGCAATCAGAGCAAGTGCAAAACGAGACCAGTGGCGTTGCAGGCACAGTCAGCAGCCTTGATGCCTTACTTATCGGGGAACTGATAAAGTTGGCGGATATCGCAATAGGAGGTAGCATGAGTATGCATAACAAGAACCATTATAATGGTACCACTGAAACTAACACTGGCAATAATACTAACACCAATGAGATACACCAAGTTGAAGTAATGAGATCAGCCCGATGTCTGAACAGCCACTCAGGGGGCAGGCTGTGCATCCAAGGGACAGCCAACAGCAAACATTGGCTGAGACTTATCAGACAGCACCATCCCAATCGGTGGAATTGCAGGTTCAAGAACCTTTTGATCTCAGCTGGAACCACCCCCCCGCAATGGGGCCCCAGTGGGTCCCACAGGATTCCCACAACTCAATAGCCCAGAAAGGCTGGAGACTTCAAGAAACAAACCTTGAAGAACAAGGCCGTGCGGATGAGCTTGGAGGAAATCCCAGATAGGAAACAGGAGAAAATAACGCGCCCAATGTGGGGCGGGAGGCAGTGGGTAGCACTGATTGCATTATAAATACCAAGAAATACCATCTACAACTCCTTGCTAGCGGCAGTCAAGGCACTCACATGTCAATCTCATAAGATGGAGATTCAATTAGAGTTAACCCACATGATGGCTCAGAACGAACTCATGTTAGATAACAAACTGAACGCACTAATGGGGAAGTTAGAAAGGTGGGACCAGGGATGTTCATCGGGCAAGGGAGTGGATGGGAGCAACACGAAAGCAATTTTAGATAAATTATCAATACTGCCAGAGCTGCTAACTAGCTTAATCCAACACTGTAAACCAGCTGGGAAAACTGACAAAACAACCAGTTGCATGCCACCTGGAGGTAAGAAGCAGGACAGAGTTCCCCTCAAAGTAATTTGCAAAGAGAGGCCCTCCACACCCAATGCCGAGGGGTTGATTAGCAAGGAGTATAGACCAAGAAATCAGCCTCCTTCCACGGCCCCTCCACTATCCCCCACTGTCATCGTGGCTAAAAACAATCTAGAAGTGCCAAATGTGGAGACAGTCTCAAATCAGTCGCAAAATGAGCCTCCTTCCAAGGCGCTCCCACTATCCCCTACTATCATTGTGGCAAAAAAACAGTCTAGAAGTGCCAAATCTGGAGACAGTCTCGAATCAGTCACGTAAGTCCAACATTGGGCAGGATCAACAGCCACAACTTACAAGAAGACAGTAGAAGAGATTGAAAAAAAACACTCAAAGCTACAAAAAAACCATTAGATGGAAACACATCAGGAAAACGCCCAGTGACATCAGTAATTCCCCAGATCTACTGGAGCCCTATCCAATCTTTAAGCAGAGATCAGCAGCTGCTCCCACAACGGGCACTTGCTCAGCTGGGGAAGATCTGTCAATCAACGTTGAGCCTAAACTTCAAATTAATGACAATAAGGTCGCTCCGGCTTGCAAATAAGATCTTTACCCTACACTGGCCAGCTCCAGGATGCAGGATCCTATTGTAGAATCTGGTCAAGCACCCCCCACAGTAGGAGGCCAGTCCAACAGAATAGATGACCCAAGGTCAATGAAGGGGCTGCCACAGGCCGAAGGGATAGTGCCTGCAACAGATCAAGAGCATAAGGGGTGTGGAAACAGCACATGGGGCTAGCCCTATGATAATTCCTGCAGAATATCAACGAGCATGGAGGGTAGGAGGAGTACCATAGAAGGTAACCTAGAAAAAGTGCTGAATAATAAGCCACATGTCAATAACGGGGGCTCAGGTCTTAAAACAAAAAAGTGATAGAGATAATTGGATGCATGCTATTGACTGGCACTTGACCCCTGAAGACACTACATTTGAATTCCATGGGGCAAAGGGGATAGAACCTTGCGGGACACAAGTGGCAAGTAGCATAACACTGAAACAGGGAAAGCAAAGCAGAGGGCAGCAAGAATACAAAGACTCACAAGAAACTATCCAATCCACAGGAAGAGCAAGGACAAGTCAGGAGAGGGCTTGGAGCAGTGAAAAAAGACATCAACCTTTGATAAAACACAGTCCTGAGTCCAACCAGGAATACACTAGGGCATTAAATAAAAAGCCTGTAAATTCTCAGGAAATTATGGATCAGTCGACCAAAATCTTCACTCCATTATATGCTTCTTAGGGGCCATGGGATATTCTCAATAGATAAATATTCTACGATTACTACATCATATATCTGAATTTGAAAATTTGATGTCGGAAGACCTATTAGTGGTGAACTTTAACAACTACACATGGATTAGTCCAAACGAATCCATACTGACCACATGGTCTAAACAAAGCAATGTCAATAGAATCTTTGAATATGAAGGGCTCCTGGAAAACTGGGGTATAAAAATTTGTAAACAAGTTAGAGAACGGTACCCACGAGTTTTAGTTGCTGGAAACCAAGCAACACACCTGGTCAGGAAAACTTTAAGAGCCTTGAGAGGAACTCCAGTCATGAAACCACTATTATTAGAGGAATACATATCCATACAGTTGACAAGGAACACAGGTGAGCCCTACCCGTATGGAACAAGGAACATAGGAGTGTGTTATTCTGACAGGTTAAATGAAGTCAGGGTATTGCGAGGGGGCAAGGATGGGAATGGCTCCCTGCAGCTCTGTCTACTAAAAGGAAAACGTATATGTAACTCTGAATGGCCTCCCATAAAATCCGAATATAAAACTATCAAAATAATTAGCTGGAACATGGCTTGCTTGGCTTCCCTTATAGCCAGCTTCAGCATTAAGAACTTTGTAAATGAGGTAGATATTATGTGCTTCCAAGAAACATGGACGTCAGAGCCCCTGACCATAGAGGGCTTTACAACAATCCAGTCGCCTGCCCACAAAAAAAACGTGTTCGGAAGATACATTGGGGGTCTTGAAACATACATTAAGTTAATCTTGGCTATCAAATTAGTAATGTGGGAGAAATCTATGAGCAACATGCAACTGATAACAATTCATGGCTTAGCCTTATGTAAAAAAAAAGCACCACGGTAACAGTGGTAAACATATACATCAACCCCCATCAAGGAAAGAAACAGATGATGGTTGCATATATATTGGTCTTGCTGAAGGAGTTTGTTTTTGAACATCCAGGTCATGAATACATGATGGCAGGAGATTTTAACATTTGCCAGCTTGGTCAGGAATCAGGGCCCTGTCGAGACCCAGTAAGATTAGTTATAGAAACTTTCCTTAATTGAACATGATCTCAGAACGACGGACTGCTGCAGCTTAATAGCGGGCACAAGCATTCCAACTTTTAGAAATATATCCACAATAGACTACATCTTTTTAAGCCCAGCACTGTTGTGCAGGTGCTTAAGCCACAAGGTGGTTCATAGAACTGAAAGTGACCATAATCCAGTGGTAGTAGAAGTCGATCTTGGGGCAATGAGACATGATCTCTACAAAGTTAGTGGCCGCCAATTCATTGCAGGCCCATTAACAAAACAAATTAAATGGACTGCAACCTGTAAAACAAAATATGAGGCACGGAAGCAGGCTGATGGCCCAATCATAATCCAACATAGGGCAGGCCGAATAACTGATCAGTGGGGGGCATGCGCTCAAGAACCTTCAAGCTTACCTTTGTAACAGAGCACGGACTGGTCACACTGGGGGTAAAAAACAAAGGGTGGATAAGCTGCCAGCAACCAAGGAATGTATACAGTATAAAAGGAGATGCCGGCAGGCAAAAAGGCGCTACAAGAGGAACAAAACCCCTGCAATGGATGCCCTAAGGAGGCTGGCATGGAAAGAGTATAAAAGAGCATTATGGTCACTGAAGGTAAAAGAGACGGAAGAGTGCTGGAAACGCCTGGTTGCACTGCTGCCGCCTAATAAAAGCAGAGAATTCTGGGACTACATTAGCTCATTGCTCTATGCATCTGAAACCAGTGCCAGTGTGATCTCTGCCAGCGATTGGGAAAGGCACGTGGGAAATCTTTATGTGGACCCAAAGTATGCAGAGGCTCAAGAACTTGCTGCCAGGTTCTACGAAACAGATGGGCTAGATGACAAGACAGTACCTGTCACTATTGAAACTGTGCAACTGATCCTTGGTAATATGAGGCGGGATGGGGCACCCGGCCCCAACGGCCTTCCGGGAAGAATATTCAGAGATGTTCAAATATATTGGGATGAACCCCTGACCGCTCTATTTAATGACTGTTTACACTTTTCGGTGGTTCCAGAGGCCTGGAAGAGCTCAATACTTCAACCCATTTACAAAAAAGGGGGTATTACCCGCCCTGAAAATTATAGGCCGATAGCCTTATTAGACGTAGATGGTAAAGCCTACGCAAGGGTGCTGCTTCAAGAGCTAGAAAATTGGATATCAGCAAATGACATAATTCCCTCATATCAAACAGGCTTCAGACCTATGTCTTCTACGTTAGATAATGTCCTTGCACTTTCATATCTTGGTCAACAGGCATTGAAATCAACATCTCTCCTGCTCTTTGCATGTCTTATTGATTATAGCGCGGCTTTTGATGGCATGGTGCGCCATCCTTTGGAAGAAACTGGCGACCTTGGGGATACAAAGGAAACTGCTCGCATCAATAATGGCTTTATATTCTGACAATTGGGTGAGAATAAAAATCACAAACATACATGTGACCAGGAAGATTTTTACCAACAAAGGTCTAAAACAGGGCTGTGTCATTGCCCCCACCCTTTTTAACTTATACACAGCTGATCTGGGTGCCGAGTTGCTCAGAGGAAACACGCTCCCTTCGAGATTGGGGCAATCAGTGCTCCCCATAATTCAATATGTGGACGACTTGCTCGCAGAAAGTCGGATCGGGCTCAAAAGGGGTCTTGACAGATACAATGAAAGAAATGCCTTAAAAGCAAATGCAGCAAAAACTAAGGTCCTGGTTTTCGGCCGCAAGGCAAAACAACTGCATAGAACATGGAAACTTTGACCACTAAGCATAGAGAAGGAAGATAAATATCACTACGGGGAGAATAACACAACAGGCAGCAATATTGACATCTAAAGCAGTGAAAATCTCTTATGCATTAGCAAAACTCCACCAAAGGCTTAAAGCACCAACATCAGATCCAATAAGGAGGGTGTTAAATGTGAAATTGCTACCTGCAATTACCTATGGCCATCTGGCATTCCCTGGCAGTTTGACAACCACATTGGAGAATAGCCAGGTGAGAGCCTACAAAAGGATCTTTAGGATCCCCAGACCAACAAGGCATGCAGGGATACGCCTGGAACTAGACATAATAAGAATGGTTATAACATGCAAAATGGATATGACAAAGCTCCATCAGAGTGTCTGCAAGGGGAATGCAGGTAGCCTCAGGGGGGATCTGAAAGCAATCTTCAGAGACAAAACAAGCAGTTGGGCCATCTATCTGACACAGGCTGAGGAACAGTTCAACCTGGCTCCCTCCTATACTACTGACCCCTCTATCCCGAAAGCGGTGCTGAAGAACAAATTGAAAGAGTTAGGCTTGCAAGCCTTCAGAGACCAAGATATCTCAATAGTCAGGGATATCAGCGGAGCCGATGGCTTGCTTGAATCCTATGTAACCACCAAAGGTCAGCCTTATTTGAAAGCACCCTTAGGAGAGCGAGCGTTCCCGAGCATACTGCAGACGCGCTTCTTAACCCTACCTGCCTGGGACTATCAACGCAAATGGAAGATGGCACAGGGGCACTCGCAGGAATGCACTCTGTGTAAATATTATACTTAATCTACAACACACCTTGTATGCTGCTGCCCATGTTTGGCTTCAGAAAGAAGCCAACTTTTAAAACCCCTTTTCTTGAAACAAGGGGTGAGAACATGTAATGAAGCCTTAAGACTCCTATTCACTGCAGTGGTCCCCATGGAACTAGCCTGCTTTGGGATTTGTTTTTACAAACTGAGTCTGGCCATACGTCAGGCAAGGAGCCAAATTAGTGTGGGTACTCACAAAAGGGGTGAGGCCTACAAAGAAACAGCTTTGACGATATGGCTCCTACAACCCAAGTTACCCCACATTTCTGCTTGATGTCTCTGAGTGCTGGAATGATGACCTGTGAGAGGTTACCCACTCATAGCAGCTTCGGGCTCATGGTCGCTGGCATCTGCACTGCTTCAGTACGAACCTAAGTGGCCTAGTGGAGTCAGCACTGGTTTCTATATTAGCTTGATATAGCTCATTGACCTGAGAATTTAGTAGCTCTATGGCCAGCTCCACTGACTCTGGCAAGGCTCTGTGGTATGTACTTTGGGCTCATGGAATGTATTATTTTGTACTCCTATTCCTAAGAGATGAGCCAACCAGCAGGCCTCGGGGAACATTGGATATGGTATTAGGTGAATGATTGAATAATTAGTGCTCGTACAGGGAGGGACAATGGACACTTACTATGTGCAACAGTTGAATTTTAGGCGATTGCATGACTGGGTCCTTTTATTTGTATTTTATTGTATTCAGTCAGAAGGTCATATGATTTATGCACCCTTATAGTTTTTATGGGGGATTATGTTGGTTAAGAGCTTTGGTATATTAAGGGCCTTCTTTTCTTTCATTGTAATTTTCCTCAACAATTTTAATTAATCATGCATAAAAGACTTGGGGTTCATGTTTTCAATGTTTCAATGCTTTTGGTTGTGCAACAAAAGACCATTCATTTATAAGTTGGGTATAAGTGCATGGATCCAGCACGGATGTAGTATCCTACATTAGTTTTTGGATTTTTGTGGGTCTGTTTTATGGGTTGCTAGGCTGGTTTCTGCTGTTGATTTCCCTGATATTACTTCAAACATTGCCTGTAACATGCACAAATGCATGCAGTCTCCCACAATGTGCAAAACACCTTTACAGAGGGTCTTTACAAGTTCCAAACTGCCTTGATTTGCAAATGTGGGCTACTTTTGTTACCTATCAGACTCGCTAATTTGGACACATTTTATTTTGGTGACCAGGCCTATTTGTTATCCAGGAAGGTGGAAAACGTGTGTGTGGGAGAGAGGAGGATGTTCTCAGTAATTGAATAGCCAAGGCTCCATCAGGGAGCAAAGCAGGGTTGGCTTTAAGAACAGTGGCAAATGTATGTGGGACAACAGAAAAATGCAGTTGCTGGGGCATCGCAGGCCATGATTCGGGCTACCTGCAGAACTTTGGGGCATATTTACAACACCCTCATTAGGTGGGGCAGAGGCGACACAAAAAAAGTGGCGCATCAGGACTTAGGAACCGCTTTCTTGTAACTATGCCCCTTTATTTAATGGAAGAGCCACAGTCTTCCTCCAAACTATGACTGCTCAAGATAATAAACAGTAAATAGAATATTTCAGACTGGACAATCCAGTAAAGAAACCAGCTAAGTGGACTATAATCATAAGAAATACCATAAAGGAATCTGCAGAGAAGGTCAAAACTTTGAGCTTACTGAAAACCATAAACTGTGCGCCTCTCATGTCTTCATCCATCACGCTGCTAAGTGGTGCATCCCAAAAAATCAACCACACCTCTCTGGTAATTAGGCACAACTTGGGAACACTTCCCACACAGGATCAAAGCAAAGATAACACACTTGCAACCACACACTCCACACGGTGTAGCATGTTACCCAGCTACGTAAGCACTTCAGTGCCCCATATTGCATTTCTAAATGCTACAATACAATGAACAAGACAGATCCTCTCTTCCTCTCTCTCCAGTCTCTGTCTCTTTCTCTCTTCAGATGCCTGTTGTAAACCCATCTCCAATGCAAACAGCAGGGTGTCTGAAGAATTTATAATCTGCCTTCACCCTCTTTTTATCCTTCCTAGGTCAGCATTATGCTTGGAGTTTTAATTCTGATGAGGATGGTAAATCTAGTTACTGGCCCCATGGGGATTACGAGTGAACTCTGCTCTTTCTCCCATCCCCCACAATTACAGATGCCCCCGTGTCAGTAATTCTTTGGGGTGGAATTACTGGGCAAGGTTCCCGGGCACTTAGAATGAAATGCGGAGTCTATACCCATTAGCAAACCCACAATCCTTCCATTAAATGAAGAACTCTATATTTATTTATCAAATGCTATCCTCCTATGTTGCAGTAGAGCTCTCATAAGACTTTTACCTTTCTCATGAAATATAAGAATTTCACAAGATATCCAACTACGTTCTCTTTTGAAACTTAATATGATGTTCATTTGTGACGAACTGTGACTCCCTTTGAGGAGAATGTAAGATCTCTCAATATAGGTTTGTCTCTTCCACCCCCTCTCTACTGCCTCTGGGTTTTTGCCTCTAATTGGCTGCTTCCAGGTCTGCCTCTTATTTTTCCTGCAGCAGAGTCCTATTTTTTTTTCGGTGGTGAACAAACAACACTATGATTTTACCTTTAATTGCAGCTTTTAGGGTATCCCACAATGTTTCTTTTGTGCTATAGGGGGTGCTGTTCACCAGCAGAAAGTCCGTTATCACTCAGGGTATTTCCTGTCTGCCAGCTGTATCTCTGAATGCGTGCTACCTAACCTCCAGTTCCTGCCTTTCAGGGCAGTGCCAGTTCCTGTAATTGCGACGGTGAGGGGCACATTTCTCAGACACTGAGGCCCAAATGTATACTTTTTTAGCGCCACATTTGCGCCGCTTTTTGATGCAAAAACAGCGCAAACTTTCAAAATACAATTGTATTTTGCAAGTTTGCGCCGCTTTTGCGTCAAAAAATGACGCAAATGCGGTGCCAAAGAAGTATAAATATGGGCCTAGATGATCCTATTTCTGTGTTAGCTATTTCCCCAATCCGTCCACCCAAGGCCATTATCCTATATGTTCTGCGTGAGTCTTCCTTTTGCCAGCCCCAAATTTTTGATGTATTCTTTCATGTCACAAGACCTCTGACTAATTTAATCAGAGCATTCTTGGTAGCTGTCCAGATTGCCATGAACTACCTGTTTAAAGTCCCACTTTACATAAGCTCATTTTCTGCAGACACTTGCAGCTCCTCCCTCCTTCTTCCTCCCAGGTGGTTAGCTACCTTCACTTGCAGTGCTGGAGGTCTGATAGGGGTCACAGCAGTGGGGAACTGCTCCTGGCAGAAGAGGTTTTATCTATTCACTGTGGCCTTGGGTCATCATTTGGTGTTTGCCCCTTTCAATCTATTTCAATAAAGACATTAGGTTGAGAGGTCCAGGATCCAGGGATGTGTATCCGCCACCTTGGATGGCCCAGCCTTGCCCCTAGTTCTCATTTTTATTGTTTAAACAACAGCTGTTATTCTGCTGTATGACCTGCCTTTGACACTGTCTGCTGGCTCTGGTATCTAGCATTTTAATGTCACAACGTAACTGTAATAGTTTATTAAAGGTGAGCAGCTATGTCACTTTCAAAATACTAGAGTCAGATTTATGTATTACTTTGAATATTACACTCTATGGATCTTTGTTATGCCATTTTATGTATATTTGCACTATCACCCGCAACAGTATTCTGCCACTGAGCAGGTGTGTATACCTATGGTAGGTTGGCTAAATGAAAAGCCAGGCCTTCATCTTCTTCTTCTTGTGGAAATCAAGAAGATAGAAGGAGCCTCTGATGTGTAGTGGGAGGCAGTTCCACTTTTTAGAGGCAATGTAAGAGAATGCCCGTCCTCAAGATCTAGTTCTGTGTATGTATGGGATGTGTGTGAGTAGGAGTCATGCGGAGAGGAGTTGTCTGGGTGGTTGGTGGAAAGAGATGCGACAATTCAGGTAGGTGGGGGTTAAATTGTGTAGTGCCTTGAATGTGTGTGAGAAGTTCAAAATGAGCCCGTTTGTGTATCAGGAGCCAACAAAGCTCCCTGAGGTGTGGTGTGACATGAGTTCTGTAAGGATGGCTGAGCCTGGCTGCCGAGTTCTATCTGTGTGGTTTATGCCATGCTGTTTTTACACTTGCAGTAGTTTTAATCCAAGGGTTTAACCATATCCAAAACACAAGGGTTTAAATGTGTGTACGAGGGGCCATATTACAGAAGTGTCCCGGAGGCATAATAGACATGTGTGCCCGCTTTTCGTGCCCCCGGGGCACTTTGGTATTACAGCAGGGGCCACAGATCCTTGTGCAGCCCCTTCTGTCATGCCGATAGCGCTTGCGCACATATATCTGGAGCTGGTGAAGGGTGTCCCATGGACACATCCCCTTGCAGGCAGGCAACAGCTATTACAACGCAACCGATATTGCAATGCTGCTGTTACAACGTGAGTGCCATTACCACACATAACATTTACCATGCAGGAATTTACAACACATATGCCTTTACCACGCATGGCTTTCCAACAAATTTCATTGTAAAGCCATGAGGGAAATGTTTTTTATATAGGGTTTAGGGTGGGCATTTTTAGGGTTTAGGGTGGTAGGGTGGATTTGGGTTGTGTTTAAATATATATATATGCTCAATACTTACCTAAAACATTTGAACACAACCCAAATCCATCCTTTCACCTACCTACCACCACTAGGTAGTTATAGTTAGGACCATTTTCCATAGAAAAAGTGTTTTTTTACTTACCTATATCTTTGGCACCATTTGACAAATCTTCCTGACATTTTTTTTTGTTTAAAGTGTCACGGTGATTCTTTTGGCGCATGGAAAGTTTCAGGGTGATCTGTCAAGCGGGGACGACAAAAAGTGGGGGGTGAATACAGTTGCGTTTTCCATGTAAATTCCCATAGAGCCTTTAGACATATGTACAGCACGAACCGCTGGACGGCATTACACCAAATTTGGCAGAAAGCTAGCTTTCAGTATGCAGATCCTTCTTTCGCATATTTGGTGTAAATCCATTGAGTAGTTTTTGAGGTATTAAAAGGAAAACAACTCTGTATATCTCTGGCCACAATGACTCCGCAAATATTTTGTGAATAAATCGTGAAAATTCTCAAGTTTTCAAAAATACGCATGCGAAAAGAAGCGTTGCAATTGGCTGACCGTAACCTGACTTGAAAGTTGCAGCCGCCACTTTATTTCATAGGAAACGGTCCCTTGTGGTGAAAATCAAAATTGAAAGTGCCATAAGGGGTCAGGGTGAAGGTACCTTGAATGCAGGGTTGAGCTATAGGTGTGTTTTAGGGGCACATTATAAGTTTAAAATAATGTTTTGTCACCATGCACGGTAATCGTGCAAATTTGTGAATTTTCATGAAGTTTCACGATTTATTCACAAAATATTCACAAATAAGAAAAAATTTGAAAGAAAAACCACAGACTCAATCATGCACTACAACATGCACAGCTGATTACTCCACAAATTATATCACTGATGAGCTCTTGTATGGCATCTTTGATACTATCACTGCAACATTTGCAATAAAATTATTGATAAGAAAACTATGCATGGCAAGGCCGCGAGTTATAGTTACCGTAGGGTGCGAGTAACATTTACTTGAAAAAACTCTTACTATAAATGCAGAGGTTGGGTATGGGTTTTAGGGTGGCAAGGGTAATTTTAGGATTTTAGGTGGGTATGGGTTTTTGGGTGGCGAGGGTGATTTTAGAGTTTAGGGTGGGCATGGCTTTTTGGATGGCAAGGGTGATTTTAGGGTTTAGCAAGGGTATGGGTTTTCAGGTGGCAAGGGTGATTTTACGGTTAGGGTAGGTATTGATTTTTGGGTGGCAAGCGTAATTTTAGGGTTTATGGTGGGCATGGGTTTTTGGGTGGCAAGAGTAATTTTAAGGTTTAGGGTGGGTATGGATTTTTGGGTAGCAAGGGTAATTTTGGGTTTTAGGGTAGGTATGGGGGTTGAGGCGATGCAGGGTTTTAAGGATAAACATATATATATATATATATATACACACACACACATTCTTATATATATACAAAAAAGAGATTGTACCTACCTTTACTTTTTTTTTACAAAGCACATGCCTTTACGATGTATGTCTATACAACGTAAATATAAGTATTTTCCAGGAAATTATAAACTCTTTGTGTATGTATGTATGTAGAAAGTGTTTATAGTTCCCTGTAAAATACTTATATTTACTGGTGAAACCTTTACCATGCGTATGTGCCCTTACCATTCAAGCTTTTACAACAACATTCGTTGTAAAGGCATGCATGGTAAAGGCATAATCGTTGTAGAAATATGCGTGGTAAAGGTTATGCATGGTAATGGCATTCGCTTTGTAATGGCTGAGTTGTAACAGCATGAATTACAATGGAATGCGTGGTTCCATCATACAACTCCTTGCAGCTGGGTGCAGTCACTCACTGCACTCACTTGCAAAGGGATCACTATTCCTCCTTAAAAGTGCAGGGGGTTGCAGCCTGCACAGTGAAACAGGGAGCTGCTTTAAAGCATCCGCTCCATTTACACAAGAATGCGCAGCCCCCAGAGCAGTTTGCGGCTGCTCTGGGGCAGCACATTCATGCTAATACAGAACATTTTCCTTGTTTGCACTTTGTGCACCTTTTAAAAGGTGCACCTGGCACAAACAAGGAAAATGCGCCATATGTGTGATACGGTCCCAGATAGATCAGCTAGATTGTATGTAAGGCCTGTCATTTTCTTCTGTCAGCTAATTCTAGAATGTAATCTGTAAGACATAAGGGGGCATATTTAAGAGCCCCTTACGCAGCCTTAGCATAATTTTTTTTATGCTAAGGCAGTGCTAAGGTGGCCTTTTCCCCGCACCATATTTATAAAGTGGCGCAATGCATGCATTGTGCCACTTTGTAACCCCTCGCACCACATTATGCCAGCACCAGCCATAATCTATTCAAGGGGGCGTTCCGGCGCTAGGAGGCCTGCAAAAATGGCACAGTGAAATTTTAAAGATTTCACATCAATGCCTGCTCGGCACAGGCACTAAAATGAGGCACCCATAGAAACCTATGGGCCTCCTTGCACTTTGTTACACTAGCGTAAAATGTTTTGACGCTATTGTGCTAACGACCGCCATGGAGCGCCGTATTAGAAATATGGCGTGTCCATGGTGTTATTAGGTGCCGGTTATGGGGGTGCAGAAAAAATGTAGCATCGGCTCTGATGCCACATTTTTTTATAAATATGGGCCTAAGTATTTTTTCTGCAAGCCATTTAAACTACACTGTGGTATTAACACGGGACTTGAACTTTGCAGTGTCGTAAAAGTGTGAATTTGTGCTTAATACTATATGAGTTCCAGATAACCTGTTATTACTGCACACATTTATTTAGACTTACTTGGCGCAAATGAAAATATTGGGAGAGGATTGATGAAATAATATAAAACATTAATAGGGCTATACCGATATTATACATACAATTACTGACAGTGAGAGTTATAGACATTATTATAGATAAAGTTTGTGAAAAGTCACATATAGTATTATCCTTAAAGTTGCTGACAGATTTAGACGTATGATACATAAGATACTGACACCATTGTGGAGGAAGTACACATAGAGGTTGTGACAGAGTTATAGAAATAATTTTGTGTGAATTAATGACAGATAACACCTAAAGACACATCTTTTTGTAGGAAAGGCATTCAATTTGTATTTTAGTGTTGTTTCCATTTGTAAGGCCCTACATATACCAGATGGTTGTCAGGTGTTACTTTCATCTAAAAACACTCTAGATTCCTAGACTTTCCTAATGCTAAGGGCCTGGTCTAATTGTTGGAAGGCCTGGAGTGGAAATGCATATAAAGAAACCATAACTAACCTCTCCTCGACCCTTTTGTAATAGTGCCCCTAAGAAAGGAAATTCATTTCCCGCCTTTTGTTTTTACTGTGATAATGAAAATGTGTTTGGATCAGCTGTTTCTAAAGTAAATATTTTGTCCAAGTTGGTGGCATTTGGCAGGGGTTTAGAGCACAAGAAATGCAAACATCGACTGTAAGGGCCTGGGGCCCCTTCTCTCCAGAGTGGCTTCCAGAGTGAGGTGAGATCCTGGAAGCAGACTAGCTAAAAGCAGCAAAAAAGAGGATCTCAAAAACCCTGGGATGATCACATGTTGGAGGGAGCCAGGGAAAAGATGGAGAACAAGAATGTTCTACCAGTCCTAGGGTAGGAGGGGAGTAGACATAACTAATCAGTTTCAATAGTCTTTGTCTTCGCTTTCATGTGGTCCCCATCAACACTGTGGGACATATTTAGCAAAAGTTCGCGCAAGTAGGGCGGCAAGCAAAGTTGCTGAGCTGCGTTGTGTGAAACGGAGAGGGCAGAAATGCTCCATATTTATAAAGATATGGAGCATTTTGTCTCTCACCTTGCGGTGGCGCAATTCAGGCAGCCTAGCGCCAATGCAGGCACCCGTGCACCATGGTGCAAAGGTGCCTGCGCTGCAAGTAGAATTGTTTTTGTGCAGAAAAGGATACCTTTCTGCACAAACACATTGTCTCGCTACATGTTCCTCTCTATGTGTGCCGCAGTTAGCAGCATACACAGAAAGAGGAAATAACGAGGAGGAAAAAAATATTTGTCTCTTCGTTATGCCATCCTCTCGGAGGCGTAGCGATTTAATGCAATCCCAGGTTTTCAAACCTTTGTAAATCTGGTAAATCTGGGATTGAATAAAATCCATGGGTGGATGCATGGGAACGTCCATGTTCCCCGCAAGGAACGCCTCCCAGAATAAAATGTAACGCACTGCAGCGCAAGCCGCTGCATTGCATAACATTTTCTTTGCAAAGCCAGGCAGAGAGGTGCAAATCGCCCCTTGCATGGCTTTGTAAATATCTACTAGCATTATTCGTCATGGGTGTGCCACAAAAGTGGTGCACTCATGAAGCAAAATGTTAGTAAATATGGCCCTGTGTGTTATTTTACACATTTTATAAGTAGCAGAGCCCTTGGCATTTTGTTTTGGCCATTTCTCTTCTCGGAGGGCAAATTCTAACCAGTGATTTGTGGGTGTTGCCAAAAAATGGCCTCCATGGTGGGTTGACCCATAAACCAGCCTCAGTGATCATGTAACTTGTTCCACAGGCACTCCCCATCAGCAGTCTTACATGGCCTGGAGGTGTTACTGCTTGTTCTAGTCCTACTGTGCCACGAAAACATCAGCAGAAACATCTTGAAAGACTATTCCTGCATCCAAGAAAAGCACAGAAACTTTCAGTTAAGTCACAAGTGCTGAGGACTTTGGGCCCGTGACTTTTAGGCCTGTGAAACAATCACATGTGTAGCTCCACAAGATTGCAAACACACTTAAATAGTTTACTTAATGCGTAAAACAAATGTCTCGTTTTTAAGAAAGATTTTATGGACATCCACACAAACAGGAGGACACCACGAACTTCATTAAAGAGCATACAAACAAAACAAAGAGGAATACAGGCAGCTTTGTTTTTATTAAGGAGTTCCAACGATGTGGGTCTCTTTTTTGGAAGTCCCCTTACTGGCACTAGGGCTGCACCACCAGCGCAACACTGCACATTAAAGGATCAGGTTTTCATATGCTTTCTGCTCTCCGGATTTCAGGCTTCACCATCCAACTGTAATCCACCAGGGACTATAGTTTCATTTTTAGATTTCTTCTGCACAGTGACTGCAGTTTGCTTGTGTAATCTCTTGTATTTGAAAAACAATTTTAAACAGGGCTTAGAGATCGCCCATTACTTCCCTTTACTTACCATTGGCTGGCTCCCACGTTACTAACATTTGCTTGCTTCCTATTGGTCATTGCTTCCTCCTCGCTTCCGTCTGCTTCCTGGGCTTCGAGTCTTTGGTCCTGCTGTGTACTGGTTCCGGTGGCCAGTGTCCTTCCAGTGCAGGTTCCTGCAGGTACCCTTTCACTTTTCAGAATGGACTGCATGCACACCTACAAATTGCTTGCCTCTGCAGTCCCTCTCCACATCCACTCTCCTCCTGCTCCCTGTGGCGATAACCTCCCACCCACCATTCCTCCTGTCAGTCCCCCCTTAACCGTCTGCATTGAGGTCCTATTTTTTTGTGTCCCTCATTGTCTTCCTCATCGTGGTTAATTGATTTGTTGCTTTCCCTTGCTGCTTACACCCGACCCCCCTCTCTTCCATGGCTTACTTTCATAAGCCCCCACTCTTTCTCTTTGCTGCTGTCACCACCCCCGTTGCTTGCCTCTTGCTGCTTTCAACCGCCCCCCTCCTTTGCTTTCCCATTGCTGCTTCCACCCGCTCCCGTCCTTCCTTTGATTGCCCCTTACTGCTTTCACCTGCCATCCACCCAGAGTCCTTACACTATGTCCCATGTGTCCTAGAATCAAAAAGCCTGGCATCATAAAGACAGACAGCATATGCTTCCACACCTCGCCCAGGGTAGGAAGCTCTGTATCAGTGCATCTGAATTACCACATCAGGAATCATAATGAAATCATATAAATTAGACCCCCCGCCAGCCTCAAACTGAAGCAACATTGCAGGATGTGCAGGCAGATCAGTACCTCTACTCCATAGGAAAGCATGCTGTTAACGATACACCTCATTAAAGAAGACAAGCAGATTGTCCTATGGATTATAGGCTCTGCATCGCAGTGACCACAAGTGCTTCCACATCTCGCCCAGAGTAGTAACCGCTTAATGAATGCAATCACAATTTCAGTACAATGTAAAAAATATCAAATCACAGGCTTCCCTTTATTTATTTTTTTGATAACCAATTTTATTGAATTTTTCCATACAGCATGGCCATAATATGCGGAAACCCCAAGGATGCCAATTCCAGTTGGTAAGTGGGATTGGACCACCCCCCACTAAGCCAATTGTTCACCACCAAAAGTTGAGAGGCTATGTAGTAGAGGTAAAGGTTGGCCATTCCCAGACCTCCATCATAATGGGCGCTTTAGCAGTTCGCTCAGGGCCAGCGGGGCCTGGAGTTATGTCAGAGGAACGATGACGCCACCGTATCCAGCTTGCATAACCATTGACGAAGCAAGGCTATAGGATGGTTCTGAAAGATATAGAGGAACCTCAGCAACACAATCATCTTGTAAAGGGCAATTCAGTCCATTGCATTCATTGGGAGAGATTGCGATTTGTTGAGGTCCTCTTTATTTTTTTGCATCAGGGGTGTGAGATTAAGGCCCATATTTATACTTTCTTAGCGCAGCATTTGCGCCATTTTTTGATGCAAAAACGGCACAAACTTGCAAAATACAATTGTATTTTGTAACTTTGCGCCATTTTTGCATCAAAAAACGGCGCAAATGCAGCGCTACAAAAGTATAAATATGGCCCTAAGAGTCCAGGTAAGCTCAGGGTGGAGGGCCACCCATATACCCAGATATTTGAAGCTGAGGCGGTGGATTGGGATGTCAGTCTGACAGGTCACACAGTGTTGAGTCTGACCCAGAAGCACGAAAACCGATTTAGCTGGGTTAACGTGGAGACCTGAAGCTTCCCCAAAGAGTTGGGGGATCTGCTCAGTGCTGTATCTGCCAGAAAGAGGACAGCGTGTGCGTAGAGCACAGTTTGATCTTCTGCATCCTTGTCCCAATGCCATCCCCATATCTAGGCATCATAATGGAGGAGATGTGCGAGCGGTTCAATCGCTGAGGTGAAAAAGAGGGTGGACGGAGGGCAACTATGCCAAGTCCCATGCCTGATAAAGAAGAGTTCTGAAATAATGCAGTTGATCTGGACTGGTGTGTGGTGAGTGTCGAATGCAGGTTGTGAAGGAATCTGGGAAAACGGGGTCCGAAGCCACACCTCAGCAACACATGCTCCAGGTAGGTCCAGTCCATCGTGTCAAATGCTTTATTGAAGTCAACAAGAAGCAGGGCTGATTGGGGTGGAAGCAGATGACAATGAACCAGGGTAACATGGAGTTGTCAGAGGCAGTGCCACAAACTCCTGGCCAGCATAAATCCACATTGGTCAGGATGTATTAGTGTGCAGAGAACTAACTTGAGAGAGCCAACTAAGATTGTAGCAAAGATTCCGACCTCACCATTGTTAAGGCAGCCCATAAGGTCCTAACTGAACAGACCAAACCTTTGTTGGCCTGGAAGTAGACTCTCAGCTCACCCTCCAGGGCATGAGTATAGGACTCGTCTTGGAGGTATCTGGGTTGGGTCACCACATAGGGCATGGGTCACTCGTGGGGGAACCAAGACCGGAATGGAGATGGAGGAGGAGAGGAGTGTGATCGGATAAGCCGAGTGGAAGGATCTGGATCTGGGCCACCTCGCAGAAGTTGGAGCTAGCATGAAAATAAGATGTATGCAGGAGTGGGTATGGTGTATGGCTAAGGTTTGGGTGTATTGATCGTGACAGGGATTCCACACCCTCCACATGTCACAAGGGCTGAGGGCAAAGGTCCAGTCCGAGGGACGGCAGGTACCGGCCCAGCAGCAGACAAAGAGAATGCTTGTGGCGTGCATGCCCAGGACAAGAAATGCTTTGAAGTTGCCCCCAATCACCATCAGTCCATCTGGGAGGGACAACAGTACCTTGGAGAAATCCCCAGAGAGGGCATCCAGGGTTGCAGGAGGTGCTTAGTTACAAAGCTAATAGTCCGTCCCTCAACTGTACCAGTAAGGGCAAGGAAATAACCCTGGGGGGTCACCTGTTTCTTGTTTGAAAGTAATGGGAAAGGAACATTGGAGCAAGATCACTATTCCTCTGGAGCCTCTGGCATAGCCAGAGAGGTAGACCCTGCCATAACTCTGGTGTGCCAGGAAGCAAAAGTGGTTCCCCAACATGTGGGTTTCCAGAAGCAACAAGGCGTCTGGAAGGAAGCAGTGTGTTTATCTCAGGAGCGTGGTGCGTTTCACCTGTACTAGTACCCCATTAACGTTACAGGACAGCATCCGTAAAGACCCCATGGAGGTGGAGGGATATCTTGCGCCGATTGTGGGGGCAGGAAGTACTTGATCCTGAGTGCAAGATCGTCCAGATCATTTGCCCCGTGGGTGCATTGAATGGCAGTGTACCTAGGTTGTGACATAGGAGCTGCAGCATTTGTGTGTGTCTGAGTGCAGTGCATAACAAAGGAGCATAAGAAAACAAGTGAAACCCCCCCAAACCGAGCATTACACAATCCTAACCCTCTAAAACCTCCCACCCCATAATTCCACCCCAGAAGCATCTGTCGCCCCCCCCAAACTAGAAACAAAAGCACAAACCAACTTGATAATGGGACTAGAGTGATGAACCCTTCTTTAATGTAGGATCAAAGAAAACCATCAGGAGGTAAGTCGTAGTAGTAAGTAACAAGATACAGTGCCCGGCTCCTGCCAGGAGAAAATCTGGTGAATCATATTGTGGGACTCAGTGTCCGCCAGTTGCTCAGTAGGAGGAGTGGAGATCACATCTTGGTGACCATCCAAAGTTGGCAGTGGAAGGGAAGAATGGTGGTGGGTCCCGCACATGAGGGGACAGAGAGGGTTAGTTCTTGGGCACCGCACCCTGTGCAAGAGCAGAAGCAGTTTCTTTTCGGTTTCAGAGCTGCAGTCATCGTCGATTCTGAGGGCCCAGACTTTACAGGGGGGAGACGCTTGGCCTGTGGAGTGGCCTTTCCTCAGTTGACTCCGAGTTCTCAAAGAAGTCAGTCTTGTTTGCGTACACAACTTTATGCTGGGCTCGGAACAAAAGTCGGTAGGAGAGCGCTTGGAGTTTCTGTTTAACTGCCGCATACAAACGGCGCTGCATTTGTACCTCTCTGGTGTAGTCTGGAAAGATGAGCACCTTGATATCGCGCCATCTAAGGTCTGGGTGAGAGGGAGCTACTGTCAAGATAGCGCCTCTGTCTTTGAAGTGAGGGATGCAGGCGATCATGGGTCGATACGGTGCCACTGGATGTGGCCTTGGTGTCAGGGCTCTATGTGCCCTTTTGACCACAGACCAAGGGGATAACTGATCTGAAGTATCCAGGATTTAATCCATCTTTCAAGGAATTTTGTGACACGCGGGGGTTCCATGCCTTCAGGGATACCCACAAAGCATAGGTTATTATGCTAGGAGGGGTTCTCAGAGACTTTGGCGGGTCGGTGGAGGTCTGCTTTGTGCAAAAGGATTCAGGAGACCTGTGATTTTAAGGTGGTGGCATCGTCTTCTACTGTGAACAGGCATGTCTCAGCCTCAGTGATTCTGCTCATGGCGTTGTGTAGGTCTTGGCGTAGAAGAACAACTTTCACATGCACCTCTCCGGTCTTGGGCCCATATTTATAGGAAAATGACGGAGCGCGACGCTGTGGCAAAATTGGCAGCGCCGCGCTCCGTAATTTTCACAACGCAGGGATGTGCCGTATTTAATTGAATACGGTGCACCTATTTGTTGTCCCCTGCGCTGGGGCTAGATTTAGCTGCCAACGCAGGCATCCTTGAGGGGTGTGATTGTTTATGTGCTGGAAGGTGCCCCTTCCTGCACATAAACAATTACTAATCGCGCACACACAGAAGTGCCAAAGCATAATTTTCAAATGATTGTTTATGTGCAGGAAGGGACACCTTTCCGCACATAAACAATCATTTCTGGCATTTTGCTCTTTCTATGCGTGCTTCAGAATGCAGCACACATAGAAAAAGCAAAAAACGAGGAGGAATAAAAGTATTCCTCCTCATTGCGCCTTGCGAAATCCACCCCTTGGGTGATGTTAGAGTTTGGTTCTGCCTCAGGTTTACGAAAACTCGTAAATCTGAGGCAGTGTCAAAATGCAATGGATGTTGCTGTGGCACGCCCACAGCAACACCTATTGCACGCTCCTTCCACGCAAAGGGCTGCATTTGAGGGGGTTGTATTTACAAAGTGGCATTAAAAAGTGGCTTAACGCCACCTTGTAAATACGGAACAGTGCATAACGCCACCGGAGCATCATGAAAAAGTGACACTCCCGTGGCCCTAGGGGCTTATAAATATGCCCCTTGGTCTCTACTGCAGACTGGGACACATGAATGACTTGTAGGATTGTGGCCTCTTATCCACAACCTTACTCCCGGCTAGACTATGAGTGGTGGTGCATTGGGCCATTCAAGGCTGGGAGGCCACTAGTCGGGCTGGTTTGTCTTTGCCCATGAGATGGGCCATGGTGTCATGATAGGACTCTGGAGGGACCCAGCCTGCTTGCCGTAGCAATGCAGCAGCACGAGCAACCGGGCCTGGGGAGCTTGAGTCTCTGCTCAACTCAACCCCATCTATGAGAGGGCATGGCAGGCACCGAGCGAGGCAGGCAAGGTCCTCAGGATACAGATTAGGGCATCAGACAGCCCATGGCACCCAAACTCCTGGCAACACCAGATGTTGAAGCAGGGACAGGGGCTAAGCAGATAATTATGTTGCCCTTCTTCAGGTGAGTTGTAATGCACAGGTCACTGGAAGACTCCCGGCAAGAGCGTCCGGTGACAGAAGGGACCAGATGTACTCCAGCAGGGCCGTTTTCCCCAAGTAGCATAGCCGGGAGCTGGGCCCTACAGCTCCAGAGAGGTAGGCCCCTCAAGATGACTCCGGGTCTACACCCCCCTGAGAATCCTGTGCCTAAGCTGGGCTGTGAGATGTGAAGTAACTTTTATGGGCAGCGTGTAATTAGGTGACGCCTTAATGCGACGGTTGGCACCACCAGTGAGAGAGCGTTATACAGTCCAAAAGGTGAAGGCACGCAGACCAGGCAAAGGCACGCAGACCGGGCAAAGCCCCGAGCTGTCAGAGACCAGCTGCATATTACCGGTGCTCCCATGGCGACAGCCTCAGGCCCTCCCAGCAATCTGTTAGTCCCAAGTACATGGGGTTGTGAGTTTCCAGAGTTTCAGCGCCACTGTCCCAAGAATAGAGGTAGTCCAGGGGGACCATTAAGGGTCACTTTTGCAGCAGGGAAGTGCTCCCGTGAGTGACTTCATGGGTGCAGTGACCACAAAGTTGCCAGGGCGTCAGATCACTGGTGCCGACATACTTGTCTGCCTGTGAAGGATCTGGTTCCTTGGTGCAGTAACCGGTGATCGGAACGCTCATTCTCTTGTGCAAGTAGCAGGTTTAGGCTATCAGGGCTCTGCACCACCGCGCGGGCAAGCCAGCCAGCAGAGCAGAGGCCGTTGGAGTCCCAAGGCCCAGCCGGAACGTCCTTTCATTGGCACCCCGACACTGGGCCTCCGGCACTCAGGAAACAGTCTCTGGCTCCAGCAAGGGAGGCAGGCGTTCAAGCATGTGCGAGACTGATAGGGCAGGCAGGCCTCCAATATCAGGCCCGGTAGCACCCCTTTGGGATTGGGCAGACCACAAGGGCCTGCTCCACAACATGCTCAGACCTCAGAATAGTAAGCAGAAAGGGGCCAAAGGGCAAGGAGCGATTCCTCAAGCAGGCGGTTAGCTGGATGTTCAGGCTCTGGTCCCTGCCAGGTGCAGGGGCCCAACTCAGGTCGCATCATTGCCCCGGCCCAGCAGCTCTAGTCCCAAGGGGGCTGCATGTTGGAAGAGGAGAGAACGTTTGCAGCATGTTGGGTAGACAAGGCTGTGGCGTCTCTTTGGGATTGGGCAGCATGCAGGGCAGGTCCAGGGGCACTGTTAAGTGCAGTTATATGGTAACGGTCATCCTGACGGCTTGTTGATGGCAGCAGATGACAGAGGGGTCCGGAGCACTATTAGAGTGTGACCCCCATCTTGACGCTCCAAGCCACACCCTCAGGATTCCCAATATTAATGCCATAGGCCACTGGAGCGCACACCCAAAGGGGGCTGGCACAAACACAGCAGTGTCTGCCATTTTCAGACAGCTCCCCTGTCACCCCTTGGTGACGGTGTTAGAAATTGGGTCTCTAGTTGGCAGTGACTTGCACCCTGTCCAAGGAGGGACCCTCACTCTAGTCGGGGTAAGAGAGTCACCGCCTTGATAGCTTGGCTCAAGCAGTTAGTCTTATCTCAGAGGCAGTGTGTAAAGTATTTATACACACACACACAAAGGGGGTCATTGCGACCCTGGCGGCTGGCGGTATGTTGGCGGTAACACCGCCAACAGGCTGGCGGTGTTCCGCCAGAAATTATGACCGTGGCGGAAAAGCCACGGCCATACCGCCGGCCCCTCCACTTTGCCACCAGGATTCCGCCTGGCGGTCATAATCCCCAGGGCAGCGGTGCATGCACCGCTGCCCTGGGGATTATGAGTCCCCGACCGCCGGCCTGTCCATGGCGGTACACACCGCCATGGAAATGCCGGCGGTAAGGGGACTTGGGGTGCCCCTGGGGGCCCCTGCACTGCCCTTGCACTTGGCATGGGCAGTGCAGGGGCTCCCAGGCATAGCCCCGTTGCGAATTTCACTGCCCGAATTTCGGGCAGTGAAATGTGCGACGGGTGCTACTGCACCCGCTGCACATCAGCATTGCCGCCGGCTCTATTACGAGCCGGCTGCAATGTTGATGTGACATTTCCACTGGGCCAGCGGATGGTAACACTGTTACCGTCCGCTGGCCCAGCGGAAATGTCATAATAGGGAGACAGAAATACCGCCGGCAATGGCGGTATTCTGTCTCCTGCGGCCTCGGCGGTCTTTTGAAAAGACCGCCGAGGTCGTAATGACCCCCAAAGTGTTCAGTTTATCTTCATTTCTCCTTGTTTTTTCCTCTTTAAACATTCTGCAGCACACATAGAAAGAGGAAAAAGCCTCCCTGGCTTGTTTTGTGCAGGAAGGTGCCACTTCTTGCACAAACATAATCCTGCTAACTACGCAGACACCTTTGCACCGTGGTGCAAGGGTTCCTGCATTGGCGCTCGGCAGCTAAAATGGTGCAAGTGCAGTTGGAAGGGACAAGAATGTGCCTCATAGCATAGATATGGGGCATTCCTGTCCTTTCCGTTTGACCCCGGACAGTGCAGCAAGATGACTTGCTGTGCTGCCCTACAACAAGTTCTCGTAAATGTGGCCCATTGTCTCTTAATGTGGTTGACATAACCCCGTAATTCTCCAACCTCATCTGGAAGACTTGAGCTTTTTCACCGGATTCTTCAGTAATCTATATCTTTATGATTGTCCCTTCAAATTTGTTTTGCTTTTTGATATTTATAGAGCACACACGTGCGTGAGGGCATCATGGTGCTAATTCACCAAACAGCGTTGGATACTGAGATTGGAGGCAGCTACTCAGAAGGCTCTACCGCTTGAGGTAGTATGATGTATTTTTGGGACATCCAATAGCTGGGCAGTTTTTGATCTCAGATCAGGTTTTGGTTCATAATGATTAACTTTCAGCCATAGAAGTTGTATGTGATGGCTAGGAAGTGCTCTATAAACTAGGCAGAGAGACTTAAAAGCAATTCCCTGTTTCAGTGGCACTCAATACAACGATGATAAGGCATGCATGACCGAGTCAAACCGTCTCATATTAATAATCACCCTCGCTGCAGTATTCTGAAGTGCTAAAGAATTTTTTTTTTTTTAATCACATATTTATGCCATGGACAACATTTGAGCACACTCTTGGCATTACACAGATCTGTCATCTATACAGTCTATTTAAGTAAGGCAGAGTAGGCAAGTCTCAATAATAATAATGAACATGTGGTTTGATATTCCATGAGTACAATAGTGGTCAGAGGTTACATACTAATCGTCACATATGTTTATTTTAATGCAGTTAAAACAGATGCAAGCCTCTATTTAATTGTGAGGCAGCAGGAAACTTAGATCGGCGTAGGGCTATTGTCTTCATAGGATACGCAATCAATACTGTCAACAAGCCAATACTAGTCAACGGAACCACAGAACTATTATACTCCTCCCCTTATAACTGTATCTATACTAGTTAATTCAAATTCAGTAATTACCTTGCATGTCAAATTAATTTTATGGCCTTTAAACACTGTATAGATAATAAAGCACCATATTTTGTGAATTTTTACATATTGTGAGGCAACCCCTTTGTCTGGGTCAGGAAGATAGTTTTAACCTTCAGACGACTCTGCCACCCAGGGCATTCTATCCAGACCAGTACACTTGAGGTCAGAGGTCTACCAGTTGAGCCTCTTCTGTAATGTTTTTCTGTTTTCATGTTTGTCGTAAAGGGTGACCAGATCTTTTCAAACTTATTTATTAAGTCATGCACCAGTGTGGCTAATTTTTCATTTGCATAAACAGACCAAACTTTTGCCCACCAGACATGGGGGGGGTGGGGGAGTCAGCTCCTCTTTCCAAAACTTCACCAGGGACAATTGAGTTGCTGATAACAAGTGTGGGATTAATTTGCCTGCTGCTGTAATAAGTATGTATGGTGTGTTTTCACATTACACGTGTGCCCATTCAATTTTGCAGGGCCTGGGGAGGAGAGAGATTATTAGAGCTGACGTTCGTGCTCCACCTTGCAACAACCAAACACCAAGAAACAAATGTACCCTCAGACTAGCCCTAACTTTGGACTGAGCCACCCTGCCATACGAGAGATTTCTTTGTTACAGGTGGATCATATATCCCAGCATTCCACCGATGGGATCCAACAGGCAATGGGATGGCCTCATACACACCCTGAGTGTCATATTTTAACATCGGCAATCCTGCGCCCGCCAAAGCATCCTCTAATGGCAGGCAGGCCCTTATCAGCAGACTGAAGGAAAGTATGGGGAGAGTGATAGAGATCTAGTAAAAATCCCGTCACCTACAACAAGGACACCCTAGTTTTATTGAAAGCTGGTCAAGGGATGGTTAAAATATATAATGGGTCATATGAGACTTAATTATGCTTCTCATGTATGGCTCAGGTCGAAATGCTTCAGCCCTTTGTTGGCCAACAAAGGAGTCTGGGGCTTTCATTAGGACTAAAAACCCTATGTGACCCTATGTATTTCTCTAATCAAAAATGGTCATACATGCACTTCATGCACACGCATTCAATACCAGATTATTAATCTATGGTTACTTCAATCGGGTAGCTTTTCCTTCCTAGTAAAGACATTTATAAGTATTGACATTACTGAAAGACATAAATGCACAAAAATCATAAAAAAGAAACACATAGTAACATAAACAAATGGTTCCCAGAAAAAGTTTGCACACATCATGAAATGCAGGGCAGGCCATGCTTAGCCAGCCTTGTGTGAAAACAACTGTGCCGCTACAGTGTTCGCAACACAAAAGGATGATGGACAGAGTGTTGAAACTTTTCAAACACTCACCCCCCAATCACAGATCTGGGTTTAATCCGTTGTTCTTTTGCTCACCATGCCACCCCAGTTTGGACCCAGCTATATGCAAATCAGTCTTGAACCTGTTCCCTTTGGGAACAGTCCAGCCCAAACTGCCAGGCCAGGTCCTTCCTGGACCCGAAACAAGCATCCTGGGAGCAGTTTCAGGATATCACCCTTCATCAGTCAGGCTTGCTTGAATCCAGTGGCACGGTGAGCAAGGGACCTATGTCTGTGCATACCATTTCCACTTAGGGCAACTGTAGCAACACAAAAGGATGATGGACAGAGTGTTGAAACTTTTCAAACATTCACCCCCAGTCACAGAAGTGGGTTTAACACTGCATAAATGTCATGCTTGTTGTAGGCCCGACATCCGAAACATGCTTAAATTATAAAAATTAAAAGGTGAATGCCAAAACACGTCTGTTACATTGTAGGAAGCTGGCTCTATATGTTGCATTAAAATGAAGTACACCTGCAAAGAGTCCAGTGGATACCCAAAGGTTTGCAGAGGCAAAAATAGATAGGTCTAATGCTCTATTTGTGGTAATGTGGGCGAGCAGTTAGGCTTATCAAGGAGTCGTGTTAAGTATTTGTTGTACTCACAGAGGCAATACATGACACACACACTCAAAGAATAAATCCAAGACCAAATTAGAAAAATAACATTTGTTTTCATATATGCTTTGAACCAACTAACGTTGTTATGAGGTAAGCAGTTTTTAAATTAAAAATACTTTTCAGTTTCGAAAATCGACAGTGCAAGTTTCAGTCTTTAATGTTAACCTCTGGGAGGAAAACAAGAATGCAGTTATGCAGGTAAGTACTCCACTTACAAATCCAATCCTTGGAGTTTTAGGTCAACACCAGGCTAGGTTCAAATCAGTACCAAGAGTGCACCTTCAGCGGCACAAGGGCAGCTGGGTGTAGAGGTCAAATTTGGGATCAGGTGCCCAATGTTAACCAATGGAGACTGGGGGTAAACAAAGATGCACTGCTCACAGGTGAGTGAAGTAGCGTCAGGGGTCGATCTCCTAGGGTTGAGGTAAGTACAAAGGGAACCACAAGGCAGCACCAAACTTACACCCTCAGTGGCACATGGGCAGCTGGATGTAGAGTGCCAATACCGCGTTGGGTGCCCAATGCTAACCAATGGAGACTGGGGGTGACCAAAGATGCCCTGCTCACAGGTGAGTAAAACGGTGTCAGGGGTTGATCTCCTGGGGTTGAAGCGAGCACAGGGGGGCCACAAGGCAGCACCAGACTTACACCTTCAGTGGCCTAGGGGCTTCCGGGTGCAGAGTGCCAACACAGCATCAGCAAGTCAATGGAGGAGGTCAGGTTTGGGAAAAAGCTGCAGGCTCGGGCCAGGAGGCTGAATGAAGAAAACCCACAGCTGCCCAGGTAAGTATGGATGTTGAATGACTCAGGGACACCATTGATCTAGCTTCCCAAGGTCCAGGGGCTCTGGATATAGGGATGTCCTATGACATCAGAAAACAGCTTACTGGGCTGTCACAGTCAGGGGGAGTCTTTGAATTGTGGCTGCAGGCTTCAATGCACAGTACGACAGGGGCCAACCCATGGTGAACTCAGGCTCAGAATCACTGGGGAACCTTCATAGGACCAGTGGGCACTCAGACATGGCCCGTGGGTGTCGGGTGCAGAGGTGGGGTCGGGTGCGGTTTTGTGGTTCCTCAGGGCAAAGTACTTTGTCTTTAAAGTTGCTTTCTTCTTGACAGGTCCACTGTCCATGGAAGATCTTGGTCTTTGTCTAAGGCAGGCAGTCCACCAAGGCTTTGGAGATTGCTGGGCTGCAGGACAGGACTGTCTTTTGATGCAGAATTGTTGAGGGCTGCAGACATGCTTGTATGGCTGGGACCAAGTCAGTTGATATCTGCAGTCTTCTCTGCTGGTGTGACGCTGCAGTGTCCGGCTCTTCTTAAGTCGGCAGGAATCTGAGTTCTAGGGTTCAGGGGTGTCACCTAAATACTGAATTTAAGGGTGTTGTAGAGGTGCCAGGTAGTAGCCAATGGGCTACTCACCTTTAGGGTGACTACACCCATCTTATGACCACTTCCTTTGGGAAGTGGGCATAGCCCAAACCCTATTGGACTAATTCCTTCCAAACAAGATGGAGGAATTTAAAAAATATTGTCCATTTCAGCTCGTCCACACCTTAGGGTGGGACTGGTATGAAGTGGACACTCCTCCTAATTTAACTAATTTTCCTACCTGTGCTGCCACCAAAGGTTGGGTCAGGACAGGGGTGTTGGTCATCTCCACAATCTCAAGGGACCTGGATCACATTACAAAGGTGGCAAGGCCTTTGAAGCTCCCCGCCCTGGAATGTCCATCCTGCCTGGGAGAGGAGGTAACACCTCTGCCCAGTGCAGGCCTTTGTCTCTGGGCTTCGAGAGCACTGGCTCTCACCGGAGGGGTCCAAAAACATGTCTATGGTGGCTGGACTGATCAAGACCAGTCAGTCAACACACTAGTAGCTGGTAGGATTTCAGGGGGCACCTCCTCTTTGTGCACCCTCTTTGTGCATTCCTTAATAAATCAATCACTGGGATCAGTGAGCGTTTATTATTCTGAGATGTTGTCTGAGTCCTGGGATCCCAAACATCCCAGGCCTCAGAGAAGTCATCATGTAGCTGAGGAACTGGTAATGACCAGTGTCCAGCACATCCATTTAAAATGGCTTCTCTGTACACTTACTATGTCTGAGAATCGACAAAAACATAGCAGGGGCATATCTGCTCAGGCAGATATGATCTCACATGTAATATAACGCACCCTGCCTTAGGGCAGTAAGGCCTGCTAGAGGGGTGACTTACATATCTTGCATGATGTGTTTAGGGGACATGGCACACAGCCTGTGTGCCATGTCATGTATTTTAGTTTTGGAAGCACCTTGTCACGCAGCCTAAAATGGCAGTATGCATAAGGTGGGTGCTGGGTCCCTCAGAATGGCACAAGTTGTGCTGCAGCTCTGAGGGGCCCTTTTCAGTACCCATGCCCTAGGTACCAGGGGTGCCATTTACTAGGGACTTACAGGGGACTGAAGGACCTGCTCACTTGGTGACCAGGTGTCTTATTTTAAGGAAGGAACACTTGGACTGGGGACCTGGTTAGCAGCCACCCAGTGCACTTCAGTGAAAGTTGCATTTAAAACTAGGCAAAAAGTGTGAGGGGGGTCCTGCAACAAGAACCCAGCTCCCTACATGCATACATACAAATACTGCTTACCCTAACTATAGGATTCTAATACTTCATGGAGGAGCGGAGTAGGGGAGCCTTGTAGTCACACACTGCAATCAAGCAGAGGGAGAAAAAGAGGTAATTAGATCATGCACCCTGGGAACCACTTGTAATCTCCAGCCTGCAATCTTATGTATCAAAACTTACTTTGTCAAAGGTCAACCTGCTGGATCACCAATCTCAGTGCTCCACTCTCCTCCTGACGCTGCCACAACTAGTGGCCACACGAGATTTTGAAGACCTGCCAAAGGTGCTGATGCTCACAGGTAGTATCCGTTTGAGCGAATTCATCTTCACAGAGGCTGATTTAGTGGTCCTCAATAAGGGCCTGGGCTTTGTCCCCACTCTCAGGGAGGACAGATTATAGTTGAGATGCAAGTTAGCTGAGTTGTTCAGGAAAATAAGACTCAAGGCTTTCTTTGAAAATTCCCCTAAAGGTGACAGAGAATTTAAGAAAGAAGCTTGACAAGGTCCTGGAGGAGAATCCCACCCTCTGCCTTTTTAACACCATCAAGACCATGATTGACGACTATGACTAGGGGGTGGATAACCACACAGGAGACAATATTTTTAACACCAAGAGAACCCAGGATGGCACTGTTTTACATCTTGCCCAAACTACATAAAAACAGATTTCCCTCACCAGGGCGAACCAGTGTGTCCAGGATTAATTCTATCCTGGAAACTCTGTCCCAATTTTGAGACTGGTTTCTTAGGTCTTTAGCGAAAAAGATGCCTTCATTCCTGAAGGATACCAAAGGTGTCCTCTGTCTTCATGATACCTTGAGTTTTGATTCCAGTTTGGATCTATTGATAATAATGGATATTGAGCCTTTATATACCTCTATACCACAAGAACAAACACTTCTTGTTATTGAGAAAATTCCCAAGGACACTGTCATAGACACTATTACACCAATAGTGTTTGTGATGGATTGTGCTAGGATAGCCCTTGACAAAATATTCTTGAGAATAACAACACTATTTACCATCGAGTAAAGGGCACTTTTAGGTGACAATTACCTATTTTATTTATCAGCAGCAGTACATCAGCTGTTAATGAGCTGGCCCAGGGTCGTGGCATATCAATTAAAATGTCCAAAGTGAGCCCACCAGACATGGGTTTATCAGCTGTGAAACCCTGTGGAAACAATAAACAAAGACGGGGGGTTGTTTTGGGATTTTTAGCGATACATTTTTTGTTCCTGGAAACTCCTCGGGCATGCCCCAACCCCCATAGAGATGAAGCAAGGGTTTGCGTTCCAGCTTCTTCTGGTATCTTCAAGTAGTTGATGCTTGAACACAAGTGTCACCCACTGAGTGACAGTAGAAGCTTCTAGAACTACATTTACCATTAGGCACGCCATGGACGACACCTGTGAGTGCCAGCACTGGTGCGCCGTCTTCAAAATCCCAGGCGGCTGCTAGTTGTGGCAGCATCGGGAGGAGAGTGGAGGACTGAGATTGGTGATCCAGCAGGGCTTGACCTTTGATGAAGTAAATCTTGATGCATAAGATTGCAGTATTGGCTGGAGATTATTAGAGGTCCCTGGAGCACATGATATAATTACTGCTTTCTCTCCCTATGCGTGATTGCAGTATGTGACTATAAGGCTCCCCACTCCACTCCTCCATGAAGTATTACAATCCAATAGTTAAGGTGAGGAGTAGTTGTATGCATGCAGTATATGTGTTTTGACATTCATCTTTTCACTTTTGTGATTCAAATGTTGGGCCTACACAAGCATGACATTTATTCAGTGTGCTGTGAAAACCATATACGTTTATGTAATTGTTTGTTTCTTTTTTATGATTTTTGTACTTTTCATTTATGTCTTTCAGTAATGTCAATACATATGTTTCCTCCCTAGGACCATTTACTAGGATGGAAAAACCTCCTGATTGATGTAACCAGAGATTATTGATCTGGTATTGTATGTGTGTGCACAGAGTGTGTGTATGACCATTTTTGATTCAGGTAATACATAGGGTCACATAGGGTTTTGGTCCTGAAGAAAGCCCAGGACACCTTTGTGGGCCAACTAAGGGTTGAAACATGTCGACCTGAGCAGGACATGAGTAGCATAATTAAGTCTTATATATGTCTCATTATATATTTTAACCATCCCTCCACCAAATTTCAATAAAACAAGGGTGTCCTTGTGGTAGGTGCCAGGGATGTTTAACTAGATCCCTCCAACTCTCCCTATACTTTTCTTCAGTCTGCTGATGAGGGCCTGCCCACCATTCGAGAATGCTTTGGTGAGCCCGGGTTGGCAGATGATGAAGCTTGCCACCCGAGGGTTTGTGTGAGGCTATTCCATTCTTTTTAAACAGATGCATGTTGGGTCCCATCGGTGTATCGCTGGGAAACATGATCCACCTGTAACAGAGGAATCTATCGCACGGCAGGGTAACTCAGCCGAAAGTTAAGGGTGGTCTGACGAGGGTACTTTGTTTCTTGGTGTTTGGTATGTTGAGTTTTCACCAAGGGCCACAAGTATGAAGATTGAGGGGTCTAGTAAGAATTTCTTTCCAGTGATTGCTTCTACGTCTAGAATCACCTCCTCACAGTAGCTTTGGATCCTTGGGCAGGCCTACCACATGTGTAGCACATCAGCTCTCTCTCCACAGCTGCCTTTTCAAAATAATTCTGAGCCTCCTTCCGTCACCTTTAAGTGGGCTGAGGTGAAGTACCATCTGTTAAGGATTTTGTACGCATTCTTCTTATTTTGTATTCATATGGATGATTTTTCTTCCCTTCCCCATATTTTTTACTGTGTCTCATCTGACACCTCCTGACCTAGATCTCTATTCAAGGTACCTATGTATGAAGGGGTTTTTCGGTGTGTATTTGAATTATTGTTGTGATTAGAAGTGATTCCCCCTTCTCTTGTTTATTATTGAATAGTGTTTCTAGTGGAGTTTGGTCTCTATTTGCTGTAGACTGCACCCACCTATGCCTCACTCAATAAAGTAATTGGGTTAATCTATATTTGTCATTGGGTTGGAAATGAAATTGGTCCATATGGCTATCTATCCAAAGCCATCCCTTCTTCATAAGTCATCTAAGTGAATTGGTGCCCTTTCTTCCAACTTGAGAAGCCTGGATCCATAACCTGGGTGTGAGGTCTGGATTGTGGCTGAATGGGGGTTATGGGGAAGGGAGATATAGTTACCTTTTGATTGTGAGAAAGTGTATTCCAGTGGTTTAGAAGAATGTTTCAATAAACAAAGTAGAGTAGTTTGTTTTGGTCTATGATTACGTGGCAACCATAAAATATGGATCAATGTAGAATGGGAATAATATTGTCCCACTCCAGAGCTTAGTGTTATAAAGGAACTGTGGTGCCAATCCAATGCTGATCACAGTTCGCCAGCTAATGCATAGCATTCAATGTTCGGGATTCCCATTCCTCCATCTGCTGGTTTTCTAAATAGAGCAAGCCCGGCAATTCTAGGGGATTTGTTGTCGCAAACCAAGGCTAGAAGTTTTGTTTAGGTGCTTCTTTAGTGCAGCTACGTGGAAGTGCCTGAACTACATAGAATAGTCTAGCACAGAAGTTCATGTAAATGCTGGCCACCTGACCCAGCCATGATATTCCCAATTTCCCCCATCTCTATAAGCCTTTATATAGGACTTCCGGTAAAGGTGAGGTATTACCTTTATAGGTGTGCTATGGAAAGGCCATCCCAACGGAACCTAAAATTCTATTGTGCTGTATTAGATTGTCCCTGGGGGTCAGAGATGCCCACTGCCGGGGATTTAGAAAGATTAACTTTAAATCTAGAGAGTAATGCGAATAATTCCAGCTGTTGGACTATGGTTGGTTTAAACGATCAGCTGGAGCTTTCTGGTATCTTTTGCTGGATGATCATAGTACACTGACTTAGAAAAGTCCAATAAAGACACAATAAGAGCGTTAAGAGCTTGGACGTTCTGAGAATATGAAAAAAATAAATGACTCTCTTTAACGTGTTAAGTTGAAAACAACTTGCACTCAACACTGCCTGTAAAACGTATGTGTTTTACCAAAAGCCTCTTTAAAACTGCTGCAAAATAAATCATTTTTCTCCATTCATTTGAAACTTTACTTGGGGTGGCATGAGTGGAACACCCCACCCCCTCCTTTTTCTCTGAGAGTGGTCAGACTTCCTCGCGTCGTTCAATTACTCGCAACAATACTGGGTGGCTCCCTGTTTAAAAGGTCACCAGTCACATCGAACTGCAGATGGGGATCTCTGCAGACTAGTACGGCCCCATGGGGCATTTTAAACTGCACCGTGTGCAATCTGATATGGACACATCAGTAGTCTGATATAGACACATCAGTAGTCCCATCCAGTACCATCAGCAGTCAGGTATGGTCCCATCAGCAGTTTCACAGGGCCCCATCCCAGTCTCATACGCCCGATCAGCAACAATCTTACGTGGACACATCGGTAGTCTCTTATGACCCGTTCGGCAGTCTCATACAGCCCCATAAGCAGTCTTATGTGGAAAAATTAGCAGTTTCTTACAGCCCTAATAGAATTCCAATTTCGCTCCTGCAGCGGTCTGACATGAGTCCCATCGACTTTTGACGCTATAAAAGTCTCATATGCTTCATCAGCAGTCTCATACGACCGTTTAGCAGTCTGATGTGCTCCCTCCTCTCCATAACTGCCCCCCCCCCAAAAAAAAAGCACCCAGCAATCTCTGAAAGCCCTAAAAGCAGCTGATTTATACGGGTCCACCAGCAGGCCGATATGTGCCCCTCATCTTCTGTATCAGACAACCTCATCGGCCGTCTCGCACGCCCCATCAGCAGTCTCATATATCCCATGGAGAAGGACAGTTGGAACATTACTTTCCGTCCCTTTCAAGCCCGCGGTCTCTCTTGCTGTATCATACTCCAGCGTTTATCTCTGTTTCTCTCACGGAAAGTGGTGGGTTGTAACCTTGCGTTTCCCGTGGCGTATCACATGCTCAGCAGCAGACTGTGCCAGGGGTGAGCTGGGACTGCACATTCGGGGTCTTATCTCTTTTCTGGGCTGCACAGGTTATGAGAAAAATCCATCTCAAAAGGTTGTGTCTGGGCGATACATTTTCCTCTATACTTGTCCTTGAAACACAAAAAAAGACTGACTAATAATAGGGCCTGGTTCCAAAGATATTTTTTCCCTGTTTGCACTAGGGCGGTTTTTGATGGAAAAACACATTCACTGGTACGCGGATGTACAAAACGAATTTACGCAAAACCTTCCTGCGTGTGTTAGTTGCTCTGCAAGGACACACTTGCCCTGTGTACAAAATGTGTGTTAAGGACGGGCCAGAAAATGTTGCAGTTATGTTTCCTTGTACATTACATTGAAAAAAAAATCCTCAGTTGGAAAGGAAGTCTGTCCTCTTGCTCGTGTTTGACCATTTGCTCGCCTTTCCTGTATTTGCTACCCTCGCACTTCCGGACTTGACAAATTGCCAGTCCACTGGAGGTGATCCATGTTTCTGACGTTCCCCAACAGAGCTCCAGATTCTGCTGGGTTGGGTGGACCCTAAGCGCCATTTTTACAAGAGCATTGCATCACGCTTGCACCACGCAGAGTGGTACCTGTGTAATTCGAGGATGTAAGTCAGATTTATGAAGCCATGCAAAGCAGCTTTGAGTGGCCTCATAAATCTGGAGTAGCGCAATAGAGCACAAGTCCCTGAGTTGTGCTACTCTCTCATGGGTAGGCGTTCCATGGCATTGCAGTAGGTGTTCCCGCGCAGCTCCCATGGATTTTGACGCATCCCCAGATTTACAAGACCATGTAAACCTGGGGACGCACCAAAATAGTATGCCTCCCCAGAGGAGGCTCAATAAGGAGAAAATATCACTATTTCTCCTCATTTTTTATCTCTTTCTAACATAAAGGAGGAAAAAGCCTCCCAGGATTGTTTTTTGTGCAGGACGGTATCCCTTCCTGCACAAAAACAATCCCATAGGCAACTCAGGCACGGTTGCACCATGGTGCAAGGGTGCCAGCATTGGTGCTAGGCTAGGCTACAGCATTTTCCTGCCCACTTCCTTTGACGCAGGGCAGCTCAGCAAGGCGTCAAAAACTTGTAAAAATGCACCTAAGCTTGTCCCCCTGTCCAGTAGCGTAACGCGAAATGAACCATCACTTCCCCGGGGTGTGGAGGAGCCCTGAATCTTCCATATATCTATAGCACTGATATTTATTGGCCTATAGCTGAATGTGGGCCCTCCTGATGATGGGGAGTTTGAAATCCAGCCCCACATGCCCTTGCACGGCAGGGGCTGCAGAACCCTGCGTTATGCCCCTGCCCACAGTCAATGGTGCGTACACCGAGGCTATGGGTAAAATGACGCATGGCCAGGAAGATCACTTAGGGGGCCAAGTGTTTGGGATGTTACATCCCTTTAATAAATGTACTTTTAGGTACATATATGAGTACATGAGCATTCATTCGGGTATTGTGTGGTGTCTGATCGATTTCATTACACTTTATTCCATTCAAAAATGCACACCGCTCCCTCCCTTTCTTGGCTTTGAGTGTTTTAAAAAATGTTGGTTATTTTACAAAGTGTTCTGTTTTCTCTCACTTAGTACCAGTAGCTATCTACTCTCCTTTCCCTTTCCACTTCACCTTAAGCCCTTCTTGTGCGCCCTGTTTGTGCTATAATGTATTTTAACCTTTTATGCCAGCGTGATAGTTGGAAAATATGTCACTCACACGACCACACACCATCCTCTCCCTCCACAATCTTAGTGACTAACCTACGACCCTGTGCCTGGCGAGTGGCAACTGATTCTAGAACCAGTAGCCCAGGGTTATTACCTCTCTTCACCGTGCAAGTGTTAAAGGTCTACCACTCCCATGCGCAATATATTTACTCTGCGCATAAAAGGGGTCACCCCTGTAGTGTTTGACGCCGGAAGCCGTCAACACCAAAGACTGAGCCAAGGAAGGGGGAAATGAAGGACCACCCCTCCTCCAAAAGGTGCAAGATGGTTTGCACTATGATGACAGGGGGGAGGAGATAAAAAGGGAAGCAGGAGGGGGGAAATGGGTTATTGGTTGATAGTTAAGAAGCAATAAAGAAGTCCGTAAACATATCCAGGCGGCTCCGAGTTTTACTTTGGCTTTGGGATTAAGTTAATGTGACGAACCATGTGTCGGCTGTTTTCGGATGTACCATTGTTCAACAGGAATAAACCTCAATCAACTACTGAACAGTGTTTTTGAACTTCAAACTTATTTCTCTACTTTGGATTAACTTTTTGGACTACTTTGGTGTGCCCTGGTTTATATTGACTATGGCTACGGGATTACGCTGCCTCAGTATTCCGTGTTCGCACATTTAATTGCAGCATGTTTAAGAGGAGGGGTTTGGGCACCAGCACCTTTTTATTTACAAATTAAGCAGTGGTAGAAGTGCTCTCCTTCTTTCCCATTGTTTCTACTATCATCTTCTTCCTCCCTATCCTGTATCCCCATCACCATTTCATTGCTCCCATTATTTTCTTGCTGCATTTCCCACCATATGTAATGCTCCTTCCTACATCTCTCATTCCCTGTCCCCCCTCCTCTCTTCTGTCCTGCTACCCTCCCGTCTCTCTGCTTCCTCCCTTTCTTAACTCATCCCTCGTCCTCCTTTCTTCTTCTGTTTCTTTTCTCACCATACTTCTTTCTTTCCCTCTAATGTCACGTCCTTGCGACCTGCACCTGAGTGATGAGTGAAACTGGAGACCATGTAGCGTCTCACAGTAATGGCTGTCGCACCACCTATAAGATTGGAGCTAACATTAGTGCATTATAGTAGACGGTATTCTGCAATTCCTGTATACATGCACGTTTCTAATTTCTTTATAATAGGCGACTAGTGACACACTCAGTCACCGATTATAAGGAAAAAATGTCAGAACTCGAATATTACAAGTTATTACAGTGGGGTTCGGGTGCCACAATGTCTGCTGTCAGAGCCTGAAGCCCAGGTGAAAGGTAGGTCAGGTCATGGAGCAGCTGTTTAAAGCAATGAAAGTGAAACTGCTTTTCTTTCTACTGCTCTATTTTTTAGGGTCGAGCGCACAAGTGCTGGGCTTTTTGGTTTTCAATTTCAGCGTAATCGCAGTGTGTTTTACATAGCACGATCGCGCTTAGTATTTTTTTTCAATTTATGTAGCAAGAAAAGTCCGGTTAGGAGTTTACAACGCTAATATCTCTAACTCGGGCAAATGCGAGACCTGTTGCAAATGCTTGTCTAGCTTACAGTGACTAGGAGAAAGAACATGACTATTTTTTGCATTCCTTAGATAATTATAGAAAAGTTAGAAACTTTCTGCATGTTCCTACACATTCTGAGTTACTGCAGCTTTTTTTTTCTTTTTTAAAAGCTGCCTTGTACGGAACTGTTTCTGATATATTTTTGCAACAAATATCTAAACGTTTTTGGGTGTGTTTAATATTGCACTATAGATTCTATTTTTATTCTTCATGTTTGGAAACATGCACACTCTTTCATATGAAAGAGCTATGCACCAAGGTTTTTAGTGGCTTATAGGAATGATGATGGTGTGGCCATTTATTATGGGGGATAAAGTACCCCTGTCGTACATGATAAGGATGTTGCAAGTCACCTTGGAGTTCCATACCTTATAAAGGAACTCCTTGGTGACTTGCTATGTCCTTATAATGTGTGGCAGGGGGTACTTTATCCTTATTATAACATATGGCAGCAGTCCTTTACCCCTTGTATAATTCTTCAATTTGGACAAAAAAATACAAAATGACTCTTGATTAGGCACCTTCATCTTCCTATCATACACTCTCACACCAGCAGTGGTGAAGTTGATTAGTGACAGGTATCTCTAACGAAGTTACCGCACTTCACAACAAAGAAGTAGGAGTCGGACATTGCATGTACCGGGCACTTAGGGCACTCCTCCCCTTCATGATTTTCATGGTGTTGACATGTAGTAAATATGTGGTGGGTGCTGCACATAATCTCCTCCCGGAATTTGCTCCCATGCCATCCTAAAGTCTCAGTGAAAAAAGACCTTCCTGGAAGCAGATGTGGGAGGTTCAGACAGTGCATGGAGACAGGGAAGCCAACGCCTGCTTCTTTTTACCATAAGTAGTATAGGAAGGACGTGGTTGACCCTTATGATACCATTGAATATGGTACCCCACGTCTTTGTTTGGGTTGTAAAAACATCCCCAATTGGAGTCTAAAGAGCCTTTGGTCCTGGTACAACTGCACATGCTGCACAAGCGATAGCCACCATGATGTGGGCATGATGTCAGCTCAAAGTCATGACAAATGCTTATTTTCATACTTTCCTTCTGCTGCAGAAACAAGTGAGGAATGACACGTAAGGAGAGGTCCCCAGTGAGGGATCAGGGAGGGTGATGGATTGAGATGAAAGGTAGCAGGAAGACAGAAGTGGAGAAAGAGGGAGAGCTCAAGATAGATCATGACAGAGAAGCAGAAGAGAGAAAAGATAGGGATAGATGGAAGAGGAGTTGCAAGAGAACAGTGAGGACGCAACAGTGGTGTGGACTTATGTAGAATGCGGTAAAGGGAGTGAAGGAGGGATAGTAACACATGAAGAGAAGCCTGGCGAAGCACCATTGAGTATCAGAATGTTAACTTGTATTGTTTATCACATGGTGGTCTGTGGTGACTGCTACAAGCATAGTACAGTCTCACTAAAAGCCTAACAAACTTGGGAAATGGGTTTATATCAGTACTTAATTTGTAACAGTGTTTGTCAGTGCTCTGCACTGGCACCGTTTTCTAAACCCCTGCACCTATTTGTCCACCACATGGCGGTGCTGTGTGGCTATTTCTTTTACCAGAATTCCTCAGTAGTTATTTCATTTACCTTTTAAAAACTAGTATGTTGACACTGCTGTCACTGGCTTATGGGAGCTGTGGCAGGAGCTAGGGTGGCACTAGTAGGAGTGGACACCCGAGAAATACTTTGGGCCCTGGCACCTTTTATTTTAACAAATTAATATCTAGTTCTCATGTGGTTCCAGGCATCACCTGAAGCTAATCAGGAAAAGATCAATGGCAGCTAAATAAAAACAGACCCACTTTCACTCTCACATGCAGACAAACACGTACTTCCTCATACCCAAGATGTTTCTTGACTGTTGTACATAACTTCTGCGGTTACTGCTTCCTGCACAGGTCCCAACAGTTCTCCAGGTTGCCTCTCTCAGCCAGCATCCGCTGGCGTAGGGAAACTTTAGGGTGAGCCCCCTGCAAAGTACCTTGAGCCGCCCCCCCTCTGGACCCAGTTAGAGGCCTGCGGCCCGTGCATAGTGTACTGTGCTGAGGGGGCCCCCTGGAGCTCGTCCCCACTCCCCCGCTTCGAGGGGGTCTGTGAGGGCCTTTGTTACGCCACTACACATCTCCAACATCTACGGCAGCCCTAACACAGAGAAACCATTTCCTATGTCAAGCCGCGAGTCCAAGCCATTATCCTTTGAAGTACAAAACATTGAGAAACAACTACAATGCTGCAGACAGAGTGGGGCTCCCGAGCCAAACTGCCTCCCGACAGGAATACTAAAACATGACCCTGCCCTCTGATCAATGTCAGCAGCACGGAAACAAAATCTGGGACTCCTGGAAAGGAGTAATTTACACCCAATCTACAAGAAGGGTCCCTACGGGAACCCAGACAGTTATAGACTAATATCACTGCTTGACATTGACGCAAAAATATTTGCGGGTCTCCTCCTTGAGGAACTCAAAGAATGGGCTAGCAAACTCAATCTAATACCTCTAAATCAAACCGGCTTCCAGCCCTCAGCGAGCCCTTCTGACAACCTGATAACTCTAGCCATGCTCGCTAAAAAATATACAAACAAAAAAATGGCTCTATACACCTGCTTCGTGGACCTGTCCGAAGCCTTTGACTCAGTGGACCGGAACAAGTTGTGGGGGAAACTAGCAAACCTCAAAATCCCACCAGAACTGCTAAAAGGAATACAGCTTCTGTACTCTGAAAACTGGGCAAGGGTAAAAGTAGGAAATAATGGAAGAGTGTCTGCCAGAATTCAGATAGACAGAGGTGTCAAGCAGGTCCCCGATGCTCTTCAACATTTATTTGGCAGATCTGTGCACAAAACTGAACACCACTAGCTCCCATCCCCCCAAACTGAGCAACCACCCTCTAGCAGCATTATTACATGCAGATGACATCGTCCTTCTGAATCTCTCAGGTACAGGACTTCAAAAAGTACTAAACACCTTCAATCAATATTGCACGACTAATGTGCTGGTGGTAAACACGGAGAAAACCAAGGTAGTCATCTTTGGCAAGCGGATAATTAAGAAAAACAAATGGTTCTGTGGGAATCAATCCGTAGAAAGAAGCAGAAGCTACAAATACCTTGGCATCTGGCCACAGGAGCGATGGTCGCATCACCTGCACCTGAACACCCTGAAAGCTAGGTTGGGGTCTCTACTCGCATCAGTCCTATCACTGGCTTCAAAACTACAAAGCCCAATCTGGAGTCCACTCCTTACAGTGATCAAAGCAAAATTCCTGCCTAGCCCTGACATACGGTTCGGAAGTATGTCCAGGTAAACTAAACGTCTTCATGAACATTGCACAGAGCAAAGTCTTTTGCCTTCTCTCCCCCCTTCCATACAGCTCCTCTCCAGCGCAGAATAGGTTGGAATTCGGATTACTAGACCAAACGTTAGCACAAGACGGGGCATTGCTCAAATATGCCTCCATGTTAAGACAGGGCCAACCAAACACATTAAAGGCACTGATTTGGGAGGAAATCAGCACAAACCAGGTGGAAGCCTCAAATCCATGGCCAAAGAGAATCGCCTCCTTCATAAAGCATCTGCAGGCAGAAGAGCTATGGCAAAAGTCTTTACCCCATAAAAACTTCAAGCAATTACTAAACAAACAAATCAAGATGCTCTCCTGGAGCAAGGACAAAGATAAGTTTAGAAATCGATCACACTCTTGGATGACAATTAACACATATAAGGCTCCGACAGCACAGCTTTACATGGCAGAAATATTAAAAACATCACTAAAAATAAAGGTGCTATACGCCAGACTCGGACTTCTACCTTCATTGGAGGCCCCACCTAAATGGCTTAGACCCACAAATAGCAGAAGATGCAGACTTTGCGCACATCACCGGGAAGACTACATACACATCCTCTGTATTTGCCCTGCTCTGCTACCCTGGAGAAAGCTTTATCTGGAAAACATCTTCGATGCGAATAGTATCAGAACATGCCGGCAGGCTATCCTGTTTAGTCTGAAAGGGTTGACTCCGCAACACATGGCCTGTTTTGCAAAATTTATTTTAAAAACTGAACAAGCTACAAAAACCCATGATAAAACAAGCCTTCAGCTGGCATAGGGAATTACCACTGTCAGCTCCGGGTTTGAGAGCAATGGCCGCAGCATCTCCATCAATTGCACTTTGTATACCCCACCTGTGGATTGGAAAACGTATATTTTATTAGTAAAAAAATGGTTTCTGATGTTTATTACCTAGAGCCCCTTTAGGCAGGTCTAATTTACCAGTCAGTGACTCAGTACTGATCTAGTAAGCATGACTATGCATCTCAAGACGATCAACACGTGAATAAGGCTAATCTGGCCAAATAATTGTAAAGAAAGCAGGATTGTATTAATGGTTTTACAGTGTTTTTAACGTCTCCTTTTGTATGGTAATTGCAATGATTTTAATTAATTATGCAATAAAGTATAAACGAAACTAAACCAAACCTCAACTCTCCGCACAGGTATGACAGAGATGAAGAGCCCGCTGACATTTACAGCGCTGTATGTGAAGGCTGCCTTGCATGTGCTCCTGGGCCCTGCACTGTCAATCACACTGCACGTGTGCATGTATCCCTGACACAGCCTGAAAGAAGGGACGGGTGGGGGATGGTGGTTGGCATGAACGATGAAAATGGACTTACAGCGCAAAAAAACGACCCCACAGAGCTCCAGCCCACAGGGGAATTGCCTGTTACAAGTGTGTGGCCTGTCTGGCTTTGCTAGTCATTCGCTGGGAACCCGATAACTTGCCAGTGTCTCAGTGCCCAGAAATATAGCAGTAGCTGTAGCAGTTCCGTGATAAGATTTGAAGCAAGAAGACGAAGATGAAAGACAGGTTTATGTCTTTTATTTCATAGAATAGACAAACCCACGACCATGAAGCATCCAGCAAGCAGCCCCGCTACCAGTCCTCTTCAAACTGGATATCTAACTGGCTACCCGATGTTCCATAGAACACAATGACACATTTAGAACATGGTGACATAAGCGCACCAAGCAATTAAAGAGGAAATACATACTACATCACCTTCCCTCTTTAACACTTAACAAAACATCTAAAGGAAAAACAATAATAAGAGAAACAAAATAACACAGTTCAAAATACTGATACCAGTTGAAAAGTCTGAACTTGCTAATACAAATCAAAGTCTTTGATTTTGTTGGGAACCTTCACTTGTCGCACACCCATGGGTCTCGAACTTGAACACAAAGTACTTTGTAACGTACTCGCTGTTTGATTGAATGAAATACCTCCACTAGCTAATTGCTCATTTTCGTGTTGTGACAAACCAGAATTGTCAACGTCACACTTGACATTCTGACTGACATCTGTGGAAAGCATAGAATCTTCTGGATGCTTTACTTTACAAAATGTTGGATAAATGTGAGCCTGCAAATCAGAAATAGGAACCACGCTAGTTCGGTTCCACCATCCCTTTCCCCTGTAACAAAAGTGATGTTTTTGTGACTTTTTGTACTTTCACATGAGACATAAACTGTGTTTCCCCTTTTAGAAATTTGTTGGGTTTTTTAATCAAAACCCAATTAGTCACTTCTATTTTAGCCTTGCGTACATTATTTTTCTTATCATAAGAGTCTTTTTGTTTAATTTGCATGACCAGAGCATTCCTCTTAATAGTTTCATAATCTACAGTACTGTCAGAGTTTGCAGATGCTAATCCCAACCACTGAGGAATAAGTTTAGTTCTAGGATCTCTGCCTCATAGAACTCTGAAAGGAGAAAAATGAGTAGTGGAAGGAGGTGTTGTTACATATGCCCAAATCTTTTCTTTTAGAAAATTCTCTACATTAACATTCAATGAAATGGCAGTCTGAATACCTTCTTTGAGTATGCGATTGACTCGCTCTACTAAGCCATTAGAAGATGGACTATAGAGAGCAATGTTTAGGTGTGAAACATCCAACTCTGTCAAGAATGTGTTCATTTCTTTTGAGACAAAATGCACTCCATTGTCTGTGACAATGTAGTGTGGAGGACCTTCAATTTGAAATATTCTCTTTAAAAAATCTATAGCTGACTTTGTACTGGGTGATTCAACAAAATCCTAATGGATCCATTTAGAAAAGTAATCTACTAAGACAATTAAGTAACGTTGTTGTCTGGGTAGGATAAGTAAAGGGCCAGAGTAATCTAAAGCCAATTTTACCCACAGGGACTCAGGCATTTCTACAGGAAATAAAGGTTTGTGTGTGTTTTTTCAATGTTTGTCCGATACAATACACTGAGGACAAAGTTCAATAAAATGGGAAACTGCTCTGTCTATACCTAGCCACCAAAAATGTTGCTTAAGTTTCTTGACAGTGGCTGAAACCCCTAAATGTCCTTTATGTGCCATTGAACACAAACGTTTTCTTACCGCAGTAGTTGGTACAATTAAATCTTTGTGTACACATACTTGATTTTCACAAGACAATTCGGATGCCACTTGTGCAAAATATTTGCGCTCACCTGAAAGAGATTTATCTTGAGGTCAACCAACATTTATGAAATTAAGTACTTTTTTTAATACTTCATCCTTTTCCATAGCCTCCAACCACTCTAGTTCAGAAATAATACCTGCACAATTTGATATGGCATCAACAAATGCTACGACACATTCATTGAAACTCTCATTGTGACCTTCCCTGAGAGGTAAACGAGACAAACAGTCTGCTCTGAAGTTCCTCCCCCCTTGTATATACGTGATTTTAAAATTGTACTCTTGCAATTTGGATAAAAGTCTAACTAATCTTGCCAAAGCTTTACCCAATCCACTCCCATCAAGAAGAAAAACAAGGGGCTTATGATCAGTAAATAAGTCAAATGATGTCCCCCAAACACAAGTTTTGAACTTCTCTAACGCCCAAGAACATGCAAGAGCTTCTTGTTCAATGGTACTGTATTTTCACTCAGAGACCTGGAAGCAAAAGCTACTGTATTCTCTTTATTATGAGCCCATTGTCCAAACACAGCTCCCAGCCCCTTTAAACTGGCATCCACGGATATGAATGACTTATGCTGGGGTTGATAAGGTTGCAACATGGGTGCATTAATGACTAGCTCCTTCACCTCTTCAAAAGCTTTGTCTATTTGCGTGGACCATTCAAATTTAACACCTTTTTTAAGCAAAGATCTTAATGGTTGCACTAAACTGGCATATCCCGGAACAAAACGTGCATAATAATCACAAAGCCCAAAAAATGATTTGAGTGACTCATTGTCTGTAGGTGGAGGTGCCAACTTGATAGCAGCTAAATTGCAAGCCTTTGGGGTTTAGTACCCTTATTAGTAATAGTGTGACCTAAATACTCAACCTTCTGCGGCATAAACTTGCACTTACTCAATTTTACTGTCATACCACACTTCATCAGGATACCAAAAACTTTTTGTAACTTTGCGACGTGTTCCTCAACTGTTTCTGTGAACACCAGAATGTCATCCTGGAAAGCTTGAATTTGTGGTTCATAGCCAAACAAAGTATCCATAAGTCTTTGCAAAACATTGTCAGCAGACGCCAGACCAAACAGCAGCCTTAAATTAAATATTTGTATGCACCAAATTGCGTCACAAAATTAGTTAATGCTTGAGATTCTTCACTCAAAGGGATCTGGTGATACGCAGAATGCTAATCTATAGTAGAAAAGTATTTTGCTTTGACGATATTGGCCACCATCTCCTGAATATGTGGTAACGGGTGACAGTCTACCAGTATATTTTGATTCAATTATCTGAGGTCAACACACAACCTTAACTCTCCAGAATGTTTCTTGGTCAAAACAATTGGAGAAACCCATTCTGAAGAATCAGTGGGGACAATGACCTTCTCCTGAACCAACCTGTCTAAAAGTTTTCCTAGGTCAGCTCTGGCACTTAAGGGAACAGGCCTCACTTTATGTACAATCGATATAGCATCCTTTTTTTAACTTATTACATGCTGAAACCCCTTTACATTGCCATTGGTGTACCTGAATACAGCTGAAAATAATTTCTCCATCAATAAATCTATAATATTACTGTCTGATGATAAACAGCAAATAGGCATATCTCCAAGAGCAATAGGTTTGATGTGTCCAGGACGTAGGTGAATGCCAAGTCTCGCTAAATCTTTCCACCCAACAATGTCACGACCTTTAACAGCTACATACATTTTTGTTACAGTTTCCCTCCCTAAATATTCCAAAGTCGAATTGAAATAACCTAATAAATCCACATCTTGTTCACCAAAAGCTTTTGGAGTTATATCAGGTAAAATGAGACGCATATCAGTAGGCCAAAATTTACAGAATTTTGTATCACCTAAAATCGTTATTGGAGCCCCAGAATCTGAATTAATGGTGAGAGCATTACCAGCAACAATTGCTTGGCAAAAAGGTCCCTTGATTATTTTGTCAGAACCCAAATCAAACGGATTTGATTCACCAGTCTCAATGGTTAACAAGACATTAGAAAATCTATCAATGCAGTCTCGGACATCATCATCCTTGTCATTAATGTTCACATTACTAATCCTCCTCTTGTTACTATTTACCTGAGGAACCCTTACATACTACTTGGAAATGACCAAGTTTCCGACAACGTAAAAAAATGTTTCCCAATGCAGGACATGAGGGATAGTTTACATGATTCTTTGAACCACATCTGTAGCACACAATAGTACCCCTCTTCACTTTAGAATTTTTGTTAATCGCGCAAATAGAGGTATCATCAGTAACTAGATTAACTGGTGAAGACCTTCCTGGTTACTGCCACTAAGTGCATTCTGATTGGAGAGCACTCGTGTTGTTAAAATAGATCTCTCTATGGCTCTGGCAATGTCTATTGTCTCCAATAAGGTAGGATTCCTGCAGGTCAACAGACGTTCTTGCACTTTCTTCGAATAGCAATTGAAAACAAACTGGTCTCTGATTTAAATGTCCACGTTATTTTCGAACTCGCATCTGGACACCAATACTCTTAAAGTAGCAATATACTCCTCCACTGATTCATCACTGGCAGTGGCGGTCGGCAGCTTTAGGAGAGAGGGGGCAGGCGGGAAGCACACACACACTCATTCTTTCACACACACTCACATCCATTAACAGTTATGAGTGTTCATAACATTCAAACATGCACGCACGCACCAAACATTAATTTTAAAAGATCACACACACAGACACACACACTTACCTTCAGCCTCTGATGTCCCAGGAGGGTTGGGACTGCTGCCTTCCCTCATTGGCTGACCTTGGATCAGCCAATGAGGGAAGGCAGCAGTCCCAGCCTCGTCACAGAGTGGGATGGGGTCAGTGAGACTGCTGACCCCACCCCATTCTATGACGAGGTGTCACTGATTGACACTCGCCCTGGGTGCTTCAGGGCTTAAACCTGAAGCGCCCAGGTCAAAGTGAATGAGTGACGCTTTTCTCGTCACCCTGGAGAGGGCCTCGAGGCACCTTTGCTGAGCCGAGGAGGTCACACCAATAGGAGCTGTAACCTCCTCAGCCCAGCAAAGTTCAGCTCAGGCAGCCAGGAGTCTGCACAAGTCACACATGTCTGCTCCTGGCTGCCTGACCTGAACATGAAGATTGTCTGTCAGGCTGACTTTTGTTCAGTCTGACAGACACTCTTCATGAGGGGTGAAAGGTGGGGGGGCGTGGCCCCTCCGCCCAAAAGGACGGGCCGCGCCGCGCCTGATCATTGGCTTGCTTGGACTTGAAAAAGGTATGTCTTTCCAATAAAACGCTGGGTTCTTCTGTTTATTGTTTGCCCATATGAGTTTTTGCCTCCAGATAAACATTCCACACAATCCCATCATCGGCTGGCCTTGGTATAACTGGTAAGTTGTCAAACACCCTTTGTCCAGCAACACCTAGATGATTGAATAATAATGCCATTTTCCTTGCAGGCAAATAGTCAGTGGCATCAATGGCTGTCAGGTAATTTACAAATATTCACAGCCATTCCTTCCACTTAATTTCAGGTTTGCCTGCCTGCTGCAGAAATGGTGGTGGTTGCATTGCTCCTTGCACTGTAGCCATGGATAAAAATAGAGGCAGAATGGAAAAAATATTGGGGGTGATTCTGACTGCGGCGGTCGGCGGTCGCCGCCCGCCAAGCGGTTCCCGCCGAAAGACCGCTCCACGGTCAAAAGACCGCGGCGGTCATTCTGGCTTTCCCGCGGGGCCGGCGGGCGACCGCCAGAAGACCGCCGGCCGGCCCAGCGGGAAAGCCCCGTCAACAAGGAAGCCGGCTCAGAATTGAGCCAGCGGAGTTGAAGGGGTGCGACGGGTACAGTGGCACCCGTCGCGATTTTCACTGTCTGCAAAGCAGACAGTGAAAATCTTTGTGGGGCCCTCTTACGGGGGCCCCTCGACACCCCATACCGCCATCCTGTTCCTGGCGGGCGAACCGCCAGGAACAGGATGGCGGTATGGGGTGTCAGAATCCCCATGGCGGCGCAGCAAGCTGCGCCGCCATGGCGGATTCCCATGGGCAGCGGAAAGTCGGCGGTACACCGCCGGCTTTCCGCTTCTGGCCGCGGCTGTACCGCCGCGGTCAGAATGCCCGGCGGAGCACCGCCAGCCTGTTGGCTGTGCTACCGCCAACCTCCGCCCTGGCGGTAATTACCGCCAGGGTCAGAATGACCCCCATTGTGTCAAAACAACGATTTCCATAGGTTGACAAATTGTAATTGCAATTTCAAGAAGTCCAAAGCTTTAATAGCTTTAGTAATGATGCTAACTGACAGGAAACAAAGTTGCTTCAAAGTGTTGGAAAGCAGTGCTAAATGAGCGCTGAAGATCCTTCATTCAAAAGTGAACTCAGTGCGTCCCTAGTTGCTAGGAAGGGTTACCATGAAGCAGAAATATGCGCGTCCCTAGTTGCTAGGAAACGTTGCCATGAAGCTTCCAGCAAGCCGTGAAGTCTTTAACACGCTTAATCAAACGTAAACAACAGCGCGTTGCTGGGCAACGAGGCCTCGCGCACTAGGAACACGCACATGAAAATAAATGCTTTATTTTGTTGAAGTCCAAACAGAGGGAAAAATTATCAAAATAGCGTCACCGCTTTTTCAGCTCTCCCAAAACAGGAGACGTTTCTTCGTCAATGGGTTCAAATACAAACTTCACCCCACTCCTGGTAACAAAAATGTAGCAGTTCTGTGATATGATTAAAAGCAAGAAGACGAAGATGAAAGACAGGTTTATGTTTTTATTTCATAGGGTAGACGAACCCACGACCGTGAAGCATCCAGCAAGCAGCCCAGCTACCAGTCCTCTTCAAACTGGATATCTAACTGACACATTTAGAACATGTTGACATAAGCTCACCAAACAATTAAAGAGGAAAAACATACTACAGTAGCCTAGGCCTGGTCATTTGCGAAGATGCTTGTGCCCGCTTGTTTGCCAGTGTACTGATGCCCGGGAATATTTCGGGACCTCAACAATTTGCTTCTATGGAATGTGCACTCGTTTGCCACTTTGTTAATGCACACTAATTTCTAAACATACTTGCCATACCACACGAATAAACCAGTGTTGTGTGTTTTCTAGCATTTGGCGGTGTATGGATTTGTCAACCACCAACAGTACATTCATTTGGCAGTATTTGGCAGTGCCAATAACTTGCTTGTCAATAGTCTGGTGTTACATCTGCTTGCCAATATTTCAGCGGTCATTTATTTGTCGGCCTTCTTGAGTACATTATTTCGCCAGTATTTTATGTGCACATGAATTTATCAGTGGTAGGGGGTGCCAACGTTTTAGTGCCTATAAATGTGCTAATATTCTGGAGCCTATCAATTTGCATATATTCTGACATCTATACCTTTGCCATTTTTCCTGCTGCAAATTGATTTGTCAGTATTGCAGGAGTCCAGTTATTTTTCAATATTTGGGTGCCTTTGAGTTTGCTAGTATCCCTGATTCCCTTTATATTCTAGGGTGGCCACTGATTTGCCTGCGTCCATCAATTTGGCAGTAGCTTGGTGCCAATGCCTCTGCTAGTATTTGTGAGCCCCAGAGCTTATTTCAGCATAACAATATCCTAAATACTATCTGGCCTCCTGATCTCACTCGTCCAACACCTTCCTCCTTCCTGCCTCGTGATCCAGGCTTGAGCTGGGCTCTACTGTTTCACCAATTATTGCCAACTGAATACTTCTGCCTTTTCCCAGGAGTAATCAGACCAGGAAAGATATGTGCAGATTTACTTTCCTAACATTAATGAGAGAGTGGTTGATGTAGGATTGAATAAATGTGACCAGCGTTAAGGTACAGATCTTTTATGTGATGCCAACGATTAATCAGTCTACACGAGTTTTGTGCAAGGGTTGGACAATATTGGGGCGCTTTCCATAATTTCTCTTTGGCTTCCTAGGAATTTGGCCACGATATAGGAGGTGCTGAATACCAAGTTATTAGCTGTGTTGGGCTGGCAACATGGGAAACCAGACACGAGAACTGATTAATGCCTGGTTTACGAGCTGGCCTTAAGGGACTGTGAATGACCGGGCATCTATTTCCCCTGCACAGAAGAGCTGGGAACTAAAATGGGAGAGGAAAAGACCGGGGTTGCCATAACAGGTTTGCACAATAGTTGCTTGTTTTCACAAAGTGAAGTCCAGACCTTCACCGGCTTCCTGAGAAGAAGAGATGTACTGGGGGGAAGTGAAGTAAACAAAGGAGCAGCATTTCTTGCTTCGGGATATTATGACCATTTCCTAATGCTAATAATTGGATCCACAGCAGATGTATTGTACAGGAAGTTCGTCGAATGATACAGAATACAAGCTCTGCCGGACAGCCCAGCCTTCTGGGAATTTGGTAGAGCACAGTGACATGTTGCATGCACACATGCAGGTTTTAGGTGGTTCTACCATGTATGTAGGGGTGCCTAGACATAAATGCGGCATGTGAGTGAACGGCGTGCAGCACAAATGAAGGGAAATAACTCTTCTTGATGATATTGAAAAAAAACAATACATAATTGAATTTAAATAAATCAGTGACGTGAGTTATTAGTCAAAGTCAAAGTCTTAACCATTGCTACAGAAATAGTGACACATGATCTGAGGACAGAGGATTAGACTTGGGTACCCACAAACATTTCCTAAGGTGACATAAAGGATGTTTTTTGTGGCATGACAAAGGGCCACAGTGATGTTACAAGTAACAAAATCAACAGGATAAGTTAACCTGGGTTAAACACTGACTGAAGCAAACTAAATTAAAAACAAGCATTTGCAATGCACTAGGGTCTCGCATTTGTCCGAGTTACAGCTATTACCAGTTGTAAACTCCCAACCGGATTTTTCTTGCCACGTTGCTACAGTTCACTCGTAATGAAACCTATCGGCAAAACTACAATTATGTGCGTAACCGGCAAAAGTGCAATTCACTATGTAACAGGGTCGATATTATGCAAAGCACTCGACTTCTGGCAAGCGAGATCACGCTGCCAAAATAGAGAAAAAGTAGTCCACAAACCTGACGGGAAACAGCGAGCCATGCATGTTTTCTGTACTTGGTCGCTGAGCTTGAGGAGGGCTAACCACCGGAAAACGCATGACGTATGCGTGCCTTCCACTAATGAGAGCAAGCAGAATTTAACAGGCAAGCCCACGGACCAATGAAAGACACTGACGTGACGTGGACGGGGCTCTGAGCCCTTTTCTAACTCCTAAGGCGTCTCGCAAGCGACACGCATGCGCAAGTGCATGCGACGAAGGCTTGACCCTAAAAAAGATTGAAGGAAGAGAAAAAAAAGAAAATTTTAATAAGAAGTATGTGAGAGGTTAGCCCGTCATGTGATGTATTCCTTAAGCACTAGTGACGCTCCACATTGTTCCAGGGTGGATTGTGTTTTAAAGGGCATTCTCGAGGTCATTGCCAGGAGTGGGTTTAATGATTCGGGGCCTGGTATAGAGTTTGGTGGGCGGATTCGTCACAAAGGTGACGGATGTCCTGTCCCACGTATTACAAGTGCATTATATCCAGTGCCACTTGTTATACGGCGGACTGGATATCCGTCACATGTGTGAGGGGGGTAGCCCGTCTGCAGAACTCTAAATCAGGCCCTTAGTAGCAAGTGGTGCCTTTGTTAAATAGATGCCACCTTCCGCACTGGTCCAAACTGCCTCGGCTTCAAAGACAACAACTGAAGAGAGCTTAGTGAGTTGTCTGTGAAATAAAGAGCTTAAAACAAACAAAGCACAACGTCAACAATAACCCATCGAATTGCTGATAAGACGGGATGTTTCAAATACCACTTCAGATTTTGGCGTGGGGTTCAAACCAAAAGACCAGGCCTGGTTGAAAGCGTCCTAAGTGAGATGAGAGCACTTGTGCCTTGACAAGATGGGGACGCCTCGCCCATCAGAATCCCCCAGTTTGTAATGTGCACGCGCAGCACAGTGATCCTCAAAGGAGTGGCTGGTTTGCTCTCCCATCAGGACCACATGAAAATATCCTCCCAAGGACACTGTGTACATCTGACCATAGCAACCAGACTGCAGGGAGGAGGGAGAATTAAAGACCCACTGCGTTTATTCATGCAGTGCACATGTGCACCAGAATTCATCTTCACTGCAGCAGTAAATGCTGCTGTAAGGTGGATGCTCCTAAGCTCTCATGGCGCCTATAGGGGCCATGAGGCTACACGTCATGTGAGATGCCTTCAGGCAGCCCTGGCTCTTAGGCTAACATCGCTTCACCAGGTGGCAACTGTGAGGCTCTGTTTAGATACTTATTGGTGAAAGTACAAAGCAAAGAATGCAATTGGTCGTAAGCTAGAAAGCATGAATGTGTTCAAGGTCCACTTGGTAAATGTTTGTGGACATATACTAATAATGACAAAATCCCAGAGGGTAGTGGAAAAAAGTACAAATGTGCATCAAGTCACAATGCACCAGAGTGATGCATTGCAAATGCTTGTGTCCAACTGCAGTTCAATTACAAAATCGTATTCTAGAGTCAACCAATGGGGTTGGGATCACTGACAGAATATCAGAAACAAAAATAACGCATGGACAGAATATCATATTCAAAATTACGAGGACCAAAATTTCGAGAAGGGAAGTGCACATAGGTAAGTATAGATTCACTATTCTTAAATCCACATCTGCATACCTTGAACATATACATATTGTAGGGCTTGGCACATTGCTGCTGCTCAACTTTGCTGACATGAAGACTTGGCTAAAATGTACATTGATTTTATTGGTCCTTCCACCTTCTGTCATTATTCACATAACAAATAAGCTTATGACAGCATTACCAGAGCTCTCAGGTTTCCCTCGACCATTCAATGTCCTGCTTTTGTACTAGGATGTGCAAGACCACAAGCCAGGGCCTTGTTTTTCCCTTGGTTTCAAGAGGTATCCAAGGAGGATCCAAGGAGGAGTCAAGGAACTGCTGAGCAGTCAAAAATAATAATTGGACAATTTTTGCCCATGAGGGGTCCCTAATGGACCCCTCCACGTATTGTATCGGATCAGGATACCTGTATCCAGACCCCTTACATGTTTTTACACAGTTTTTCCCCACCCCCAACCAATGCAAGAAACAAAATGGCAGCCACAACTTTTGTGTCAGGTTGCAGACAGCCGATCGGGGCCTTGCTTTTCCTCCAGATTCGGATCCGAGAAGGATCCGTGCCTCTAGGTATACACATTTTTACCTTTAATAACTCCAAAACTACTGAACATGTTTACACTAAATAACAAAAATCATGGTTTCTGGACCAAAAGTTACCTTTCTGCCAAATTTGTTGTAATACGTTCCAGCGGTTCGGGCTGTCGTTGTGTTCAAAATCCCAATGGGAATTAACATGGGAAACACCCTTTTTTACCCCTCCTAATTTTTCTCAGCCCCTGCTTAACGGATCACCCTGAAACTTTCCATGTACAACAAGATCCTTGGGCACTCTTTTTTAAAAAAAATGTGATAAAGATTCATCAAACAGCGCCAAAGATATAGCCAAGTCAAAAAATACTTTTTCAATGAAAACTAAGTCCTAACTATAACTACCTAAAGGTACAGTGTATATATACATATATAAACATACACATATATAGCCTACTTGCAGTTGCCAGTAGGTAGTTGTAGTTAGGACCTTCCATAGGAAAAGCGTTTATTGTTTTCCTAATAACTTTGGTGCTGTTTGATGAATCTTCATGAAATTTTCAAAACTAATTTGCCACTCACTTCAGCTGTTGTCTTGGAAGTTTCAGGGTGATTTGTCAAGAAGTTTGACCAGCAGTGTTCCAAAATGTGGTCAGAGTGTGAAGGGGTGCCACACACCGTGAGGTATGGCGAACCTGGTAACCAGATTGCGCCACATTGACAAGACACCAGGCTTCCAGTTCTGTGCTTTTCTGTTATGAATCATGGTCATCATGTGCAATCCAATTTGTTTAATCGTGTCAGGCTAAAGCTATACTGCCAGGATGCATTAAGTTGTTATTTAAAATCCCAGGCTGGAAAAATTGTGTTCCACCAAAGGTTTGGCAGGTAGAAAGCATGAGAGAGAAGTGGAGTCAGGGAGGAGGACGTGACGTGGTTTAGACTGAGGTCAAGTCACAAAGGGTGAGGTGATGTCCCAAGTGGTTACATGATCTCTCAAAGGGAAATAATATGTCTGTGGTCAGTTGGACCAGGGAACAGACAATATCAGAAAATAAATGAAACAAGATCTGACCGACGCCCGCATCTATTGTCAAAAATACATTAGACATTTTTTGAAAATCTGCTGATTTTTTGAAAGTCCAAGACTTTCTTTGCAGCCCATGATCCGTATTATGGCTGCCCCCTTCTTCAGCACAGAGCCTGGCAGCCGCCAGAATGTACTAGCAGTGTCTCCCCAAGGACATTTCAGAAAATATTTTTCGAATCTCACATAACAAGCCCGGGAACTTGGCAGTCCTTGTGTTTTCTCTCACTCTTCTGAAAGCGGCCGTTCCACCCCATCTGACAACCCCCGGAGATTCCTTTTATATCCAAGATTGTACAACAAAAATAATAATATTGTGTTCACTTGTCAATCAGTGCAAGTAAGGAGGAAGGGGGTGAGGCGGAGAGAGACATACACACCGCAGGGGAAAGAGGAATCGGTATTTCCAAGGGAGATGATTAGTGGGGAGATGGATTGTTAATGGCGAGAGAGATGGTTAGTAAGCAGAGAGAGGGGACTGCTGGAGAGAGGAGACACAGGTCCTTATTGGAAGAGAGACGTGATTAGTAGGAAGAGTGGTGACTGCGAAAGCGAGAGGTGCTTGTGGAGAGAGATGTAGTGAGTGTGAGATAGTGGTTGCCGGAGTGAGCCACCACCTGTAGCCACTTCCATCAGTGTGCCCAGTACACCAACCTCCATAGAACTGCGAGGCCACTCTGGGAGGGTAGGGGCAGGGGTGAGGCATTGAGGCCAGAGAAATACTGAGGGACCAGGCTGACGGGAGCAGATAAGTCACTGTCTATCACAGCACTGAAGGAGATCATTCACTGCCCCAGAAGTCACCACTCAGCGCACAGGGGCCTATGCTCCAGGCTGGCTGGTTGACGGATCGGGGGCATTGGGTCATTGCTTGCTCTGCATCTTGCTTAGCTGGCACTGTGAGACTTTGCAGCCTTGCTTCACACCAAATAGAAAATAACCCTTTCTCAGTAAACAGTTTACAAAGTAATTCTTCACCAAAAAAGGACGATCTTATATTGCGACTTCAAGCAAAAACAACTTTGGAAGGCACTTCAGCCCTCTGCCCCCCGGGAGTGGTGGGGAACTTGGGGGAATTTGTTCCTTCAGTCAGCCAGAGCAGTCTAATGATTGTAGATCCAAAGGCCCGTATTTATACTTTTTTTGCGCCGCATTTGCGTCGTTTTTTGACGCAAAAACGCGCAAACTTGCAAAATGCCATTGTATTTTGTAGGTTTGCGCTGTTTTGCGTCAAAAAGCGGCGCAAATGCGGCGCTAAAAAAAGTATAAATACGGGCAAAATGTTCTAGGCCTGAAAACCCAGACCCTCTTATTACTGGTTGCGCATCCGTACCCAAAAGAACCACCAGTGGAAAAGGGCAGGACCTGCATGCAGGGACACAGCCCCCCTCCCGCAGTCCTCTTCAGCACCACAGGGGAGCAGAAAATGCCCGCCCCCACCGAGAGGCCACAGCCTCCTCACCGCCTCAGGTGCCCTATGAACCCCCTATCCCACACCCGCTCCCCCATAGATATTTAGCACACCCTGAAAGCAGAGGGTGAATATCACCAATACACTCCCTGCGTCAGGGGAAATCTGATTTAAATGACCTGGTAATTCCAAGCCCTGACATTATTCCCCAGTCCAGAGAGTTTAACTTGTGATCCTCATTAACTGGGGGGGGGGGGGGGGCTAGCAGGGGTGGAAGGATGCCAGCCGAAATTGTTAACTACAGCCACGATGTTTTCCTGTGGAACTAAGAGGGATTTTGCAAAAGGGCCCTCCATCTTTTCTTCAAACAGGATCAAACATGGGTAGTTTTGGCTTTACACGGTGTGTCTAGTGCCATAACATTTATGCATTGGATTGAAGTTTGCAGCTTGACATTTTACTGTCTACTTTTCAGGTCTGGCACAGAGGTGCATAAGATTTAAATGAGTTAGCTAAGCTAAGCTGCCTTCCTTTCAGCCACGGTGCGCCCTAACACTTGTCAATGGGAGAATATTTGTCAGATAGTGATGCACTAGAAAACGTCACATGTTCTTCTATTACCTCTTCAGGACTCCCAGACAAGCCCTCGCCAGCAAATCTTCAGAAGACGCCTAAAACTCAAACCATTACATCTTCCAAAGGCCCTTCCAAACTACGACCGTTACATCTTCAAAAAAAACCTCCAAACTCCGACCATTATATCTTAGTGAGACCGCACCAAGCTCTAACCATTACATTTTTTAGAGATCCTGCCGTGCTCCAACCACTACATTTTGGGGACCCCTCTCCAAGCATCATATCTTCCGAAGACCACACCAAACTCAGACCATTGCATCTTCTAGAGACCATGCAAAGCTCAGACCATTGCATCTTCTGGTGACCACAGCAAGATCAGACCATTGCATTTTCTGCAGACAAAGCAAGCTCCGACCATTAAAATTTTGAGAGACCATTCCAAGCTCCTACTTGGGAAGCCCCACCAAGTTCCAACCAACACACTTTTTTGGAGATCCGTCCAAACTCCAGCCGTTAACCTACCACTGATCTTCATTGTCAACGAAGAGGTTGCCGAAACGTATAGCTTTCAAATCTTATCAATGTACCTGCTCCGGATGACATTGATAAACCATATCTGGACAGACATTAAGATAACTTTCTTTCTGCATTTTCTGAAATAACCAATCCTCTTATAAACCTGAACCACCCGGTACACTTCTACAACAGAGGTTCAGGATTTCAGTGGTTACCCACTTGTGCAGCTTAAGCACCTTACATAATAATTGAATTTGCAAAGTCCTGCTTAAATATTGATAAAATGAGGATGACATCGATGTGCACTGTGACCCTTTTCACACCTTTTGTTTTTAGTCTGTATTTTTCTGTTTTTTAGATTCAGCAATATGGGCACACATTTTCTCTGACGAGCTACTGTGTTGCACTGTTGCTTTATATGTAAACATAACTGTGGTGCGAAGAGAGGAGAAAGTGACAGGCATTGTTATATATGTTTTTAAACATGGAGGACTGAGTGCCAAAGTAAACTTACAAAACATTTATGAAAGCCTTGACCTTTAGTAAAAGAAAGGATCAGGTCTCAAGCACTGAAATATGTTAGCCAAGCACTAATCTAAGAGGGTGGATATGTAAACAAACAGAGAGAAATATTCAAACTGGAATACCAAGTTGTTGATGGATCATGATGCGATCACAAATGGGACGTGGCCGTATTGTATTAAAGACAGTGAATCATATAACATGTTTGTTTTGAATCAACATGTTGAAACTGCATGTCACCTTCATTAATGGCTGTAGGATAGTCAAATCCTCTTGATCTGTGTATTCCCTTGAGATGCTGAAACGTGAACTACAAAGCCTTCTACAGATGACACTTTAGTGTAAATCATATCTTACTTTGTTGAAGAAGGATTAATGAAGTGTTTTTAACTTATTTTTTAAATGTAAGTACCAAATAGTATGCATTTGTTTACTAAATTTCAAATTTTGCAAACAAATGCATACTATTTTGTGAATATTTCTATCTAATTTCCAGCGGCCGTCACCACAAATCTCAAGGGGAAGGGCGGGTGGGGGACCAATAAATAATAGAAAAAATAATAATAATAACAAAAAATAAATAAATGTACCTTTCCTGATGCCGCCGGCCGCTTCACACTCCTCTTCTGATGGTAACTCAGGATTCTCTGGGACACCAGCACAAGCTCCCCACACAATCCTGGTGCTGCTCTCGTGCTATACCTAGCATGAAAGCTGTGCCAGGATTGGTCTGAGTGACTTGGTCTGACACTCGGACACTGCAGTTTCTCCAACCCCGCTGTGCAACACAGCCGGGTTGGAGAAACCTAAGTGCACCTGTCAGTTTGGACGGTCTAAGACATCCAGCCAAACTGACATGCGCACACAGGGCCTGATTTAAACTTTTTTAGCGCCGCATTTGTGTCATTTTTTAACACAAAAGCAGCACAAACTTTCAAAATATAATTGAATTTTGTAAGTTTGTGCCACTTTTGCGTCACAAAATGACGCAAATGCAGTTCTAAAAAAGTATAAATCAGGCCCTAAGTGCACTAACTCCACTTCCCCTCCAACCTCCTCCATTGGACCAGTATCATTTTATTTTTTAACCGCTGGCTCAGCCAGTAGGGCGACGCTTTACTGTTGCTTCATTTATACTGTTGTCTCTAGTGATCAATTATGGTATTATGAATCTACAAAAATATCTAAGGAATATCTTTAGAGTAATTCATAAAAGGACAAAATAGGTGCTGGACGGTGTTGTAATTTTATAGTAACAGTTGGCAGGATGACCAAAATGTACCAAATTGTAGAAGCCTTTTTTTAGTATGTTTTTTAGGTGTGGCTTTTCCAAGCATCCCGTTTTATATTTTTTTCGATCAAAGTCACTTTTATTTAGGTATAGCATAAAAGAGTGCCTAACACTTTGTATAATCTTTTTTTCAGTTTTATATAGAGTGAACTCGACTCAAAGGTATTGGAGCACTTTACATGAGCACCTGTTACATTAAACAAGGACACATCCATTTTTTTAGGCTGGGGTTAAGTCATTGGCCCAGAATCACAGGATTTTGAGCAGACTCAGAGACTCGAATCTGGTTCCCCAGTTCCAAAATCAGCAGCTCTTCTCTCTAAGCTCCTGGTTGCAAGATTGAGTCATAAAAGAGTTCAAAGGTATTTACTAACCAACCAAGCTCATGCATTCAACCATCCAGATGTGGAGCCACTCACAAGCAGTGAGTCGTTCATCGACCACAGCTATTCATCTATTAGTGCACCTCCTGACACGTACCAACGCTTACCCATGTATTCATACTTTTGTCCTTACACAATCATGCAGCTACCTACCCACATATATTCCATCTACTCACGCACGCTGATGCCTTCAACACTATACACCCTCCTGCATTCATGCATACACCCTTCTGCCCACACATATGCACCCATCTATTCACAGTCATATATCCATCCATCCTTCTGTTCAGATGCACCCATATACTCACTTTTTGATTCTTCCTTGTAAATACATCCATCCTACATATTTACCCACATCCATGCATTTACCTAGCTATCCTGTCATGAGCCTCTTTCACGGATGCATCCATCATCCACATTCACCTAGTCATACATCCATCCACCCACACACAAACATATATCCATTCCCCTACACATGCATGAAACTAGCTGCGCAATAATATACATCAGTCTACCAATGTGTACACCGCCGATGCACTCACAGCCATTAACCTGTTTATCCAAGTGCTCCCACAAAAACATGAAGCTATTAGGCCTTCCATAAATCCATTGACTATCCACCAGTGTCTGCATCTGTCCGGAAGCGTTTTGTATGACTGCATCTGTGTTCTTGTGTATACCTTCCTCATGACAATGATTGTGTGTCTATGGGTGCCTATATGTGTGTTTCTGTTTGTGCATCCAAGAATATCACTCACCAACACAAAACACATAAACCTAACATAAGCCAGACCTATTGACTTTATCTGTGCTTGTTAGGTTTAGCTTAAAGAATGCATCTTATTGCATTTATTCATGCCAGTAACATGTGGAATTGTTGGCTTAGTCATCGGTTAAGGTATTACAACATTATGCAATAAAAATGGAGTTTAGCTGTCGCAGTGCCATAATCTGGCATTTAATGCTTTCATTGGTGGGACTTGGAGAAGGAATATAAACCTGTAACTGCCTTGTTTTGTCTTCATATGTGCATGACTGCATGTTGTTCCTCTATATGTTAGGTGACTGGACGCTTTCACTAATCTCAATGATTGTGCATGTTGTTGTGTATTCTGGGGATGTCTCCTGGATGGTAAATAGGCGTGTTCCCTCTGCCCTGATTGCCCAACTGCATGTGAGATTGGTATCTTAACTTCCATGTTTGGTCATTGCATCACACCAGTCTGGTGTGTGAGTAGAGGCCCAGGCCTATGCCTGACAATGAAAGGCACATGTCAAACGTATGTACATGTACAGTGGGCCTGTGACGTTTATGATCATTGGACTCTGTGTGTGTGTCTCTGAGTACTGGAGTATTGAAGCAGTGGGAACCATTTTGTATGGCTATAACTGTAGAATGGCACAAGATGGTGGGTAGGGATATCCTCCTCAGATATTGGAAGTGTATTGTCTGCATTCATAAGGCTGAACGGTGGAGACCCTGGCACTAAAATTAGGAGGATGGCTACAAGCCTACTTTCAGAAATTCCATAAAAACTGCATTACCAAGGATGACTAATTAATTCTTCCTAAGCACTAAAACTGGTTGATGGTACGAGTGAAGTGGGAGCCTTCAGTTTCTGCTGTTCAAGGTGAAGAAGTGTCTAGACCAGGCTTGACCTTTTTTTCCGTATCTGATAACTGCTCTAGGAAGGCTGATGATAGCCCGGTGCAGAAAGCTCACACTTAATGTTCATGTTGTAGGCACTCCTTCTAGAAGTGAAGCTCAATGCTCTCTGCTGTGGGAATCATGACTTTTCACAAAAGCTATGTCTGGAGACCAGCCTGAGAGGACCAACCAAAACGGTTCTGAAGCTGGAGACAGTGGATCCATGTTCCTTGTCTGGAAAATGTGTATAAATGTGGGATCCAAAACATTCCACGTTGTTCTAGTCCCAGGTTCTTCTCCATCAAGGAGGAGGGTGCTCCACAGATTACTTGAATGGCTGGTCTATATCTGACAGTCAATCCCCCAGAGGTGACAAAACAACACCTGAAGCTACTATTTTCCACTGGAGGAGTTGAGGGTCTGCCTAATAAGCACAGAAACCTGACTGACTGCTGAGATGGTTAAGTAGTGTGCCTGCCCAGTAGGAGGAGAGACTGTCTAGGAGGGGAGGCCTGAATACTTACAGGGAGGAGAACCCAGAGAAATTTGATGACCAAGAAGTGCTCCCTATTATTATTATTATTATTATTATTATTACTATTATTATTATTATTATTATTAATGCCACCCACAGAGTGCACTGTTACCTATGAAGGTGTCGTGGGGCTAACTACAGGAACCAAATTTACCATCTGGAGGGGATGTAGGTATAAATAGCCAAGTTAGCAAGTGCTAAGTTCTTTCCTAAACCTAAGTAGATTGTCAGTCTCATGCAGCTCAAAAGGAAGAGAATTCCATAAAATGGTTGCCTGGACTGAGAAAGCACTGTCTCCAGCCACTGCATTTTCAAAATCTAGGTATATTAAGAAGATTGACCCTAAAAGAGCGCAGCAGGAGGCGGGGCCAGCCAACATGGCGACAGGTCGTGGAGCCCAGAGGCTCCGCGACCGCGCGCGCCTATGGACCCCCTTTCGTTGCAGTCTGGGGTGAGCCGCGGGCCAAACGGGCACCCCGGAGATGCAGTGAGCCCAGGGAGTCGATCGGGTCCCACAGCACCCCAGAAGCTGGTTTCCGCCCTTTTTCCTGCAGGCGGCCTGGATTGTACCTTGACCGCAGGTGGAAAACGGGACAGCTGCGAACCGTGGGGAGTCCCCGGATGAGGTGAGGGGGCTCCCCAAGTGGGTTGAGCAGTGGAAGAAGGCAGAGACATGGCCGGGGGTGGGGAGCCCCATTGTTTAACACGAGCGGCCGCGCAAGTGGATAATCATGGCCGCATTTTAACTTTTATTTTCACTTTTATTTTCACTTTGTATTGTGGAGCAGTTTGGGAGGCCCCGGCGCAACACATCGGCTGGGAGCCACGAGGAGGACCTCGGCTGGGCAGGCTGAACACCCAGCCCCCCCATATGGACCCCCGGGGGGGAGGTGGTAGGCCCCCTGCAGCTTGATTGTTGGGGCTAATTTTTTTCTTTCCGGGGCCTGCCTGTCCTAGATGCTTGACCCTAAGATGGTGCCTGGTGTCCATCTACATAGAACGTTCCTGAAGCAGGCCAGCCATGAGTAGGTGTAGGAGGATTGATGCACCGGTCTCTACTCAGGGATTTGATTTTTGGTTCTGTATGTCCACCGGCTCTTTTTTTACAGTGAGAGCTATGTCCTAGCAAGCTTCAGTTGGAAACTAACCAAAGGAGCGGCGTTTAATAGGCACAAAGAGCACTGCAGTGAGTGAGATATGCCTCAGAAGAAACTGCAATCTACTAAGGTCTCTGATTTTTTCACGCCGGCCACAGGGAAGACTCCTGTGCCACAGAGACCCGGCAACATGGCGCTCTCTAAGGACGATCTTTTGGCCTCCCTCTGTACCTCTAAGGCGGAATTGCGAGAGGAGCTCACGGCAGATTTGAAGTCAGCGCTGGAGGCACTTCAATCCAACGTTACTAGCTGCATGACCTCTCTCCAGGCAGATGTTGATTTGGTGGGGACCCGCACGTTAGACCTTGAAACCCAGGTCCAAGAGATCAAACAACAAGTAAGCCCATTGGAGCAGGAAGTTTCGCAACTTAAATCGCAACTCTAGCTATCGATTTTCAAATGCGAGGACTTGGAAAATCACTCTCCACGAGACAACATTAGAGTGTGGGGGCTGGAGGAGGGCAGCGAGGGCCCAGCCTCGGAGGCGTTTGTGGTGGGTCTCTTCTCGCAGATTTTGGGTGCTGATCACCCCGAAGTGCAGATAGAAAGGTTACACAGGGTGGGGATTCGTCCCACCAGTGGAAATAAGAGACCCCGGGATGTTCTGGTGAAATTGAGTTCCTTTAAGGTTAGAGAGCGCATACTCAAGAGGGCAAGACGTCACGGAGTGGTGTCTTTTCAAGGTGCTCAATGCAGGTTGTTTCAGGACATTGCTCCAGCCACATTGCTACGACAACAGCGCTTTCGGGTGATTACGGATGAGTTTAATACGCGGAACATTCGGTACAGGTGGACATTTCCATTTGGCATTGCTTTTGAACTTAACAACAAGCCTTACCACTTTGTGGAATGCGGAGAGGCGGCGGCAGTGTTGAATCTCCAGGAGAAAGGTGGAGATAATGGCATCGTGAGGCTGGAGGAGGCGCGCCACGGGACACTTCCGTCATGTCTCTGGGAGGAGACGGTTGGAGAGTGTTGCGGAGGAGGAGGAGGGCTTCTAAGGAGTAGTTTGGGATCCTCTTAACCGTTTGCAGGGGCCTCAGGGGGGAGACATTATCTGCTTTCCGTGATGGGCAGTGTTGGTCTATTCTCCCGAGGGGACCGTGGTGATACCAGATAGGCTGGCAATCTGCTGGTGGACCAAACATTTTTGGGACGGTTCTCTTATTGCTCCTTCTAAGACAATGAAGGGAATCTTTTTTCCAGACGTCATGTAAGCTTCTGTCAGGGGTCTGTAGGGGGGTGGGGACGGATGGATATTCCTTCCAGATCATGAAGACTTTGCTGAGTTTTCTGCTGCCTTGTGAGAGACTTGTAGGCATTCTGATGTTATGTTTTGAGTTCTTCAATTTGTTGTTTGCTTATTGTTTTTTGTCCCAATTCCTTTTGGCAGAATGGTTGGGGGAGGGGGGGAGGAGGGGGGAATGGGGGTGAGAGAGGGGGCACTTGGTCTCAAGAAGACGTGATCGCTTAGAAGTACACATAAGCGAGCACCTCCTAGCTACTTTGGTATAATGGTACACTTTTTACCCTGGAATGTTAAGGGTTTGAACTCGCCCAATAAGCAATCACAATTACGGAAATTCTTTGATGATCACCAGTTTGATATAGTGGCATTGCAGGAAACACATCTCAAGAAAGGTGACGGCTATAGGTTGCAGCATAAATACTACCCGCAGATTTTTACGGCATCCGCGACAACAAAACACTGTGGAGTAGCCTTGATGTTCCATAGATCGATGCATTTTCAGCTCTCGTGGTTACATTTAGATAAAGGGGGCAGGTATTTGATGGTTAAGGGAACCTTGGGTGGACGGGTCTGTACGATAGCTATCCTTTATGCACCTAATAGTGGCCAATCATCGTTTCTCTTGCACTTTTTGGAAGTGTTGGGGGCTTTGTAGAGGGTGAGATAGTGCTCATGGGAGACTTCAATCTGATTTGGGATTCCACTCAGGACACAACACACCCTCAGAGACCGCCTGCTAGCAGCTTTACCAAATCCGTTAAAACGGCATATCATAGGTTGGGGCTTCTTGATGCCTGGGTTGCCTACCACCCTACCGCAAAGGATTATACCTTTTTCTTCCATTCTCATAGGTCCTATTCCCAGATATATTATATTTTCATAAGTTTACCTCTGCAGCAGTTCCTTCGGGCGGCCACTATGCATCCGATAGTCATCTCCGACCATGCACCGGTGGAGGTGAGTCTAGAGTGGACTCTTTTGCACGCTACGAGGGGGCGCTGGTATTTCCCACATGTCCTAACTAGAGACACTATGACTAGAGATGTGCTGCAGAGAGCTGGTAAGGAGTTTTTTCAGAATAACTACCCGGAGGAAGCCCCTCTTCCTATCATTTGGGATGCATTCAACGCTGTCATTTGGGGCACTTGTATCTCTTTAGCGATGTCATTGTATCGGTGAAAGTCTGAAGAGCGATTGCGTTTGGAGGATGCACTGCGGGAGGCTGAGGGGGTACACAAGCGTTCTCCCACATGGCAGAGTCAGAGGAGGGTAACCTTCATAAAGGGTAAACTACAGTCTCTTTACATGAATAGGGCGGAGATGGCCCTACTATGGCTCCAGAGGTCTCACTATGATGGAGGGAACAAAATTGGTTCCCTCTTGGCTAGACAATTGCGGGTTAAGCAATCCGAAGGGATATATTGCACAAGTACGGGATCACACTGGGGTATTCCATTCAGAAGAGGAGAAAGTGTGAGCGTTCAGGAACTTCTATACCCGTTTGTATACCTCGGACAACTAGAGTGTGGCTGCCCAGGAGAGCTATTTAAGACATGTTCAGCTCCCGCAGGTAGCCAAGGAAACTAATGAACTCTTAGAGGCCCCATTCACTCTAGACGAAGTATGGGAGGCCATTGACTCCCTCCCTCTACATAAGGCACCGGGTCCTGATGGCTTCACTGCGCATTTCTACAGGACATTTGGGGCTGAGCTTGTCCCACACTTAACTCCGTTATTTAATTTCATACAATCTGAGCACACACTTTCCCCTACTATGGGGGAAGCCCTGATCACACTTATTCCCAAAGAAGGGAAGGATCCCCAGTTATGTGCATCCTATCGGCCCATTGCCCTACTCAATCTTGACGCCAAGCTGTACACCAAAATACTGGCACGGCGATTGGAAGGAGATTTGCCGGATTTGGTACATCCGGATCAGTCTGGTCTTATCAAAGGTAGGCAAGCCCATGATAATGTCAGAAGGGTTATCCATCTGATGGAAAAGGTGGAGAAGAAGCAGGTCCCAGCTATATTATTGGCGCTAGATGCGGAGAAGGCTTTCGACAGGGTCGAATGGTCCTTTTTAGTGTCAACCCTTCGGCGCTTTGGGTTTGGGGATCAGTTCATAGCTATGGTGATGAGCAACTATTCGGGCCCAAGGTCACGGATCTCTGTTGCTTTTTGCGCTAAGTGTGGAACCTCTAGCAGTCCGGATAAGGGCAGATAAGAGTGTTCAGGGCATTCAATTTTGCTCTGATCAACACAAGATTTCTCTGTTTGCCAATGATATTCTACTTTTTATCACTAACCCATGCCAAACTCTTTGGGCTGTGTTGGAGGAGCTGAGTCTCTTTGAACAGGCAGCAGGCTTTAAAGTGAATAAAGGGAAATCCTATATTCTCAATCTAACGGTTCCTGCTGCAGAAATGAGTGTGGTAGCCTCTGCTTCTCCATTTGCCCTGGCTAAAAAATACATCTTGTACCTGGGTTCGGCTCACTCCTAGGGTGTCAGACTTCTTTAAGGTCAATTTTCCGCCCCTCCTTAAGACATTGCGTACTGATTTTAAGAGATGGTCCATCCTGAGGCATTCTTGGCTAGGCCGCATTAACACTATTAAGATGACGGTTCTCACGTGGTTGTTAGATTTGTTCCAAAGTCTACCTATTGATATTCCCCAAGATTATTTTACTGAATTGCACCAGTTGTGTACTCAGTTTATCTGGCAGAACACGAGAGCTCGGCTCTCTAACATATTACTAACACGCCCCAGGGATAAGGGAGGGCTCGCTCTACCGGATTTTCTTCTATATTATAGAGCGGCACAGCTCCGGGTTATCGCAGAGTGGTCTCTTCGAGAATTAGATAAACTGTGGTTGCATATGGATAGGGCGGTGACGGGGCGGACATTGTGGGATGTGTTGTGGAAACTTAGGGGTAACCGCCCAAAAAATGCGTATCTTAGCACCCCCACGGCTACTACCCTTAAGCTGTGGGACACGGTGACAAGTACCTACCGATTCAGGACCTTCCCCTCACCACATACCCCAATTCATTATAACGCGGACTTCCCTCCTGAAGCCACACGTAATGCTTTGATAAGTGGAGGGAAGGGGGATGTCTCATGATTGCTGATCTCTTCCATGGGGATCAGGTGCGCACCTTCTAAAATTGTTGTAGGGATTTTCATCTCCCCAGCTCCGAGCGCTTCCATTATAATCAGTTACTCCATTGGGTTACTCAACCACAAATGAGGGCGGTAGCCTCCAGGGAGCTTCTTCCTATCGAGAGATTTGTTCCACAGGGAAGACTGAAGCGGGGCAGCATTTCCATACTATACAAATTAATGTTATCAGCACAACGTCAGTATACTCCTTGTCATTTGGCATTTTGGGAACGTACGTTAGATGGCCCAGTTGAAGAGGGACTTTGGGCACGACTATTACTATTGCCTTCTCTTTTGCCTGCATCGCTGCCTGTGCCCCGAGTGTCTGTGTTGCCGTGTGTCTGCGTTCGCGCTCCCCTTTTTTTCCTTCTGTATCCCCGAGTGCCTGTGCTGTGTGATCGCGCTCCCCTTTTTTCCTTCTGTATCCCCGAGTGCCTGTGTTGTGTGATCGCGCTCCCCTGGTTTTCTTCTGTATCCCCGAGTGCCTGCATCTTCTGAGTGCCGTCCCCCTTGCCCTCCCGCCGTCTCCCCCTTGTTTTTCCTGTTTTTCTGCGCCTTTCGGCACTTCGCCATTTTTCTAGGCCTCCTCGCCTTCGGAGCCTTTTTCCCGCCGCTTTTTTGCCGCTTTTTTCGCCCTACCCGCCCTCCTCCCGCCTCCCAGCTGACCCCGGCTACCCCTTAAATGGCAGCCGCTGCGAGGCAGTAGTAGCGACCCTTGACCCCAGGGCAGGTCGCTCCCCTGTCCTCACAGCGCCACCAGATCCAGATCCCCTGTTCTGCCTTCTCTTTTGCCTGCATCGCTGCCTGTGCCCCGAGTGTCTGTGTTGCCGTGTGTCTGCGTTCGCGCTCCCCTTTTTTTCCTTCTGTATCCCCGAGTGCCTGTGCTGTGTGATCGCGCTCCCCTTTTTTCCTTCTGTATCCCCGAGTGCCTGTGTTGTGTGATCGCGCTCCCCTGGTTTTCTTCTGTATCCCCGAGTGCCTGCATCTTCTGAGTGCCGTCCCCCTTGCCCTCCCGCCGTCTCCCCCTTGTTTTTCCTGTTTTTCTGCACCTTTCGGCACTTCGCCATTTTTCTAGGCCTCCTCGCCTTCGGAGCCTTTTTCCCGCTGCTTTTTTGCCGCTTTTTTCGCCCTACCCGCCCTCCTCCCGCCTCCCAGCTGACCCCGCCTCCCCGGCTACCCCTTAAATGGCGGCCGCTGCGAGGCAGTAGTAGCGACCCTTGACCCCAGGGCAGGTCGCTCCCCTGTCCTCACAGCGCCACCAGATCCAGATCCCCTGTTCTGCCTTCTCTTTTGCCTGCATCGCTGCCTGTGCCCCGAGTGTCTGTGTTGCCGTGTGTCTGCGTTCGCGCTCCCCTTTTTTTCCTTCTGTATCCCCGAGTGCCTGTGCTGTGTGATCGCGCTCCCCTTTTTTCCTTCTGTATCCCCGAGTGCCTGTGTTGTGTGATCGCGCTCCCCTGGTTTTCTTCTGTATCCCCGAGTGCCTGCATCTTCTGAGTGCCGTCCCCCTTGCCCTCCCGCCGTCTCCCCCTTGTTTTTCCTGTTTTTCTGCACCTTTCGGCACTTCGCCATTTTTCTAGGCCTCCTCGCCTTCGGAGCCTTTTTCCCGCCGCTTTTTTGCCGCTTTTTTCGCCCTACCCGCCCTCCTCCCGCCTCCCAGCTGACCCCGCCTCCCCGGCTACCCCTTAAATGGCGGCCGCTGCGAGGCAGTAGTAGCGACCCTTGACCCCAGGGTAGGTCGCTCCCCTGTCCTCACAGCGCCACCAGATCCAGATCCCCTGTTCTGCCTTCTCTTTTGCCTGCATCGCTGCCTGTGCCCCGAGTGTCTGTGTTGCCGTGTGTCTGCGTTCGCGCTCCCCTTTTATTCCTTCTGTATCCCCGAGTGCCTGTGCTGTGTGATCGCGCTCCCCTTTTTTCCTTCTGTATCCCCGAGTGCCTGTGTTGTGTGATCGCGCTCCCCTGGTTTTCTTCTGTATCCCCGAGTGCCTGCATCTTCTGAGTGCCGTCCCCCTTGCCCTCCCGCCGTCTCCCCCTTGTTTTTCCTGTTTTTCTGCGCCTTTCGGCACTTCGGCATTTTTCTAGGCCTCCTCGCCTTCGGAACCTTTTTCCCGCCGCTTTTTTGCCGCTTTTTTCGCCCTACCCGCCCTCCTCCCGCCTCCCAGCTGACCCCGCCTCCCCGGCTACCCCTTAAATGGCGGCCGCTGCGAGGCAGTAGTAGCGACCCTTGACCCCAGGGTAGGTCGCTCCCCTGTCCTCACAGCGCCACCAGATCCAGATCCCCTGTTCTGCCTTCTCTTTTGCCTGCATCGCTGCCTGTGCCCCGAGTGTCTGTGTTGCCGTGTGTCTGCGTTCGCGCTCCCCTTTTTTTCATTCTGTATCCCCGAGTGCCTGTGCTGTGTGATCGCGCTCCCCTTTTTTCCTTCTGTATCCCCGAGTGCCTGTGTTCTGTGATCGCGCTCCCCTGGTTTTCTTCTGTATCCCTGAGTGCCTGCATCTTCTGAGTGCCGTCCCCCTTGCCCTCCCGCCGTCTCCCCCTTGTTTTTCCTGTTTTTCTGCGCCTTTCGGCACTTTGCCATTTTTCTAGGCCTCCTCGCCTTCAGAGCCTTTTTCCCGCCGCTTTTTTGCCACTTTTTTCGCCCTACCCCGCCCTCCTCCCGCCTCCCAGCTGACCCCGCCTCCCCGGCTACCCCTTAAATGGCGGTCGCGCGCAGCGGGCGCGCCGCTGGCGCGCCGAAGGCGCGCCTAAGGCAAGCCCGTCTGCGCCCGTCCGCGCCTGGACCGCGCACAGCGCCCGAACCCCTGGCCCCCGCGCCCCCCGCCTGACCTACGACTCCGCCACCCTCGTCAACCTCAACCCCGGCCGCACTCCGGGCTGCTACCGCGCCCCCCCCAAACGGACCCACGGACCCTTCACCTGCAGCAACTGTCACTTCACCTGCCTACGGACCAACACCGCTCCCGTCAAGAACGACTCCCCCGGAAGCAATCTCCACTGCATCCTGGTCAACACCCGATCCGTCCACAGGCACGCCATCGAACTGTGGAACCTCATCAACTCTACGAACCCGGACATCGCCTTCCTCACCGAGACCTGGATGAATCCCTCCTCGGCACCCGACATCGCCATAGCCATCCCCGACGGCTACAAAATCATCCGGAAAGACCGCACCAACCGCATCGGAGGAGGCATCGCCATCGCACACAAACTCCATCCGCATCTCAACCGACACCGACAACTCACTCCCCGACGCCGAACATCTCCACTTCACGATCCACAGCGACCCCAAGACCACCCTCAGAGGCACCCTCATGTACAGACCACCAGGACCCCGCACCAAGTTCAGCGAAGACATCGCAGACTTCGTCAACCCTCACGCACTCTCGTCCACCGACTACATCCTCCTAGGAGACCTCAACTTTCACCTGGAGAACCTCACCGACAACAACACCACCGCCTTACTGGACAATCTCACCAACCTGGGACTGAATCAGCTAGTCAACACCCCCACCCACTACGCCGGACACACGCTCGACCCCATCTTCTCCTCCAGCAAACACATCACCTTCAGCCACACCACCGAACTCACCTGGTCGGACCACAGCTGCGTCCACTTCATCTTCAAGAAGACCACTGTGCACCACCACACCCAGCAACCACCAAGAAGACACTGGAATCGTATCACCACGGATCAGCTCGCATCAACCCTTTCCCAGAACCGACCCACCAGCACCACCGACCCAAACGAAGCCGCCAACAACCTCACCAACTGGATCTCCGACTGCGCCAACCTCCTGGCCCCCCTGAAAACTCAAGCCAGCACCAACAACCACAAGAAAAACTCCTGGTTCACCCCCGACCTCAAGGACTCCAAGAAAGAATGCCGCGCCCGCGAGAAGACGTGGCGCCTCAACCAGACCGAAGAGAACATGTCAGCTCTCAAGGACGCCACCCGCCAACACCACCAACGCCTCCGCGCCGCACGAAAAACAGCCTACCGGATCAGACTTGACAACAACGCCCACAACAGCAAGGAACTATTTGGCATCGTCAAAGAGCTCTCCAACCCGGACGCAGAAAACAACTCCATCCCTCCATCACAGGACCTCTGCGACTCCCTCTCGACCTTCTTCCACCACAAGATCACCGACATATACAACAGCTTCCCGACCACCGACGCGAACCCCCCCCGGAACCCGCTACCGACATCGCCACCATCCTCACCTGGAGCCCAACCACCACCGAGGAGACCACCCGCGTCATGAACTCGATCCACTCCGGATCCCCATCGGACCCCTGCCCGCACCACATCTACAACAAAGCCGACGACATCATCGCACCGCACCTCCGAGATGTCATCAATGCCTCCCTCACCACCGCCACCTTCACGGAGAGCTGGAAACACGCAGAGTTCAACGCCCTCTTAAAGAAACCCACAGCAGACCCCACCGAACTCAAAAACTTCCGGCCCATCTCTCTCCTGCCGTTCCCCGCCAAAGTGATTGAGAAAATTGTCAACACTCAACTCACCAACGCCCTGGAAACCAACGACTCCCTCGACCCCACACAGTTTGGTTTCAGGACCAACCACAGCACCGAAACCGCCCTCATCGCAGCCACGGACAACATCAGAGCCCTGACCGACAAGGGTGAGACCATGGCCCTCGTACTCCTGGACCTCTCCGCAGCCTTCGACACGGTCTGCCACCGCACCCTGATACGACGCCTCAGCAACGCCGGCATCAGAGGCAAGGCCCTCGAATGGATCATCTCCTTCCTCTCCGGAAGGACTCAGAGTCCGCCTGCCCCCCTTCAGATCCACAGCCACGGAGATCATCTGCGGCGTACCTCAAGGATCCTCCCTCAGCCCCACTCTCTTCAACATCCACATGACCCCCCTGGCGAACATCGCACGCAAACACGGACTCGACCTAATATCATACGCCGACGACACCCAGCTCATCTTATCCCTCACAAACAACCCCACCTCAGCTAGGACCAGATTTCATGAAGGAATGAAGGAAGTGGCGAACTGGATGACAGACAGCCGCCTGAAACTGAACGCCGACAAGACGGAGGTCCTCATCCTCGGCCCCACCCCCACCGCATGGGACGACTCCTGGTGGCCCCCCGCCCTAGGCAGCACTCCCCAACCCACCGACCACGCACGCAACCTCAGCTTCATCCTGGACTCATCCCTCACCATGACCAGACAGGTGAACTCAGTGACCTCCGCATGCTTCAACACCCTACGCATGCTCCGCAAGATCTTCCGCTGGATCCCCACCGACACCAGGAAGACTGTCACCCACGCCCTCGTCACCAGTCGCTTGGACTACGGGAACATCCTGTACGCGGGCATCACCACCAAGCTGCTGAGGAAACTCCAACGGATCCAAAACGCTGCCGCAAGACTCATCCTGGACATCCCTCGCCACCACCACATCTCATGACACTTGAAAAAACTCCATTGGCTCCCCGTCAACAAGAGGATCACCTTCCGACTCCTCACCCACGCACACAAAGCCCTTCACAACCTCGGACCCAAACTCATCAACAACCGCGTCTCCTTCTACACTCCTCCGCGCACTCTACGATCTGCCGGACAGGCCCTGGCAGCCGTACCCCGCATCCGCAAAGCCACCGCCGGAGGAAGATCCTTCTCTTTCCTGGCAGCGAAGACCTGGAACTCTCTGCCCAGCCACCTTCGCGCCATACCTGAACACCTCTCCTTCAGAAGGCAGCTCAAGACCTGGCTCTTCAAGCACTGACCCCCCCCAGACCCCCAGCGCCTTGAGACCCTTTATGGGTGAGTAGCGCACTTTATAAATGCGAATGATTGATTGATACAGGATATAGTCAAATATAACCATTCCATGGGGACTAGGGCAGCTCATTATAAACTTCTTTATAACTAGTATCTTTACCCGGAGAAGCTTAAGAAACTCTTTTCTCAGACATAGGATAGATGTTGGCGTGGTTGTGGGATGTTGGGAGATTTTAGGTATATATGGTGGGACTGTCCTGTTATTAAGCCCTATTGGAGTGAAATTCTGTCACATTTAAAAGAGATTCTGGGATACCCTATTCCTACATCACAAGCCCATGTTCTATTGGGTCTGCGCGCTCCTGAGCTGCAACATCAAACACATGGGGATCGCTCTATCCTTTGGCTGGCATTGGGGGCAGCTAAGACGGTCCTAGCATCATACTGGAAGAAAAAGGATCCGCCCCCAATGACATTGTGGTATGCCAGACTTTGGCGTGGGCTTGCTATGGAGCGTTTAGCTGACAAACTGGATAACTCTAGAAGGAGCTTTGATTATATTTGGGACCCCCTGGTAAGGTTTCTGTCCAGGGGCGTCCCGCTTACTGCCTGTAGTCCACGATTTAGGGCACTGCATCTTTTCCATGTATAGGGCTCAGTCTATGTGGGCTAATTCAGGGGTGGAGTTTGGGAGATGTGTCCTGGAGCCTTCTGCACGTAATGCCTTCTGAACCCTAACCCCCGCTTGTATAACTTACATGGTAGGAATATGTTTCTTAAAGGATAAATGTCAAAGGATAAAAAAAGAGCGCAGCAGGAGATTAGGGGGCATATTTATACTCTGTGCCGGATTTGTTTTACACAAATCCAGCGCAAACTTAACTCCATATTTATACTTTGGCGCTAGACCCATCTAGCGTCAAAGTTATGGAGTGTGCGTCATTTCTTGTACGTGGAAACCTACCTTGCGCTAATGACATGCAAGGTAGGCGTTCCCCTGCAAAAAATGACACTAAGGCATTTGCGCCTTATTTATACTCCTGCGCCAAAATGACACACAGGAAGAGGTGGGCCTTATAAAATGGCGCTAATCCTGATTAGTGCCATTTTTTAACGCCTGAGTCAGGGCAGGCTTTAGAGGACCTGTGGGCTCATTTACATGGTCTCGGACCATGGAAGCAGTCCACAGGGACCCTTCCCTGCCCCCTGGGACACCCCCTGTCACCCTCACCCACCCCTGGAGGACACCTCTGGATGGGGGGACCCATCTACGGTAAGTAGAGGTAAGTATTTTATTTTTTAATTTTAAAGTGGCATAGGGGGCCTAACTTGGGCCCCCCTACATGCCACTGTGCCCAATGGCCATGCCCAGGGGACAGAAGTCCCCTGGCCATTGCCATTGGGCAGGGGACATGACTCCTGTCTTAGGTTGTGCGTCAAAAACTGACGCTAGTCAGGTTAGAGTCAACATTTTTTACGCTAACCTGACTTGCACCATTCATTCACGCACAACCCCCATTCTGGCCTACAGCTCCGCTGCCCGATTAGCGTAATTTATCTTGACGCTAACCAGGCCGCAGCGCCGGCTAGCGTCATTCCATAAATATATTGTCTGGCTGGTGCGTTGGAATGGCGGTAGCCGGCGTTATACTTTTTGACGTAAATTTGCTCTAGCGCAGATTTGCGTCAAAATGTAAAAATATGGGCCTAGATGTGTACAGTGAAAATCTTGTATGAAGAAAACAGGGCCCTACCTGATGTACAATACGCAAGGATTTAAATTGTATCCTTTTAGGCACCAGATGCCAGTAGAAGGAATTAAGAGCATCAGAGGATGGAAAAAAAGTGGAGATGAGACAGTGCTAGCTTGGCAGCCACTGTCTGAATAGGATATAGCCATTTCACCAGGTAGTCATGTGCACCAAGTAACAATGATTGGACCACCAGAGGACAGCAATGAAGTGGGAGGAGTGGTAAGATTTTGTGAGGGAGTCACACCAAAGCAAAGAAGGTGGAAGACAGCTTTTCCACATGTGAAGTAAACAAAAGATTTGTATCCAGAGATACTCTTACATTTCAAACTGCTCAAGAGGCCTCAGGAACAGGATTGCTGGCCATTGGCTAGAAATCAGATGGTAATGAGGTAAGTGGACTAGCTATTTAGCAGCAGAGAAACTCCATCTTCTCACTGTTGATTTTTTAGGGAGTTACCTCCTAGCCAAGAAGAGATGTCACATCAGCAGCTATGAAAGGCTTCTAGAGGCAAAGAGGAGGAATGATCAACTAACAAGATGTATCAATTTTGCACCTGAAGATGTCACCCACCAATGGGCTGCTGGCTTGCTTATTTGGTTCTGTCAACAAATAGTAAAGAGTGCGGTACCACTTAATAGAGAGCCCAACGTGCCCATGGGCTGCCACTGCTCAAATATATCGTAGTGAGACTAATCACAATTAAGGCTGCAACTAACTCGGCTGAGCACCTGCCCACAACCAGTCCACAGTGCTGTTTGAACTATTCATGAGTCATTTGCAATTGAAACGAAAAAGTTGTGATGTGTAATACTGATTTTATAGCCTAATGCTAACCAGGCCTCAACTAGGCGTCGGCACAATCTTTTTAAATATAGCTGCCGACTTTATAATCATTGTGTGTTTTTATTTCTCATTAACATAGCACACAGCAAAATGTGCGCTGCTTATTTTGTATGGCAAGTTGTTCTTGAAGCTCTGTTTAGAGGAAGCCTTTATTACTTTCCAAGACTCTTTCTGGTAGCACACTGTATTGCATTCACTCACGACTCATTTCTATTGTTTATGTCCCTAGTTTGTTCTGATACCTCTGGATGACATTAGTTCACAACGGGAGTCAATATTCCAGATGTTTTAAAGACTGAAATGTGATTTGTCAAAATAATTACATATTTGCTCGCACGGTGCTGATATTGCAGTTTCCATCATTGTCTGTTGCGAAATTGGCAAAATAAATTCTCAGGCTTGGGGGTGAGCCAGTGATTTTGTAGTTTCTACTCGGTATGCTGTCCGATTCTGTTTTGATTTGCTGCACTTTTGGAACTTAGTGTATTTTTTCATATTTTGCTTGATGCTGTAGTTTGATTGAACTCTGAGATCCTTCATGCCAGTTGATTGCCATGTCTTTTGACTGCTTCAATGAGATTTGCATTTTTCATTTTTCTGTATTGTACTTTAATATTGTAATAACCTTCATGGTTTTCTAAAATTACTGATCTCAAAGTCACTTTTTGACTCATTCTTCAGTAGTGACTGCATTTTGAAATGCTGTGTTGAGTCTTCAGTTTAGGGACATACTGTCTCATCTATTCTTGAGTTTAACACTGTCTCCCCACCATGTGGCTGTCATTTTGACTATCCTGTAGATTATCTAGGAGAGAGTGACCACATAGCAAAGGTGGGAGGGTGCAACCACATCCACCACCTACCTGGAACTGTTGAGAGCAACATGCATTTAAACTACTGAGTTAGCCTGCACTAGGGGACAGGAGGCACAAACGTTCACAGTCCAGTTTGCAAACTGCTGGAGACTATTCTTTGTTATGTTATGAATATATCACCCTTGAAGGTATCCAGGAGGCAGAGTAACAGCTTAGGTTTGTTGGTGCTCACAGATGATCATCTAGGTCTTCAGCTTCTTGAGGAAGTTGAGGAGTGGAGTGGTGGTTCAGATATGAAGAGGGAATTTGTTCCAGCTTTTCATTGCAATGAAGGAGAAAGCACAACCTCTTGTTTTGCTTCTGCAGATGCTGAGGATTCGTGCAAGGCACAGAGAAGCCATTTGGAGGGTTGGTAGAGTTAGAGTCGGTACTTGAGGTAGGTTGGTTGTGTTTTGTGGAGAGCTTTGTAGTTATGGGTGAGGAGGTTGAATTTGCTGCATTTTTGGATTGGTAGCCAATGCAGTTCTGTGAAGCAGGGTTTGATATGTGCCCTTTTGGGGATGTCTAAGATGAGTCTGGCAGTGGTGCTCTGGATGTTTTGAAGTCCTTGAGTGAGGTGGCTGGAGATGCTGACCTATAGTGCATTACCATAGTAATGTCTGCTGGTGATGAAGCAACTCTCTTTCTATTTGCTACCTTTATTTGTTTTAGGCAGTCTAGCTTGGATTAGTCCCTTCTGTGGAGTATAGCCTGTTTAGCACTGCTCCTTCTATTCTTCTATGAATATTAATTTTCTGTAAACAGCCCTTGAAATGTAATTCTTATCTTGTCACATTTGATGTGCATTCAAAGACAGAGGTCAAATGTCAGGCTCTATCTTCCGAGGGCACTTGGGGCCTGACTTATGAAAAGTTAGCGCCACCTTTATGTCATTTTTTGATGCAAAAGGGGCGCAAACTTACAAAATCTAATTATATTTTGTAAGTTTGCGCAACTTTTTCGTCAAAAAATTAAATAAAGGGGGCGCTAATTTTTAATAAATCAGGTCCGTGGTGTTTACCTTTCTTTTTCTGACTTCAGAGGAAAACGATTTGTGTGAAAATCATGATTGGTACTGGGTTGTGCTGGAGGAAGGCTGAACAGTGTTATTTTTTATGACACTCTACTCCCCTCTATGCTATGCCACTCTGCTCTATGCCACTCCACACCACTCTACTCCACTCTCCTCTACTCTATACCACTCCACTCTACACCACTCTATGCCCCTATACTCCATTCCACCCCATGCGTCTCCACTCCACGTCACTCCACTCTGTGCCACTCCACGACACTCTACTTCACCACACTCTATGCCACTCTACACCATTCCATTCCACTCTACTCCAATCTATGCCACTCGTCACTCTACGACACACCACAATACTTCACTCATTGACACTTTACTCCATTTTACTGTACGACACTCTACTCCACTCTGAGCCACCCCACTCAACAACATTTTACACCACTCTATGCCACTCCTTCCTACGACACTCAACTCTATGGCACTACACACCACTCCACTGTTCAACACTCTACTCTATGACACACTGTCATTCTTCAAACCTCTATGGTACTCTATGCCACTTTACTCCTGTCTATGCCACTCCACGTCACTCCACACTATGCCACTTCACTCTATGACACTCTATGACACTTGACTTTACTCTACTCTATGCTACCCCTTTTAACTAGAGCATTCCACTCCTTGGCACTCAACTCTACGCCACTCAAAAACACTTTGCTCCACTCTATGACACTCCACAACACTTCACTCTATGCTATGCCAATCTTTGCCACTCTTCTCTAGGTCCCTCCACTCTACGGCACTCCACGATATGACAATGGACGCCATTCTACTCCACTCCGCTTTACGCCACTCTACTCCTCTGTCTGCCACTCCACTCTACTCCACTCCACGACAGTCTACACCCATCCACTCAGCTCTACTCCATTTCACAATATGCTACTCCACTCTACATCACTCAGCTCCACTCTACACCACTCGACTCCACTCTATAGCACACTACTCTACAACACTTCACTCTACGTCCCTCTCCTCCATGACACTCTACTGCACGCCACTTCACTCAACACTACTCTACCCCACTCCATGCCACTCCACTGTACTCCACTCTATGCCACTCCATGATCCTTTACGACCCTTTCCTCTACACTCCATTCTACAACCCTCCTCTCGACTCTACGCTATGTCATTCTATACCATGCCACTCTAGAACCCTCCATGCCACTCTAGGCCACTCCACTCTATTACCCTCTACTCCATGACATTTTATTCCACTCTACACCCCTCTTTCCTATGACACTCTGTGACACTCTTCTCCACTCTCTGTCCCTCCACTTCATACTGCATCACTGTCTGACACTCTACTCAACAACACACCACGATGCTCCATGCCACTCTACATCACTCCATGGCACTCCACTCTATGCTACGCCATTCCATTCCACTCTACCCCACTCCACAACACTATATGTCATTCCATTCTACGCCACTCTACATCACTCTCCTCTATGCTGCTAACCTTTAGTCATGCTGAACAGCAGCCATACTGGTTTACAACACAGCTAAGACGCATTGACAAAGCCAACAGCCATTGCATAGGTGTGACCTATTGGCTTTGCCAATGCTTGTTTGAAATAGCATCATTCATATGGATAATATTTATATTTGTTATTCAAACACTCTGGGACAGCCTGGTTTCCTTATGTAACAAGCATTTGCAATGCAATAGGTCTTGCATTAGCGAGATTTAGAGCTGTTGGCGTTGTAAATGATAATGACTATCTCGAATTTGGGACCTTATAAATATTTAACCATGCAGCACATTAAACCTTTATCAGAAATAAACTGTGTTTGTGCATTCCTTCAAACGCTCGGCATTAGACTGTAATAGTCTGAACAGCTCCTACAGAGCACCACAGTAAAAATAGCACTTGGAAGAAACATGGTCACATAACCATATATTCACCTCACAGAGGGCATAATCACATAAAAAAGAATGATAAAGAACATTGCAATGTAACCATATATTTAGCCCCTTGAGGGCAAAGTGTATTACACATTTTCAGGTCTAGCAGGTCTTTTAAATATCATTGAACTGTGGAATCTGTGGCAGAAGGAAGCAGTGCCGCAGGTCGTGGTTAGATGTCCCTGTAGAGTCAGCAGCAGAAGGTGCAGTTCCACTGGCCGTGGTTAGATGTCCCTGTGGAGCCAAAAGCACTCAGAACACTGCCAGAACTTCTTCTGATGTCAGAAGCTCAGAATGTTCCCAAAACCTGGAAACTGCTGGAGAAGTACCAGGTTCTCAGTGATATGGCTGAAATATTTAGCCATGTCCCACATTAAACCTTTATCAGAAATAAACTGTGTTTTTGCATTCCTTCATACACTTGGCATTATACTGTAATGGTCCGAACAGCCCCTACAGAGCACCACATTAAAATAACATTCGGAAGAAACGTAACATGGTCATGTAACCATATAGTCACCTTCTAGAGGGCATAATCACATGAAAAAAGGATGACAAAGAACCTTTATCAGAAACAAACTGTGTTTGTACATTAGCAGAAGGTGCAATGCCACTGGTTGTGGCTAGATGTACCTGTGGCGCCAACTGAGTTAGTAGTGCTTTCGGGCGATAACCATCCTTCATCCCTTGGAGAGCATAGTGCTTTACACATTTTCAGGTCAAGCAAGGATGTCAGAATATTATTACAAACAAGGCACTTATAACACAAACTCCTATTATCTGTAAAAACAAAAGTTCCAGCTATAAGAGAGTTTAAATTTGCATTGCATGGTGGAAGAGGTTATGTTTTAGTGTGACCCACAAGATGGCCTGGACAGAAAGGGAACATTGTTCTGAATGTTTTGGTATTGGTCCCTTTGTCCTAGTACCACCACAAGCTGACTCATGGGCAAACATACGTTGTAAAAGGAATGCCTACAAAGCATTATAGGGTGAGTTTCCCCGAGTGCAGTAAATATTGTAGAATCAGCTCTCCCGCTGTGCAGGGAGAGCCGCTGTTGAGGAGTCATTCTTGGGTCAATTTAATGCTTTATAAAAAATGTACAAAACACACGTATGACACAACTACTTGTAATTACTGATAATGTAAAGACCAAGTGAAGGGCAAACGTGGAAAATGAACCACGAGCATGAACACAAGTGCTTACTGACAAACCTGAGAGGCAGGAAACAAAGAAAAATAGTCCATCCAAACAACAGAAAAACAATCCAGGCGTAGTTAAACTGTACTTGGCTCATGCTCCTCAGCCAAGTACAGGAAGTGACAAATTAGCTGCTAAACCAGTTAGGAGGCAGCAAAACAAGAGCAACACTGCCTTCAACCTATTGTAAGCGGCAGGCGGGAGCAAAGTCCTATTCTCCATACAACAAGTCTTGCAGCGCTGTGTAGGCGCGACCTAAAAAAGAATTACTTTGATGTGTTTTTATATCTTTTATATCTTGAATTTGCACAGCTTTGAAGAAATAATTATTTTTAACAAGCATCTAATGAGAAGAACCTTATGTAAGTCAAGGGGGGTGCTTGGGGTGATAAACCCCCCTAATAAATGTATTATGAAATAAATAGTTGGGTACAGGTGATCGGTATTGTGAGGTTTTTGTCAGATTTGTCAGATTTCATTTGGGATTTTTACATACACATGCAGACAAAAACACACACACTCATTTACCTCTGTTTTAAAGCGCTTAAATAATGGTTAGTTTACAAAAAAGTTAGTTTTAAGCACCCCTCACAATACGTGCTCTTCTCCCTTCTTACTGCTCCTTAAGCTCCTGCCATGCTTCACATATTACATACTTTAATCAGCATGATTGTTGAGAAATCTGAGGCTCACACTCCCATAATCTTACTAACCAATCTGGGTCCCTGATGGAAGTGCGAATGTTTTATGTATTTCAACGACCTGCAGAAGTTTGTTTCAATGAGAAAAACACTGGAATTGCATAGGTTAGATTTTCCTTTATTTGAAAAACATACTACCTGACCAAAAATTATTTTGTGTCCTGTACAGCTTTATGGGCTGTTTCTAGCAATTGTCTTTGATAACAGTCAGGTCACAAAAGATGTTACAGCTGTAGTTTTCTGATGCGAGGGTACAAACACTCAGCACTATATTTCTAATCCGGATGATGGCGAGCCTGAAGGGAAATGGGGAGATTTCTAGTAGAGCTGAAGAGCCAAACACATTTCAGACAGTTCTTCTTCCCATTCAGGGACAGCAGCCTCCTCCTGACAAATATTACATAAGCCCCAGTCGGACTGAAATCTCACCCTCTTTCCGTTACCAACAGGCAGTCTAGTTTGGCTATGTAACATTCATTGTCAACGCCAACAGGTTGGCTTTAGCAGGGATGCATCTTTGTTGCAAACCCCTACCTTACAAATTTAAAGGTTATAAGTAATAAAACTAAAATTGCTACATTCTAGAGGAGGTGAGTGTTAGACCTGGCATCCTTGGTGTGGTCTCCCCTAAACTTTTTGCCTTCAAACCTCCCATTTTTTCTGACTTCATTTTGGTGGCCTTAGGATTCTGTGCACTTTACCAGTGCTAAAGTGCTTGTGCTCTTGTCCTAAGACATGGTAACGTTGGCATATACCCAATTGGCATATTTAATTTACTTATAAGCCCCTAGTAAAGTGCACTACATGTGTCCAGGGTCTGTAATTTAAATGCTGCTAGTGAGCCTGCAGCACTGATTGTGCCTCCCGCTTAAGTAGCCCTTTAAAGTTCTCTCAGGCCTGCCATTGCAGAGCCTGTGTTTGCAGTTTTAAACTGCCATTTCGACCTAGCAAAACAAATCTTTTGCCAGGCCTAAACGTTCCTTTTTAATTCATAGGTCACTCGTAGGTAGGCCATGGACAGCCCAGAGACAAGGTACAGTGCACTTAAAAAGTAGGACATGTACGTTTTAGTTTTACTTGTGCTGGTGGTGAAAAACTCTTACGTTCGTTTTTCACCAGTGCAAGGCCTGTCTCTCCCAAAAGTTAACATTGGAATTGCCTTATGACACTTTATATGTGTAACTTCCAACTGGGAAGAGATAACCCCTTTGAGTTTCGTGTCTCTGGAATCACAATTTAAAATCCTAACTTATGGCCAAGTCAGGTTTTAAAATGCAAAAACTGAAAAGACCACTTTTAGAAAATTGGCATTTTCTTTCCTTAGCCATTTGGTACCTGCAGCCAGCCAGTCTCTGGTCACCTGACTGGGTGTAATTGGCAGGTGGGCTTTGTGTATTCCTCCTAAACAGCTACACAATGGGAGCTTAGCTGTGGCTTGATGGGCCATCCTGAGCAGGATAGAAGGGAGGAGCTGGCACAGACTCACTTACACCTGAATAGGATGCGTCCTATCCCCACACAAAGTGCTGCATACCTCCTGTAGTTAGTCTGGAGCCAGGGCAGGACCTCTGTGCACTTCAAGAACTGGGTATAAGAACTGATCCTCGGAAACCACCACTTCAGTACACTTCTGGACCTGTGGATACTCTGCTAGGAAGAAGGACTGCTGTACTGCTGATGTGCTGCCACCTTGCTGGACTGTACTCTGCTGGACTCCTGCTTTGCTGACCTGTTGCCTGCTGCCCTCCTGTCTGTGAGTGAGGAGGACTGGACCTGCATCTCTCCAACCCAGAATCCAGAGTGACTCCAAGGGCTAGTTGGCTGGCCTCCTGAACGGAAGTCTCAGGGAAATAAAAGACTTCCAAGCCCCCTGATGCACATGGACTCTACCCTACCAAGTCGTGCCACCCTCACCCTGGACCCTTGGAAGTGGGCCTAAGATGTTTCCCAGCAGAACCGATGCATCCTCTCTGCTAAATGGCGTATTCCTCAGTAGAACCGATGCATGGCCTAGGCTGCCCGACTTATCCTCGACACCAGCCTTCACATCACAAGCCCGGTCAATAGGATCCTTGATGTCGATGCACTAGGACCTTGCACCACAGCCTCACCACGTCTCGGAACCAATGGATCACAACCGCTGTGCAACCGCTGAGCGACGCATCTTCAGCTTGGATCCACATAATGCTCTGCAACCAGGATTAAGGTACTTTGTTCAGCAGGCCTAAGTGGGTCCCTGTAGCAGACTCCCTCTCCATGGTGGTCGGCCTGAACTTTTGGCGCAACCTGATATCCCTGGTTGGCGCTTGTTGGAAATGGCCTTTCTGCAGGGTCACCCCCAAACCTTTGGCCTTCCTCCTTCTCTTTTTCTGACCTCATTTTTGCTGGCTTTAGGACTCTGCACACCACTGCTAATCAGTGCTAAAGTGCATATGCTCTCTCCTTAAAACATGGTGACATTGGCTCATACCCAATTGGCTTATTTAATTTACTTGTAAGTCCCTAGTCAAGTGCACTACATGTGCCCAGGGCCTGTGAATTAAATGCTACTAGTGGGCTGCAGTACTGCTTGTGCCCCCCACATAAGTAGCCCTCTAACCATGTCTCAGGCCTGCCATGGCAGGGCCTGTGTGTGCAGTTTCACTGCCACTTCGACATTTAAAAGTAATGGCCAAGCCTTAAACTCCCCTTTTTTGTACATATAAGTCACCCCTAAGGTAGGCCCTAGGTAGCTGTTAGAAATGGGGTCTCTAGTTGGCAGTCGGTTTGCACCCTGTCCAAGTAGGGACCCTCACTCTAGTCAGGATAAGGGAGATACCCGCTCAGATAACCCCTGCTCACCCCCTTGGTAGCTTGGCACAAGCAGTCCGGCTTATCTCAGAAGCAATGTGTAAAGCATTTGCACATAACACACAGTAATAAGTGAAAACACTATAAACGGACACCACACCAGTTTTAGAAAAATAGCCAATATTTATCTATATAAAACAAGACCAACTATGATAAAAATCCAACATACAGTAATAAAAATATGAATTCTGCAAGATTTACTCAAAAGTACAGTTCCTTGAGGTCGATAGCTCCACTTGGGGATATCATGGTGTCGGGATCAACAAAACCAACAGTTCAGGCTGGCTGTGGCGTTGCGGGCCAGCTCCGGTGTTGGAACGACCCACAAATAGTACCTTGGATTTGCAGGGTGTTGTGATCCTCGCGGTGAGCTCCAGAGAGTGGCGTCGCTGACGTTGCAGTGTCAGTGCAGGAGTCGTCGGGCCCTTGAGGTCACACACGTTGCGGATTGAACTCCAGGCTGATGAAGTCAGGTGCGCCGGTGTGGATGGCGTCGGGGCTGCGGTGCGAAGCGAGACGATGCGACGTGCAGTGCCTACAGGTCACGGTGCAGGCAGCGGCATGGTGACAGCGTCCAGCGGCATCAGTGAGACCAGGGCTGTGGTGTGAAGCAGTGTGACGTGCGCTGTCCACAGGTCAAAGGTGCAGGCAGCGTCGTCCTCGTTGCTGAAGCGCTGTCATTGGTAGGCCCAAGCCAGCGGTGGGGGATGGGATGGTGCTTCGTGACCTCCACAAGCGGTGTCCACAGGCCATGGTGCAGGCAGAATGCCTGGTGACAACACATGAGTTGATGATGCTGACGTCGTGGACCGGGGCTGCATGCGGGTTGGGACGGTGCTTCGTGTACCTCACGAGCGGTGTCCACAGGCCACGGTGCAGACAGTGGTGCCAGTGTCAGCAGGAGCGGCGTTGTCAGGGATGCCCAGGCAGCGGTGTGAGCAGGCGATGCTGGAGTGCAGGGCCCACAGGTCACGGTACGGGCAGCAGCTCGGTGAAGTCCTCCAATGTCAGCATCGGGGAGACCAGGGTCGCGGTGCGAATCAGGGTGATGCGACTCCGTGTGGCGTCGGCAGGTCGCGGTGCAGGCCTGTGGCATCGTTGCCGGCGTTGCGGTGGTTTCTCCTCCTGAACAGCACAACACACACAGTTCCCAGTGCTGCAGGTCAAGGAAACTGAAGCCTTTGGTGTCCCTGAGACTTCCAACAGGAGGCAAGCTCTACTCCAAGGCCTTTGAGAATTTTCTCAAGCAGGACACACAGCAAAGTTCCCCCTTTGCACTCTTTTCAGACAGAAGCAGCAACTGCAGGCCAGTCCAGCAAAGCAACACAACAAAGGGACAGTACTCCTCCTTCAGCTCTTCAGCTCTTCTCCTGGGTAGAGGTTCCTCTTGATTCCAGAAAAATTCTAAAATTCTGGGGTTTTGGGTCTTCTTCTTATACCCAGTTCTGCCTTTGAAGTTGGCAAACGTCAAAGCAAAGTCTCAAGTGCTTGCAAGATCCTTCCTTGTCCAGGCCAGGCCCCAGCCACTCACCAGGGGGTCGGAGACGGCATTGTGTGAGGGCAGGCACAGTCCTTTAGGTATGAGTGACCACTCCTCCCCTCCCCTCCAGCACAGATATGCAGGCTACACCCAGCCCCCTTTGTGTCACTGTCTAGAGGAGAGGTGTGAACAGCCCATCTGTCAAACTGACCCAGACGGGGAATCCACAAACAGGCAGAGTCACAGAATGGATTAAGGAAGAAAATGCCTAATATCTAAAAGTGTCATTTTCAAACTAACAATCTAAAAACCAACTTCACTAAAATGTGTATTTTTAAATTGTGAGTTTAGAGACCCTAAACTCCACATTTGTATCTGCCCTCAAAGGGAATCTGTGCTTTAAGGTTATTTAAAGGCAGCCCCCATGTTAACCTATAAAAGAGATAGGCCTTACACAGTGAAAACCGAATTTGGCAGTATTTCACTGTTAGGACATATAAAACACACTAGTATTTGTCCTATCTTAAACATACACTGCACAATGCCCAGCGGCTACCTAGGGCCTAACTTAGGGGTGCCTTACATGTAGTAAAAGGGAAGGTTGAGGCCTGGCAGGTGGGTACACTTGCCAAGCCGAATTGGCAGGTTAAAACTGCACACACAGACACTGCAATGGCAGGTCTGAGTTATGTTTACAGGGCTACTAATGTGGGTGGCACAACCAGTGCTGCAGGCCCATTAGTAGCATTTGATTTACAGGCCCTGGGCACCTCTAGTGCACTTTACTAGGGACTTACCAGTAAATAAAATATGCCAATCATGGATTAACCAATCAACAGAACACTTTACACAGAGAGCATATGCACTTTAGCACTGGTTAGCAGTGGCAAAGTGCCCAGAGTCCTAAAGCCAACAAAAACAGGTCAGAAAAAATAGGCGGAAGGAGTCAAAAGACTGGGGATGACCCTGCAAAAAGGGTCATTTCCAACAGTAGCCCATAGGGCAGGGTGCTATGGAGGTAAAAGGCAGGACAGGAACATGTGTGTTCTAAATGTCCTGGTAGTGTAAAACTCCTAAATTCGTTTTACACTGCTGTGAGGCCTGCTCCTTTCATAGGATAGCATTAGGGCTACCCTCATATACTGTTTGAGTGGTAGATTCTGATCTGAAAGGAGTAACCAGGTCATATTTAGTATGGCCAGATTGGTAATAGAAAATCCTGCTTAATGGTGAAGTTGGATTTAATATTGCTATTCTAGAAATGCCACTTTTAGAAAGTGAGCATTTCTCTACACTTAAATCCTTCTGTGCCTTCCAATCCACGTCTGGCTAGGTTAGTTGACAGCTCCCTTGTGCATTTCACTCAGACAACCCCAACCACAGGATACTCAGTCACACTTGCACACATCTGCATACTGAATGGGTCTTCCTGGGCTGGGAGGGTGAAGGGCCTGATACTTACATGTGAAAGGACAGTGGCCTGCCCTCACACAATGGACTGCCACACCCCCTACTGGGACCCTGGTAGACAAGATGGAACTGAAAGTGGGCCTTGTGCACTTCTAAGCCACTCTTTGAAGTCTGCACCACTTCAAAGGCACATTTGGGTATTTAAGCAGGGTCCCTGACCCAACCAACTCAGACATTTCTGGACAAGATACCACTGGAGAAGAAACCCTGAACCAGAACCTGCAACCTGCTGAGAGGAACTGCCTGGCTGCCCAAAGGACTCACCTGACTGCTTCTCTGCAAAGGACTGCTGCCCTGCTGTTGCCCTGCTGCCTTGCTGTCCTTTGGCACTGCTGAGAAGTGCTCTCCAAGGTCTTGGATAGAGCTTGCCTCCTATTTCTTGAAGTCTCAGGACCAAAAAGACTTCATCTCTGCAAAGAACTACTTGTGCGGCGGAAATCGACGCACAGCCGGCAAGAAATTACATACAGCCTGCATTGCAGTGAGAAAATCACTGCATGCCGAATTGGAACGACGCAGCCTGACTTTCGGAAGAGGAGATCGATGCAGCACCAGCACTGCGACCGGAACTTCGATGCACGGCACACTGGATCGACGCACAGCCGACCTGGAACGACGCAGACCGACTTCCTGAGAGGAATTGACGCAGCGCCTGCCGCGCGGCAGAAATTTCCACGTAAACCCCCACCGGATTGACACACCCCCAGTTACTTCGTCCTGCGCACCCAGGATTTTAATGCAACATCCTGGGGCATCCGAAAACCCCGCAACCCGAAGAGGATCCCAGTCTACGTGTCGGAAATCGCCGGAAAGCCTGCCCTGCGTGAAAACTCAGCGACGTATTGTCTGTGTGCACCGGAAAAATCGACGCACACCTCCCCGTTTTCCATGCATCTCCTCCTCTGCGGTCCCTTGCTGAGAATTTGACCGCAAACCAGGTACTTTGTGCTTGCAAGAGACTTTAAACACTAAAGACACTTTATATCATTTTTACAGTGATATCCAAACGTATACTTATTGATTCTTGATCGTTTTGACCTGCATTTAACCAGATAAATATTATATATTTTTCTAAACACTGTGTGGTGAATTTTTGTGGTGTTATACTGCATTATTGCATGATTTATTGCACAAATACTTTACACATTGCCTTCTAAGTTAAGCCTGACTGCTCAGTGCCAAGCTACGAGAGGGTGGGCACAGGATAATTTGGATTGTGTGTAACTTACCCTGACTAGAGTGAGGGTCATTGCTTGGACAGTGGGTAACCTGACTGCCAACCAAATAATATCTAACAGCCTTATGCTTTTAGGCACTATACCACAGTGTAAAAATTCATACCTCAAGTTCTACTGATAGGATTTTTGTTGTTTTGGTTTTGTTTTATCTGTTAAATTAAGTTCTATGTTTCTAACCGGGTGTAGGATCTTTTTTATGTGGTGTCTTAACTGTTTTACTGTTTCAAGTGTTGCAAAAATATATTACACATTGCCTTCAAGTTAAGCGAGACTGCTCTGTGCCAAGCTGCTAGAGGATGGGGGTTAATATGATGTTTGCTTCTGCCTTAGGCTGACAAGAATTATTGTTTCTGCTTGACCAGGGCTCACACCCCAGTCACCCAACAACCCACTTTCTCACAGGGAGAGTATGCCTATTTGGAAATTAAGGTAAAAAATTAAGCATCACAGCACTTGTCCCACCATCATTTGTCCACTTGCTCTGGCAATTAAGTACATTTCTTTGGGCAGATGTACACATGTGATCAGTAAAGCTGTTGTCACTCAAAGCACAATACAGCTAATGGCTGAAGGGACATGGCAAATTAACCAACGATGCATACTGTTATTAGCAAAAACAAAATCTGAATGGCACTTACAGACCAATGGATAAAGTGGGCTGACACAAGCCCCTGTATGAAAGTATATATATTTATTTATATTTTTTATTACGGCTGTCTGTAGGCCGCACCTAGAAATTGTTACTTTCAATCAAAATAAAAGTTCCACAGGTAATTTAAATCATTATTCCATTTACAGTCAGGATCACTTGTGCAATTATGGCTTCAAAAGTGCTTTTATAATAAATGTAAGTAATATTACACTATTCATGCTTCTCTGCTGCCTCCAATGAAATCACACCTGATGAAGTAGTGTTATTTGTTTATGGGTATTGTTAATGTTTATTGCAGGTTTTCTCTTAGAACCCAAGCTCTCTGTTCAGAAATACACAGAGTTGGGAAGTGGAGAGATGGCGGTGTGCGAAGTTTCCAATCTTGCCGAATCTGATAGTTTACTGATCAACATGTACCTTCAGAAAGAAAAACTGAGCACTACACAAACCAGGGAAGGTGACAAGGAGATTGCACAAACAACACTAAGCTTTGATAAAGCTGGAAACTACAATGTGAGTTGCACGGCCAGTAATGACAAAGGCTCTAAAACAACAAGTTCCATCATTACAGTATATAGTAAGTAGACCTTGCATATTCCTCTGTTCATTATCCTCTCAATCAGCATTACAGTTCATTTATTACTAAATAGCTGCATTACTAACTAATATTTTTGTAGAGGCTTTTTGGCCTGATAGCATTTTGGTTCTAAAAGGTATTGTTTAACGTAGCCATGTTACAGGTGGAACGCTCAAGAGGGTAAATGCCAGAATATCATTGTCAAGAATATCGCCTAACATGAATACTGTGTCTTTAATATTGTTTATAAATCTATTGCTCACAAAATCAATAAAGTGGGAGACAGAGAAGCATAAAGGTGTTCACTCCGCTTCCTAATGCAATCCTAGAAAATTAAAAGGGGAGTGCAACCACACCATTCTAGATTCCAGAGTCTCATAAAGATGATTTTGGAGACCCTCACCCACTAGTTTCTATCAGTGGTGCATATGATATCCATGGATGTACTTTTAGCTAATTGCATCATCATCGGGTCTCCTACCTGGGCGTGGGTTAGTCCAGGTAGGTAACACCTCCACCAGGAGGGAGAGTTTCTGGGTATAGACATTTGGTGGGATCTACAAGGGTAGTTAAAATAACCTCCTATACCAAAAAAATGCCACTTTAATAAAACAGGGATCGGGTAACATTAAAAAAGCAAAGGGTAAATGTACTTACCAATAACTTTATAAAGTTCCATAAGGCAGTGTCATTGATGTGAACACTGGAATCTGATAATCATAGATCCTGAAGAAAGCCTACCAAGCTACCTAGGCGTAAGATGGCTGAAATATGTAGACCACCTTTGTGAGCTGTGAAAGATTTATTGCATCTCCCAAATACATCCCTTTGTTTTTTTTAACCTTAACCCCCATCCCTGTTTTATTGAAGAGGGATTTTTTTGGGATAGGAAGTAATTTTACCTACCTTTGCAGAACCACTCCTTTTGATTTTCTTTAAAACTATTGCTCCATTTGGTGAAAATCTTCTATTATTAAATCCAATTAGGTGATTTTTTGGTAAACAATTTGTAGGAGCGATATTTATGTCAGATGATAATCTGACAATATCCTGGTACGACACCCATGAAGAGGGCCAGTCAACGCTTAAGGAAGGTAGTCTGAAATCCAGATCATGGCGCTTTAATCCACTACTAGACCCTACCTGTCCCTTTATCTTACTCTTGCAGGTTCCGGCTTTCTTTCTTTGTGACGGTTTTCCCGTCTTTCTCTTTTTTCTGTCTTTCTGATTTGTGTGTTTTTCCTTCTCCCTGGAAATGTCTGATGTGGAACAATAAGAGCCGATTGCCCTACCAGCAACCCCACCGGCTCGAATTAAGCACTGGGCCCAGTACACACTTGGCATTTAATCACATTTTAATAGTTACCTAATTCCTATATACTTTTCATTAGGAAAACTGCTGAGGGAATGTCGTTACGTTTCTGAATCATTTTAAGTGTGATTGCTTTAACTCGATCATTACAAATTTAAAATGTCCAATAAGGAGCTGACATAGAGCTCCTCATGTCAGACTTATGATCTTTCGCCATATTCACTGAGGTAGTTTTGTCCAAAAGTTCCACTTTTGCTTGTCCGAGGTCCTAGACACTCATGTCCGACAGAGTAGTACATAATCCTCAAACCCTTTCTCTGTGCCCCAAACCTTTTACCCTGCCTATGTTATTCTGACTAATCGTGCGACCCGCGTTCCAAATTGATTAATCTCTCCATATGCGCCTCGCTCCTCACGTGGTCTGCCTGTATCCCAGGGCCCTTGCACGGTATCCAGGGGCTTCGAGCTCCTTTCACTGTCTGTCCCTCCAACCATCTCCTGTCATTCTCTGTTCGTGTGGTCCAGCCCCACTAACTGGTGATGCTATTTTTAGGGTCGCAGCGAGACGCTTTAGTTATTAGAAAAGGGCTCGAAGCCCTGTCAACTTCTCATCAGTGTGTTTGATTGGTTCGTGGGCTTGCCTAGTAAAATCTGCTTGCTTTCATTAGTGGAAAGCATGCATACGTCATGCCTTTTCCGGTGGTTAGCCCTCCTCGAGCGCAGTGACCAAGTACAGAAAACATGCGAGGCTCCCTGTTTTCTGTCGGATCGCGGACTACTTTTTCAATATTTTCCTAGCGCGATTTCGCTTGACAGAAGTCGAGCGCTTACACATTTCACTTTTTTACGTATATAAAAGCACTTTTGCCGATAGATGAAAAGTCGGGTTAGGAGTTTACAACGCGATCAGCTCTAACATGAGCAAACGCGAGACCCGTTGCATTGCAAATGCTTGTTTGTTATTTTTAGCATATGTGTGATACACGTATTCCGTGTGTGGGAGATCCCTCTTACTTTTGGATACAGAACCATAAATGCAGTGCGTCATCGCGGTTATTCAAGTGTTACAATTCAGATTCAAAGCACACTTGCAGTGCGAGTTTATAGGCTGCTGATCAAGCTAGGGTAACCACCCGTCCGTAAATTTCACGGACTGTCCGTAATTTCGCCCTGCTGTCCGTTGTCCGTGATGAAAGCTTTAACGGACGGCATTTGTCTGTAATTTTAGCCTTTCACCTAAAGGGCACCGGAGGCAGGGCGAAATTACAGGCAGAGGAGTTTCCCCAATTGGGCTGGAAGGCAGGGGGTCTCCTGTGCTCTGAGGGAGGGAGGGGCAGACAGATAAGAAAAGGCCTTCTTGCCAGGGGGTCTCCTTCCCTAAAGACATGCAAATGTGGGCAACTGGTAAATCTGCAAATACAAAGGGGCTTGAAAACCTGCATTGACTTTACTAAAAGGAGTCACTTGAAGTTTTCTGGTGGCAAAGATATTTCTTTCAGAGAGGTATTGTAATGGTGTTCCAAGGTGAGCTGTGGAGTGTGTGGTTTTAATGGAGTGTTATAACATTTTTTATCACTAGGTATAAACTGTATATTATTCAAATCTGTATTTGAGAAGCACTTTTTTTTTATTTAACCGAAATGTATTTGCGCATTTTGTAGCAGCCTTTAATATGATGTAATTGTATTTTTCACAGTTCTTTCAGGTACCTCGGTACCTCATAGTACTAAAAAACATTGGTAAAGCCAATAGGTCTCATCTACGAAAGAGTTATTGGCTTTGCTAATGTGCTTTAGCCATTAGCCATGTTATACACCAGAGTAGCTGCTGTTCAGCGTGGCTTAAAGCTAGTGGCATAGTCAATCAATCAATCAATCAAAGGCATTTGTATAGCGCACTGCTCACCCGGAGGGTCTCAAGGCGCTGGGGGGGGAGGGAACGCTACTGCTCGAACAGCCAGGTCTTGAGTTGCTTCCTGAAGGCGAGATGGTCTTGCGTTGTCCGGAGGTGGATGGGGAGGGAGTTCCATGTCTTGGCTGCCAGGTAGGAGAAGGATCTTCCTCCGGCGGTGGTTCTGCGGATGCGGGGGACGGTGGCGAGAGCGAGGCTGGCGGAGCGGAGCTGGCGGGTGGGCTTGTGGAAGGTCAGGCGGCTGTTGAGGAACTTGGGGCCCAGGTCGTGGAGGGCCTTGTGTGCGTGGGTGAGGAGTCGGAACGTGATTCTTTTGTTGACGGGGAGCCAGTGCAGGTCTCTCAGGTGTTCGGAGATGTGGCTGTGTCGGGGGATGTCCAGGATGAGTCGTGCTGAGGCGTTCTGGATCCGTTGGAGTTTCTTCTGGAGTTTGGCGGCGGTGCCGGCGTAGAGGGCGTTCCCGTAGTCCAGCCGACTGGTGACGAGGGCCTGGGTGACCGTCTTCCTGGTCTCGGTGGGGATCCACCGGAAGATCTTTCGAAGCATGCGCAGGGTGTTGAAGCATGAAGATGAGACGGCGTTGACTTGTCTGGTCATCGAGAGGGAGGAGTCCAGGATGAAGCCTAGGTTGCGAGCGTGGTCCGTTGGCTTGGGGGTGGCTCCCAGGGCGGGGGGCCACCAGGAGTCGTCCCAGGCGGTGGTGTGGAGTGGAGTAGAGTGGAGTAGAGTAGCATAGGAGCAGTGGCGTAGAGCCCAGTGGTGCAAAGTACAGTGCAGTGGGGTACAGTGCAGTTGTTTAGAGTGAGTTAGTGTAGAGTGCAGTGGTTTAGAGTGCAGTGGCATGGAGTGGCATGGGACAGAGTAGAGTGGCATAGAGTGCAGTGGAGTAGAGTGGCATACAATAGAGTAGCAGAGAGAGCAGTAGTGTAGAGTGGTGCAGTGGCATAGATTGCAGAGTAGACTCACATTGCAGGGAGTGTAGTGGTGTAGTGTAGAGTGGCGCAGAGTAGGGCAAAGTGCTGTAGAGTGGAGTGATGCAGAGTAGAGTGGCATAGAATGCAGTAGTACATAGTACATTGGGGTATAGTACGGTGGTGGAGAGTGCAACACTGCAGAGTAGAGTGTCAGTGCATTGATGTAGAGTGGAGTAGAGTGGCACAGAGCAGTGGTGTAGAGTACAGTGATACAGAGTAGAGGGCAGTGGCGTACAGTGCAGTTGTTTAGAGTGCATTGGCGCGGAGTGCAGTGGCACGGGGTAGAGTTACATAGAGTGGAGTAGAGTGGCATACAATAGAGTAGCAGAGAGTGCAGTAATGCAGAGTGGTGCAGTGTCATAGAGTGCAGAGTAGACTCATGTGGCATAGAGTGTAGTGGTGTGGAGTGGCGCAGAGTGGAGTATTGTAGAGTGGTGTAGAGTAGAGTATAGTGCCTAGATTGCAGTGGCATAGAGTAGAGTTGTGTAGAGTGCAGAGTTGCAGAGTAGAGTGCCAGTGCAGTGGTGTAGAGTGGTACAGAGAACAGTGGCATGGAGTACAGTGGTGCAGAGTAAAGGGCAGTGCAGTTGTTTAGAGTGCACTGGTGTAGAGTGCAGTTGCATAGAGTGGCATTGGGCAGAGTAGAGTGGCATAGAATGCAGTGGAATAGAGTATATTGGTGCAAAATGCAGTAGTACAGGGCAGAGTGGTGTAGAGTATAGTGGCGACCAGAGCAGTGTTGCAGAGTGTCAGCTTGCAGTGGTGTAGAGTGCATTGAACTAGAGTGCAGTGGTCAGAGTGGTATAGAGTACAGTGGCATAGAATAGATTGTTTCAGAGTAGAGTGCAGTTGCATAGAGTGGAGAGGTGCAGGGTAGAGTGCAGTGGCATAGAATGCATTGGCAGAGAGTGCAGTGGCATAAAGTAGATTATTTCACAGTAGAGTGAGGTGGCTTAGATTGGAGAAGTGCAGGTTAGAGTGGAGTTGCATAAAGTGGCATAGAGTGTGATGGCATAGAGTAAAGTAGTGTAGAGTGCCGTGGCATAGAGTGCAGAGGTGCAGAGTAGATTAGAATGATGTACAGTGTATTGATGTAGAGTGCAGGGGCATAGAGTTGAGTGTTACAGAGTAAAGTGCATTAGCATAGAGTGTATTAGCTTAGAGTGCAGTGGCGTACAGTGCAGCGTTGCAGAGTGGCAGAGAGTGCAGTTGTGCGGATTAGATTGGTGTTGCCTAGACTGGAGTGGTATGGCGTGCAGACGAGCAGAGCACAGTGGTGTAGAGAGGCGCAAAGTGCGGTGGCTTAGAGTAGAGTAGTACAGAGAAGAGTAGAGAGGCATAGTGTGAAGTAGCATAGAGAGCAGTGGCATAATGTGGAGTGGTTCCAAATGGAGAAGAGAACAGTGGCATGGAGTGGCGTAAAGTGGAGTGATACAGAGTAGGGTGCAATTCTGATATATTCTGAAGTCTATTTAAATGCTGTCATGTGATAGAAAAAACTCTTTCCTAACCCCAGTATCCAGCAAGATTGTTGCATAAATCCTCTCACTTTGAAGTAAGAGAAAGGAAAGGAAACACTAAGGCCCGTATTTATACTTTTTTAGCGCCGCAGTTGCGCCGCTTTTTGACGCAAAAACGGCGCAAACTTACAAAATACAATTGTATTTTGCAAGTTTGCGCCGCTTTTGCGTCAAAAAGTGACGCAAATGCGGCGCTAAAAAAGTATAAATACGGGCCTAAGTTCCCACCGAAGACAGAGCCTGACATTTGACTTTGTTCTTTGAATGCACAGCAAATATGATAGGATAAGAACAAGATTTACAGGCATGTTTACAGAAAGGGAGCACTCTGCAGGATACTGTAAATAAGGTTTTGGCAAGGGAAGGGACGATTTCAAGCTGCATAGCCTAAAACAAATAAAGCCAGCAAATTGAAAGCAACAAATTGTGAGTTACAAACCACAAGGCCAATGGCAAGCAACGGGCAGAATGCATTCACAAGGAAGCACTATGAATTTACTTAAAGTGACAGCTGTGGGTTACTTTGTGGGGAAAGTCCAGTATTGTAGTCCATATCTTGCAGAGGTTTGGCTACATCAATCACCCAGGTAGTATGACAAGAAGTCCTGGAGTGGTTTCCATGTTGCAGGATAGGTCTGTACACCCATTCTATCAGTTTGCCACCATTTCCTATGGTACAGAGCTTCTGGCACACCTCTTGTAGGGTTAGTGCTAGGTAGCAGACATGAAATAGGGCATTTAATGATTATTTAAGGTGGTTGTAAGTAAGGAGTTGACCGGGGTGAAGATGGTAGTCTGCCACAAGGGTTTGGAAATTTTGTAGCTCACTGTTCAGAAACAAAGTCCCCAATTTTAAGACACCTGCAACATGCCACTGATGGAGTTGCTCTGAGCACAGCCATCCTGTGCGAGTGGGAAGGCTTAGCAAAGGTAGCGCAGGAGCATAGGGTTTCTTCGTGTCAGTGAGTTTACAGGTTCTGGCAAGGCAAGAGAAAGCCATGGATGATAACCCCGGATGGTGATCCATAGAATGGTCAGTAGGAAACAATGAGCAGTGCATTAAGCCTTCCTTAAAAGTCTTTACTGATAAACCCCATCTCATTCAGGGAGGTGGGCAGAAAGCCAGTGAGCCACCCATTGGACATCTGCAGCTGAATAAAAGCATTCTAAGCCCGGAATATCTAATCCACCCGCAGTCACAGTTAGCTTTAGAGTGGAAAGAGCTCCCGATGGCGCCGCAGCGACCAAATCAGATGTGTGGCCTGTCTGAAGAAGGAATGAAGGATGAGCAGGGGAAGGTTTGCAAAATAATACTATCATTGGGGTAGTACACCATCTTCGCTAGTGCCACGTGGCCTCTACAGAAAGCAGAAGAGAAGACCAAAAAGCAAACTGGGCTTGGAGAGACCGTTCGCTCTGCCGAGATTTTCATCGTGGAAATCAGTGTAAGAATGGTAGATATTAATCACTAGGTATCAAAAGGTAACTGGTTCCCAGTTCAATCTGAGATCTAATTGTGTATGAAGGCGAAAACAATGCCATATGTTAAAGAAACACTAATTAAATTTTAAAATTTGTAAATTTTGTTTGTGCAATTTACATCACAAATATTTTGAAGATTCTATGTGTACTTGACACTTAGGGATAACCCAGATCTCTAGTTTGGCTTTTGCTCAATTTCAAAACCATATAAAGACATGGACTAAGCGGGCAATTGCCTTGCACAACCTTGCAAGGGGTCTGGCCCCTGCTCACCCGTCACAAGCACTAACAGCAAACCATTGCACCAGAAGAGTTTGCCAAGGTGGATGGGTGTTGATTGTTCAACCACTTGACAGTGCTCCTTCTGTTTCGCTCCTGGGTGCAGACAACTCCCCAGGTACCCAATACCTTCAAATAGTCTTGGTGGACCCATCTTGTCTGATTTTAGGAATTGTCCCACCTTGTTCTTTTCTTCTTTATTTATCCAGTTGTTAGCAACAACCCTTTGAATTACTTGCCGTGGATCTCCCATTTGATCTCGATTTCATCCTACTATTTTATTATCTTTGATTGGTAGTCCGGGCTCCCATTTCTGAGATAAATGTAGAGTCCCAAACATACACTCTAGTGCAGTGAGACTACAGACAAGTTATGGGTACATCACATCCTGTCATTAGGTGTGAGACTGTCACACACACCATCTGCCCTGCCTCTGTAAAAAAAATTAGGTTGAAAGTCCATGGGCGGTTGGGGTAAGCCAGATGTTTTTGTTCAATTTGTTTAAACTAGCATAAGGTTAATTACCCTAATGTTTCCCAAACTGTTAGCCAGGGGTTTTGAAATGTTCAGAAACATAATCAAAATTTTGCTGTTACTTTCTCTTCAGGAAAGATCGGGTAGATTTGGGTAGGGGTGATGGCCTTGCCGTGAAGGGCATTAATTTACTACTGAACAAGGACGTAATGTGACACCTGAATGGAGCACACCAGGAGGCAATCACAAAAGGTCCACGGTGAATAAATAGTGCTATGGTAAAAAGGAGTACATAAATGCACTGACAACATAGTGAGGCATGGCCTCTCTTGTGTGTGTCTGTAAAACTGACGTTTGTTCTTGAATTTTTGTCCTGAATTTTGACCCTTTGTCCTGAATTTTTGTCCTGAATTTTGACCCTTTGTCCTGAATTTTTTACAGTCCTGTCCAGAATTTGCCTCAATGCCAGGTGGTCACCCTAGATCAAGCTCCCATGTGGCGCGAGCCAAGCACACTCTTCTGGGCCATGGACACTATTCCTGACCTTCGGCTCTGAAAGTGAAAAATACTCATCCAAATAGACGTCACTAGTGCAATCTTAGAGGCTCGCTCATTTCCATCATTAAAATGTACCCGACATTGTAACTTTGTGTAACGAGAATGTGTAAATGCTAACTGTTCTATCTGTTACTGTCTACTGTATGTTCTCCTACCAATCACATCCTGAATTCTGTAAACTGGTGCCAGCAGAACCGTCCCACTTACACAGACACACTCTGCTCCGTGTACACCACCTCATGTTTGAGAAGCTTCTGCTAAAATAAAAATATGCTCTGTCGGGCTCCCTTTTGGTCAATGGAGCTAGATCTGGGTAAAAGTAATGTCCTAAAGAAACAACAAAAATGTCATATCAAATACATGAAAAACTAACCAAAAAATAAATAAAAATACACGCCGTTCATTTAACGTGCTTTGGAAATGTTTTTTTTCTTTCTTGTAGATTTCCCAGATCCTCTTCTTGCCTCTGAGGAGGATGTTGACGGCGAGGACATATTGATCACTTGCAGGATGCCCCGAATGAGCCCAAAGGTAGTAATACAAATCACCGCCGCACAAACAAATCTAATCTGCGAAGACCAGACCTCCACGGAAAGGAGCTGCAGTCTGCCGAAGCAGAGAGAACATAATGGGATGACTGTCACCTGTGAAGCTGTGATGTCACTTCCCGGCAAAGTCTTGAAGAAAACTACGACAACAGTGCTTGACATTCTTTGTGAGTACATGCAAGGGACTCTGCAGTACACCATATACATTCACTGAATTACACATCATGCGGAATCATCTCTGGTTTTTATTCTCTTATCACCTCCAGTTCTCTGGCAAGAACCCAATAAATGAACGCACCAGTCGCCTGGCCCTTTTTGAACAAGTGTGTATGAAATGGGCGAAGGTGGGGTCAAAATATTTCTCTCTGAATGGTTTGAAAATACTAAACTAGAAATAAGTGTGAACCATACGATTGGAAACCACGTTTTTCTATTTTTTCCGTTGCTCACATCCTTGCCCTAATCTCTGTCTTAGTCTCAAAATGTACTTCAACCCTAACCTTAGTATGCACCCTAAATAGCTCCCTAAACTTCTCAATAACACTACTTCTTCCACCCCTCTTCCTATGTTTCACCCTAAATCTAACTCTTATTGTACCCTTCACCTTTGCTACGATACTTATTCCAATCCTCAGGCTTTCCTTCATCCTAATCTTCATCCTAAATTCACACAGGAACCTTAATCTTCTCCGTAGTTCCAACCCTCACCTAAATTGAACTTTGATACGACCTTAACTCAGGTTCCTTAACTTGTTTCAAATGTAGCTGGCTTTTCACTGTTTATTTTCTAACTAACTGTGTTCTCAAGCAATTATTTGGAAGAATCTGTCATTCGAACCAAGGTAAACAAACCATTATCTAATTACAAGAACCAGCCTTGGTTATAATGCAAAACAATTCAATCTGTCCTCATAACTTTGGTGAGGGGAAGCTTTCTTATAGAAGGTTTTTCCTAAAACCCACACATGCCACATCTACTGTAATCCCTTAATTCAATGCTGAGGTCTTCAGTACAGAGGACTGCTTGATATCAATAGCCTGCCCTGGTGTCGCCATGGTGCAGTTTATCCTGTTAGACCACTGGTTGGAAGATATACACTCTCCTATAAGAACTGATCTAATCCCTTTTCTGATTTACCATTCCCTTCTTGCATTGAATACCTGGTAAAATAAAGCTGGTAGAGGCCCTGCCACCAGTCCTAAAAACTCCATAAATATCTCAAAATATGGCAGAGGTAATTTGTTGAATTTATTTATATCATAGATTCGTTTCCCTGAACCAGACACTAACCTACCAAATCATCAAGAAGATCTTTTGAAGTTTGTGAATCTTGCTTAGAGATTCTCAGGTAGCCCAGGCCATCATTTCACAATTGCTCAAAAAGGATAATTGGAAAATTAGAGAGAATTTCTCCTGTCAGAGGCTTTCTGGGATATGCACATTTGTTCAAGATAGGCCAAATCCCTGTGGTTCTAATTCTCATTCAAGTAATGTTCCTCCTTATGGAATATTAATAAAACCACTAGGGATCTTGATTAACCACCATCACCTCGCTCATTGCAAATGAGAAAAATGTCTGGGTGTTACAGGAGACTAAAATTAGGATAGGGTGCAATTGTGATGTTTACCCCCATAATACACCAAGGGCCAGATTTATCATAGTGTTGAGTTGCCTTAGCGCCATGCAATAGGGCACAAGGGTGACTCAAAACCTAAGTCAGTTTTATCAAGCCACGCAAATCCACCTTGCATGGCCCTGCATGGCTTGATAAATCTGGAGCAACACAAGGCAGCGCAAATCACTGCCTTGCGATTCTCTGCCCCAGGGAAGCATTCCATGGGTGGAGTGAAGGTGTTCAAACACATCCCCCCCACACATTTTGGTGCATTCCCAGATTAACCATTAGTGGTAGACCTCGGAATGCATCAACATTTTACACCTCCCCAGGGGAGGCGTAACAAGGAGAAATATTCTTATTTCTCCTTGTTCTTTCCTCCTCCTATGTGTGCTATATTCTGCACATACGGCACCTTCCTACCCTTTCACGCAGTAAAGCGCAACGAGGTGGCTTGCTGCTTTGTGCTGTGTCAAAGTATGATAAATCTGAGCCTAAATTTTCAAGAGAAATGGAAATTTTACTTACATTCCGATTGTGTGTTAAAAAAGGTAAAAGAGGTATATTCCTTGTATATAAATAGCACTAGAGATACCAGCTCGGTTACCACCGGACATTTCTGCTCAAACCTGGTCTCCCACAAATAAAAAGTATGTGATCAGTGTAATCACTTTGTTAATAAAAGTATAAAAATATATGTGAAACGAAACTCGTTAATTGGGATGTATACAAGATTACACTTGCACAGTGAAAAGTCTGCACAGCCATAAATAACATGTTTAAAAAAAAATGGCTATTCAGAATTAGTCCACTGAGCTTCTTTGTCAACAGAAATCCAGAGTGCAACTGGATTAATTGAAGATGGCTCAAAATTGTTAGAGTCCAGAATGTTCAAACCACACATCAATGTAAAGTTCTGGAGAAGAAATCCAGGTATAGTTCATCACCTGGGCCCTTGTTTAGATTTAATGTTTTGGTAGGCGATTTGATTTCAAAGTGATTTATACATTGATGGGGTTGTTGTATTGCTTTCAATGTTAGTTAGAAATTGGTGACTATGATGCAGAGGAGTCACACTTTAGGCTTTTTTCTTTGTACCCCAACACCTTCTCTGTGTTGGTGAGGTTTAGTCTCTGTGCGTTCTGTGACTAGTCCCAGTGGAGGTTGTTATGTTGGAGAGAAGGGTGGATTTCAACCTTCTTTGCTGCCACTGTGCTAATATGATTAGTAATGGTCGTGAATTGGTCCATTTTTGTCCTGAATGTGAGTTTCTTAAGTATACCTGTTGTGATTTGTTCTAATGGGGGTCCTCTACAAGAGGGGATCTTGTGGCATTCCTCTGATTCATAGATGAAGTCCTTGACCTCCCAAAGCACTTGTCTATAATCTATGCGTGTGTGTGCCTGCATGGAAGCCTGTGTCTGTGTGTGCATGTTTTTGGAGGGTCTGTGTTATGGCATGGTCCCATTTCTTAAGTCTTACTCGAGTCTGACGTCTGCATTTTGGACCCTTTGAAGTTTTAATATTTGTGCTATAGGAAGGCCACAGTATAGCGTGTGGCAGTAGTTGAGGCAAAAGTAAGTTGCTGCCATCACTGTCAGGCACGGAAGTTTGGGAATGCCACACAGAAAACATGGAAGTGGAAATGGGTGGGCAAAGAGTCAACTCTCCTACAAGAAGCATTACAGATGGGAGAAGGCCAAGCATTGCTTTTATTGTTTCAGAGACCTGACTCAGGTCTTCTCCTGTACGTCATCTTGGGAGCAGTCAGCAGAAGGGAAGAGAGCGAAACGGGTAGGCGTTTTAAAGGGGCAGATCAGGAAAAAAGCACCACCCAAATAGGGAAGCAGAAATACCGCAGAAGAGGAGACTAAGTGGGACACAGCCTATTGGCTATCGGGACAGCCTATCAGGAGGAGGACCAAATTCCCTCTGTCTGTATATGAAGCCGCACAATAGACTAGACGGGAGAGGCTGGACAGTGGAAGGATGTATACCGGATGCCCTTCATTTCCTATTCGCAGGGTAACACCTCACCTCATTCTGTGCCCCGTGAAATCCATGCAGAAGATCTTCAGAGCCAACATTACTCTGTGAGAGTAAGAAACTAGAGACATTACTGTGGTTAGTGACTCTTAGAGCATCACAAAAATACACTGGCAAAACTGCTGATACACGGACCATATGGATATAAAGGAATATCTCACTTCATTACAGAAGAGCAAGAGAAGGAATAAAACCCCTAGGCCTTGTAGTTTCGTAAATACTGTACGTATTGCTCCTTGTAATGTCGTAAAGCAAAGTTATTTCTAAGCAATACTTCACTTTCTGGTATCTCCCTGCAATACCTATGACTTCAAGGTGACAGAATACACTACAGAAACCTCAATTTCAGAAAGGCAATACCAAAAAGGAGACCACCTTTTGAGGCTATACCACACACAAGGCTAACAGTAGAGTCAAATTACAGTACACATAAACACAAAAAAGACAAAACAACCTCTAAACGAATAGACACAACTATGGCTATCCCATTTATTTTCACAGTACCAAAGGTTCCCAACTATAACCTAACAAGATTTAGCATCCCACAAAAACATCTATATCATTTCTTCAAGAGAGCAAACGCACACCCAGTGTCTCTTGAAAAGCCCCAAACAAAAACAGTTTAGTCCCAGCAGAGACAAATCAGTGGCCACTATCAAATGATATAAAAAACAAGCACTGCTTATCAACGTGCCTAAAATAACAAACCCAAACTGACCACTATGAAATTGATTTTATGAGAAATAAGTACGACCTGACAATACTGTATTAAAATATATTTATCTATCCAATTCCACACTGTACCCAGACAAAAGAAACGGTAAGCTAAAAACAAAGGGGCTTATTTACAAGCCCCTTGCACTGCTGGTGCGTCATATTACATGACTCTCTGGAGGTGCAAAGTGCAGAGCCATATCTATGAGAACACACAAAGCCACTTAGCGTGGCTTTTCATGGCCTTCTAGATATGGTGTGAGGCAACACAGCGCAAGTCACTACATTGCCTTACACTGCATCAGGGGGCGCTGCACGGGCATTCCGGTGGGTTTTCCCAAGCAACACCCATAGGCTTTGACACATTCCCAGATTTACAAGGATCTGTAAACCTCGGAATGTGTCAAAACTGTACACTTCCCCAAGGTAGGCGTAAGGAAATACGTGCTGCATTCTGTAGCACACACAGAAAGAGGAAAAAGCCTCCATGGATTGTTTTTGTGCATAAAGGTGTCCCTTGCTGCACAAAAAAAATCCTGCCAACAACGCAGACACCCTTGCACAATGGTGCAAGGCTGCCTGCCTTGACGCTAGGCAGCAAATTGGGCGCGGGCGCTGGCTGAAAGGACGGGAATGCACCATATCTCGTAAATATGGTGCATTCCTGCCCTTTCGAATTGGCGCGGGGAAGTGCAGCAAAAAGACTTGCAGCACTGCCCTACTCCAATTCATTGTAAATATGTTCCAAAATTCACTAGCCCACAAAAAAGCATCCCCACATTCCCACAAAGCGATAAATGTAATAGGTTGTCCGTTATGTAGTAAAACAGCTGTTCTTGAAGCAAGAAAATGAGGACTAGTTTTTCCGAACCGGTTCCTAAAATGAACACTCATTAACAGAACGGAACGTTTATAGTTGCATGCTTATATTTTGCACAACTGTGGGTCATTACAGAAAAGCCAAAACCTCTCTGCTTGTTACAATATATTATGACCTCTAGCTATTTTTCAGTGTTACATTAAAATGCATGTGATTATTTTGCCACCAATTGCTAGTTGTAAATTCATATAGTTAGATGTGACTATACGTTCCACGTTTAGTTCAGGTATCTGCAATCATATTCATTCATAGGAAGGAACACAAGTTCAAGGAATTAATCTTTTGGGGAGGCGGCTAATGGCACAAACAAGAAAATGTGTTCTAAGGACCTAATTGTTGTGTTATTTTTGCAGAGCAAAAGACGCACACGGTACTCTGTATCAGAGGTCTTGTAGATACTCAAACCCACCCGGTAGGTGCCCTGTTTCAGACCAGTTATTTCACACTATTCTGCACAAATAGAATCAATAATGGTTCTATATTTTGATGGGGAGTAATTTTTGTATAGTTAACTAATTTACATCGAACAAGAACAAATATTACTAGTTAGGATCATTACACTGCATTCTAAAACACAGTTTCTTTAAACAATGATATAAGTAAAATTGCATTAGCTTTAGATTCTACATAATTTTTACATAATTAATAGGTAATCCAAACCCCATATCAATGTATAAAATACAAGTAATACAAGTTTCATAGGTTTTAGCAAAAACAATTCATCAAGGTGATAACGCGTCCTTTTATGTTAATTTATTACACATTAGGACTCGTTTTAGGCCAATGAATCTTTTGACACCGTAGGACGAGATAGCTGATCAATATGTCAATCAATATATCAATAATGTCATCAATATTTATCACAACAATACGTTTCACTTTGGTCAAAGACATTAATCAAATTGACGACACAACCATGACCTTTCAGCCATGAATAACCACACCAGTTAATAGAATTTTATGAATTTTATTCCCTATTAGTTACAATCTAAGATTAAGTGCTTCAATCTTAAAGCCAAGAAACACAACAGCATAGTTACGATATGGCAACTTTGGTAAGATTTCAATAAGGCAAAAATCATAAACATTAGAATATAACACGGCGTAAACATAGATCAAATATAGCAGAATGTCAAATACGCGTCAGTTCAACATAGCATAATGTCAGACATTTGTCTATTTGCGTCAATCTGATGAGCACCTGTCCTAACCGCTAATTAGCATTGGCATGTTGGGCTTCATGCAAAAGAATTTAAACACCAATCTGGAAAACATCTATCTATGGTCTTTGTCAAAAGCAAGCAGTTGGTACCTAGAAAGGAAAGCAAACAGACAAATTACATTTGCATTGTCATAATTTCCCTCCAAGGATTAGGTCAGCGCACAGGTTCAGTCTTCGTCTTCAGGACATCAGTCAAAACGCCATCAGTCAAAGCTCAACTAAAGGGCAAAGGGACATTTCCCTCATAAGGAGGAAAAATGAAAAAGGGCAGTCTATGGGTGAGGATGTTTTATTAAGTCTCAAAGTCACCAAACAGAGTGACAGAGTTTCTGGATAAAATCAATAGCATTCCCTACCTAATTCTAATGACCCTTCTGTGACATGGGTTTTTATCCCTTTTTCGTAGTACATTCCCCCAAAATTCTATTGGACAGTTACTATACCCCACTATCTTTAACCTATCAAATTTAGCATTTGGTAATCCCAATTGTCTCCCCACATTAATTCACGGTTCTTTGATTGGTCTTCATAATTGACGTCTTCAGAGGTGGCACATCCGGCGTTACTTCATTCTTTGGCACGTCTTTTGGGTCAGCAGATTCATTGTCCATCGGTCTAAGTGACCTTGTACGTTTCATTAATCTACATTTGTTTCAATTCACTCATAACGTTTTAAAAAACCAAGGCCCCGAATATGCGCTTGGGAACGGAATTAATATGGTTACATTTGCCTTCCAAGTTGAAGAAAAAGAACATTTGCAGGGTCATGGCCCTTTGCGAGTCAGCACACTGGAAAAACAGAAAAATGCATTTAATATGAGAGCTGGGCAGCTAAATCCCGTAGCTCACGCTAACTTAAGGCCTATAAAGATTTTCAATACAGATACAGTAACATAAATGTTAATATAAACTTAATTAATCATAACATAAACATTTTATTCATCATTATTAGTTTGCATATACATTGGTGGCCATTTACCGTGGTCACAATTCAGGTGCACGTTTAAGCAAAATCGCTATTATTATAGTTTTCTATGCAGCATCATCACACATTAATATATAAACATTTCATGTTAATATAGATTATATAAGCTACGCTCTCTCAAGGGCACTAATTTTTATACATAATCTTTTCTTGTATCTTCTCATGTTCTTCCACCTCAAATTCCAAATCAATACAGTAGTCATAACAGTTTCACCCCCATATATCTGAAATGTAGTTGTCATTCTGTTTGCTGACCTTACTTAATCAAACCGGCTTTTCATTTACTGCAAGCAAGCCAAACTGTTTTATGCCTCACATTTCAGAGCTGACTTCTATTTGCATCCCATCTACAGGGATCAAAGCAATCCATTGTTTTTTCAAAATCAGACCAACCACAAATGGATTTCCATCTTCACAGCAGAACATAGACCAGTTTAATATTGTCCCACTCACAATGGTGATATAAGTAATAAAATAACCTCAGTTGTACATTAACAGGATAGTGTGAGTAAGATCTTAGTTCCATGGCCTTCTAAAGAAATTTAACTTTTGGCCTTGTTCCTCCACATTGTCATCAAAATTCTCTGTCACTTTTACTATGCTTAGAAAGTATAGCAGGGGGTATTTTATTCCACTAATAGAGGGTAGCAGTACATATTTTTTTATAAATGCCAGTGGAAGTAGAAATATTTGTGACATTTGTTACAAAATACCCCATTTACAAAGAAGAATATATCCCGGTCATTATAGTGCGCATTTAACCTAACAGCAAAAAAGTCATTTACCTTTCTGACTACGTCAAAGACATCAGACTCAGAAATTGGAGCATGCCAACCAGTAGAGTACAGTATTTCAACTGCTATTAACAATAAAAATGTCCTTGCTTGCAAAAAACTCCATTGCAAATTAACCACCCCAAAATATATATTTCAATATAGAACAAGCATTTGCAATGCAATGGGTCTTGCGTTTGCTCAAGTTAGAGCTATTAGCGTTGTAAATAACTAATTAGATTTCTTTTGCCACACAAATGTGAACAGAAAGGGGATTTCACCCTTTGGGCCAAGGACAGGGTTTACATGTTAACAGAATGAAAAGTCTTGCAAGCATTTTTGCCTAACATGTCAACAAATCTCTAATGAAGTTAGCAGAGCCACCTGAGAAGATTTATGGCCCCGATAAAGGAGATAAGCAATGCCCTATGTGCGATGTCCTGAGTGCTGGTAGGGAGGGCCCCTAGAGAAAGAGACTCTCTGCGATGCGATGCAAGGGCATATGGAGTTTTTTTTGTAGAATAAGCTTATTTTAGGAGCCGTGTTTGTTTAGTAAATAAGCTTATTTTAGGAGCTGGAAAAACAAGGACAGCACTGGAATAAAGCCAAAACAAATGTCAGCGACATGAGAGGAGGTGGGAGGAACGGAATGCTGCAATAAAATGCAGGCAGCTACCAGCCTAAAAAAAGCACAGTGAAAGGGGACCACCAAAGAAATGTAAAAAAATAGTCAGTCACACCAACAGATAAAGAAACCAAAGTGGAACAATACAGTAGTTGGTCACTGCTCTGAAACAGAAAAAGGAGGGAGGAAAAAGCAGAACTGACCACTAGCGAGCAAGAATTTTTAAAGGACACTGCAACCAACAAATGAAATCGCTTTAACCCACAGTATAAGTATACTTAAGTATACACCAGGTCGAACACTTACGCTTGACTCACCCCCAGTCACATATCTCAGTTAAATCCATTGTTTTTTTGCTAACAGTGTGGACCTAGCCATATGGAAATCAATGTTGACCCTGCTCCCCATGGGGACAGTCCAGCCCAAAATGCCAGGCCCGGTCCTCCCTGGACCGGAAACAAGCATTTGGGACTGGTATTTGGGGTATCACCTCTCATCAGCCAGGCTAGCTTGAATCCAGTGGCACAGTGAGCAAGGGACCGACGTCTGGACATAACCTGGCCACTTAGGGCGACAGTAACAGCACACAAAGATGATGGACAGAGTGCTGAAACTTTTCAAATACTCACTCCCGGTCACAGATCTGGGTTAAATCCATAATTTTGTTGCTCACCATGCCACCCCAGCGTGGACCCAGCCATATATAAATCAGTCTTGACCCTGCTCCACATGGGAAGAGTCCAGCCTGAACTGCCAGGCCAGGTCCTCCCTAGACCAGAAATAAGAATCTTCAGTCATTGTTCTTTTGCTCACTATGCCAACAAGATTTGGACCCAGCCATATGTAAATCAGTCTTGAAACTGCTCCCCATGGCAACAGTCCAGCACAAACTGCCAGATCCTCTCTGGACCAGAAACAAGCATCCTCGGCAAATTTTGGGATATCCCCCCTCATCAGCCAGGCTAGCTTGAATCCATTGGCACAGTGAGCAAGGGACTCACATCTGGGCATATCCTGGCCACTTAAAAGATGATGGACTGAGTGCTGAAACTTTTCAAACACTCACCCCCAGTCACAGATCTGGGTTAAATCCATCATGATGTTGCTCACTATGCCACCCCAGTTTGGACCCAGCCATATACAACTCAGTCTTGACCCTACTCCAAATGGGAACAGTGCAGCCCGAACTGCCAGGCCAAGTCCTTCCTGGTTCCAGTTTCGGGGTATCACCCCTCATCAGGCCAGCTAACTTGAACCCAGTGGCACGGTGAGCAAGGGGCCTACGTCTTGGCATACCCTGGCTACTAAGGGTGACTATAACAACACAAAAAGATGATGAATGGAGTGCTGAAACTTTTCAAAAACTCACGCCCAGTCACATATCTCTGTTAAATCCATAGGTTTTTTATCACCATGCCACCTCAGTTTGGACCCAGCCATATGCAAATCAGTCTTGACCCTGCTCCTCAGGGGAACAGTAAAGCCCAAACTCAATGTGAAAACTTTGAGCACTCTTTGGATCTAGCCGATGATGTCTTTCAATATCCTTAGGAGCGGCAAAGAAAGCTGTCAGGGTAAAGAACTGACCTATATGGAAAAGCTTGACAACTTTCGTGCGGAACGCCACTTTAGCTCTAAACATTAGGTTTTTCCAGATTGATGGCTGTATACGGTTGCTAGACAGATTTTGCTTGTAGTGCACTCACCTGACGAGCTGATTTTATTGCTACGAAAAATTCTTTTTCATGTGAGGAGTCAAACGGCAGCTGTGCAGTGGCCCAAATAGAGTGCACATGGGGTAAGTGAGGGCCAGCTTGAGGTACCACTGAGGCATCACAAAGGGTGTTGGTGGGAAGATGTGGGTTAGTCCCTTTAGAAAACACATTAAATTGAATAAAGATGGCTGATTGGGTAAACGTGAAAAGGCTGAAAGAGCTGATAAATAACCTTTAACTTTTGATACCAAGGCCTTGCTGCGCTAAGGATAAGCAAAAGAGTAAAATGTCATACAACTGGGTCTATAAAGGTTGGATATGTTGGGAAGAACATCAGACAGCAAACAACTCCCAACATCAGGCACAGATTGTTTTAGTCAAGGAATGTCTGGCTGCCAAGATGGCCCTCACTACTTCTGCTGCAACAAGAGGACCTCTAGAAGTGGCAGCCAGATCTGAATAGATATGCTCAAGGCCAGCTGTTCTGGGTACCACACTCTCCTCACAAGGTTCGGAGCCACTAGGATGACTTGGGCCTGGTCATTCCTGATCTTCTTCAGAACCTTGAGCAGGAGAGGTAGAGATGGGAAAGGTTACAGGGGTATGGGAAAGGTTACAGGGGTCCCAAGCTCCAATACAAGCGAAACCCATTTCCAAGTGAGAACTCCCTTGGAAACTCCAATGTGCAAAATCTTGGGTGCTGCATGTTCACAGGGGTGGTGATAAGATCAAGTCATGACCTCACTCTGCCCTGTGTGCAGTACCACATGGCAGTGACATTGTCTATGAAAACCTACACCTGTTTCCTCCTTGATGGACAGGAGAAATGCATTAAATGTATAGACAATTGCCGGTAACTCCAACAAGTTGATGTGGATGCTGGTTTCTTCCAGACATCAAAGTGCTCTGATCTTCATCTCTTTTAGATGCCCTCCCCAACCCAGCAACAATGCATCTGTCATACCCGTTAGCTCAGGGTGAGGTGAGGGGTAGAGAAAGGGGTCTGCCACTGGTCCAATTGCAATCTAGCAGCCACCACCGCACATGTTTTGCAATCTCCTCTGACACCTGGATGGAATCCAAAAGTTTCTCTTGTTTCTGAACCCACTGAGACTTCAGATCCCTCTGTAGAGCATGTATATGCAACGTGCTTGGTCCACAAACAGGATGCAGGAAGGCAAAAGGCAAAGAAGCCTTAGAGCCACACTCACTGAGATCCAGGTCAAGGGTGAAACATCTGCATCATAGCCCAAATGTCCTGTGCTTGTTAGGGCAGAGGAAAGGCTCGAACAAGCTCTGTGTCCTAGACGGCCCGAGTGAAGGTGAGTTTCTGTGAGGGAGCCACATGTGACTTTGATATGTTGATGGGAAACCCCAGCAAAGTCAACAGATCTGCTGTTATCTGCAAGTGGTCCACAAATCTGAGGCGAACCCACCTTCAGCAGCCAGTCATTGAGGTACAGGAAGATTGGTATTCCCACCTTCCAAAGATGGGCAGTGACCACACCATCACTTTTGAGAGCAATCGAGGTGCACTCATAAAGCCAAAGGGGGAGCACTGAGAACTGAAAACACTAATGCCCATCTGAATCTGCAGGTACCACCTAAGAGACAGCAGGACGGGGAAGTGAAAATAGGTGTCCTGCAGATCCATCACCACTATCCAGTCTCCAGGATCCAAGGCAGAAAGAATTTGAGCATTGTGAATTTGTCCTTCCTGAGGCAAAAGTTCAGAGGGCAAAGCACCTACTCTATGGCTCCTTTGTTCAAGAGAAACTGAACATCCTCTTGAAGAATGGGAAAATGGTCCCCTGGGAGGAGCTGTGGTGTGGGAGGCATGTGGGAGGGGTGGAAAGGAAGTGGAGAGTGCATCTGTTCTGGACAATTTAGAGCACCCACTTGTTCGAAGTGATGCTCTATCACCTGTGGAGGTAAAAGGTGATCCTTCAATAGTGTTCTACTGAGGGCAAATTAAAGTTGTGTTGCTGTGGAGGGGGAGGTGTAGGGTCTGGGGTAGTTAATTTCCCCTTGGAGCCTGGATGCCGATGGCTGGATCCCTATCTTCTGCCTCAAAAGGCTTGGGAGGCCTGGTGCTGCGGAGGCAAGGTCCAATGTGGCCTCTGGAGAAATCCCTTTCCAAAGCCTCAAAAAGGGTGACTTTTGGGGAAACTGCCATTCAGATGGTGTTAGCTCTAAGGAGAACGCTGCTGTCTTGCTCTCCTTGAAGCGCTCAAAGGATGAGTGCACCTTGTCTCAGAAGAGATGTGTGCCATAAAATGGCATGTCTGTCAGGGATTGTTAGACATCACTAGAAAATCCAGTTGAATAAATCTAAATGTGAAGCCAACTACTCTACCCCAGTCGTCGTTAGTATCCAGGCCCAAGTAAATTACATACTTCACAGTGGTCTGATCATTGAAATATTAAGGATTTTGTGGGCAATGGGCACAACATATTTAAGGGCACCAGTAGAGAACAACTTTGGATTTTATTACCTATTTTCGGCTAACTATATACGTTATATGCTAATCTTTAACTGGATCATCTTTAAATGCATTTTGCCTGAGACCATAAAAAGCGGTAAGCTGACACTGCCTAGACAGTCAGACAGAGTCGGAGAGAGATTTAGGAGGGGGCCATGGTTAATTGCCCACTTTGCCCATGCTTTAAAACGTCCCTGATCATCCTGAATGACTCACTAGAGGTTGGTTCTTAGGTCTTTTGGGACTGATGGTAAGAACTCCGGAGCTGTGTCCCACAAAACATGCGTGTATCTACCTAGGAGGCAACTCGGGTTCACTGAATGGAGGGAAAGGCTAGTGGAGGAAAACAAGCATTTTGCAAATGTGTCCATGCATTTCGACTCTCTGTCCATTGGGGTGGTCGGGAAAGGATTTGAGTTCAACCTGCTTGAAGACGCCTGAACTATGAGGCTTTCTGGTGCAAGATGTTGAAAGAGAAAGGCAAGATCTTCTAAGAACTTGTCTGTGTTTCCTCTATTTGATGGTTCATTGGTGGGCAAGACACTGGGCCTAGCAATGTATCAGCCAAGGCCTCATTAAATGGGAGGAGAGACTCCTGTATTGTCTGTCCAGGTTGTAGGACCTCTGTAAGAATATTGATTTGGACCTCAGTGGTGGAAAGCTGTAAATCAAGGACCTCTGCTTCCCTCTTAATCACTAGTGGCGGGACAAAGGGAAGCAGTGCTTGGGCTACTTGTAGCTTCTTGTTCTTCAACTTGCCTAATGTCTTGGGCCTCGAAGAAGATCGGTCATTGGATCAGCCTCTGGAAGGAGAACTCATCTGTGTCCTCAGAGCAGAATCAGGCCTTCCTAACTTTTCATCAATATTTGTGATGTATTATGTGGTATTGTGATTAGGGGTGGGCGTTGAACTCCACTCCACTGGCAGAGTTTTGCCCACTCCGCGCTCCGGAATTCGGCAAAAACGTCACCAGGCGCCACATGGCAGAGTTTACTGCCCACCCTTTAGGAGCACGATAGTAGGCGGCTTATTAGGAGACCAAAGTATTCCGTAAAAGATGAAGACTGTTTTGTTCTGCCAAACTAAAAAGAAAAAACAACCCACCATCAATCATGGTTCCAACCATGGAATCCCTTAAATGTATATGTAGGCATCAAGCATTAATGTGTACACACAAGGACAGTGATAAACATGATTGTTTTTATTTGTTCATATTCAAAAATATATTCAATATCATCATATCATCATACATCACTTTTCATAAATAGTAGGACCTGATTTCATACACCCTGAAAAAATACACTCATACCATTATTCTCACATCAAACTTGCTGACTAAAACCATAAAAAAAACAATAAGCCTAACTAATATTCCTCAAAAGAGAACAACATCAATTTATAAGTGTATTGCACAAAAGTAGTTTTCTAAATTAGGTAGGTTTCTAATTTGACTGTTTGCAATCTTTACTCATTCAAGTTTTTGTTACATTTCTAAGAATTGATTGTAGTGCATTAATTCCATCCCTATATAAATCGTCCTCCAAATCCATTAATCTATTTAATACATGTTGTGCGGGATCCAAAGAGAGAAATAAAAGATAATTTTCTCCAGCCAATAATTGTGCCAATGTGCGTTTTGGGTGCCACGTGACCAGACCAGTCACACACCTTGTTCAGGGCCCTTAATACATCCACTATAGCTGGTTAAAAAGCACATGTGGGAGAATCTGGTCCTATCTTCAACAACTAGTTAGTATCACGTCAATGGTGGCAAATAATACTTCCTGCCGAAAATCCGGGCCTCTGATAGTAAAATTAAAGAAATTTGTTAAATAGTCTCATGATAATCCCATATTGAAGAACTCCTCAAATTAAATGGCATCTAACTACCAAGTTTCTCTTCTGAGAGACACGCTATATCCTAGTTCTGACAGCTTGAAGGGCTCAAATCGAGCCAGATGCCAAAACAGTGTGTATCCCAGACTGGACTAAGCCAAAAGGAGAAATCCTACCTGGTCAGAAAATAAATAAATCAGTAGGGGGATTACCTGGTCCTAACCTGGTCGCTGACGGGTTGTGGCCAAGTGCATTAGAGGTGCTACAGAAGGACGGGGAAGCATGAGACAAGCGTGCTATTACTTGTTGGTTAAGTTGTGCGCAGCAGCGGATTACAGGGCAGGACGGTCAGTCACTAGTATGTATGTGAGCGGGGGAGGTGCGCACCCCTGTTGAGGAAAGAGGGGCGGTGTCACAAACTTGGCTGCCTTGCGGTGGCTCCGAGGTGACAGAGAAGGCAGGAGTGCATCGGCCCGGGCCAGGACATGGTGCTGGTGTGGTGACCAACCTTTTTTCCTGATTTGCAGCTTTGCTGCAAACCCAGACAGCAATCTCTAGTCAGCACCCAACCCTGGGGTGCCAGGGAAATTCTATACGTTTTGGGTCTTTTTATATGCCGTTTTTGTGTATTTTGTGGAGATGCGAGGAATGCTGAATTCAGGAACAAGAAGGAATGGGTCCAGCATCAAAATTCACCTGACAAGGGAGCGCAGATGGATTATTTTAACTACAGTCCCAGTTATACACCAAAGATGTGGTGTGTAGCCTTCAGGGAGACCGGTTATAGATATATGGAGGGGCAGAACCGTGCCTCATGCCAAGCACACCAATACCCCTCAAAATGCTAGGTTAAATCTCATGAGAGCTAGGATAGTGTCTGCAGAGGGTCCAAAACAGTATAAACCGTGGGTTAGCTACAGATGCCAAGGATTCACATTTGTAACCGAGGAGGAGGGGCCTGGTTGTATCTGACGAGGGGGCCAGGCTGGCATGTATCTTTAGCGGTGGCTAGCAGGTTTCATCTGAAGGCTTAAGGCTAATGTGTTTCTGCAGGGGGTCATTTTTGTATTTGCAGAATGGAACTGTTAGCTTGTAGGTCAAAGGTGGCTACTTATTTTTTTTCTATGGTATTCGTTGGTCATATCTGTAAAAGTAAAGTCTTTCCTCATGCAGACTCGCCTTTACGCCACAGTGTGAGCTCTACATGACGCAGAACGGGTGATTTAGCATGAGCACAGCCAATGACAACAGCAAGCAACTTAATAAATCGGGTGCTCCACGAGTTTCTGTTCCCATTGTTTTTTTTAGTTTAAAATGGTACATTTTAACTGACAGTTTCGCCTAACTGTAATGTCACTTTAATTTTCGTTTTTTTTAAATATATATATATATATATATATATATATATATATACTGAAAAAAACCAAAGGTTAAAGTGACATTATAGTTAGGTAAAACTGGTAAAACTGTCAGTTACACCGTGAAAAGTTAATGTTTAGTTATAGTTAGGAAAACTTATTTTCTCTATACAACCCAAGTTTAAACCACACAGATTTAAAACATTCTAAAGGTATAGTTAGAACTTTCATTTACAATTCATCCACCACCTTCAAATTATTATAAGTAGCTGACATAACGACACTCTTTTCAGCTCGATAACCAGACAACACTAACTATAACTCGCTACTCACTGTGTTGTGACAAGTAGTGTCATTTGAAAAGTTCTTTTATATATATATATATATATATATATATATGAAAGAAGTGACTCAAACAGATGATCTCACCAAAGAACAAAAATATATTTCTACTACAACGTTTCAGCTTCTGCCTTTCTAAGGTAGTATAAGATGGTTTGCTCAGTTGCTGCACAGCTGACACTGCTGGATTTTCAAAAAGCATCATGAGTGAAGATTCCAATTGGAATGTGGAATCAATGCAGTCCTGAGAACTCTTCAGATATGCAGAAATCAAGTGGTATTGTCAGTGATGTTCAGTCCATCTGGATGCAGTGATTGTAAGCGGTGCATCCAGAAGTTTTCTCTGATGTCCAGAAGTTCTTCCTTTAGAACATGTTCCACAGGGAAAATCTTTAAATCTGACAGTAAATGGTGCACAAGGTTAAAATGATTGGCTACAGGCTGGTCAAGTTTCTTGTTAATTATTGCTGATTTGTGGTTCCTGAATCGTGTACGGAGGTCATTCACTGTTTGGCCTACATATTGTTTTTTTACAGCTTTGGCGTTGGCACTGAATCACATAAATAATGCATGTTGATCGACATGTAAGATGCTGTCTTATTCCATAGGTCCTCCTTGTAACAGAGCTAGTTACTGATGATGTTTGTAACAGGTATTCACATGTGATGCACCTTTTAAAATCACAGCAATGAACTCCTGCATTTGTTACAGCTTGCTTAAGTTCAGCTCTCACAATAAGTAATCGTAAATTGGGAGCTCTGCGGTAAGCAATGACTGGCGGTTTTGAAAAAAGCTTTTGCAATTTTTCACAAGTGGATAGTAAGGGAAAAGTTGTTTGTATTATATTTCTGTAGTTGGGAGCTGATGGATGATAGTCAACCACAAATGGGATTCTGTCACTTTTGTTTCTTCTGTTGGTATTCCAAATAAGTGCTTCTCTGGGTAACTGCAAAGACTTGTCAATTTGTTGCAGAATGATATGCTGAGAATAGCCTCGCTATTTAAAAAATGTAACAAGCTCCTGTAGATGGTCTTTACTAGTGTCTTCATTGGTGCAGATGCGTCTTATTCCGAGTGCTTGGCTGTAGATGATCATAAAAATATTGTCATATTTGTGATACAAAATTATAGGGATGTCAAAAATATCGTCAGGAATATCAAAGGCAAAAATATCATCTTAAGTGTTGTTTTTAATATCATTGTTAAAAATATCGTTGTAGAAAATATTTTATGTAATATAGTTTCTAAGTGTTAAGTAGTTGTTTATTGTAGTGTGTTTGATTTTATATGTTTATTATTTTTGTAAAAGTGTTTTTTGTAAGGTAATTTATTAGTTATGGTAGTGTTCAAATTAGTATTTTTAGTTAATGTTTATACATTATGGTTTTATAATTATTTTTAGTTGTGCGATATAGGGTATTTAGGGGAGAAGATTGGGGAGAATTAAAATAATTAAAATTGATTTTAAAACATCTACTTATAATGATATTCAATTTATTGTTTTACAATTTGTAAATATATTTTGCAGCATTAATCTTTTTAATTAGTTTAAATGTATTATTGATAATATTTAATAATAATAAATAAAAATACTAATATAAAATAAATATTTAATTCATAAAAAGGCAAATTAAAAATATAAGAAATCCTTAAAGTAATATAATTGTAACTTTTATATTCATTTTTTAATGTAAAAGTTTTTTACAAAACAATTTTCAATAATATAACTTTTTACTTTTTTATGTTTTATTATAATTTGATATTAAACTTAAAGTGTTCATGTTAAAATTAGTTTTGTTGTTTTATAAATAACTAGGGTTCTTATGGTTTATATATTTAGAAATAGTAATAAATATTTAAAAATACAATAATTATTTACTGTAATCAAACTATTTTTATATGCTAATTTTTAAATATGAACATATAGGTTTGAAGTTTTGGTTAGTGTTTATTTAAGTTAGTTTAATTTATTTCATAGTTTAAAAAAGTGTGTGAGTATGGAGTGATGTGATTGTGTATATAGCATTTTTTTATTTTTATATTCTTGTAAAAAATGTTTTTGATTATAGTGGAAAAAGTAAATATCTTCTCTTTAGTGTCCAACAACGTCTTTAGATTGGCTTAATTTGGAGTGGGAATAGTAAATATCACCCCTTTAATGTCCCCCACCTTCCACCAATATGGTTGTATTGGAGTGGTAATAGTAATAGGTAGATGATCTATTAATTTCTCTAAATGTGTATGTGCTGCTCAGCTGTAAGAGGCTTAGGAAAGAATTATGTTAAATGAGGATTTCTCAACTCTCTGTTATCACTTTCTGTCTGCTCAGTTGGTATAAGCAGGCAATTTTAGCTTGAAAATGTCTCTTTATACTGTTGATGACTCTTTGCAGGATGTTTTGGGTTGCTATGAACTCACAGTGGTGTCTACTAAATTCATGTCATATGTATTTTTAGGCAAACAATAAAAATAGATGATGAATTTATTTTTGTGGGCGATGAGCCTTGATTGCATCATTTAAATTGAGTTAATTTATTTCAAATCACTGGTTACAATAAAGAAGTTAACAGGTTTATTTCAGCTAAATCTAAGTATAATTTATTTTTAAACAAATAACAACTGAGGATGACCAACACATTATTGTTGTTGGATTGACTTCAATTCATTTTCCAGATGACAAATCAACATTTACAGTAGAACATTATCTGCTTAATTTCAAGTAAAATTTATAAATAAATAACACATCATGGGGGATTTTGAATCCATGACTGTAGAACTGGAGAGCACTTATTTCTTAAACGTATTGTCTTATCTCAGGTCCTTGATTTCAAATCAACATTTACCGGTGTAGTGAAGGAATCAGTTGCCTGAAATCAAGTAAATTGTTTGCTTCAAATTGCATCATTTATTTCTAAATTTACCATTGTACAACATGAATCTGTGAATGTGGATGATTTCTTGATCCAATAAATTTCTTTGATTGGGTTACAGAAGAAAATTCAATGACAAGGTATCAAGTAAAATTGATTTTAAATGTAATCATTTATTTTTAAACAAAGCATGATACAGATCAATCCATGATTATGGAAGATGGAACCCTGATTTCTTGATTTTAATTCAATTCTCTGACTTAAAATGGAAGACTACAATAAGCAATTCAATGGCTTGTTTTCAAGTACATCTCTGATGTCAAATTACTTTACAATTTACTCTGATTAATGATTGAGAATGATTAATCCAGACTTATGGAAGTTTAGTCGTGATCTCAATTCAGTACCCTGATTTCAAATCAACAGTTAAAGTAGACATTCCAGTGGTCTGATTTCTAGAAAGGAGGCAGAAGGTTTTAATGTTGGCTATTTCCTCTTCTGCCTGAAATCAATCCTATACATTAATCAATGTGCATGTATGTATTATTTTTCTTCACTAATGAACCACAACACAACTGGGTTATAAATATTTACAAATTCCTAGGGAACAAGATCAAATGACCCTGGGGGACAGGAAAAAACAGCTGCAACATGTAGGCCTGCAGATGCAGCTGTTATAGTTACCTCCATGTGTCACTCTTCATGCTTTTAACCTTGCCAATGTGCCCCACTAATAATTGTACTTGATGGGATTGCTTACTTGGCAATTTTAACGCATTGGTTGGAGATCTTTTGACTGATATTATCAAGATCGCTCTAATAATGTTCGAGCTCACCCAGGTAATTCTGGATGAAAGACTGTATGATGAAGCATGTCACCTAGATTATGTGGGTGTTTGTCTTTTTTTATTAAAAACTCTTCTTTGTGGTTTCCAGTAGGGCTTCAATATGATCAGTTGTTTACAACCTAATAATTTTCTTAAGTAGGCCATATCTTGATTGATGACTGCACTGAGTTCAAGTACACCTCTGATTTCAAATTTATTCTTAAGCAACCCAAAACAGAAGATGTAGATAATTGCTGATGGTTTTGGTATTATTTCAATGTCTCTTTTTCAAAACTTTAATTTAAAAAAATAATTCAGTAGATTGCTGTGAAGTAAATGTTGGATTTCAAATCACTGCTTTTTCTTTCAAATATCAATAAATGATTGCTGTTGTCGAACAGTGATTTTAATTTAGATCCCTGATACCAAGGCAACCGTAATGGTAGACAATTCAAGGGTCTGATTTTAAGAAAAACTCGGATTTCAAATCATAATTACGTATTTAAAGACACTATTATAGATGATTATGAATCCTGATAACTTGATTTTGATTCAGTTCCTGCATATCAAATAAGCAAATAAAGTAGAAGATTAAATGGCTTAATTTTCAGTAAATTTCTCGTTTTAATATGCTTTGTTTATTTCTCAACAATTCATGCCAGAGGATGATGAATTCATGATTGTTGAAGATGTCATGATTTAAATGTATTTCCCTGATATACAAATCAGTAGGTAAGTTGAAGAGATCAGTGGTCTGGTTTGCAGTGAATCTCTGTTGTCATATCATATATTTTTAGACAAACTGAGAAAGGTCCTTTTGTGCGTGCCAACCACCCACATTTTTTGTGGACTGATAATGCTGTTTTTTTAACTCTGCACCCTGGTATACTTCTGTCCAGTCACCAGTGTGTGTGCTCTGACCCTTAAAATATGGTAAAATTGGCTAATTCCTAAACGGCATATTTTACATTTTATGGATCAAATCTGTTTATTAGTTTTCAATTATAAAACATCGCATATGCACTACATCACCATATTGCCGAAAGGCTCAGTATTAGCTTACTTCATGCGAAACAATAGATTTAATACAACTATGTTTCCCCACTTCTGGCTTGCAATACAGTAATCAAGCAATCTCAGGCTGTTATACCATATAAATCTAGTCCTATATATACATCTCCTTGCAGGTGCAATCCCCTGCACTCAGATCAAATTCAGAACTCTCAGATAAGTGGTGCAAGTCAGCTCTGCAAACTCCCGAGATAGGATACGTAAGAATGGTTACCAAAGTTCTTTAAAGTCTCCGCTCCGCTGCTGAGAAGTCCGGGTAAGCTTTTCCATAGCGAGGATAAACCAGAGCTTGTGCAGCCACAAGACTGTTGTCGGGATCCGCTCTGTCCCCCACACAGATAACAACAGCTGTATTGCAGCATTCAAGGCTAAAGCCATCTGCCGTCCCTTCAATGATCTCAGGGGAAAGGTGAGAGGATTGGGAAGGCCCAACAGGATATAGGCAGGAAATCTAGGGATCTGAGTGTCAAAAGCCCTGTCCACAGTGTCTATTATGTCCTTCAAGTACCGGTGTAGTTTGGGACAACGCCATAGTAAATGGACAAGGGAACCCCCACCCCCACAGCCCCTCCAGCAAAGACTGGATTTATCATGATCCCAAGCATGGATCCTATTTGGGGTGTAATACCAGGAAGAGGCTACTTTATAGGCTGTCTCTGTACCTGCTGAGTTATATGCTGTGTGATGCGCCCTATAAAAAACATTCTCCCATTCATCTTCCGATAGCTCCCTCTCTAGTTCCTTCTCCCATCTCAGTTGACCCTTCGTCTTGGTTGAACGGGCCTCCCCCCGTAAGAGGACATAAAGCTCAGAAACCACGCGCTTATCGCCTTTTTTCATTAAAATCCATTTTTCAAATGGTGTTAGCGGTCTATCTATTAATATCCTATTGGCTGCAAGCAGAGCCCAGCGTCTTATTTGATAGTACATCATCCTGTCAGCCTCGGTTAGGTCATATAGCTCCCACAGCTGGTCAAAGGGAATAACCCCCTGCTCATCGAATAAATACCCCACCCTTTTACAGCCCCCCTCATACCACCTACGCAATACCAAAATCGGGGTTCGCGCCCAGGGGAGTCATTGGGGAATGGAAGGTCGTCAAGCCCACCCCGCCGGCCACCCGATCCCACACTCTCATCGAGACCTCCGTGATCGGGGATATATACAAACCCTGCGCCCTATAATGGCGCTTAAGCCAGGGTTCCTTCCATATGTGAGAGCCAGCTACTGCCTGGTCCATGAAGCACCAGTGCTTCTCAGAAGACGGTCGGCTCCATTCCAAGAGGAAACGCAGCTGTGCTGCTTGGAAGTATCGAAGGAGACAGGGGACCGCCAGCCCCCCCTCCCTCTTGGGGCGATAGAGAACCTGCTGCGATAACCGCACCGCCTTCCCTTCCCATATAAATCTTAGAACCACCTTTTGGAGGGTCGCTATCATCCACGGTGGAGGCTCTAGCGGGAGTGCCTGAAACAGATAAAGTATACGTGGTAGGATGGTCATTTTCACTGCTGCAACCCTACCCAGCCAGGACAGTTTAAGTTTCCCCCATGACTCTAAGTCTCGCTGCACCTCACGGGTTAGTTTCGCATAGTTCAACGTCGCTGTGCGGGGGACTGTGGAGCCCAGCTCAATCCCCAAGTATGGGAGCCCCGAGGAGGACCATGTGAAGTGCTGCTCATGCTCCGCACTGATAAACTTGAACAGGTATGGCCAGTAAACACTATCGAACGCCTTTTCAGAGTCAATAGGAAGAGCGCTGCCCTACGAGAGCGTTCGGTTTTATCCAAGAGGTGAAGCAGTCGCTTGTTATTATCGCTAAACTGTCTATGCGGTATAAATCCCGCTTGGTCGGGATCCACAAGCCCCGGCATATAATAATTGAGGCGATGTGCCAAAATACCAGTGAACAGTTTGGCGTCAATATTCAGGATGGAGATCGGCCTGTACGAGGCGCATTCCTCAGGATCCTTCCCCGGTTTCGGGATAACCACGATAGTAGCGTCTAACATACTAGGCGTAAGAGCGCCCGTTTGACGAAAAGAGTTAAAGAGTCGCACCAGAACGGGAACAAGTTCCACACAGAAGGATTTATAAAAAAGCGCAGAGAAACCATCGGGGCCAGGTGACTTCCTGGTCTGCAGCCGGGCAATCGCTGATATGACCTCCTCTGCCCTTATAGGTTGATCTAACACGGTTGCCTCTCTCAAAGACAGGGGGTGATTGCTATGTCCTCTAAGAAGGATTCTGGAGTTAAGGTACCGGGCTCCTCCGCCCTGTATAGATTTCGATAGAATTCCGCAAAAGCCTGCGCTATTTGGTCACTCGTGTGCGCTTCTGTTCCAGAGGGGGAGCGCACCATTTTTATCATTGATGCTGCACCCTGCGCTCTCAACCTATGCGCCAGTAACTTCCTGCACTTATTGCTTCCTACATAGTACTTTTGTTTGAGGCGGACTACTGCGTACTCTGCCCTGTCCCAGTCCAACCTCCTCAGCTGCTTTCGCACCTTCTCGAGCTCTCGCCATATTCTAGGAGCGCCGGTATGTTTATGTGAGCTCTCTAAAACCCTCACTTGCTGCTCTAGGTCCCCCCTAAGTCGACTCCTTGCCTTATTGTCCCTAGAAGAAAGCAACATCACCTTGCCCCTCAAGACAGCTTTCAGTGCCTCACACAGTGTTGCAATGCTTATCTTCCCATCATCGTTAAAGCTAAGGTAATCTGTTATTGCCCTTCGGATCGCCTCTACCGTTGCAACGTTCTGAAGCATCGAATCCCTAAATCGCCATCCCGATGCACTGACCCTCTCCATGTCCATGTGAATCTCAACTGTAACTGGGGCATGATCTGACAGGGCCTGCGGCTCGATCGCTGAGTCTCTAACCCTAGGGAGAAGCTCCTGGGATGCCAGGAAAAGGTCCAACCTAGCGTATGTTTTGGTTACTGATGAGCAAAAGGAGTAGTCCCTCAACGTGGGGTGCGCCCTCCTCCACACATCCACTGCCGCCCTGCATCTGATAAATACCCCGTCTGCCCATACCGATGACCTGAGCGATCCAGGTCCCCGTCCATCACCAAATTAAAGTCACCCCCCAGTAATACAGCACCATCAGGGGATTGGAGCAGCGGAGTCAAAGACTGTCTCAGGGAGGTTTCTTGTCAGGATTTGGGTGCGTAAAGCAAAGCGATTGTGAAGGAAAAACACCCCAGTCTAAGCCTCATGGCCAAAAGCCTCCCTGGAACCTCTTGCAATTTTGTTATCACTTCCCCCGGAAATGAACGTGATAGAAGTATCGCCACCCCTGCATGCTTTGATGGTAGTGAGGACCAGAATTGCCTGAGGAACCACTTAGAGCACATACGGTAGGTATCTTTAATGACAAGGTGCGTCTTCTGCAGGAGACATATATGACTTCCCGATCTCTCTAAAGCTGATAGGATGGCTAGCCTCTTAGTAGGGTTATTGAGCCCCCTAACATTTAAACTTGAACATTTAATGGTCATAGCCTATACTGAGGGGAGCAAGCAGAAGAGGCAGGGGCCCAACAGAGGACTGTTCCCTACATTGATATTTAGACCACCTAGATTACTCAGGCCTACAGGTATCTCCACATATAGCCAGCATTGCAGGGAAATCCATCAACAGACAACTAATAAGCACAACAGGTGCATAGAACACAGAAGTCCTCGAACGTCCATCCTCACAAGGTAAAGTTTCCACGGGGCTGTATATCCAACCAAGTTAGCTAACCAGGTCCATTTCCCCTGCCGCCTCGACCCTCTTCGACGATCAGCATATTGTTAGCAATGCGGCCAATAGCAATCCCAGGTGCCCCCGGGTGTCTACACTAGGCCGAGGTTCCGGCGGCCACATTGGTCAAAGCGGCTTCTCTCTCCGACCTCAGCTCCGAGGCCGTCTGGCGCTGCAGCTTCCTTTTCTTCTCTTTTCTCCGCCAGCGAGGAGAACCCCCCGCCGGCAGGGCCGACCCCTCGCCTGCCTCCTGGCCTATATCCTCCAGACCCAGGACGCGGCTAGCCTCCAAGACGGATCTCACCTGCCGGAGCTGCTCCTCCCAGCGGAAGACCAAGCGGAACGGATGGCCCCAGGAATAGGACACATTGCGCGCCCTCAAGTGATCCGTGATCGGTCTGAACTCTCTCCGCCTCTGCAAAGTCCGCACAGATAAGTCATGGAATAGCTGGATTTCATGCCCTCGAAAGAGTACTCCCTGGAGGCTGCCGGCCCACTGTAGAATCTTTTCTTTAAGGACAAAATTGTGGAGACAGGCTAAAATATCTGGAGGGCGGTCTCCAGGGCCCCTGGCGCGCCCAACTCGGTGTACCCAGTACAGGATTACCTCCGGTGTCTCGTCTGTGCCAAGCAAGTAGCGTAACAGGTCCACCACGTAGCCCCCAATGTCCTCTTTTTCAGCACCAACCAGGACCCCTCTAATACGAATATTTTGTTGCCTCGAGCGGTTTTCCAAGTCTTCAACCGCCATCTGGAGAAGGTCCTGCTGCTCTCTGAGGCGGACTACCTCCTGTTGCAGACCCGCCACCTCTTCGCCGTGAGGGATCTCACTGTCCTCTAGCTTCAATACACGTTCGCCCAAGGAGGTAATCTCTCCTCGTAACTCCTTCACCTCCTGTGAGATGTCCCTACGCAGCTCTTGGATATCTCCTCGGAGCGACTCAAGCAGGGAGGTCACAAAGCCCTTCGTAACGGGAGAACTCTCCTCTGTATCTGTCTGCACGCGTCTCTCCAGGGCCCTCGCCTCAGGTAGGTCCTCCGCCACAGTCCCAGGTGTCAGGCGCGCCCCTGCCAGCATGTCCCTCACTGAGCGCTCGCGCTTGGATTTTTATGTCGCCATGGCGCGCCAGCCTGGTCACGCCTCGCCAGTTCAAGCCCGCCGGGCCTCTGGGCTTTCCGTCTGGGGCCGGTCAGTATATGCCGCCCTGTCCGAGACCGCGCTAAGGTCCGACCCCCATCAGCCGCCACTTGCAGCAATCCGCTCCTGGCGCCGTCCACAAGCTTGCAGGACCACGCTCGTCCAAAGTTCAAATGTTGTAATAAAACAGCCCGGAGGCCGAGCTTCTGGCCCCTACCTTCTGCTGAGGCCCCTCACTTCAAAAGGCCCCAATCCAATGCGCCAGGGTGGGGAGGGCCCATCTGCCGCTCCCAGTCCGACAGAACATGAGGGAGCACCCTCCTCCCTCAGAGCGCTCAATTCTCCAGGCGCCGGGTCCCGCGGCACAAACCAGCTGGTGTGGGTCCCTGGATGAGACCCCAGGTCCTCAATCCCTTGGCGCCAGGCCTGGCAGGGCCACCGGGGAAAGGCCCGTCCCGCGGCCCAGGCTGCCTCCCTTTGCTGCTCCGCGGCCCCGCCTCGGCTCCGGGGCCGAGCCCAGCCCTCCCCGAGGGAGCGACACAGCCCAGACCCAGCCGCAGCCGAGCAGCACAAGACACCCGGGGAGCCTCACAAGGCGGGGGGAGCCTCCAGGCTTCCCCACGGCGGGCCGCGAGGCACTTTTCTAGGTCGAGGCGGCGGAGCGCTAACGGGAACGTCCTAGCGCTCCGCCATCTTGGACGTGCCCCATATTTAACATTTTAATAAGGCATTAGTATATGTTTTAAGAAAATACCTCAATGGCAGAGAAAGTCACTGCACCTAGTGTGCCATTTACTAGGCCAACAAAGAAAACATGGCTTCGGGCCTACAAGTGTAAGCTGACTCTTGCAGCTTTAAAACCTGTAGGCAGACCTGTCAAAATATACGTTTTGAAATGAGGGAAACCTTTAAATATTAAGTAAGCCACCTCTAAATAGGCTTTGTAGGGCACAAGGTGGGTGCCTGTTATTTAGAAGTAGAACTTGAAAGGATATTATGAAGGAAAGGCTGAAGTACAGGTAGGGGTTTAATTCTATAGGTTTGCTTTAGAATAACTCCAGAAATGGTTTGGCCACTGTTTTTTAATGTTTATTAAAAATCCAATTCAATGATGAACTTGGATTTTTGATAAATATACAGGAAAAGTACCTTTTGAAAAAGTAGAACGTCCCTGCCTGAATCCCCTGCCACTCTCCAAGCAGAGACAAAGGCTTGGGACTGATAGGAGGGTTTGGGGTGAGTATGGGGGATAATGACCCACCTGCACCCAAGCAGTGCAGTTTAGGAGTGTTCGGGAACTGTACGAACTTAAAACTCACCAAGGAGAAGACTGGTACTTTTAAAGTTCAGGAATAAGAGAAGTCTGTAAAAGAGGAGTCTTGATTCCAAAACACGCTTTAGCCTCCTGTCTGTTGTTTGAGGGAAGGAGGCAGCTGGCCCAAGAACCAGCTTAGAGTAATTGAGTGGGAGAGAAAGCCAGTTACCTTAAACACAACTTAAGTTTGAAACAAGCTTCCTCTGGGGTAGAAAGATTATATCATCTGGGATTTTACTGAGAATAGCATAGTGTAGGATAGTTTGGAGTGAAGCAAACAAGATTTGCTGCAAAAGTGGAAAGGTTTGCCCCTGGTAACCTTTTGGCCATTGTTCAGGAATGGTGTATGCAGGAGTCATCCACCTGCTAGTGAAATGGCAAAAGTAGCCCCTCGCTCCAATCAAACCACATTCTGGATTTGTGGAAGACCAGAAGAGTACTGGACTTTCTGTGGGTAACCTGTAGGGAGACCTGAAAGGCTGGACCCACTTCAACATATACCCATGGCTAAGAAGTGTACTCCAGGGGTCAGTTAGTTGGCCTTCTGTGTGCTACATGGCGATACAACAGCTTTTACTGTGAGCGACCAATTGACCAGTTACAACTGGAAACGGACTGGACCTTGCTTGTGGTCTCTGCTAGGACGTGTCCTGGCCTCTAAGGGCAGTTCTGTGGTTATTGGAGCCATAAAGTGGCAAAAAGGAACAGCCTAAGGAAGGCTGAAAAGTTGGGACTTAAAACACTTTTGGACTTCCAAGACCTTCAGCAGGACTTTATGGCAAATGCGTCTGATTTCAGAAGGAGGCTGTTGAATACAACTTCAGGCTTGCCCTGCTGAAAGATTTTGAGCACCAAAAAATGCGACTAAGGTGTGGATTATGCTGACGGAGAGGTCGCTGCGGTGCTGGCGTCATCCCCACTGGCCCCAATACAACTTTCTCACTGGGCTGACTGGCGAAAACCAAGGTTTCCACTGGTCAGCCCAGTGGGAAAGGTGTGGGGGCATTGTCGCTGGCTCATAATAGAGACAGCGGCAATACTGCCGCACGCAGGGGGCACCAGCACCCTCAAAATGCACACCATCTGCACAATAGACAGTGTGCATTTCAAGGGTACTGAGCAGGGGAACCCCTGCATTGCCCATGCACTGGGCATGTGCAGTGCAGCCCTCCCGTGGCTCCCTGCACTTGTTCTCCTCCAGCCTTTTCATGGCAGTCAGACCGCCATGAAAAGGCTGGCGGGGAACAAGGTTGTAATCAGCAGGACGATGCTGAGTTCAGTGCTGCCCTAGCTGATTACAATCAGGACCGCTGTCAGCCTGTTGGGATTACTGATCCTGACGGGGACGCCAGTAAGTTGGCGGTTCTGCCTGCCAACCTCGTAATCTGGAGGTTGGACCATCACAGCTGTGGTGGTCATCGGACCGCCAGCCTCATAAGGCCCTAAGTCGGATATCTTGACTAGTTGAAGGCATGAAAAATAACCATCAGATGACAGGACATTGGGGACCACAAAAGTTGAATTTTTCCATGCAGAGCTTTCCCCACCAAAACATACAGCTTCAGTGGAACTTCTTCCAGCGGCTATATGGAATTGAGAGGACTTTATTGGATACAGCTTTAAACCATGCCCTGCTGGAAGATTTTTGACTTCGAAAAAACAAGACTAATGGCCTCATTATGAGTTGGGCAGTGGCGTCCAACCACGCCCTATTACAATGTTCCCGCTTGTCTGATTGGCGGTAACATTGTAATAGAGCAACAGTGCTACGAGATAGCACTCAGCTCCCTTAAAGGCACTGAGTGGTATCTCGTAGCACCGAGGGGACTGACCAGCACCCTCAGAATGCACACTGTCTGCGAAGCATTCTATGGTGCTCAGAAGGGGGGGGCATTGTGGGGAAACTGCCCTGAAAAAGTGGGCAGAAAACAAGGTTGTGTTCAGCACCGCCCTGGCTGACTACAACCAAGTCCGCCGTCAGCCCGTTGGGAACAATGTACCCGGTGGGGACGGTGCTACCCTGGTGGCTCGCCCACCAGGGTTTTAATTGGGTGGTCAGACTGCCTGGAGTGTGGCATTCCAACTGTCAATGCGAGTTTGGCTTTCCGAGGACCGCCACCCTCGTAATGAGTGAATTTAGAATTTGGTGGATGAAATACCATCTGCCTAATGAAAAGTGCATTATATCCTAATGCACTTATAATTAGGTGGATGGACATTTGTGACAGTGTAACCTGCCGGCCAAACTCTAACTCAAGCCCTAGGTCAGATGATGATAACTTTGAAGGGGGTGACCGTCTGGTATATCTGACCTCTGCTCCATTATGGTTGGTCTGAGATTGCTTGTAGGTCCTGGTTAACTGCAAACAGTGGTTTCTAATTGCCACTTTACTTTTTCTTGGTGCTCTTTGCCTTAAACTTTTAAAATTCATGTCTCCGCTCCCCTTTATTGGGTTTTAGTCATTTTTGTGTCATATTTCTTACTAATTGTTTTTTAATATATAGAAATAGGTTGGTTTTTTAAAGTTTTTTTTTTTTACTGTTTTTGGCTTTGGCTTTTTGACAGTTTTATAGCTGCTACATAATTTTTGTGTTTCATAACTTAAGCCTATCTACTCTGTGCCATGAGCACCAGAGTTTGGGGCCCTCATTAAGAGTGTGGCAGTCAGACCACCACATTTACGACTGTGGCAGAGCCACCACGGTCCGACCACCAGCACCAGTAGGTTGCCACCAGTCAACAGCCTAGTGGACTCGGCGATCATAATACGCCACTTAACTTTTTTTGGTGCAGCAGCGCTGCCCTCTGTATTACGAGTCCCCTTTCCGCCAGCCTTTGTATGGTGGTCGGACCGCCATGCAAAGGCTGGTGGAAAGGGGGCATTTGGGGCCCCTACACTGCTCATGTACTTGGTATGGGCAGTGCAGGCTCCCCCCCCCCCATGGACAGACCCCTCGAGCTTTTCACTGCCCAAATTACAGGCAATGAAAAGCGTGACATATTCTGTCGCACCCGATGCACCGCAACATTGCCTCCAGCTTGATTATGAGCTGGCATCAATGTTGTGGTGAGTTTCCCGGTGGTTGAAAACAGCGGCCCAGCGGGAAGTTCGTAATAGGGCCCATTGAGGGACAGCCGCATAGGCGGTCAGCCCGACGAAGGACTTTGGCGGGCGGACCCTGTTTCTGGGTTTAAATTATTAAAACTGTGTGTCTGACCTTACAGGAATATGTGACTTATTAAATGAACAGCACTCCCATCTTCCCCAACAAATAGCCCTTATTCTTGCACAAACTATAGCTGTAGGTTATAAATTAATGATTCTGAGAGACAGACCCTGAATTCTCGATTTAAACTCAATTCCTTGATTCCAAATTATTAGTGACAATAAAGCAGTCAATGGACTGAATTCAAGTAAATGTCCAATTTCAAATCACATGAATTAATTTTAAACAAACCTTAATAGATGGTGATGAAACTATGATTGTGGAAGATGAATCCGGCTTTCTTGGTTTCAACTCAGCTCATCAAATTTAAATGAACATATACAGTAGATAATCCATTGCTGTATTTCAAGTATATTGCAGACTACAATTCTTATTGTTTATTTCAAAACAATTCATCTTAGATGATGATGAATCGATGCTTGCTGATAAGTCGTCCTGATTTTTTTGATTTTACTTATTTGCTTTCTTCCAGTCAACAGCTACAACAAAATATTTAATATCCCAAATTTACTCCCTTTTTTATTTTAAAGAAGCATGAAAAAGGGTGATGAATGCAAGATTTTGAAAGATGGTTCCCATCTTTAATTCACTTCCGATTAAAATCAATGGTTAGATGGGAGAAATCAATGGTCCCATTTCACGTAAATCTCCGATTTCATATCATTTCAACAAGTTATGACGACCCCCTATTTCTTAGCATCAATTTGTTTTCATGATTTCAAAGAGACCTTCACAGTAAAGAAATTCGTAGACTGATTACAAATTATGTTTATCTTTAAATAACGCACAACAGAAGTTGAGGAATTCCTGATTGTGGAAGATGAGGCCCATTTTCTTGATTTTTGTTCAGGTTTCGGATTTCAAATTAACAACTACAAAAAAGGATTCACTGGTATGGTTTAAAGTAAATCTCCACTGTCAATCTGCATCATTTTTTTTAACCATATCAGCATAGTAGATAATGCATCCTTGATTGTAGATGTGAGCACTGATTTCTTGATTTCAGTTCAGTTTCTTGATGTCACATTTTATTCAGAGTAATACATTCAGTTGCTGAATTTCAAGTAAATCTTTGATTTCAAGCCACATAATTGTAGACAAAGTTTAATCATGGCAGATGAATCATGATTTCAATTTCTTCGTTTCAAATGAATATTTACAGTACCTAATTGCTGTTGTTTCAAGTAAAACAGTGGTTTTAAATGAACTTGCATATAAGAAATGCGTCATAAGAGAAATATTTTATTTTGAAAAATGTGTCCTAATTTTAATGATTTTTTTTAGTTTGAAATGAACATTGACAGCAAAGAAATTATTTGCAGGATTCCAAGTGAGTTAGATGTTAAAACCCATTTATTTTCAAATAAGATATTTGTTTAGGCGAAGCATCCTTGACTATGGGAGAAATACAAGTCCGTCTTTCAAGATTTATATCTTAATATCAAATCACAAGTTGTCATAAGGATTCACTGGCTCTAAATATAAGAAACTCTCCAATTTGATATCGCTGCGTTAGTTTTTAAATACAAGGATATGGAAGATGTTTGATTGTGGAGCAGGAGTCATGATTTCAACTGAGTTCATTACTTTCAAATCAAGCATTATAGTAAAAGATCTATCCCTAGCACATGCAATTAATGACCAGTTTAGGAATATAAGTCCAAACAGCAATTCAGTTAATTTATTGTAAACCAAGCATTTCAGTAACCAGTTATCAGACTGTTTCAAGTTAATCTTAGATTTCATATCACATTTATTTTCAAATAAACAAATACTCAACAGTAATAGCTGTATTGTTAATTGTTGAATACACATCTTGATTTCAAGTAAGTTCTCTATTTTACGTCAGTCTTTAAAGTAAATGATTCATTGGCCAGTTTCAAGTAAACACAGATTTAAAAACAGACCATATATTTTCAACACAGACATGATGTGATCCACGAGCCCTGCTTCAAAGTAGCTCATTTACGTTAAGTAACAATAAATAGATTATTCAGTTTCCTATTTCAAAGAAATCATTGATTTCAAATCACTTTCTTTTGAAATAAGATATGTTTTACATTTTAATTTTTCAGATGCATATTTCATACTGCTCAATAAAATGTTTCAAGAAAGAGGTTTTCATCTTGGCGGTTTCCCTGCCCGCATCTCAGGATTTAGCACGGCTGGGGTGGGACTCAGTCACCCAGCCACTAGCATAACCAGTGGGCGGGGCCAAGCACTCACTTTAAAGTGCTTTCTGGAGCCCGTAGCGCACCCGAGCGAAGACTGGGCCAGTCTAAGCCCGGAAGGGGCTGGGCTGGGCCACCTCTCTTGGCCTCACTTTTCATTAGGTGGCTCTGTGCACAAGTTTTGTTTAGTTGGACTAAGGTACTACTTGTGTCTACACGAGCTCCTGTTTTTTATTTGTTGGCTTGAGTTGACTCCGCTTTTTGCACTTAGGCACTCAGAGACTAGTGTCTGTTAGCCAGTTGATACTTGCACTATGGGGAAAAGGAAAGCTGAGGCTAATAACTCCAGTGATAAACACCCATCAACAAGCAGTTCTATTTAATCCTTCTTAAAAAAATACTGTGGGAGTTCTTGTCAATGAAATCTTTTCCGTTGAGGAACAAATAACCTATTCAAGACAGGGTCAGGACTCATTGGCTGCTAATGAGCCTTCTGTCTCCCCTGCTTCAAATACTGGTGTGGCCTGCACTATTCAAGATTCTCTTCATGGTGGGAGCCTGACAGCTGGTTTGAATTCCGCAGCCTTGGCCACACCATTGGACACTCAAGATAGGGGGAGAACATGGGGGGCGCACAACATTTAGTAATACTAGAGCCAAAGGCAAAAGTGGTGGGGGGTTTCTTAGCTCCCTCCGCATTCCAACTCTAACAACCTAAGGAAATTTAGGAGGGGTCAGACAGCTTAAGTAAATTAACATAACATATACAGAGTGCCCTTAGTACCATCGAAGCAAAACTTGTATTGGTCTTAGAAAATCTAACTCATAGTTTTGAGAGGCTGGAAGATAGGGTAGGATCTCAGGCATTTCTATTCGGTCCTTGAGAGATCAGATTCAATCTTTCTCGAGCAGATCTACATATATCTTACATACTCATACTAATCTTGTACAGGTGAATAAACCTGCTGCAGAAATACCCTCTTGGCTGAGCCAGTGTCTGCCCATTTTAATTGGTACTTTACCTCGAGCAGATGCTGTGAATATGCTGCTGACAGTATCAACACACCTAAAATCTCAGGTAACCACCTTGACGCACAGGCCTTTCATGCTATCTTGTAACTTCCCCCTGCTTGTGCCATGTATGTCCTGATTTTGGCCAACTTGCCGCCTTTTGTGCAACCGGCAAGAGAAGATAAAGAACAACTTAAAAATAAGGCCTTTCACTGGCTTGCAGGGAGGTTACCCACCGACATTAGATCGAAGTTATATGATTAAATAATTATGTTACACAGGGTGGGCTGGATAGACTGTACCCACAAATCTATTGGAGGGAAACTGTATTGTTATTAATTTCTGTAATAATTTTAGGGTTAGTTTCTGACAAGGAAACTTGGGCCTGGCCTCGTAACCCCTGGAGGCATCACAGTCTTACCCTTAGGTTATTTTTATTAACTAACTCCCACAAGGTGGCCCCTAACCCTTTCGCTGCTAAGCCTCTCCCCTCCAGGTTATTTGGGGTAGTTTGCACTTAGACCCCCATAACTTTTTCTGCACATAAGCTATAAATGCCAAATCTGCATCCTTTTTTTGCACCATCCTGGGGATTCTAAAGATGCACAAGGTTTGTTGATTCCCCTGGAGGGGACTGAGAAAATAGCCAAAATATAGCAACATTTTGAGTTTAAAAAGAATAAAAATATGGAAAAAGTGCTCCAGATAAAAGTGCCAGTTTTTTTCACTAAAAATGGCATCCATGAATGGTTTGCTGAACTTAAGTCATCTTTTCCCAGCTTACAGCAACATGTAGAGCTGAATATTAAAAAAAAAACGTAATTTTGTACCACAGTTTGGAAATTTGTCTAAGAGGTCACCTACTTTCCCTTTGTTTTGTGCTCTGAATCTACTTCCAGTTTGTGTTGTTAACTAGTATAAAGCCCATGGGTGATCCAGAAGAGTTGAAGATTTTTTTTAAAGTAGACATAATTCTGAATTCAGCAAGGGGTCATATGTGTAGAACTCTCAAGTTTTTCCAAAGGAAAATAACTATTTAAAAAAGAAATATTGAAAATGACTAGGAAAAAACAGGTATTTGTGACCACATTTTCATCTGTAACTTTTTGTCAGGATGGCAGATTGACAAAAGCAATATATCTTTACGTCCATTAGACCCTTCTGGTTGCAGGGATATATATAGGGTTTGTAGGTTCACCAAGAACCCAAGCTACCCTGAGCAAACAACCGAGCTGCACCATACAAAGGCTTTTCATTGAGTTCCGAATATAGGGCAACTCTTATCGCGAAATAGGCAGAGCGAAAAATGGGTACCAAGGAAACTTATGTATTTCTGAAATCGGCATAAGATATAGAGTTTAGGAGCAGCGGTTATTTCTCCATCTCTGAATATGTAGGTAACTGTACTGGCGTATGATTTGGAGCATATTTTTCAAAATGTCATCTCTCTTATACACTGGCTTACATTTGAAAGATACAAATGAAGTAGAATCCAGTGTATTTACAAATGTTCTACTATTCTATCCTCCAACAAGTCTCCTGATAAAAATGGTAGCTCACTTGTGTGGATAGGCCCAGTGCCGGCGACAGGAAACAGCCCAAAACGCAACATTAAAGCAGCACATTTTCCCACCCAAAATTGACACTCTTTTTCTGATGTGAGTAGCCCTAGATTTTGGACCCTAGCTCAGCCCACACCTATGGAAACCTAGCCAATCTGTACATTTTGCAAAACTAGACACCTAGGCGTATTCAGGATGGGCTGACTTGCATGGCTCACACCCTATTTTTTTTAACCCAGAATCCTGTGCAACCCTCATACTTTGACAAACAAGAAACACATTTTCCTCACATTTCTGTGATGAAAAATTGTGGAATGTGCGGGGAGCCACGAACTTCCTTCCACCTAGCATTCCCCCAAATCTCCTGATAAAAATGGTACCTCATTTATGTGGGTAGACCTAGTGCCCGCAGCAGGAAATGGCCCAAAACACAACATGGATGCAGTTTATTTTTCCAGCGAAAAGTGACTTGCTTTTTCCAATGTGGGTAGCTCTAGATTTTGGTCCCTAGCTCAGCCGGGACCTAGAGAAACCTAGCTAATCTGTACATTTTTGAAAACTAGACATCTAGGCGGATCCTTGATGGTGTGGCTTGTGTGGATCCTATTAGGATTTGTTACCCAGAATGCCCTGCAAACCTCAAACTTTGCCTGAAATCATGCATTTTCCTTATATTTCTGTGATGGAAACTTCCAGAATTCTCAAGAATCCACTAAATTCATACCACTTAGCATTGCCCCACCTGTGTCAATAAAAACTCTGCCCCACTTGTGTGGCTGGGCCTAGTGCCACAACAGGAACGGATCAAATCAAGGACAATGGGAGCCCTTGTGTGGAGACTCCTATTGACCTGGGATGGATCTATTCCTGTCACTGGCACTAGGCCCAGCCACGCAGGGCACAGGTAGGACAATGCTGGGTGGTAAGACTTTTGTGGATTCCTATTTATTCCAGAAGTTTACTTCACAGAAATGTAGGGAAATGCATGACTTCAGGCAAAGTTGGAAGTTTGCAGGGCATTGTGGGTAGGAAAATAGAATGGGGTGCATGGGAAACACTATCCTGGACTCCCCCAGATGTCTAGTTTATAGAAATATTTGGGTCTGGTAGGTTTTTCCAGGCGGCAGCCTACCCAAGCCCAAATAGTGCAGCTATTGACCATTGCAAGTGGGACGATGTTGGGAGTTAGATAAGCTCTCCTGGCCCACATTTAAATCAACACCCAAAAGAGTCAAATGTCCTTTTGTTTGCCATTGGGATGAGATGCTTTAGGCCAGCGGTTCCCAACCTGTGGTCTGCAGCCCCCCCAGGGTCCGTGACTCATTCCCAGGGGATCCGCAGGCCTGGGCCAGCAGGAAGGCACTTCTTCAGCTGGGACCTCTACCACATCCAGCAGCTTTCAGACAAAAATAAATAAAAAAACTCTGGTGATTAATGTACCTGCTGGAGAGAGATGGGAGTTTTGTGTCCTGTGGCAGTTTTGATTCAACTAAGGTAGCGCACATGGTTAATAGGCCTGCAGAAAGAACGTGCATCATGCAATGAACAGTATTTTATGTGCATAGCACATTGGGTTACTGCTTTTGTCAGAGACGGTTTTTTGCTAATGTGCAGTTCCTAAATTACAATCGTAATCTAGCACAGTGAGCTAAAATGGACATCAAAGAGCTGCATGCAAACTAGAAATTTATGTTTTATTTCTAGTCTTTCATTTTCCTTATGCTGCTAAAAAGGTTTGCTTGTGTAGAAATATCTATTACTATTGCAGTCAATGGTAACCACTGTGTTATGTTCTGAATCCTGAGTTTGTTCTTCTCCAGACCAAGCACTCTTAGAAAAGGCCTACCAGTGTGAATGACATGTGAATCCTATACCTTATAGTCCCTTGTAAAGTGCTCCAACACCCCCACACTGGTATGAGAGGTGCTATAAAACAAATGAATTACATGAGACAGAGAGGCTATGGAGAGATAAGAGGCCCTTATGGTTTTACTCCCTTACCCCACCACATATTTATGTGAATAAGCTTTCCCAGATCTTATGTACCTAAAAAACAAAAACAAAAATCGCTTGGGAAATGTAGAATCTGACCTGAGGATTCAGCTTTCCTAAATAAAACCGAACATTGAAAAATTAATCGCCGAGATGCAGCATCAACTTTCTCATTACAATCTTTTGATTTTTGCATATTTTTTTAATATAAAATATATTCGGGTATTTGTTTGGTGTGTAAAGGTTTGTGTATGTTTTGCAAATTACTATTTTAATGTTTGAAATTTAAATTGTGCAAATTGCTTGGGGGTCCCTGGCTGCCAATAGTGATTTAGTGAGTATCCTCAGGAGTCAAAAGGTTGGGAGCCAGTGCTTTAAGCCGCAAGGGGGGGGAGCAGAAAGACTATTGCCTCCTTCAGTTGGGGTTGGGGCATAATCATCCCCATGGCGATGGACAGCCCCCACCACTTTCTTACTTTTTTAAAAAAAAATCCCTGGTGTCAAGTGGGGGCTTGCCCCAATCTGCTCCCGGTGGCGGGCAGGGGGTGGGAGGGGGGGTCAGAAAGACTGAATTTGCCCAAAAAAATAAGGGGGGAGCAGAAACCCCTGTCCAAGTGGCCACACCCCCCTCCCTGGTGTATAGAGGTGAATTCCTGCTTAGGTGTCACCCTCCTGTGGCGATCCCTAAGCAGGAATCCACTAGGGATGGGCACCATTGAAAAGGATAGATTCTCCACTTTTCAACGATACCTCTCCCATCTGGATTGGTGCTGGGGGGCTGAGATGGACCCCCGAGCACCGATGCAGAGAATCTGAAATGAGACAATTGGCTCATTTCACTTTCGGTTTCAGTGAAATAATGTCAGTGCGCCGCACATGCTGACCGTCATTTCACTGAAACAAAAGAAACAGCCTCAGGAGATGGGTATGCTTTTCCCCAGCTACTGAGGCTGTTTCTTGGTGAAGGAAATCCCTCTGGTGCCCGCATCAGAGGTATTTCCAGTGCCATGAGACTCTCATAGTGCTCCTGCCAGAATTGCTAGAACTCATGTTGGGAATGTAGGCCTGACTCTTGCCCTGTCTAACCTCATTGAAGCCCTTAGCGGTCTGAATGACCAAGATTGACTGGGGTGGTATTTTAATCCCAGTGTCCCTACCACTGTGTTAACATCTTCCAGGGCCCTGGAAGATATGTCCTGGAATATTGCAGGCCTGCAGGGAAAATCCGATGAGCCTGATTGGATGAAGTCGATACCCCCTACAATATCACATCTTTTCAGGAGACCTGGGATTTAAGAGGAGGGTTTCATTTTGACAGTTATGCTTCCTTTTCAATCACTGCTTCGCCCTCACCTAGTGGGAGGTCTAGTGGGAGTCTGGTGACTCTGGTTAAGTTAAATTAAGCACACAATGTGGAAAACATTGCAGACACCTCTCCTCTCATTCTTGGGGTGCTTCTTACCATAAAGAATAACATTAGGATTTTATGTATCAACGTCTATAATGCGGTACATGGGAACAAGTCAGAGGTTTCACTTCTTTTCTCCATGCTTTTTATTCCAGCCATCTCAGTTCTCATACAGTAATGCTGATCTTTGGTGATGTTACCTTGCACCCCTGTAAAGGTTGTTATCTACATGAGGGAGATGGACAAGAGGGGGGGAAATTCCAGGACCAAGTCCATCTTAAGTACACTAGTCAGGGAAATGTGATGAATGATTTGTCAGCCTAATATAATTTTGTCAATCTTTTGAGCCTCGAGAGTCTACTAGTGGGCCATAACTTCAAGGGTCATTGGAGTGGATCTCACATTGGTTATATTTATGTTCCTGCGGTCCTGCTATCATCACTTATTTTATTTTCAGTGAACTGGAACACTCTCAGCGATTGCGACTCTTGTTGCTAGATTCCACTGGGAATTTTCACCAGTGGAATCTTGTCATCTTTTCAAACCCCAGATTAGGTCATCAGGCCAGGGGTGCAGACTAAAGTAGTGTAAAATCATCCCTGAGCAGTTTAATGCTAAGTTAGTCACGTCTTGTCCCGTGGAATTTCAGACTTGTTTGAATCCAGAAGCCTCCCAACAGAATATTTTGCTGGCATCTGACCAGCTATGTTTTAATATTAATGAAGCCTTCTCAAGGACGGCTAGGTCTGATTCTCCGACTCCTTGTCGATGGTTTAATAATAGTTGCACATGGGCCTGAAAAGCACGGATGCACTAAAAAAACAACCCCAGGATAAGAGGGAGGTAAAGTGTACGTACAGAGCTGCAGTAAAGTACAGGAAGCTGGAGATTTAAAAAAAAGAGTTGTGGGAGGACCTGCTCCTGGCTAGCAGTCATAAAGCTAGTACATTGTTATGGAAAGTGATTAACCAACCTTTTTTGTAAGGAGGATAAGGTGGCGGATCAGGCTGCATTAGCCCCTGCCCTGGCTTGGGAGTCCCATTTTTCAGCTTTATATCAGGGGGATGATCCTATTTCCCTATTCCCTCCTCCCCCGCCCCGCTCAGGGTGCTAAAATAATGTTACTATGGGAAGAGGTTGGAGATGCTTTTATATCCCCCCCTTGGGGGAAGGCTCCCAGGACAAATGGTTTCCCTGGGAACCTCTTTAAGTCTCTCGTAGACCTCTGGGCTCCTCTTCTTACTTACAGCTCCATCCCAGCATCAGGGTGTCATACTGTCACTGTACCTGTGTTTAAGAAGGGGAACAGGAATGACCCTTCTTCTTAGAGGCCCATTTCTTTAATTGAGGTCGAGGTTAAGATCACAGGTAGGAGGATATTGAATAGACTAACTCACTGGACATAGGAACGTAACATTCTGACTGATATTCAATATGGGTTCCGCTCAGGACGGGGCAGGGTGGAACAGAATCTTAATCTCCATCTTTTCCTCAATAAATAAGTCTGAGTAAAGAAGGGTTCCCTGCATCTCGCCTTCATGGACTTCAGCTCTAGCTTCGATAAGGTTAACAGAGAGTAGCTCTGGGCAGAGCTGGGCTCCATGGGGGTGGGTCAGAGTTTAGTTCATTCGTAATGTATCTTCGTGTTGGAATGTTTGTGTGAATGTGAGTATGGATGTGTGTGAGTGAATATGTGTGTGAATGAGTGTATGTAAGTGTAGGTGAATGAGTATGTGGGGTGCGTGTATGCGGGGATGGAGAAGGGGTGCTGTTCTGGAAGGGGGGAGGGGGTGCTGTTCTGGAAGGAGGGGCTGGGGGAGAGGGGTGCTGTTCTGGAAGGGGGCTGGGGGGATGTAGGGATTGCAGGGGGGAGGGTAGTCATCTACCAGTGATAGGAAAGAAATTTTCTGTCACCAGTAGCCTTTCCTCGTTATACCGCTGGCAGTATTCAGTGGACAGCCTGGTCAGAGATGCTAATCTCCGGTCCAGCTGTCCAACCGCCCTGGCAGTACATGCGAGGATATGGCAGGTTGGCAGTGGCCTACCTGCCACACTCATAATGTGGCAGTGAGACTGCTGGCCCGCCGGCGGTGAGACCGACACCATGGCCCTGGTGGGCTTCGAACTGCCAGGGTCATAATGAGGGCCTGAGGCACTACAGTTAATAAATATATAAAGCCTATCAGACAATGTTGTTAAGTCAATGAAAGATCTTGGCTATCTTTGGAACCTTTACATGTTAGCGTGTCAACCATGGCTTTGTCCACAGGAGGTGGGAATGTCATTGAGGGTGGATCTTTAATAGGTTTAGACCCAGGGACTTCAGAATCTGTAAAAGAAAAAAAAATGTCACAACAAACTAACATGTTTTAAGCAAGCAAACCCCACCACTATCCAGAAGTAAAACATGATCCATTGATCCAAATCTGCACAAAAGAATGATAATGTATGAGGTCCCGAGGTGACTAATCTAACATTAAAGTTTCAGCATACAGTTAATGTGGCTTCTGGAACTCCAGTGTTTCGTGGAGGGCACATCATCCTGGCATTTGTATGGCAGAGTGGAAAGGAGCGACTCTCCTGGCCAATGGGATGGTATGAGAAACCTGTCCTATCTGGGAATACCCAGTAGTCTAGTCCACAGATATCAGGGGTGTAAGAGCGGCCCCCACGTTGTAGGGGGGGGCAGGCTTTCCCATACTGGAGGGGGGCCACCTCAGCCCATACTGAAGTGAGTGTGTGGGGCCCATTCACCATATCTTGCAAGGGACCCACTCACGTTTTGTTATGCCACTGACCGATATATGCCAATTTCAATTAGTGCTACCTTGACATACGCTTTGGTAACACCTGTCAGTTATATCAAAAACATGGCATGTAGTTCTGGTAAACAAATGTTAATTAGTATTATCATTTGTTCACTTTGCTGGAGAACCAATGCAACCCTCAGAGAAAGTCTACATAGGCATTGTGCTTAAACCAACCATTGTAAAACTAGAGTAATACATTAATAGCTTACATAGTTCACACCAAATATAAACATAAAAAATCAATAAGTAAACCAAGCAAAAATGTGAACAATGCAGGAATGTCAAAGCTGTGAGAAAATGAAAATTATTTAAACACCTGAAATCAGCAGTAAAATGGGTGACACTAACAAACAATGGAAACGAAAATGGACAGGGTTTCAACATAGCCAGGTACATCTTGCAGGAGCTGTCAGTCAGAGACAGCCATGCTGGCTGAACAGGTCTATCTAATGTGATTTCACTTTGCGTTAAGCTGATTTGAAGATGCATGTTCTCACACACGTTGACTTATTTGAATGTTTTAGCTTGAATTGAATCAAGTGGGATGAACTAGATTCTGAATAAAATGGATAACTGATTCCATTGCTCACTCAACTTCCTAAATGGTTTTCGGGAGCTCTTAGCTGTGCAAAGAACTTCCCAGCTTGACTGCTCCACTATCAAGCAACCTCCCGGTTTTAAAAATAGAGGTTACTAGTTCATAATACAATAATCTTATCTTCATCCCGATATCAGGAATTGTCGGGACAGGGAACCAAAGTGACCCATTCACCTTTCAATAACATTTGTTATGATGCTCAGTATTCCTTGTTATTCTCCACTTTTCAGCACGCCATCCCTTAGTAATTAATTCCTCACAGTAGTCCAGGACACTCTTCACAAATGGTTCAAGTCCTCCCAGGATCCCTGCACTTACAGCTAACTTCAAATTCTCCACAGGGTGTAGTAATCCAAAAATCACCAGATCATCTATCATGCACAACTGTCCAATTGCAACATGTCTTTAAGAGGTCAAACAGGCTGCCAGAAGGTGGCAAATTCAAAGCAAATCAACAGACGAGCATCCAAATGGCACGTTTTTTTTTAATTGTTTTTCTGGTGTTCCCTCCAGAGGTGCAACGGGATTAGATTCTAGGCATCCCCTAGTCTAGTTTAGAACTCCTAAAAAAGTGGATGAACAGAAGCATTTAAATACAAATTCTAAGATGTCATTGGTAGGAGACAATTCTCCTATTCTGCAGCAATTCTTACAATGAACATTCAAAATGCCCCTATTGTTTACAGCAATATGATGCAGGACACGTCTTGTGATATTTGCTTTTAGGGTGTATTTAAGGAAACCTAAGCAGCTTGTCTAAAGTACGAAGGCATTCTTCCGCTCCATGCTGAAATAGCCGTCAAGAATTCTCAGCAATCTGAAACCAAAATGTCTAAAAAGAGTATTTCAGTAAAGAGACTCAACAAAATGTCCTCCCATACACAAGTAAGTCCCCAACAAAGTTGACCCTTATCCTTCCACTTGTCTAGCTAAACCTTAGAACTATAAGTAGTGACCAAAATCCTTGCAGGGCCATGAATATTGGCTAAATGGTTTCCTCCCTCGTCCCCATAGCATTACTTCTTCACTAATGTATCTCTTACTGAAGAAATCTGAAAACATAAATTTCCTATATTTAACACAGGTAGGCACAAATGAAAATCGCTCTTTTTTCTGTGTTTCCAAGATAAAACTACACTTAACGAGCAAATATCATACTAAAGGTTTTTGCCTGGCCTGAGAAAATGATTTGGCACCAAATTAATATTTTACTGCACACAAAAGGCTGTAGCTCAAAGTGACTGGCAGACTGTATGTGGCCTTACATTGTCCGATTTCCGTACTGTGGGTACAATTCTCCTACTGTGTACATCCATAACCTATTTCTGAAACTGTGCATGATTCTTTATAAGTACAGCTGCCTTATAATAGTGTAGGCATTATTTTGAAAACTGCTTATCCTATCTAAGCCCATGCCTACGTCTCAGTAGTAGGACTGCACCTTCTATGTAGGGGAACATAACTTTACATAGATCAAGTAGTGTCAGCATCTTGAATCACAGTCCTCAGCCCAAGCAGAAGTCAAGACCTAAGTGTCCATAAAAGGAAGAAATTAGGGATCCGATCAGAGCAGATGGTATTTCTTACAGGAGAGACATATTAATAATGTTATTTTAAGCAGTATACACTATGGCCCTCATTATGAGTCTGGCGGTGGCGGACTCGCAGTGGCGGTTGGACATGGCATGGGCAGCGCAGGGGCCTCCATGGACAGCCCCCGTCGTGCTTTTCCACTGCCCGAATTGCAGGCAGTGGAAAGTGCGACGGGTGCTGCTGCATCCGCCGCACCCCCATATTGCCGCCAGCTCAATTACAAGCCGGTATCAATGTTAAGGTCCTGTTTCCCGCTGGACTTGTGGGCAGAAACACTGTGCCTCCGCCACCTGCCAAACTCATAATGTGGGCCTATATCTGGGCATGCGTACGTGGCTCCCTTCCTAAATCACCTGCAGCTTGTACTGAATGTACGTTTACAGTCAGGCCTGAGGCAACTAATAAAACCTCTGACAATGGAAGCCTTTCACTAGCTGCCAATAACTAATAGTGTTATATTCTTCTCAGTTTGTTGCAGACGTCTATCAATCAAAGTGAGCTCCTCCTTTCTAGGTTCCCAATTTTGACTGTATGCCAAGAGGTCATCTTAAGTTATGTTTCCAGTCATCCCAAAATTCCAAATACCAAGGCTGGGTAGTCCTAAATCCACCTCATGCCTCTTTATTTCACTACCAGAAACTCCCTGACCATTTATCTCACCCTGGCAGGCTCCTGCTTTCTCGTTTTGTGATTTGTTTTCCATCTTTCTCTTCCACCATCATTTGGGTTTGTGTATTTTTCCCTCTCTTGCATTCAGTAAATTTGTGATGAGAAAAAGAGCCTGTCCCAAAAAATGAGTGCTGGTGGCTCCCACCGGCAACTACTGGCTCAAATTAAGCACCGATTACGATACCCAGGTATACTTCAGCTGTTCATGGTGGGAGGTTGGTCGTAGGTTCAGCACCCAACCCCCCCCCCACAAGCAGTCAACCCCCATTCCACGCATGGCTGAAGGCCAGTGTGCTCCACAGGGTTGGACGCAGGGCCTGTTGGCCACAAGGCCTGCCTGCAGCCAGGCCCTGCGGCCGATCCTCCCTGAGTGGCCAATCAGCCAGCCACAAACAGTTGAACGCAAATAAAAAATATTTTGACCCCAGGGGGTCAAAAGGCCTGGGGGTCAGGATACCCCTACCCTGCTCATCTGTACCTTATTTTTTTTTTATAAACTCAGAACAAGAAGACTGAGTCCCTGAGTCCTCAAAATAGAGCCATAACATAACTGCTGATGCTGCAGCCTGCCAGTCAAATTGTTTGTCAATGACTAGATATTACTGAATTTTGAGTCTTAATTTCTTAAAAATAGCTGAATGGATTTCCACCAAATGACAATAAGCATGCTTTCTGAGTAAAGATCAAAATTTTTGCCTATGAGAAAATGCATGGGGAACATGGGTTTTGGGACCCCTTTTTTCTCAACTGACGCTAGACGGTCACTCCAAAACTTTTCTAAGAGGGAGCTGAGATAGGATGACCGGATTTTGAGAAGCAAAAACCGGGACAGGTCAGGCATAAAGGTAGGACTAAAGGGTGCTAATGATCACCTTCCATCTGAATTGTCTAGGTTTGTGGTGTGTGTGTATATGTATGTATGTATATATATATATATATATATATATATATATATATATATATATATTTAAATTTTTTAAAGTATAAGTATAACTGCTGAATTTCTATTATTTTCTGTGGGTAAAATGTCAACCTAACTACAACGTCCCTGCAACTTTTGGTGTTCTCAGTGAATTTCTATCGTTGTTTTAATGTAAAGTAATATATATTTACTGCCACAGATGCCTCCGGCCGTGTGCAGCAGGGATTGGTCACAGGGCCTGGCCTCTGGCCAGGTCCTGCAGCCAAGCCCTCCACATGCACCCAGCTCCATGTGCGCGGCAGGGGTTTTGTGTATGAATGGGTGTACTTTGTTTTTTGAGTCTGCTTTGGATTTGCAAATCCACTGCGAATTTACACTTGGGGTAGCACTGAGCCCGCAGTGGGTAGGCAGATCTGCAGTTCGGCCCAAAAAAAAAAAAAAAAAAAAAAAGGACCTCTGGGACCCCTTCATGTGACCTATAGGGTAAGGATACCTGTATACTGACGTCTTTTGTGTTTTTCACTTTTCTTTCCCCTCCCCCGAACCAAGCAAGAAAGAAAATGATGGCAGCCACAACTTTCCTGTCAGGTTGCGGCCAGCCAATCAGAGCCTGACTTTTCCCAGGGAACCCCTGCATCCTCCGTGAATGGATCCACAAAGGATTCGCTTCCCCAGCTATACAGTTCCTTTTCCTTTAATAACTCTAAAATTACTGAACAAATTTACACCAAATTGCAAAAAGCATGCTTTCTGGACCAAGATCTATCTTTCTTCCAAAATTGGTATAATTCTGTCCAGCGGATCGGGCTGTAGTTGTGTCTAAAATCCATATGGGAAATTGCAAGGGGAAAGCAAGTTTTGGACCCTCCCCTTTTTCTCTGCCCCCGCTTAACGAATCACCCCAAAACTTTCCAAACAGAAGTAAACATGTTTGGCAAACAAATTTTGAAAATCTTGTGAAGATTTGTCAAACAGCGCCAAAGTTCTAGGCAAAACAAAAACTGCTTTTACTATGAAACGAGGTCCTGACTATAACTACCTACTGGCTAGCGCTAGTAGGTAATATATATTTCTACATTGCTAATGATGAGATATATATATATCTCAACTCATCCTGCAAAGCAGAAATGAAAGACATGTTCATCTTTTGCCAAGCGCCTCTAAAGTCTGATATTAACATAAGTAATTTATCTTATTCATTCAGACAGAGCAGGAGGAGGTCAGATGTAAACGTAGCTCTGTAAATGTGTGCCTATATAAATAAATATATATATTTATTTTTTCATTAAAAAAAGCAAAGGTTACAGGGACGTGCTAGTTAGATTCAGATTTTGCAGGCACAAAACCATAGAAAATTCACCTGTTATAGTTATTTCAAGTAACTATACCTCAAGCCCTAAGGTAACTATAACTCACGCCCCCACCATGCACAGTTTTCTAATCATTAATTTTAATGCAAATATTGCAGTAATATTATCAATGATGTCAAAGAAGATGTCATGAGTGATGTAATATCTAGGGTAATTAGCAGTGCCTGGCGAGGTATATTTACCTTAGGGCGCAAGTTATAGTAACTTGAAACAACTAACTAAAACAGCTGAATTTTTATGGTTTTATGCGTGTAAAATCTGAACCTAACTATAACACTCCGCTAACATTTGTTTTTTTTTAGTGACTTTCTAAGGTTTTTCTCAAACTTTATTTCCTAACTATTACGTTCCTGGAACCTTTGTTTTTTTCAGTGAATTTCTAAGGGTGTTTGTAACGCAGTGGGAGGTTAACAGACTGCGGCCAACCCCTCGCGTGCATCCAACTCTCTCCCCACAGTGCGTGCATCCATTCATGCACAGCCTTTGGGGGAAAAGCAAGGAGAAGGCACACAAAAGACAGGGGAGAAAGCAAGGAGAAAACAGTAAGAATGAGGGAAAGGCAAGGAGCAAGCATGCAAAAACAGGGGTTGAGAACAAGGAGAATGCAGTGAGAAGGAGGGAAAGGCACAGAGCTTGCATGCAAAAACAGGGGTAACAGTGAATAAATTGCAGTGAGAAGGAAGGCAGGGCATGGAGCAGGTACACAAAAAATGGGTGTTAGAGCAAGGAGAAAGCATTGAGAAGGACGGAAACGCATGCAGCAGGCATGCAAAAAATGGGAGGGAAGCGAGGAGAAAGTAGTGAAAACAGGAGAAACCAGTCAGAAGCAGGGACAGCCAATGAGCACACACACAAAACAGGGGTGAGAGCCAGGAGTAAGCAGCGAGAAGGAGGAAAAGGCACGAAGCAGGGGTGAGAGTCCGGAGAAAGCAGTGAGAAGGAGTGAAAGGTACAGAGCAGGCACACAAAAAACATGAGTGAGAGCAAGGAGTGAGCAGTGAGAAGGAGGAAAGGCACGAAGCAGGGGTGAGAGTCAGGAGAAAGCAGTGAGAAGGAGTGAAAGGTACAGAGCAGGCATGCCAAAAATGGGGTGGAGAACAAGGAGTAAGCAGTGCGGAGGAGGAAAATGCACAGAGCAGGTACTCAAAAAATGCGAGAGAAGCAATGAGAAAGCAGTGAAAGCAGGAGAAAGCAGTCAAAGGGATAAAAAGGCAATGAGCAGGCACACAAAAAATGGGGATGAGAGCCAGAAGAAAGCAGTCAGTAGGAGGGAAAGGCACGGAGCAGGCACACAAAAAACAGGAGTGAAAGCAAGAAGTTAGTAGTGAGCAGGAGGGAAAGGCAGGGAGCAAGCACACAAAAACAGTGGTGAGAGCAAAGAGAAAGCAGGGAAAAGGAGGGAAAGACAGGGAGCAGGCATGCAAAAAATGGGGGTGAGAGCAAGGAGAAAGCGGTGAAAAGGAGGGAAAGGCACAGAGCAGGCACACAAAAGGGGGGGAGCAAGGAGAAAGCAGTGACACGGAGGGAAAGGCAAGGAGCAGGCACGCAAAAACAGGAGTGAGAGCAAAGAGAAAGAAATGAGAAGGAGGTAATGGCATGGAGCAAGCAAACAAAAAACAGAGGTTAGAACAAGGAGAAAGCCGTGAGGAGGGAGGGAAAGGCACAGAGCAAGCATGCAAAAAAATGGAGGTGAAAGCGAGGAGAAAGCAGTGAGAACGAGGGAAAGGCACAGACCAGGCATGGAAAAAAAACAGGCTGGGGAGCAAGGAAAAAGCAGTGAAAACATTTTAGCATTTGTCCCCGGGACCTTGCCCACCGGGGGCTTTTTTGAAAGCAAGCACAGGAGCCAGTGCTTTTTAAAAAATGTTTTCCTGCAAATCTGTCAATTTTGCGGCAATGTCTCAGTAAATATTTTACACCCACCAAGGTTAGGGGGTCAGGCTATTTATACCATGCCCATTTTTTATTTTTTTGTTTGGAACTTGGCTGAGACTAAATCCCTAAATGGCTGCCAACATTTCCTGGTTTAAATGCTGGCAGCCAATCAGATCTCTGCACAAGATCAGGAGAATTTGCGAATTGTTCACACACCTAGATAGACAAATTTAGAATTTTATATCTTGAAAACTACTGAACAAATGTATAGCAAATAACAAACTTAGGGACAAAGAGCTAGCTTCTTGCTAAAGTTGGTGTAATGCCAGATTCAGGCTGTAGTCGTATCTAAAATCTCTAAGGGAGTTAACATTTTTTTTTTTTTTTTTTTTTTAACACTTCCATGTTTGTCACCCCTACTATAACTACCTACTGGTGACTGCCTGTAGGTAAGATGTATATATATATATCTTACCGACTTGCGGTCAAGTAGGTAGTTGTAGTTAGGATCTAGTTTCCATAGAAAAAGTGTTTTTTGTTTTGCTAATAACTTTGGTGCCGTTTGATGAATCTTCACAAAAGTTTCAAAACGTATACTTTACTAAGGTCCGCTTCTGTCTGGAAAGTTTTGGGGTGATCTGTCAAGCGGGGGCCTAGAAAAGGGGAGGCCAAACATGCGTTTTCCCCATTCATTTTTTCATAGAACATTTAGACACGCCTAGGTCCCAAACCACTGAACAGAATTATACAAAATTTGGCACAAAGCTACATTATGTTCCGCAGATCAAGCTTTTTGTGATTTGGTGTAAATCCGTTCAGTAGTTTCAGATAAATTTAAGGTAAAAATATATAGATGTATAGGGACACTGATCCTCCCCAGATCCACTGTGGGTCGATCCACGGATTCACGCACTACAGGAAGAATCTGATTGGCTGCCCGCAACCTGAGAGAAATGTTGCGGCCGCCTTTTTTTCTTGGTAAACGGTCTCCAAGACTAAAATTTTGGGGGTAATTGATTTGATGAGGTCAGTGTACAGGTTCCCTGACCCCATGGGAGTGATGTAGTTGTGGTGATGGGACAAAATGCCTTTGAAATGTGGATAATGAGTTTTTTTAATGCTTCACAAGATCCATGGATCCACCCGTGGGGCCCCATGCACCCCAGTGTGAATCCGCGGTTGGATCCGCAGAGCTCAGAAAATGTAAAATAAAAAAAGACTAAGGGGGTCATTACGACCTAGGTGGTCTTTTTGCAGGACCGCCGAGGTACCGCCGTGCGGAAGACTGCCTTTGCAGGCGGTTTGCCGCTCGGCGTATTATGACTGTTGGCTGCTCTCCGTCGTTATTCCGACGGAGAGCCGCCAACAAACATACTTGCGGGCGGTGGGGAAGTGGAGGTTGCTCCACCGCCACGCCAACAGAACACCGCCCAGCGAATCACGTCCTGTGATTCACCGTGGCGGTGTTCTGTTGGCGGTGTGGTGTCGGCAGAGCTGCCCCCATGGCTCCCGTCCCCTCCCGGAGGATCGACGGACCAGGTAAGTCGATCGTCCGTTAGGGGAGGGGGGTGGAGGGGTGTTGTGTGCGTGCATGGGGGTGTGCATGTGTGTATGTAGAGGGGGTGTGTGAGTGCGTGTATGCTTGCAGGGGTTTTGTGTGTATGGGAATGAGTGCGTGTATGGCTGTGGGTATTTCTGTATGGATATGTGTGTGTATGTTTGAATGTGGGTGTGCGTGTCTGACTGTGTGTGTGGATGTAGGCATGTATGTCGGGGTGTGTGTGTGTTGGTGGTGCCTGCATGCGTGTCGGGTGTGTGTGAGTAAGGTTATGTTGGAGGTTTGGGTGGGGAGGGGGGCCCTGCCACCTTTGTGGGGTGGCAGGGGTGGTGGAGGGTGTAGGGGAGGGAGTCGGGGTTGGAGACCCCTATCAGTACCAGGGAAGGAATTCCCTGGCACTGATGGTGCTCACCGCCATGGATTTCATGGCGGTTGAAACCGCTGGAAATCGACGGCGGTAAGCCGGGTCCAAATACCCAGGTCTCCAGCCCAGCGGTCGTCTCTGCCCTGGCGGGCGGGACGGAGAACCGGCGGATGACCATGGTGGTAACCGCCATGGTCATAATACACCATGTAAGACCGCCAGCCTGTTGGCGGTCTTACCGCCGGTTCTCCGCCATCCGCCAGGGTTGTAATGACCCCCTAAATTCCAATAGAGACACTCTACATTCAGTATTACACACAGTGAAACACTCACACCCAGTGTGACATACAGGCATACACTGTCACACCGAGTCTCACTGCTACATAGATACTGTTACATGCAGTGTCACATCTACACAGACAGTCTCACACTCACTCTTGCACTCAGAGAGACACTCTTACACCCACACTTGCATCCAGGCAGACACTGTCACACTCCCTCTCACACACAGACACAGACTCTCACGCTCAGTCTCACAGTAACAGAGACTCTCACATTTAGGTGGTCATTACAACCCTGGTGGATGGTGTTAAAGGTGTGGTTATACCACAAACAGGCCGGCGGACAAAAATAGGGAATTATGACCCTGGCGGAAACCGCCAACAAAGACAGCCACTTTAACACACCGCCCGCCACGGCGGTACAGACCAGCAGCGCGGCGGTCACCGCCAACAGACAGGCGGAAGACAATGTACCGCCCATAGTATCACAACCCGCCAATCCACCACCTTTTCCGGGGCGGATTCACCGTGGATAAAAACACGGTAGAAACAGTTGCTGCAATGGGAAAACGCTCACCTGAACACATCCCACGAGGACTCCATGGAGCCCGAATTACACATTCTACCGGCCCTTGTATTCCTACTCATCTACGAAGAACAACAGCGGCGGGGCCGAAGACAACGGTGAGCACTGCACCTACGACATGGGGGAGGCAAAAGTTAGGGGGACACCCACGAAACACCCCCACCCTCGCATATTAGAACATACACACCAATGCATCCACACAAATCACAGTAACAACCCACAATCCCCCCGGAAGAATGCAAAGACAAAGCGAAATCAGTTCAAACATTGTAATGTATCAATATACATGTCTGTCAAAAATATACAGCTATATACGAAAATCAGGCAGAAATATATACATTACGAGAAGTAGTGCAGATATGCACATAGCAATGTCCGTGTACCACTAGTCCAAAAATGCATGGGCGAGGCCCACAAAAGATACCTGACCACAATCGGAGAGAACACTGCCGGGGCATCAGATAGAAATACTACAGGCACCTCAGGGGGAAGGGAAGGGGGGGCACCTCAGCCGGATGACTGCAAAGCCAGATCCACGACGGGGCTCCATGCCCATTGTGCCATCCTGGGGAGTGCAAAGCCACAGTCTCTCAAGTCTCTACAGTGGGTGGCTTGCCCACTGTGCCATCCTGGGGAGTGCAAAGCCACAGTCTCTCAAGTCTCTACAGTGGGTGGGTTGCCCACTGTGCCATCCTGGGGAGTGCAAAGCCACAATTTCACAAGTAGATAACAGCCACCAGTGGCTCATGAGGGGGACTGGTGCCCAGACTGGATTAGTCTCCCCGTGAAAGTTCCTGTCCCGTCACTGTCCCAGCTGCACATGGGATAAGGATGCATAATGTGGCGGTCTTTTCATTCTTACCCGGTGCATGCCCTGTTCAGTGGTGCTGTGCCATGGCGGGCTCAGGCCTGTTCAGCGGTCTTCACCATGGCGGTCTTTGCCCTGTTCAGCGGTGCTTTGCTATGGCGGTGCTTGCCCTGTTCAGCTGTGCTTTGCCATGGCGGTGCTTGCCCTGTTCAGCTGTGCTTTGCCATGGCGGTGCTTGCCCTGTTCAGCTGTGCTTTGCCATGGCGGTCTCTGGCCTGTTCAGCGGTGCTTTGCCATGGCGGTTCTGGCCTGTTCAGCGGTGCTTTGCCATGGCAGTTCTGGAACGGACACTGGTGTGTGGCATGACGTTCCCTCATAGCCCACCTGGGCTGTGGCAGCCGGGCCCTCCTGGGCACTGACTTCGGCGGTGCTCTCCTGACCAGTGACGATACTTGGGCCCTCCTGGGCTATGACTCCGGCGGTGGTCTCCTGACCAGTGACGATACTTGGGCCCTCCTGGGCTATGGCGGTGGTCTTCTGACCAGTGACGATACTTGGGCCCTCCTGGGCCAAGACTCCGGCGGTGGTCTCCTGACCAGTGACGATACTTGGGCCCTCCTGGGCTATGACTCCGGCGGTGGTCTCCTGACCAGTGACGATACTTGGGCCCTCCTGGGCTATGACTCCGGCGGTGGTCTCCTGACCAGTGACGACGGTGCTGGCGGTGGCGTCTCGACCGCCGGGAATGATGCCGCCCTTCTCCGCCGTGATACTCACAACAGGCTGGGCAGACTTCCTCTGGCCCTTCCCCACCTTTGGTGGAGTCACAGCTGACTCTCCAATCCCCTTGGAACCCATGTGAATTGTTTTCCCACCAGGAGTCTTCACACGGTCCCATCGTCCCCTCTCCAATTTCAGAGCCTTTACAGGGGGTTGGCTGCCAGTGCCTTGGCTCCGGGTCACACTGCCTGCCCTGGTGGCCGGTGCACTCCACATACCTTGAACAGGCACCACTGGTATTGGAGGCTTTTTGGCTGAGGCGCTACGACGGGACTGATGAATTGGAGGGGGGGTGGGGGCAAAAAGGTCAGCTTTATAGAGGGACAGTTTCTGACGAACACTGGGATGGGTAGTTGGAGGGGGTCTGGGAGTGGAGGAAGAGGAGGTGGTTGTAGGAGGTGTCACTTTAGGTGATTTGGGTGCAGGTGCTGGAGGCTGTCGTGAGGTGGATGGATGTTGGGTGTGTGATTGCCGGCGTTTGTGTACTTTGGGAGGGGGCGTCACAGACACACTGGGAGAGGACACAGGGGGACGTGTAAATGGCAGTGGAGGTGGTGAGTGCAGGTGAGCGGCTTGTGGTGCTGGGTGTCCTGGTGCGATTCATGGTGCCTGTAGATGTGGTGCATGCAGGTGTGTGTGTAGACGAGACTGGGAGGGAGGAGGGAGAAGAGGAGGAGGGGGACACAGTGGATGTTGCAGTCTTTGCATGTGGGTGAGGCTTGCGTAAGTGCCTGTGGGTTGTGTGGTGCTTATGTTTGCCTGAGCTACTTTTGTCTGTTGAGGTGTGTGCATGGTGGTCTGATGGTGTGCTTGGGATAGGCTGGGGTACAGGGGACTGGGTCTGGGGGGAGGAAGTTGGAGGGGGGAGGCTAGACACAGGGACAATGGCTGCCATCAGTGCTGAGGCCAGAGATTGCAGGGTTCACTGAAGGGCAGCCTGACCAGAATGAATGCCCTCCAGGAATGCATTACCGTGTTGCAACTCTCGTTCTACACCCTGGATGGCATTCACAATGGTAGACTGCCCAACAGTGAGTGACCTGAGGAGGTCAATGGCCTCCTCACTGAGGGCAGCAGGGGTGATTGGGGCAGGGCCTGAGGTGCCTGGGGCGAAGGTGATGCCCACCCTCCTGGGTGAGCTGGCACGGGGCGAACGCTGAGGGGCTGCTGGGAGGGCGGTGCTGGTAGGGGAGGTGGCGGCTGTACCTGTAGAAGTGGGGCGCACAGATGGTGCCGCCACCACAAGGGAGCCCCCATCGGCGGACGAGTCCGTGTCGCTGGTTGGTGATCCTGTGGCCGACGTGAAGCTCCCCTCGCCCTCCATCCCACTGGTGTATTCAGAGTCTGTGGTGTGGCCCTCCATGGCCATGTGGGATGCAGCACCCTTTGTGCTCCAGTGCCACAGTACCTCCGCCTGATGATTCTGATGTACAAAAGAACAGGGAGAGCAAAAAACGGGGGGGGGAGGAGACAGAAGAAGAACAGGTTGAGTGCATGGCATACCGCTACCGTTGGCGGACAAGACAGACAAAGCAGCCCCCTGCATTACGCCGTGCTCCTGCCCTCTGCATATGCAATTTCTGGGATATGGCCTACATGGCTATGGTGGACATCTGCACACATGGATGCCACAGGGGCAACTATACCTCGACTTGGCACTCTACTGAGGTGGGGTAGAGTGCCACATGGGCTGCATTACAGAGGGGCCTAGTCTTCGTGTTTCTGGCTGGCCTAGGTACACCCACTGGCCTCCTCCCCCACCCAGACCCCTCTACTGCGCGCAAAGTCCGCAGAATGAGGTTGTACTCACCCCCTTGTGTCTGCTGTGATGCCCTCAAGCGCCCCATCCAACTCCGGGTAGGCCACTGCCAGGATCCGGAACATCAGGGGTGTCATGGTGCGACGGGCACCCCTCCCACGTTGGGAGGCCATCCCCAGCTGAGCCTCCGCCGTCTTCTTGCTGCAGCGGCGAATGTCCTCCCATCTTTTCTGGCAGTGGGTGCCCCGTCTCTGGTGGGCCCCCAGGGTCCGGGCCTCCTTGGCGATGGCACGCCAAATGTCCCTCTTCTGGTGGGCGCTGACCTACATGACATGTATAAGGGAAGAGGAACAGTCATTACCAACTGCACCGTCGATGTGAGTGGGCCCCCTCCCTACTCTGGCCATGTGGCCCATTCATTCACATGCATTCATGTTCTATGAACTCTACCCCCTTCCCTCTCACAACCAGCCCTCTCCACCCAGGCCTAGCCCATACAACGTGCTCCCTGTGTACTAACCTGTTGGTCTGGAGGACCGTAGAGTAGCGTGTACTGGAGGAGGACCCCGTCTACCAGTTTCTCCAACTCTGAGCAGTGAAGGCAGGGGCCCTTTCCCCAGACGCAGCAGCCATCGTCGCTTCCAGACTGAGGTCACAGCAGCACTTGCAGTGTAGGTCCTCTCCTGTCGACAGTCAGGTATCTAGTGATTGAACAGATAGAAAATGGCGGTGATGTCCGTGGCGGTGACGTCCGTGGCGGTGCGCATCATCACCGCCGGCGCACCTGTTCATTGGCTCCTGGGACCCATAGGGTCCAATGTTAACCAATGCAGCATTGCGCCACGGTCTACGACCGCCTACCGTGACTGTGTGTAACGCCAGCGCAGTTACCCCACAATCCCATTGTCCCAGTTTAGAGGTCAGGCAGCCGCCATTTCAGGGGCCCACATGGCTTCATTTACCTCTGCGTCACACATAGCTAGGCCTACACTCAAAACACATACAGGAAGGGTTTTGTGATTGGTGTAGATTTCTGTGTAACTGTGGGTATATACCTGGAGGAAAATTGACTGATTCGTCGCTGTTGTCCTTCGTAGGAGCCGTCAGCTGGGACATGTGAGGTGATAGCGGAATCCTCCGGTGTACCGACCGCTGGTGGACCTGTTGACAATGGAAGAGCGACATGTAATGGTCACCTACAGGTTTGACCGTGCCACAATCCAGGAACTATGTACCCAGTTGGAGCCAGACCTGATGTCACCAATCCGCCATCCCACTGGAATCCCCCCTGACGTGCAGGTGCTGTCAGTGCTCCATTTCCTTGCAAGTGGGTCATTTCAGACAACAGTGGCCATGGCATCAGGGATGTCCCAGCCTATGTTTTCCAACGTTTTGTCCAGAGTGTTGTCTCCCCTGCTAAAACACGTAAGGAGATACATAATTTTCCCTGAGGTGGAAGATTTGCCTACAGTTAAAGGTGACTTCTATGCCCTTGGACATATCCCCAACGTCATAGGTGCCATTGATGGGCCCATGTAGCTCTGGTCCCCCCCCACAGGAGTGAACAGGTGTACAGAAACAGGAAGAGTTATCATTCCATGAATGTTCAGATGGTCTATTTGGCAGACCAGTACATCTCCCAGGTTAATGCTATGTTCCCTGGCTCAGGCATTACGCGTACATCCTGCGGAATAGCAGCATCCCTGATATGATGGCTCAACTCCAGAGGCACTGTGTATGGCTATTGGGGGACTCTGGTTACCCCAACCTGTCCTGGCTATTGACCCCAGTGAGGAATCCCAGGACCAGGGCAGAGGAACGGTACAAGGAGGCCCATGGGCGGACTAGGAGGGTGATCGAACGCACCTTCGGCCTCCTGAAGGCCAGGTTCAGGTGCCTCCATATGACAGGTGGTTCCCTATTCTACTCACTGAAGAAGGTGTGCGAGATCATCATCGCCTGCTCGATGCTTCACAATCTTGCATTGCGACGCCAGGTGCCATTTCTGCAGGAGGATGGTCCAGATGACGGTGTTGTGGCAGCTGTGGAGCCTGTGGACAGTGATGAGGAGGAAGCTGAGGAAGAAGACAACGACAACAGGGAGTCAGTCATACAGCAATATTTCCAGTGAGACACAGGTGTGAACATTTTCATTTTACCATTACATTAACTTTCACTACCTCTATCCTGTCTGTCATTTCATACCAGTATTTGGTCACTGAGTTGTACCTTTCAATTACGGTTTCACAGGTGTGGTTACCAACGTGTGTCATCTGCTTGCATCCTTCAAGGACTTGTGATGTGTGACATGGGTATGTTGGCTTTACAATGGGAAACGCATTATGACACTGTCATTGATAATACATATTTACAAAATCACAGACTGACTCCAGATTGTTTTGTGGTTCAAGGGTGTTTATTGAAGTGCTCAGAAATGGGAGGGGGTTGTAAAATGAGGATGGGTGATGGCGGAGGAATGTCCATGGCAGAGTCCAGTCTATTAGTCTCACAGGTGCACTGCCCATCTGGGCATAGGAAGTGGAGCTGGGGCAGTTCAAGTATGGACAGGGTAACAAAGTGGGTCAGTGGGGGGGACAATCAGGGTGGTCTCATTTCCTGGCGTGGGTCTTGCCATCTTGCTCTGTCCTGTTCCTGGCTCTCAGGGACCGCTTGCGTGGTGGTTGTCCGTCTGCAGGGGGTGGGGTGCTGGTGTGTTGGTCCTGTGGCCGGGCGATCTGTCCACTAGCGCCGGCGGAGGTGGTGGGCAGTTCATCATCCTGGCTAGTGTCAGGGGCCCCTTGGAGTGCCACGGTGTCCCTCAGGGCCTGCTGTATGTCCTTCAGCACCCCTACGATGGTGCCCAGGGTGGAGCGGATGGTCCTGAGCTCCTCCCTGAACCCCAAATACTGGTCCTCCTGCAGGCGTAGGGTCTCCTGAAACTTTACCAGGACCGTTGCCATAGTCTCCTGGGAGTGGTGGTATGCTCCCATGATGGAGGTGAGGGCCTCGTGGAGAGTGGGTTCCCTTGGCCTGTCCGCCCCCTGTCGCACAGCAGCCCTCCCAGTTCCCCGGTGTTCCTATGCCTCCGTCCCCTGGACCGTGTGCCCACTACCACTGCCCCCAGGTCCCTGTTGTTGTTGGGGTGGTGGGTTACCCTGGGTTCCCTGTAGTGGTGGACACACTGCTGATTGACCTGTCCTGGGTACGGAGATTTGGGCCCGCTGGGTGGGTGCTGTGCTGGTGTTACCAGAGGGTGGAAGGTCAGTGTTGGGCTGTGCCTGTGCAAGGGGAACCGACTGTCCCGAGGCCCACGATGGTCCGGCCTGGTCATCAGGATCCAGTAGGGCAGAGCTGCTATCGTCACTGTGGGCCTCTTCTGGGGTGGAGTGGTGTTGTCTGGACCCTCTGGTGTGGTGACGGTCCTTCGGGTTCCTGCAGGGGCATAAGAGCATGATTAATGCATTTGTGTGTGTGATGGTGTGCAATGGGTGGGTGTCTGTGTACCCCAGTGCAGGCATTCCTGTGTGGGGGCTTGTGTGATGATGGTTAGGGGGTTGTTCTGGGTATGTGCAGTGGGCATGCTTTAGTGAGGGGTGTCCATGCTTAGTTGTGTCATGCAGGGCTTGGTGTTGGGATGGGTGGTTTGTGTTATTAGTACATTAGTGAGTATTTGGGGTGATAGGGGAGGGTGTGAGGGTGGGGGTGTGTGATAGCATGCAGGTAGGGTGGGGGATATGATAGTTAAGATTTGACTTACCAGTGTCCCATCCTCCACCGACTCCTCCGAGGCCCTCTGGATGCATGATGGTCAAGACTTGCTCCTCCCATGTTGTTAGTTGTGGGGGAGGAGGTGGGGGTCCGCCGCCAGTCCGCTGAACCGCGATGTTGTGCCTGGAGACCGTTAAATGCACCTTCCCCCGTAGGTCGTTCCACCTCTTCCTGATTTCCTCCCTATTTCTTGGGTGCTGTCCCACAGCGTTGACCCTGTCCACGATTCTGCGCCATAGCTCCATCTTCCTGGCTATGGAGGTGTGCTGTACCTGTGAGCCAAATAGCTGTGGCTCTACCTGTAAGATTTCCTCTACCATGACCCTGAGCTCCTCCTCGGAGAAGCGGGGGTGTCTTTGGCGTGACATGGGGTGGTGTGTGTGGATGTGTGGGGCGGTGTGAGTGTTGATGTGTGTGGTGATGTGTAGTGGTGTGTGGTGTTTTGTGCATGGATGTTGTGTGGGTGATGGTGTTGTGTGCCTCTGTATGGTGGTGTTGTCTTGGCTGTGCTGTCTCTCTGGCCTTCATCCGTGAATTGTGGTCGTAGGGGTTTGTGGGTGATGTGGGTGTGTGTTTTATATTGTGTTGGGTGTGTGGGAGTGGTGTTTGTATGTGTATCAGGTGTGTGTATTTGGAATTGTCCAATGTGGCGGTGTTTTGGAGATGTGTGTGTATTTTGAGCGCGGCGGTGTATACCTCCAATGGAATACCGCGGTTGAAAGACCGCCGTGTGGATTCGTGTGTCGTAATAGCATGGGCGTGTTTCTGTTGCCGTGGAGGTTTTGTTTTCGCCACTTTAACACTGACCTTTGGTGTGGCGGAGTTGTGTGGGTGTCTGAATTTCGGCGGATTCCGAGATGTGTGTCATAATAGCTGTGGCGGACTACCGCCGCGGCCGCGGTGTATTGACGGTCTTCTGCACGGCAGTAGGCGCCTTTTACCGCCAATGTTGTAATAACCCCCTTAGTGTCAAACCCAGAGACACACTCTGACACTCACTCTCACACTCAGAAAACACTCTCACACCAACCTTCGCATCCCCCCAAATTTTTTTTCCTTTTACGAAATCCATGGAGCCATTTGCAGATCCAAGAGAGATTTGGAAAAGAAAAAGTAGCATATAAATAGAAATTATATATGGGTAATAGGTTGACTCTGAAAAGAGCCTTTGTGTTTACGATGTGTAGGTGATTACTACACATGAGAGAGGATACAGTCTCTCAAGTTATGCAGGAAACGTTCATTGCCTTTCTCTGTTAGGTGAACTTCATCATTTCTGTATATTCCCTCCATATCAAATCGTAGGTTGTTGTGGTATATAGAAATCATGTTATGGTCCCTGAGGGATACAGAAACAGTTTTATTGACATGTTTCCTGGATTTCCCTATTTGTGGGCAGAACTGAGTTGATCAGTTCCACTTATGACTTTGGCTAATGTCTGAAAAAAACCAAGGCAGTGTGTGGGAAGAGTGTCTTTAATTTTCAAAGGGTTCCTTTCATTAGGATTTCCAAACCAACTCCTGTGACTACACCTAGGTCACTGCCACCACAGTGTACAATCATAAGGTCTGGATGTTGGCAATCCCTTATAGTTTCAACTATAGGAAGTAATTGATGCCACTTTAACCCTCTCTGGCCAATCCAAGTAACATTCGCATTAGACAAACCTAGGTCCCTGTCAATACCAATTCTTTTTTCACTTTCTCTGGCCCAAAACACAAAGCTGTACTCTGGAAAAGCATGCAGGAGATGGCTGCAGCTAAATGAGGCTGGTATGAAATGAAAACCAGTTGAAATGGAGAGAAGTAGGTACAGTCTGGAAGAAGTGATTCCATTGGCTGTTGTAGATATTGTTTTCGGTGAAGGCTGGTAGTGAGGTTATGTGCATTGTAAGAATATGTTGGATTGGGTTTAGAATAATTGGAAACAGTAAAAAAATAGCTGTGATATGTTTACTCTGAAAGATTCAACCACACCTGCTAAATGTGACTTGAAACTATGCATGCTCTAGTCACAAACTGTAATGAACTTGTGACCTGGTGCAGCAGAATGTTGCAGATTGTATAACTATAGTAACAGAGCTAGAGGAGCATGAGGGGGAAGGGAATAGAAAAAAAAGACTAGAATGTGACTTTGTTTTACCATATATAAAGAGGCAGTAATGATTCCTAATGATTATTTAATGTTATGATTTGGTGTTGTGTTTTAAAAAATAAAAAAAAGGTGTTTATATGGATGTGTTTTTTTGGGGTTCATATCTAAGTATGTATGAGAAAAAATATAAAATTACCTAAAAATCCCAAACATGATACACAAGGTATAGTTTTAAAATACACAAACAAAACCTTAGAAGTTCCATAAAAAATACAAAAGGCTAAAGGGACATTAAAGTTAGGAAACAGAATTTAAAAAAACCTTAGAATTTCACTGAAACAACCAAAGGTTACAGGGACATTATAGTTAGTAAATAGAATTAAAAAGACCTTAGAAATTCACAGAAAAAAAGCAAAGAATACAGAGACGCTATAGTTAGGAAATAGCATTTTTTTTTAAACCTTCAAAATTCACTGAAAAAAATACAGGTTACATGGACATTATAATTAGGTTCTGAATTTACTTGCACAAAACCGTAGAAATTCAGCAGTTATAGTTACCTGAGCTAACTATAACTTGCGCTCCCGTAATGCACTGCTTATGACCTCACATATTACATCACTCCTGACATGGTCAGTGACATCACTGATGACATCACTGATATCGCATATGACATCACCGATGACATCATCCAGTGCGTGTAAGTGGTTGTATCGATGTGCAAATGGGTGTGTGAGTGGGTCTATGGATGAATGTGTGGTTGAATCATTTGCTGTATGGGAGACTGGATGGCTGTGTAAGTTGCTGTATGGGTAAGCAAGTGACTGCATGAGCAGCTGCATTTCATTTAGTGAGTGGGTATGTGGGTGATTGTGTATGTGATATAGTCGGTGTCAGAGTGCTTGTCTGAGTAGGTAAATGGGTGTCACTGTATTGGTGAGTGACTTGGTGAGTCAGTTACTGTATGGGTGACTCAGTGTCTGAATGGCTATAGGTATAACTGAGTGGCTGTGTCTGTGACTGTATGGGAGAGCCAGTTGGTGTGTGAGTGGCTGTATCCTAAACTGAGTAGGTGTGTCAGTTTTTAAATAGACTAGTGAGTGGCTGCATAGGTGACTGAGTGGGTATGTGAGTGCCTATTCATGTGAGTGAGTTGGTGTGTGAATAGTTGTATAGTTGAGTGATTGCATATGTAAGTGACGGTACTGATGAGCCAGTGACTGTCAGTGACTGTATGGTGACTGTGTGGGTGTGTCAGTGCTTCTACATCGGATTGACTGGATGTGTCAGTGAATGAGTGATCTATTAATGGGATGCGTGAGTTATTGTATTGGTGTATGAATGAGTGTGTCAGTGGGTGTATGAGTGGGTGTGTAAGTGTATGAGTCTGTCAATACCTCAGTTAGTAGTGTATGGGTGAGTGAGTGGTTGTGTCAGTGGCTCTTTGACTGAATATCTGTGTATCACTACTTTTATGCATCTGAATAAGTATGTGAGTAGATGTGTGTGTATGGGTATGCAAGAGTTTGTGTCAGCAAATGAGTGGGTGTCTGACTGTGTGGATGATGTCACCAGTGATGTCATATGAGTTGTTAGTGATGTCAGTGACTATGTCATGAGTGATCTAATAAGTGAGGTCATAAGCAGTGCATTACGGGAGCTCAAGTTATAGTTAGCTCAGGTAACTATAACTGGTGAATTTCTACGGTTTTGTAGGAGTACATTCAGAACCCCAACTATAACGTCCATGTAACCTTTGGTTTTTTCAGTGAATATATATATATATATATAGGCACACATTTACAAGGCTTTGTAACTGATTAGCTATGGCAGGACTTTCCACTTGAGCACCTCTGCCCTCCTTCCCACCCTGCCTCCTCGCTACTGGGTGCATGCAGCTGACCTATTCCTGTGTTGCCTGAAACAAAAAGATAACTTAGGTGAGTTATTTCATTCTTTGGAGGCGCCCAGCATATGTTACAACTCTATGTATTTAAAATTAAGTAAAGTGCTGGGACAGTTCTCTATAAACCAGGAGTGTCCAGGGAAATCTGGAACTTCTGGTCACCCTAAGCTGAGCTGAACAGTCTTTTAAAAAATATATATATATATTTGTCAAATATTGGCAAAATTATTAGCAAAACAAAATGTTCCTCCTATGGATACTCTGCTCATGTATAACTACATAGTGTTGACTGCAATTGTTATATATATATATGTGTATATATATATACACACACACACACACACACACACACACACACGGTCATTATGACTTTGGTGGACTGAAAAGCACATCCGACGAAGTTCCGACCGGGAGGTTGTCACCAGTGCGGCTGCCTCCCCGCCAGCCCCATTACAAGGTTCCTGATGGGTCAGTGGGCAGAAACAGAGTTTCCGCCCACTGGCCCAGCGGTAAATGGCCTACAGCATTGTCGCCAGCTCGTAATAGAGCCGGCGGCAATGCTGTAGTGCGTATGGTGCACCAGCATCTGTCGCAAAGTTCACTGTGTACAAAGCAGACAGTGAACTTTGTAACGGGGCTGGCCAGGGGGGGCACTGCATTGCCCATGCCAAGTGCATGGGCAGTGCAGGGACCCCCCTGGGGCACCCTGTCTCTACCACCATTTACCAGGCGGAGTTACCGTCATGTAACCACTGGCAGATAGGGGGGGGTCGTAATCCCCAGGTTGGCGTTGCTTGCGGATTAGGAGCGCCAGACCCTCCTGTGGAGGAAAACTGGCAGTGCTGGTCGTCCGACTGCGGCGCTATCGCCACGGTCATAATGTGGCAGTCAGACTGCTACATTGGCAGCTGTCCGACTGCCACCGTGACTCTGGCGGTCTTAAGACCGCCATGGTCGTAATGAGTGCCACAGTCTGGTGGCGGATCTGTATTGTCATAGTATTTTTTAATCCACTTATCTTCTTCAGTTTCACAAAAGCCAAAGGCGATGTCAAGTTAGGTACTGTGATGTCATGTTATGGTGCAGGGTCAAAGGTCTTATCATCTCAATATATTGTGTTCTAACTTTTCCTTGCAGTTGCACCAGACTTCACGGATGACAGCTGCCCGGCTAATAGAACACTAAGCGAAGGGGAAGTAAACGTGGTTTTGTGTAATGCTGTCGGAAACCCTACCCCTAATGTCAGTTGTTCCAATGACAAACTGACATTCCCAAAAGGAATAATGTCTGAAGTCGCAGCACATCATTCTGGCCAATACAAATGCCGAGCTAACAACAATCTTGACAATGCAGTGAAAACTATTTTCGTCTCAGTTCAAGGTAAAATACGTTATTTTTTCAATATCTGTTTAAACTTGTTTGCTTTTGTACTATTTTTTCCAATAGATATATTGCTTTGCGATTCCTGGAATTTCAGCTCAGACCTAGTACCCCCCTTTTAATTTTCCTTTACTAACCTCTTGTCTCAGTAAGAATCTTTATTTTCAGTCTTCTTCCCATTAAGGATAATACTCTTTCCCATTCAGTTCTCTATGCCCAACTCTATTGGCCTCCCAAACATTGATGCTTTGTTCTCAGAAGTCATCCACTACACACCACAAAGTACATCCACACCATACAACTCATTACTGGGATTCATGGCATCAATGTACTCAACACCATTCTCAATATCTAACAAACTGTCAAATACAGTTCAACCATTGTCAGTAAGAAAAGTTTCACAACCCTATACATCACACTATATACAACTTAAAATACGGTACTACAATGGTCTACATGGAATCAGTCATGTAAATCCATATCCCATCAAGTCAGATAATATGTCACAGATTACCACAACTTAGTAAAATGCCTTACCACAAAATACACATCATAATACACAAAATACTGCACCGTTCACCAAAACATGACATCAAAAAATTATAACTTCATTTGCAGCGTGCTGAAAAGGAAAAATCATATGATACAATTCTGATTTACATGAATGGCAGTGGTGCACAGGACATTTCTAAAAGACCCAAGCCCCACAGCAGTCCTCATACCCATGTCATCTCAACATAACACTCCTACTAAATAGGCCAAGCCTACTTTTGGGGGAAACATGCTGTGTTATACCAAGAACATACAGGTGCTTGGAGCCCGTCCATTGTTTCTATTGGTTGCCTTTCCTTGTCACTCATTTGCCTGCTTCTTATTGGTGTCCTAGATTGTCAATCTTTTGTTTGTCCCTTCCATGGAGAACTGCCTCTTTACAATCTTTTTTACTGGCTAACATTGCTGCTTCCATTGCTTGCTTTTTAAGCAATACCCTTTTTCTTTACTTTTGTGTGAAGCACTAAATTAGAGTGCGTGTGTTTTCCAGCCGTCCCCACTTATGTACGTCTCTCCCCCGTACTCCATGTTGCACTCTGTTGTACCAGACTCCCCAACGTGCTCCATGTTGCTCACTCCTACTTCCACCCCAAATCATCCATTGCTTCCCCCATCCATCCCTGGGTGCTTAAATGTATTTCTTCCTCACCCATACATCAAGCATTTCCATTGCTTCCCCACTCCTCCGGTCACGTTCTCTAAAAAACTGTTTATTTATAATTTATTTTTGGAGGGCCAGACTGCTCGTTTAAAAAATAATTATAATAATGACAGATTTGTCTTTATCACTCCAATATTGGCATCTTGAAGTGGTAAATAAAAAACAATAAACGAAATGGCATCTTTTTCATGCCTTTTGTACTTCCGTGCTTGGTGACGCATACACAGGCATACATCATCACATTGTGTGCTGCTGTAACATTATGATGCATGCAAGCCATTACACTGTTTTTTCTTTCTTTTGCCGAAGATGTACAGCATTAGCTGAAAGCATATTTTGCTGATGCTATTCAGGGTAGGTAAATAGCATTGTTAAGGCCAATTCATTGAAAAGTTAAGTCTTTATTGTGTTTTTTCTAATGCTTATTTTTAGGGTTGCTGATTGCTTGCATGCCTCAAGAGTGGAATAGGCAGTAACTGTCCTAGACAGAAGTCTGTAAGCCTTCCTTACCAGAAAAAGGTCAGAGTACTCATAGGAGTCAAGGACACCTCAAAGTTTCCGGTTATCACCTCTATAGAGTCCATATCAGTCTGCTACTGTCACTCTACAGACAACCCACTGTGCGGTTCCCAATATAACAAGCCTATTCTCCTGTGAGCATGCCCTTGTTCTCTTCTCGGTGACACTCATACCTTGGACTTATTTCATAGCTATTGACCAGGCTTTTGCTGTCGGTGTCTCACACACTCGTGCTCACATTCTGACTCATGCTCACTTACACTCACACACTCATTCACTCTGACTGACGTCAATTGAAATCTGATTTTCAACCACAATCCCACTCTTCTCCCCAAGTCTAACTTATTTCCACTCACTCAATCTCAACCTGTTTCACCCCCACTGTCACTCACACTCTAACTCATATGCATATTCTCACTCACACACACTTCCTAACACACACACTCTGACTTTTGCTCCCTTAAATCCACTTACACTCATTCTCATTTACGCACCCTCAGTTTCACACTCATTCATTTCCCTAGCACTGTCACTCTCACTCACTTTTACTTGCACACACTTACTTTCAAAATCTCACTAATTCTCACTCTGACCTACTCATTCTCACTCGATCACATTCCCTGGCAATAACTCTAACTTATACACACTCACTGCCCATCACTCACTGTTACACATACATAGGCATAAACACAAAGGTTTTCACAAACACACGTTCACACACTAATCCACATGCACACATTTGAGATTTGTTCCCCCAACATCTTCAGCTGCCTGCATCAGTCTGCTTCGGCTCCTCAGCAGGACAAACGCACACCGGCAAATACACAGCTGCCTCCGAAATCAATCGCTGAAGCAGGAAACTGAGAGCAGAAGCTTGCACATTCTCTAGTTTTCACCTCTTGCTTTTTCATCTCATCTTCTCCCAATTTGGCACTAAAGGGTCGAAGCCTAAAATACCCAGCGTCCTTTTACTATATTTATGTCCTTAATCTTACCAGTATCAGTTACACGGCTGTATACATGATGCCCATTAATTTCATGGATGATGCAAAAGCACTTTTCTAACGAGAAGGGTTCGAGCTTGTTTTTTCTGTTATAATGGCTAATATGCAATAATGCAGTCGGTGTTTCAGCATATTCTTGAAAGCTAAAATCCCAATTTATAAACAAATGCCAATACAAAACACTCTTCATTATTTATCCACTCTGACCATCCCCTAATTGACATTGAACCAAATAACTCATATACCTTCCTTTCCTACAATGGGCAGAACTTTAAACAACAGAGAGTGAAGTTTTTCAGGACAAATGTCCATGGGTTGCGAGACCCTATCGTGTAAGGACATGTCTGTTATATATTTTCATTCTGTGATAAAATCATCCACTTTAATCTGTTTTTTTCACATTGTACCCACCATTCTTCTTCCACCCATTCCCTGGTTCCCTCCCACTCCCTACTTTTCATACGTTTTCCCTTTAAAATGTTAGGGCTCAGAACATTTGGGTGTTTGAAAGTTGGATGGAGCTCTCATGCCTGTTGGACGCTCAACTTGTTGTTGGTAAATAAATCTAATTTTCTTACCTCGTGTCTGGTGCTACATGTGATACCTGGCAGCGAGGACAGGAGCCACATCTGTTCCTGGTAGTCCCTTTACTGGGTTGTTGTGTGAACATCACAATGGAAAACATACCTTTGTCCAGTGGTGCACCATCTTATGACAGCCTGCAGCACCCACACCGCTTTGAAAAAGAACATACTATTATAGAGTGTAGAAGCCGCCTCAGTGCTGTTCCTCAGAAGGTCCTCAGGTCATGAAGCATCTATGTTTCGTGTGAATCCCCTCTAAGTGTGAGGAGACATTGATGCTCTGTCGAGACATGTAGCAAGCTGAAACAAGCCCACATACCTCTCCCAGCATGGCTGGTAGGTTGATTGAGGTGGGTTTGGGGTGGGCTTTTTCTTCGCTGTCACACAAGAATTATCTCCTTAAACAAAGTGGCAACCCAAAAGCCTCATATTGGTTCTAGACACCATCTTGGATTGCCATTGTCCTCCTTTGGCTTTTGTGTGACACTGCGGAGCAGGCATTTAAGGTAAACTGGTTGCCTAAGGATTTTATATTTATTCAGTTTCCTTGGCCTGACATGTTATTGCTGTAGAGTCATTCTCCTTCTTTGCAATTACTCACATTAAACACTCTATGATGCTGATTTGACTCTTTTTTTTATTTTCTCTTCTCTTCCTCAGTCCCATGCGGTTTGGTCTGATTACTCCTCCATGTGCCACCCTGCCATTTGGGTGCATCCCTCCCCCCAAACATATACCCACAGACAAAAGTTCTTATGGAACCAAGGTTATCCACCACAGCCCTAGAAAAAAGAAGGAGGAATTATTGAATTACACTGTAACATTGACGCTGGCAGGTTGTCAGTTGAACACTGCAAGGGAATTATCCTTCATCGTTCAGGGTCAGAAGCACCAGAGACTTTTAGAACTCTTCCCAAGGTGGAAGCTACTGAAGAAAAAGAGGAATATGACAAATATGAGGAGGTGTTAAATTGTTTGGAAGGATACTTTAAATATACTGCAAGCATTATGTTTGAAAGATATCACTTTTATACAAACAGGCAAAAGAACCGGGGGGGGCGGGGTCTTTGGATGAGTTCATGACTGCCTTGAGGGGACTCCCCACAGCAGTTGATTTTGGTTATGCTACCAACAGAATATTGTGTGACCATAATATGGTTAACACCAGTAATAAGCGTGTTCAAGAGAAACTGTGGGTCATGGGTAATTCCAGTCTGGAATGGTGGGTAATTCAGCCAAGGCTATTGAAGAGTCAATATCATAGGTGAAGGAAGACACAGAGAGAGGAAACGAAAAGAAAAAAGGAGAAGTATGCACCCTTAGTAAACTAACCAAATGTGATAATTGGAAAAATAATTGAATGGGTTCTAAAACCAATTGTTATCTCTGTGCCAGCTCCTTCCTCTTAGCCTCCCTTTATGGGATGTCCAGCATTAAGCAGAAGATGTACCTCATATGGTAAAACTGGACATTTTGCTAAATTTTGAAAGGAGAGCAAACATCCTGTGGGTTTTGGAGTAGTGCATGTTTCAGAAGTAATTCTTATAAATAGTGAGTTATCGGATGAGGTGGAAACTAAGTCTGTCAATATGGTGCTTGTACTTCAGGATAAAACTATAAAGAAAGGAAACAATCTGGATAAGCCCTGATGTGCATTTTGGAAGTCATGGGGAAGGACTTTGAAGTTGTGGATGACTCTGGCATTCACCATTATCACAAAACAGATATCAGTCCTTATTTTCAGGAACAAAATAAGTGATAGAAGAACCTGATGTCCATGTGGTGTCATTTGAAGACAGGCTTCCCGACTTTCTGGAACATTTTTCTACAAGTGTTAGTTTCAAGGGAAGGAATGGCAAATTAAAAATATATATCACCAACCAGTGTGTGTTCTAGGCTGGTGGGATCAGCAGTTATTGAAAAATGATTTAGATTCATCACCGCCTAATTCCGTTTTAGCCCTAAATGAACTTAGTTATAAAGATTACATTTTCAGGATGTACCCCAAAGCATTTAACTATAGTTTGGGAAGAATGAGAAATGTTGTTCATAAACTGAACAAAAGGGATGTACCAGTTAAACAAACATTGAGAGGAGTGTCATTAAGTGTCCATAAGGCGCTGCACGATCTACTTGTTTCCCCCCCAAAGAAAGGACATAATTGAGGAGGTAGAATCCTCTAATTGGATCTCCCCCATTGCACTAGTTAAGAACAATAATGGCGGTTGCATTTATGTCCTGACTTAAGGGCACTCATCACAAACATAATTTCTGACATACATTCCTTACCTAAGATTAATGAAGTGATATCTATGTTGGAAGGTGTTACTGTCTTCTTCATTCTTGACCTCCATCAGGCGTATCACCAGATAAAATGGCTCAAGGAATCAATGTCATTGACTATCTCCATAACCCCATTTGGTCTAGATTGTTACAAAAGGATGCCATTTGGATTGGCATCTACTTAATTGGTGTTTCAGAGTACCATATACCACATTTCATAGACCTCGAAGACACCATTGAATGTTTTCAAGTTCATATATTATTAGTTTATACCAAGAATTGGATGGGACATGATTTTGTGCTCAGGGAAATAAGTGCCCCTTTGGGAAAAAATGACCTAGTGTTTGCACCAGAAAAATGTAACTTTTAATGTTCTCAAATAGATTATTTGTACCATATAATACCTGCTAATGGTATGACCACTAAGCACTCCTTCATACGTGCTATTAAGGAAGCAGAACTGCCTGATAAGAAGAAGTTGTGTCCTTCCCGGAACATTGTGAATTCTATTCTAGGTAAGTGCAGAATGTTGCGACTTTAATGGAGCCTATGACAAAACTCCTGCATAAATGCATAAGAACTGAGGTCTGATCCATACTATGCCCATAGGAACGGCTTTGATTTGTCTAACCAATCTTAAACAACTGTTGAATCACAAACTGTTGATGATTTAGCTGGCATTTCTATTGCCCAAAGTGTAAAGTCATCAGCAAGTATTCGAACTCCTTCATGGAGGATTCTTCAGGAATGATCAATTTTATTTCTTCATTTTCGTTTAATCTGTGTTATATGAACGGGAAGATGTGGTATATATTTTCATTCCATAATGAAATTATACACCTAGTGTGTCTTCTTTACATAGGGTGCATCATTCTTCCTTCTCCAGTTACCCGCTCTTCCTTCCCCGGTTTCACTCTTTCCCTGTGGTTTCGCCATAAAACGTTGGGTCTTGGAACGTTTTGGATGGGTGACAGTTGGGGACAGTTGAATGGTGTTCTCATGCTTGTTGGATGTACAACTTTTTGCTGGTGAATAAACCTTATTCTTCTAACCTCGTGTCTGGTGTCACTTGCAACAATTCAATTTTTCCAGATGTTGTGATCCAGTAGTTTTGTTTTCATGAAACAGGAGTCTTAAATGGGGCATTCTGCCAACTGGGTCGCCTGTAGGTGTCTGGATGTGGATGGATGTTCGTGGCTGGATGCAGTACGGAGGTCTGTAGTTGAGACTGAAGGCACAGCGAGTTTCTTAAGTGACCATCACTGGATGATCAAGGTTTTCAGAATTGATGTTCATCCAATCTTTGGCCTCCCTGTAGATCGAATAGAATGGTGGTGATTAAAGTGTCAACTATAATTACATTTCAATAGAGAAGTAAGTGAAGAAGATAACCAGCTGTCAAAATATTGACAGCATCAAAGGAAACAAAACCTTCACCTTTTTCTTCCCTCTTAAAGCAACTGATCTTGGTATTTCGCATTGGGCACTTCCTAAATATGGAGTCAACACCATTCGACTATGAAATTATATTTTCTAGGAAACATGTTCCGCACATTAGGCAGAAGCAAAACATTCTAACGAGTGGCACTACCCTGAAACCAAATTGCAACTCAATGTATTTTCTTTCTTTGCAGAAAATCCCTCGAAGCTTAGAAACCGAGCAAGTTCTGGAACTCTCCTGCCGGCAATGTTAGTTTTGGTCTGCCATATGTTTTAGGGCTCTCCAAGGCAGTCACCCGACACAGAAGATGCCACAGCTACACGTGCAGCCCTAACTTCATCAATTTGTGGGATATTTGTACTCTTAAATGCCCATGGAAATTTTCTAACAGATGAACTTTCCAGGACTCAAGCATTAGATGTACTATTTTACTCTGTCTGTGGTACCGCTTCCTCTCTTGGAAACTACAAAAAAATATTTTGTAAGATTGTAAAAACAGTCACTTTTGCGCTGCTCTCTCGATGGTGTGCCTATTAGCTTACTTCTTGCTTTTAGCAATATGTTCTACGTGTGTGACGTTTTAAAAATATGTTTGCCACAACAGATAAGTCAAACTACTCTCTACCAAAAAATGCAAACGGGCTAGGTCCAGTGGTGTAAAGAGTCCTGAGGGGGCCCCCTCCAAAGTACATTAAGCCCCTCACCTCCCAGACCCGGTCAGTGAACTGTGCTGAGGGGTCTCCCTGGATCTCGAGGCGCCCCGCACCGCAGGGCCTAATGTTACGCCACTGGCTAGGTCTTCGTATAGAGCCTTATTACGAAGCTCTCCATTGTGTGACCCGGTAAGTATGCCCCACCGTAGCGCTATTACTAATGCTGGCAGTACCAGTAACTCTGGGTTGGCGCAGTCACATGAGATCGCAAGTTGCGGTCTGAGGATCCCGCAGTAATGAGGGCTAAGTAGGGGAATCAGCAGTTCCTCATTCCTTCCCAGGGCTTCACTTGGAGGCTTTAGCTGCTGGACCCGTGGTATTCCCATAGATCTTGCAACTCTGATTATAGTATCAGTAATTTTCGTTACCAGCCCTTTGGAATTAAACAAGAATTGGTAATGAGGACCAATGTGTGATCGTCACCATATCCCGGTGCTTTTCATTTGGTAAAATAAGGAAATGAGGTTGAGAAAGATTCGGTGATTCACCCAGCATCAAACCACTCATCCATTTGCGGAAGGCGGGATTAAAAGCCAGGTTTGTTGCTCGGTTTTACAATTGACAAAACTGGTGCTAGACCACACCCAATTCCAGGGATAGAGACTAAACACTTCTGATGATCTCACAGGAAGTTAGGAATTTAGATCCAGGGAGGGATTTTAGTTTGAACTCTGGGGACCTACACAGAAGACTTTCATTTCCCCCCAGCCATTAATCGGCCCTGATGTAATGATTATTGGTGAACTCATTTTACTCTCATATCACTGGTTGTCACTGTTTTCTTTGTTAGATTTTAGTAGAAGCTTAAAAGCTGGATGGCAAGCAACACAAAATAAATTCCTCCAACCTCACTTCTCTGCTCATATTAAATGGTCACATGTTGCCCAGCAATCAGCTGCCGATATAAATAAATCTGGTGCTTTTCAGTCACCTGTTTCACGTCAACCTCCTATCAACTTTTCTTGTTACTGCTGTCCCCATGAGCAGTGTGAAAAACATCTGCTCTTAGGGCATCTCCAAATGGCTGAACACCTTAAGCAGAGGTGCATTATTGCACCCATGCAGTTTTCCCAGACCTGTGGAAGGTTCTGAGTGGGCCATGGTATTTCCACCAAAAATAGGATCCTTGCACATGCCTTTACTGCAACATTTCATCCTGGACTGTACCTTCATTGTTTTCCAAAGGTACCGAAACATCCCTGAAGTACATTCCAGAGCTAATAAGTGAGACTTGTGATAATGTTTCAAAATGCATTGTGTTTATTTTTGGCCATACATAAAAAGCATCCAAACATGTAAGATCCATCTTGTAAGAGAGAGAGATGGATAGATTGAATGTAGATGCTTTGGGGACTGCAGTTCACCCAGCCAAAATTATGGGGGGAGGGAGGGGTTGAAGGGAAGCTTTGTGTTATGAGCGCAAAGGAGGAATCAAGTGGAGTTAGAAAGGAGGGAGAACGTGAGTGGGAAGAAAGAGGCGCATGGAGTGTCTTGCTGTTATGTTGAGACAGGAAGGTCACCTGCATAGTAAACAGACTGTGCGCCTGCCCTGAGTGCCCAACAACCTTCAAAACTGGTATCCTGACTGGCCCCACAATCACACTTAACAAGGGTTTGCACAGACATCTAAGTCTGTCCCTGTTAACAGGAGGTCAAGAATCTGTTCACCAAGTGTGCCCTCAGAGTGTGTAGTGCACTACTGCTCCTTTCCTGGGAGTATCACATTATATGGTGGTGACAGCATACCATGTTTTGTGAATCTATAGGGTGGCCAGGTATTGTTCTCTGTGGCAGTGAGTGCGTGGTCTACTGACCCCCCACCCCCATATAAAGTTCAGCAGATATGTGAAACCCAGAACTTTGCACCACCATCCCATGTATATGTGGAGTGCATGTGTGTGCAGTGAGAGTGCAACACGTACAATGGTTAAATTCTGTGTTGTAGATGTATGAATTCTGGGGCCAGGGAGCCCCTGTTTTGCACAAGATGAAAACAGCTTCCTTTAAACAGTGAAAGTGTATTGCCTGCATTCCTGTGGCTAGAGAGTGGAGACCCAGATACTGTAGTGAGGAGGATGAGATCCTAGTTAACAAAGGGCAGATGAAGAGTTATTCCTGAGCACTGTCATTTGGAAGATGGTAGAGTTCCTTTACTACCAGTGGTGAGAACCATCACTTTACTCAATGGGTATGGCTGGAGAGCAGCCTGAAAACTGAATTTGAAACAAAACCAATTCAAACCATTTCTGAAGCCTTAATCTGTGGATCCACATACATGTCTGGAAAATATGTATAAAAGTGGATACAAACCACACTACTTTTTTCCAGTCTCAAGTACTTCTTCATGAAAGAGGAAAAGATTGCCCCACAGAGTACTGGAAAGACTGATGCGTGATCCTGGCTGGTGCCTGCTTAACAGCCAGTCTCTAAGAAATGAGTGGGTATCAACTGAAGTCTGCACTTGAGTCTCTCTGCCTTCTTAGAGAGAGGAGGAGGAGGGTGCCTGGGCATGTAAGATGACAGACTGTCCGAGAGGAGAAGCCCACCATGTACCCAGTATGAAAACTTACCCAGAGAAAGCTTCATTTCTCAGTGCACAAACCCATGAATGATCCGTGTTGTTAAATGGTTCCCCCAAGCACTCTGCACAGTTTTCTGTGTAACTACTCATGTCACACAGCAGATTACCACAACCACAGTGCTACCGATGCTGATGCTGTGAAGAAAAATCTGAGTTGCCACCAAGGCAAGAAGGCCCATAGGTTACGACTTCCAGAAGACACCCTCGCAAGAGATTCACCATGAAGATGGTAGATGACATTCTGAGACATGAGTATGCAGTTCCTGTTAATACCCACGGATAAACACAACTATTGTACCCTTACAAAGATAAGGTCTGGAAAATATTAATATTTTGGAGCAAAAGCCCTAACCACCAAACTTGGTGGCATGGTTCATCACCAGACAGCTTTTTGTTGGGCTGGCACTGCAATACCCAATGGACCCCTCAAAGGGGTCTCGTTGCTGGAGTTCTTCTGCTTGGTTTGCCACTGAAAACCTATTATGAATATATTTTATAGGTTTAGACTGGAGTGGAAGTGAGGGCAATGTTAAAATGAACTAAGGACCCCCTCCTCACTACTTTATTCTTGTGGTAGTCCTTGTTCAGCAATACAGATAAAATGGAACACAAGGAAAAATCTAGTTCCTTCCTAATCTCAAGGTGTGGTCAGTACAAATATATGGTCAATATGTTTCTTGCTGCTGAATAAGCCAAAATGATCTATGGAAATTCATCAAGACCTGTTGATTCCTAATCTATTTCAGGTTGAGACTAAGATTCAATAGTAGTAAAGTGGCCAAGGTTAGGAACCACCAGTACAATGTGGGGAAATGAGCACCTCTCACACTATGCAGAAATACTGTCTTAAAAGTCTCCAACCCAGACAGTACAAGGATTAGGCCCTTTAGGTATTACAAGATCTTGGTGAATGTGCAGTTTGGACATCAGAGTGGACACTGCTGCCGAACCTACCCTGGTACTGCAATGCTAGAGTGTGAATGTTTGACTAGATAACTGGGAGTGTTTATGCAGGATCCCTATTACTCCCTGTTCCTCTTATTTTTTGATATTCTGATACAAGAGCCATAGCTGGCCAGGAAGGCTGCTGCCAAGGTCTAACATTGCTGGGCAGGTTCACTCCACCAATTACTTCTGCAGCTATCCTCCTGAACAAGACTGTATAGCAGCCTACACATGAGGAGCCACGTTTGTGAGTCTGGGAGCCCATCTGTTTCAATGGACCTGCCCAAATTTCTTCAGAAGTCAGCATGTAAATTGCAGCACAGGACACCAGAGACTAGACATGCATATGCGACTCTGCACATACTGTGAGACTTTCTCCAGAAAGGAAGAAAGACATTGAATTGAAGTTGCATATTTTACATATGAAAGAAATGATGACACTTATTGTTGGTGGCAGTAGATATGGAATTTCAATCATCTGTGATTAAAGTACTGTCTTTTTACATAAATGAAAAGCACTAGGCTGGACACTATGTATTTTTGTCTGTTCATTGACCTCAGAGCTCGTCATGAGGTTATTTCAGCATTTATGTATGGACACTCATTTTACCTTGGGTCTCACCTAGTCACTTGTTATTTTATTCCTCTTATTATTTTAGAAGGGCTTCATTTTTAGTGGCAATGTTTTATTATTTTTATCAGTTGCCAATCCATGCAGAATTTCTTATTAATTTCTCTGCATGACATTTCATCTTGTGCTTTCTCCAAGACTGCATACAATAGTTTATTGGGTAATGTCGGTCCAGAGAGGGCAATGTCCATTTTACACAGAAAAGACAAATCACGTCAGGGCAGTTCCCAGAACAACATGTTTTGTTATAAAACAACATGCTGCCCAAACTAAGTCAGAGGGGATGTTCCAACCAGCCTGCCATCTTAAGCTGCACCTTCTTACAGTTTCTGCTGAAACTCTGTGCTTTTGCTTCGAGGGACCAGTAGACTAACAGACCTCTTCTTTACTTCTGAACACTGGTATGGAGATTGAGCTTCGTTCCCAGGAGTAGATGGGCAGATTAGGGCCACCACTGCTATTTGCTCTCATGTAGGAACTTATTAGTGTAGGTAAGGATATTAGATACACTATGGTGACATTATGGTGGAACTCTTCCTGTGTTTCACTTTCCTGGTCACTGCTGTAATAGTATTGTGTTTCATTATCCTCAATCACAATTCATGCCTCTTTACATATAACGCAGTTGCTTGAATAAAACCTATGGAACCAAAATCCTACTTCTGTTTGCCTTTGCATATATGAGACTTATATAACTGGAAGAAAGGGGTACAATCTGCCTACCACGACTTCTCTGAGGAGTCTGAGTGTCATGCAATAGGCTGCCACACATCACTGTTACCTCTGGTCCTGGTGAGGTGCTGCTAGGTAGCCAGAAGGGTTAGGCCAACAGTTGTCACATAGTGTGGAGGATCAGACTCTGTGGTGCTGCCACCCAAAATCCAGCAGCCTTGTTACTACAACAGGAGTCCTATGACACTTTACTCCCTCCATGACACACTACACCACTCTACTCAACTTCACTTTGACACTCCACTCTCCTTTACTCCGCTACTTTTTAGCCATGCTGAACAGCAGCCATGCTGGTGTACAACATGACTAAAACATATTGGCAAAGCAAGTAGCTCTTGCATAGGCAAGACCTACTGGCTCTACCAATGCTTGTTTAACACTCCAGTCAAACCACTGCATGACATTCTACAACTATGGTGAAACCAAGGTGGTGGTTAGCTCTCTACAATGCACTTTACAACACATTCCCCAAAAACCTTTTACCTCTGGTACTGGTGAGGTGCTGCTAGGTAGCCCTAAGGGTTAGGCCGACTGCTGTCACATGGGGTGGGGATCAGACTCAGTTCCCCATACTGGGTGGTGCTGCTGCCTAAAATTCAGAAGGCTCGTTACTACAACGGGCGTCATACGACATTCTTGCCCCCCACATTAGCTCCCTGTGAAGCCTGTGACTGCTCACTATGACCTTGAGAGTCAAGTGTAGAGTTGGTTGTACTTATCCCGGTTTGCAGTGCAATAGTAAGACAGACCCCCAGGTCAGCAGTGGCAAACACCTCAAATACCAAGGTTTTGGCGCAATAGTCCGGGCTGCCCCCCTGATGGGGGTTGACACTGCATTACAAAAAGAAAGATACTTAGTGGTCAGACTGAAAAAATAAAATGTTGAGAAGAATTTTATTTTTGTCCCCTGAATTAATCAAAATCTCCAATTCTGCACTTCGTGAAATAACTAAACTTTTTTTTTTAACCAATCTGAGGCTGAAACTTGTTTTTCAGATGGACAAATCTTCCACATAAATCTAAATGTACGGTTTAGTTTGAAATCAAAGTTGAAGCGAAATTTCCCTCGCTATAGTATTGTGCATACAAATTTGCAACATAGTGAACTGTGGGGAAAGCACACCAGACACTTGCAAATTGACATGAAAGGCATGTGATTCCATTCTGCAAAGATAAAGAATAGCAGATGAATAACTCTACATAATTCTCTTTTGCATAAGCATACCCAAGCACATTCATTGCGTGGGTGGAAGTAAACGACGACGCACCGATCATACCCGGGTCTTTTGGTGCTTAAAAAGGTTCATTACTTTTATATAAGCACTTTCATCATCTTTCTCATTTATATATCACTACCTGTGTTGTTCCAAGCAGGGAATTCGGAAGTCCACTTCAAAGGATTGCTGCGCTATAAGGTTAGCTTTAAGCAGAGTATGTTCTTTATATTATGTTGCGAGCCATGGCCATGTTGCATTTGGACAAATGTGTCTTTCCCTGAATGACAGATCTGCAGCCTGGTGCAGAACCATGGGCAGCTTTAAAGTGAGTGATTTAAACACACGGCTGGATTGGCCGTTTATCCCAGCAGGCATTTTCCCGAGGGACTCGAGACATTGCAGACTGGTTTTGAAGATCAAGGGCCCCCCATCTCTATCTCCAGCTCCCCGGGACTGGCATTCCTTCAGGTGTAGGGACCCACCCAGTGTAGATCTTTGAGAATAGGAGAGACAACGTGCAATGTCCTTCACAGCTCTTGCTACTGCATTTTGGAGGATCTGCAATTTCCTAATGTTGGTGTTTAATATTCTCAAATAGAGGGCAATTCAATGGACTTTACTGCTGCTGCCCGCATCGCTCACTGTAATGGATCTATACATCTCCAGTAACGGTTTAATATGCTGCAATCGTTTAAGATACCTTGAGGAGAGTGTAAACGCTTAGCTATTCATTGATATTTTTAACTATTATTTGACAGTTTGTCAAAAATAATTTTTACTTTTACTTTTTTCTTTGCGGGTGGGGAGGCAATAGCACCTGCTGAAACTTTAAAGCTAGCAGGGTCTGCTTTCCTTCAAGTCTCTGCACCATTCTGCAAAAACTTATTTTGTTCCTCAATTAAACTGAGGAGATTAAAAATCTGAGTAAGCCAGAAAGCCTCTTTTATTTGATTTCTGATGCCATTGTCATGGTAGAGAGCTAACCACCACCTGGGTTTCACAATAGTTGTGAAATGTCATACAGTGGTTTGACCGGAGGGAAAAATAAGCTTTGGTAAAGCCAGTAGGTCTCGCCTATGCAAGATTTGCCTACTGGATTTGCCAATATGTTTTAGCCATGCTGTGCACCTACAAGGCTGCTTGCTGCTCAGCATGGATAAACATTAGCAGGGGTAAAGAAGAGTGGAGTGTGATAAAGCGAATTTGAGTAGAAAGGTGTAGAGTGGAGTGGTGTAGTGTGTTGTGGAGAGAGTAGAGTATCAGAACTGAGTTCAGTGTCAGAGTGGATTGGCAGAGTGTTGTGGAGCGGAGTGACAGAGGGTGTCGCATAGAGTGGAGTAGTGCATTGTAGAGTAGATGGGCATGGAGTAGAGTGGCGTAGAGTAGGAGAGTGAAATGACAGTGGTGCAGATTGTTGTAGAGTGGAGTGGCAGAGTGGAATAGTGTGTTGTAGAAGGAGCTGTGTAGAGTGTTATAGAATGGAGTACTGTTGTAGAAAGCTGCGGAGAAGAGAGTTGTACAGTGGAGTGAGACAGCTAGGAGTAGAGTTTAATGGTGTAGAGCATCAGAGTAGAGTGTCAAGAGTGGAGTAGAGTTTAATGGTGTAGAGCATCATAGAGTGGAGTGTCAGAGTGGAGTAGAATGGCCTAGAGTGAAGTGGTGTAAAGAACAGAGGTGCAGAGTAGATTAGTGTAGAGTGCATTGGTTTGGAGTAAAGTGGTATAGAGTGAAGTGGTGTAGAGTGCAGTGGCATAGAGAAGATTGTTTCAGAGTGGAGGGAAGTGGTGTAGAGTAGAGGGGTGCAGGGTAGAGTGCATTCACATAGAATAGAGTGGTGTAGATTGCAGTCGTGTGGAGTGAGAGGTGCAGAACAGATTAGAGTGATGTGGAGTGATGCAGAGCGTAGTGGCATAGAGTGGTGCAGAGAGCAGTGGAAAAAGGTAAAGTGGTGCAGAGTAGAACAGAGTGGCATAGAATGCAGTGATGTAGAGCACAATGGTGTAGAGTGCAGTAACATGCATTGGCATAGAGGGCAGTGGTGCAGAGTAGAGTGGAGTTCAGTGGCAGAGATTACAGTCTTCCAGAGTTCAGTAGTATAGACTGGTGCAGATAATAGTGGTGTAGAATATAGTGGTGCAGAGTAGAAAAAAGTGGCGTAGAGTGCACTGACAAAGCACAATGGTGTAGAGTGGCACAGCGTGCAGTGGTTTTTAGTGAAGTGGTGTTGAGTGCATTGGCATAGAGAGCAGTGGTTTAGAGTAGAGTGGTGTAGAACACAGTGGCATAGAGTGGTTCAGAACAGAGTGGTGCAGAGTGGTTCAGAGTAGAGTGACAGAGTGATGTGCAGGGGCATAGAGGGTAACAGTGTAGAGCAGATTGTTTCAGAGTAGATAGAAGTATAGTGCAGTGGTCCAAGGTAGAGTGCACTGTCATAGAGTAGCAACAGAGTGCACTGGTGTATAGTACTATGGCAGAGTGCAATGTTGCAGAGTAGAGTGGCATAAAGTGGAGTGGTGCAGAGTGGAGTGGCCTGGAGTGGTGTGTGCAAGCAGTGGTGCATGGTAGAGTGCGCTGTCAGAGCAGAGAGGCGTAGAGTGAAGTGGCATACAGTGCAATATAATAGGGTTAGTAATGCAGAGTAGATTAGAGTGTAGTAGAGTGGCTTAGAGTAGAACACAGTGGGCATAAAGTGTAGAGTAGAGTGGTAGAGAGTGGCGTAGAGTTCAATGGCAGAAAGAACAGTGTTGTAGAATGGCATAGTGTGTGTTGGTGTAGAGTGCAGTGGTGTAGAGTGGTGCAGGGTAAAGTGACAGTGCAATGGTGTAGACAATGGTGGCATATGGTGCAGAGGAGATTAGCTTAGAGTGCATTGGTTTGGGGTAAAGTGTTGTAAAGTGCATTGCCGTTCAGTGCCATGGAATAGGGTGCAGCAGCGTAGAGTGGAATAGAGTGGTGTAGAGTAGATTGTTTCACAGGAAAGTGTAGTGCCAAAGACTGCAGTAGCTTAGTGTGCAGTGGCATAGAATGAATCGATGCAGAGTGTAGGGCCTAGAGTGCAGTGGTGTAGAGTGCAGTACAGTGGCATAGAGAAGAATGGTGTGGAGTAGAGTGCAGTGGCGTAGAGTGCAGTGCAGTGGCATAGAGTAGAGAAGAATGGTGTAGAGTAGAGTGCAGTGACAGAGTGCAGTGTTGTGGAGTGGCCTAAAGTGAAATGGCAGCGGGGAGTGGTGCAGAATGGAGGAATGCAGGGTAAAGTGCAATTGAGTGATGCAGAGTATAGTGGTGTAGAGTATAGAGGCGTAGAGTGCATTAGTGTAGAGTGGAAGAGTATTGTGGAGCAGAGCAGAATAGCGTGGCCTATAGTGTTGAAATGTAGAATTCAATGGTGTAGAACAGTGTAGCGTGCAGTATACTAGAGTGCAGTGGCGTAGAATACAGTGGCGTTGAGTCTGGTGGTGCAGAATAAATGGCATAGAGTGCATTGCTTTTGAGTAAAGTGGTGTTGAGTGCATTGGCATGGAGTGCAGTGGTTTAGAGTAGTGTGGTAGAGTAGTGTGGTGCAGTGGAGTGGCACAGAGTGGACTGCAGTGAGAGTAAATTGTTTCAGAGTAGAGTGAAGTGGCGTAAAGTGGAGTAGTGCAGGGTAGAGTGCATTGGCATAAAGTATTGGTGTAGAGGGGCATAGAGTAGGGTAGTGCAGAGCAAAGTGGTGTAGATTTCAGTGGCATACAGCGGAGTAGAGCAAGGTAGAGTGCAGTGGCATAGACTAGATTTTTTTTTTAGTATAGTAAAGTAGAGTATAGTGGAGTGGTGCAGTAGTATAGAGTAGTTGCATAGAGTACATTGGCATAGAGCACAGTTGCATAGAGTGCAGAGTAGAGTGGGATAGAGTGGAGTGGTATACAGTAGAGTGGTGCTGAGTGGAGTGGTGCTGAGTGGAGTGACCTGGACCATTGCGGTGTAGAGTGCAGGGGCGCAGAGTAGAGTGTTGTAAAGTAGAGTATGGTGACTTATATTGCCACAGTGCAGGGTAGCATAGCGTAGAGCAGTGGTTCCCACAAAGCTTCCTCAGGGGTTCCGCAAATGCTTAGAAAATTAAATAATATTAACAGGTTAGGTCCCCAGCTTTCAGTAATTACTCAGCGGGGGGTCCCCAGATTACAATAATGATTCATTGGGGGGGCGGGGGTCCCTACGTTCCAGTAATGATAAAGTGGGGGTCCACAGAAGTAAAAAAGTTGGGAACCACTAGCGTGGAGTATATTTGTTTTGGGTACGGTGATAAAGAGTGCATTAGCTTTGAGTGCTGTTACGTAGAATGTGGAGGCGTACAATAGAGTGGCATAGTGTGGAACAGAGTGGCGTAGTGTGGATTGTTTCAGATTAGAGTTCAGTGGTTTAGAGTGCAGTGGTGTAGAGTGGATCAATGCACAGTAGAGTGTGGTGGCATACAGCACACTGGTGCAGAGTGGAGTACGGTTGCATCGAGTGGTGCAGAGTAGAGTGCAGTGGCAGAGCGCCAAGAAGAGTGGTGTAGAGTTCAGTGGTGGAGAGTGCAGTGTTGCAGAATAAAGTAAATACAGTAAAGTGGAGTGGCATAAAATTAATTGGCAGACTGATGTAGAGTGGAATAGAGTGCAGTGGCATAGAATGATGCAGAATTGGGTGGTGTAGAGCAGTTGAGTGGAGTACAGTGGTTCAGAATACAGTGGTGTAGAGTGCAGTGATGTAGAATACTATGGAATAGAGTGTAGTGGTGTATAGTGCAGTGGCGTAAAGTGTTTCAGAATAGAGTATAGTGATGTAGATTGCAGTGGTGCAGAGTAAACTGACATATAGTACAGTGGGATAGAGTGCATTGATTTTGAGTAAAGTGGTGAAGAGTACAGTGGTGCAGAGTAGAGTGTTGGAGTGGAGGTGCACCGAGTGGAGGGGCACCGAGTGGCGGGCCTTTATTGTTTCAGAGTTGAGTGGAGTGGTGCATGGTAGATACCAGTGGTGTAGAGTATAGAGGTGTAGAGGGCAGAGGAGATTAGAGTGGCGTAGATTGGATTGGCAGAGTGCGCTACTGCAGAGAGGAGTGGTATAGAGAAAAGTGCAGTGGCAGTAGAGTACAGTCGCGTGGAGTGGCACAGAGTAGAGTTGTGAAGAATGCAGCGGCGTAGAGTAGTGTGGGGTAGAATGCATTGACACAGTACAGTGGTGAGGACTAGAGAGGAGTAAAGTAGTGCAGAGTGGAGTGGTGAAATGGCCATTACATTTCCACAGACCTAAAGTTTTATTGATTACAGTATAAAGCGCACGAACGATAATGTGTGGAAATGTCATCACCTAGTGTTTATTTGTTTTGATCATGTTAAAATATTTGTTTCCACTACACTTAAGAATTACACAAAAATGAATTTCACTTGTGCTTTTCTAATTCTGATATATTCTGAATTATCTGAAGTTCATTTACAGACATTAAAATGTTGTTGTGTCCTAGAAAAAAATAACATTGTACAGCCAGTGACGTAACAAGACTAAAAGAGGCCCCCCTGCAAGGTGCTGTAGGGATTCCCCCCCCCCACCTTGGATCTAGTCAGGGGCCTGCCACTCGTGCGCAGTGTACTGTGCTGAGGGGACCCCTTGAGCTCAAGAGCCCGTCCCACACCATGGGGACCTTTGTTACGCTCCTGTGTACAGCCTTCCTCAAGCACACCCCCAGTAGCCAGCAATATTGTCACATAAATCCTCTCACTTTGAAGCCAGAGAAAGAAAAGTAAACAACAAATTCCCTAAAAGACAGGGTCTGATGTTTGGCCTCTGCCTTTGAATGCACAGCAAATGTGAATAGATGAGAACAAGATTTAAAGGCATGTTTACAGAAAGCCAGCAATCGTAAAAAGAATACAGAAGTAGCGTTTGGGCAACTGAATGGACGAACTAAAGCTGGACAACCTAAAACAAACAGAGCCAGCAAATAGAAAGCAAGCAAATATGAGTTACAAATCAAAAAGCTATAGGGAAGCTTTCCAAATGTCCCAAAGATGTTTTTAGCAAACCACCAGGTGTGTTATCTGGTAGGCTCTGACCTCACCTCTTCCTCGCAAGCACAAACCGCTACTGTGCATTGGTCCGGGTGGGGTCCCCCAGTCTAGGGGGCAGTCTCGGCGACAGACACTGCAAACTCTGCCCATGAACGGTTCCTTGCTGGATGACTTACCAGATACACTGCAGGGTGGTCCAGTGGTTACTCCAGTGACTGCTGATTATTTTGGCTGACTCTATTGTGCCCATATCCTTTTCTTATTTCTGTATGTGCCAACTGGAGTGGTTATTCTGATTTTCAAATGGTGGCACCTACTTGAAGAAGGGGGTTGGAAGCGGCTTATCTTTGCTCTGGCGCTACAGGACATGCTGAGCAATTTCCTGAAACTAACAATCCATGGTGGCCACATATTCCCCCCTATGATCTGCTGGATTTTTTCATGATTTGGTTCACACAGGTTGAGGGGTTTCTGGCCTGTTGCTGCACTGTTGTGTAATGGCCGAGGGAAGGGAGTTTGAGACCAAGTTGGGGACTGGGAACGCTTGTGTTCTGCTAGGTGCTAGACTCATCTGATCGGCTTCTGTTTTGGGGTGCATGCACGTTTATAATTGCATTTTGTCATGGCAGTACCAAGAAACTGGTCCTTACGTGGAATGTGAGAAGTATGGGTTCTTATGCTAAACGCCACAGGATATAAGATTACCTGAAGAGACAGGGGGCCCACTTTGCTGGTCTCCAGGAGACACCTTCTCTGGAACTCGCTATACTGGGTAGATGATGGCGGAGTGGGGTCTATGGTACCACATATTCTAGTTACGCAAGGGGTGTACTGATATGGTTGCCCCTGGGTGTGCCCTTCACAACATCACACACTGGGCTATGTTGTGATGGGAGTAGTGCTTGATGGAATACCCTTAACATTGGTAGCGGTTTATGCCCTACCTGTGGGGCAATCTGCATTTTATCTGACCCTAACACCTATCTTGCTCCCAGATCTGGCAGCACATACACTGTGGTACAGGGATTACAATGGGGTGCTTGTCCTGACAAGACCTACTCCCCCCACTTTCACAGGCACACCCTTGCTCTGTTTCACAACATCTAAACATGTGGGCTCATGACTTACAAGTAGGGGAAATTTGGCGCTCATTGTACCCAAATGACAGGGAATATTCCCATTACTCAAAGGTGCACAAGCTACATTCCAGACTAGGGGGGTCATTACAACCCTGGCGGACGGTGTTAAAGCAGCGGAAATACCGCAAACAGTCCGGAGGACAAAAAAAGGGAATTATGACCATGGCGGAAACCGCCAACAAAGACAGCCACTTTAACACTTCGCCCGCCACGGCGGTACAGACTATCAGCGCAGCGGTCACCGCCAACAGACAGGCGGAAGACAATGTACCGCCCACACTATTACAACCCGCCAATCCGCCACCTTTTCCGGGGCGAATTCACAATTGGATAAAAACACGGCGGAAACAGCTTTTGCTATGGGAAAACGCTCACCTTAACATATCCCACGAGGAACGAGGAATCCATGGAGCCGGAACTCCAAATACTCCCTGCCCTTGTGTTTCTGCTCTTCTACGACCAACAGCTACGTAGGCGCCGCAGACAACAGTGAGTACTGCACCTACGACATGGGGGAGGCAAAAGTTAGGGGGACACACACCAAACACCCCCACCCCCACCCTCGCATATTACAACATACACACCAATGCATTCACAAAAATCACAGTATCAACCCACAATCCCCCCGGAAGAATGAATACACAAAGCGAAAATCGGTCAAACAATGTAATGTGCCAATATCCATGTCATACAAAAATATACAGATATATATTTGAAAATCAGTCAGAATTATATACAAGACGAGAAGTAGTGCAGATATGTACATAACAATGTCAGTGCACCATCAGTCCAAAAATACATGGGCGAGGCCCACAAACGATACCTGACCACAATCGGAGAGAACACTGCCGAGGCATCAGATAGAAATTCTACAGGCACCTCAGGGGGAAGGGAAGGTGGGGCACCTCAGCCGGATGACTGCAAAGCCAGATCCACGACGGGGCTCCATGCCCATTCATGCCCTCCTGGGGAGTGCAAAGCCACAGTCCCTCAAGTCTATACAGTGGGTGGGTTGCCCATTGTGCCATCCTGGGGAGTGCAAAGCCACAGTCTCTCAAGTCTCTACAGTGGGTGGTTTGCCCACTGTGCCATCCTGGGGAGTGCAAAGCCACAGTCTCTCAAGTCTCTACAGTGGGTGATTTGCCCACTGTGCCATTCTGGGGAGTGCAAAGCCACAGTCTCTCAAGTTGATGCAGGTCTCTACTGGTACTGGGGGGGACTGGTGCCCAGACTGGATGAGTCTCCCCGTGAAAGGTCGTGTCCTGTCACTGTCCCAGCTGCACATGGGATAAGGATGCCTGATGTGGCGGGCCATTCATTCCTACCCGGTGCATTGCCCTGGCAGTCTCTGCCCTGTTCAGCGGTGCATTGACATGGCGGTCTTTGCCTGTTCAGCGGTGCTTTGCCATGGCGGTCTTTGCCCTGTTCAGCGGTGCTTTGACATGGCGGTCTGTGCCCTGTTCAGCGGTGCTTTGACATGGCGGTTCAGGACAGTTCAGCGGTGCTTTGCCATGGCGGTCTGTGCCCTGTTCAGCAGTGCTTTGACATGGTGGTCTTTGCCCTGTTCAGCGGTGCATTGACATGGCAGTCTTTGCCCTGTTCAGCGGTGCATTGACATGGCGGTCTTTGCCCTGTTCAGCGGTGCTTAGCCATGGCGGTCTTTGCCCTGTTCAGCGGTGCTTAGCCATGGCGGTTCAGGACAGTTCAGCGGTGCTTTGCCATGGCGGTCTGTGCCCTGTTCAGCAGTGCATTGACATGGCGGTCTTTGCCCTGTTCAGCGGTGCTTTGACATGGCAGTCTGTGCCCTGTTCAGCGGTGCTTTGCCATGGCGGTCTGTGCCCTGTTCAGCGGTGCTTTGCCATGGCGGTCTTTGCCCTGTTCAGCAGTGCTTTGACATGGCGGTCTTTGCCCTGTTCAGCAGTGCTTTGCCATTGCGGTTCAGGACAGTTCAGCGGTGCTTTGCCATGGCAGTCTGTGCCCTGTTCAGCGGTGCATTGACATGGCGGTCTTTGCCCTGTTCAGCGGTGCTCAGCCATGGCGGTCTTTGCACTGTTCAGCGGTGCTTTGCCATGGCAGTTCAGGACAGTTCAGCAGTGCTTTGCCATGGCGGTTCTGATAAGGACATTGGTGTGTGGGATGACGTTTCATCATTGCCCAGCGGGGCTGTGGCAGCCGGAGTCCTCCAGGGCACTGACTCCGGTGGTGGCGGTGGTCTCCTGACCAGTGACGATAGTGGGGCTCTCCTGGGCACTGACTCCGGCGGTGGTCTCCTGACCAGTGACGATAGTGGGGCTCTCCAAGGGCACTGACTCCGGCGGTGGTCTCCTGACCAGCGACGATACTTGGGCCCTCCTGGGCTGTGACTCTGGCGGTGGTCTCCTGACCAGTGACGATACTTGGGCCCTCCTGCTCTGTGACTCTGGCGGTGGTCTCCTGACCAGTGACAATAGTGGGGCCCTCCTGGGCTGTGACTCTGGCGGTGGTCTCCTGACCAGCGACGATACTTGGGCCCTCCTGGGCTGTGACTCTGGCGGTGGTCTCCTGACCAGTGATGATACTTGGGCCCTCATGGGCTGTGACTCTGGCGGTGGTCTCCTGACCAGTGACGATACTTGGGCCCTCCTGGGCTGTGACTCTGGCGGTGGTCTCCTGACCAGTGACGATACTTGGGCCCTCCTGCTCTGTGACTCTGGCGGTGGTCTCCTGACCAGTGACAATAGTGGGGCCCTCCTGGGCTGTGACTCTGGCGGTGGTCTCCTGACCAGTGACGATACTTGGGCCCTCCTGGGCTGTGACTCTGGCGGTGGTCTCCTGACCAGTGACGATAGTTGGGCCCTCCTGGGCTGTGACTCTGGCGGTGGTCTCCTGACCAGTGACGATAGTGGGGCCCTCCTGGGCTGTGACTCTGGCGGTGGTCTCTGGACCAGTGACAATAGTGGGGCCCTCCTGGGCTGTGACTATGGCGGTGGTCTCTGGACCAGTAACGACGGTGCTGGCGGTTGTGTCTCGACCGCCGGAAATGATGGCGCACTTCTCCGCCGTGACACTCACAACAGGCTGGGCAGACTTCCTCTGGCCCTTCCCCACCTTTGGTGGAGTCACAGCTGACTCTCCAATCCCCTTGGAACCCATGTCAGTTGTTTTCCCACCTGGAGTCTTAACACGGTCCCGTCGTCCACTCTCCAATTTTATTGCCTTTACAGGGGGTGGGCTGCCAGTGCCTTGGCTCCAGGTCCTACTGCCTGCCCTGGTGGCCGGTGCACTCCAAAAACCTTGAACAGGCACCACTGGTATTGGAGGCTTTTTGGCTGAGGTGCTACGACGGGACTGATGAATTGGAGGGGGTGGGGGCAAAAAGGTCAACTTTACAGAGGGACAGTTTCTGACGAACACTGGGATGGGTAGCTGGAGGGGGTCTGGGAGTGGAGGCAGAGGAGGTGGTTGTCGGAGGTGTCACTTTAGGTGTTTTGGGTGCAGGTAATGGAGGCTGTTGTGAGGTGGATGGATGTTGGGTGAGTGATTGCCGGCATTTGTGTACTTTGGGAGGGGGCGTCACAGACACACTGGCAGAGGACACAGGGGACGTGTAAATGGCAGTGGAGGTGGTGAGTGCAGGTGAGCGGGGTGTGGTGCTGGGTGTACTGGTGCAAGTCCTAGTGGCTGTAGATGTAGTGCATGCAGGTGAGAGTGTAGACGACACTGGGAGGGAGGAGGGAGAAGAGGAGGAGGGGGACACAGTGGAGGCAGTGGATGTTGTGTCTGTATGTGGGTGAGGCTTGCGTGAGTGCTTGTGGTGTGTGTGGTGCCTATGTTTGCTTGAGCTACTTGGGTGTGTTGACATGTGTGCATGCTGATCTGTAGGTGTGCTTGGCATGGGCTGGGGTACAGGAGATTGGGTCTGGGTGGAGGAAGTTGGAGGGGGGAGGCTAGACACAGGGACAATTGCTGCCATCAGTGCTGAGGCCAAAGATTGCAGGGTTCGCTGAAGGACAGCCTGACCAGAATGAATGCCCTCCAGGAATGCATTACCGTGTTGCAACTCTCGTTCTACACCCTGGATGGCATTCACAATGGTAGACTGCCCAACAGTGAGTGACCTGAGGAGGTCAATGGCCTCCTCACTGAGGGCCGCAGGGGTGACTGGGGCAGGGCCTGAGGTGCCTGGGGCGAAGGTGATGCCCACCCTCTTGGGTGAGCGGGTACGGGGCGAACGCTGAGGGGCTGCTGGGAGGGCGGTGCTGGTAGGGAAGGTGGCGGCTGTACCTGTAGAGGTGGGGGGCACAGATGGTGCCGCCACCACAAGGGAGCTCCCATCGTCGAATGAGTCCGTGTCGCTGCTTGGTGATCCGGTGGCCGACGTGAAGCTCCCCTCGCCCTCCGTCCCACTGGTGCATTCAGAGTCTGTGGTGTGGCCCTCCATGGCCAAGTGGGATGCAGCTCCCTCGTGCTCCGGTGCCACTGTACCTCCGCCTGTTGATGCTGATGTACAAAAGGACAGGGAGAGCAGACAAAGGGGGGGGAGACAGAAGAAAGAGGGTTTTAGTGCATGGCATACCGCTACCGTTGGTGGACAAGACAAATGCAGATGTCCCCTGCATTACGCCGTGCTCCTGCCCTCAGCACATGCAATTTCTGGGATATGGCCTATATGGCAATGGTGGACATCGGCGCACATGGATGCCATAGGGGCAACTATACCTCGACTTGGCACTCTGCTGAGGTGGGGTAGAGTGCCACATGGGCTACATTACGGAGGGGCCTTGCCTACCTAACTCGCCCTGGCCTAGGGACACCCACAGCCCACCTCCCCCACCCAGACACCTCCACTGCACGCAAAGTCCGCAGAATGAGGTTGTACTCACCCCCTTGTGTCTGCTGTGATGCCCTCAAGTGCCCATCCAACTCCGGGTAGGCCACCGCCAGGATCCGGAACATCAGGGGGGTCATGGTGCGATGGGCACCCCTCCCACGTTGGGAGGCCATTCCCAGCTGAGCCTCCGCCGTCTTCTTGCTGCAGCGGCGAATGTCCTACCATCTCTTACGGCAGTGGGTGCCCCGTCTCTGGTGGGCCCCCAGGGTCCGGACCTCTTGGCGATGGCACGCCAAATGTCCCTCTTCTGGTGGGCGCTGACCTACATGACATGCACAAGGAAAGAGGAACAGTCATTACCAACTGCACCATCGTTGTGAGTGGCCCCATCCCTACTCTGGCCATGTGGCCCATTCATTCCCATGCATTAATGTTCGATGGACTCTGCCCCCTTCCCTCTGCCAAACAGCCCTCTCCACCCAGGCCTAGCCCATGCAACGTGCTCCCTGTGTACTAACCTGTTGGTCTGGAGGACCGTAGAGTAGCGTGTACTGGGGAGGACCCCGTCTACCAGTTTCTCCAACTCCTGTGCAGTGAAGGCAGGGGCCCTTTCCCCAGACGCAGCAGCCATCGTCGCTTCCAGACCGAGGTCACAGCAGCACTTGCAGTGTAGGTCCTCTCCTGTCGAAGGTCAGGTATCTAGTGATTGAACAGATAGAAAATGGCGGTGCGCATCATCACCGCCGGCGCACCTGTTCATTGGCTCCTGGGACCCATAGGGTCCAATGTTAACCAATGCAGCATTGCGCCACGGTCTACGACCGCCTACCGCGACGGTGTGTAACGCCAGCGCAGTTACCCGACAATCCCATTGTCCCAGTTTAGAGGTCAGGCAGCCGCTATTTCAGGGGCCCACATGCCTTCATTTCATACTGTGTCACACATAGCTAGGCCTACACTCAACACACATACAGGAAGGGTTATGTGAGTGGTGTAGTCTTGTGTGTGACTGTGGGTACATACCTGGAGGACTAATGACTGGTTCTTCGCTGTTGTCCTTCGTAGGCACCGTCTGCTGGGACATATGAGAAGATGGCGGAATCCTCCGGTGTACTGACCGCTGGTGGACCTGTTGACAATGGAAGAGCGACATGTCATCGTAACCTACCGGTTTGACCGTGCCACAATCCAGGAACTATGTACCCAGTTGGAGCCAGACCTGATGTCACCAATCCGCCATCCCACTGGAATCCCCCCTGACGTGCAGGTGCTGTCAGTGCTCCATTTCCTTGCAAGTGGGTCATTTCAGACAACAGTGGCCATGGCATCAGGGATGTCCCAGCCTATGTTTTCCAACGTCTTGTCCAGAGTGTTGGCTGCCCTGCTGAAACACGTAAGGAGATACATCATTTTCCCTGAGGTGGAGGATTTGCCTACAGTGAAAGGTGACTTCTATGCCCTTGGACATATCCCCAACGTCATAGGTGCTATTGATGGGACCCATGTAGCTCTGGTCCCCCCCCACAGGAGTGAACAGGTGTACAGGAACAGGAAGAGTTATTATTCCATGAATGTACAGATGGTATGTTTGGCAGACCAGTACATCTCGCAGGTAAATGCTATGTTCCCTGGCTCAGTGCATGACGCCTACATCCTGCGGAATAGCAGCATCCCTGATATGATGGCTCAACTCCAGAGGCACCGTGTGTGGCTATTAGGGGACTCTGGTTACCCCAACCTTTCGTGGCTATTGACCCCAGTGAGGAATCCCAGGACCAGGGCAGAGGAACGCTACAATGAGGCCCATGGGCAGACTAGGAGGGTGATCAAATGCACCTTCGGCCTCCTGAAGGCCAGGTTCAGGTGCCTCCATATGACAGGTGGATCCCTATTCTACTCACCAAAGAAGGTGTGCGACATCATCATCGCCTGCTCCATGCTCCATAATTTGGCATTGCGACGCCAGGTGCCTTTTCTGCAGGAGGATGATCCCGATGACTGTGTTGTAGCAGCTGTGGAGCCTGTGGACAGTGATGAGGTTGAAGCTGAGGAAGAAGACAACGACAACAGGGAGTCAGTCATACAGCAAGATTTCCAGTGACACACAGGTGAGAACATTTTCATTTTTAGCATTACATTAACTTTCACACTTCTACCTCTATCCTGTTTTTCGATTTAAGTCAACATTTGGTTACTGAGTTGTACCCTTCCATTACGGTTTCACAGGTGTGGTTTCCTACGTGTCAACTGCTTGCATCCTTCAAGGGCGTGTGATGTGTGACATAGGTATGTTAGCTTTAGAATGGTACACCCATTATGACACTGTCATTGATAATACATTTTTACTAAATCACAGACTGACTCCAGATTGTTTTGTGTTTCGAGGCTGTTTATTGAAGTGCTCAGAAATGGGAGGGGGTTGTAAAATGAGGATGGGTGATGGTGGAGGAATGTCCATGGCAGAGTACAGTCTATTAGTCTCACAGGTGCACTGCCCATCTGGGCATAGGAAGAGGAGCTGGGGCAGTTAAAGTATGGACAGGGTAACAAAGTGGGACAGTGGGAGGACAATCAGGGTGGTGTCATTTCCTGGTGGGGGTCTTGCCATCTTGCTCTGTCCTGTTCCTGGATCTCAGGGACCGCTTGCGTGGTGGTTGTCCGTCTGCAGGGGGTGGGGTGCTGGTGTGTTGGTCCTGTGGCGAGGCGTCCTGTCCACTAGCGCTGGCGGAGGTGGTGGGCATTTCATCGTCCTGGCTAGTGTCAGGGGCCCCTTGGAGTGCCACGGTGTCCCTCAAGGTCTGCTGTATGTCCTACGATGGTGCCCAGGGCGGAGCTGATGGTCCTGAGCTCCTCCCTGAACCACAAATACAGTTTGTCCTGCAGGCGCAGGGTCTCCTGCAACTTGTCCAGAACCGTTGCCATCGTCTCCTTGGAGTGGTGGTATGCTCCCATGATGGAGGATAGGGCCTCGTGGAGAGTGGGTTCCCTTGGCCTGTCCGCCCCCTGTCGCACAGCAGCCCTCCCAGTTCCCCTGTGTTCCTGTGCCTCCGTCCCCTGGACCGTGTGCCCACTACCACTGCCCCCAGGTCCCTGTTGTTGTTGGGGTGGTGGGTTATCCTGGGTGCCCTGTAGTGGTGGACACACCGCTGATTGACCTGTCCTGGGTAGGGAGGTTTGGGCCCGCTGGGTGGGTGCTGTGCTGGTGTTACCAGAGCGTGGAAGGTCGGTGTTGGGCTGTGCCTGTGCAAGGGGAACCGACTGTCCCGAGGCACACGATGGTCCGGGCTGGTCATCAGGATCCAGTAGGGCAGAGCTGCTCTCGTAACTGTGGGCCTCTTCTGGGGGTGGAGTGGTGTTGTCTGGACCCTCTGGTGTGGTGATGGTCCTTCGGGTTCCTGCAGGGGCATAAGAGCATGATTATTGCATGTGTGTGTGTAATGGTGTGCAATGGGTGGGTGTTTGTGTACCCCAGTGCATGCATTCCTGTGTGTGAGTTTGTGTGGTGATGGTTGGGGGGGTGTACTGGGTATGTGCAGTGGGCATGCTTTAGTGAGGGGTGTCTATGCTTAGTTGTGTCATGCAGGGCTTGGTGTTGGGATGGGTGGTTTGTGTCATGGGTACATTAGTGCGAAGTTGTAGTGATAGGGGAGGGGGTGAGGGAGGGGGTGTGTGATAGCATGCAGGTAGGGTGGGGGATATGATAGGTAAGATTTGACTTACCAGTGTCCCATCCTCCACCGACTCCTCCGAGGCCCTCTGGATGAATGATGGTCAAGACTTGCTCCTCCCATGTTGTTAGTTGTGGGGGAGGAGGTGGGGGTCCACCGCCAGTCCGCTGTACTGTGATGTTGTGCATGGAGACCGTTGAACGCACCTTCCCCCGTAGGTCGTTCCACCTCTTCCTGATGTCCTCCCTATTTCTTGGGTGCTGTCCCACGGCGTTGACCCTGTCCACTATTCTGCGCCATAACTCCATCTTCCTGGCTATTGATGTGTGCTGTACCTGTGAGCCAAATAGCTGTGGCTCTACCCGGACGATTTCCTCCACCATGACCCTGAGCTCCTCCTCAGAGAAGCGGGGGTGTCTTTGGCGTGCCATGGGGTGGTGTGGGTGATTTGTGGGGTGGTGTATGTGGTGATGGTTGTGGTGAGTGTAGTGGTGTGTGGTGTTTTGTGCGTGGATGTTGTGTGGGTGATGGTGCTGTGTGCCTCTGTGTAGTGGGGTTGTCTATTGCTGTGCTCTCTCTCTGTCGCCTTCGTGTCTAATTTTTGGTCGTAGGGGTTTGTGGGTGATCTGGGTGTGTGTTTTATATTGTGTTTGGTGTGTGGGAGTGTTGTTTGTATGTGTATCAGGTGTGTGTATTTGTAATTGTCCAATGTGGCGGTGTTTTGGAGATGTGTGTGTATTTTGAGCGCGGCGGTGTGTACCCCCAATGGAATACCGCGGTTGAAAGACCGCCATGTGGATTCGTGGGTCGTAATAGCATGGGCGTGTTTCTGTTGGCGTGGAGGTGGAGGATTTGTTTCCGCCAGTTTATCACTGACCTTTGGTGTGGCGGTGTTTTGTGGGTGTCTGAATTTCGGTGGATTCCAAGATGTGTGTCATAATAGCTGTGGCGGAATGCCGCCGCCGCAGCGGTGTATTAGCGGTCTTCTGCACGGCGGTAAGCGCCTTTTACCGCCAATGTTGTAATGACACCCTAGATATGGTCTTTGCTCCTTTCGCGATGATTACAGTGTGCCTACGAGCAGAGTACTTGGGCAAGACCCTGTCAGACCATAATCCCTTATTGGTTTCACATCAAGTGCGAGAGATCCAGACCAGGATTCCCACTTGGCTCTTACACACTGATGCCTTGGCCAACACAGAATTTTTGCTTTGAGATTGGTGAGGCCATGGATACTCACTTCCAGGACAACCAAGGGATGGCATTCAGTGCTTAGGTCGAATGGGATGCATTCAAAGTTGTTTTGCGTGGCTTATGTATGAAAACAGCATATGGAGGGCATAGGGGGCTGAGTGAAGAGGTGACTGCAATGGAGGGTTGTTTGGGAGAGTTGGAATGCACATATCTGATAGACTGTGACCAGTTTCCAGCTCTCTCACGGTCTTGCAAAAGGAATGCAGGCAATTGGTCAATCGGTTGTCCAAATTTGATTTTAAGGTATACACGTAGCAACAACATGAACATGGAGATAAGGCAAGTTGCCTCCTGGCGTGGCTGTTACGATCAGAATCTCACAGACTTTAGATCACAGAGACCCAACAGCAGTCAGGGCAGTTACTCAACATGCAGTAGGAAATCAATGGGAAATGTAAGAATTATTACTGAGATCTTTATGGTGGTCCCTCAGAGACATCTAGATATGCTTACTACATATTTGACACGTGTCCATACTTCTTCAGTTGAACAACTCCAGCACCACAAATTAGATAGTCCACTCGCATTGGAAGAGGTACAGAAGGCGTTAACCCAGATTGCCAGAGGGAAGGCTCCAGGCACCAATGTGTTCCGGATAGCATTTTATGCCCATTACAGTACTCAACTGGTCCTGCGCCTCCTTTAGGTGTAGGAATGTGCATTGGACATTGGGACCTTATCGACTTCTATGGGGGAAGCAGTGATTGTAGTACTTCCCAACCCAGTGCGAGATCCCATAAATGTGAAATCCTATTGAGCCTTGTCTCCCCTGAACCTGGAATACAAGGTTCTTGAGAAGGTCCTGGCTAACCATCTCACTACAATAGTTTCCTCCTTAGTGCATTCTGACCAAAACAGCTTTATACCCGGGCGCAACACATTCATTACTTGCAGTGGCTGTTCCATGCTATGGACTGGAAAAGACACACTGGTACGGAGGGTTGGGCAGCCTCGATGTAGAAAAGCCATTTGACACCTTGGTTTGGCCTTACTTGATGGCAGTTCTGACACACATGGGGTTTGGCCCTCCATTCCTGCGCTAGGTAGTGTTACTGTACACTAATCTGACTGCCAGTCTCCACACAGGAGATGTAATATTTGCCTCTTTTACGGTGGCTAGAGATACACAACAGGGATTCCGCCTCCTACTGCTACTATTTACCTTGGCTATTGAGTCCTTAGCGTGTATGCTTTGGGATCGGGCACCACAGTGGGGTCTTGTGGTGCTTGGACACACCCAAATAGTGTCCCTCTGTGCAGACGATGTTTTGATTTATTTGAGCGCTGACCTTATGGTATTGCCAGAGGTCATGGCTCTGCTGACCACATTTGCAAACATGTCTGGCCTCCATGTTAATTGGGATAAATCCTGCTTATTGCCTACTCCTGAGGACCAATGCAAAAAGAACAGATGATGGACGGAATGCAGAGCAAATCAAACATTCACCCCCCGCCACAAAGATCTGGGTTTAATCCATCGTTCTTTTGCACACCACGCCACCCCAGTTTGGACCCAGCCATATGCAAATCAGTTGTGACCCTGTTCCTCATGGGAACAGTCCAGCCCGAACTGCCAAGCCAGGTCCTCCCTGGACTGGAAACAAGCATCCTAGGACAGGTTTCAGGGTAGCACCCTTAATCAGCTAGGCTAGCTTGAATCCAGTGGCACAGTGAGCACGGCACCCACGTCTGGGCATACCCTTCCCACTTGGGGCGACAAATGCAAAAAGAACAGATGATGGACGGAATGCAGAGGAATCCTGAGGACCGTCGGGATACAATGTTGCATACAGGACTGAATTGGCAGTTTAATTCCATTAAATATCTGGGAGTACAGGTGTATAATGACCCGCATAATTTGCTAGAGGGGAACTTAAGAAAGGCAGTGACAGTGATTTGACACTCCCACCCTTTTTGAACCAAACTACCTTTGTCCAAAATTGGTCAGGTAGCCATTGCCAAAATGTTGGTCCTACCACTTCTCTATGTCTTTGCAGACCTACTGTTGACGATCAGTAAGACCTTCTTCCTAGATCTCAGACAAGTGTTGACAGAATTGATTTATATTTTGGCCCTGCTTCTGCAGGCAGGTCGCTCCCCGCTCTGCCATCCGCGCCACCACCATTCTGTTTTTTCTCTCCCGCTTTCTCCGCCGCTGCCTCCCCTGCGGCCCCTCCCCCCTCCTCCTCACCGTTTCCTTTGCCTGGTTTTTCCCGCCGCTGCATCCCCTTCCGCCTCCCCCCTCCTTCTCACCGTTTCCTTTGCCTGGTTTTTCCCGCGGCTGCGTCCCCTGCGGCCCCTCCCGCCTCCTTCTCACCGTTTCCTTTGCCTGGTTTTTCCCGCTGCTGCGTCCCCTGCAGCCCCTCCCGCCTCCCCCCTCCTTCTCACCGTTTCCTTTGCCTGGGTTTTCCCACTGCTGCGGCCCTTGCGGCCCCACCCCCAAGCCCTCTCATTCGTTAGGCCCTCACGCCTCCCAGCTGCCACTCCCACCCTCCCCTCCTCTTATGGCAGTGTACGCGCGCCGAAGGCACACCAAAGGCAAGCCTGTTTGTGCACGTCCGCCTCTGGACCGCGCCCAGCGCCAGAACCCCTGGCCCCAGCAACAGCCACCCCATCAGCATTCGCTATAACGCCGACACCCTCCACGCACTCAACAACAGCCGAGACACCACCTGCTTCCAGGCCTCTTTAAAGAGCACGCACGGACCCTTCTCCTGCCACAACTGCTGCTTCACCTGCAACAGGGCCCACAAACCACCTAGGATCAAGACCAACCACCTCCGTTGTATATTCCTCAACACCCTCTCAGCACGCAAGCACGCCATCGAAGTCTGGGACCTGCTCGACTCCACATCCCCGGACATGGCCTTTCTAACCGAAACTTGGTGAAATGACTCCTCAGCACTCGACATCGCCATAGCCATCCCGAACGGATACAAAGTCGCTCGCCGAGACCGTACCAACAGAACCGGAGGAGGCATAGCCATCGTCCACAAAGCCACCCTCAAAGTCAAAACCACCCTGGAAGACTCCTTCAGCGCCACCGAACTCCTTCACTTCCAAGTCCGCACCGACCCCAACACCACGCTCAGAGGAACACTCATCTATAGACCCCCAGGACCCAGGGCACCTTTCAGCAAGGCCATCGCCGACCTGGCCAGCACCCACGCACTCACCTCCACGGACTACATCCTCCTCGGGGACCTGAACTTTCACCTCGAAAACAACAATGACACCAACTCCACCACCCTGACCGAAAACCTCGCCAACCTCGGCTTCACACAGCTCGTCAACACACCCACCCACACAGCCAGTCACACCCTTGACCCATCTTCTCCACAAGCAACCATGTCACCTTCAACTATACCACCGAACTCTACTGGACCGACCACTACTGCATCCATTTCACCTTCAAGAAACAGACAGCTCACCACCTCACCGAACAACCACCCCGCCGACGATGAGGCAAAGTCACGAACTTCAACTAACCAACGCCCTAGCCAAGAAACCGCCCGTCAACCCCACCGACCACAGCACAGAAACCGCCCTCCTCGCCGCCACAGACGACATCAGAAGCCACCTCGACAATGGAGAAACATCAGCCCTCATCCTCCTAGACATATCAGCCGCCTTTGACACCGTCTGTCACCACACCCTAAAATCCCGCCTTCACGCAGCAGGAATCCAGGACTAGGCCCTCGAATGGACCGCATCCTTCCTCTCCGACAGAACCCAAAGAGTCTGCCTCCCCCGTACCAATCCAAAGCCTTCAACATCATCAGCAGCGTACCCCAGGGCTCATCCCTCAGCCTGAAGCTGTTCAACATCTACATGCCCCCCTCACACAAGTGGCCTGTCAGCACAACCTCAACATCATCTCCTACGCCGACGACACCCAACTCATCCTCTCCCTCACCAAGGACCCGCACATCGCCAAAACCAACCTCCACGAGGGACTAAAAGCCATCGCCGATTGGATGAGAGACAGCCAGCTAAAACTGAACTCTGACAAAACAGAGGTCCTCATCCTTGGGTGCACCCCCTCCGCCTGGGACAACTCATGGTGGCCGACCACCCTGGGTCCCCCACTGACACCCACCGACAGCGCACAAAACCTCGGCTTCACCCTCGACTCCTCACTCTCCATGTCAAAGCAGGTCAGCGCCATCTCCTCCTCCTGCTACAACACCCTCTGCATGCTTCGCAGAGTTTACAAATGGATCCCAACAGAAACAAGAAAAACAGTAACCCAGGCCCTCATCAGCAGCAGACTCAACTACGGCAACGCCCTCTACGCCGGTATCCCATCCAAACTCCTACAATGCCTCCAAAGCATCCAAAACGCCTCCGCCCGACTCATCCTCAACATCCCTCGCCACTGCCACATCACCCCCCACCTAAGAGACCTTCACTGGCTCCCCGTCAACAAAAGGATCACCTTCAAGCTCCTCACCCACGCACACAAGGCACTCCACAACACCAGACCAACATACCTGAACAACAGACTTAGCTTCTACAAGCCCACCCAGCATCTCCGCTCCGCAAACCTCGCCCTCGCCTCCATCCCCCGCATCCGGCGCAAATCTTCCGGTGACAGATCATTCTCGTACCTCGCCGCCAAGACCTTGAACACCCTCCCGTCAGATCGACGACAGACACAGGACCTTCTTTCCTTCAGAAAACTCCTCAAGACATGGCTCTTCGAGCAGTAGCAGCACACCCCCCCCCCCCCACCCCAGCGCCTTGAAATCCTCACGGGTATGTAGCGCGCTTTACAAATTGATTGATTGAGGCAATGGCAGGAGGCGGGTTTCTCTACATAAACGGGTTGCTCCCTTTGTGAAGGTGGCCTCTGAGACCCAGATTATGAATCCTACTATGCTGCATCACATCTGCTGTAGTTGATTAGATAGATTGCAGGGATATCATGTCTAGAATGCACTGGCATTTTGGAAGAGTTGGCAGGGAGACAATTGTTCCATAGGCTTTGACACTACCCCTCCTCAGGACATGGATAGGGTGGCGATATACATCTGGAAATGATAAGTCAGAGATGGGCAGTGCCGTACGCCTTATTAGGGCCATACCAGAATGCGCAGGCTTGAGGGCAATGCATCCGGTCTGGGATTGGGAAGCACCAGGAATCACAACCTAGGCGGACATGATGTCCAAAGAGGGCTTCTATGCCTTTGATCATATGGAGTTAAATCATGGACTAGGTCCAGAGCATTTCTTTCTATATTCAGCTCTGCGCAAGACCTGGGGATCCGATCAGGAGCAACCTCCGACGAGATCACCTCTCGAAGTTGCTTTAACAGGGGGAACACTACGAATGGCTTCACATATTTATACTCCGTATTTTGGAGCATACCAACTGCAGAATATGTGCAGTTATGAGATTGGTGGAAGTTATCGCTCTGGGTTGTTACAGACGACCAGTGGAAGCAATGCTTGCAATTGGTCAAACGGGAAACATGAAATGCGCGGTTTCAACTTATACAATTTCACTTCCTGAATCGTGCATATCTCACCCCACACAGCATTATCAAGATGTTCCCTGGTGCCTCCAACATATATCCAAGGTCCAGATCTGCTGACTTCCTTCACATGGTGTGGTTCTGCATATTAATTTGCCCCCTTTGGGAAAGGGTGTTGCATGTCGTATCAGCGGTGACAAATAATTTGTTTCCGCTGAACCAGCTTAGACACTTGCTTGACAGGGGGTGTTATCACCAAAAAGGACAAGGGTCTGTTGAGACCTTTCCTTTCCTCATCAGTTTAAAAGTGACAGTTGTCCCGCCCCGGAAATGACGTCACTTGCGTGACTGACACTTCCGGTGCCCCTGAGAGCCCTCCCCGGAAGTGATGTAGGTGTAGGGGTGTCACATGGTTTGTAACCTCATGATATCACGTGTTAGCCCTGTGCCTGGGTCCTAGCCCCTGGGTATTGGTCTATGGGCTGTGTAAAATGTATGCCTCTGTGTTGTGCAACCAGTTTCAGAGCCTAAGAGGACAGGTCTGGACATGTCAGACATTCAGGCCCAAGTGGCTGTTTGGGGGCCTCCTCAAAGGGCGGGGCATTGGGGGGTGTAAGGCCAAATCTCCACACTGCGGCTAATCCAAAAAGAGGGGCAGGTGCAAAGGTCGTGAGATATGGCTAGCGGCACTTGTAACCCAAGCAACGTATCAGAGACGGCACGGAGGGCCTGTGACCAATGTGTGTTGTAGAGATGAACGCCCTTTTTTTTAAAAACGTAGAATACATATAAGGATCCGGTTAGAGCCGTATGCCAAACCATGAACCATTGCTGAAATAGCTTGTCAAGGCGCTATGAAGAGATACAATCCACTCACCAAAAAAGCCCCCTCCTCAGGGGCCCTGAACACTATCCGTAGATATTATCGGACCCTAACACCTCTTACGATGGATGAGAATGCACAGCCAGCTGCCCCTAATGAGGGGGATTTCGACGTAACGGGTTTTCAAGAGGTACTTTGCCAGCGGCTTGAAAAGCTCCAGCTTAAGGATTTGCCGCAACTGATATCCCCTATCAAGGGTGACAGCAGCGGCAGCGAAGCCTCGACAGATTAATTAAGTGATGCAGTCAACTTCATCGACACTGAAGATGTTGAAGAATGTGTAGCACCACTGAATTCACCCGTCTATGAAGACCTGGGCTTTCAGGAGGACCCAGACCCAAAAGCAGTCATTGTACAGCCGCCCAGTGTAAACTCCGACGCCGCTTATACCCCAATGGACCTATGCGAAGCGCAAGATTTCAGAGCAGCCGCCGAACAGGAGGCTCACGACTGTCTATACGAGTCGTACACTGTGAGAACAACTCACCACTTTTGTAGCCGGTTAGACCCCCACAGGGTATATAAGTTGTTAAGGGTGGTGTACGGGCTGTCAGCGGTGAAGAAAGGTGTCCACGTTGATATGATTAAGGTCTTGGCAGCTGCTGTCAATGAGATCTGATACGCTACTGAGTCATGCTCAAAACTCGAACGTATGTAGGGGCTATGTCCCTATTATGACAAAAGCTCGATAGAAAGGGTCACAGAAAGACGAATGTGTGACATTTATTATAAAAACAGAAGAAGGAAGTCTTTAGCCCAACAAAAGTTGTTTTAAAAAAAAAAAAAGCAGACCATAACTGTGTTACTTAACGCTCCATACTTACTCACTTTTAGGACGTGAATCAGAGTGTCACAGGGCAAGAGGTCTATGAGTTTCACCCAGGCTACATCTGTATCAGGAGATTGATATATGTGCTGGTTAAAGAGAGAATAGCTGAAATATACCATGTGACTCTGTGTTATCTGAATATTACGGAACTGTCGGCCGCACTGCAGTGCAACAGTCCTGTGTGTATCGCCAACTGGTGTATCAACGCATGGCTACCTGCAGCGGATAAATACTGGAGTGCGGCCCAAGACCAGACATGTGAGTTGAGACTTTCACCACTGACTGGGCTACACAGTGCTTTGGAGCTCATGACTGAAGATTATTTCACAAATAAAGGACCTGTATTGTCCGACCTAGAACTGTATGAACTGCTTAATGCTGTCAGTATCCTGAGCATCCAGAGTTATAGGTGAGGGGAGCACGAGGTCATGTCTAAAGCTATTGAGTGTGTAGCCATAAAAATATCAAAGCTTGTGACGCTGAGACCTAATAAAAGGAACTGCTCTGAGTAATATGTGTAACCTGTGTTGTACTATGTATACGTAGTCAAAAGATCTCAAGGTGTCCAGCAGTCTTTTATGTTTTTTTTATGTTTAATAAAATGACCTTACACAAAACAAATGTCTTTCATTTCTTGGTTTCTGTGTGTGACAACATGACGGGGGCTGCTTTAAGGAGGCTGTATTACGATGCACATGGGGTTGGAAGCTTAGGAGGCTCCGAAGCTCTATTTAGAACTGCTCGAGTTGAAAATGAATCTCTAAACCGATCAAGGGTGAAGACATGGTTAGCGGGTGAAGAGGCGTATTCACTCCACAAATCACCCAGGAGATGTTTTAAGAGGAGGGCCACAGTTTTTGGCATGCAGCTAGATGATCAGTGGCAAGCGGACATAATCAGTCTTCAAGATCTAGCAAAATATAACAATGGTGTGATGTATATATTAACAGTCATAGACGTATTGTCCAAGTATGCCTATGCAGAGGCATTAAACAATAAAAGTGGTGCCAACGTCACAGCCGCCTTTGAAGACATCTTCGCGAGAGGCCGAGTACCTCAAAAACTACAGACAGACGCTGGAAAGGAATTTTTTAACAAACCTTTTCAGAAATGTTTAAAGCAGCATGCTGTTCAGCATTTTGTAACGCACACAGAGGTAAAAGCGGCAGTTGTAGAGCATTTTAACAGAACTTTAAAATCAAAGATGTGGCGATATTTCACAGCCAACAATACCTACAGATGCGTGGATGTTCTACATGCTTTTATAGATGTTTATAACGGCAGTTCCCATAGAACAATCAAAATGGCTCCCGTGGAGGTAGCCGCTGATAATTCGTTAATGGTGTGGAGAACCGTGTACGGCAGTCGTCTCGCATCAAGTGTCAAGAAACCTGCTTTAAAAGAAGGGGATCATGTCCGGGTTTCAAAGTTGAAGGGGGTCTTAACCAAAGGCTACCAACAGACATTTAGCGATGAGATATTCAAAGTGGAAAGGGTGGAGCTTAAAGAATGGGTATATATTTACAAGTTGAAGGACTACGGTGGTGAAAAGGTAACGGGTGTCTTTTACAATGAAGAGTAACAAAAGGTGCCCTACGATCCGAACAGGGTGTACAGGGTTGAAAAAGTTCTGAAAAGGAAATGCAGCAGAGCAAAGAGCCAGGCACTGGTCAAATGGCGAGGGTGGCCAGAGAAATTTAACAGTTGGGTTTTGGCCAGCTTGCTGCACGGTGTGTGAGGTCGCGCTGTATGCGCAGAGATGGATACATCCCCTTTTTATATCACGCTACCGTCCAACGCCTCGAAGGACATGTTCCCCAACAATCAGATTTCTAGTTATACGGTTAAACTGGCTAAGCTGGTGGACCTGAAAGGGTCCTGGGAGGTAGCCCTAACGGAGACACAGTACCCTAGAACTTGGAATACATTTACAAAGCACAAGGCTAAATTTAATATAAAGCGCTCTCAGGACTTCCTGAGCTTTACCGTGAGTTTCCCACACAGGTATTACACCACCGTTGCGTCGGTGGTCGAGGCCATCAACAGAGCCATAGCCAGCATTGAAGAGTATGCAAATATACATCTGGTGTCGGATAACGTTAGAAGAAAAGTGTTTCTTAAAGCCCCGGAGCTCGATACCAGGTTTACCTGTACCGGTAAATTACAAAGGGTGTTAGGGACCGTGCAACATGTGAAAAGACAGGTGGATCCTGACCCTAGGTGCCCCAATATTAACGGGGGTTTTATACATTAACACAATGGTTAATATGCAGCTTCACAAACTCGATTATGTGCCAATTTCTAAAAAACATTTTGACACTATAACCATCATGGTCTACGACGACCAGTCTGAGCCGGTGGCCTTTAAATACCGGAAAGTTATTGTCAAGCTTCATTTAAGGCCGCGCCGCGACAGTGACTATTAGGCAGTTGCGATGGTCATCATGAAAACATACAGGGATCCCTCCATGTACAGGGACTATTATAGAGTTCAGGCTGGCTATGGAGGACCCCCGCCCTACTTTCAAGGGGCCCCTGTTATGTACGGGCCGGATTGGGGGGCTTCTTTCAGAGTTTGTTTAGGCGAGCCATGCCCTTTTTGAGAAGAGGGTACGAAATGCAAAACCTCATGTTAAAGCGGCTTCTACGAACATAGCCCAGGAAGTTGTGGGCTCTGTAACGTCGGCTGTCGCCGAACACATGAACAAACAGTCCCAAGGAGGAGCTGGGTTGATGTACAATCCGCGTGCGGGTGTTAAAAGGAAGCGAAGGGCTTCGAGGCGTAGGGGGCCGCCGATGCCCTATGAGAAGCGTAGGACTTCTTCAAAAGGCCCACACAAAAGAAGAGTCGTAAGATGGAAGAGATCTTCCAAGAAGAAGAAGAGAACGCGTTCTAGTGCGAATATTTTTTAAAGCAGCTATCATGGCCTTCGTACACTGCGCCTCGGGTGAATGCGCCAAATCTGAGCTAGATCTGTGTTCCCTTAAACCCACACAGACCAGCATCGAGAACAGTTTTTTCATGAAAGTATTGCCTCTAGCCGTTCTGACACCTCTTGCTCGGATAGAGTTTTATGTGTCGGGGTCCACGGATATGTATTTGGATCTCAACAACACTCTGCTACACCTCATCTTCAAAATAACCAAAGCGAATGGCGCCAACATCGAGGTGGATGCTAAAGTGGCACCTATAACCTACCCCATCGCAACCATGTTTAATCAAGTGGACATTAACCTAGGCGATCGACTTGTCACGCAGAGTGATAACATGTATGCCTACAGGGCCTACATAGAGAGTATTCTAAATTACAGTTGCGACTCCCTGGACACACAGCTTTCAACAGGACTCTTCTACAAAGATACTGAAGCGCATTTTGAGGACACGGCTTTGGACGGGGCAATGGTGGTTTTAAAAAAAGAGCCAGCTTCGCCGCAGGCAGTAGGCAGTTTGACCTCCTGGGGTGCATACATTCAGACCTGTTCTTCCAAGATAAGCTGCTAGTCAATGGTATAGATCTTAAGATCAAACTCTCTGAAGATATTCAGCATCCTCGCCGGTAGCAGATTAACCCAGCAGCAGAATATATTTCTGGGGCAACTACCGAAACTCATCATCATAGGGTTTGTGGACAATACAGCTTTTAGAGGCCTCTACAACTCTAACCCTTTCAACTTCAAACACTACGACATCAACTACGCCGCTTTGGTTCACTAGGGAGCTGTGCTACCCGCAAAACCGTTCACGGCGAGTTTTGGAACATCTAATTTTGTCCGGGAATATCTCAGTCTGGTCTCGATAACGGGTAAACATCTGCGGGACTCAGGAGTCGTCGTTTCAAGAGAGGGGTATGCGGCCAGCTACACCCTGTTTGCGTTCAACTTGACTCCGGACATGGAAGACGGTGACCACTACAGCCTGATCAAAAACAGAAATCTAAAAGCTGAAATACGCTTTACACAGGCGCTGGCTACCAACATGAACATGGTTGTGTTCTCGGTATTCTACAGCGTTATCCAGGTCAATTATGCCCGGCAGCTTATGTTTGACTATCATTAAAAGAGTGTAAAAAAACAACAACAAAAAATGGACACTGCAGAGATACGTGACTTCTTAAGTAGACATAAATACGCTAAGAAATACTTTTTAGGTGTGTTTCCTAGCGATGTGCTACCTGAAAAGATAGAATCAGAAAGACCCTGCACCCTCGTCTTTAACACCGACCCGCATTACAAGGATGGTACACATTGGGCGGCTTTGTTTCTGGATGTAGACAAGGTTATAGTCTTTGACAGTTTAGCGGAGTTCCCTGAGCATAGCATTTATACAAAACCGATATTCAAATATGTAAAAAAAAGCATCACCCTCGGTTGAGTATAACAAGCTACGTGTACAGGATTCTTTAGCCATCACATGTGGGGAACATTGTATATATTTTATTAGTAAAATGTCTGAAGGTATAACGTTTAGAAAATGTTTTAATCTGTATTCAGCAGATCTAGTAAACAACGATGGTGGTGTTAAGAAATATGTGAGTGAAAACTCTAGGACTATGTCGAACGTTGTTAAAACAGAATATGGTATTTGTCAAAAGTGTAAGGCATTGTAATGCCTCTATTTGTACTGATGATTGTCTAAAATAAAAAAACATCTTAAACATAAATTCAGACTGTGCATTTTTATTCACACGGCGCACATTTTCAAGCCATTTAAAAAAAAAAATTTTTAAAAAGATGTCCGACTACTGTTGAAAATTTAAAAGTGTTTATTACAAACCGGTTTCAGCACAAACATTTACAAGGGTAAACAAATAAATGAAGCAAAATCTTTTGACACGCGAAACTTTTAAGAAAACTGTACAGCTGATCAAATATTATGACAACATTAGAGCGGTAGCCAAGTGTTCATTTTGAACAGTCTCTTTTTAGGGCCCATAGGTAGGGCATCGCTGCTCCTAGATGGTGTTAGTTGTGGAAAGAAAGGCGACGTCGATACAGTGGGACTCCTTGTAAAAACACAAGGGGTCGGATATTTTAAACTTTAAAGCTTACGCCTGTGGTTGGCATTACCGATAATCGTGGAGGCAATGTTGAGTTCCACCACAGCACTTAGGAACTGCTCCCAACCTCTAGGAGCGTTTTGTGTCAATAGGGTTTTACTGTGCATGAGACCTCTGACCAAGATCATACATGTGTGATTCCGCAATCGGTTGTCCCTTGTAAACAAATTCACCCCTATTGTTCCAAGATGTCAGATCTTTAGTAGCAGTCATTTTACCAAGCAGTATTTGTGCAGCCCCTCTATACCTATTACTTATATTTTTTAAAAGGTCTTTGACAACAGCGTCTGTGGGGGCCGCTGGTCCATGGTCTTGAGGCACCACCAGGGCTGCTGACGGCTGTTCAGCATCGGGGGTATACAGAGTAATTTTTTTTTTTTTATAGGCTAGTTGCTTGTAGTACTGTAAAAAGTTTTGAAGGGCTCCTGAGTAAAGTCCTGCTTTGTCATGCGGTTTTAAATCGGTCCGGTTCAGAATGGCTTTGATTTCAGCGTCGAGACACTGCGTCTCGTTTTTGCGTATTTCCCAGACGTCGGTGGTAGAAGGGCCCAGCTGTTCCAGCTGTTGGCGGGGTACAAGGTACATTTTGGGGGCGTGCTCCATCAGGTCCTCGACAGGAGACCGGTGATTAGGGGTATAGCTATACCTAGCAGCGCCCCTATAAAACCGCCAGACTGTTTGACCCGTTTCTTTTTAGAAAGGAGCGACGTCCTCTTATTGCTGAGCTTCTTCATAATGTGGCGCTTCGTCTTCAGAACCCAGAACTGACTCGTTGATATCGGGACTGTAAAGAAATGGCTCCCTGTTGCAGTTACCCCCCACTTTTTGCCTGATACTGATGCTGACTTGACTGAGAAGTGTGCTGGGACCCTGCTAACCAGGCCCCAGCACCAGTGTTCCTTCACCTAAAATGTACCATTGTATCCACAATTGGCACACCCTGGCATTCAGATAAGTCCCTTGTAACTGGTACTTCTAGTACCAAGGGCCCTGATGCCAAGGAAGGTCTCTAAGGGCTGCAGCATGTCTTATGCCACCCTAGAGACCCCTCACTCAGCACAGACACACTGCTTGCCAGCTTGTGTGTGCTAGTGAGGACAAAACGAGTATGTCGACATGGCACTCCCCTCAGGGTGCCATGCCAGCCTCTCACTGCCTATGCAGTATAGGTAAGACACCCCTCTAGCAGGCCTTACAGCCCTAAGGCAGGGTGCACTATACCATAGGTGAGGGTACCAGTGCATGAGCATGGTACCCCTACAGTGTCTAAACAAAACCTTAGACATTGTAAGTGCAGGGTAGCCATAAGAGTATATGGTCTGGGAGTCTGTCAAACACGAACTCCACAGCACCATAATGGCTACCCTGAAAACTGGGAAGTTTGGTATCAAACTTCTCAGCACAATAAATGCACACTGATGCCAGTGTACATTTTATTGTAAAATCCACCACAGAGGGCACCTTAGAGGTGCCCCCTGAAACTTAACCGACTGTCTGTGTAGGCTGACTAGTTCCAGCAGCCTGCCACACCAGAGACATGTTGCTGGCCCCATGGGGAGAGTGCCTTTGTCACTCTGAGGCCAGTAACAAAGCCTGCACTGGGTGGAGATGCTAACACCTCCCCCAGGCAGGAGCTGTAACACCTGGCGGTGAGCCTCAAAGGCTCACCCCTTTGTCACAGCCCAGCAGGGCACTCCAGCTTAGTGGAGTTGCCCGCCCCCTCCGGCCACGGCCCCCACTTTTGGCGGCAAGGCTGGAGGGAACAAAGAAAGCAACAAGGAGGAGTCACTGGCCAGTCAGGACAGCCCCTAAGGTGTCCTGAGCTGAGGTGACTCTGACTTTTAGAAATCCTCCATCTTGCAGATGGAGGATTCCCCCAATAGGGTTAGGATTGTGACCCCCTCCCCTTGGGAGGAGGCACAAAGAGGGTGTACCCACCCTCAGGGCTAGTAGCCATTGGCTACTAACCCCCCAGACCTAAACACGCCCTTAAATTTAGTATTTAAGGGCTACCCTGAACCCTAGAAAATTAGATTCCTGCAACTACAAGAAGAAGGACTGCCTAGCTGAAAACCCCTGCAGCGGAAGACCAGAAGACGACAACTGCCTTGGCTCCAGAAACTCACCGGCCTGTCTCCTGCCTTCCAAAGATCCTGCTCCAGCGACGCCTTCCAAAGGGACCAGCGACCTCGACATCCTCTGAGGACTGCCCCTGCTTCGAAAAGACAAGAAACTCCCGAGGACAGCGGACCTGCTCCAAGAAAAGCTGCAACTTTGTTTCCAGCAGCTTTAAAGATCCCTGCAAGCTCCCTGCAAGAAGCGTGAGACTTGCAACACTGCACCCGGCGACCCCGACTCGGCTGGTGGCGATCCAACACCTCAGGAGGGACCCCAGGACTACTCTAAGACTGTGAGTACAAAAACCTGTCCCCCCTGAGCCCCCACAGCGCCGCCTGCAGAGGGAATCCCGAGGCTTCCCCTGACCGCGACTCTTTGAATCCAAAGTCCCGACACCTGGGAGAGACCCTGCACCCGCAGCCCCCAGGACCTGAAGGACCGGACTTTCACTGGAGGAGTGACCCCCAGGAGTCCCTCTCCCTTGATCAAGTGGAGGTTTCCCCGAGGAACCCCCCCCTTGCCTGCCTGCAGCGCTGAAGAGATCCCGAGATCTCTCATAGACTAACACTGCAAACCCGACGCTTGTTTCTACACTGCACCCGGCCGCCTCCGCGCCGCTGAGGGTGAAATTTCTGTGTGGGCTTGTGTCCCCCCCGGTGCCCTACAAAACCCCCCCTGGTCTGCCCTCCGAAGACGCGGGTACTTACCTGCAAGCAGACCGGAACCGGGGCACCCCCTTCTCTCCATTCTAGCCTATGTGTTTTGGGCACCACTTTGAACTCTGCACCTGACCGGCCCTGAGCTGCTGGTGTGGTGACTTTGGGGTTGCTCTGAACCCCCAACGGTGGGCTACCTTGGACCAAGAACTAAGCCCTGTAAGTGTCTTACTTACCTGGTTAACCTAACAAATACTTACCTCCCCTAGGAACTGTGAAAATTGCACTAAGTGTCCACTTTTAAAACAGCTATTTGTGAATAACTTGAAAAGTATACATGCAATTTTGATGATTTGAAGTTCCTAAAGTACTTACCTGCAATACCTTTCGAATGAGATATTACATGTAGAATTTGAACCTGTGGTTCTTAAAATAAACTAAGAAAATATATTTTTCTATATAAAAACCTATTGGCTGGATTTGTCTCTGAGTGTGTGTACCTCATTTATTGTCTGTGTATGTACAACAAATGCTTAACACTACTCCTTGGATAAGCCTACTGCTCGACCACACTACCACAAAATAGAGCATTAGTATTATCTATTTTTACCACTATTTTACCTCTAAGGGGAACCCTTGGACTCTGTGCATGCTATTCCTTACTTTGAAATAGCACATACAGAGCCAACTTCCTACAGGGACATTACCTTTTAGGGTGTTTATGGCTATTTCTGAAATGGCCGCCACTAAATCGTCCGAAGCAGCGCAAAGGATAGCCTTTCTTTTCAAGGGGCTGGCAGTGATCAGCATTTTTAGGCGGCCTAAATTACACCGCAGCCTCGCAGACATGGTAGTGACCTTATATTACAAGGCTTAGAGTGTAAATGTTATAAAAGTCTTTCTAGTGGGTCTTTTTATAGGCTTTGGGACCTGTTTTAGGTGTGTAAGCTACTGATAAGTCAGGTGGCAGCATACCAGCACGCAGTCTGTAGTCTTCTAGAGTATTGGGTTTTAAATCTACCAGTAAGTAGCCGTGGGGATTTGCGGTAGCGTCGTTAAACGCTTCCATGAAAAACTGTTTTTGGGGTACATTTGTTTAGTTATAATTGATATCTTTAGCTTGTCTCGGGGGTTCTTAAATAAGACCAGGTATGAGTCGTTGAGAGTTATGGAACGGCTGCTCTTACCCTTGTAAAACAAGTTCTGCACGATGTAGCATATGCTCAGATTACGATGATGTGAATATTGAGTAAAAGCCCTCTCCATCTCAGGGTGGTCCCCGCCTTCACGCATGAGGTCGTCCACAACGACCATGTTTACAAGGTGTTTAGGTAACAATTCGTCATCATTAAGATTAGCGGGGATGCCCTCTATGAAACGGATATGTGGGAACTTTAGGGAGAGTTCCATGTAAAGATCCTGCCAGCAGGAATAAAGCCACACGATGTTGTTAGGGGTCTGAGATAAAACACTGGGAGCATTTTCTAGCAGTTTCTTTATAAAAAAACTTTTACCGCTATTTGAGGGACCTGCTAAAATGCAGGAGAAAGGGTATTGCAGCCTGGTGTTCATATCGGTTGGGGTATGGCCCTCTAATGTCTTTTAATAACCGTACAGTAGTGTTTTATAGTCCTTGGTGAGGACCCGTTTATCAAACACTACTCTTAAGGTTTAATACAGCGGTTGTGTTGTAATTTCCCACTTTTTTTTGGACCTGACTATGCTTGGGTGGTTTATTGATTTGCTATTTGTGTGGTCACTCGATGTGTAGTACTCGTGCACCAGACCCTTCAGACTGTCAAAGTTTATTTTAACCGTATTGCTGACGTTTAAAGTGATACCTTTGACTTTCATGCAAACCCTGTTGTTAGAGGTACATAGAACATAGGAATTCACCACAAAGCCTTAAACTGGCTCACCTCCTTCCTCACTGACCGGACCCAGAGAGTCCGCCTCCCACCTTTCCACTCCACCACCACCAAGATCATCTGCAGAGTCCCCCAAGGGTCCTCTCTCAGCCCCACACTCTTCAACATTTACATGATCCCCCTAGCCAACATCCTCCGATCACACGAAATCACTATCCTCTCCTACGCAGATGACACCCAACTCATCCTCTCCCTCACCTGCAACCCCACCACCGGCAAAACCAACCTACACGCAGCTCTCCTCGACACCGCCAACTGGATGACAACCAACCACCTCAAGCTTAACTCCAACAAAACCGAGATCATCATCTTCGGCCCCAACAAAACTATATGGGATGACTCCTGGTGGCCCACCGCTCTAGGACTCGCACCCACCCCCGCAAACCACGCACGCAACCTCGGCATCATCCTGGACCCCTCCCTCTCCATGACACAGCAAATCAATGCTCTTACCTCCTCCTGCTTCCTCACACTCTGCACCCTAAAAAAATCCTTCAAATGGATTCCCTCAGAGACCAGGAAGACAGTTACCCATGCACTCACCAGCAGCAGACCTGACTACGGTAACGCCCTCTACGCCGGCACCACACAAACTCACACGCAAACTCCAGAGAATCCAGAACACAGCCGCGCGCCTCGTCCTTGGCCTCCCCTCCACGAAAGAATCTCACCACACCTCAAAACCCTTCACTGGCTCCCCATAAACAAGAGAATCGCATTCAAGATCCTCATCAACGCACACAAATCCCTCCACAACACCGGCCCGACATACCTCAACGAAAGAGTGAACTTTCACATTCCCACCCGAAAACTCCGATCAGCCAACCTCGCCCTAGCCACAGTCCCCCACATCCAACGCACCACCACAGGAGGCAGGTCCTTCTCCTACCTCGCCCCCAAAACCTGGAACTCCCTCCCCACCCACCTCCGCAAAACCAAAGACATCCTGCTCTTCAGAAAAAACCTCAAAACATGGCTGTTCGAACAGTGACCCTCCTGCCCCCCCCCCCACCAAGCGCCTTGAGACCCTCACGGGTGAGTAGCGCGCTTTATACATTTTTTTGATTGATTGAGAGGTCTTATAACTATAGGTCTTGGATCCTGAGGAGGTGTATTCGTGTATGTACTCATCCTTTTCGAGCTCGCTGGTCAAATCCCCTAGATAATCACCCAGCGGAGGATCTTCATCACCCTCTTTACTCACAAAAATAACCGAGTCGGTGTTGTGGTATAAACAATGATCCTGAAGCTTATCCAACAACCTGTAAAGCTCTAGCGGTGCGTGAGCAGTTGTGAAGCACGCTATAAAGATGTTTATATTGTTACTCATTGTGGGGTACTCTTTGGAGTATTTCCAGCATAGAACTGCCGTCTCGTCGTCGATAAATTCACAACTGGAAACGTCGTAAGACGGCGTAAATATATACTTAAAAAGCTCGTCTTGATCTGTGACGATGGGTGTGTTTGGCAAATTGGTACGCTGTGCTAATTTTCCTCACAAGGAATTGAGACAGAGCTTAGCTAACCGCCACCTGGCGGGGTTACCCTTAATGAACTCAGGTCTCAGCGTAATACCCTTGTGAGCTTTGTAATCAGCGATGTACTTTTGCTTTGAGGGTTCATCGGCGCAACAGTCGGGATACCCCAATGCCTTCTGTTTGTCTCTGAGAAACAAGTTGATGTGCTCAGAAAATAGCTGGGTTGTGGTGTGTGAAAAGTGCCACATTTCCAGGATTTTACCAAAACGGTACCCTTTCTCGAGGGCCGTCTGCACCGCGATGGTACACCATGTCCCCTCCAGCAGCCTCTGCTCATCCCTATGCTGGCACTCGCTAGTCTGTTTACTTTCAGCGCATGTCCGACATAGGGGGAACATTAGCTTACCGTCGACTCTGTACGGGAGCACCGGGAAGTAAAGATTCCGCAGAGGGTGAATCTGACACTTAACGAGTCCAAAGTACTCTTTGAGGGGCTTAAAGTTCCTGTATTATGATCGTAGGATGCCCCACAGGGTACAACTTCACCTTGTTCACAAACGGATACAAACTAGTGAAGTCGTAATGGTGTATTTTCTCACCCTCACCAGCGACGCGGTACAATTGTATGGCATTTGTACGATCGCCGAATAAGGCGCTGCGGGGTTCCAACAGTGCAGTTAGCTGCCGGCTCTTAATAAAAGTGCCCAGTTCCGCATCTTTTGTTAGCTCTTCTAACCACTCGTGTTCCCAGAGGGTTCTCAGGACAAAGCCGCAGCTTTCAATATACTGCGCCTTCGCCAGAGTCCTACGATGCAGATGTTCAAACGTGGTGCCCTGCAGTCTATTAAACTCGTGGGGTTTGTAACAACGAGGACACCCGTGGTAAAAGCAACAGTTGAACTCAAAGGCTGTTGGTACCCCGTTAATTAATGCATACCCGTCTAGGTAGTAACGGCCCAGACGGTATTCGCCGCCCTGCAATGCGTGCTGAATGAAGATGTTCTCATTCTCTGAGACATACATGAGCCACTGAATAGACGGGGTGGAGTAACGTTTCTGTTTACTGTTATAGAGGTCAGGCTGTACAAGAGCGATAGTTTCAGGTTTTAAAAACATGTGCTGATAAATAGACATGCACATTGAAGCCAGAGTAATGTTTTTAAAACGGTCCAGGTATTCCGTTCTTTTATTTTTTTTTCTCTTGCGGGATTTGGTTTTAATAAACCTGACCCGTTTCGTCATCTCCACCACAACATCTCTCAAAAGGTTGCACGCTTTTCGCAGTATCATGACATCCGCCTGACAGTAAGCTTTCAACTCTGTTTGAAAATGAAACCAGTTTTCACGGTTTTCATCGTACCACTGTAGAAAACGCTCTTTTTCAGAGGGCATCATGTACTCGAAACTATAACTGTCGGGCGGAGGCATAGGACCGCTGTAACTCGGATTAGCCCATGTGTTAAAAAAAAGTGAGGGAAAAAAACCTTTACAGCCTTCAAAACCAAAGGCTTTTGGCAACTTGCCCAACTTCATGGGCAGAAAATTCAAGGTCTATGAACCTAATGTCAAAAGGCACAACCTTTAGCAGCATCAGTTTAGAACCTTGGGTGATGAGGTCCACGGCCAACTTTTCACGAATCAGGTCGCGGAGAATGAAGAACAAGTCGTACGCTTTTAAGTTGTGAGCCAGAAATGTATACTCCTGGTATTTCGGCTGCATGAACGTGTTGAGGAAATCGTTCACGCATGACCGCCCTTCAAACTCCCAGCTTTCATCGGCTGTTGGATGGTGGGCGTAAATGTAGTTAGGCTGGTGCACACCCGTCTCTTGCGTACACTCTATATCAAATACGATATAGTCTTCTGTTTTTTATCTTGTGGTAGCCTCCGAGCATGTAACACTCGTGTGTTGTTCCAGCTATAAAACCTGCTGTACACCTGGGACATTGCATACCTTTACAATTGTGTTTGGCGGCCTTGTAATGGCCGCAAGCCCCACAGTCCGCTTTACGGACGAACTATACTAGGCTGATGTGCACGTTTAAGCAGTCTTGCGACCGACAAAACATCCTGCACGTGGCCCAGTTCACTTTCTGAGCGGCGTCGTTGACATACCCGTCCCTCTGACACATTTTACAGTGCATTTCACACTGATGTTTGGTCCGGTTGTTGTATATGTGATCGAAATGCTCACACACATACTTGGCGCCTAGAAAACCCTTCAGGTTCAAGACACCGTAAAAGTGTTTTTCATGGTGTAGCACATAAACGGTCTTGTTTTTCACGCCTTCATTGGTAGTGAATTACTTCCAAGAACCGTTGTGGTATAGGACTTTTACCGTAACCGCAAAATGGTTCTCAAAAAGACCCAGGTCCCCAAAATCAACCAGTCTGTTGGGAGGTATTTGAATCGCCTCATGGGCTGCTTCCGCCATCGACATAATGACAGTGTCTGGGGTAGCACGGTCCACCAACAACCCCGCAATGCTTGCTGCCAGACACATATTGGTACCGCAGGTATTAAAGTCAAGCAACCAACGACATTTCTTGCCGATTATTTTACTGTACCTGACGCTCTTTAAGGTTCTGGAAGCACCACCCTGGTGTATAGCTATAACACCATGATTGGAGGAGTTTAGGCAATCAAGGTTAACGAACCTAAACTCCTCATAGTGCTCTGTAGCGTTAAACTGCTCTACAATGCGACTATACCGTCTCACACTTTCCCTAAACACTGGCTCTGAAGCCTCAGCATGAGAATTGCCAGTGGTTGGAAGGCTCCCTGGGGTATCAACCACAGGTAGTTGGCTATGGTTAGCTGTAGGTGTGTTTTTATACCTTCGGGTGATGCAGAGTCTGGCTTTCTTTAACTTCCTTATTAAAAGCTTGCGCTTTCTAGCGCTACCAACCCACTTCTGTTTCTTACAGGTCCAATTGGTTTTTGCTAACCGCCCACCGCCTATCTGAACAACATTTAGGGGGCTTACAAGTGGTGACCCGGACCTTTCAACTAATAAGGGGTGTGATCCTTCAGATAGTTCTGGGCTGAGTCGGCTCTGACCATCACCCCTTGAGGACCTGTAAATGCACGTAGCAACTCCTAACTCTATATTTTGAGGCCTTATGGGATGTGGTTTAGGTGTTGAGGGTTCTATTTTTACGTGTTTTAAACCGCTAGGTGATGACTCACACTGCTTCTGAGTTTTGAGCGCCCGTAAAACCCTGAGAGCTTTACTGAGCAAATAACGGGTCTTCTTTTTATATTTAGACCTAAGGACAGCTGTATTAGTAAATGCGGGTCTTACAGTCCCTAGGTCTGCATGCATGCCTAGTCACGCTGGTATGTTACTTATGTCCGCAACTGCTGAATCGCAAGCTTGGACCACCTCGCTTCTACACCGAGCCAACCGCTGTATTAAGGCCTTCACGGTCACTCTGGATGCCCCTGTATTACAGCCGTTCTTACCCAGTTTTAAAGTTTTTAGATGGAGTCTGAATTTTAACTATCTAACAGACTGATGTGTTTCTTTTATATAGCTGTCCAGGGCGATAGTACGGTTCGAAGGGTTGGTTTCTTGGTCATTATTTGAGACATTAGGGGTATGATTGCCAACTCCCTGAGCAGCCCCTGTTATAGGACCGTGGTTAACATTATTACTCTCATTCTGTGCGGATGGACTGGAGCGTGTAAAAAAAAAAACATGGTTCCAATGTGAACACCCCGGGGTTTGAGAGGCCTGATCGTCGCCAGAGGGTGTTCCAAAACTCTAATTTTGTGATCCGCTACATCCTATACTGCTGGCGGGTATATTGATGAGGATGGTGAAGACCACTGCACGCAGGCACTTGGTGCGGGGCTGGTGGGGTCGTATGCCCCTAGGGGTGTAATGTGGGACATCATACATGGGGAGGTTAAATGTTTATCGTAATAACTCATGGCCTCAGTGGTGAGGCAGTGCTTTGGATGGGTGATGCTGATTGAGACCCTGCTGATTGCAACCTTGAGGGGGCCGTCTTAGAAGTGTCACAGGTGTAGCGGGAGCTTCAGAACTCTCTGCAGTACCAGCTAGCGCCTTAAGAAGTCCTATACAATGGGAATTAGGATCCTCTACGGGGTGATCATTTTCCCATTGCTAGTCGTGTAATCTACGTGGGCTAGTTATACAGACTGGCGGGTTTAGGGTGGTGACAGACCCATCTGTATTAGAACGTTGGGGCTTGGGTGGAACAGGCTGAACCTTAACAAAATTTTTAAAAGATAGGTCTAAAGGCACAGCTTGTAGCTCAGGGGTCTGTAACTTCCACTTATGATTCTTTAATGACAGCCAATTTATTTTAGGATTGCTGCACTGATTAGGGGCCCCTCTAGAGGCTTCACACGGTACAAGCTGCTGTGTGTTTGGGGTTGTAAGCATGACAATGTCCGAGTGTCCAAGCCACCGCCCGGAGGTAGTTGTTGTAGAAGTGTTCATGGTACTGGTCAAACCCTTTATGACTGATGGTGTGGTGTAGTTAAGAGATGTACCTGGGCCATGACCGGTGTCTGTTGAGCTGCTGCAGGGTGGGTCATGTGGTCCTGCGATGTTCACGAACACGGTTGGCGCTATGGGGTTTTGAGCGGTCCCGGTGTTGACCTTTAAAGACGTCATCAACCGTTTAGTCTGATGCCCGACGCCTCCGGGGCTTTTATATGATGACTAGGATGTAAAGATAGCAAAATACATATTAGGGATTGTTATAGCCGCTATACCGAGGGGGTGAAAGAGGTTTGAGACACACTAAGGCTTGTATACAGCTGGTTCTACAGTTTCTAAAACTCACCTGGGGTTTTCTGGCGTGAGGGACCCTTCTTAATAGGCGTGCCTTCCTTAGACGCTGGGGGACTTCCTTTTGCGGACAGTGTTTTTAAAGCTCCCATCCAGATTCTGGTTTACTACCCCTGGAGTAGCTTCTCCCACAGGGGACCTCGTGATAAATATATATATATATATATGTTACATTTACAATTTAATACATAGTCTATTCGGGCTCCCTGAGGGTTCCCATTATGCAGCGTTTGTTGGGGTTTTTAGGTTTTCTAGGTGTTTACACACTGACACATTTATTTACCTGCAAAAGCTGTATCTAGAGATGTTGTGCTTGGACCGTCTTGAACCTGGAGGATCTGCTGCAGAGCGTCAACCGCAAGCTGTAGTTCTGCATCATAACCTGTACAAGCACACAAACATATGGGAAACCATTAATGGTAAAATAAAAAAATAACAATCATGACAGCTCTGTTTAGAATGACCTGTGACCTGTAACTCACCCTGTTGCATTGTCTCCATTTCCGCTGGGGACGCTGCAGGCTCTTGGAGGTCCTACGTACAAGAGAGACAGAATTGACTTTAAGCACAACTCATTTAAGTTATATGCATAAGCCCTTCATAAAACCATGCAAAGTGTTGAAAAAAAAAAAAAAATGTCTCTCAAGATTCCATTTGTTGAACCCCTATGTTCTGGAAGTATAATACACAGAGCCCTTTGTAAAGCTTTTCTCAAAAACTATACACTGTTTAATAAACAAAGTCCAGATTATGGCGCTCTTGCACAACATAAGCTCTAGGATTGTCTCTATAAGGCATTATTTATATAATTCTGAGGGCTCCACAATCTTATTTTACTCGTATTACAATGCACCCTAAGGTCTTTATGATGCCGTATAATTACACCACTTGTAAAAATATACAACACAACCCTATTTAAAATACATTACAGTTCCTAGAATTTATACATGTACAATAGACTGGAAACCGGATCCTAGGATCCAAGCTGGGTTTTCGCCATAGCTCAACAAGGCTCTGAACCATGTGTGGGGGCGGAGCTCACTCTAAACTCCAACCTCCAGGGTGGAGCACCCAGGCTGACCCACTCCAACAACCCAGAGACAGTCTTTTTTTAAAAATGGCCATCTGTGGATGCATTATGTATGGGGTCCAGTGTTTTTCATGGCATCAACCTAGGACACCAGACGCTCCTGAACTAAGGTGAGTGGCTGGGTACAAATTAAGCCCCAGCGCCATCCCACAAAATAAGTGCGCACCCTCAAAAATACATGTACATACGCAGCCCCAGAACCAGCATGTACAAATTAAGCCCTGCCGCCATCCCACAAAATAAGTGCAGACCATCAAAATACATACAAATGCATAACACCAGAACTCACAAGTACAAATAAAGCACAGCTTCCACCTAACAAAATAAATGCAGACCCTCAAAAACACATGCCCATACACAGCCCCAGAACCAGCAAGTACAAATTAAGCTTTGGCTCCACCCCACAAAATAAGTGCAGACCCTCAAAAAAAAAAAGATATACCAGCACATACATAGCCCCAGAACCAGTAAGTACAAATTAAGCCCGGCCGCCATCCCACAAAATAAGTGCGCACCCTCAAAAATACTGACAGATACATAGCCCCAGAACCTACAAGTACAAATTAAGCCCGTCGCCATCCCACAAAATGAGTGCAGACCATCTGAAACACATGTAAATGCTCAACATAAGAACCATCCAGCTCAAATTATGCCTAGCCGCCACCCCACAAAATAAGTGCGGACCCTCAAAATACATGCAAATACATAGCCCCAGAACCTACAAGTACAAATTAAGCACAGCTTCCACCTAACAAAATAAGTGCATCCCCTCAAAATACATGTAAATGTTCTGCAACAGAACCCATATGCACAAATTAAACATTGTAGCCAGCAGATTACCGCTGCCCATCTCCCAACATACATTAATATCATTTTTAAAAACATGTGCGTTTTACTCAGCTATGTATAGTTAAACCGGTTGGGGCTTATATCAATGTTAAACTACCTTAGAACACATACAAACACCACACTGTTATAGACCTTAAGTAGAAGAGGTTTAGCAACAACAGTCTGCGCTCTGCCCTTCATGTTTTCAGCCATGATGTCCTGATGATTCCCTGCTTGCCACAAACTGCAGTATGTAGTTCTTAAAAAAAGAGGTCTGTGAAGGTGGGGGGGGGGGTTCTTATACAAGACTCACTATGATAATTATGCCTGGGTTTTGTGATGGGTGGGGCCTGGAAATAGACATCTGTAATAAGTTGGCAATACTTAGCCATTGTTTTGTTTCAAACTTAATTGCATGGCCAGTTTCTAATTTAGCCTTCACTGTGTCCCAGGGAAATCCTGGAGGCAAACATCTGCTTTAGATTTGCAATGCCACTCATCCTTTGAGGCCAGTCCTGGGAACACCTGGGCCTACATCTGTTTTAGATTTACCTTTCTAAATTGATAGACTGGCTCTAACAAAAGCAGCATTTGACCAGCCCCTCTTTTTGGATTAGCTGGCAGTGTTGAGGTTTGGCCTTACAACCCCCAATGCCCCACCCTGTGAGGAGGCCCCCAAACAGCCACTTGGGCCTGAATGTCTGTCACGTCCAGACCTGTCCTCTTAGGCTCTGAAACTGGTTGCACAACACAGAGGCATACATTTTACACAGCCCATAGACCAATACTTAGGGGCTAGGACCCAGGCACAGGGCTAACACGTGACATCATGAGGTCAGAAACCACATGACACTGCTACACCTACGTCACTTCCGGGGAGGGCTCTCAGGGGCACCGGAAGTCCCAGTCACAGAAGTGACGTCACGTCCGGGGCGGGACAACTGTCACTTTTAAACTGATGAGGAAAGGTATCCCTTCCTACTACTATCATACGAACACACACTGGTCGGGGGTTGTTCCATTGCTATATTGTTATGGTTACCTGATAAAGCTCGAGCTTGAATGTGAACGCAATTGTGGCATCTGTTACACAGTACACAGACACAGCACATGGAAACAAACATTGTGCTTTAAACCCTCTGCTGGCAAGTGCTCTTTCTTTGCTGGGTCGAGAATTTTGTCCCATCCGACTGTGGGTTTTGCTGACTGAGGGAAAATTCACAACGTGCAAGGAGCCGTGGCTGATTGGTCACATGTGATTGTGCTGTCTTTGTCTTCCTTCCTCTACAAAAGTGTGAGGTTACTGTAAGCCATATGTGTTTTCCTTCTTGCCGATTGTGCCAACAATAAATAGAATGTGATAAAGATATTTAAAAAAAAGCATCACCACCTTAAGCTACATAGCCAAATTGAGATCTGTAATAAACAACAAGGTAGTGGGTAGAATGCTAGAATTAATCTCAGCTACTGGTTGTCACTCAGTCACATTTCAGTCCATCATTTTTCACCCACTACACCATTCTAGACAGAGACCTGCCGTGGGCAAATCAGCCTTGCGCCTGTTTACACAGGAAAAGTGCAACCCAACTGACAGGCCAGGTCTCCTCCAGTCAGAAATACAAGAAAACCTAAAATAATATGTTAAATCCTGCGTAGGGGTGAGCACGGGACCCACTTCTGGACTTTACAGTGCATAGTTACAGAGGGATATCCACGCATCTAAGTTCAGCCCAAAAAATGTATACAGGGCCCAAAAAAAAAATGACTGATAACTATTAATGAGATGCAGCTCCACAGACAACTCATTACACTGGGTGACGTCTAAATAAGAAAAGATTTGACCGCCAAAGGGGAATTGGAGTGAAGATGGAGCAGGAGTTTGAGGGATGAATCTCTTTCAAAGAAACAGAGGTCCTGACGAGCGAGTGGCCTGATGGACGAAGCACTGGGCCTAGAATAAAATATTTTGTAGTAGCCGGCTTGCGAAACCGAAAGCAGCCCTCGAAAATATGCTCATTCCAGCAGCTCTCCCTTCCTCGCCGCACACAAGCTCTCCCTCCTCTCCCTGTTTGATCTGTCGTTCTCTCCTCATCTGCTCTCACATTCTACCCTCTGTCTCTTGAAGCCCTCGGAGTCTGCTGCAGGTAAGATCTGGGGGCTGAAGAAAAAGAGAGGCACCGGGATGTCTGAGCTTTCAAACCAGTTACTGTGATTCTCCCCAGATTGGACCCCCCGGCGCAGTGGTCCAAGAGGTTACACTTCTCTAGATAAGTTAAGAGCTGCCTGGTGACAATCCTTTCCAGGACTATACCCAGAAATAGGAATAGGGCAGTGCTGAAGTTAAGACTGTGGTTGCAGGTGGGAGCCAGTAGCACTCATTTTTTTATATCTGTCACTTATTTTTCATCAATAGATTTTGATCTAGAGCAAGGGAGAGAGAAACAAAAAAGGGGGAAAGAAGGGGTAAGAGAAAGGTGGAAAAAGTTAAAAATGAAGAAAGCAAGGACGAAAAGTAGTGTACAAAAGTGGGATAACGAGACAGGAACTGTAGGGTGATGGATTAAAGGAGCATAAAGTGGAAGCAAGACAAAGCATCCTTGGTATTCGGTGATCCTAACCTTCGATAGTGCTGACCTGTGGCTTCTAAGTACAACTTAGTGCCCCGGTACATATTCTTTCAAAAAAGCAAGCACAGGAAAAGGGTAACGGAGCACTGTTTAACATCTAAGTTGTCGTGTATAATTTTAAAGGTGAGACACCAATACCCATCTTCCATTTATGGAGAACTGACCTAGTGGCTAAATACGTCCACAAAATATGGATTAATCACAGGAGCCAAAATGTGAAAAACCGATAAATGTCAGATGCAATCCCGGGAGCCTTCTTTCAGCCTGTACATGAATATCACTACCTCTTCAGGTAGATGGTCAGCGAAAGAACTATCATGTGGAGGCGTTGTTTGGTCACACAAGAAAGGAGGTGCAGCATCAAAGACCTTTTTTTTTTTTTTTTTTTATTTACTAACAAATGTAATTCACACAGACAAAAATGTTACATTAAGTCAAATCAGCGATTTCATATCCCTTACTCAACCACAAAATTTCTTATTTTCAGCATAACTCCAATAAAAGAAACAACAGTCACTAACCCCTCTAGGCAATGGACTGAATGCCACCAGCGCTGCCATACTCGCTTTCTCACCTCTGAGCAACTCAGAAGTGTCCACATCATCTCCCAAACCTCTTCAATTTTCCTCCGTTTGTACTGCTGTGGGGCAAAAAAGAGGTCCTGCTTCTCATTCAGACAACTTAACTTTCACACACTGCTGAGAACTGCGACCGCCCTTCACTAAGTGAGCCGCCGACACCCCATAGTGAATTAAAAAATCCCTCTCTCTCTCTCGCTGGTGTGAGCCAGCTCCTCCTTTCTATGTGCCAGTGATCACAGGATTATCAAAGTCAGGAATTCCCCTGCTATACCATCCTGTTCTTCACACAAACGTGGGCAGGGCACAAGTCCTTAAAAAAAATAAAAAAAATAAAAAAGTGGGGGACTAACCAAAATAAGCAGTATGCAAGCGACATCACCATGCCCGACATCGCACTTGAAATTACTGGAAGCAACATCAAAGTAAGTGACATCCCAACCCGTGACATTAAAGGAAGGGACATCATACAAAGTGACATCAAATCTTTATGTTTATCAGGTCTATCATGAGTGCATTAAGAGCATACATGCAAACACTCCTGATTTAGAAAGGGTAAGCTACACATAAAACAATGTTGCCTGCAATGTCAGCATACACCTTCCTTTACCCAAGGCCATGTAGATGAAATTGCTGTAGCTGCCTGCTCATGTAACGCCTACCTTATGCAAGGTAACAACGCAGGGCAATGTGCTTCTTGGCCTATATATATATATTTTTAACAAATCAATGCAACCATGATTTATGTGGCACTGTAAATCCCAAAATAGATTTTGCATCAGGGTTGTCTGCATCTCAAGTTATGTATTTGTATTTTTAAAAAACTATGTCACAAAGAAAATGGCAACAACAGAACAGTCAGTAAATCTGTTCTGCTTAATTGGTTACAAAGTTTGAATATAAAAATTTCTTATGGCATTCAGGCACCTACTGCAGAGATTTTTGGGATCCCAGTAAATCGGAGGAAATAATAAGAATGGCAAGATGAATTTGGTGGTTAACGCATTTGCTGGAAAGATATGCGTTTGTCTAGTGCCAGTTTTGACTCAAAGTAACATAGAGGGTAATGTTTCTCCTGAAAAGCACATCATGCAACATGCAAATAAAAAATTAGTATTTTATGTAGATAGGTGATTGGATTCCTGCTTTTAACGCATACTTTAGTAACTAGCAGTTCATAAATTGTAATCCTTCTAAAATAGCGCAATGACCTATGTACCTACACCTTGTAACCGTCACTGTTTTATATAAAATATCCTGAACATTGATGTACAAGCATGTATGATTTGTCAATGTAATGAGTACGTGTGATATAAAGTGCTCTGAGAACCTGCATTTTGATGTGTAGCCCTACAACAAATACAAAATAGCAGTATTTAAATTATTTTCTGAAAATACTGGGATAGACCTATACATCTGACATTCTTACAGTGTATCCATATTAGGCCTTTGTTATGGGCCCAGCTGGATACCTAAGTTGGAAAGACCCCCTCGCAGCCTGCACTTCTTTGCTGGGATCGAAAACAGACAATGTGCAGACGCTGCTGAATGTGTCCTGGTGTCTCAAAATTACACTGGGACAAGTTCGTCATTTTACAGTGGGGCTCAACTTCTTGGCAGGGTGGACGGCGTCCACCCTGTGAAAATAATGGGTGGATTTCGCCCACCCGCGTGTACCCCCACCCCAACTTCTGCCCTGCACTTGGTGCACGACACCCCACTCCATAAAGTGCCACCACCCAACTAGTAGTGCAGTTTTTTCACAAGTCACACCCCTGCTTACAAAGCTCCTTCTGCCAGGGGCACCATCTTGAGTCTTTCAAGCACCTTCTTCATACAATACATCACCACAATGGGACTAACACTCAAAAAGGCAGTGCTGGCTGTCGCATGATCACACTCTCTCCTAACAGTTGCTGTCCTCAAGTCTGCAGTGGCCCACAGAGACAGAAATCTGAAGCGGCATCAGGAGTCTTCGAGGAGCCATCCTTCACAGTTTTCTCCTGGCTTAGTCTCTCTATGACTTTTTTGTATTTTTGTAACACTTTGGAGGTAAACAACTCTGCCAGTTAATTAGGAAAAGCCTATGAAGGGACGATTTTTATTAGCAGCAAGCTGGCTGCTCAAAAATGTTTTTTTACTGAGAATAGCTGATGACTGGTAGTCAGCATATGAGCCTGAAGTGTGCAAGAATTCAGATTTAAAAAAAAAAAAAAAAGCTACTTACCTTTGATAGTGCTCTTTCTGGTGGATACGCAAACACCTCAGGATCATCTCCATGGAATGCTCCCCAGTCGACAGACAAGATCCAAAGTACTTTTCACTAGTTGGGGTTGTGCAGATCTGCGTTGGCTTCATAATGTCCCAAAAGTGACAGAGCGAAACAACATAGATGCAGCATCCCTGCACGCTGATGTCCGTTTCTTATTCCTCTCTCCCTACTCTTAGACACAGAATATGAATAATTGGTATTACCAAAATGCAGATTCCTAACTTGCAACATTTTTAGATGTTAAAAAGAGGCCACTTCACACAATGTGGAGGTGGAAGAGCATTGAGAAATCTGCTTCTAGAGTATCCACCATGAAATGAGTTACCAAAGGTAAGTAACTTGTTCTTCTAATGGATACCTCTAACTGCAGATTCCTCACCTTAGAATAGATGCCAAAGCAATACCTCCGCAGGGTCTGTAGAGTGGGCTTAGATCAGAAAGTCCTGCTAGAAATAGTAGGCTAAATGTCTTTGCAGCCAGACTTGTCAGTCTAGGCAGTAGCGTTTTGGGTACATATGCATGAATGCCCACATCACAAAAAGCCTGACAGATGTCAAGGACAGCTACTCCACATGTACCAATGCAGTGGCCACAGCATTAGCCCTGGTGGAATGGACTTCTTCTTGGTCAGTGCATAGCAGATCTAAGTATAGCAGACTGCACACATCAACATGGCCCTTTTCTGCATAGCTTTCCGTTTTTTCACCCCAGGAAACAAGTTACTTACATGTAAACTGTGGTTCTCCAGTATTGATATCTTTTATAGATTCACATGGTTGAATCTTCCCCCCGTCGTCATGGTGGGAGTCCCACGGTAATAGTAATAAAAGCAGTGCTAAAGCAATAACATTAAACTCCATTTAAAAAACAACATCAGTTAGTAACCAATTCACATAGGTTTAATACACCCAAACGTCAGCCAATCCGAGTAGAGACCCTGAAGCCCTCATCTTCTGCATAGCCACATACCTCAGATTCTGAGCGCAAGTAAAAATAAAGTAATAGAGGTATACAACTGGTGAGCCTTAAAAGGGAGGAGGGAGTGCTGTGTGTGAATCTATAAAAGATATAAATTCTGGAGAACCACAGTGTACAGGTAAGTGAATTGTTTCTTCAAGTATTGTATCTTTTATAGATTCACATGCTTTAATAAGACTAGTTGGCAGTATCCAATGAAAAATGGTGGTGGGCAAGACAAACCATCCCACCACGAGACACAAACTTAAATGCGATTAGTCAAACCTAAGATGTTGAAATTGTACAAAATCAAGAAAGCTAGCATTCCATAGGGACCATAATAAAAGTTCTCTAACTGGTAAACAATTACAAATAGAATAATATAGAAGATTTGAGCTTAATAGCTGCATACCTTATAAAAACAGTCTTTGCGTGGTAGTCTGGCCAACTGCTACATCTGCCTTACTCCAAGCATCCAGGAAGTAATACTTTTTGAAGGTATAGGCATTCTGCCATGGTATCACCCTGCAGATGTTGGGCAAAGACACTCCTGCAAACACAGCTGATGATGCTGAAACCTTCGAAGTTGAGTGAGCTTTCACCTTTGCAGCCAGCAGACGTCCAGCCTTCTCATGACAGAAGAGTATAGTTGAGGAGACCCAGCGAGCAATACTAGCCTGCGTTAAGGCCTGACCTTTTCTTGGAGCAGAGAAAGAAATGAGCAATTAGTATGATTTTCAGAAAGTTTTTTGTCATTTGCAAATAGAACCTTAAACAATGCTTAATGTCCACCAAATGCAAGGCTCTCTCTGCAGGCGAAAATGGGTTGGAGAAAATAGAAGGCAGAATGACTGGTTAATTGAGGTGAAATGTAGAAGGTACCTTGTGGATGAATGAAAGATTTGTGTGCAGAATTACCCTGTCTTCTAAAAACTGTAGGTAAAGTTATTTTATCGTGAAAGTCTGAATCTAATTAATACACCTGGCAGATGGAATGGGCCACAGAAATGTCTCTTTCCTTGAAAGACATTTCCATCCACACTTATGAATAGGCTCAAATGTAGTTTGATCTAGGATGGAATACCCCCAGGACCAAAAAACTTTTTTTTTTTTTTTTAATTGCACTTGCCAAGTTCCCACTCATGACATTGCTTGTTTTCTCTGCTGAGGGAATTGGCTCACTCTTTTTGCAGTGAGATGTCCTTGACACAGCCAGTCCCATATTTGCTGTGCTTGGGATGAAAAAAAATTGAGATCTCGTACCTTCTGATTTGTGCAGATAGAACATGGTGGTAATGTCTGTCCTGATGACAACAATTGAGCTTCGTAACCTCAGAAGGAAGGCTTGAAGACCGTGAAAAACCACCTTCAATTCTATGAGATTTAAGGACAAAGCATCTGGACTGGACCCCTTCCATTGGGTCTCCAGATACTGTAGGTGGCCTCCCCATCCTTCCATGGAGACATCCATTGTCATTACCACCTGTGGCACCGCAGGTAGAAAGGAGAGACCCTGAGAGATGTTTTCTTTAATCATCCACAGGACATTTCAGTCTTCATCTCCGAGGTTATCGAAATGATGTCCTTGAAGGAACCCAGACATTGTGTCCACTGCACATCAAGTTATTCCTGAAGAGGTCTCATGCACAGGCAGCAATTTGGAATGAATTGGATGCAGGATGACATCATCCCAAACATGGATTTGTATGCCCTTACAGAAACGCACCTTTTTGAAGAGAAGGATAGCATGATTGCCTGCAGTGAGGTGTTCCTTTCTGCTGTGGGAAAGACCTTTTAGAGCTTTGTATTCAGGATTACTCCTAGAAATACCAACAATCTGGAGGGAATGAGAGATGATTTTTCGCTGTTGAGTTCAAGACCCAGGGATCGGAACAGTTTTAGACAGGCCTCCGTGGACTTCTTTGCCAACTGGAAGGAAGGACCTTTGATTAACCAATTGTCCAGGTAGGGGAACACCTGTTGACTGGACCATTGGATAAATGCAAATACTCTGGGGGCTGATTTTAACCCGAAGGGAAGCACCTTGAATTGATAATGGTTCCCTGCCATCTCCTGAAGAGATATCATCCTGAAAGGTTGCTTTTTGATGAACTTGTTCAATAATCTGAAATTCATTACTTGCCTCCCCTAATGTAGTTGCTTTAAGAAAATCTTGGCGTCTTAATACTGCCGCTCCAGTGCTCTGCCTGAAGGCTGTAGAAGAGATATCCATGATCGCTGAAGAGGTCTCTTTACCTTCCACCACAAATTCTCTCCCCTCTTTTTTCTTGTCCTCAGGGAGATACTCCAACAGAGATGAGATGTCAGACTACATCTGCCGGTTGTATCTTCCCAGGATAGTCATGGCATTGGAGGCTGATCGATGTAGCTGCCATTGTGGAGAACCTCTTTTCTATATTGTCAAGCCGGCAGCCTTCCTTATCCAGAGGGGCTGTGACTTTTTGCTCCTCTCTGAGCAGCCTGCATGATGACCGAATCTTGTTGAGGATGGCCAATGAGACAAGCAGGGGAATTCTCGGGGGCCTTGTATGTTTTTGTCAAGTTTTGGGATAGCGGCCACAGACGCTGGCACCTCCATTCATTTTAGTCCTTCCTACCATATAAAATCCACAATAGGATAGCGAGTTTTGTGTTGTGTTTCTGCTTTAAAATTGTAGACAAAACACTCTGTTTAGCTGGCAGAGGAAGGTTGAATCGTTTGGATGCTCTCTCAAGCACATCATGGAAACTACCAATATCCACAGGCTGTGAATTGGCCGCTGGTGGGGTAGGGGATGCTGGCATTGGTGTGACAATCATCCCATTCATCATGGGCATTGGGCTCTGTCTGAAGCGCACCCTCTTCTAATTGCTGGTAATCACTGTCCCGGAAAGTATCCGGAATCGATATTGGTAGCAGTATAGGGCTCTCTTTTTGACGCCTCTGTGGAGGTTACTGAGGCGAGTTGGCATCAGGGAACCATTTGTAGTAGTCATTTAGCATCATGCGTTAGTCTGTGGACAGTGTAATTGGAATACTGATGGAAGGTTTCTGAACTTGATACTGATCATCCTCTTGTTCCTCATATGGATAATGCTCCTGGAACATGTCAAATTGTTGAACATAGGGATGCCCCTATCAGAGCAAAAGTAATCGCCTTCCAGGAAGGCTGACTGGTCACCTTCTGCTGCTTCTCCAATTCCTGACACTTCACCCTTAATTGCGAAGGACTGTATGCAGGGCAAAATATACCTTCATCCTCATATTCCTGAAAGTCCAGGAGTCATGCTGGAATCAGTGGAGACATTTCTGAAAAAATTCTGAGAAAGATGGAGCTGTGCCCTTACTGGGAATACACATGATTACTTTTCCCCCTTGTCGACAGGGTCGTCGACTGGATGCCAATGATGCAGCACTGAGAGGAATCGTCGTCGATGGGATAGCAGCAGGAGCAGCCCTAGGTGTTGAGGAGGAAATCTTTGTCATCAGAGACAGTCATCATTGCCGACAGTCTCATCGTCACAGTTTGATGATGCAGGCACCGTCGTCATCTTGATCACTGACGTAGTAGAAGTCACTGTCGACAGTGCGCATGACATAGAAGCCGTAGACTGTAAGCTCTTCATCTGCGGTGCCATCAACAGTCAAGTTTTCTTTTGACAAGGCTCCTTGAAGGGGGTATGAGGAGCAGATGGAGGAGCTGATTCAGACCTGAGGAAGAAGGCTGGCTGTTTCCTTTCTTTATCTTTTTTCCTCATTAGTCTCTCTGCTGTGAGTCTTTGATTTTTTTTTTTTTAGAGTCTCTGTGAGATGACTCTCCTCCCTCTCTCCCCTTTCTAGAGGAGATATGAGCCTTTTCACACTCTGAGTCAGAGATAGCCTTCTGTAGGCACAGAAGTCATCTACCATCACAGTCTTTATAGGTTTTTCACAGATAGGGTACAGCAGCACTTGCATTCTTTGGGTTTATGGTTAGGATAAAGACAGTACAGGCATTCTTTATGTGGATCCTCAGAATTAGCCTGGATTTTCCACAAGTCTTGCAAGACCTAAAATGCCCTTTTTTAGACGCAGACATTCTGTGTGAAAACACAGGGAAACACTTCCAAACTGTACCTCAGATGATGGCAGGAGGTGGTGATGAACTGGAAACTGCAGGTCAAAAGGTTAACAATGACACTCTGACTGAGCAGAGCTCGTGGAGACTTCCAAATGCACGACATGCCGAAAGAAACCTGAGGTATGGTCGCTCTGCAGGGGATGAGTGCTTCAGGATATCTGCTCTTATTGGCTGACGTTTGGGTGTACTAAATCACTGTGAATTGGCTACTAATTGTCATTGTGTTTTAATGGAGTTTAATGCTAATACTTCAGCACTGTTTTTATTACTATTACTGTGGGACTTCCACCATGACAACAGGGAAGAGTCAAGCATGTGAATATATAAAAGATACAGTACTGGAGAAACTTCTAATTGCCCACACAGTGTTCCTTGGTACATCAATATAAATGTTGAAAGCCCTTTTGGGGCCTTGCCAATGAAGCAGCTTCACCACCTTTTTCACAGAATGAATAGGGGCCAACAATAGAGGAAGGTGATAAGTTGCCTAATATGGAAAGGAGTTACAACTTCAGGTAAGAAGGCTTTCCCAGTTCTCAACAGTTTAGATTTTTAAAAATAATTGCAGTAAGCTGGATGTGCAGATAGCAGTCCCAAGTTCTGTTCCAACTGAAATTCATCTCTTACAGAGGATTCTAGAAGAAAAGTCAACATGCAAAACTTTTGGCACTGCACATTCTCAATTTTCTTTTAGCCAGGGTTCTCTTCACTGCCAGTAGATGCTCAGAACAACCTTAGAATGCAATCAACATTTGTGATCTGCCAGTCACCATCTACTGAAGTTGTCTGCTCCTGCATGCAAGTAGTTTGTGATCAGCAAGAAGCACTGACAGTCCAACCAACTACAGAGGTGCAGAGCCCCCTGGCAGAGAGCCCAACAGCGCCCTTTACCACATGGCAATGGTGCTGTCCAAAATAATCTGCATCAGCCTCCATTTTGATGAATGGAAGGAAGACCTTAAAGGCCAAGCAAATTACTCTTAACTCCATCAAATTGAAATGGAGTAAGGTTCCCAGGGCCATTGGAGACCAAAGTCCTCAGAGCTCCCCTTTCCACAGATGACCTTTTCAACCCAGGAGTAATATGTCACCACCAACTCTGGCTGACGAAGGGAGTGGGCCTGAAGTGCTCCAACTGTGGTCGAGTATTCACCACTGCAGTTTGTATGCAGACTCCAATAAGATTTGAATTGCATCTGATAGGTTTGTTTGGTGCTGGTCGCACTGGAACTTCAGATTCCATTGTAAAGGCCACATATGCCACATAGCGCAATCAACAAAGAGTATGAAAAAAGGTGTCCTACAGGTCAAAGCATACCATCCACTCACGTGGGTTCAGGGCAGACAGGATCTGGGCCACTGTGAGCATTTTAAATTTATCCTTCTGCTGGGAAGGCATTCAGAGGTTTATCATAAAAAATAGACCCAACACACCCGTTCTTTTCTGTACAAGGAAATAGCAAGAGTAGTTTATTTCCAGGTCCAGAACTCTCTTGATAGCTCCTTTGGAAAGTAAAATTCATTCCACTTGCAAGAAATTGACAAGTACCCCACTGAGATGCACATTTATGTCAGGGAAGATTTGATTAGTCAGAGCAGAAAGAAAGGACATAGGCATGCTGAATAAATTGAAGAACCCATCTGTCGGAGGTGATGAATCGCCACCATGGTGAATCCTGCCTCCCACAATGTGGCTGTACACCACTAATGAAAAGCTAAGTAGCTTGGTGGTTGTTGCTGCAGGGAAGAGGGAATGGGAGCTCTTATTGAGCTGCATGTTGCCTGCCAGAGCCACTTTCCTGGCCGCCTTAAAAGGAATAGGATGATTGCAGCAGTGGCTGGAGAGACTGACCTTTCCTATACACCTCTGACTATGGGTAGATCTTGTAGCCCAGCTCTTGATGGTCTTGGTCTGCCAGAGGTAAGGGCAACCCCTTCGAGTAGCCACAGTACCACTATAGCACCTGAGCATAAAGGGGCTTCCAGAAAGAGCACCTAAGGAGGAAAATGCCCAAAGGCAAAAAAACCTCCACGATGTCAGTGAGGGGTCAAGAGAACATGGGCGTACAGACGTAGGGTCACTACAGACAGTTAAAAAGGCAGTAAGCTGGAGACCCAACAAACTGCAAATACAGAAATGAAGAACACAGGAACCCAGAAGCTGTCAGGAGTGAAGAAACACACCAATAGGAAAAAAGAAGTGTTACAAGGAAGGATAGGAAATCTACTCTTTTACATCTTAAAAAAAAAAAAAAAAAAAAAAAAAGGAAATTGCTTCACAGCACTACTGCCACCACAGAGGATTGGGAACCCTCCATAGGAGCGGCTAAATGATCGTCATCGGTTTGGACTACCTTTTAACTTGGAAACCCTAGTGGATCAGGGAACAAGAAGAACCAGCATGATGCAGGTGCCAAAAGTGGCCACTAGCCAGGATTCCCGAGGGAAAAGAACAGAAGATTGCCCTGGCAGACCTTCCTTTGTAAGGTCATTAAGGGGACATATTGGCCCGCTGGTGCTTCCAGGGTTCTGCGCATTGTTCTGCTGTGCATCCTGCCTGCCCAAGAGGAACTTGGGAGCTGACATCGGGTATCTCACTGACCAAAAACCCCACTACTGCCAAGAAGAATTTCCACAATTGATGGAAACCATCACTGCCTGGATGAAGGACAGCTGCCTCAAGCTCAACTCTGACACAAGACCGAGCTCCTCATCCTGGGACCATCCACATCAGCCTGGGATGACTCCTGGTGGCCATCAGCCCCCACCCAACAAAGCAAATCATGCATGCAACCTTGGCATCATAATGGACTCATCGTTCACCATGACTTGCCAAGTCAACTCAGTCGCATCCTCCTGCTTTCACACAGTCCGATTTCTCCAGAAGATCTACAAATGGATCCCAAAGGACTGGCGCAAAAACGTAACCAATGCCCTGGTTACCAGCAGACTCGACTATGGCAACACCCTCTACCCTGGTGCCACCCAGAAGAACCTCAAGAAATTACAGCACATCCAAAACACCTTTGCCAAACTCATCCTGGACATTCTCTGCCATAAACATATCTCCAATCACATAAGAGACCTCCACTGGCTCCCTATTGAGAAGAGAATTAACTTCAAGCTCTTTGTCCACGCTCATAAGGCCATCCATGACCTAAGAACCGCCTACCTCAACCACAGTGTAGGAAGTTGGCTCTGTATGTGCTATTTCAAAGTAAGGAATAGCATGCACAGAGTCCAAGGGTTCCCCTTAGAGGTAAAATAGTGGTAAAAATAGATAATACTAATGCTCTATTTTGTGGTAGTGTGGTCGAGCAGTAGGCTTATCCAAGGAGTAGTGTTAAGCATTTGTTGTACATACACATAGACAATAAATGAGGTACACACACTCAGAGACAAATCCAGCCAATAGGTTTTTATATAGAAAAATATCTTTTCTTAGTTTATTTTAAGAACCACAGGTTCAAATTCTACATGTAATATCTCATTCGAAAGGTATTGCAGGTAAGTACTTTAGGAACTTCAAATCATCAAAATTGCATGTATACTTTTCAAGTTATTCACAAATAGCTGTTTTAAAAGTGGACACAGTGCAATTTTCACAGTTCCTAGGGGAGGTAAGTATTTGTTAGGTTAACCAGGTAAGTAAGACACTTACAGGGCTTAGTTCTTGGTCCAAGGTAGCCCACCGTTGGGGGTTCAGAGCAACCCCAAAGTCACCACACCAGCAGCTCAGGGCCGGTCAGGTGCAGAGTTCAAAGTGGTGCCCAAAACACATAGGCTAGAATGGAGAGAAGGGGGTGCCCCGGTTCCGGTCTGCTTGCAGGTAAGTACCCGCGTCTTCGGAGGGCAGACCAGGGGGGTTTTGTAGGGCACCGGGGGGGACACAAGTCCACACAGAAATTTCACCCTCAGCAGCGCGGGGGCGGCCGGGTGCAGTGTAGAAACAAGCGTCGGGTTTGCAATGTTAGTCTATGAGAGATCTCGGGATCTCTTCAGCGCTGCAGGCAGGCAAGGGGGGGGTTCCTCGGGGAAACCTCCACTTGGGCAAGGGAGAGGGACTCCTGGGGGTCACTTCTCCAGTGAAAGTCCGGTCCTTCAGGTCCTGGGGGCTGCGGGTGCAGGGTCTCTCCCAGGCGTCGGGACTTTAGGTTCAAAGAGTCGCGGTCAGGGGAAGCCTCGGGATTCCCTCTGCAGGCGGCGCTGTGGGGGCTCAGGGGGGACAGGTTTTGGTACTCACAGTATCAGAGTAGTCCTGGGGTCCCTCCTGAGGTGTTGGATCGCCACCAGCCGAGTCGGGGTCGCCGGGTGCAGTGTTGCAAGTCTCACGCTTCTTGCGGGGAGCTTGCAGGGTTCTTTAAAGCTGCTGGAAACAAAGTTGCAGCTTTTCTTGGAGCAGGTCCGCTGTCCTCGGGAGTTTCTTGTCTTTTCGAAGCAGGGGCAGTCCTCAGAGGATGTCGAGGTCGCTGGTCCCTTTGGAAGGCGTCGCTGGAGCAGGATCTTTGGAAGGCAGGAGACAGGCCGGTGAGTTTCTGGAGCCAAGGCAGTTGTCGTCTTCTGGTCTTCCTCTGCAGGGGTTTCAGCTAGGCAGTCCTTCTTCTTGTAGTTGCAGGAATCTAATTTTCTAGGGTTCAGGGTAGCCCTTAAATACTAAATTTAAGGGCGTGTTTAGGTCTGGGGGGTTAGTAGCCAATGGCTACTAGCCCTGAGGGTGGGTACACCCTCTTTGTGCCTCCTCCCAAGGGGAGAGGGTCACAATCCTAACCCTATTGGGGGAATCCTCCATCTGCAAGATGGAGGATTTCTAAAAGTTAGAGTCACTTCAGCTCAGGACACCTTAGGGGCTGTCCTGACTGGCCAGTGACTCCTCCTTGTTTTTCTCATTATTTTCTCCGGCCTTGCCGCCAAAAGTGGGGCCTGGCCAGAGGGGGCGGGCAACTCCACTAGCTGGAGTGTCCTGCTGGGTTGGCACAAAGGAGGTGAGCCTTTGAGGCTCACCGCCAGGTGTGACAATTCCTGCCTGGGGGAGGTGTTAGCATCTCCACCCAGTGCAGGCTTTGTTACTGGCCTCAGAGTGACAAAGGCACTCTCCCCATGGGGCCAGCAACATGTCTCGGTTTGTGGCAGGCTGCTAAAACTAGTCAGCCTACACAGATAGTCGGTTAAGTTTCAGGGGGCACCTCTAAGGTGCCCTCTGGGGTGTATTTTACAATAAAATGTACACTGGCATCAGTGTGCATTTATTGTGCTGAGAAGTTTGATACCAAACTTCCCAGTTTTTAGTGTAGCCATTATGGGGCTGTGGAGTTCGTGTTTGACAAACTCCCAGACCATATACTCTTATGGCTACCCTGCACTTACAATGTCTAAGGTTTTGTTTAGACACTGTAGGGGTACCATGCTCATGCACTGGTACCCTCACCTATGGTATAGTGCACCCTGCCTTAGGGCTGTAAGGCCTGCTAGAGGGGTGTCTTACCTATACTGCATAGGCAGTGAGAGGCTGGCATGGCACCCTGAGGGGAGTGCCATGTCGACTTACTCGTTTTGTCCTCACTAGCACACACAAGCTGGCAAGCAGGGTGTCTGTGCTGAGTGAGAGGTCTCCAGGGTGGCATAAGACATGCTGCAGCCCTTAGAGACCTTCCTTGGCATCAGGGCCCTTGGTACTAGAAGTACCAGTTACAAGGGACTTATCTGGATGCCAGGGTCTGCCAATTGTGGATACAAAAGTACAGGTTAGGGAAAGAACACTGGTGCTGGGGCCTGGTTAGCAGGCCTCAGCACACTTTCAATTGTAAACATAGCATCAGCAAAGGCAAAAAGTCAGGGGGCAACCATGCCAAGGAGGCATTTCCTTACACAACCCCCCCCCAAACGAAAGAGGATGAGACTAACCTTTCCCAAGAGAGTCTTCATTTTCTAAGTGGAAGAACCTGGAAAGGCCATCTGCATTGGCATGGGCAGTCCCAGGTCTGTGTTCCACTATAAAGTCCATTCCCTGTAGGGAGATGGACCACCTCAACAGTTTAGGATTTTCACCTTTCATTTGCATCAGCCATTTGAGAGGTCTGTGGTCAGTTTGAACTAGGAAGTGAGTCCCAAAGAGGTATGGTCTCAGCTTCTTCAGGGACCAAACCACAGCAAAGGCCTCCCTCTCAATGGCACTCCAACGCTGCTCCCTGGGGAGTAACCTCCTGCTAATGAAAGCAACAGGCTGGTCAAGGCCATCATCATTTGTTTGGGACAAAACTGCCCCTATCCCATGTTCAGAGGCATCAGTCTGCACAATGAACTGCTTAGAATAATCTGGAGCTTTGAGAACTGGTGCTGAGCACATTGCCTGTTTCAGGGTGTCAAAGGCCTGTTGGCATTCCACAGTCCAGTTTACTTTCTTGGGCATTTTCTTGGAGGTGAGTTCAGTGAGGGCTGTCACAATGGATCCATATCCCTTCACAAACCTCCTGTAGTACCCAGTCAAGCCAAGGAATGCCCTGACTTGAGTCTGGGTTTTTGGAGCTACCCAGTCCAGAATAGTCTGGATCTTGGGTTGGAGTGGCTGAACTTGGCCTCCACCTACAAGGTGTCCCAAGTAAACCACAGTTCCCTGCCCTATCTGGCATTAGGATGCTTTGATAGAGAGGCCTGCAGATTGCAGAGCCTTCAAAACCTTCCTCAGGTGGACCAGGTGATCCTGCCAGGTGGAGCTAAAGACAGCAATATCATCAAGATAAGCTGTGCTAAAGGACTCCAAGCCAGCAAGGACTTGATTCACCAACCTTTGGAAGGTGGCAGGGGCATTCTTTAAACCAAAGGGCATAACAGTAAACTGATAATGCCCATCAGGTGTGGAGAACGCTGTCTTTTCTTTTGCTCCAGGTGCCATTTTTATTTGCCAGTACCCTGCTGTCAAGTCAAAGGTACTTAGAAATTTGGCAGCACCTAATTTATCAATGAGTTCATCAGCTCTTGGAATTGGATGGGCATCTGTCTTGGTGACAGAATTGAGCCCTCTGTAGTCCACACAAAACCTCATCTCTTTCTTTCCATCTTTGGTGTGAGGTTTGGGGACTAAGACCACTGGGCTAGCCCAGGGGCTGTCAGAGCGCTCAATTACTCCCAATTCCAGCATCTTGTGGACTTCCACCTTGATGCTTTCTTTGACATGGTCAGATTGTCTAAAGATTTTGTTCTTGACAGGCATGCTGTCTCCTGTGTCCACATCATGGGTACACAGGTGTGTCTGACCAGGGGTCAAGGAGAAGAGTTCAGGAAACTGTTGTAGGACTCTCCTACAATCAGCTTGCTGTTGGCCAGAGAGGGTGTCTGAGTAGATCACTCCATCTACTGTGCCATCTTTTGGGTCTGATGACAGAAGATCAGGGAGAGGTTCACTCTCTGCCTCCTGATCCTCATCTGTTACCATCAACAGATTCACATCAGCCCTGTCATGGAAGAGCTTAAGGCGGTTCACATGGATCACCCTCTTGGGGCTCCTGCTTGTGCCCAGGTCCACCAGGTAGGTGACCTGACTCTTCCTTTCTAGTACTGGGTAAGGGCCACTCCATTTGTCCTGGAGTGCCCTGGGAGCCACAGGCTCCAGAACCCAGACTTTCTGCCCTGGTTGGAACTCCACCAGTGCAGCCTTTTGGTCATACCAAAACTTCTGGAGCTGTTGGCTGGCCTCAAGGTTTTTGGTTGCCTTTTCCATGTACTCTGCCATTCTAGAGCGAAGGCCAAGTACATAGTCCACTATTTCCTGTTTAGGCTCATGGAGAGGTCTCTCCCAGCCTTCTTTAACAAGGGCAAGTGGTCCCCTTACAGGATGACCAAACAGAAGTTCAAAGGGTGAGAATCCTACTCCCTTCTGTGGCACCTCTCTGTAAGCGAAAAGCAGACATGGCAAGAGGACATCCCATCTCCTTTTGAGCTTTTCTGGGAGCCCCATGATCATGCCTTTTAATGTCTTGTTGAATCTCTCAACCAAGCCATTAGTTTGTGGATGGTATGGTGTAGTGAATTTATAAGTCACTCCACACTCATTCCACATGTGCTTTAGGTATGCTGACATGAAGTTGGTACCTCTGTCAGACACCACCTCCTTAGGGAAACCCACTCTGGTAAAGATACCAATGAGGGCCTTGGCTACTGCAGGGGCAGTAGTCGACCTAAGGGGAATAGCTTCAGGATACCTGGTAGCATGATCCACTACTACCAGGATATACATATTTCCTGAGGCTGTGGGAGGTTCTAGTGGACCAACTATGTCCACACCCACTCTTTCAAAGGGCACCCCCACCACTGGAAGTGGAATGAGGGGGGCCTTTGGATGCCCACCTGTCTTACCACTGGCTTGACAGGTGGGGCAGGAGAGGCAAAACTCCTTAACCATGTTGGACATATTGGGCCAGTAGAAGTGGTTGACTAACCTCTCCCACGTCTTGGTTTGTCCCAAATGTCCAGCAAGGGGAATGTCATGGGCCAATGTTAGGATGAACTTCCTGAACAGCTGAGGCACTACCACTCTCCTAGTGGCACCAGGTTTGGGGTCTCTGGCCTCAGTGTACAGGAGTCCATCTTCCCAATAGACCCTATGCGTTCCATTCTTCTTGCCTTTGGACTCTTCAGCAGCTTGCTGCCTAAGGCCTTCAAGAGAGGGACAGGTTTGTTGTCCCTTACACAGCTCCTCCCTTGAGGGTCCCCCTGGGCCTAAGAGCTCAACCTGATAAGGTTCAAGCTCCAAAGGCTCAGTTCCCTCAGAGGGCAGAACTTCTTCCTGAGAAGAGAGGTTCCCTTTCTTTTGCTGTGTTGCAGTTGGTTTCCCAACTGACTTTCCTTTCCTCTTGGTAGGCTGGGCCATTCTTCCAGACTCCAGCTCTACTTGTTCACCCTGTGCCTTGCACTGTGCTCTTGTTTTCACACACACCAGTTCAGGGATACCCAGCATTGCTGCATGGGTTTTTAGTTCTACCTCAGCCCATGCTGAGGACTCCAGGTCATTTCCAAGCAGACAGTCCACTGGGATATTTGAGGAGACCACCACCTGTTTCAGGCCATTGACCCCTCCCCATTCTAAAGTAACCATTGCCATGGGATGTACTTTTCTCTGATTGTCAGCGTTGGTGACTGTGTAAGTTTTTCCAGTCAGGTATTGGCCAGGGGAAACCAGTTTCTCTGTCACCATGGTGACACTGGCACCTGTATCCCTCAGGCCCTCTATTCTAGTCCCATTAATTAAGAGTTGCTGTCTGTATTTTTGCATGTTAGGCGGCCAGACAGCTAGTGTGGCTAAATCCACCCCACCCTCAGAAACTAGAGTAGCTTCAGTGTGGACCCTGATTTGCTCTGGGCACACTGTTGATCCCACTTGGAGACTAGCCATACCAGTGTTACCTGGATGGGAGTTTGGAGTGGAACCTTTCTTGGGACAGGCCTTGTCTCCAGTTTGGTGTCCATGCTGTTTACAGCTATGACACCAGGCCTTTTTGGGATCAAAGTTTTTACCCTTGTACCCATTGTTTTGTGAAGAGGCTCTGGGCCCACCCTCCTGTGCAGGTTTTTGGGGGCCTGTAGAAGACTCTTTACTATTTTTAGTTTTGGTTGTCTCATCACCCTTCCCCTGGGGAGTCTTTGTGACCCCTTTCTTTTGGTCACCCCCTGTTGAAGTCTTGGACACCCTTGTCTTGACCCAATGGTCCGCCTTCTTTCCCAATTCTTGGGGAGAAATTGGTCCTAGGTCTACCAGATGCTGATGCAGTTTATCATTGAAACAATTACTTAACAGGTGTTCTTTCACAAATAAATTGTACAGCCCATCATAATTACTTACACCACTGCCTTGAATCCAACCATCTAGTGTTTTCACTGAGTAGTCTACAAAGTCAACCCAGGTCTGGCTCGAGGATTTTTGAGCCCCCCTGAATCTAATCCTATACTCCTCAGTGGAGAATCCAAAGCCCTCAATCAGGGTACCCTTCATGAGGTCATAAGATTCTGCATCTTGTCCAGAGAGTGTGAGGAGTCTATCCCTACACTTTCCTGTGAACATTTCCCAAAGGAGAGCACCCCAGTGAGATCTGTTCACTTTTCTGGTTACACAAGCCCTCTCAAAAGCTGTGAACCATTTGGTGATGTCATCACCATCTTCATATTTAGTTACAATCCCTTTAGGGATTTTCAACATGTCAGGAGAATCTCTGACCCTATTTATGTTGCTGCCACCATTGATGGGTCCTAGGCCCATCTCTTGTCTTTCCCTCTCTATGGCTAGGATCTGTCTTTCCAAAGCCAATCTTTTGGCCATCCTGGCTAACTGGATGTCCTCTTCACTGGGGCTATCCTCAGTGATTTCAGAGGTGTTGGTCTCTCCTGTGAGGGAACCAGCATCTCTGACTATTATTTTAGGAGTCAGGGTTTGAGGGACCCTGTTCTCCCTAGATAGGACTGGTAGGGGGGAATTTTCCTCCAAGTCACTATCCTCTTCCTCTGAGTTGCCACCCTCAGAGGGGTTGGCCTTTTCAAACTCTGCCAAAAGCTCCTGGAGCTGTATTTTGGTAGGTTTGGGGCCCATTGTTATTTTCTTTATTTTACAGAGTGACCTTAGCTCCCTCATCTTAAGATGGAGGTAAGGTGTGGTGTCGAGTTCCACCACAGTCACATCTGTGCTAGACATTTTGCTTCTAAAAGTTGGAATACTTTTTAAGAATCTACAACTGGTTCTAGAATCTAATTCAAACTTTTACAAACTTTTAAACTCTAAAAGAAATGCTAAACAGGATCTAACACAAGGCCCTAGCAGGTCTTTTAAGAATTTAGAAAACTTTTCAAATTGCAAAAATCAATTTCTAATGACAATTTTGGAATTTGTCGTGTGATCAGGTATTGGCTGAGTAGTCCAGCAAATGCAAAGTCTTGTACCCCACCGCTGATCCACCAATGTAGGAAGTTGGCTCTGTATGTGCTATTTCAAAGTAAGGAATAGCATGCACAGAGTCCAAGGGTTCCCCTTAGAGGTAAAATAGTGGTAAAAATAGATAATACTAATGCTCTATTTTGTGGTAGTGTGGTCGAGCAGTAGGCTTATCCAAGGAGTAGTGTTAAGCATTTGTTGTACATACACATAGACAATAAATGAGGTACACACACTCAGAGACAAATCCAGCCAATAGGTTTTTATATAGAAAAATATCTTTTCTTAGTTTATTTTAAGAACCACAGGTTCAAATTCTACATGTAATATCTCATTCGAAAGGTATTGCAGGTAAGTACTTTAGGAACTTCAAATCATCAAAATTGCATGTATACTTTTCAAGTTATTCACAAATAGCTGTTTTAAAAGTGGACACAGTGCAATTTTCACAGTTCCTAGGGGAGGTAAGTATTTGTTAGGTTAACCAGGTAAGTAAGACACTTACAGGGCTTAGTTCTTGGTCCAAGGTAGCCCACCGTTGGGGGTTCAGAGCAACCCCAAAGTCACCACACCAGCAGCTCAGGGCCGGTCAGGTGCAGAGTTCAAAGTGGTGCCCAAAACACATAGGCTAGAATGGAGAGAAGGGGGTGCCCCGGTTCCGGTCTGCTTGCAGGTAAGTACCCGCGTCTTCGGAGGGCAGACCAGGGGGGTTTTGTAGGGCACCGGGGGGGACACAAGTCCACACAGAAATTTCACCCTCAGCAGCGCGGGGGCGGCCGGGTGCAGTGTAGAAACAAGCGTCGGGTTTGCAATGTTAGTCTATGAGAGATCTCGGGATCTCTTCAGCGCTGCAGGCAGGCAAGGGGGGGGTTCCTCGGGGAAACCTCCACTTGGGCAAGGGAGAGGGACTCCTGGGGGTCACTTCTCCAGTGAAAGTCCGGTCCTTCAGGTCCTGGGGGCTGCGGGTGCAGGGTCTCTCCCAGGCGTCGGGACTTTAGGTTCAAAGAGTCGCGGTCAGGGGAAGCCTCGGGATTCCCTCTGCAGGCGGCGCTGTGGGGGCTCAGGGGGGACAGGTTTTGGTACTCACAGTATCAGAGTAGTCCTGGGGTCCCTCCTGAGGTGTTGGATCGCCACCAGCCGAGTCGGGGTCGCCGGGTGCAGTGTTGCAAGTCTCACGCTTCTTGCGGGGAGCTTGCAGGGTTCTTTAAAGCTGCTGGAAACAAAGTTGCAGCTTTTCTTGGAGCAGGTCCGCTGTCCTCGGGAGTTTCTTGTCTTTTCGAAGCAGGGGCAGTCCTCAGAGGATGTCGAGGTCGCTGGTCCCTTTGGAAGGCGTCGCTGGAGCAGGATCTTTGGAAGGCAGGAGACAGGCCGGTGAGTTTCTGGAGCCAAGGCAGTTGTCGTCTTCTGGTCTTCCTCTGCAGGGGTTTCAGCTAGGCAGTCCTTCTTCTTGTAGTTGCAGGAATCTAATTTTCTAGGGTTCAGGGTAGCCCTTAAATACTAAATTTAAGGGCGTGTTTAGGTCTGGGGGGTTAGTAGCCAATGGCTACTAGCCCTGAGGGTGGGTACACCCTCTTTGTGCCTCCTCCCAAGGGGAGGGGGTCACAATCCTAACCCTATTGGGGGAATCCTCCATCTGCAAGATGGAGGATTTCTAAAAGTTAGAGTCACTTCAGCTCAGGACACCTTAGGGGCTGTCCTGACTGGCCAGTGACTCCTCCTTGTTTTTCTCATTATTTTCTCCGGCCTTGCCGCCAAAAGTGGGGCCTGGCCGGAGGGGGCGGGCAACTCCACTAGCTGGAGTGTCCTGCTGGGTTGGCACAAAGGAGGTGAGCCTTTGAGGCTCACCGCCAGGTGTGACAATTCCTGCCTGGGGGAGGTGTTAGCATCTCCACCCAGTGCAGGCTTTGTTACTGGCCTCAGAGTGACAAAGGCACTCTCCCCATGGGGCCAGCAACATGTCTCGGTTTGTGGCAGGCTGCTAAAACTAGTCAGCCTACACAGATAGTCGGTTAAGTTTCAGGGGGCACCTCTAAGGTGCCCTCTGGGGTGTATTTTACAATAAAATGTACACTGGCATCAGTGTGCATTTATTGTGCTGAGAAGTTTGATACCAAACTTCCCAGTTTTTAGTGTAGCCATTATGGGGCTGTGGAGTTCGTGTTTGACAAACTCCCAGACCATATACTCTTATGGCTACCCTGCACTTACAATGTCTAAGGTTTTGTTTAGACACTGTAGGGGTACCATGCTCATGCACTGGTACCCTCACCTATGGTATAGTGCACCCTGCCTTAGGGCTGTAAGGCCTGCTAGAGGGGTGTCTTACCTATACTGCATAGGCAGTGAGAGGCTGGCATGGCACCCTGAGGGGAGTGCCATGTCGACTTACTCGTTTTGTCCTCACTAGCACACACAAGCTGGCAAGCAGGGTGTCTGTGCTGAGTGAGAGGTCTCCAGGGTGGCATAAGACATGCTGCAGCCCTTAGAGACCTTCCTTGGCATCAGGGCCCTTGGTACTAGAAGTACCAGTTACAAGGGACTTATCTGGATGCCAGGGTCTGCCAATTGTGGATACAAAAGTACAGGTTAGGGAAAGAACACTGGTGCTGGGGCCTGGTTAGCAGGCCTCAGCACACTTTCAATTGTAAACATAGCATCAGCAAAGGCAAAAAGTCAGGGGGCAACCATGCCAAGGAGGCATTTCCTTACACACAGCATCACCTTCTACTCCCTCATCAGATGACTTCGCTCAACAAGCACTAGCCACCGTACCCCACATATGGAAGGCATTGGCTGGTGGGAGATCCTTCGCCTACCTCGTGGCAAAGAGCTGGAACACCTTGCCCCTGCACCTCAGGCAGTCACCATCACTACACCAATTCAGGAAGGACCTTAAAACCTGACTCTTTGACTGCAGCTCATAGGACAGACCCCCTTAGCGCCTTGGGACCCTTACAGGTGAGTAGTTGCACTTTATAAACCCGGATTTGATTTGTAGACACATTATGGCCTGCAGCGCAACAGTATAACCCTCTCTTTCCCCATTTTTTAAGCTCAGGGTTTGTCAGGAAATTGCCTAAAAAGCACTGACCTAGGGCTGGGACATGAACCATGGAAGCATCCTCCCAAGACTTCTCACTGGGTGGATAATCCTTCCAATGGATTACGAACTGTAATGTCTTCCTAAAGAAGTGGGAATTGCAGATATCCTGGTCCTTAAATTAGGGCTTACTGGAGAAAAAAAAATAGGTTTAAAATGATCCCTTTGATAATTGTTCAATTGAGAAATATGAAACACAGGCCGAACTTCTCAGCAAGAGGCAACATAACCTTGACATCCATAGGATTAATGATTTGAACACTCTTGAAAGGCCCATAAAAACCAAGGGTTGAATTAATTTGGAAAAAGGTGAGCAGGTAGAAACTTAGAAGAAATTCAAACCCTGTCCACAATCTGATATGCAGGAGACTGAAGCAGATGGGTATCAGTAGAGGATTTCATCCTCCTCTTAGAGTCCTGTAGATTAAGAAAAATCTTTCATCTAACAGTTTGTAGGTGACTAAAGCAACAGAGCCTTGCGAGCCCCAGGGAAAAATTTGAGGATGAAGACCATACAGTCAAATGGATGGTGAGGTCTTAATGGCACTGTAACCAAAATTGTTTGTAGGAGAACTGAGATAGAGATTAAAAATGTATATTAGTCACTCTGACTGGAATTACAACAACATCAACGGCTCAAGGCCCTGGTTAAGTCGTCAAGTCTGGATGCTAAGTTGGTGAGGAAACCAGAGGACAAGGCAACCTTGAATCGAGGAGATTTGCAAACATATTTCCTAAAATCAGAAATATATTGTGGACCTCTATCAGAGGCAATAACGTGAGGTAGGACATGAAGATAGGAAATATTTTCCAAAATCTGTGTTCCCTAATGGTTTGGCAGAGGGTAGTTGCTTCAGGGCAGTGAAGTGGGCCATCTTGGAAAAGGAATCCACCATTGCCATAATACCTTGTTTTCCTGCGGAAGGATGTAGTGCAGTAATAAAGTCAGCAGAAACAGTGTGCCTGGGTTCAGGTGGAACAGGAAAGGGATGAAATAATCCAGAAGGACAGAGATGCGGGAAGTCTTACTTTGAGCACAAGAGAAACAAGAAGTGACAAAGTTCAGCATCTTTTTGTACAAAAGGTCACGAAAAGGAATTAAGAAAGAGTTCTAGGGTTGATCTGGTGCCTTTGTGACTAGCAATAGAGGAGTCATGGCATTGTGAAAAATTCTAGTCTTAGAACCTTTGAGGGAATAAATAGGGCCTTGCCTTTATAAGGATGTCCAATTGACTTTACAGACTGTAGCATAGCTTGACAACTCTGTTAAGCAAAGGTTTGGTCACTCAAATAATTTGCTATTGAGCAAGAACATTCTGACCAAAGGTTGCTGGAGAGTCAATATATCTAGCAAAAGGAGTATCTGCCAAAACATTCCTAGTTCCAAGAGTGGTGAGAAAGTTCTATTGATAAACAAAATAGGCCCAATGTGCTTGGCAACTATACCTGCACTGCATGTTTCGAAGACATTGGAGATTTTGGTGGTCAGTTCTGATTTCAAAAGGGTTCTCTAACTCCAATCAGAAAATATCTTAATTTAGAGCAATCCATCTTCATGGATAAGAATTTGCATTCTAAAACAGAACAATTCCTTTCAGTGTCAGACAGGATGCGAGAGGTAGGAAATGGGGTTCTCAAGGCCATCATATTTTTGCCGCTGTAAGAGGACTACTCCAACCACTCAATCTGAGTGACCAGCTTAAAAAAAATTACTTGTTAGTAGGATCCGAATGACAACATTGGGGCATGAGTGAATGCTTGTTTTCATTTATTAAACGCCTCCTCAACATGAGTGTCCCACTTGAACCTACGTCGAAGTATTTTCTTCTTAAGAATTTGGGTTGTATTGCTGTTCACCAAGGCAAAATTCCATATATATTACCAATAAAAATTGACAAAGTCAAGAAAAAACAGTTTTCTTAATTTTGAAAGGACTTGGATAATCTAAAACGAAAGAACCCTTCTGGTGAGCCATAGTGATTCCAATATTGTTTAGGCAGAAGCCTAAATATTCCTCTTCGTACTGATCAGACTCACTTTTCTGGCTTACAAAATAACTGATTTTAACGTAGCCTGTTAAGTACTTGACTGACAATGAAGAGATGAGTCTTTAGAAAAAACCAAAATGTCATCCAAATAGACAACAAGACCCAGAATAAGTATGCCAGCAAAAATCTGATCCATAAAGAGCTGAAAGATTGCTGGGGCATTACTTTATATTGAAGGGCATTACACAGTATTCATAGCTCCAGATTCAATGGGAATTCTTGAGGAAGAGGTAAAGACACTTATTTGAGTTTTTGAGTAGATCTGCAAATTATTTATATTACACAAGGTTTTCTTGAAGAAGATTGATGGTATTGCAATTTGCCACAAGGTTGGGGTCCAAAAATCTTCTGTTGCATAGCAAAATTAATGAAAGAACTAGAAAGCTGAAGAATTTATCCTTGTTTTCGAGTTGATATAAGGTTTGTGTTGAACAAGTCATGGAATTCCTAAAATCATTACATGGCTTTGAGAAGCAATAAGATTGAAAGAAACAACCTCACAATGTTTTCTGGTGGTTAATTTCTAAGAAATGGTCATCTCCTTATCCAGTTTGGAGACCACAAATGTTCCATCAACTGCATAAACCTGTTCTGGAGACTCTTTAGGAAGAGTGAGAATCCATTTCTCTTGAGCCCAACCGGTGTCTAGCTATAACCCACTAGCTTTGCAATCAAGAAGTGCTAGGACCACTTCTGTCTTTCCATTAGGAATTCCCAGTTGCATAGGTCAAAGAAAAAAGTGGTGCTTGTATCTCTCTTGACATGCAGATCAAAGGGCTGAAAGATATTCCCATCCTTTCGCCTTTTAAAAAGAATGGAATAAGAGCCTTTGGAGGGCAAATTGGGCAAGCGTGAATTAAATGTTGGGGTGATCTACAATATCTGGACAGCCCACGTTACTGTCAAAGGTCTCTCTCGGTTTCTGAAAGTGTTCCACAAGCTAGACCAATTTGCATACATTCTGCACTAGGAGGACGGGAAGATTCTTCAGGTGCTGCTTCAGCCCGTCAGACAAGCAATCAGGGGCTTCCCAGGGTTGAAGAGGTTCAAGCTCTACGTTTCTCAGATTGACATTTGTTAGAAATTGGGGTCTCTAGTTAGCAGAGTTATGCACCTTGTCCATGTAGGAACCACAATCCCAGTTAGAATAAGTCAGATACACACCCTAAATTAACCTGTGTTCACCCTTTGATAGCTTGGCACCACGCAGTCAGGCTTAACTTAAGAGGCAATGTGTACAGTATTTGTGCAACACTTAAATTATAGTAAGTTCAAAGTTTATATATGGATGAGAACGCACATTTCATGTTCATTTTTCATTTGTGATTTACAAAACTTTATTTAGAAATGTATGAATCCATATCATAGTACGGTAAGTGAAAGTTGAATGATCATGAATACATGGGTAAATCCAGGCTTGAATTATGAGTACATCAGTTGTCCAATCAAATGATTTGGATGAAGTTCGGATAGCCAATACGTGTTTTGCCCCCTATGGCAAAATTCACCTGGGGCTTTCTCAAGGCGGTATTATGTTGAGTATTTTGACATAATTTCTAATACTGTTCCGTTTGTCCAAACCATGCCTCTTCCGAGTGCAAGGGCAGCGAGTTGACGAGAGCACGTCTTACTCAGACGCCATTTTGCAAACTTAAGTTATAGTAACAGTGAAAACACCATGAAAAGACTCCACACCAGTTTAGAAAAATAAAGAATATTTTTGTGAGTAAAACGGCACCAAAACAACCAAAATCCAAGAAGTAGAACTGAAGGTATTAATTTTTAAAGAATCAACAGCAATAGAGTGCTTAGAAATCAACAGGGCTGGAAGGTTACTTGAGGTTGTACTAGATTGGGGTAAATCCAAAGTTCAGCCAACCATGATGGAGGGCATGCCAGCTGGGTACAGGACCCATGCAGGGCTAGCTGCAAAGTACCTTGGTTGGAGGGTTGAGTTGGCATCAAGGAGGTGATGCAAAGGCGATACATTGGTTCCGATCCGTGCCGTTCTGGCGATTGCGTGGTCATCAAACCGTACAGTCGCCTAAGCAATGTCCCCAAGGTGGTGCATCAAACCTCTTGCGGTGAAGGCTATGCTTCATCGCCAAGCCGCTCAGCCGGCGATTTAAAGGCGATGCACCAGGGCTGGTGGTGATGCGGCGATCCTGACCTGTGCAGTCAGTGATGGAAGTCCTCGACCTCAGCAGCAGCAGCAATGTGTCTGCGTCGATGGAGGATGCAGCGGTTCCGATTAGTGCACTGGCATTGATGCATCAGTTTTTGCAGGAAACCAGCTGCAGAGTCCCATTGCAACGTCCAGGACTGGACTGGCACCTCTTGGCAGGACAGAACTCACATTCTGCAGAGTACAGCAGCTGAGCAGGGTTGTAGGAATTCTTTGATACCCCTGAGACTTCAGAACAGGAGGCAACTCAACAAGTTCTTGGAATCACTTAAGTTCTTTAGAGGATGTAGAGAGGTAAGTCGAGTCCTGCTCCGTCATAGGCAGGAAGCAGGCCAACACAGCAAAGCAGTTCGGCAGAGAGCAGTCCCACCTGTCTCTGTACTGGGGGTGAATGTTTGACATTGTTCAGCATTCCGTCCATCACTTGTTCTTTTTGCGTTTGTCACCCTAAGTGGGAAGGGTATGCCCAGACATGGGTCCCGTGCTTCCCATGCCACTGGATTCAAGCTAGCCTGGCTGATGAGCGGTGAAACCCCGGAACCGGTCCTAGGATGCTTGTTTCCAGTCCAGGGAAGACCTGGCCTGGCAGTTCGGGCTGGACTGTTCCCATGGGGAACAGGGTCAAGACTGATTTGCATATGGCTGGGTCCAAACTGGAATGGCACGGGCAGCAAAAATAACAATGGATTTAGGACCAGATCTCTGTACTAGGGGTGAATGTTTGACATTGTTCAGCATTCCATCCATCACTTGTTCTTTTTGCATCCGTCGTAGGCAAGAAGAAGGCCAACACAGCAAAGCAGTTCAGCAGAGTGGCAGTCCCACCTGGCAGCACAGCAGTCCTTTTTCCTGGCAAAATGTCCTCTGATCCATGAGTGTACTGATTGTTTATGGTCCAGTACTTATACCCAGTTGTGGTTTTGAAGTGGGGGCGACTTCAGACAGAGGCCTCTGAAGTGCACAAGTTTCCTGCTGTTCTGTCCCAGGCTCTAAACACTTTCCAGGGGGATATTAAGCTATTTAGGTGGGGACACGCATAGCCTCATTTTTAGGTGCAAGTGTCAGCTCCCCCCTCCCATCCAGCCCAGTAAGGCCCATCAATCTAGTGGAGGGCCAACAGGAAGTAAATATCTCACCCGAGCTCCCTTTATGTGTGACCCCCAAACTCCAAATTTCTACCTTTTCTCAATTGGAAATTACACTTAAAGACTGTTTCAAGGTACTTTCAGTGTTTACCTGTGGGCGAGATAGGCCTTGCAGTAGTGAAACACAAATGTAATTGTTTTTCACTACCAGGATACATTAGGTTTAAAAGTACATGTCCAACTTTTTTTTTTTTTGTAATCACTACACCCTACCTTTGGGGCCAGCTGGGTCCTACTTTAGGAGCGACTTGCATGTAATTAAAAGGAAGGTCTGGCCCAAGCATGTTGGTGCACTTGCCAGGACGAAATGGCAGTTAAAAACTGCACCCACAGGCTCGGCAATGACAGACCTAAGATATGTTTAAAGGGCTACTGTAGTGGGTGGCACAATCAGTGCTGCAGGCCCATTAGTAGCATTTAATTTACAGGCCCTGGGCACATATAGTGCACTTTACTACGGAGATAAGAGCAAATTAAATATGCTAATTGTGGATAAGCCAATATCACCATGTTTAGAGCAGAGGGCACTTGCACTTTAGCATTGGTTAGCAGTGGTTAAGTGAACAGAATCCTAAAGCCAGAAAAAGAAAATAAGTTACCTACCTGTTACTGTAGTTCTCCAGTAGTGCACTCTTTCATAGATTCACATGCTTGAATCATTCCCCGTGGTCGAGATGGGATATCCCGGTACCTTAAACAAAGTAGTGTCAACAGAGACATAAACCTAGAGGCATTTGGCCTTTCAGTTTAGTAACATATTGACTAATTTTTTTAAAAAGGACTAAACTTAAGGGTCCACCAATCAGAAAACACCACCATGTAGAGAGAAGCTCCAGTACCTCAGATTTTAAAAGCATTAGTGCTTATAAGTAGTACGGTACTGAGAAAGGTAAAGTTGAGCGTCCCAGGGGAGGTGGGTGGGTTGTATGTGAATCTATGAAAGATTCCAATACCGGAGAACTACAGTTACAGGTAAGTAACATATTTTCTTACTCAAGTATTGGAACTTTTATAGATTCACATGCTTGAATCAGAGTAGAAAGCACATTGTCATATAGGCTTTATGCATACTAATCATGTCAATTATTTGAAAATAAATGTTCTAGTACAAAATACATACATTTCACTACCGAAGACACTACCTGAGTCACAAAATGTGGTTATAGACACAGAATGCAATACAGAAGAAAACATATTATAACTCTAAACAATGAACTAAACTAGCAAGAAGAATGGTGGGAAGAAGAAAGGGTGGCTCACCTTTAATTAAAAAGATGTCTGAGCACTGCTTGGCCCACTGCAATGTTACCCTTCTGGGTAGAGTCCAGACAGTAGCGCTGTACAAATGAGTGGGTAATCTTCCAGGTAGATTCTCTGCAAATGTCCTGAAGTGGTACACCGCCAATCAAAGCTGTGGATTTTGATATCAATCTTGTGAAGAGCATGCATGCAAAGTTTGTGGTGGCTTTTCTGCTGTTTGGTGACAATAGTTCATTGCAGCAGCTATCCACCTGGCTATGCTTTGTTTGGCATGGGGTTGACCTCCACATGGTGTGATATATACCAAGAATAGTTAGTTAGACTTGCAGAAAGACTTTGTTCGGTCCATGTAGAATCTGATGCATTGTTTGATTTCCAAAGAGTGAAGAGCCTTTTTGCCTGGTGTTTGCCTGGTGTTGAAGGGTTTAAAAAAAAAAGTCTTTAAGATAATAGGATCATGAAGGGGGAAGCCTGAAGGGTCCTAAAGAACAAACTTTGAATTTGTGTGAAGAATTACTCTGTCTTTTCTAAATTGTAGAAAGGGTTCCTGGATAGTTAGAGCTTGGATTTTGCCGATACGTCAGGCTGATGTCAGAGCCAACAAAAAAGCAACCTTCCAAGACAGATACTTAAATTCTGCCTTGTGGATAGGCTCAAAAGGATGTTTCATGAGCTGTGACAGTACCGTGTTTAGATGCCAATCTGGAGGTGGGATCTGAATGGAGGGACAATCCTAAACAGCCCTTTGAGAAACTGCTTAATTATTCTGGAAGACCCTAAAAAAGGGGACCTGGATGATCGTCTGAACTGGAATATAGCAGCCAGATCTCCTACGGATGCGTGAGCCAACCCAGATTGTGCCAGATGTAAAAGATATGGCAAAATCTGTTCCGGTGACAAAGATAAGGGTTGTATGCATTCCTTTTGGCACCATAAGCAAAATCTTTTCCATTTCTATGAATATGTTTTGTTATTACTGCCTGCTCTAGCCTTGGAAAGTATTTCTCCACATTCAGGAGTGATGTTTCAATTGGCGAATTCATTGTGTTCAGGAGCCAAGCCGATAAGTGGCTCCAGTGGAGGGAGTGGGGATCTGGGTGCAGGATCTGGCTGTTGCTCATTGTCGGTAGATGAGAAGACATTGTAGGAGGGATGTGAGGTTTCCCTGAGAGTTGGAGAGGCTCTCTAAACCCAAGGCCACCTTGGGGCTATCAAAATTATTCTGCAAGGCTCCCTCTTCATCTTCGTCAGTAACCTCGGAATCAGGGATTAAGGGATTAAGTGGAAAAACGCTTTCCCCCAAGATCCCAGATGGGGATGCCAGCCTGCAAAGAACTGGTGTAGGAATCTGGCTCTCTATATTCTATATCAAAATGAGATATAGTGTGCACAGAATTCAGGGGTTCCCCAAGAGGCTTGACAGAGGCAGTAATAGATAATACTAATGCTCTATTTGTGGTAGTGTGGTTGAGCAGTTAGGCTTATCAGAGGGTAGTGTTAAGCATTTGTTGTACACACACATGCAACAGAAGAAACACACTCAATGACAACTCCAGACCAATAGGATTTTAAACACAGAAATATATATTTTTGTTACTTTATTACTAAAGCCACAAGACTCATTTCAGTAGTTGCAGAATACTGTTGTAGGTAAGTACTTAGCATAGACATCAATGTAACTTTGTTTCACTTTAGTCAAGTAAACAGTTTTTAAGAAAACAGAGAATATCTATTTTAAAAGTGGACACAGTGCATTTTCAGAACAGTTTCTGGGGGGGGAGAAAATAAAGTACAGTTTTAGAGGTAAGTACATGACTTACAATTCCAGTCTCCAGGTTTTAGGTAGTCTGTCGTTGGTTCAAGTTAACCCCAAACACCCACCACCAGCAACACAGAGCCGATCGGGTGCAGAGGTCAAAGATGAGCAATTTTAACTTGGGCCCCTATGGAGATTGGGGGTACTCAGAATTCAGTCTGCCAGCAGGTAAGTACCTGCAGCTGCGATGGCAGACCAAAGGGGATTTGAGGAGCACTGGAAGGGCCAAAAGAAGGCACCAATCCCACACCCTAAGCAGCACTGGTGCAGCCGGGAGCAGGGTGCAAACCGGGCGTCAGGTTTCCAACGAAACTCTAAGAGGGGACTCCGGTGCTGCAGGTGAGGTCTTGGGTGGGGGGGGAGGGTCTCAGGCACACCACCGGTCGGACAGGGAAGAGGGCTGCCTGTTGATCATCACTGCACTGGGTGTCGATTTCTCAAAGGCCTGGGGGCTGCCGGTGCAGTGGGTCCTTTGGTGTCGGTTATCTAAGTCCAGGGCAGTCGTGGTCGGGGGGGGGGGGGGTCCTCGGGATTCCCTCTGCAGGCGTCATCGTGGAGGGGTGGAGAGGTCATCCCAGGGTGGGCACTTGGTCTTCATTGCCTGGAGTTCTCTCCGGTCGGTTGGGTCACCTGAACTCGGGCCGTGGGCGTCGGGTGCAGAGTGGTTAGGACTCACGCTTCTGGAGTGAGGTGGGAGTCCTTCAGAAGAGGTTTCTTCTTCTGTTCTTCTTTTTGACAGGGCCGGTGTCCACGGGAGGTCTTGATCCTCTGTGATGCAGGCAACCCTCTGGAGGTGTTTTAAAGGTCACTGTACCTGCAGGATGCGTCGCTTTTCTTCTGCAGGTTCTTTGAAGCAGAAGACATGTGGGTAGGGCTGGGGACAAGTCAGTTGCTGTCTCCTTTCCTTCTCTGCTGGGGTTTCTGCTAAGCAGTCCTTCCTCTTATTGTGAGGTTGTCAAGAATCTGACTAGCTTGGTTCAGGGAGCCCTTAAATACAAGATTTAGGGGCGTTTTTAGGGGTTAGAGTGTAGTAGCCAAAGGCTACTGTCCCTGAGGCTTGCTGTCCCTATTGGTCCCTGTCCTCCAAACCAAGATAGAGGATTTTGCACGGAAGGGGTCACTTCAGCTCTGGACACCTTAGGGGTGGTCCTGGCTGAGGTGGTGACTCCTCCTTGTTTTTCCTAATTATCCCTCTGGACTTGCAGCCAAAAGTGGGGCTTTGTCCGGGGCTCGACATCCCCACTAGCTGGAGTTCCCTGGTGCATTGTAACACGAAGCTTGAGCCTTTGAGGCTCACTGCTTGGTGTTACAGTTCAGGGGGAGGTGTGAAGCACTTCCACCCAGTGCAGGCTTTGTTTCTGGCTCCGGAGAGCACAAAGGCTCTCACCCCAAGTGGTCAGAAACTAGTCTCTCAGCGGCAGGCTGGCACAGACTAGACAGTCCTGCACTGAAGGATTGGGTAAAATACATGGGGCATCTCTAAGATGCCCTCTGTGTGCATTTTTTTATAAATCCAACACTGGTGTCAGTGTGGGTTTATTATTCTGAGAAGTTTGATACCAAACTTCCCAGTATTCATTGTAGCCATTATGGAACTGTGGAGTTCGTTTTGACAAACTCCCAGACCATATACTTAATATGGCCACACTGTACTTGCAACATCTAAGAATGGACTTAGAACCTGTAGGGGCATAGTGCTCATGCAGATATGCCCTCACCTGTTGTACAGTGCACCCTGCCTTAGGGCTTTAAGTCATGCTAGAGGGGTAAATTACCTATGCCACAGGCATAATTTTGTGGACCTGGCACCCTGAGGGGGATGCCATGTCGACTTTGCCTTTTTCTCCAAACCACCACACAGAATGTGCATGTGTTAGGTGAGGGGTACCCCTTAGGGTGGCACAACACATGCTGCAGCCCTTAGGGACCTTCCCTGGTCACAGGGCCCTTGGTACCACTGGTACCTTTTACAAGGGGCTTATCTGTGTGCCAGAGGTGTGCCAATTGTGGAAACAATGGTACATTTTTAGGGAAAGAACACTGATGCTGGGGCCTAGTTAGCAGGATCCCAGTACACACTCAGTCAAATCTGCATCAATATCAGGCAAAACGTGTGTGGGGGTGGGGTAACTGCAACAAGGGCCATTTTACTACAACCAGCATTTGGATTTCTGAGGATTTGCAAAGAGGTCTAGGTTGGGTTTCCCAACAGAGAATATCCAATTGGTTGTGTCCAATTCAATTCACATTTGTGGTAGAAAGATCTTAGTCTGCTTAGGGTGTCCGCTATTCCATTTTGGTTCCCTTGGACATATTCTTCTCTTTGCTGCACTCCATTTGAGATGGACCATTTCCAGATGTGTTGCAAGTCTCAAAAGAGAGAAAGTGACCTTGTACCTCCCCCTTTGTTTATGTAGTGCATCATTTTTGTGTTTTGATCCTGGGTAGAAAAGCTTGCAGGGCTAGATGTACTGCTTTGAGCTCTAACAAGTTGATGTGACAACTCTTGTGTGGTTTGTGCCATTTGCCACAGACTTGTAAATCTTGAAAGTTTGCGCCCCATCCCTCCAGGGAAGTGTCCATGATGATGATGATGAATGGAGATGGTTGGGTGAGTAATGAAAGGCTGACTGAAAGGTGCATTTGTAGTGTCCACCAAGATGGAGCTTGTATCATAGTTAGAGTTACTTTGATAACGTCACCGAAGGAGCCTGTTACTTGTTCGAGATCTAACTGTTCTTGAAGGGGTCACATTCGGAGTCAACAGTACGGAACTAGGTGGGTGCCAGATTACATCATTCCCAAGAGGAATTTGTATAGGCCTATTGAAAGTAACTCTTTCTGTTGAACCACCTTTGCCACCGACATCAGTTTGACTTGCCTTTCTAGCATTGGGCAAGCCTTGTTGTTTATATTGTCAGGGTTGCTCCCAGAAAGGTTGCAGTTATTGAAGGCTTTGGGTTTGATTTGTTCCAATTCAGAATGAGGCCTTGTTTGTTGAACAGATCCACACCGACTGTACTGCTGATTGGTTGGAGTCCGCTTTTATCAGCCAATCATCTAAATAAGGATATAAGATGTTTTTGTTTCCGTAGGAAAGCCGCTACTGGTGTCAAGCATTTTGTGAATATTCTTGGGGCTGATTTCAGACCGAAATGAAGAACTTTGAATTGGAAGTGGCTTACGGCTACTGTAAACCTTGGGAATCTTCTGTGAGAAGGATGGATGGGGGATCTGAAAATATGCATCCTGCATGTCTAGAGGTGCCATATTATCATCATGGTTTAGTCGTAGGAGAATATCTTGCAGCGTTACCACGCAGAACGACTGCGTTTTTAGATATTTGTTGAGGTGCCTGAGATTGAGAGTAGGCTGCCATTCCTTTTTCTTCTTGCGAATGAGAAAGAAATTGGAGTAGAACACCTTTCCTTGCTGCATAAGAGGGACTCTTTCTATTTTTCTTTTTTTGGAACAAGGTGTTGACTTCCAATTTGAGTAGATTAAGGTGTTTGGGAACTGAAATGAGTGGTGGGTTCAATGGTGGTAACTGAATGAACTCTAGTGTATGTCCAAATTGAACAAGGTTGAAGACCCATCGCTCTGATGTTATTTCTTGCCATTTTTCTATGCATTGGGATACCTTTCCTCCTATTCTCAATGTTGGGTAGAGATGAGTAGCAGGAGCCTGTACCAGGTTACTGGGGATGACTAGATTCCTTTCCTTGACATGTTGATCGCCCTCGAGGCATGGGTCTGTTATAAGCCCCTTGAGGTGGTGGTCCTTGGGATATTGGGATCAAAACTGTTGAGAGGCAGAGGTGTAGGAGGGTTATCTTTATTGTTGGTAGCCTCCTCTATATGAATACATCCCCCTTCCTCTGGCTCCATGAAAGGGCAGTTTCTTGAATTGTAAAGTTCCCAACAATCTTGCCGCATCCGTGTCTGTTTTGATCAACTGAGGTGCCTCATCTACATATTTTCCAAAAAGGGCCTCTCCATCAAAAGGAAGATCAAAAATGTTATTTTATACTTCAGGTCTAAAGGACGTAGCTTCAGGCCAACCCTGTCTCCTAAGTACAGCAGATCCTCCCAGCAGTCTAAAAGCAGTTGTAGCAATATCCATAGCGCAGTGAATCACTTCTGCAGAAGTGTGCTCTCCTTCATGCAGAATATTTTTTTCCCCTCTTCTGGGCGATGTCAGCCCTTAACTCTCGATCGTACCTGCCCAAACAGCCAGAGAATTTTCTGCTCAAACAGTTAATGACATCGAAGAAAACCTCTTCCCGATGTTCGAGGTGCCTTCCTTCTTTGTCCAGAGGTGCCCCTATTTGGGTGTATGGGTTTTTAGATCTTCTTTGGGACGCCTGTGTGATTACTGAGTCAGGTTCTGGCTGACAATTTAGACAAGCTGGGGCATCCTCCAGTGCCTTGTATTTTGTTTTAAATCAAGGCATGGAAGAACTGTTGTCACAGAGGATGAAGCTCTCATAACTTTCAGGCCTTCTTCCCAGATATAATTTATGATAGGCATGGATCTTACACTTTTCTAGAAGGGTTACTTAAATCATATAAGAAACAGTCCAACTGTTTGATAGGCCTGGGGAGTGCAGACCTCTTAGCTGTCCTTTCCAGCAGGTTGTGAAAACCAACAATGTCCTCAGGTGGCAAGTCCACTGGGGTAGGTGATGGAGAATCTGGTGTAGATATGAGATATTCATCCTATTCTGTATTAGTTTCCCATAATTCTCTTTCCTCCCTCTCCTCATCCGAGGTGTCTAGGGCATGTAGAAAGGGTGTATGTCTAACTGAGGTTGGTAAAGATATCGGACTCTGTGCTGGCATAGATGGAGGAGCTGCCGGAGACATGGGAAGAGCAGTTGTTTGTTTTAGAAGAGGTGCCTGTCGGAAAACACTTTCTGTAATATGAGAGCATTACTTGTGTATCTGATATAAGATTCAGGAAAACAAACCATTTGTTCTTGGTATGGTTGCTGTTCATGTGAGGTGCAGTAATCCTGCTGCTCATTCCTCCTCATATTTCCTCTTCTTCTTGGCACTTAATGTGCAATTCTGAGGGACTATATGAAGGGGTTCTTCTTCTTCAGCCAAAAGATGAGCTTGTATAAGGGGTGTCAACTTGCTGGGAGAGGTGTGCTCTGGGGTTACATTTTTTCTCTTTTGTTTAGGAATCATACCTGTTGTTCACAGTGTCAACGACAAAACCGTCGAAGTCGCCAACGGATGAGTTATCTTCATTTCTATTGGTGGTGGCAGTGCTATCAACATTAAGCATAGACCTCGACGGTGAAGTTGCCATTGTTGACGAGGAGCTTCAGGAAACTTTCACAATCGGTGGTCTACTCGTGGACACAGTCAACAGTGACATAGACGAGAAAGAAATGGTGGTAGACAAGGTAGTCGCTGCATTTGTTGTCGATGATGCCGCGGTATACGTTCTCATTGTTTATGGAGTCGATGACGATGACTTTGTCGATGGAGGGACAGGCGTCGACGGTCTGTCAGCAGACAGAGCTGAGGAGGGTTTCTGAAAAGAATGACTGGCCTTTGGTGGAGATGGAGGTGACTCAGATGATGCTTTTGAAGCCTTATTTATAGACGTAGCCATTTCTTTTTTCTCTTTCTTTGAGATGGAGGATTTACCTTCCTGAGAAGATGCTGAAGGGCTGCAACCTCTGTAAGACTCATGAAAAGTCTTTTTTAAGGTATTTTTGGGCTTCTCAGAGGAAGTCTTTGAATGGGGTGATCTTTCTCTCTTCTGTGCTCTTTTAGAAGACCAAGAGGTTTTCTCAGAGTCAGAAACTGGCTATTTCCTGAACTTAAGTTTTTGCAGCCAGATTATCAGCCTCCCCTCTCTATCCTTTAATGTTTTTGTTGAAAAGGCATGACATACCTTGCAATCCTTCACAGAATGATCAAGACAGAGGCAACAGATGCAGTCCTTATGTAGGTCCTCTGAATGAATCCTCTTTTTTCCAAGGTTACTGTAGGCCGTGAAGAGACTTTTCTTCTCCTTGTCTGACATGGTGGAAAAGGTCAGTAAAGAAACATTTTCTGAGAGGAGAAAGTCTGTAGAGAATCAGAATATGACTTCTCCAGTCAAAATAGTAGATAAAAGTATCCAGAGAGGATAAAACTGTGGAAACTCCTTAGCACGGCATGCAGTTGAAAATCTGAGGGACTGGAGCTTCTCTCAGGAAGATTGGTGGACTCAAGTTTAGTACTTTTTAAACAATGACTCAGACATGTTACTAAAGCGAAAGGCCTATATGTTTATGTCTATTTTGACACTACTTTTATAAGGTCCCGGGGGACGCCCATCTCGATGACCAGGAATGTTTCAAGCATGTGAATCTATGAAAGTTCCAATACTGGAGTAAGTGAAGTCAGCAAAACAGGAGGTCTGAAGGCAAAACATCAGGGGAAACCACGCCAAGGATGCCAGCTCTAACAACGTTCATGCAGACAATCTTCAACTGATAATGCTTGATCCATCAGTATAAAAATTGTCTCTGCCTGGTCAGGGTGAACTAATTCATTCTTTACCTCTTCTCCGATGCCCCTGCAAAAAAAGATACCAAGTGTCCATTTGACCCACGTGCTCTCAGCTGCCAGAAGCAGGTGATACAAGTTAAGACATCTTGATTGATGTTAGACCTGTCAGCCCTTGGCGCAGTTTCCCCTGTGTATTTTTGGTTTCAGACCTCCTGTTTTGATTCTGTGCTGAATTTTGTTTTTGCTGGCTCTAGGACTCTGGACTCTGGGCACTTTACCACTGTTGTGCAGTGCTAAAGTGCAAGTGCTCTTGGTTTAAATTGGATTGGTAATTGGTTCATCCATGATTGGCATATTTTATTTACTAGTAAGTCCTGGTGTGCTTTTACTAAGAGGTGTCCAGGGTCTGTAAATCAAATGTTACTAGTGGGCCTGCAGCACTGATTGTGCCACCCACATGAGTAGCCCCGTAAACAAGTCTCAGACCTACCACTGCAGTGTATGTGTGCAGTTTTGAACTACCAGTTCTACTTGGCAAGTGCACCCATTTGCCAGGCCCAAACCTTCCCTTTTACTACATATGCCACCCCTAAGTAAGCCCAAGACAGCCCCATGGGCATGGTGCAGTGTATTTAAAAGGTAGGACATGTACTGATGTTTTTTATATGTCCTGATAGTGAAATACTGCTAAATATAGTTTTCGGGTACGCCACTTTTAGAAAGTCTGTATTTTCTTACTTAACCATTCTGTGTCTCTGCCTGGTTGTGGAATACACGTCTGGGTCAGGATAACAGGCTGTTTCTGAATTTACTCTAGACAGTCACACAAAGGGAGCTGAAGTGTGCCTTGCATATCCTGATGGGTCTTCCTGGGCGGTGGGAGGCGGTGACACTTGCACCTGAATAGGACTGTGCCTGTCCTTACACAAAGTAGTCTCCAACCCCTTTGAGTGAGTCGGAGGCCAAGGCAGGAAAGACAAGGACTTGTGCACTACAAAGACTTTCCTTTGAAGTTTGCCTACTTCTATGGCAGAAAGGAGTATAAGCATTGGACCGCTGAGACCACAATTTCAGAACACTTCTGGACTGAGGACATTCTGCCAGGAAGAAGAACTGGATGCTGTAGGAGGGACTGACACTTTGCTTTTTGCTTTGCGGTGCTGGCCTGCTGCTTCTGTCCTGGGAGTGAAAGGACTAGACTTTGCTTTCTACATCCTGCTTTCCAGGGTTCTCCAAGGGCTTGAACGGAGCTTACCTCCTGGTAGAAATCTCAGTGATTTCAATGACTTCATCTGCCAGCACCTGGCCTTTCTTGCTGAGAGTCCTGACTTGCCAAGTGGTGCCAAATACGGTTCATGGGCCCTTATGTAAAGAAATGGCTCCCTGTTGCAGTTACCCCCCACTTTTTGCCTGATACTGATGCTGACTTGACTGAGAAGTGTGCTGGGACCCTGCTAACCAGGCCCCAGCACCAGTGTTCTTTCACCTAAAATGTACCATTGTCTCCACAATTGGCACAACCCTGGCACCCAGGTAAGTCCCTTGTAACTGGTACCCCTGGTACCAAGGGCCCTGATGCCAGGGAAGGTCTCTAAGGGCTGCAACATGACTTATGCCACCCTAGGGACCCCTCACTCAGCACAGACACACTGCTTGCCAGCTTGTGTGTGCTGGTGGGGAGAAAGTGACTAAGTCGACATGGCACTCCCCTCAGGGTGCCATGCCAACCTCACACTGTCTGTGGCATAGGTAAGTCACCCCTCTAGCAGGCCTTACAGCCCTAAGGCAGGGTGCACTATACCACAGGTGAGGGCATATGTGCATGTGCACTATGCCCCTACAGTGTCTAAGCAAAACCTTAGACATTGTAAGTGCAGGGTAGCCATAAGAGTATATGGGCTGGGAGTCTGTCAAAAACGAACTCCACAGCTCCATAATGGCTACACTGAAAACTGGGAAGTTTGGTATCAACCTTCTCAGAATAATAAACCCACACTGATGCCAGTGTTGGATTTATTAAAAAATGCACACAGAGGGCATCTTAGAGATACCCCCTGTATTTTACCCAATTGTTCAGTGCAGGACTGACTGGTCTGTGCCAGCCTGCTGCTGAGAGACGAGTTTCTGACCCCATGCGGTGAGAGCCTTTGTGCTCTCTGAGGACAGAAACAAAGCCTGCTCTGGGTGGAGGTGCTTCACACCTCCCCCCTGCAGGAACTGTAACACCTAGCAGTGAGCTTCAAAGGCTCAAGCTTCGTGTTACAATGCCCCAGGGCACTCCAGCTAGTGGAGATGCCCGCCCCCTGGACCCAGCCCCCACTTTTGGCGGCAAGTCCAGGAGAGATAATGAGAAAAACAAGGAGTTGTCACTGGCCAGTCAGGACAGCCCTTAAGGTGTCCTGAGCTGAGGTGACTCTGACTTTTAGAAATCCTCCATCTTGCAGATGGAGGATTCCCCCAATAGGGATAGGAATGTGACCCCCCTCCCCTTGGGAGGAGGCACAAAGAGGGTGTACCCACCCTCAGGGCTAGTAGCCATTGGCTACTAACCCCCCAGACCTAAACACGCCCTTAAATTTAGTATTTAAGGGCTCCCCTGAACCTAAGAATTTAGATTCCTGCAACTTACCAGAAGAAGAGGACTGCTGAGCTGAAAGACCCCTGCAGAAGAAGAAAAGAAGACACCAACTGCTTTGGCCCCAGTCCTACCGGCCTGTCTCCTGCCTTCTAAAGAAACCTGCTCCAGCGACGCTTTCCCCAGGACCAGCGACCTCTGAATCCTCAGAGGACTGCCCTGCTTCAAGAAAGACAAGAAACTCCCGAGAAAAGCGGCCCTGTTCACCAAAGACTGCAACTTTGTTACAGAGGAGCAGATTTAAAGACCCCTGCAAATCCCCGCAAGAAGCGTGAGACTTGCAACACTGCACCCGGCGACCCCGACTCGACTGGTGGAGAAACAACGCTACAGGGAGGACCCCCAGGCGACTCAAAGACTGTGAGTAACCCAAGTTGTCCCCCCCTGAGCCCCCACAGCGACGCCTGCAGAGGGAATCCTGAGGCTCCCCCTGACCGCGACTACCTGACTCTGAAATCCCGACGCCTGGAAAAGACCCTGCACCCGCAGCCCCCAGGACCTGAAGGATTGGAACTCCAGTGCAGGAGTGACCCCCAGGAGGCCCTCTCCCTTGCCCAGGTGGTGGCTACCCCGAGGAGCCCCCCCCTTGCCTGCCTGCACCGCTGAAGAGACCCCTTGGTCTCTCATTGAAAACTATTGGAAACCCGACGCGTGTTAGCACACTGCACCCGGCCGCCCCCGCGCTGCTGAAGGTGTACTTTTTGTGCTGACCTGTGTCCCCCCCAGTGCCCTACAAAACCCCCCTGGTCTGCCCTCCAAAGACGCGGGTACTTACCTGCTGGCAGACTGGAACCGGGGCACCCCCTTCTCTCCATTGAAGCCTGTGTGTTTTGGGCACCTCTTTGACCTCTGCACCTGACCGGCCCTGAGCAGCTGGTGTGGTAACTTTGGGGTTGCTCTGAACCCCCAACGGTGGGCTACCTTGGACCCAAAACTGAACCTTGTAGGTGGGTTACTTACCTGCAAAAACTAACAATACTTTACCTCCCCCAGGAACTGTGAAAATTGCACTGTGTCCACTTTTAAAACAGCTATTTGTGTTTTATGTGAAAAGTATATATGCTACTGTAATTATTCAAAGTTCCTAAAGTACTTACCTGCAATACCTTTCAAATGAGATATTACATGTAGAATTTGAACCTGTGGTTCTTAAAATAAACTAAGAAAATATATTTTTCTATAACAAAACCTATTGGCTGGAATTGTCTCTGAGTGTGTGTTCCTCATTTATTGCCTGTGTGTATGTACAACAAATGCTTAACACTACTCCTTTGATAAGCCTACTGCTCGACCACACTACCACAAAATAGAGCATTAGTATCATCTCTTTTTGCCACTATCTTACCTCTAAGGGGAACCCTTGGACTCTGTGCATGCTATTCCTTACTTTGAAATAGCACATACAGAGCCAACTTCCTACACCTTGGGAGTGAGTTCTGGTGAAACTAAGAAGAAACCAACTGCATCGACTCCAGAGTGACTTCAGAACAAGCGCTGCTGTCTGACTCTGCGCCACTGCCTGCATAAGGAGCTGTGATCCCCGCTGAGTTCAACGACCATGACCAACACCACAGGCCCGATGCAGTGCCTCTGAAGTGCCGCCGTAGCACGAGTGCTGTGTCCCCAACATCCGGGACACTTGACCCCAACCCAGCCCCCACACCTGTGGCCCGTGTTGTGATTGCAAAACTGCAAAGTCGACGCCACACGTCTTGACCTGCTGGATTCATGGACCTCAACAGATCGTAAGGAACCAACACCATTCCACTGATGCCGCATCACCTCCCCTGCAACCGTAATGAGCGGACGCCTCACCTCCCCTGCCTCACAGTAAGGAACAGACACCACACCGGCTCCATCGATGCCTCACTTCCTTGACTCCATGCAACGTCTTTGCTTCATCGTTTTCCCAGGTCCGGTACCTGGGGGTTGTGCTACTCCGTGACCAGCCCACACTCACTTGCGGGTGGTGTCAGACTGTTGGGAATGGCTCCATCAACAACGTCGTGACAGCCCATTAGGAGCTATCATGTTTCTAAGCGCTTTTATTGAGATTTAGCCTTTAAAATCCATATCTTTGCTTGCGTTTGTTGAATTTTTGTTGTTTTGGTCAGATAAATAGTGGCTTTTTGCTAAGCTGGTGGGGAGTCCTTTTGTAGTGTTTTCACTGACTTACTGCATGTGCAAATACTTTACACATTTCCTCTGAGATAAGTCTGACTGCTCGTGCCAAGCTACCAAGAGGGTGAGCAGGGGTTATTTTAACTGTGTGGCTTCCTTACCCAGCCTAGAGTGAGGGTCTGTACTTGGACAGGGTGCAAACCACTGCCAACTAGAGTCCCTGTTTCTAACAATTGACTTGCTGGATGTCACTAAGGGCTTCTTCATTGGAACACTCTAATCCATATCTTTCAAACATCTGCTTGAAAGTTGAGAGGAAGTTAGAGTAATTGGAAAGACTGGGATTTTCTGTGGCTATTAACAGTGTTACACAGACTAAAACTGGACCAGCTAGGGTGCTGATAAGGTATGTAACTTTTGCTCTAGTTGAGTAAATTTTGCAGATATAAAGAAAAAATACCGTCAGGGAATTCAATAATTTCTTTAACTTATTCGGGCCTCCCTGGAGAAATGAGACGTAGTTGAAAAACTGGTGGGAACATCAGAAGCCGCAAAAGTTTGACAAATCACCACATTCTCATTACGTAGTTGTTGGAGTTCTTGAGATTGTTGTTGAACAGCTTGGATCAAAGCCTGAGCTGGATCGACCTGCAGTTTGAGACATATCTTGAACAGGATCCATGGTTTCAGAGCCTGGCTGTAAAATGGGTGTCACAATCTGTCGAATCTCTGAGGGGAAGAATGTCTTAGCAAAATACCTCTGACTGTGGGTGGATCTTGTAGCCCAGGTCTTGGTGGGCTTGGTCTGCCAGAGTTTAGGGTGACTCCTTCCAGTAGCCACAATGCTACCGGCACTTAAGAGCACCTAAACAGATAGCACCCTCTAGAAGCAGTCCCTATGGAGGAAAAGGCCTGAAGGCACTAAGGGGGTAATTCTGACCCTGGCGGTAAAAACCGCCAGGGCCAACGACCGCGGGAGCACCGCCAACAGGCTGGCAGTGCTCCCTTGGGCATTCTGACCGCGGCGGTACAGCCGCGGTCAGAAACGGAAAACCGGCGGTGTACCGCCGGTTTTCCGCTGCCCTGGGGAATCCTCCATGGCGACCCCCATACCGCCATCCTGTTCCTGGCGGTTTTGGCCGCCAGGAACAGGATGGCGGTATGGGGTGTCGTGGGGCACCTGGGGGCCCCTGCAGTGCCCATGCCAATGGCATGGGCACTGCAGGGGCCCCTGTAAGAGGGCCCCACCAAGATTTTCAGTGTCTGCCATGCAGACACTGAAAATCGCGATGGGTGCAACTGCACCCGTCGCACCCCTTCCACTCCGCCGGGTCCATTCGGAGCCGGCATCCTCATGGAAGGGTGTTTCCCACTGGGCTGGCGGGCGGCCTTCTGACGGTCGCCCGCCAGCCCCGCGGGAAACCCAGAATACCCGCGGCGGTCTTTTGACCGCGCAGCGGTATTCTGGCGGTCACAGCCAGGCCGGCGGCTTCCGCCGCCGGCCGGGGTCAGAATGACCCCCTAAACCTCCACAGCCAGGCTCCACAAGGTCAGAGGTAGTCAGAAAGGTCACTACTGACAATAGAAAAGGCAGCAAACTAGATGCCCAACAAACAGAAGGCACAGGACTGAAGAATGCAGGATTCCAGGAGCTTATAAGAGCGAGGAAACACACCAACAGAAACAAAGAAGCATTACAAAGCATAGGAAGGATGGGAAATTAACTCTTTTTTTAGCAAAAAACAGGAAAGTACTTCACAACATTAGTGCCTTCATGATAGATTATTAACCCTCGAAAGTAAATTGCTGAATGACCGCCATCTTGGTTTGGTCTGTATTTTAACACAGGAACCCTGTCTGCCCATAGGATTTTGGGAACACGAAGAAACATGATAGAGGTGCCAAAGGCGTCCTCTAGCCAGGCTTCCAGAGGGAGAAGAGAACAGAATATTGCAGTAGTGGGCTCGCTGCAGTAAGGTAAGGCTATGAAGGAGAAGCAGATCTGCCACTTCCAAGGGCCTGCAAACTTTTCTGCTATGTGCCCCGTCTGCGTGAAAGTGACCCGGGAGCTGTCATCTGGTAGGACACAGGCTGCAATGCTGGCCAGCAATACCAGCCCGCAGAAGTTGCCTTACAGTTTCATAAAGTAGTGAGGAAACTGTTTAGCAGGTGTCCAAAAGACCAATTGAGTGTGCCATGGCCCTACTTTATTTGAAACATTCCAATGCAGAAACAACTTTCTCGCTGAACAGCTGTGTACCTTCAAAAGGCAAATCCATGAAAGGCCTGTACGTCGCCAGATCACCCTGTTGAGTTTATCCATGCAAGGGCAACAGAGCTTCACCTCTTGGTACCAGATCACCTTTGAGTGCATGTAGACACACTTTTTGCATGACTTCAAGTTGGACCGGAGTTCAAGCACCAAAGACAACTTGTGAGGCTCTGTGTCCAATATCTGTTTTCTACAGTTTCAGCATGGTTTGCAGCCAGTAGTCTTAGAATGGGACATAGCTCCCTAGCACACTGCACTGGTTTGATTTTCAGGAGTCAATTGAAGGCATATGAAATTGGGAGTGGAGCTCTGGATCTGTGATGGAAGGCACAGGAATAAAGGAACAGGCATCAGCGCACAGGGATGACACATATGCAGCCCTGCTCCATCACTTCCCCGGCACAAAGTGAACGTAAAACTGCAGGGCACCATTTAGCTATGAGTTGGAGCATGGCTAAAGAAGGTTTTACAGATACTGTGTGACGCCTAAGAAGTGGAATGTGAAAAATCACACAAGTTGAAGTTGCTATAGCATAATTGCGCAAAACTATCACAACATTCCATGTAATTACATGAAATGCATTTGGTACTGATAAAATTACCCTTTCTGGGTAACAAATCAACTAGAATATGAAATTTACAGTTGCTTTCTGGTTATTCGCATTCAAAACATTGCAGCTTGTGTTTGGATCTATAGTTTTATGCTCAAAATGTATCCAAACAGTTTGCTAGGGTAAAATAATCAACCTGAAATATTTGGTGAGCACCCATGTTAAAGATACTGTCACTCGCATTCTACCACTGCTGTTCACATTTGGATTTGTAGTTTTGTGCACAAAAATTACACAAACAGTACACTCGGGTAAAAAAGATCTACCTGAAATGCCACTCACAGAAAAAAAGTTACCTGAAACATCTCATTTTAAAATTTCAGTTATTACGCGATGTGGCAAATTCTCTGTAATTACTCCAAATTACCAAAATGATGTCAATAATGCCAGCAAGAGTACATTTTCCCAGACCTCATTTTAAGATGAGGAATGCATGGTTGGAAGTGTCCATCAGAAGGAGATATGTCTTATCGGCCTACAAGCAAGAATTATATTACAGGTTTCTGCTCTGCTGAAAATGGTAATCACCACATGTTCCTACTGAATGACCGGAAGCTGGTTCTGCGTGAGGGGAAAACTAGGCATTATCTGGCATGGCTGCTTTCTTGTGCAAGATATTTGGTGTCTTTGTGATACTGGATGCTTCCAGTAGGAGCAACGCATAAACTGCAGGGGTCCCTGCTTGTAGCTGCAGGTGAGTGTTCGCATGCTCCAAGATCGTTTACTTTGGGCAGGGGTGGAATGCTTCAGATACATAAAGGGTGTTCGAGATTTTTCTGTAATAATTTCATTTTAAACAGAATTAGATAATGATTTCTGCAAGCCACTGACATTGGTTTGTGGTCTCTCTCTAGTTGGCTGGGGCATAGGTCAGGTACAAAGTATTCTCTTTTAAAAGTGTCCTGTCACTGACCATTCCAAACAGGCGGAATGAGGAGTGCCCACAAAGTCCCTAGTGGTAATGTCGGGGGTGGCGGGTGTCACTTAAGTGCATGTAAAAGTCCCTTAGGGGTAGTTAGCTTGCTTGAAAAGTCATCAGAATTTCCGTGAGTCACAACAATGTCAGTTTAACAATTATAGACTACTGATAAGTCTGGATCAGAACGATCATAAAGGTAGGTCTCAGAAATTAAAAACAGGGGTGTCTCACAAGGAAGTTATGAAGCCACAGTGCATCTGCCATTGATTAAGGCAAATGAGAGGCAACTTATTTTAGCCTTAGGAAAAACGTAAATGAAAGAGTAACTCTAAGAGGGGGAAGGAACTGCTTACTTGGCTGAGGACTGATTAAAAAACAATGTCAATTCATTGTTTTATTTAGGCCAAACCAGTAAGAGGCCTACAACATCGTCCATAGACTGTCAAGGTAATGCTCACTCGCTGGCCAAAAGCAACCTATGGATGTTACCTTCAGGACCCAATAATGAATTCACTCTTCTTGCAAATGTATTTACTCCAATTTACTCTACGTGGGGGGGGGGGGGGCTCTAAGGGACTAAATGGCAATGCAATGTGGGGCAAGAGCTAGAGATGAAGCTGCATGTATAATGAGTGTGGCTGGCTTTTAGGCCAGTAAAGCTACATTTTATTAATATAATAAAGCTCAAAGCAAAGAAGCCCTCAAGGCCTTCCATATTAAACCTCTTTTATGCATTTGTAAGACTGGTGATAAGAATAATAATTAACTTTTTCACGCTTTTCTGTATATACAAATGTTCCAGCCAGTTCTTGATACCGGGTTGCTGGCAGACCTCCATTTATTCACAATAATGTTTTTGATACATTCAATGTTTTCAGAGCAAATATTTTAATACATGTGTAAGTTTTATTTTATGCTTACCATGGTTAGAAAGGTTCTTCATACCTACCCATATGTCACATGTTAAGTGTTGTTCTTGTTGTATTTTGATCAATAACGGATTATACACCTCGGACAGTGGCTCTGATTGGTGTTAAGGGGGTCAATTGAGAACAGATGACTGCCATTTCAGTTTGGATGATTTCTTATGATAAGGATAAATCAGTGCCTAATTTGAGCCGGTGGTTTCCAGTTCTAAGCACTTGCCGATGCCAGCACTTAATACAGCCTGCCACATAGAGGTTATGTTTGTCTGATTAAGAAACAAGCACTACAACAGCTATTCGTTAATGCACTATACCATAAAATTACTAATACCTGCCACCCAAGCCATCCTTATAGCTTTGGGGACCAGCAATTGTCACACTTGTAAGAGCTGGATCATTAGTAGTTGTGTTTTTACTGTCACTGGCAGCGGCAACAGGTGTGCAAGCTGAAGTGCCCGGGACAAAGGCAGACATGGAATCAATGAGGTTATCCCTCGGGAAAACTCCATCATTTGAGCTGGGATGCAGATTGGACCCCGTGTGGTTTTGAGTTAGTTCGTAGTGCACTTTTTCTCCTCCCTCTTTTTGTCCTTTTCCTTTTGAGTATTTATTTATAGCTTTTTTGCAAAGCAGTTTTTTGGTGTGTTTTTTCATCCTCTCCTAGTAATTGTTTTCATTGTTCAATTGTCAGTTTGAAGAGCAATACCTGTGGGGTACTGATCATGAGGACTCAAATATTCGGTGATCCTGACTTGGATGGGTAAATCTGTGGGGACTCGGGTGGTAACTTGAGATGGTCTTTCAGGTGAACACTGGGTATTATTCTTAGTATTCTTCCTTCTTTCCTGAACATCTGTCTTCACATGTGTAATCCTTTATTTTGTACATGCTCACATTTTTCGGTGATGGTGGTTGTCAGAATAATCTACTTGTGGAATTGATTGCTTTTTTTAATATGGATTTTAATTGAGCCTTGTTTTTACATCGTTTTGCAGTATTATGGGTGTTGAGGCCTATTAGTTCAGAAACATCAGGGATTTAAGAAGAAACTCACCCTTTGCCTGGCTAACATTCTTTTTTTGGAGGAACCCTGATAAAGGTGGTTTTTCATGGGGTAAAGACACCAAAACACGTGTCTGTGCTACTGTTATGCGGAATTGTAAAATATATGCTAAATATGAATGTTATTTGAACTTTGATAGATAGTAAATATGTTCTCCTGTTAGCAATTCAATTGGATAATCATTATTTTGATCAATAAGCTACAACGACAATGATTGTATCTAATGGGAATCCACAGATAAGTATGCTGTATTTTTGAGAGTGATAAATTATTTAATATATTTTTTGTAGTGAGTTAATCTAAAGTGACGAGAGTTTGGGCTTGATTTGGTATGAGTAAGGTTGAAACGGTATGAATGGTTATTGAATGATATGTGGGAGAGAAGTGAGGATTGGTGGCACTGGTGTGGGGGTTAGAGTTTTTTGCTTATTGCAATGTTTCTTCTATATTGGATTGATCATGTTTGATTTTGAAAATGAAATTCGGAGTATTTGTAAACATATTTGGATGTAATTGAATATGTAATAAAGAGATGTCACTTATTTAATCAGTGGGTTCCATATGTATTTTGTGGTAATACTGTTAGGTAGTATAGCTATTAGTGGGGCAGCTTTTTTCCCCCCAACAAATTTGGCACTCAAGGAGATGCTTTAGTAATGCAAAATCTTGCTTATCCCTTGATAGCTCTTGAAGAGATGTGTAGTCTAATAATATTTGTGTATTTTTTTTACCCAAAGAGCTGTAGCTACTTGCCTGATTGTTTCTGTAATGGATAAAATGATTTTAAAAAGTACATTTCACATGCAGATTGCATCCATGGCCTCAAGTCACAAGAGTCCTGAGATATGTAATATAATTTCCTGAACGGTTATGGTTATTTTTATTTTTTATTTTTTTGCTTTTAGGTTTAAAGGTGGTCATGGAACGTACCAGGTTTTGTAAACGGAAAGGAATGCACCATAGGAATTGGACTATATTGGGATGGTTTTGGAGTCAGGTCAGTAGGATAAAATTAGAACTAAGAGAAGATTGTTACAGAAGTACCAGAACAATGGTGGGAATTATAATTAGTTTAAGTAGGAATCTTACTCCTAATTTGACCTAATATGCCATCACGATGCAGATGTTGCAAATGCAGGACTCATCTTAAGAGTTTAAAGTTGGAATGACATCCACTTAGAACACATGCGTGAAAAGGTCCAGAAGAACAGGCACCATGCTAGATTTTCAGGATATCCTGATAATTAATATTTATATGAAACTAATCAAAATGGAGCTCATTCAAATAGTCATGTATTACATAAAGATCTAGCCCTTAAGTAAGTTTAGCAACTCCGATTTTATTTAAGGGGAAAGAGAATTTTTAAATGAACAGATCCTGAAAATTATCTTTATTTTTTAAAGTGCAACTGCTAGACAATAGTACAATCAATAACGCTTTATATCTTTTGTTTACTAACAAAACTATTTGTTTATTTTGAATCCTGTAAGAGCTTCCATGCTTGACTGACTGGTAGAGTTTTCTCTAGTTCTCACATGTGCAAAGTGAAGGTCAACCTAGATCTTTTAAGAAAAAAATTGATCTCAGGCAAAAGCCTCAAACAGAAATATACAGATTTACATTTTACATTTCAAGTGAATTAAACAAAATCCAGTTCCTGCAGGAACTTTCAAAATAAATAAATAAATAAATAAATAAATAAATACACAAGACCTATGGTCTAGGAAGCCTAGTTGCATCAGAAAGGAAAAATGAGATGCTGAAAACGACACATGTCTACACGTAGATAAACTAACTTGACATCACAAAAGGGTGTTTCTTCAGTGTGATGTAGAAGGAAAATGCTGGCCAACTGATACTATCAAGCGGACTCCGAAGAGGCCAGAACGGATGAAAGACCAGTAGGAATGGATAAAGGCAGCCACGTGCCACTCAACATCAGATGTGATTGGCTATGAGCCAGCTACCTTAGCCTTTCACAGACACCGCCCGGATTAGACCCTTCCTACTTTTTAATACAGGCCGGTCAAAAACGTGTTGATCCGACTAAAAACATATCTGCAATTGTATCTCTCACCTAAGCACTTTTAAAATTAGATTGACAGCTTCTAGGGGGTACCTCCAACTTAACCACAAGCAACTGAAATTGGTCGTAAAGGGAAACAATCATTCATCATGGCATTTCAGTGTAAAACCGTGGTCCGGCAGCAACAGAATATAGATACCTCAGATAAGACAAGTCTTTCCCCTCTCTGCGGTCATTTACTTGGATATAATAAATAGCCACATTTACAAAGCAACGCTTCGACTGGACACGTCTTTGGAGGGAAAGCTACATCCGTTTTCCAGTGCGCGAATTTACGCCCCTCCTTTGGATAAAGGCTACATTCTTACTAGCAAGCCTAAGCTTGTTACATACAAGTGCAAGGATTGACAATGCTCTCAAGGGACGGCGACAATGCTAGTGTTATACTGTACACATTTTGACAATGTTGCTTTGTCATAAAGCTGCATTCACCTTCGGGAACATTCGATAGTGCCCACCTGTAAAATAAAAAAAACTACAACAGAGACGATTCGCCTTTAGGACCCTTAACCCTAATGCTCACTTCAGAAAAGGACCTAGCACTTATACAACACCAAAGTCCAACTCAAAATATACTTCTTGTGGACATCTTGTGTATGTAGACATTGCCAAAATCAACATCAAGTACGTTTTCAAATTGATTACATTTGTCAAATGTACTTAAAGAAACCAAACAAATAATAGTCTCCGTTGTTGACGGATAGGTTTTCAGCAGCAACCGGTTCCACCAGGTAATTTCAGGTAACTGTTAAATTTTCTAGGGAGAGAAAGAGAAAAATAACGCCAATAGTGCAGTCTCAAATATTTCAAATTGCATTCATGTTGTATTTTCTTGTCGACTTATTCACCCTCAGGAACGTGAATTACCCTGCAAACAGTAGGTTTAACTTATTTTCTTCTTCAAGACCTATTTGCAGAATTATACATCCTCTTTTTCAATCTTTGGCAACTTCGTGAAAATGAAATTTAAGAAAAGCAGCATGCAGTTATCAAAGGCTAACTTTGCAGCTATCGGAACCCCTAGAAAAAAAACTGTCACAAACGTAAAATGTACTTCATAAGCGGAGTCTAACATGCCTTTTTGTTTTACCCTTAATATACATTTCATTTTCTGCTCAATTTATATGTACTTCAGCCCACTGACATTCTTGCATTCATACACCTACTCAACAACCGTAAAACATACTCACAAAGTGAACAGCATAAGCTTGTCAGTCATATACTTATAACAAATAAAACTAAACATCTTGCAATAGCATTGTAAACAGTGTATTGCAGGTGCGGCCCATCCTTTAGAGTGGAGGGGCCACGCCCCCCCCCCCCACCTTTTGCCCCTCATGAAGAGTGTCTGTCAGGTTGAACAAAGGCCGCGTCTCTCCAATCGTTCACTGCTTGAGAGACGATAGCACAGGCCTCCTTCAGTATCTGCGGTAGTACTTGCACAACCGTATCCCACAGGGAGTGGGCATAACGGCCCAAAAGGCATGCAGTATTCACAGGCCGCAGCGCTAGACTGGAGGAAGAAAACAACTTCTTGAATAACTGTTCCAGCCTTTTGGATTCCCTATCCGGGGGTGCGGAAGGGAACTCGCCGGAAGAAGATGAAACCTGGATAACAAGACTCTTAGGCGTGGGATGTTGGGAAAGGAATTTTGAGGCATTCGGTGTGGGCCAATGGTACCCCTGTGTTGGGTTTGGACCATGTACCCTAAAGGACATCGGGTGGGCCTCATTGAATGGTAAAAGGGGTTCTGAAGTAGAAGCCCCAGGCTGAAGCACCTCCGCAGGAGATTAGACCTGACTTCTACAGTAGGTAGCTCAAGGCCGAGGACCTCAGCCGCCCTACTGACCACCATAGTATAAGTCGCTCCCTCCGCCGTAGCCACGGTAGGAGGAGACAGCATGCCAGCATCAGGAGAGGTATCCAGACCACTGGCTTTGCCCAAATCCTCTGCCCAGTCCATAGCAGGGTATTCCTGGTATTCATAAGGGTCCAGGGACCCCTCCAATTCCTCCCCATAGGAAAAAGGGTCTGAATCCGAACTTGGGCGAATAGGCCCCATCAAAGCCGAAGGCGGCGTCAGCCAACGCCACTCCAACTCAGAGTCGTCGGGATAAGAATTGGGTTGACGATGATAGTGGGCACTACCGATGTTGGGAGCGTTGATAAAGCGACCCGGCGCCGGGGAAGGTCTCGAAGGTGCGACTGGTGCGGGTGCGGATCCGCGTACGGATACGGAGGTGACCTCGGTGGCTGGGGCCGAAGCCGCCGGCACGGAACCCAAAGGCCCCTCAGCCGAACCCCTTGGGCCCAAAGGCGCCGTATCGGAGTTGCTCTGGCTCTGGGAAACTCGGGGAAGCACAGAGTCAACCCAGACTCTGAGGACAGAGGCCTAGTGCGTGGACGCTCGTCCCGCGTCGTAGCGGCCGAGCGACGGGGTGAAGTCGGAGAGCAATAGGACTGCTTCGACGACTTCTTACCTTGACTCGAGGATTTAGAAGACGACGAGTGGTGATGATTCCACAACTGATCTCGAGACCTTCCTCTCCAGCGAGACCGGGACCTACGTGGAGTCAAGGGCCGGGCCGCCATTAGCTTTAGGGACCGCTCCCTCAAAGCCCTCGGGTGCATGGCCCGACACTCAGAGCACGACTTTGGGTTGTGGTCGCGCTCAAGACACCACAGACAAACACAATGAGGATCTGTCACCGACATCGTCCAATGGCAGTCCTCACAAAGCTTGAACCCATTCTTCGGGGACATCTCGACGCACAAAAACTTCAACAAAACGGTCGAATTCGGCCAAAAAATTGCCAGAGCTCTCTGGATCAGCGCAGAAAGAAAAGAACTGACGTCACTGCGCGAGGGTAGCAACTATGTACTACTCCTGACATCATCACGGCGACCACAACACCTACGGAGTCTACCTACGCCACCTACCAACGTGAAAGGGTATTGCTTGAAGAAAAATCTCCGGATCCAGTCTGATGCCTGGGGGAAAACTCTAAGGTAAGGAATCTGCAACTAGAAGTCTCTATCAGATACATGTTTTATACCTCTAGTCATTCCTTACTAATAAAAATGAAACTCTACCAAATGTCATGCTGCCAATCGTATGACATCACAGATTTGAATCAAAATTATAAACCAGAAGATTAAATTCAAATTCCGATATTTATGTGACCACATACTGTAATACAGAATAATTACAAACTACCCTTAAATTTCTATTGACGTTAACTCATGATTTCACAATAAATGTCAGGTCTACTACCTTTTTCATAACTTTTCGTATTAAACAGATCAGGCTCATATACATGATCATTGGCTTGCCATCATTACCAATTCAGTCCTGCTAGACTGGGTATAAGCTTTACCAAAAGGAAAAAGGTACAATGTGAGTACTCTTTCTTTCAGTAGAAGCAAACAACTTCTGCCCATTCAAATGCTGTACACAAGGAAACTACATATGGGGGGTGGAACCTAAGCTCTTCCCTTAATACTTCTGAAAGTTATTTTTCTGATGCTCACATAGGGTAGGGCATCAACTGTGTTGTCAACCCTGTCCTAAAAAGTAATTTACCAATACCTCCGACCAGCATGCCAAGCTGTCAAAGTGCAGGTGGTTTCCTCATGGCTCAAAAGTTTCAATTCACTACACCATGCTTACGGTGGATAAGCAGAGTTGTCATAACTTTTAAAGAGAGATCAAATGTGCCACTCTGGGCCAGGCGCTCTAGATGCAGACCCCCATCAGGTCAGCCTATTGAGGCAGCCTGGTGAATCTAGTATTGACCAGGAATGACTGATCTATTTAAAATCTTGTGGGCCAGCATGTTATGCTGAAAATACCCTGACCAGATAGCCCCTACCCCCCCATGCCTCTCTCAGTTCCAAAGATAGGACATTATTCAGAAAGCATCAGAGGGAGAGATCTTTTTTCTATACCAAGAGTTCCAGCTAACTTTCATTCTCAGCATATTAGGCTACATTAGGAATCAGACAACACCCGCAAGATAGGCGGACTGCTAATACCGGGTAGCAGGTTAACAGACTTAGAAGTCCACCTGATGCACTCCTTTCAACTCTCAAGTATATCTCTGTCTTTGGGGAAAAATAGGAAGGCACCGTTTGGTGGGGAGGGGGGCACAACTCACATTGCCTGGCTCTTTAATGATGTCACCATCTTTCCCAAATGAACTTTGAAGGGGTGGTGGTTTTTTATCTGTTCTGCCCACAGACTTTACACCTTACTATCCCATTTTTCTTCATATGCCCATTCCAAACAATGTGTAAAGTTCTCCTGGTCTTATTTACTGTTAACTCCTTTCCCGTCACTGTGTACTTCCAAGCCTTGGCTTTTAAATTACAAATGTATAACAGTGCCTAATGTTTGAAACCTTAAAAATAAATGCATACTTTTATGACAAATCAACATGATTTTTTTATTATTTTAAAATGACAATACATAGTTGCCTCCTGTTTTCAATTAGGATGTACAATGCTCTAAATTCTTGATAGGTGGAGTTTGAAAAATATAAAACAGTATACATATTTGAAATATATTCTAACAAGCATTTGGAAACCCAATAGTTTGCACCTTCAGTAGACCTAATGGCTGTGCAAATACATTTTTGTGTCTTGCCGCATGCACGCGTATGTATTATGATGCTATATCAGCCCAGCGGGATGACCCATAAGAAAATAAGTTACCTGTAACTGTGGTTCTCCGGTATTGCTATCTTTCATAGATTCACATGCTTGAATCATTCACAGTCAAAAAAAAAAAAAAAAAAAAAAGGGGAGTCCCACGGTACATAGAAAGCAGTAAATTAAAATTAAACATTGACATTAATGGAAAAATACATTCACTTTAATAGCTTATCAGTGTTGTTTGGGCCAGGAGTACACTTCGGCTCCACCAGCCTGCTTCCGTGCCCCTGACCATGCCGTTTTTGCTGCAAAAGAAGTTCGAGGCCCTCCACCACCCGCCTTCGCCTCATCCCTGCTGCCTAGTAGTAGGCGTGTATAGTATACTGTGTATTTCATTTTGTTTCGTTTCCATTGTTCGTATTTAATTTATTGTTTTTGTTTTTTCGTTTTTACCTTTAAACTGTGCCCATTTACTGCTCCGCTTTGCATTTGCACTCTCTAATTGTGCCTGCTATTTTCTGGCTCTCACCGGCCCCCTTGCGCCCCCATTGGACACTGCCTCCTGCCTCCCAGCTGCTCCTCCCTCCCACCTCCCCTTCTTAATGGCGGCCTGCCGCTGGCGCGCCAGAGGCAAGCCCATCTCCACCTGTCAGCGCCTGGACCGCGCCCAGTGCCCGTTCCCCTGGTCCACGCTCCTCCGGCCCCCCCAAGCGCCACTACTCCTCCACAGAACTCCTTGCTCTCAACCCAGGCCAGCACCCTGCCTGCGCCCAGGCCAACCCCAAACACACCCATGGACCTTTCACATGCCACTCATGCCATTTCTCTTGCACTCACACCAACACCAGCAACACCAACAAGCATGCAACACCACCAAACCCCACAATCACTTCACCTGCATCCTCCTTAACACCCACTCTGTCCACAAGCACGCCATCAAGCTTTGGGACCTGCTCACCACAAACTCTTCTGACATCGCCTTCCTCACTGAAACATGGATGAACTCCTCATCAGAACTCGGCATCGCCATAGCTCTCCCCTGACTGGCTGGACTGTGGGTCATTTCTTATAACACTGTTAAGCTATTACAGTGAATGTATTTTTCCATTAACTTCAACGTTAAATTTTAATTTACTGCTTTCTATGTACTGTGGGACTCCCACTTCGATGACGGGGAATGAGTCAAGCATGTGAATCCATGAAAAATACCCCAATACTGGAGAAGTGCATATTCATACCCATACTTGCATGTGGATATGGCATAACATGGTAGCCCATTTTTTGTTAACACTAACAGCGGATTTGTCACCTTTAAAATATCCACAAGTGCCAAGCATAACAGTGCTCCCACATGCTAGTTGGGGATGGCGTATGGTCTAGAGTGTCTCTTTTTACAGAAGTGACAGATCAGTCACACATGAGAATCACCTCTGCACTCTGATGTCCGTTTCATTCATGTGTCTCATTCGGTGCCTCCGGACATAGAGCGTTTAACAAATTGTTAATGACAGTGTACTGGTCTCCAATTTAGGGCCTTTTTAGATGTAGAAGAGGCTACTCCAAACAAAAGGGAGGCAGAAGGGCAGTGGGAAACATGCTGATGGAGTTTCCTCCAAAAAGAGGTTTACTGAAAGTAAGTTAATTTGTTTCTTTGATGTATACTTCTAATAACACATTCCTCACCTTTAAAATAGATACCAAGTCACTACCTCCTTAGGTGGAGGATCTGGGGAGTGCACTCGGATCAAAAAGTCCTGCAGAACCAAGTGAACAGAGACCTAGATTGACAAGACAGCAGTATTTTGTTGAACATATGTACCATGCCTAAGTTGCAGCTTGGTAAATGTCCAGAACAGGCACCCGTTGCGTTAATATCATAATAGTTGCCTGGCACTGGCGGAATGGACTTGATGATCTTCAGGAGGCTGTTCCTTAATCAGTGCAGAGCAGATTTTGATACAGAGGCCTATTCACCTTAACTCGTCCTCTTTTGGTTCGCCTTGCTATTCTTTACACCTGAAAGCGTGATGAAGAGTGGATCCTCTCACCAGTGACCCTTTGTGTGGTCTATGTAAAATCTTATCTTAAGATCAAGCCATCGGAGTCTCTCTTCCTCCTTTGAGGGATGGAGCAGAGAACACTGACAAAGTGATTGATTAGCTACCATGGAAAGTTGTCACAACTTTGAGAATTAAAGCTGCAAGTGTCCTCAGCAACAATCTCTCAGAAAAGCTGGCGGTGTAGTATACTTGTACTAAAAATGCCTGTAGTTCAACTCACACAGCATGCTAACGTGATGGCAATATGGAAAAATCTTAAATGTCAAGAGCCTTAAGGAGCAGTTGTGCAGAGGCTCAGAGGGCATGCACAAAAAATATCAAGACCAGGTTTAGGATCCACTGGGGTGTTACAAATTGTTTGAGGGTAAAGCATGTGGTTTGTGTTTTTAGTAAAATGCATCACAACTGGTGATTTAAATGAGGATGCAGGTCCAGTGTAAACAGAATGGTCTACAGATAACGTTTCATGGTACGAGCTGCAAGACCTAGGTGGACTAACAAAAGAACAAATAAAAGGATCTCAAAAGTTTGTTATGTGGCTATTTTAGGCCCCACACTCTGCAACAGATGTTTCCCAACATTCCAAATAGATGGACTTGGTCAAAGGGCATCTGAATACATAAAAGTTACCTCAATCAGCAGAAAAACACTTTGAGATACCACTGTTCAGTCTCCACACATGGAGGTGTAGAATAGATTATGGAGACTAACACAGGGCCATTCCCTGTTGCTGAAACAGAAGGTCCTTCCAGAGAGGTAGTGTAATTAGAGTGACTGGTCCATCCCGAAGTAGTGGTGAGATGCCTCCAGAAACCCTCATTCCTTTCCAGCCAGAATGTGTCTCCTGACGTATGCCTTCAGCACAAAATTACTGACACTGCACATTCAATGATGGCGACTAGATCCACACAGGTTTTTTTCCCCCACAGAACAGAGATGTCCTGCTTCATACTTATGTGGCAAAGCCATTTGTAATCTGCCAGGAATCTGATCTGGCACTCTCGGAGCTCACCTGGTGGTTGGTGACCAGAAGACGTTCTGCTGATCCAGCCACCTCCAGTCATTAGGATCCAGGACTCCACCCTTTCCTGCATGTTGTAGTGCCACATGGATGTAAAGTTTTCCAAGAGGACCAGCACCAGTTTCCCTTTGATAATTGGAAGGAAGGCTTTGAAGGCCTGACAAATCGCTTGGAGCTCGAGCAGGTTGAGATGGAGCTATCTCTTTGCCAGGGGTCACTTATCTCCAGCTGCTCAGAGGGTACCCACAATCTTCACCACCATAACTCTTGGTGTGGGGGAGAATTGGCCCGTCACAAGCCAGGTTGGCATCTTCCTGCCTCCTCTGCAGATCCTATGCAGTCTCATTTGAAATCTGAATGTAGCTGGGGAGATAGCCCTGATGCTGGGCCCAGTGGGATCTGAAGGGACAATGAAGGGTCCACACGTGCAACCTGGCATTCAGAAGGAGGTGGAGGATACACAAGGACAGGAGACCAAGAAGCCTCAAGCCCCTCCCTCATTGGAACGCAAGGATCCGATCCAGAATGTCCCAGACTCTATGCAGTGGAGGAAAGGCCCTTAGCATTACCGCTGTGTACAGAATTGCCCCGATTACCATAAGCTTTCCTGTGGGGCTTGTAGGAGGTGACTGTTCAGATTTTTCATGGTGATACTAATTGACATCAGGAATTAACACATCTGAAAGTGCTCTATAACGGACTGTGGTGAACCTGCCTTTAGCAGCTAGTCATCAAGGCATGGAAATATGTGTACTTTTGACCACTGAAGATGGGTAGTGACCATCACTTTCATGACCACCCGAAAAACAGAGGTAAGGCTGAATGGGAGCATGATAAATTGAAAGTGTTCCCGGCCCACTCCGAACAGCAGACATCAATTGTGGGACTGCTAGGCCAATAAATCTAAGTCCTGCCGGTCCAAGGACAACATCCAGTCTTGGTCCTTAGCAGAAACTGATATAAGTCAGCATAATCTTTTTGTATTTATCCTTCTGTAGAAAGGCAATCAAAGGCTAGAGGTGCAGAATAGGCCTGAAACACCAGTCCTCCTTACGAATGCAGAGCTAGTGTGACTAGCACCTATTTCCCTTCTCAGACTCTAGGACACATTTAGCGGCACCTTGGAAAGTGGAAGATTGACTTCCTGCACAGCAAAGCAAAGTGTTCCTCCAAACTACTTTTTGGTGTGGGAGAAAGAGAAGGGGATAGCGTAGCCCTTTCGAACAATCTAAGAGACACCTCTCATAAAATAAATCTTCAGCTGGAGAGTAAATGCTGGACCCTGCCTCCTACAGGCCTGGCATGAGTCTTTCAGGGCAAACTAAAGTGGCTCATATCCATTGCAGTAGAGGAGAAAATATGAGAAGACTGCAGACCCTACTGGCCTGTGCAATTCCTACCAGCACCACGTCTACCGCTTCTAAAAGATGAGGTTGGCTGTGGTGCAACCTAGTTGAAAGGGCTGGCACTGTCTTTAAGGAAGCCCTCTGGAGTAATCTCTGAATTTCCTGAACTGGTGGGGAAATTGCTTTGCATGCATCAATAATTTCAAGGATCATAATGTGACATATGGTTAAACAATCTTTGAAACTGCCCTTTCACTGAAGAGCCTAATCCCATTAACGGACAAATCCATTAGGAATGAATGCACATCACCATAAAAAACTGAATTACCTCATCTAGGCATACCTTCTGAACACGACACTGCTATCAATAGCTTTGCGAATTAAGTTGGTATTGTCCAGGTCTGCCTGTAGTACGTATTTTGTTACATTCTAGGCATGGTCTGGGCCAGCAAGACCCTAAGGTCCTCTATGTACACCAGCAAGATGTCACTGGTCATGTCCCATAATACCAGTGGCGGCCCGTCCTTTAGGGCGGAGGGGCTACGCCCCCCCATCCCATGAAGAGTGTCTGTCAGGCTGAACAAAGGTCAGCCTGACAGACACTCTTCATGTTCAGGTCAGGCAGCCAGGAGCAGACATGCGCGATTTGCGCAGACTCCTGGCTGCCTGAGCTGAACTTTGCTGGGCTGAGGAGATCACGACCCCTATGGGCGTGACCTCCTCGGCCCAGCAAAGGTGATTCGAGGCCCTCCCCTGGGTGACTAGGAAAGCGTCACCCATTGACACTCTCCCTGGGCGCTTCAGGTTTAAGCCCTGAAGTGCCCAGGGCGAGTGTCAATCAGTGACACCTCGTCACAGAGTGGGGTGGGGTGGGGTGGGGTCAGCAGTCTCACTGACCCCATCCCACTCTGTGACGAGGCTGGGACTGCTGCCTTCCCTCATTGGCTGACCTCAGGTCAGCCAATGATGGAAGGCAGCAGTCCCAACCCTCCTGGGACCTCAGAGGCTGAAGGTAAGTGTGTGTGTATGTATGTATGTATGTATGTATGTTATGTTTTACATTGAATGTTTGGTGCGCACGTGCATGTTTGGGTGTTATGAGTGTTGTTAATGGATGTGAGTGCGTGCGTGCATGTCTGTGTGAAAGAATGAATGTGTTTTGATCTTGGAAAATGAATGTTTGGTGCATGCGTGTATATTTGAATGGAATGAGTGTTAATGGATGAGCGTGCGTGCGTGTCTGTGTGTGTGAAAGAATGAGCCTGTGTGTGTGTTTGTGTGTGTGTTTGTGTGTGTGCCCCGCCCGCCCCCCTCCCAAAGCTGTCGGCCGCCACTGCATAATACATGTGTGTACATGCCCAACAAGCAAACAGAATCATTGGACCAGGGTAGAAATGCACACATTGGTATAAACGACATAGTTGTAAAATTAAGAAATTGATGACTGACAAATGAAAAGACTAGTTACTATTAATAATCTGCATCGCCTATGTGATATCAGGAAGCTATTGATTCTGGTATGTAAGCAGTGGTGCATATGCCTTCTCAGAATTCTAGGGCGATCCAGTGTCAATGCAAACTTTAGAGTCTCTTTCCCATGTTTACAGCTTTATCAAATATGAAACAATTAACAAGGGTCTTGGTCTAAAGCCCTCTTTGAGCTTGACGCTCGGGTCAAGCAGTCGTTCTGCTCCCATCTGCGTATGTAGGCTGGCCTGGTGGTGCAAGCAGACACTCCTAATTATTTGAAGGTACTGGCATTTTACAGTTTTCTTCTTCGAGACTATGCCATCTGAGGTTACTTGCAACTGAACATACTCATCACGATGGTTTCATTCTGCTCAACAACTCCAAGGGAATGAAGACAAGAAGAATAGGGCAATGAAAGGAGAAACAGCCGACACCGAGGTACTCCCAATTATTTGAGGGATTGTAGGACACACGGAGTAGCAGGCAATCTTGAATTTAGTTAGTAGGCTACAACTTGGGGTCTGCAAAGTGCTTTCATACTTCACAAAAATCTACGAAAAGCATAATACTTCAAGGAGGTTGCAAAATTTGTCACTTTGCCACTAACGTGTGAGCATCAGAACTTTTGCAAAAATGTCACAAATGTCCTTATTTCATGCTATGAAATTGGGTCTGCATAGCAAAAACTTTGCAGAGTACAGTTCGTGTTCGTTTCCTGTACAACGCTTTTGTGCAAAGAAAATATCTGCAAAAACTGAACTTGCAGGAAAAATATGAAATCATTTTCCAGATCGGCTTGGTTCTGGAAGAATAAAAACGATGTCACTGTAAAGTGAAAATTATCACAAGGGGAAAAGCTTTGATTTTAGTAAACCACAACCTTAAAGATGGCCAGAATAAAAGGGATCAGTTTTTCTAGATTACCATTTAAACGTTTTAGTTCGAGCCAGTGAAATTCATAATTAGGGAAGGGATTACCAGTATTGAGGAGCTTAAGACTAACTTGGTTATTGCTGTAAAATGTATCACTGAATGCCATTACAAAATTCTGCAACTAGAGGAAACATTGCGTTACTTGATCGTTAGTCACGTGAAGGATTGGCGGTGTGAGGCTCCCAGGTAGACTGAAAATAATGTCACCACCTGTCGTCAAGCCCACACAAGGAGGAAAGCCCTAGAGCACTGAGAGTTCTCTTACCGTTTCCCTCCTTTACGTTGACCCATGGAGGCTCGCAGACCCCCGCCACAGTTAGCACAGTTTGAGTAGGCCTTTCCTTCCTTCTTGGGGATATTCCAGCAATGGAAGCATCTGACCCCGTACTTCTTATACCTATAAACAGGTGAGAAAATTACACAATAAAAAAAAAGCACTGGCAATGCTAATAGGTGTGGCTTATGAATGAAAATGCCTTGTGTCATTAATGGATTTAGCCACTCAATAGGTCATCAGGAATGCACTCTGCCATACATCTTTGCACTCATTCATCCATCCAGTGACTCATTCTTGCATTCACCCCTTTGACACAACCACAATGCAATACACAAACTCAACAACATATCTATAATAAATTAAAAGAATAAAAGCAGTGTAGGAAAGTACCATCTTGCCTGGCATGTTACCCCCATTTTTCACTGTATATATGTTATTTTAGTTGTATGTGTCACTGGGACCCTGGTAACCCAGGGCCCCAGTGCTCATAAGTGTGCCTGAATGTGTTACCTGTGTAGTGACTAACTGTCTCACTGAGGCTCTGCTCATCAGAACCTCAGTGGTTATGCTCTCTCATTTCTTTCCAAATTGTCACTAACAGGCTAGTGACCATTTTTACCAATTTACATTGGCTTACTGGAACACCCTTATAATTCCCTAGTATATGGTACTGAGGTACCCAGGGTATTGGGGTTCCAGGAGATCCCTATGGGCTGCAGCATTTCTTTTGCCACCCATAGGGAGCTCTGACAATTCTTACACAGGCCTGCCACTGCAGCCTGAGTGAAATAACGTCCACGTTATTTCACAGCCATTTTACACTGCACTTAAGTAACTTATAAGTCACCTATATGCAAAGTTACTTAGTGTGAGGGCACCCTGGCACTAGCCAAGGTGCCCCCACATTGTTCAGAGCCAATTCCCTGAACTTTGTGAGTGCGGGGACACCATTACACGCGTGCACTACTTATAGGTCACTACCTAGATGTAGCTTCACAATGGTAACTCCGAATATGGCCATGTAACATGTCTATGATCATGGAATTGCCCCCTATATACCATCCTGGCATAGTTGGCACAATCCCATGATCCCAGTGGTCTGTAGCACAGACCCTGGTACTGCCAAACTGCCCTTCCTGGGGTTTCACTGCAGCTGCTGCTGCTGCCAACCCCTCAGACAGGCATCTGCCCTCCTGGGGTCCAGCCAGGCCTGGCCCAGGATGGCAGAACAAAGGACTTCCTCTGAGAGAGGGTGTTACACCCTCTCCCTTTGGAAAATGGTGTGAAGGCAGGGGAGGAGTAGCCTCCCCCAGCCTCTGGAAATGCTTTCTTGGGCACAGATGTGCCCAATTCTGCATAAGCCAGTCTACACCGGTTCAGGGACCCCTTAGCCCCTGCTCTGGCGCGAAACTGGACAAAGGAAAGGGGAGTGACCACTCCCCTGACCTGCACCTCCCCTGGGAGGTGTCCAGAGCTCCTCCAGTGTGCTCCAGACCTCTGCCATCTTGGAAACAGAGGTGCTGCTGGCACACTGGACTGCTCTGAGTGGCCAGTGCCACCAGGTGATGTCAGAGACTCCATCTGATAGGCTCCTTCAGGTGTTAGTAGCCTATCCTCTCTCCTAGGTAGCCAAACCCTCTTTTCTGGCTATTTAGGGTCTCTGTCTCTGGGGAAACTTCAGATAACGAATGCAAGAGCTCATCCGAGTTCCTCTGCATCTCTCTCTTCACCTTCTGCCAAGGAATCGACTGCTGACCGCGCTGGAAGCCTGCAAACCTGCAACATAGTAGCAAAGACGACTACTGCAACTCTGTAACGCTGATCCTGCCGCCTTCTCGACTGTTTTCCTGCTTGTGCATGCTGTGGGGGTAGTCTGCCTCCTCTCTGCACCAGAAGCTCTGAAGAAATCTCCCGTGGGTCGACGGAATCTTCCCCCTGCAACCGCAGGCACCAAAAAGCTGCATTACCGTCCCTTGGGTCTCCTCTCAGCACGACGAGCGAGGTCCCTCGAATCCAGCGACTCTGTCCAAGTGACCCCCACAGTCCAGTGACTCTTCAGTCCAAGTTTGGTGGAGGTAAGTCCTTGCCTCACCTCGCTGGGCTGCATTGCTGGGAACCGCGACTTTTGCAGCTACTCCGGCCCCTGTGCACTTCCGGCGGAAATCCTTTGTGCACAGCCAAGCCTGGGTCCACGGCACTCTAACCTGCATTGCACGACTTTCTAAGTTGGTCTCCGGCGACGTGGAACTCCTTTGTGCGACTTCGAGTGAGCACCGTTTCATGCATCCTTGTAGTGCCTGTTTCTGGCACTTGTCCGGGTGCTACCTGCTGCTGAGAGGTCTCTTTGTCTTGCTCGACATCCCCTCTCTCTCCTGGTCCAATTTGCGACCTCCTGGTCCCTCCAGGGCCACAGTAGTGTCCAAAAACGCTAACCGCACGATTTGCAGCTAGCAAGGCTTGTTGGCGTTCTTTTGGCGGGAAAACACTTCTGCACGACTCTCCACGGCGAGAGAGATCCGTCCACCAAAGGGGAAGTCTCTAGCCCTTTTCGTTCCTGCAGAAACCTCAGCTTCTTCTGTCCAGTAGAAGCTTCTTTGCATCCACAGCTGGCATTTCCTGGGCATATGCCCATCTCCGACTTGCTTGTGACTTTTGGACTTGGTCCCCTTGTTCCACAGGTATCCTAGATTGGAAGTCCACAGTTGTTGCATTGTTGGTTTGTGTCTTTCCTGCATTATTCCTCTAACACAACTTCTTTGTCCTTAGGGGAACTTTAGTGCACTTTGCACTCACTTTTCAGGGTCTTGGGAGGGTTATTTTTCTAACTCTCACTATTTTCTAATAGTCCCAGCGACCCTCTACAAGGTTACATAGGTTTGGGGTCCATTCGTGGTTCGCATTCCACTTTTGGAGTATATGGTTTGTGTTGCCCCTATCCCTATGTTTCCCCATTGCATCCTATTGTAACTATACATTGTTTGCACTGTTTTCTAAGACTATACTGCATATTTTTGCTATTGTGTATATATATCTTGTGTATATTTCCTATCCTCTCACTGAGGGTACACTCTAAGATACTTTGGCATATTGTCATAAAAATAAAGTACCTTTATTTTTAGTATAACTGTGTATTGTGTTTTCTTATGATATTGTGCATATGACACTAAGTGGTTCTGTAGTAGCTTCACCCGTCTCCTAGTTCAGCCTAAGCTGCTCTGCTAAGCTACCATTATCTATCAGCCTAAGCTGCTAGACACCCTATACACTAATAAGGGATAACTGGGCCTGGTGCAAGGTGCAAGTACCCCTTGGTACTCACTACAAGCCAGTCCAGCCTCCTACATTGGTTGTGCAGCGGTGGGATAAGTGCTTTGAGACTACTTACCACTCTTGTCATTGTACTTTTCATAAGAGAAAAATATACAAAACAAGGTCAGTGTATATACACATAGCCAAAAAGTTTTGCATTTCCTCTTTTCACTCTTTTCTAAGTGCTGAAAAGTACTTCTAAACTTTCAAAAAGTTCTTAAAAGTTTAAAAAGTTTTTTTTCTGTCTTTCTAAAAAGTTCTGAAAACTTTTTTCTCTTTTTCTATCACTTTAACTCTCTCTACAAATGTCTGGCACAGGCCAAAATGTTGACCTGTCTAAGATTGCATATGATCACCTTAGCTGGAAAGGAGCAAGGAGTCTCTGCGTAGAGAGAGGTTTGAGTGTAGGGAAGAATCCTTCCTTGGAACTGTTACTTAATATGCTTAGAGAACAAGATAAGGCTAAAAGTGCCCCATCTGTTGAAAAAGTAGCTAATGGTTCTCAATCTGATCCAGGGACTCCCCCAGGAAAAGGTTCAGGAAAGAAACTTCTTAGCCTGCCCATTACTAGACAGTCTAGCATAGTTGGTACTGAGGTGGAGTCACATCATCCAGATGATGTGCTCTCACATTACACTGTCAGCCAAGCTGTTAGGGTGGCTTCTGTAAGGGACAGGTCTCCTTCTGTTCATTCCCATCATACCTCTGTATCTAGGAATGTCCCTCCCACCAACCCTGATGACAGAATGTTAGAAAGGGAACTCAATAAGTTGAGGGTGGAACAAACCAGACTGAAGCTTAAAAAGCAACAGCTGGATTTGGATAGACAGTCTTTTGAACTAGAGAAGAAAAGACAGAAGTTGGGTTTAGAAACCCATGGTGGCAGCAGCAGTATTCCCCATAGTCATCCTGCAAAAGAGCATGATTCCAGGAATCTGCACAAGATAGTTCCCCCTTATAAGGAGGGGGATGACATTAACACGTGGTTTGCTGCACTTGAGAGGGCCTGTGTTGTACAGGATGTCCCTCAAAGGCAGTGGGCTGCTATCCTATGGCTATCATTTAGTGGAAAAGGTAGGGATAGGCTCCTTACTGTGAAAGAAAATGATGCTAATAATTTCCAAGTTCTTAAGAATGCACTCCTGGATGGTTATGGCTTCACCACTGAACAATACAGGATAAAGTTCAGAGAGACCAAAAAGGAGTCTTCCCAAGACTGGGTTGATTTCATTGACCATTCAGTGAAGGCCTTGGAGGGGTGGTTACATGGCAGTAAAGTTACTGATTATGACAGCCTGTATAACTTGATCCTGAGAGAGCATATTCTTAATATTGTGTGTCTGATTTGTTGCACCAGTACTTGGTGGACTCTGATCTGACCTCTCCCCAAGAATTGGGAAAGAAGGCAGACAAATGGGTCAGAACAAGGGTGAACAGAAAAGTTCATACAGGGGGTGACAAAGATGGCAACAAAAAGAAGGATGGTAAGTCTTCTGACAAGGGTGGGGACAAATCTAAAAATGAGTCTTCATCAGGCCCACAAAAACACTCTGGTGGGGGTGGTAGGCCCAAATCCTCTTTTAATCAGAACAAGGAAAATAAACCATGGTGCTATTTATGTAAAATAAAAGGCCATTGGACAACAGATCCCAGTTGTCCAAAGAAAGGCACCAATGCTCCTACCACTACAACCCCTACTGCTACACCTAGTGTCCCTACTAATAGCAGTGGTGGTGGGAGCAAACCTACTAATAGCCAATCCAAGGGAGTAGCTGGGCTCACTATTGGTAACTTAGTTGGGGTTGGCCTTGTTAGGGAGGCCACAGAGGCTGTGTTAGTCTCTGAGGGGGCTATTGATTTAGCCACCTTAGTTGCTTGTCCCCTTAATATGGATAAGTACAAGCAGCTACCCCTAATAAATGGTGTTGAGGTTCAGGCCTACAGGGACACTGGTGCCAGTGTGACTATGGTCATAGAGAAACTGGTCCACCCTGAACAACACCTACTTGGTCACCAGTACCAAGTAACCGATGCTCACAACAACACACTTAGCCACCCCATGGCTGTTGTTAATCTCAACTGGGGGGGGGGGGTTACTGGTCCAAAGAAAGTTGTGGTAGCCACAGATTTACCTGTAGACTGTCTACTAGGAAATGATTTGGAGACATCAGCTTGGTCAGATGTGGAGTTGGAGGCCCATGCAGCAATGCTGGGCATCCCAGGGCATATTTTTGCTTTGACAAGGGCTCAGGCCAAAAAGCAAAAAGGACAGGGAAGCTTGGATCCTGGAACAATGGACCAAGTGCTCCCTAAAGCTAGGGCTAGTAGAAGCAAACCACTTCCTACTATCCCTCCCTCTACAGTGGATTCAACTTCCGAGGAAGAAGAATTCCCTCCCTGTGCAGAACCTACACCAGAGGAGCTGGAAGCAGACACTGCTGAGCTTTTGGGTGAAGGGGGGCCTGCCAGAGAGGAGCTGAGTGTGGCAAAGCAAACCTGTCCCACATTAGAGGGTCTCAGACAGCAAGCTGTCAAACAAGCTAATGGGGATGTCAGTGACTCTCACAGAGTTTACTGGGAGGACAACCTCTTGTACACTGAGCATAGGGATCCTAAACCTGGAGCTGCCAGGAGATTAGTGATTCCTCAGGAGTACAGAAAGTTCCTCCTAACCCTGGCACATGACATTCCCCTAGCTGGGCATCTAGGACAAATGAAAACTTGGGACAGGCTTGTTCCCCTGTTTCATTGGCCTAGAATGTCTGAGGACACAAAGGAATTTTGTAAGTCCTGTGAAACCTGTCAAGCCAGTGGCAAGACAGGTGGCACCCCAAAGGCACCCCTTATTCCACTGCCTGTGGTTGAGGTTCCCTTTGAAAGGGTAGGGGTTGACATAGTTGGCCCCCTTGACCCTCCTACTGCTTCAGGCAATAGATTCATCTTAGTGGTAGTGGACCATGCCACAAGATATCCTGAAGCTATTCCTTTAAGGACCACTACAGCACCTGCAGTGGCAAAGGCCCTCCTGGGAATATTTTCCAGGGTGGGCTTCCCAAAGGAAGTAGTATCAGACAGGGGAAGCAATTTCATGTCTGCATACTTAAAGGCCATGTGGAAGGAGTGTGGTGTAACGTACAAGTTCACAACACCCTATCATCCAGAAACAAATGGACTGGTGGAGAGATTTAATAAAACTCTCAAAGGCATGATTATGGGTCTCCCTGAAAAACTCCGCAGGAGATGGGATATCCTTCTACCATGCCTCCTTTTTGCCTACAGGGAGGTACCCCAGAAAGGAGTGGGCTTCAGCCCCTTTGAACTTCTTTTTGGACACCCTGTTAGGGGTCCACTCACACTTGTAAAGGAGGGTTGGGAACAACCTTTAAAAGCTCCTAAGCAGGATATTGTGGATTATGTACTTGGCCTCAGATCAAGAATGGCTGAGTACATGAAAAAGGCCAGTAAAAACCTTCAGGCCAGCCAAGAGCTCCAGAAGCAATGGCATGATCAGAAGGCTGTTTTGGTTCAGTACCAACCAGGGCAGAAAGTGTGGGTCTTGGAGCCTGTGGCCCCAAAAGCACTCCAAGATAAATGGAGTGGACCCCACACAATTGTTGAAAAGAAGGGAGAAGTCACCTATTTAGTTGACTTAGGCACTGCCAGGAGTCCCCTTAGGGTGCTCCATGTCAACCGCCTGAAACCCTACTATGACAGGGCTGATCTCACCCTGCTCATGGCAACAGATGAGGGACAGGAAGAAGACAGTGATCCTCTACCTGATCTCTCCTCTTCCACAGAACAAGATGCTCTGGTGGAAGGTGTAGTTTTGGCTGATTGCCTTACTGCTGAGCAGAAAGACAATTGCATAAATCTCCTAGATCAATTCTCTGAACACTTCTCTAATGTGCCAGGTACCACTTCTTGGTGTGAGCACACTATAGATACTGGAGACAGCTTGCCTGTCAAAAGTAAGATCTATAGGCAGCCTGACCATGTCAGGGACTGCATAAAGCAAGAGGTCCAGAAAATGTTAGAACTAGGAGTGGTTGAGCACTCTGACAGTCCATGGGCTTCTCCTGTGGTACTGGTACCAAAACCCCATTCCAAAGATGGAAAGAAGGAAATGCGGTTTTGTGTAGACTATAGAGGTCTCAACTTGGTAACCAAAACTGATGCTCACCCTATACCCAGGGCAGATGAGCTCATAGATACACTGGCATCTGCCAAGTATCTAAGCACTTTTGATTTGACTGCAGGGTATTGGCAGATCAAATTGTCAGAAGATGCTAAACCTAAGACTGCATTTTCAACCATTGGAGGACATTACCAGTTTACTGTAATGCCTTTTGGTTTGAAAAATGCACCTGCCACTTTTCAAAGGTTGGTGAACACAGTCCTGCAAGGTCTGGAAGCTTTCAGTGCAGCATATTTGGACGATATAGCTGTCTTTAGCTCCAGCTGGGATGATCACCTGGTCCACCTATGGAAAGTTTTGGAGGCCCTGCAAAAGGCAGGCCTCACTATCAAGGCTTCAAAGTGCCAGATAGGGCAGGGTAAGGTGGTTTATCTGGGACACCTTGTTGGTGGGGAACAGATTGCACCACTACAGGGGAAAATCCAAACAATTATTGATTGGGTTCCCCCTACCACTCAGACTCAGGTGAGAGCCTTCCTAGGCCTCACTGGGTATTACAGGAGGTTCATTAACTATGGCTCCATTGCAGCCCCTCTTAATGACCTCACATCCAAGAAAATGCCTAAAAAGGTATTATGGACAGCAAACTGTCAGAAAGCTTTTGAGGAGCTGAAGCAGGCCATGTGCTCTGCACCTTTCATGAAAAGCCCTTGTTACTCTAAAAAATTCTATGTCCAAACTGATGCATCTGAATTAGGAGTAGGGGCAGTCCTATCACAACTTAATTCTGAGGGCCAGGATCAACCTGTTGCTTTTATTAGTAGGAGGTTGACCCCTAGAGAAAAGCGTTGGTCTGCCATAGAGAGGGAGGCCTTTGCTGTGGTCTGGGCTCTGAAGAAGTTGAGGCCATACCTGTTTGGCACTCACTTCATTGTTCAGACAGACCACAAACCTCTACTTTGGCTAAAACAAATGAAAGGTGAAAATCCTAAATTGTTGAGGTGGTCCATATCCCTACAGGGAATGGACTATACAGTGGAACATAGACCTGGGAGTAGCCACTCCAATGCAGATGGACTCTCCAGATATTTCCACTTAGACAATGAAGACTCATCAGGTCATGGCTAGTCTTATTGTCCTTCGTTTGGGGGGGGGGGGTTGTGTAGGAAAGTACCATCTTGCCTGGCATGTTACCCCCATTTTTCACTGTATATATGTTGTTTTAGTTGTATGTGTCACTGGGACCCTGGTAACCCAGGGCCCCAGTGCTCGTAAGTGTGCCTGAATGTGTTACCTGTGTAGTGACTAACTGTCTCACTGAGGCTCTGCTAATCAGAACCTCAGTGGTTATGCTCTCTCATTTCTTTCCAAATTGTCACTAACAGGCTAGTGACCATTTTTACCAATTTACATTGGCTTACTGGAACACCCTTATAATTCCCTAGTATATGGTACTGAGGTACCCAGGGTATTGGGGTTCCAGGAGATCCCTATGGGCTGCAGCATTTCTTTTGCCACCCATAGGGAGCTCTGACAATTCTTACACAGGCCTGCCACTGCAGCCTGAGTGAAATAACGTCCACGTTATTTCACAGCCATTTTACACTGCACTTAAGTAACTTATAAGTCACCTATATGCAAAGTTACTTAGTGTGAGGGCACCCTGGCACTAGCCAAGGTGCCCCCACATTGTTCAGAGCCAATTCCCTGAACTTTGTGAGTGCGGGGACACCATTACACGCGTGCACTACATATAGGTCACTACCTAGATGTAGCTTCACAATGGTAACTCCGAATATGGCCATGTAACATGTCTATGATCATGGAATTGCCCCCTCTATACCATCCTGGCATAGTTGGCACAATCCCATGATCCCAGTGGTCTGTAGCACAGACCCTGGTACTGCCAAACTGCCCTTCCTGGGGTTTCACTGCAGCTGCTGCTGCTGCTGCCAACCCCTCAGACAGGCATCTGCCCTCCTGGGGTCCAGCCAGGCCTGGCCCAGGATGGCAGAACAAAGGACTTCCTCTGAGAGAGGGTGTTACACCCTCTCCCTTTGGAAAATGGTGTGAAGGCAGGGGAGGAGTAGCCTCCCCCAGCCTCTGGAAATGCTTTCTTGGGCACAGATGTGCCCAATTCTGCATAAGCCAGTCTACACCGGTTCAGGGACCCCTTAGCCCCTGCTCTGGCGCGAAACTGGACAAAGGAAAGGGGAGTGACCACTCCCCTGACCTGCACCTCCCCTGGGAGGTGTCCAGAGCTCCTCCAGTGTGCTCCAGACCTCTGCCATCTTGGAAACAGAGGTGCTGCTGGCACACTGGACTGCTCTGAGTGGCCAGTGCCACCAGGTGACGTCAGAGACTCCTTCTGATAGGCTCCTTCAGGTGTTAGTAGCCTATCCTCTCTCCTAGGTAGCCAAACCCTCTTTTCTGGCTATTTAGGGTCTCTGTCTCTGGGGAAACTTCAGATAACGAATGCAAGAGCTCATCCGAGTTCCTCTGCATCTCTCTCTTCACCTTCTGCCAAGGAATCGACTGCTGACCGCGCTGGAAGCCTGCAAACCTGCAACATAGTAGCAAAGACGACTACTGCAACTCTGTAACGCTGATCCTGCCGCCTTCTCGACTGTTTTCCTGCTTGTGCATGCTGTGGGGGTAGTCTGCCTCCTCTCTGCACCAGAAGCTCCGAAGAAATCTCCCGTGGGTCGACGGAATCTTCCCCCTGCAACCGCAGGCACCAAAAAGCTGCATTACCGGTCCCTTGGGTCTCCTCTCAGCACGACGAGCGAGGTCCCTCGAATCCAGCAACACTGTCCAAGTGACCCCCACAGTCCAGTGACTCTTCAGTCCAAGTTTGGTGGAGGTAAGTCCTTGCCTCACCTCGCTGGGCTGCATTGCTGGGAACCGCGACTTTTGCAGCTACTCCGGCCCCTGTGCACTTCCGGCAGAAATCCTTTGTGCACAGCCAAGCCTGGGTCCATGGCACTCTAACCTGCATTGCACGACTTTCTAAGTTGGTCTCCGGCGACGTGGGACTCCTTTGTGCGATTTCGGGTGAGCACCGTTTCATGCATCCTCGTAGTGCCTGTTTCTGGCACTTGTCCGGGTGCTACCTGCTGCTGAGAGGGCTCTTTGTCTTGCTCGACATCCCCTCTCTCTCCTGATCCAATTTGCGACCTCCTGGTCCCTCCAGGGCCACAGCAGTGTCCAAAAACGCTAACCGCACAATTTGCAGCTAGCAAGGCTTGTTGGCGTTCTTTCGGCGGGAAAACACTTCTGCACAACTCTCCACGGCGAGAGAGATCCGTCCACCAAAGGGGAAGTCTCTAGCCCTTTTCGTTCCTGCAGAAACCTCAGCTTCTTCTGTCCAGTAGAAGCTTCTTTGCATCCACAGCTGGCATTTCCTGGGCATATGCCCATCTCTGACTTGCTTGTGACTTTTGGACTTGGTCCCCTTGTTCCACAGGTATCCTAGATTGGAAATCCACAGTTGTTGCATTGTTGGTTTGTGTCTTTCCTGCATTATTCCTCTAACACGAATTATTTGTCCTTAGGGGAACTTTAGTGCACTTTGCACTCACTTTTCAGGGTCTTGGGGAGGGTTATTTTTCTAACTCTCACTATTTTCTAATAGTCCCAGCGACCCTCTACAAGGTCACATAGGTTTGGGGTCCATTCGTGGTTCGCATTCCACTTTTGGAGTATATGGTTTGTGTTGCCCCTATCCCTATGTTTCCCCATTGCATCCTATTGTAACTATACATTGTTTGCACTGTTTTCTAAGACTATACTGCATATTTTTGCTATTGTGTATATATATCTTGTGTATATTTCCTATCCTCTCACTGAGGGTACACTCTAAGATACTTTGGCATATTGTCATAAAAATAAAGTACCTTTATTTTTAGTATAACTGTGTATTGTGTTTTCTTATGATATTGTGCATATGATACTAAGTGGTTCTGTAGTAGCCTCACCCGTCTCCTAGTTCAGCCTAAGCTGCTCTGCTAAGCTACCATTATCTATCAGCCTAAGCTGCTAGACACCCTATACACTAATAAGGGATAACTGGGCCTGGTGCAAGGTGCAAGTACCCCTTGGTACTCACTACAAGCCAGTCCAGCCTCCTACAAGCAGGAAAAAAGAAAACATGCAATCATCTAAACACAGCCGCCATATGCCTGCATTAACAGAACTACAAAGAGCAGCAGTATTATAGATGTTCTTTCTCAAGTTTCAGCATGGCAACCATGTTTAAAACCAACATGTTAGCCATCTTAGAATGGTAAAAGTAGTATACACTATGTATAACAGCATTCCATAGTAATCGCCCAATTCAGAGGAAGGGGCCACGGGGATGCAGTGCACTGCAGATGAAATGAATCCGGCAAGGGGCCAAAGAGCACTGCTAGGGCAGCTGCAGATTCCACTTAAGGCACACAAAAAAGAGAAGCAAAGAATTGATAAGTGATTTAGAAAAAAACAATTGAAAGCTATAGAACTGTCCAGCCAGTCCCGATAGTGAAGCTCATTAGTTTTCAGGTGAATGTGCACCTGTGATCAAAAAATGCCATCATTGACAGTAGAAGAGAGTCACAAACTGATGTGGACTGAACCATTTCTTTATGCAGTAAGTTGTCGTGGATAGAAGTATAGGGCAAATTACACTCAGACTGAACAATGCCCGAAGAGGTCTAACCCAAAGGCCCTCTCTCCATCTATATGGAAATATATTTCTCAATATGGATGGATGTATTATTTAATGTACTTTTGTATTACAAGATACTGGTAGACAGCTAAGCCTGGTTGGGCCTTCCGAAGAGATTTTATCAAGAATTATTGCGCTGCACTTTTCCAACCTAGGGTTTGTCAAAGGGAAAACTAACACCAAAATCCTTCCCTACAAAGGTAATCTGCGAGATTTTATCTTTCATAAACTAACTTAATTTCCTACTGGCTTTAACAGGTGTTACAAAGTAAATACATTAAGCCGTCAGCCTTTGTCATAAATTTTCATAAAAAATAGATCAGGCTATGGCACCTGAAAAACCTTTTCATAGTGAACCAGTCAGACCAATAGCTGTTATTCATGGTTTGACACCACAAATAACTCAGGCCTACCATTCCGAGCTGAAGCTTTTCACACAAGACAAGCATCAGACACACAGTCATAAAATTAGAAAAACATTCAGGAATCTAATTTGCTAAGAAAAGCACTCTCTCATAAGAGTGGTTAACAAGGATTCTTCCAATTAAAATATTCTCTGCCTATGGGGTTTGTCAGAGGTAGCAACATATACCTTTAACACTGAGTAATAAGAATCCACTTTTAAAATACCTGTTGACTTTAACATATGCTTTTCTCAATCAGTCAGGCATGATGCCCTTATTGTGACTTTTCATAATAACCAATTAGGTCGATGACTTTTATCATTAACAATTTATCATAACTAGGGACGCAACTAGACCCATACTTTGGGGGGCTAACACTTCAAACTGGGGCAGCAGAGCCACCTTCAAACCCAGATTAAAACTACTTTTGGGGGCTCCCCCTTAATCTTGGGGCACACTTCACAATTAGGGAGGTCATTTTCTAGGGAATATTGCCCAGATACTCAAATGGTTAATGGTTTTCCTAAAGGTGTTGTAAACTAGCGGATAAAAAATGCTTAATTCTGCACACTTTGGGATAGCGGGCCTGGCAGAAGTAGAAATTTCAGGTTCCTATGTCAGATAGGTCTTACCCTCCAAATAAAACACATTTTAAATAGACAATTAGGCATATAAGAATATTTTTGAAAATCGATAAATTATGTCTGTAGATGCATGTTCCTTTAAGTATTGTTGTCCTCATGCTGCGTTTTTCATAAGAGAATACTTTTATCAGGTACATTGTTTGCAGGATATAATCTTCATGCAGGAGACCACTCTCTTGCTGTAAGGAAGAAGGGTGCTTCATGTCCATGCTCTACACCACAGAATGTTGAAGCTGTACTCTATAGCACTACATGACAATCCTTAGTTCAATCTCCCAACAAATAGCCATTGTTTACATTTGTTTGGTCACTATTACAGCTTGAAATGCAACACATTTGCAAAGATTCTGGTACTAGTGACACAAGAATCATCAAATAATCAGAAATTTGTCCAGGTGTGAATATCTATGGTGCCCTCACAACGCACATGGACATCAATCAGATGTAACCAGTAGTAGACGCTGCTACAACTGGCTTGCCCTGGAACTACCATTACTACTACTGGTCTCATGGTTCAAGAAGGTATTGGCAGGATAAGAAAGTAAACACAGCTATAAAAGTCCAGTTTTTTTCTTTATTTACACTTTGTTGCCTCCAGCCAGCCTTTGGGTCGTTCCTAGAAGACTCTGGAATTATTAATAGTCGATCAAGGGGTCAACCATATGATGAAATTGGTGGTCAAGTGGTGTGTGATGTCACTTTCCAGCAAGTGGTGTGCTGTGCCTTATGCGCTCATTGGCATTTTACTGAAGTACAGCACAGACCAATACTCACATTTTCACAATATTCCTGAACACTAGTGTCAGAAAAATATTAAACATTTAATAATGATATTAAATACAATATATGATGATTGTGCATAAAAACTAACTGCCATAACTTAAACACTATAAAATATTTACAAATGTAGTAGAGTTCTTGTATGAGGCAAGCAAATCATGAGTTAAGACTTTCTGGGGGAAATGCCCAATAAAGGGTAGCAACACACTTTCAGAAAATTATGTGAAATATATCAAACTGACATTCACCAGTTTATGTGTGTCTAAACAGAAAGAATGAAAAAAAGCTTTGCCTAGGGAGGTGAGGTTTGGCGCGTGGTAAGATGGCGGCTCCCTTTTGAGGTCCAGAGAGCCTGCCACAGGTACCAGCATTAAACTGAAGCATTCATCAACACTTGAAAAATTAGTGTGTGTCATCTAAGTGGCGAGGAGCTAAACTGCACCACTCCGGTGCCTTCGTCAATCTTTTCGACTGCTTCTACTCTACCAGCTCAGCACTCCCTAGAGCAAACCAAGATGGCAAACCCACACCGTACACCATGTTGTGCCGACACAGAGTGAAGGAAACGTTAGAATCCTAGCCATACACAACCTCTACAAGTTTAATGTACAGAGTCTGTGAAGCCTTTAGCGAGAAACATCCGACGCACGGTGCGCAGTGAGGTATGACTGTTTAATAAATAAAAAATGAAGCCTGAGTGAGAACCAGTGTTTTTGGGCCCTTCTATCTCCCGTTGCTGATCCTAGGGCCATAATAGCGCAAGCCGCCTCTGGAGCTCACGAAGAGCCACAGGCTGCCCTCTCACCCTAAGGATTTGTGTGCGCTGTACGGCATTCCAAAGCCCCCTGCTGCGAACATCATGTGCGTGTGACACAAAATACATAACGCACGTCGAATAATCTAACTAATTGCAAAGTAACAACTATCAGTCCGCAGACACCTTTATTAAGGGCAACCTCTAAGTTCCTGCTACAGTTTAATCGCTATCTCAACCACACATCTCTGGACCAGTACTGCTCACATGCATAATTTGAAAGAAGTGTAACACGTGAGACACCACAGTGTGGGTGCTCAGGTCATACATTTACCTGCTCACCTATCTAGACATTTTGCATCACAGATAGCAACATGGTGGAATCCAAAGACTCTACCACTAAGGGAAGAGAATCCCAAACTGCCCTCAAATGAACAAAACACTCACTGCCCACTCTAGATTCATATGTAAAGGAAAAAACAGATACCTCCTCTAAACTCAATGTAATTCTACGCAAATTGAACACTGTGCATGACGTGGCCCAAAGCACCAAGTCTAATTCTGATCTACTCCAAGTAGAAGTAGCAGCAATACGTGGTTACCTTAAAGATCTCAAAATAAGAGTCACCGCTGCAGAAACCAGGATAAGCAGAGTTGAAGACCATACCAACGAACAAATCCAAAAGTTTTCCGAGTTAGAAAAGGTGGTTGCGACTCTGAAATCCCAAAGAACGGAACAGGAAGATTGAAATAGAAGAAACAACCTCTGAATCGAATCAAACTATAAATCAGCCGCTGGCTTCATCTCATGGATTCCAACTGCCCTCCAACTGGACTTTGACTAAGACTGAGATCAAGAGGGCACACAGGATCCCCTCCTACAAACCAAACAATCAAACAGCACCAAGAGCCACGATTTTCAAAGCACTCAGATACCAACACACGGAACAAATCCTGGCCCTGATGAGTAAAATTAAAGTGGTAGTGTGGCATACTCTGAAAATATCCATTTCTCAAGACTACAAAAGAAACTGTGATTTGTCGAAAAGGCTTCCTGGCTTTAAGGAAGAGACTTACGATGATGGGAATCTCCTTTACCTTCAATGGTCCATCCAAGTTCCGTATTACACACAAAGGCCAGACAAAAATTTTCTTGGACCCTGCGTTGCTAACAAGGGTTCTGGACAATAAATCGTAGTGGCAGATGGTAGCTGAACCCTCTAACTCATCATCATTGAGTTATACTCTAAACTGATCATCTTACACAGACTGCTACACCGTGCAATTATTGTCACATTCCTTTTTGCTGTTTCTATTGATATTTCTTGACAATATATTTACTGGAAATGCATTACTTTGTTATGTTGTTTAGGGCTTTCCCAATGTTATCCACTTGTTACTTCACCTACTCATGTTAAATGCTCCTCCTAGGCCCCACAGTCAAGAGATTGGTTCCTCAAACACATTAGTAGTTGGACTGTTTTCTCTTAAATAGCCTTAGCACCACAACTGAATTATGTTGTCAAACAGTAAGGTTGATAGAGTATACCTAAATACTCTGGAAGAACACCGTTAATGTGTTCTAACATGTATTTCTAAGAAGATGCGGGTAAGCTCTAGAAAGTAATACCTATGCTGCTTTTCATTATGTTGAATGTGGATTCTTAAACATATAACTTATTTACAAACACCCTTACTCCGACTGAAATCACCACTGGTTTAAACCATATTCTTCCCTAATGGGTCTTCATATTACGCATACTGCCACATACTCGTCAAAGTGTTTGATATGGACACTAGTGTCTCCGACCTCCCCTGGTGGGAAGGGACACCACTACAAGCCTCCTAACACCAATTACTGTCTGCTCGATCACTTGTGGATGTCCCCTAAAGCCCATACTCCTACTTACCTTTCTCTCGTCCTCGCAATGGTATTACATTTGTATGTTGATTATGGGTTGGCTTTCATTATTTGCCTAGATTCCAGCCTGAGGTGGTTGTCAATCAATAACATATTCCCATATGACATCCACTAAAGTGTTGAACCATCCAGTGAAAAAACAATTTTTTTTAGAATACTGTAAAGAATTTGCAGGTGATATACTTCAGCAAGAAACAAAGATTGGCTACGTGGAAGCCCTTTCTGTGAGGGTAGGTGCCCGGGGTACTATGAGCTGAACCATCATGGAAGAAAAATGGGGCACTCACACTCATCTCTAAGAGTTCTGGATTGTCAGTCACCTCATCAGAACATGTTGATAGAGGGAGATGGCTATTTTCTAGGGTAACCAATGGCACCCAGGAAATAAACATAATGAACATTTCTGCACCAAACACTGACGACCATGAATTCTGGGTTCGACTACACATGAAACTAACTGATATCCCACCAAACTCCAAGCTGATTGTTGGCAGAGATTTTATCCTCCCACTGGACCCTATCCTAGACAGCAACTGTGCCGCTCAGTTTAGAATCACCAAATCTCACAAATACATGACAACTCTCTGCCAAACACAGACTCAAAGACGTGTGGAGAATTAATAATCCGACCAGCAACGACTTTGCATTTTTCTCCTCACCCCACTCCAGCTTTTCAGGTATTAATTACCCCTTAGTATCAGACTCTTTTCTTCAATATTCCACATCTTCAAAAATTCACCCAATTTTAGTGTCCGACCATGCTGCAGTTTCCACGACCATTCTCCTAACACCAACTAAGCGGAATAATAGAATCTGGCTCATGAATGAAGAAATTCTTGACAATTCCGAAGATATACAGGGGAGATTGACTTAGTCTTCAGAGAAAATAGCCACTTGGTCTCCTCCCCAGTAATATTACGGGATGCATTAAAATGCGCAATGAGAGGACAAATAATCAAATGCATATTCAACAAAAATTACCAGATCAAAAACATCACTCCAACAGTTGGCCTCAGAAATTCAAGCTAAGGAATCCACCTTTAAACAAACAAGAAATAATGTGACTAAGTGAGATCAAACAACTGAAATACAAATATAAAACTATCATTTAAAAAAAAAAAAAAAACTTTATTACTTTTATAATAACACAGAAACTGCACTGTTCATAAGATAAACAGCAGCATCACAGCATTACAGACCAAATTGACAATCATGATGTCCGCATCACATCTCCAGCAAGAACTGTGGTGGGACATGAAGTGATACCCATACATAAGACAAAAGATCAGACTAATCGATGTGCCTGCAAAAGCATTTGCAGCCAGACAAGCACCACCTGGACAACGGAATGACATCTACCAAGCACCACATGTCCTGTAACATGGACGACGTTTCAGGAACAAACCAGTGTGCAATACTGTCGCTGAGGTAGTGTGAACTTCTGAGTCAGAAGGGAATGTACAGACCCGGGCCAGACCCGCCCCACCTACAAAACACAACACGGGGAACCACCCAGCCCCACAGCATCGCCAAGCATCCCATATAGGTTCTACCATGCAGGCAGGTGAAGGGATGGGCATCCACCCCTCAGCAACAACCCATCGGCGGAGAAGAGGGGGTGAGGGGGGTAGATGAGAGGTTGGGGGGGGGGGCAAGGGCAGACCAAACCTCCAAATATCTCCGAGCATTCATACAATCCACGCGAAAGTATGTCAGTCATAAATGACATCACCCAGTCTCAACAAACAGAAGCCTCTTCCGAGGAGTCCCCCGCCAACTCATCAGAGTCCTCTAATAGGGAATCAATCATACCCCTCCATCTCTCGCTCAGCAAACTCATCTATGTGCACTCTACGAAGCCGACACTCCTCCGCAGTTGCCCATTCAACAAGATCGGCTAACCAAGCGTCATGTAGGGAGGGGACGGGCTTGTCCAGTGTATTGCAATGCGCCGTTTGGCAAGGATGGGTCCCAAACGGGGCAAATCTGTAAGTCATTTTACGACCTTTTTTAGGGCAAGGGATTAGACCCAGTAGGCACTGTTTCCTAGTCACCCCCACGTCAATCGCTGACACTTCCCTCAGTATTCGCTCTATTTGGGTCCAAAAGGGTTGAATCATACTACATACCCATGTCATATGGTCAAAATTAGCAAAATCCCCACCACAGCGAGCGCATCTATCTGGGCGTGCTGGGAATATCCTATGTAGGCGGTACCTTGTCAGGTTTGCCAGGTGAATGTAATAAAAGTGAATCAATTTAAATCTCGCATTGGTGGTCGTATCCCGTACCAGGGAGCAAGTTCTAGACCATTCACCATCTGTAAGCGGACCATCCAGAACAGCACCTGAACTATCTCTAACCCCTACTAGGCTTATCTGTCTGTCCTGCTTTAGGGCCTTATAGAGCCTGGAGATGAGACCGCAGATACTACCAGAGTCAACAAGGGTAGCTGCAAGGCGGGATTCAATCGGCTCTGTAGGAAAAGAGGTCCAAACCTCACGTGCCGTCTGTGGGAGGCCCGTGTATTGCAAAAATTGACCCTGGTCAATGCCAAAGAGTGCCCGCGCTTCATCCCGAGTAATAAGCGCATTGTTTTAGTAAAGATCGTCTGCAGTATTACAACCGCTGTCTCGCCATTTTCCAAAGACTAGCGTTTCTGCAACACAGGGGAAGGGGGTTAAGCAACCAAAGCGGAAGCAAGCGCGCAAACGGCATCCTATGCAACACCCTCACAATGGTCTGCTCCCAGACTCGCGACTAGGAAGGGGGTCCCCGATGGCGACCTAGAGCCACCCATCAACAAGCATGGTAAACATGAGAAGCAAACAGAGTCTTCCAACAGCTCTTTCTCCCAATTCGAGCCACCGTCGCACCACAAAGCCGCATATTGCAGCCAGCGCGCCACATAGTATAGGAAGAAATCGGGCAGGCCCAGTCCACCATTGACCAGGTCTAGCTTCAACACATCCATGCGTACTCTGGGCCACTTACCCGCCCATACCAGAGACAGAAGTAATTTATCGAGCTGCCGAAAAAAAAGGGTTGGCATTTCACAGAACGAGTTCTGTAACATGTATAGGCATCTCGGGAGAAGAATCATCTTGCAGAGCGCGACTCTGCCCATAACTGACAGAGGGAGGGAGGTCCAAAAGTGGACCGAGGCTCGGAAGCTATCACCCTACCCATATTTAAGGCATATTGTAGGTGAGGGGAGTGTGTCACCCGCATACCCAGATACTGAAACGACTCCATCTCCCACTCCAGATCCATCCGTGGCAACTCAGATACAGCCACTGACGACAGACCCCGCCACAGGGAACAATACCATCTTCTGTCGATTTATACGGAGTCTCAACACCCTACCGAAATCATCCATCAGCTGCAATAAGAGAGGGACTGAGCTCTCCAGATCGGTAACACACCAGGGCATCATCAGCATATAGTGATATAATGTGTGTCATTGCCCCAACCTGTATTCCCGAATTCTGCAGGCGTTTTCGCAACTGTATAGCTAGGGGTTCCATGGCCAGATCGAACAGTAGCGGAGATAAGGGGCAGCCCTGTTGGGTGCCCCGCTGTATAGCAAACACCTCGGACACAAGAGCCCCAGTGTGGACCCGAGCCTGCAAGACGAGTAGAGCAGATGTACCCATGACAAGAAGGAAGGTCCCAGGCCCATTCTATGCAGGAAGGCCCATAGCTATTCCCAGGACAGAGTGTCCTATGTCCAAGGCAACCAGCGCAGCATGGTCAGGGAGTCTACACGTCTCGTGCATCACATGTGATAATCTCCGTAGGTTCATGCGAGTCCCTCTTCCAGGATTAAACCCACACTGGTCCTGCCCCACTAATGAAGTCACCACCCATCCCAATCGCATTGCAAGGACCTTGGTGAGGAGTTTTACATCCACATATACCATAGAAAGTGGCCTATATTAGCTCGGGTCCGCAGGATCCCTCCCAGCTTTAGGTAGCATCACAATCAATGCCTCCCTCATTTGCTGTGGCAGCAGGACCCCTTAGTGTGACTCCTGAAGTATTTCCAGAAGTCTGGGGAGCAGTGTCCTGGAGTATGTGCGATAAAACTCGACCGGGAGGCCGTTGAGAACCGGCGTCTTCCCGGAGGCCATGTCACCCAGGGCTCCCTGAAGGTCTTCCAGGGACAATTCAGCCTCCAACTCCACCGCCTGAGCGTCCAT